>NC_139344.1:414523487-415795987 GCF_055883805.1 Amblyomma maculatum
TGCAAGAAGTACGCTGTGATTTCTTTTCGCCTTTTCAGAAAAAAATATTGCATCCAGCCGTCCATCGCAGCAAAAATGATTATTTCCTGCTTATATTACGCGCAGACAACCACTGCTTGTTGTGGCAGCGAGCGGATACACTATATATAATCGATGTGAGGTATGAGGCAGCACTACATCTTCTCCTATGGCTAACAAAAACAGAGTGCTTTTATTAATAATTTAAAATTGCGCCTTTGCAAAGCTTTCCTTTCTTCCTCTTCCTTCGGCCAGCCGACACTCCAGCAATTGCTCACCACTTCAACCGTTCGCGCCTCCTAGGCGCACGTAATTGGCGCACGTATATTTGGCCTACGTAATTGGCCCACTAGAGATGTAACGCCTATATCAAATGCGTCCTTGTAAAGCCACCAGGAATAATTCTGACCATCTTTGTTGAGCGTTAATTTTTCTGGATCAAGTTACGCGATGTCGTGGGCATGATTCTTTCCGAACCTGCAAGTAGTACTCCGCATCTGTGTCTTATCAAAAATAAAGTCAATAAGAATATAAAAAACCCACGAGAACCCTGAAGTCATATCCTGCTGTCCACTCTGAACTCTGTGTCGGATTATCTTTGTCCACTTTCAAAATATTGTCACGTTCATAATATTGTTTGAAATATTGTCTCTAGAGAACTCTGTGATGAGTTTTGCATTTATAATCATAACCTTTGAAGTAATAATACGTTGAATAATTGAATGTCGTAGGCCCCCCAGCAGTGCACTGAAAATAATTCGCCAGTCTGAAATAACGAACGTCTATTGCTATCCACAGCAGCGGCTTGCTAAATGACCATCGGACATGTTAGCACAGAAAAATTTGGCTTTTTTTTGCATGCCACAGCTGCAAAGTTAAGGTGAATGCAAGCAGTCCTTACTAGCCGGGGTAAAACAATATCAGGATGACAAACTTTTGTGTCAGTAAGTTTCAGTTGCATTCATTTATTCATTCTTTCATTCATTTATTTAATAATACTCTCAGCCACCATAAGAGGCTGTAAGGGGAGTAGAATATAGAAAACGAATCTCAATAGCAAAATGAGCAATACAGAACACGAGAAAAGGCAATAGTCAACCAAAAAGTGTCTCTTATTTTACACACAATCAAAATAAATATTGCATCGCACAGAAATCGGGACAACAGCCATCTTACAACAGCAATATCATCTCATTTCCCTGTGCTAGTGCCATAGATGAAAGTTTCTAAATGGTTTAGAAATTCACATAATGATGATCACCGAAAAGCAGAATCCGGAAGGGAGTTCGACTCCTTACAAGTTGGCGTAAAATAACTAAACTTGAAGCAATTTTTTTTGTAGTCAGCAATGGGATGAACTTACTATGACGATGCCTTGATGTCTCATTAGTTATGAACTTTGAGTATTCTGATTTATTCATTTTTAGATAATTATTGATAATGAGGTAGTTTTTAGTGTTTCATACCTGGTTCTGCTTTCTAGCATTATTAGTTGGGCTTGTTGGCAGAGATCTGTGGAAGAATGGTTACGGCAGCATTTGATATAGATAAACCTTGCAGCGAATCGCTGAATCCTAACTAGCTTGTGACAATTCGTTGCTTCGTGAGACAGCAACTAATGTTTGAGACTCCATTGACGAATTAAAAATGTTTTTGCGAATTATGGCGGTCTAGAGCTTGAGCTTTTGTCTTTGTTAAAGAAGCAGCGTTTTAATTATGAACGCACTTAGTTTTTTTGCATTCTTCGGAGAAAATATCAATGGCGGCCTTAGACATCGGCTTAGTCACACGAAACGTCTAACCGTGGGCTGCAACTGTTCTCGGTCATTGCAATCAATGGCATCTTGGTTGCTATAAATTAAATAACGTCATCATGGACAGAGCAAGTTGAATTTGTAAATATTTTAGCTAACGGCTACATAGTGTTTAGAAAGCCATGCAAAGGCGTGCAGGTGGCTTAACACCGCGCTGACTATGGTTCTGATTGCAGAAATTGTCCGTGAAAAAGCATTTACGATGTATCCCGAGCGCCGGTGGCAGAAGAGCAGGGTATAATTTGTTATTCACGTAAATAGTAACAGTTAAATCAAATGAGTTCTGCTTGGGAACTGCTTATCAATTATACCGAGCTGCTTCCAAAGCCGATACTTGCGGTATAACCTAGTTGCATCTCACAGCCGCATAGTGGTTGCCACCGAGGCAGCACAGCTTGCATGTCACCTGTACAGTATATTCTCTGATGGGACATCACTAAAGTCGATAATATTATTTCGGAGCACCTAGCCGATGAACACAGAACAGACAGATGTTTGATGACTGTGCAATAATTTGTATTAATCCTACCGGGACTAGCGCGAGCTTTCTGCCAGCGCCCCTGCCCACTTCTTCCTGGTCCGTGAATTTACCCGGGGCCACCGAGCGATCATCTCGATCGCGAAAAATAAATTTTTTGATGTCGATGAGGTCCATCCCTTACAAAAAGAGATATTGAATTTCTGTTACGCACGTAATTTGTTTTTGATGAGTCATCAACCACTCAAAGGAGACTCAAGATTAGATGTGTTTTAACATCAGATCCGCAACAGACATTCCTCTGAGATCACACAAGAAGTTTCGTGCTTAGAAAACGCAACAGTACTTTTGTGTAGGAGCTAATGTGGAAATACATTGACTTTCTCAAATGAGGAAAAGTACACATCACTAAGTGAATATATATTCTTTCCTTGTTAACTGCACACTTTCAGAGCCCTATGTTTTCATTTCTGTTTAGCATATGTAGCATGTTGCCTAAGAAACAACTTTTATTTGTATTAACAGGAGATCCGCAACAGACTTTTATTCGAGATTACGTAAGAAGTTTTGTGCTTGGAAAACACAACAGTATTTTTGTATAGGAGCTAATGTGCAAATACATTGACTTTCTCAAATGAGGGAAAGTATACATCACCAAGCCAATGTACATTCTTTACTATGTTTTCATTTCTGTTTAGCATACTCTGTAAAAACAAAAACAACTTTTCGAACATTTGTTTCATTCTAAACATGCTTACACCCTGAGTATTGAGTTTTTGGGCCATTGCAAATCAATTCTTGCGTAGAGAAGGGGTGCTATGGTTGGACAATATGCTTTAGGGTGTTACTGGCAAGTATATTGTTGTGTACGCGAACCGACGCACTGCCACACCGCCTCCAAGCAAACGGACGCACGGCCGCTCCATTTGCAATGCCTCCTTGCACCTGCGAGCAGGCCGCTTCAGAGAGACCAGCGGGGGTACCCCTGCCTGCGCCGACGACGACGCGTGGACGTAACCCGAGCCGTGCGTTGCCTCGGAACTGGACCGTCTTGGACCATGTGCGCGACCAGGGCACGAGAAGCAATGCTTTCTTTACAGGCACTCGCGCTTCTCTCTTTCCTTCCCTCCCCTCTCTCCCAAAGCACAGTGAAGTAGTCTCCATCCAGCAACCGAATCGAGAGGTTCCTCGCTCACGGGGCTCCGACGTCCCGAACATAACAGATATCACTTAACATGCTGGGGGTGGGGATGCGTCGTAGCCTTTCATACACAAGTGGCGCTGCTGATATAACCCAACACCTTAATAAAGCACCACAAATAACGCTAAAATTAAAACTACAGACAAGTGTTTTCTAAAAATGAAACTGAAATTGAAACGAAATTTCACCGCCGGTAGTTACCCACTACCCACGCTCTTTTCAAATTTCACAGTTTCGATCACGTTTCGGCGAATGATGAATGTGCTTCTTCAATTGTTTACCATCGGGAACTATGTTGCGTTTCGCGCGCATATCTGTTACAGAAGTGAGTAAGCTTGTGAAGTGCCTTCTAGATGTGGTGTTTAACGCAAACGGGCATTTATCGCGTCGGCAAGTGTCCTTGTTTCTTTGTGCTTTCCTCAGGCGGAAGGACTGCTGCACCGGGTCATGTTTGAGATGTACGAAAGAAGAAGGCATGGACGACTTTTTTTTCTGCGTGCCTAAGAGGTATATGCGCCGACTACATTGCACTCGCGCTGAAATCGCACTGGTTGGTTTGGTGCCGGTGATACGAAGGCGGACAGCGCACAGCACGGCTAACGCGATCGCCTGTAAAGGTAAGCATATTCTTACGCACATTGCGCTTTTTGGGAACAGTTTCCTACGGATTGCTGCATTCTGCGTCTTTTTGTGCCGGAACGCTCCGGAATGTGCTGAAATGAAAAAGTGGGAAACGCGCTTGTTTTCACCTGGCTGCCAATATGACATCGCACATGTGGTTAGATGTCGCGGCGAGTTAAGCTGATTTCGCGCAAGAACATCAGTCTCAACTTTCTTTAACAGAACTAATGTGTGGGATACGTTTTCCTTGCATTTAGTACGCGCAGGAGGTTCATGAAACGATTTTAGTTCGACAGTTTGATACTTCGCACAGTTTGCAACCTCTCGGTTTGTTCTACCGTTTCCGTTCGTGCCGCAAGGTCCATGTTGGCCTACCTTAATTCTCCTCGCATCCTCGGCTCCTCTTTCATCTCTTGCACTTCGCGCTCGCTCACCTGAATCCTCCTGTTTCCTTTCTCTTTTCTCTTTCTCACCTCCTTTCACTCAGTGCGCGCCGTGAACCCCCCCCCCCTCCTTTTTTTTTTTACTCGGAGCATAGGCGCGCGCCGCCGCCTCCCCGTCCTGCTGTTCGGGAGCATCCACCGCAGCCGTTCTGTTTACACTTTTGTTCTCCGCGGCCAGTCAGCGCGGCATGCCTCTGTGCTCGCTCTCTCGGCCTCGAAGGGTGTAGTCGGCCTGCTTGGTTGCATAATAGTTTATTCCAAACTGCGTGAACTATATGCCGCTATCGTCAACCTGTGACTTTCCCGGCTTCAAGATTTGCGTTTTTAATCACAATGGGAGCATTTTTCATTTTACCGGGATCCTATTTCACGGCTGCATGGCGTGTGAAGTTGCATTTTTATTGTGCTGCGTTTGTTATGGCATTTACTTTTGCTCTCGAAGGATTGTTTAGCTATGTATTTTATTTTCAACAAGACTTCCAATAAGGCACTTGTATACGTGCTAAGTGAGCGGATGTGGTTCAGATCATCCAGTTTGAATTATTTTTGGTCATATTTCAAAATAACTGTTTGACCGCATTACTTGATTTTTGTAGTGTCTTTAGTAGTGACGACTAGAATAAATGGATATTTACTACTTTTGCCTCAGCATTCAAATAGAGGTCGACAGCTTGAATTCTGTGGCCAAACATTGTACCGGATGTTGCTATTACAGAGTTTGGTTGTGACCAGTAGTTTACTTTTTTTTTCTTTTTCTTAAATGTGCATATGAAGCGGTTATTATAGCCTTAGCCGCATTTTTACCTGCTTTAGTCATTACAGTGCGCATATTGCAGGCAAATTTGCGACTTACTGTTATTAAAAATTTCCATTGATTGAATGAAACGCCATACTTGTACAAGGTTGGAGTCATCTCATTTGACACTGCTTCGCCATAATATATTGAGACTTGTATATGTGTGTTACATCGTTTCCTTGGTTGGTTGGTAAATTCCTATGCAGGTCCCTCTTGGTGATGGTGTCCTGGTGGAAAAGACCACACTAGATCGGCTATGTATGGACTGAAAAGCAACACCGGCAAAATTTTCAAGGGCATGATGCGGGCAATGTTCACCGAACAACTGAGAGGAAAGTCCCTCTACGACAAGTGAAGCAACCTGAATAAAGATGAAACGTGCAAGGAAGTTCTGGACCCTGTTCGGGTAAATAATATCACCGGTAAGCACGGCACTGTAGCAAATTGAGCATGTGAGCAGTAAATGCCATCTATGTGACACTAATTTAATTCAATACCTCTTCTCTATTTTCAGGTTACACTTGTGGTAATGTTAACACCACTGTGGTGCAAAAAATGAGCAGCCTGTTATCAATGGTTGCATGCAAAATTAAATAAAATGTAAAATTTTGATTTCAGCTCCAAGTGGCAACCTGAAAATCGAATTACTTCAACGCTTCCTGGGGTAATTCCAGTGTCAGTGGCCATAACAGTCCACTACACTAGGGTGCGCACTGGAATCTCTAGGGACATTAGAAACACATCAAACAATACACATTATGATGACAATAGCCACTCATGCATTAAGAGTTCAAAAAACATTCATGCACTAAGAGTGCATCATGAAACACGGTGACTAGCTTTCTTATGAAACTAATCAAGAATCCACCAAGAAAATGTATTGAAATTGTAATGTGCATGATGAGAAATGCAATCAACATTTAATCACAAACTCATTAAGGTTTTTTGTAATGAATGGCCAAGCGATGGGCGTGACTGGATAGCTGAAAAAGGAGAGGCAGAAGAAAGAAGACGATGGCTTGCCGCCGCGATAATGAGAAAGCCTCTTATGACACATACCCACATATATTAATTGAAAAACAACAACAAATTCTCTAGCACCGGCTGTTAGCTTCACTCTGCTCCCCCGACTGAAGAAGGAGATGAAGAAGAGAGCAGACAATGGCTTGCCGCCGCGATGATGAGAAAGCCTCTTAGGACACATACCCACATATGTTAATTGGAAAACAACAGCAAATCCTACTACCACCGACTGTTAGCTTCACTCTGCTCCGCCGACTGAACGTCGCTCTCTCAACGTTTTCGCAGCCGCCTGACTCACTCCGGCTTGGTGAACTGCCTGCCTTGGAGTCTTCTGGTCGTGAACTGATGAGGTCGTTCCGAGAGGGGGGGATTTGCCTGGTTTCCCCCTTTTGGTTTGGGTTTAATGACTAGACCCAGGCTCAGGTCCGGTAAACTGGGTCGCCAGTTTCCGGATGATAACATACAGCTGAAATACTTTTCTGCCATTGGTGTCAAGCATATACCCGTGGCACTTACTCCTGTAGATAGCGTAATTAAAATACAAATCATCGTTTTATCGAAGATCAACTGAACGCTACAACCAGCCAATACCTGCAGATTTCGGAGGTGCGAGCTTTTATTAGAAGAGGAATATTTTGCAGATTTGATGACTTGGATTGCGCTGCAGAATTATTGCGTTGCACTTCACTTTCCTCATTGCCTGTGGAGGCATTTATTCCAAGAGCAGCAGAGCAAAAAAATAGTCAGCGGGGTTGATTCCTCGCCAGCATAGATACTCGAACACCTTCATGAGGCTGTTGTTGGTATTATTTCAGTTTACCGCTGTAGTAGGGAGGCTGGAGGTTCACGCTTCGCCGCGGAGTCAGTTATTGCCACATTTGCATGGTCCTCTTGCCCGCGTAAAATTAAAATTTGGCCAAATATATATTGTGTTAACCCTTTGTATCCTCGTCCATTATAATGTGAAAATTGCTGGCGTTTTGGCACTATGGCAAAGCTTGCAAGTCGACAACGCGCTGCCGCGTTTTCAGCGGTAATGATGCATCGGATCACTGCACTTCTAATACTATTATCTGCTGTCTTTGCCAATGCGGTCACACAGCTGCTGATCCCACTTGTCCAAAGATGGCCAATAAGTATAGTGTCTTAGACATTATTGAAAGCGAGTGGTGCTCGCGCGCAGATGCTTATGCCCCAGTAGCAAAAAGATAGAGTGCATACGCAAATGTTTCCCACACCTCAACTCCTGCTGTTGAAGCAAATTTATCAAAGCCGGTTGTTGGTGCCGTAGAGAAAGCTGTTGCTGGGGTACTTGATCGCTCAATTAATACCTTCAGCGATGCTTTGCAACAAATTATTTCCGCGCAGGCTGCATCTTCGTCTATTAGTACAATACCCCGTATACTTTCTCAATTTCCTATAAAACAATAGACAATAATTCAACCTGCCACCAGTTCTGCATCCACGCCTATGTATGTAAACAATGCCGACCCAATCCCTATTTCTACCGCATGTCAGTAAGATGTTGAGATGGCCTGCCCATCTCAGAAGCGTCGTTCTTCCTCCTCTCATAATAAATCAGATCATCCGCATGCCAAATTCAAGATGTGCACAAGCAATTACAAAAAAAAACGTTTGTTGAACTAGGCTGTTACTGCCTTATAAAGCATTAATCATGGCAGGAATCTCTGTACAACAGTGGAATTGTCGCTCTATTTATCATCCTTCGACAACCTGAAGCACTTTATTCTTAAAATTACCCCTGATTTTATCTTACTGCAAGAAAGGTGGCTTACTCGTAATCGTCCTTTTACAGTTAGAATTACCGTGATTTTAGAGCCGATCGCCCACACGATAGTGGCGGTAGCTTGTTAACGTTTATTTCAACAAATCTGTTTCATCTCGATAAAGAGGTTCATGATTTATTACGTCTCATTGTTCAATACTTGCCATTGAGTTGGTTGGTTGGTTGGTTTGATTTGTGAGGTTTAACGTCCCAAAGAAGCTCAGGCTATGGAGACCCTGTAGTGGAGGACTGCGGAAATTTAGACCACCTGGGGCTCTTTAACGTGCACTGACATCGCACAGCACACCGGCGCCTTGCTGTTCGGCTCCAGCGAAAAGCTGCCGCCGAGGCCGGGATTTGATCCCGCGTCCTTGGGAACAGTAGTCGAGCGCCGTAACGACTACGCCACCCGGCGGGATGCCATTGAGCTGACTGTCCTGCAGCGTGTCCCCGTCCTAACTATATATCTACTGTCCCAAAGGTAACCGTAGGACAGACGGTTTAGAAGCTTTGCTGCCTAATAATTCATATGTAGTTTTGGCTGGTGACTTCAATCATCATGTCATATGGGGTTTCAGAACAGACTATAGTGGCCAGTTCCTTTTGTCCTTGATGTCAAGGATGTAAATTACTATATTAGTCTCATATTAGCGAATTCTCCGTCAGTTGTTGATTTAACATTAGCTACAAATGGCATTGAAGTATTATCGTGGTTGCAATAGGGTACGGTACGTCAAGTGACCACAACCAAATCACTTTCAACATAGCATGTAGTCTGATTAGATCAACTGGTATATAACGTAAATTTGTCAACATTACACTATTCAAGAAATTTCTAAATTTCTAGCAGAGGCCTTAAGATCATCTGCCCCTTCGGATATATCGAATCGTGGTCCAGAAGTATTTTCTTGAAAATTGCTCACGTGATTGCGCCGCGGGTAGCTAGACTGCGGTAAAGAAAAAAATAAGAGATTGGAACGGCGGGCTTAATACTCAGAATTCTCTAGCCTGGCTGTTATTTCTGACTTTTCTTTTGCGTTCCCTTCCGCACGAGCCTGAACTTTATCAATTTGTTATTTTAATGCTGCAATGAATGAAATTTTGTTTTCGCTTTTACACAACCGCTGTTTGATTTCATCTAAAATTGCATCCTTTTAGAATAGTTCGGTCTGAATCGTTTTCATTTCATTCACAATGAATGTTTGCCCTTTGCGGAGTTCGGCAATGCCTCTATGATGTTACCGGGCTCCTCTGCAGATTAGGAATAGGTGCGAGGACCAGGACTAAGTTCATTGTTGACAGGTAGTGTTCATATCTCAAAAATATGTGTCTGTAGTCACTAATGATTTGAATACAATGCCTTAGGCTCGGCAACACTTGAGGCGTATTATAACGCGTTAGCCGCGCGTACAGACAGTGCGAATTGTTTGCTGCAAAACGAGAAGCTGATGGGCGGTATCAGACAGCATTGCCGCTGTGTTGCCCATCACACAGAAGGGAGTGATGATAGTTAGCCGCCTCTCCCGGCGGCTGCCGGGAGAGGCAGCCGCCGAAGAGTGTCGTTTCAACCTGTCCACATGCGCAACAAGGCAGCTGTGCAGTAATCGGGTTGCACAGGATGGTGCATGTGACGAAATGTCAGTACACACGTTCGCGCAGGTACAACACAGACTGTGTGTCGGCACCGTGGTCTTCGAAGACAGGCACCATACTGCTCGGCCGCCGCAATCACAAAGGCGAGGAGAGCAAACTGGAAGGCTAGAGCGTGATAGGTTTTAGATGACCGCACTTCCGCTGTGCTGTCGAGCTCACTCACAATGAACCGAAATAGGTGATAGAGAGGCGAAGGGAAGAAGAGACAGAAAAAAAGGAAGAGCAGGGGTGAGGTATGTAAACAACGTACAATATATAAAAAGATGTCAATACAGCGCACCGCCCGCCTACTAGGGCGGTATCCTTTGAATACCATAGACGCTTTTTGGCTATGCAAGACGCTTTGTGTGCAGAAGACTGCGCAGGGCTTGCGATTTCTGCACAGTATGCCATGGCGCCCTCACAACTTCACATACAAATAAGGAGGAGCGGCGCAGCATGTTCTGAGGTCGAGGTTAATTCCCACCCCGCCACGAAAAGCGTCTATACAACAGAACTGAGGTGTTTTCATACGCATGGTCAAAAAGGAATCGTAGAACGTGAATATATGACAGTTGAATAGCAAAAACGGACGCATTTGGCGATGCTCGAGAGCTGCAAAGCAAATTAATTCTTTCGTTTCCTATGTATAGCCGTCTGGCGGGCATAGGTGTTTAACCCCTTATTAGAACCATTTTATAAAAGAATATGGAAACTCCGCGTTTCGTTAAAAAGGTTTGCTGTGGTGTCAAATACTTCGGTGGGACACGAAGCACAGAACTGCTATTGGAGTCTCCGCCTCGTATACGCGCGAGATTCGCGACTGCGACATTTTCTCTCTCAAGCCAAACGCCCTGGATCTCCTAACGACCATTGCGGCCAAACGTTTTGCCGCAGTATTTGCCGGATGGTGTCAAACGATTCTTTGCTTTGCGCTGTGCAGATTCCTATATAAAGTGAGTCACAGCTTTTATTTCGAACATATCGAAGAGCATGCCGGATGCATCGAAAGGGGATATACAGAACGTGATAAGGATATAAACAAAATTGGTGTGAGCATTGATAAATCAGTTTATGAAACAGCGAAAAGAAAAGCAAAATAGATTTCTAGAGCTAATGTTCGATAATAGATCGCTACCTGAACGTGGGCTAATTTTTTTACATATGCTCCATTCACTTAACAAAACTCCACAAAAACAATACCGCAAGACGGGGCGGGGCTTCTTGCTTCTCCAGCGGAGTCGGTACTCGAAAGCTCTACAAAATGGGCGTCAGGTAGCAATGTGACTTCCATATTTGGCTTTGTTCTAAAACGGGGTCGGAGGCAGAAGTGTGCGATTTCAAAGCGAGTCAGTTGAGCACTTTTCGCAATGAGTCGCTGACGCACTCCTCCCGTTCACATGCGGCGCCATTTCCGTGGTTGACTAGGAAAAACCAAAGTCGGCAAATTGTTCTCGATAACCGCAGTCAGCGGCGCAACCTTCGATTGTTCCGCCGTGTGAACAGCAAAAATCGTGGTCACCCATATGCACGCAATAGAGTAACAGAGACCAAGAGTGCCTGATATCAAGGAAATTAGCCTAGCTGATTTAGATGAATTTTGTGTGCCTTCTCTAATAAGCTTTAATTACGGATAACAATCACCATATCGGACAATTAGTCTTGTGGTCACATTCCAAGCATGGTACACCATCATGTTTGTCTTGTTGCTAGGCAGGCTACGTACTAGTTTGACCTTGAATGTTAAGGAAGTTGCCATGGACGCAATCAGTTTTCGGCTTTTGCCCTGAGTAGACCCAAATTCTAAAATTACAGGAGACTTGGCTTAACTGCCGAAATACCAAGTACTAGCGCAAGCATTATTAATAAGCTTCATTCAATCATCGAGAAAAAGGGATGTTGGTGACCTCAGTGGTAAAGTATTTGAAAATTTGGGAGAGCTTAACGCACTCAGTATGATAATAGTAAGTTTAGATTGAATGCCAACAAATGCAAGCTGGTGGAAACAACGACACGCGACGCAGAGTGCAAACCTATGGCAAGGAAACAGTGTAAGATAGTGTTCTCGTGTAGTAGCCAGCAAAGAAGAACGGTTCTGGTAGCCATGAAATCGCATCCGAATTTTGACCATTGTATATTCTGTTTCTTTCGAGGTCGAAGGCTTCAGACAATGACATTATTTTTTCGTTTTGAAATTGGAGGCCTTAGTTCTAGGGCAATAAAATGCGACACAGACTACAGATCGCAACCCTGCACGAAAACCATTTTAGTTCAGTTCGATCCGAGAGGGCCATTTTGCACTCCATAACTCGTTATCGCCCAAGCCATACGCCAGTTTTTATTAGCTTCCTGTCACCGTACTCACACGCGAGACAATATTTAAACACGTTCTGAAGTTTACCGCCGTGTAGAAGCTTCGTTGCGATCGAACAAGCAACCAACGTGATAGCTGCTAGTTGTTTATTTTTCTTTACGGTGTACCGCTACGGTGTGCAGAATTTCGCATGCCACACCATCTGCTGCGTAATAAGCAAAAAACGTGCTTTCAATATCCCAGGTTTACAAAACTCGTGAAGGAAAGTAAATTTCCACTCCGTTATGGTGCATGCGGAAACAAACTCCTCTTATTTATTTTGGTCTCTGGGCTTTAACCTCCCAAAGCATCTCTGGCTAAACTTCGTATATTTGTGTTTATTTGGCCATTATTGTAAATCATGACTATGACTGATTCGGCTTGACTTTTCATTTGCTGACACTGCATGAACACGTACCAAGATAAAGGTTATAATGCACTCTAAGAAAAAAAGGACTAAAAGGGGTAGTGAGGTTAGTCTTTTTGGGGACCAGCTGGTTTGCCAATACCATTTATCCCTTTGGGGACCGCCTGCAAGGGGATAAACACCCAGTCTCCAAAGCATGAACTGTAGGAGCAGGAACGTTTGCTCTTTGCAGATGCTCCTCAAAAAAACTAAAATTTGATTTTTGAGAATGGCCCCAGCGCCGTACCTGATTATGAGACATGGCAAATATGCACGCTTCGCACTGGTGGCACTGTTCGCCCGGAGAAAAAAAAAAGGCGTTAGATAAAAAGTAAAAGTAACGAAGCACGTCAAATGCATTAAAAAGAAAGCTAAAAAATGAATCAAATTTACAAAACTAGGCGAAAAAAAAAAAACACGTCTGCTCCAGCGCACCTAAACTCGGTACCTCATACTTAGTAACTTGGTAGGCTACCCACTCTGCTTTTTCTTTTCTTTATTGCCTGTTCTTGATACGAGAACAATTTACACAAAAATCACTCAAATGCTATTTACAGATGCTATTTCCATATGGCACGCTAAAATTCACGCATACACAACAAAGGCTCTACTCTTGAGAGCCACTCGGGAGGTTCTGCTGTAGCTTTCTGGATTGCCAACTACCTGTCCACGCTTTCCCGAAAATAAATACGGGCAGGCCGTGCATCTTTATCGCAATGGTAACAAGCCATTCTTGAGCGCCATATACAGTGGAGGCCCATGAGCGTAATTAAATCAAATTGTACCCCATCCTCACTTTCTACGTATAAGTGCGGAATGCCAGGCGAGTCTAGCGGAAAATCTTTCATTAGCGTTCTTTACAATACGTCCCAAAAAAGGCTAGCCACTCGGCCACGCCCAGAACTGAAATCCTTAAAAATATTTTTGGATGTTTTGTCATGGTCGCGTTTCTAAGTTTGGGACTTTGCGTTTCGAAGTGTACAGGCTGCCGCTCTAACAATTACAACTTCTTGACCATTGAAGCTTGCTGCCTGCTCTTACGACATGCAACTAATCTTCTGGATGACTATGCACACTATGTTGTGCACTAGAAATATTTTAACATGTGGAGTTTAACATTGCTGGCAAATTTACCAGCGCCTGCTCTTTGGTGATGCTCCGCTACCGTTGGCGTAATTTCCGCTGAACATGTAGCTGTAGCACAAACCTTCAAGGAAACAACTGCGACCAAGCTTCAATACGGGCAGTGCAGCAGCGAGAACACTATTTTTCTGGCAACTAAATCTTATTTATATCGAAACATTTCGGGAAAAACTGCGATGACCGAGTGCTCGGCTGGTTTATACGCCGAGCAAGAACGAGCGCAAAAGCACCAAAAACACGCAAAATATTATGCATTACAAGCGCTGTATGTTTTTTTTTTCTCTCATGGGCCCATCGCTCGGTAAACTACTCTCTTCCTCGTTTTATGTTTTTCTTTCTACTGTTTATACTGGGCTGCGGTGCAAGCTACGCTCACGCAGCCCTGTTTGGAGTCGGCGATTGAGCCCGCATTGACATTTTTGACAGTAATCATTGTATTAGAGTTTCTTCAAGATCAGCTGTGAAGTATGCATGGTAGCCCATATGATTCAACTCTAGTTTCAGTTCAGTTCAGTCGGTCACTCGTGTCCGACTCTTAGTGACCCTATGGACCATATCACGCCACGCTTTCTAGTCTAATTGTACGTTAATCATCGGTGTGTTATTAGATATCAGAGGCACGGCGATCTTGGCCTGTCTCGAAACGCTCGAAACGACCTATCGAAACATGAAAACTCTAGAAAAAAGATACTGCCTTTGTTTTATTACAGGTGCGCAACGACGTCGTAGAAAAAAAGCGCTTACTTGAACCATATTTTTCATATGCATATTATTCCACGCCTCCCAGTCTCCTTACTTCCGACTATTTCCAAAGCGGTACTGGGACTAGTGCGGCCCCAGCGCACATACAGCACTTCTCCCAGTGCATCGCGGATGCCAGTGACCTGATCAGCGTCAAAATGCTAATTCCAGCCCGTAGTATGCAATTCCAGCAATAGCATGCACATTTTGTCCGCCGATCCAGAAACACATTCTCTGCAGCTGAAACGCGCGACGAGAGAGGCGGGAAGGGATGCCAGGGATCAAATGAACAGTTCGTCTTCGAGTTGCTCCTCTTTTTACTTCTTCGAGCCAGGACTAAACGTTATTCCTCCAAATTTGCACACGGCACCCTTCTCGCCGCCGTTGCTCGTCTCGCAGAGTAATGGTCTGATTTGAGGACCAACGTGGACGTTAATCCCCATTTCAGCCGGTTCATTTCTCAGAGTGTAAACTGCTGAAAGCCTGGCGTCACAGAATCCCGGCAATGTACGCAAATCGTAAGCATTAAAAATGTAGTAGGTATGTTCACACGCTTGAAAACGCATTTGATAAAGGTATTCATATGAGCAAGGCAGGACTGCAGGAAGTAAGGAGAAATATTTACACCGAAGTGAAAACTGATTTTATGAAAAATCCGAGAAAAAATTTGTTTTGGTCCAATCCTGGTTAACCACAGTTGAATTGCGATAATAATAGAGGAACCTTGTTTTGCCTGCTACATTATTCCTCTATCATGCCTTTCAGTGTAAGGGGCTGCATTATCGGGGACACTAAGCTCAATCTTTAATTACCAGCCTTCTTCTTCTTCTCTTCATCGCCTTGTGACGTCATGACCTCCCGTAAGGGTATATCGCGGGCCCCTTGTCGAACATAACCAGTGTTTTATTGAACGCAATAAAGTTCAGCGGCGTTCTATATAATTCGGCTACAGGAAAGTAAAGGCGCAGCATCTGTCACTCGCGGAATCTCGATATCATTCTGACTGTAGACAAGGGGAATTATGAAAAATGTTTCACGATCCGGGGCGCCCCGCAGTGGTAAAGCAATGGGCTGGGGATCCAAAGGATGGAGGTTCCATTCCCCAGTGGGAGACGAGATTTGTTCATTTATTTTTTAGTATCATCAACGTCAAACCCTCCTCCTCCTCCTCGGCTGTTCAAGGTCAAGCGTGGCGTCGGCCGGGGATACGCGGCGCCTCGAAACCTGGGGCAGTATTGCTATCGCAATAAAATCCTCTGCGCATGAAATCACTACTTTGTGTTATCTTCGCTATTGTTTTTGACCTTTTACTGACTCTGATGTCAGCAGACAACCCATTCAAACTTGCTTGGATAGGAGTCAGAAACTGATTCCAAAGATTTATTAAATCAGCACACTTACTTCCTCTCGTAGTATGCAATTGAGCCAGTCGAATTAAAGGATGAGGGGCACTAGCTGTTACACAGCACTAGCTATTCAGGGCAAGAGAAAAGGCTACCAACAATCACGTAGCCTTACAGTGTCTCAAGATGCTACGCCGCCGAAAACACGTGGCAGATAGCCCATCAGAAGTCTGACGAATTAGTCTGATATGCTCAACCAGCATGAGGCACGTTGAAACCGCAGAGGAGGTTGCTGCACAGCGCGATTTGAAAGGTCTTCCAAAATAATCCCATCGGGTTGCAGAATCCTGCAAGACAGTAAACAGAGCCGAGAAATGAGAAAAAGAGCTTCAATGTCTGATTTTAGGGGAAAAAGTGAGTATTAATGTGCTCTTTTGTTAAATATAAAATCTGGGTAAACTCCCTCCTTTCTGTTGAGCTGGACGTGGCGAATTAAAATATAAAGAATGCTACCTTGAAATCCAGAATACTCAGATGTAATGCAGGGTAGAACGAGAAAAAGAGAAAGGCTACACGGTAGGAAAGAGGCACTGAACAAGTGTAGACGGGAGGGGGGGGGGGGGGGGGGGGCTCATTTCGCAAGTCGACCCAGCGTTTCGACAAGCGGAATAGTCTTCTTCTGGGCATAGTCTTGAGGAAAGGTTGGCTCCACTTGCGACCTGAAGCTCCCCCCTTCTGCCCTTGTTGAATGTATCCTTCGTACAAATGTAGTATAAAAAAGTAATTAAATGCTATATTAGAAGGTTGCAAAATCTGCAATCGAACCATTATGACTTAACAGTCTCCCGCTACCCTAAGAGCAAGCAGACGACGTAATGCTAACGTGCTGTCAACGTGTATTATGTGTCCCTATTATTTGTATGGCGTGATAATGCGGGCTGACCAGATCCTGCTCAAGGGTCGCAAAGTGAACTGCTGTGTCAGCTATCTTCATGGTGGCAAGGCCTGTGTTGCAATATATTTTCCTTCATATACAGATAATTTCTGATGCAAAAGCACTATACGCCCCTTTACAACGTAACCTACTGTCCGGACTATATAGAATAAATGGCGCCGAAAAATCAGCTTGCTTTTAACGGGATACTTACACGCCGCAGTGGTCTGTTACATAGTTAATATGTGTGGTCTATAAGAAACTCGAGGATAAATTTCGTCAGTTTAGTGAGCGATACTGTTCGAATAATGATAGATAACGTAAGATTATGGCAGAGAACGTTAAAATAAAGGTGTCTTTCATTGTATTAAGCTTGATTAGCGGTATTAAAGTGGATTACGGGTAGATTCTCGTGGATTGTGTCGGATTAAGAGTATTCATTGCTTTCGCCTTCAATGGACACAATCAGATTTACTGCGGCTGTGTGCTTTCGGTAAGCATGTATTTTTGCTTCCAAAGTATGGGACATTGTGGCATCTGACGAACCAAAGAGATCGCTTAAAATGGGACACTGTATTAGCAACTCATAGGCGTCGCTGAAATCGCAGCATTGAATATTTTAATTTTCGAAATACTTCGATCGGATCTGATAATTTCGGATAGTGGCGGAAACGGGGTTGCAGCAAGGCTGATAGCTTCTTTTCCTATTGCTCGAACATTCAACTTTAACTTTGTTCTTCTGTGTTCGGGAAGTACACCAAAAACATGGTGTTCGTAACTGCTGTAAACATTTCAAAAGGAGGGTGAAAGCGGTAGAAAAGTAAGAGGAACTACGCCATTGTGAAACTTTTATATATAGCTTCTAAATTTCGCGAAGGCATGCTCTGAATGCTCCTAAAACCTCTCCCGGCTCTAACCGCATCAAGATAGCAGCAACAAAATAGTAAAATCAGTCGACATGCTCTGGCAAAAACTATCAAGAGCGAGGCCGAACAGAGAGGTTAGGATAGTTGCTGTACCTACCGAGCCTCAGTTTGTCGCGCCTGTTGTGTACACGGCAAGTCAACAATTGATATATGTTTCCGTTGCACATGTCGAAGATGCAGTTCTGGCTGGCAGGGCTCATTGTCGGCACTGAAATAGTGATATGAACCGATGAAAGTCGTTTCCACTCAATATTTTAACTTGATTTCGATTTTCTAAGTGCAATAACTTTCTTTTGCTTGGTCCGATTTTATTTATTCTTTCTGCACTATTACAGGAACACGCTGATACTTCTCCCCATAAAAATAATTAGCAGTAATTAAAGCTAACGGTACCCCAATAAGTGCGCCCGTGATTTTTTTCTTGCACGAATAGAAGACTGAAAGACATACTTCTTTTTTGACTTTTTCCTCCCGTAATTTCGCACTTTTCCGCTGTGTTTTTCAGATTGATTATAAACATACAATTATGGGACAACATATAAATAAAATGTATATTGTTTCTTCCGTCTAGAATAATGCTGTATTTCATTTTAAGTCTCTTTCTGGTTCTGAATAACTTGACACATGATTGTCATTCATTCATAATAGTCGCTGTTTTGAGTCTTGTTTATTCTGAACAAGAGATTATATTATTTTCGATTATCTGTATAACCTCTCTAGAGAGACAAGCTTCATGAGCCCCGCTACATAAACCAACATGTGGCTATCTTACAGCCAGATCAGCGCATTGAAAGTAAACTACAGGAATATGTGGATCTGAACTAGTTGGTTCGTGTCAAATGTAGAACTACAGCCTAACAACGAAAACGTTTTTGGTTCCCTATTTTGTGACTTTGTTGGGTCTTGTTTGTGCCTCCAGCTGCCCTCGCCCTTCTCCCCTCTTGTTTGTTTTGTTGTTATCTGACCGCTACTCTTCTTCAGGCAATGAGTTTAGCTCTTTATCTCTTACGGGTTGGCCGTTCACACCACCCACGTTCTCATTTTTTTTTTTTGCTCTTACACCGTGGCGTTAACCTATCGTGACAACTAAGTGTATTTTCGTTACAACGCCTCACTCCCTCACCTTCTACCTCTCATCTTTATAACCTTCTGCGCCCTTGAATAAACATTAGCTGTTATACAGCCTCAAGTCCTTTTGTCTTCAGTGTTTGAGTGTTCTTTTAGACTGTAGTTCCACCTTTAAAAAAAACTAACTTCGTTTTTGGCTGTCGTTGTTGCAAAACAGGTCAAAGCATTCCAACGTCTTGCCACTAAGAATTTGTAGCTGTTCTCATGGGAAAGCTAGCCATCTCACCTTATCCTAGGCTTAATGACATTGCAGTTGATATTTTATGATACAATATTGTCTTTTGCTTCACCTTCAAACAACATGCTTCTTTTTGTGTAGGCTGTACATAACAAAGGTGCCCACTGACAACCTGTTGGGGTTTTGTGGACGGCACTGCACGGCCATGGGATGCGCACAAAGTTAAGACCCGAGGCGCGCGCACTCTGTCAGTGTGCCGCGCTACTAGGGGATGACGTCACGACGTCATTGCGTCGATTGAGCCTATAAAGAGTCTTCCAGGGCACACGCTGTGGCTAGAGTAAGGGTCATATCGCAATTGAAAAAAAAGCCAAGGTGTATTATTTCTTGCCTTCCAGTTAGATTTCACACTTGATGTGTTCGCTCAGGTTAAGACTTGGTTCGATCTAAGACTTGCTGGCTGCTTTTGTAATAGGCCATTTTATATCATCTTGCTTTGCGGAACTCTATCGCGATGCTTTCGTACGTGAAAATTCGAACTTTCCACAACCGATACCTCATTCTGCAAGTTTCGACGACGTCCAGTTCAGAGTGCTGATGTGTGGGAGACATATGTAAAATGTTGCTTTGAACGCTATTTAGATGCAAAAATATACCCTTGAGAGCGTCTAATCTATTGGTGCACATCGCTGAAAGTACCACACGTAAAGGCGTGTTGTCACCATAGCTTTGGATGGCTGTGAATCCTTTTTAAGAGTTGCGATCTACGGCCTGGCTCAATCCACTGACATACCAAACATTGGTCCTGGCCACGCGTCCTGGTGGAATCGCTCTATCAAGTTTGTCCAGGTTAACGCTTCCACGACGCAAAAAAAGCGGGTGGTCTAGCAAAACAGTTGATGGGCTTAACATTGGTATGAAAGGACATGACAGAATATCTGTAACACATGAGGGAGACACCGCAAGTTCTGCGCACAAAGAGGAACAAGTGAAAATATTCTATATCTATTTTTGGAACTAATAAGTAGAAAAATCCCTAACGGGAAAAAAATTAATCTTCTCTCTGGGTATCTTAACAGTAAACAAACTCGACCAGAAAAGTAGGTAATCATCCTTGACGTATAAGGAAAAATAAAACTAGTAAACGTAGCTACCAATAATAGTAACCCGGGAGTTTTGCAGAGGAAGCAATAAATGACTGCTCTTTATTTTTTGCACACACAGGAAATCACGTCTCGTTGCCAAGATTGCTCAGTAAATATTTTATTACCCTTGTATAAAAAAAAATTCAATATGTAATATATTTGCCCCACTACCGCTATTCTAAGATAATTATTGGCCAGAAAGCAAAGGGCGTGAATACAGGGCTCGGAAATAAGGTATAGATATCCGTTTTTATTGAAGATCTTGCAAATGTAGCCAAAAGACCTTGAGCACATGTTCCAGAGGTTTTATCATTGAACATTTCTGACCTCGTGAACAGCAAAACTACTATTGTCGCCAGTGCGGATAGTGTTAAATATTCCCAGTCTCCTAGGAAACCGCTTGACAACTGAATTATGTATTGCACTGGTATATTTTTTTACCTCATAACCACAGGAAAGGGCGAGCTGGTCTCGTTATTATGGTATTATGCCGTTCACTTCGGGCAGCACTCGGAATATCGCACTCTCGCTGATAGGTGGCGGCAGGGTCATCAAAATGGTAAACTCAAGAGAAGGCGTGAGGACGTCTGCCGTGAACTCTGGACTATCACGGACGTCTTGTTGTAGTGGCCATATGGAGAAGGTGTCGACCTGCAGATAATGTCAAAACAACAGGGGGTTGTACACTTTGCAGAAAAAGAAAAAGTGCTCCAGTGCGACATCAACCGCGAACAGATACATTCTCACGGATGATAAAAAACAACAAAAGGAAAATCTCGCAACAGAAAACACAAAGTGACACAGAAGGATGAAGAGAAAGGTGTGAAATGGTTTTGCCACTACCACTAAAACAAATTCTTTCCCTCGTTCGAGCAGCTGTATCTGGATGCTTATTAACGTTAGTTTTAATGCCATTCAAAACCAATTGTTATTATATCAAGGCTAAATAATATTACACAACGTACGTACAGACGGAGGTAGTCAACTTCTGCAGGATTCTGAGCTTCAGTGGTTTGCTGAGAATTTCGTTGAACAATATAGGAATGAGTTGTGAATCCGTGGCAGTACTACGTAGGCAATGAAATCAGCACTAATAAACCCGTTACCTTATTCAGTATTCGAAGAACCTATATTGATTCAAATTCTCTGTGCGTACCCATTTGTTTTGTCATCTCTGAATATGCGACACAACCTGTAATGCTCTCCAACACGTGTATAAATGTGATTAGCGTATAACGAGTGTGTAACGTGCTGTACCGGAACAGTAAAAGATCTGTTGAATCTTACAGTTCAACAGGAACAAGTTTGTTGATGCCCGGTGGCAATAATATATCTGCAATAGAGATTAAAAACATATGACTGCGTATTTCCAAAACCATAGTCCACTAGGGTTTAAGTCAAACTATCGTGTACTTACCTTCAAATGTATAAAAAAAGCACTGAATACCCTTGATTGGAGAGTTACTTCATCATTTGGAGCATTTATTTAGTCACGAGATTTATAAATGACAATTGACAGAGAAAAGTGGCAGAGCGGCAAGTGGCAGTAAGATTCCGCAAAAGAAAATAGTAATGCTAAACTATAGGAAAAGCCAGGCGCTTACTTAGTTTCTATTGTTGTATGCGAATTGATTGTGATGTTGCAACAGGCAAAATAAATGATTTGCATGTTATCAAAGTTAATATCGTTGGTATCTAAAACTCGTACCTAAGACCGTATAACAAGGGATTTATGCCATTTATACGTGAGACCGGCTTGCAGCTTCTGCAAATGAGCCTACCGTCACGTCGTGACAGCCAATCACATGGTGTCTAAAACAAACGTGGGTGGCGAATCCTTTCTGCATACGATAAACCTCATCACTCAAGTATAACACCATTGACAGATCGCGGTGTGAATATGCAGGCAGTCAAGTTTCTTGGGTAACCAGCTCACACAATCACATAAGCAATGTGCCTATTTCTAAGAGATCGCTATCTGCAGGGCTATCTTGCGAACACGCACCACACCTAAGTCACCGTTCCTGTTTTCATAAATCCTTATTTTCCCCAATTTTTATCTCCTTTAGCGCACACTAAATTTGGTGAAAGATACTGCCGCAGAAAATTGGTCCAATTTTTTTAGTACAGAGGAAGCTTTTAAGGAGTGCTCGAAGGTGTGTGTGTAACCACTATTGAATAAAATATTGCCAGGAATGTGAAGAGAGACACAAGAGGACGCATACAGTGCTGCCATAATCTGTCCTCGCAAAGAACATTGAGATAAAAGCCAAACGACGATAGAAGATGGCATTATGAATAAACAGCGCTAAAGGCGAGGACCAAAAGAAAGAAGAAAACAGGACCAACTACCCAGATGTCTCCTATATTATGGAAGATGGAATGCACGGTTACGAAAAAAGCAGCCAGAGACCTTAGATTAGACCGGTTATGTAACTATTCATGAAAGCGCGTGTATCGAAACTGGATGCTGTAACTCCCCCAGAACTTATGTCGGCTCGTTGAATTCCATGGAAGTTGCAGCATGCGAATGAACAATCCTGACGAGCTGAGAAGAAATATGCGCTAAAACAAAAACCTGAAGGCATAAAAATGCTTCATTAATCAGACTACAAAATTGTCAACGGGAATACTTGTCTAGATTCTGCCTTCAGTTCATTCAGCTATCTCGATTGGTAGTTTCGTAACAGACATGATCTTGCATATGTCTGGAGTGCTAGCAGCTGTTTCCCTGGTGCACTGGAAGCTTAGCGCTGCGATACAGACAATCAGCAATGAAGTTTGCTGTATTGATCGCCGCGCCGTAACGCATATCCTAGCGACAAGACCAAACACTTCTGAGGCGGCTTTTTAGAGCGTTTTCACGCCACCTGAATGAGCTGACAGGGATCAGGATGCACGCTCTGGTGAAGCTTTGCATGGCATGTGTCAGATAACTGGGCTACATCGAGAGCGTCTGGGTAAGAAGGCTATCTGTCACACGCGTATTTATTATGCTGCTGAGTGCACTCGGTCGCTTATCGTGAACCAAGCGGCTAACAGCAGCATTTTTGAGTCACGCTGCGGTACAATCGCAACCCCACCTATGCAGTGCAGGTTCCCTATAGGCATTAGCTGATACGAGGCAGGTGAGCACGTACCAGAGGCGTTTCTATAAAAATAATAATAATAAAACAATAAGAAGCCCTTCGTGAACGTGGAGCCTTTCACAGATTTCTGTGAAGAGAGCTCTATGAACCCCTCTGTACAAATCAAAGTGACGGTAGAGGACTGGTAAAGCAAAAATGAATGAGAATTGGATGAAAAATGTTTTGAGAGGGGTAATTTGGCACTAGGTGTGAGGAGAAAATAAGTACTCAAAAGATTTACAAAACATAAACACTTGACCGTTTGCGAAATTACGCAAGCTTATTAATTTCACAAAGTGCGTGTAAAGCGAATATTGGATACATTGCCATGTTTAGAGCAGTGCTTACTGGAGAAAGTAAAGCAGAAAGAACGAAATTGCTGGAATTAGCCTTCTTTCATAATGTCTAGCTGCTTTTCTTGCGGCATACTTTACTTTGCTCTATATGAGTACCTTCAATGAAACATTTCAGTAAGGCATACAGTACAGTTGGAGAAAACAAGTCGGTGTGGGATGATTCTGAAATCCGAAAACGTTTGGTTTCTTAACCGCGCGGTTTCCATATCTATTTGTTACTGCTACGCAGCATTTGCTCGCCATGTTTTTGACGTCAAGGAGTGTCATGAGTTTTGATGGTTCTATTGCTTTGTCCACAAATTTGGTGTCGCCTCTGCAGATGCCATTTAGCTTTCACATGAAGTATGGAGAAAGTAGATAGGTACATTGACGCATAAAACATTTTACCAGAGTAACCTAACTAAAAGTGAGTATTGTGCTAACTAGAAATTCTTGCAGGCCCATATGACTAAAACTATTTCAGATATTTAACATGCCCTCAGATAGCCTAATCTGGGAAAAATAAAGCTAGTTTTGAGTTGTTTATCTTCGTTATCTTTAGCGAGAACAACGTCATCTTCAAGATCGAAGGTCAAAGGTTTAGGTAAAAGTAATAGGCTTATAGATTCTGGTCCTCATTTTTATCCTGTGAAGTTCTTTCACGCTAAAATGCATTTTCACGCCTAATTCACAGACATCAGCAAAATGTGTGGGGCTTTTCATACTGTAACCGCCGTACAATGAAATAGAACTAAGCAGAAATACGCGACAATGAACTACTTGTCGCAACAAGACCCGGTTAGCCAAATCTCGGGAATGTGTCAGTTTCGGATCTTACCAGACGTCTGCATCATGGCCATTGCCAGGACGGCTACAAGCAGAGACGCTGCCAGTGCACCGATGGCAAGGATAACAATCGGAAAGGGTCTGCGAAGGAAAGAACCACAAAAAAAAAAACGGCGGAAGCTTAACTACACTCGAACCTCGATATAACAATTAAAAGCACTCGCCGCTGTTGCTCAAGGGTTACAACGGTCGGCTATATACTGAACCGGTGTACCCAGTCCGGTTCAGAGGGCGGGGGTTGCGTATGGACGGAGTCAGAATGCAAAGTGCGTCCTAGCGCTGTGTGTTATATCAGTGACGTTAAACATCGTCACGTGGACGAGATTATTGCGAATCCTTTCAATATGACGCCACTTTCTTCTGTCTATTTCATTTCCTCCCCTGCCTTTCGGCGCTGTACAGGTGTCCACGCTTGAACGACGCCTGAACCAATTGGCACTTGCGCACTTACGTCTGCGTCTGCACATGTCCGGTACCCATATCACTGAGCCGGAGCCAGGTGAAATTCTGGGTTCTACATGAAGCAGCACAACCAAGAGTATACAGCGAACATTTAGGATTTACGACTTTTTAGACCTAATTCTACATTATAAAAACACGTGATGTAGCTAGGTGGGAGACTCATATCGTCCTGGCGCCGTACGTATTCGCATGGCTGCGCTGTAACATCCAGATAATGGACCCCTTGCAAAAATCGTTAAGTAGGCTTTAACACGCTGCTTCTTTCCTCAAACATGGCGTCACTGGCCGCCAGAAAAACGGCGATATAGACCTGAAATCGCATGTTGCTTCTACACAGATGCATGTAGTGGTAATAGAGCAATTATGCAAATATGTTCTGATGCATAAATGATATGAATTATGGCCATAATATAATGTTTCAATACATTGCTGTTCCGCCATTAGAGGGGAATGCAGCATAGAGGTGAAGCTGACTTAACATTTATGAAAGGGGTGTTGAATATCGAATGAAAGTACAAATTTTTTTGCAAACGTTTATATGGAAAAAGAATGCTTAAGGAGAGAAAACTTCGAGGTCCAATATACTCAGTGATTATTTTACCACAAGACGAGCGCTGACTCACAACTGAAAGTTTACTAAAGAGTGAACACAATATATAGAAAAAAGAATTAACACGTGATGCTACGTGGGATGCAGGCGCAAATCATGTGAGCATAGGGTAATCGGCAGCTTCAATAATCAGATTGGAAGGCTCAAGGCATCTGGCTAGCCGGATGATGTTTTATTGTTGGGATGTAACAAGATAGCCAAAAATCTTAAAAGTCCAGCCTTGGTACCTTGTGCGGAAAAAGGAAAGGAAAGGAAAAATTTTACCGTTCTGCCTTATGTACCCCGCCTGTCACACAATCTTAAAAATGTGGCAAAACGATATCGCACAGAGGTTGTTTTTTCTGCACCTAAAAAACTTAAAAATGTTTGTGCTATTTTGGAAAGAAAAGCTTGGGGGTGCATCAGAACGAACGTGAACCAACATGTGGGGTTACGCATGAAACTAAGTATGTGCCGTGTGCTAAAGGTGTTGTCTATAAAATCCCACTATCATGTGGACAAGTGTACATTGGGCAGTCGGGGCGGCGCAATATTACACGTTTGAAAGAGCATGCAAATAACTTAGACGCTAACAAATCTACTAATCTCGTTGACCACGTCCATGACTGCGAATCTTGTTATCCTTCACTGCACTATTCTGATATCCTTTATGAACACCCGGCCCGCTTAACACGCGAGGTAATGGAGGCTTACCACATGAGGAAAAACTTAGGTTGTGTGTTAGTAAGACATCAATTTATCTACATGAAAGTGAGATTGCGTGTCTGCATCCCACGTAGCATCACGTGTTGATTCTTTTTTTTGTATATATTGTGTTCCCTCTTTAATAAACTTTCAGTTGTGAGTCAGCGCTCGTCTTGTGTTCCTTTGCTGTCGTGTTCGTTTGTAGCGCTGTTTTTCTATCCAATATGTTCCACCAACTCGCCCGTTTGGCTATAGTGTGGGTTATTTTAACGCTTGGAGATATTGATCTAAACTGGTGAAAGAGACGTGAGTGTTGTCGGCGTAGGTCTGCTGCACAGTAAGGCGGGCAATATGTCCGCGAAGTAGCATAAATATTCGACAGATAACGACACCATCCCTACGATCCCGAATTGAAATTTTTACTCTACGCCGGGTACCATACATTGTCCCACCAAGCCGCATCAAGTTTGTCAAACTTTCCAAGTTTCGCGACCACGTACACGTACTGTTGCTCTTGACGCTTCGTTTTTTTTATCTCACCATTGCAGACTGGAACGACTTATCCAGTAATATTGCGGCCATTATGTATTCCTCGAACTTCGCTGAGAATCTTCGTAGTCATTGTTCATTGTGGTAAACATTTGATGGCCACAGTATTTGTAACCCACCCTTTATGGAATGCCCTTCTTTAGGCCTCTAAAAAAATTTAAATGACAGGAACCGAAACGAAAACCCATAACATAATCTGCAGCAGTAAGAAAGATTCTAACGCATTTCTGCACTAAGCAGGCTTGAGTGCAACAGTGGAATTTTTTAATGCTCTTCAGCACGCCATATCAAAACTGAAATCAGGGTAATTTCTACATTATTAAATTCACAAACGAAAACGTTCACGAATTGCATCGGTACCCTTTGTATCTAGAGCAAACATACTGGAGCAACGCCATTCTTGTCCTGGGTATTGTGGAAAGCGAACCCACGAGTCAGGGATTAGGTGAGTGCATGAGCCCGCACGCCTCCACACGCACTCCCAGAAGGTAATTTCTTCAAAAACATTTCATCTGTTTTATGCGTAATACGCAATTTAGTTGCACAAATACCCATCACAGCAGTGACACCGATAATTCAGTACCGAATAACACCTGCACAGAGGTAAGCACCCAATGAAACATTGGATGAACGAAGATTAAGTAGAGTACTGCAACCATGAAGGAAACAGAAGGAATAGGTGGAAAAAAATTTGGAGAAACTTAAGGTCGGTCCTTAAGTGTATGACGCCAGAGCATTAACGGCTCCCTCTGACAAAAATCTCTTGTGGATTTTCTTTGCGCACATGCCCTTTGCTACATGCTTAATATTTAATCGTTTTATGTGTTTGTGTGTTTTATCTTCTTATCCCACACATTTTCAGTAGCTTCAAAAGCGACATACCGCAATACATGCAGACCATCCGACACATACATATTTTCCCGCTTTGCCCAGCCAAGCTAAAGCGCAGGCGCAGCTTGCAGCAGTGTGCCCGACTCAGGTTCTCATGACCAGGCTAGATGCTGACGCTACTTTCTCAACTCAAAAGTGACGCTCGAGTTGGCAGTGCCTGTAAAACCGCCATTACTTAATGCCGCGAACGTTTGACATCTTTATTTGTAGTGTTCAAGCGGCCAGCACGCTGCATTATTACTGTGATTGTAACGCATATACTCATCTTTTGTATGGTTCTTTCGTTATTGCACAGCAGCGCTAAATACGCCTTTATCAATTTGTTTGCAGCGCGATATGAGCCCAGAATAGCTTGAAATGATTGCAGGTAAGCACAGCCGTTTCCCAATACGTTGGACATTTTCAACATTTTTCGGCTGGTGTATCCAGGCGTTTATGCGCCGAATTTAAACTGAGCACAGCCGAATGAAAGACATTCCCTAGTTCGACAAACAGCGAGCACGATTGCTTCTATTGTCGCCTATTAGTTTACTTCTGCTGCGGGTTCAAGTAACCTCAATAAAGTTCATTTCAGAGAAATGCAAATCACTTCGATTGTTACCTATGGTCTTGTCACTACCAGGTGACATCTGCTGGAGGTACTGAACCCAATGCCACGCCACAGAAGGCGAGGCAGCTGCCGAAACAAAGCCTCTCATTCTCATGTAGCCCAATGGTCTCCCCGCCTTCAAAGGACGTGTTGTACAAAGATGCATACGAATTGCTTGACCTCTTGAGTACGTGGCAAGAATAAATGTAATAACGCCTAAATTTATTTCAAGTCTACATTGCACTTCAAAAACCTGCCATAGTGTAGTTTAAGAACCATTAAACGTCTCTGAAGGTTTGGGCCACCTTCAAAGCGGAGCTCCTGATGTCCTTCACAAATGTCCTCCTACAGGGAAGTGCAGAAATACTTCTGGTAAAGGTAAGGCTAGCACATGAGACAGTCCTCATTTATGTCAAGAAAAGAAGCACCCCTTTCGCTGCACTGACCCAAGGATGACACAAGATAAGAAAGTGAATTTATTGATGCGAGACGTAAAAAAGTCTCGTTATACGGTCCTCGCGAGAAGCCTTCAAAGAACCGTGGCCGCTTTCCAAAGAGTAGCATATTTCATTGAACGAATCCTTGACGTCCGGAATCAATACAATCACCGATCATAATCAGTGAGCGAAACTTTCTTAGCAATGACTACCGCCACCAATGTTTTGAGGGAACTAAACGCGAAATCACCCAAAAGAACAACGGCGTCTGCTCCCATGATCCCAAAAGGTCACAGCAGCGAATCTCAAGGCATGGTAAGCGACTCTGCAGCAGGCGCTTGGAAGCCCGCCGTTGACTGCTGCTACGCAGAAACGACAAGGCGTGACCTATGCCACCGCACTAAGTTGGTCACCTCGGCGACGAAAAAATTTGTGGCATGCAATCGTGGTCTCGGCGCAAAAGAAGAGGACAGCCTCGGCACGCCTGCCAAGCACGCGCTGTTCGTTCTTTGCAGCACGACTGGAAGGTTCCCGCTCCCGCCTGGCTCAGCGGGTCATGCCACATAAATTTGTGGAGATGAACTACAGACACACTCGCTGTCGGGTCTCCTCAGCTATATTTGGCATAACCCGCTTAGCCAGGCGGGGACAGAGCCCGCAGGCAGTCTATCCTGCGTCCAAGGATAACGAACTGAGCGTGCTTGGCAGGCGTGCTGAGGCTGCCGTCTTCTTTTGAACCGAGACCACCATGGCATGCCACAGGGCTTCCCCTCAAGCGATGAAGCCATGCGCGAAGGGAAATTGCGAAAACCGGACACTGGGAGTGTGAATTGTACGTGGCGAGAACTGGCAGGATCGGGAGGGGTTGCAGTGGCACAGTCTGCAATGACGTCTGAGTCAAGGTAGGTGGATTTAGGGAACCAGGTAGCACAGAATGTGGGGCCCCAGTAGTTCCGATGTAGGCAAGTGGGGCTGGGGCAACCATCATAAAACCTGCATCGGTCCCCGATGGGGCAAATGTGGGCAAGCCCCATTTGGGCTTGCCCCTGCTCCTCCTGCATGGGTCCCATAGCGGCGTTTCTTGGGCTAATGCAGAGCACATTCTTGCATCCGGACCACAAGGCTCCATTGCCGGATATTTGACGGCAATCCAACCTAAATGTGGGCTTTTTGGGGGAAAGCCCTCATATATCCGAAATGAGGCCGCCCCCATTAAATCTTTGTGGGACCAACATCGGCCGTAGTGGGGCAAGAAAACGGACATACCCACATGCTGCCCCAATCGGCCCCTTGTAGGTTACTTGAGGGCAGACGAAATATGAATAAGGGCTCAATTTGGGCAAGCCCTCGTGAAGCCCAAATGAGACAGCCTTAGCTAAACCGCTTTCGGTCCCACATAGGCTGTAATGGGGCTGGAAGGCGGTGTGCCCGCATGGTACCAAAATCGGTCCTTTGTGGGGACTTTGAAGGCCCGTGCAATAGCATGTGGGCTCTAGGTTAAAAAACCACGTCAAGCCCAATTGGGGATGCCCATATAAAACTGCTTTATATCCCACATGGGCCGTAATGGGGCTGGAAGGAGGGAGGGCCCATGTGATACCAAAATTGGTCCCTTGTGGGGAATTTGAAGGCACGTGCAATAGCAAGTGGGCTTTAGGTTCAAAACCAACACCCAGCCCAATTGGGGCTGCCCACACAAAACCGCTGTAGGTCCCACATCGGCCGTAATGGGGCTAGAAGGCGTGCGTGCAATTGCGTAATCATTGTTTCCAACTTTTATTTGCATTAGATGTTGCCCTAAATTACTGTTATAGATGATTTGTATAACAGTTGTGGCCATATATAGTCGATTAGAAATTTACATGGCTTTATTTCTCGCGCTCATGCAAATTGCGCTACATATACTAAAACAAACTGATTGCTAACTGTTGCCTCTTATGTGGTTGCTTTGGACAGCCTGCAACTCGCAGTACAATATTACTGTTCAGAACACACATCTCCATAGCCTAAACTAGATGAAGTCATTTCGGCTAGATGAATGTTATGAATTATTGTAAAAATTAATATTGTGGCTGTTTAGAAAGTGCAGACATGTATAAAGTAATTACTTATTATGTGCCTAAATATTGATTGGGAAAACTTGGACTAGGGCTTTCCATCAATTTTCGACGTCGGACCCCTATGAGAATAATGTGGGCAAGCCCAAGAGTGGCTAGCGCTATAGAACCCGCATTGGTCCTATGTCATTTTCTGAGGGGCTAACTGATATAAAAAAAAATGTTCCTCCAAAGCGGCTGCCCAAATCGGTCCAAAGTAGGACCATCGCGGGGAGTTGGCGGGATGTGCCCTTTTAACAATGCCGGCAAAATGTGGGCAGCCCCGCAAGGGCTGCCTGCATCGGCCCCTAGTGGGGCCAATTGGGGCTTTGTCGACAGCCCTCTTCGGGCCTACGTCGGCCCCTCTTGCAGCACCCACATTGAGCCCACCGGGGCTGTCCTGGATTGCCTACATCGGGCCCACCGGGGCCCACCCTTCATAGCCCACTTTGTGCTACCTGGAGAGATCATCGGACATCGCTTCCTCCTGGCCGTTAATGCGCAGTAGAAAGTGCTTAGAAGCACACCGGAGCACCTGGTACAGACCATCATGTCATTGCCATAATGGTGGATGCACAGCGTCCTGGCGAAGAAAGACGTGTGTGCATCACTGAAGGTTTGGGGGTGATATAGAATCGACGAGAATGCTGCTGCTGACGTGGTCGAATGACAGTGCTCATAGCGCAACGTAGCCGGCTGGCGTAATCTATGACGTCAGGAGGCTTGGGTGGCGAGGGCTTGAAGAATTCGCCAGAGACACCGAGAGTAGTGCCAAACATTAACTCACAGGTAGAAGAGTCACTGTGAAGTGTGGTGCAGAGACCAAGCAGGACGAAGAGAGGTGCTCAATCCATGATGCAGGAAAAGCGGACGCCGTAAGTGAAGCTTTCAACTGCCGGCAAAAACATTCAATGATGCCGTTGGAAATCGGATAGTAAGAGGTCGTCTTAATGCATTTATGCCGAGGAGTCGAGATAGGTTGGCAAATAATGATGATTCAAATTTAGGACCATTATCAGTCGTAATTGTAGAATGAACACCACAGCGCGTTATCCAGAGTGTGATGAGCGCTCTTGCGATCGACTCCGCCATTATGTGCAGAAGGAGCATAATGACATGTGAACATATGTGAACAGACTTCAAACACTGCCGCATAAAAATCGACACCAGCGCGTCACGGCCCCTAGCTCTTCAAGGCCTATACGCAACAAAAGGACACGAATAAGTGACCTTGAAGTGGCTGTCGACGATCGCATAATTACTGCCTTAGTGAACACGGGTACTCACTATTCATTCATCAGTTAACTCTTCGCCTCCAGACTCAAGAAAGTAACGACCATTTGGGGGGCCCCGCTTACCTGCACCGCTACCAGTAACCTACCACTATCAGCGACCTGACATGGACCTCTTGAATGAACATCAGGAGATCATCAACCTTAGCAAACTTATCATGTTTTAGACTTACAAATCTATACATGTTGCAGCAACTTCGACGCATCATGTTGCTCTAAACGTCCTCAAGGAAGAATGAACCGTACCACCCTGACTAAACGTCTTAGTAATTGTGGGTACCAGAGACATAGAAACCACTGTGGGTGTTTTGGAAGGAAGCATCCAGTTGTACCTAGATCGCGAACTACGAATAGCAATGGGGCATTGCCCATTTCCAGCATGAAAAAGCTAGCATGCTGGTCACGAAGTTCAACGAAAATCCCCGCATCTCAATGAGGGCACGACGTTTCCTTTTCTTCAAGACAGCAGATATTTGAGAAGTCTTCGTCCTCCCGGCCGACGCGGAGATGATACACCTAACCATGGCTACCAGCCCACATTCGGTATTAACCCCGTGCTGCCCTAGCCAGGAGAGACAGTATACAGATACTTCTTGAAAGCTATAGGGAATGCTCTTCGTGCATATCTAAGGGCATAGTCACCGACGAATACAACCGGCCTCTGCCCAAACGCTCCTACGTGTATACTGCGGGAACACAAGACCATCTGTGATCTAGTTCAAGAAATACTTTAAATGCTTCAGGATGCGATGATCCAGCTACCGAAGAGCCCCTGGACGGTATTAGTCGTTCTGGCGAAAAGGACGGCACAGTACCTTTCAGCGTGTGATATTTCCGCTTGAACAACATAACGGAAAGGACGTTTAACCCTCCTTTGCATTGATGACAAATTATACCGGCTCTGTACTGCAAATTATTTTGCATCGATGCACTTGAAAAGCGGCCACTGGCAAATTGCGGTCGACGAAGGAGATTGCAAGAACACCGCGTAAACCAGCCATATCAGGCGGCCTTTTCAAGTTCAAGGTGATGCTATTTGGCCTCTTCTCACACTACTGATGTTCTAGCGAGTAATCGATATCGAGCGGGCAGGCTTGAAGTGGCAGATAATGATGATGATGTAATAAACCGTAATCGCACATACCCATGGATGGAGATCCGCCAGGGTACATTGCAGATACTAAATATATGCTGATAAGCAATACAGTATTTACATAATTATGAATGTAAACTAGAATTTGGACAAAAATATAGAGAAAAAGAGAAATCAATGAAGTCTCACCTACCATAGGAATCTGCCTGATGAAGTTATATAATGAACAAAAATTGCACATTGGTTTCAAGACACAATCAATGGATAAATCATTAGCGGCCACGCTACCGAGATTCCCGGAGTGCGCAGGCACCCGTACCAGCTCAACATGAATTGGCGGGTTGGCGGCGAGTGAGCTCAGTATGTGAATGCAGAAATGGGCAATCTACCACGCGAAAAATTCAGTATCGTAGTTTTAGAGTCGTAAATTATGTAGCGTGCTTCCGTGTGTGCAAGCGCGTAAGCGATTGCTGCTTCCTTTCCTGCTTCCAAGGAGGTGACCGAGGGGAGGGGGTCAGTAGCAAAAGGTTACAGGGAATACTGAGCATGTACGTCCAGTCCCGCAAATTGAAGTCTCGAGGGTCAACAGCTTCGCCTGACACCTTTTTTGCACCTTCACATTTTCACCTTCATGATGATCAGGCACTTGGAGGTCACGTTCGGAGTAGGCCCAGTTTCCAGCGTAGCGAGGCCTAGCTCGAGCGACGCGGCGACTGAAGGCGAATGGGCTGTGTGGGCCCGACAAATGGGTAGATAGAGCAAAAACGTGGTCTGCGCGCGTGGCGCTCACCTTCACGGGCTCTTGTAGATGAAGTATGAGGCACTGGTTCAGGCGACTGGCGAAATTCACCGTCTTCGCACGAAGCTGACATGAAGCACGTCCGCAATCCATGCAAGGTGGAACCGGAACTGTTTCCGAGCCACACACGGCAAAATGCGCCGGCGGGAAATGCAGCACGCGAATTGGGACGCCGTCAGATATGTCCGTTCGCAAAGACTGGCGGATGGTATAGGAGACTTAAAACAATATATAGTGCGTCGGTTGCAAGACCCGCTAGCACTTCAAAAACTGTGACACAGGAGGAAACCGGTCCCAGACCGGACGCTAGCATGGTACAAATGACGGATGCACAAGGGAGTAGACACGCTCGACGGCGTAACAATATGCGTAACCGAAGCTTAAAATAATCGTGGCTTACAAGCAGAACGTAGCCGAGAGCAATGGCATCACACTTGCGACCGCTTTAATGGGCAACTGGGCAACAAGAATACACGGCCCCTGCATAGATATTTACTCAATCCGACGAGAAGTTAACAATGAATCTCAACATCCTGTTGATGTTGAATAAAAAGCATTGTATTGTATCGTAAAATAACCTACTTAGTTTTTTAGGGAATCGACGAAGAGCCCAAGAAAACTTTAAAAGATCAGTGCGTTAACACCTCTCAAGATATACCCACGCCAAGTGGGCACTCAGAACTGAATAATCATCAAGTAGATAGCGTCTTTATCGTAGCGGAGATCAGGGCTACTCGTAACGAAATAAGCAAACCTCGGCAGCAAGAGAAAGTCGCATCACCAATAAAATAAAGGGCGCGGTAAGCAGCCAGGAAGAACAGGCCTGTGTTACGTCGGCTTCACCGAATTTATGATCCTTTTTCGAAGAAGGATTTAGGAAGCGCTTTAAAACCATCAGGACACGTTCCCAGTCACTTCCACAACGAGGATACCAGCGCTGCTCACGAGAGACCGTTATCTCAAAACATACGAGGATTTCAGGTTCAAACGAATCGCGCGAGTAGCTAAACATAACAGTTGGCCTCGACTCAGCTACCCCCCGCGGCTTCATCGACGCAACAGGCATGTTTGATGGAAGAGGACAAGGTAGATTTACACCTTCTATACTAAGAGCAGTGAAATTCTAGCATCCCCGAGAGGGAATCAACTTCATCACACACCACAGCAAGCACCAGCACCGCACGTACCCATGCCGCAATATGAAGAGCAAAACTCATAACCCCATCACCCTTTTGAAAAAACACAGTCCGATATCTCATGAAGGCCAAATTAGAAATTATGATCGAGACGACAATCAAAAGCCTGTTCGAATCAGTTATAAAGCCTATGATGGAAAACCTTGAACAAGTCCTAATCAGCATGAAAGCCCAGGAGAATAGAACTGACCGCTGCATCCAGTAAATTTTGAATGTTTCTCACAACAAGGGCCCGTAATTACACTGCAAAATGGGCAATCGTCGCCTAGTCAGCAATCAAGTTGATCAGGAACCTGAAGATGTTCCACAAGATCAGGCACACGTTCTAATCCTCAACATCACGCCGCAACCAATATCTAAACTCCCCATCGCCATCCTACAACGGAACTGCAGGGGACTAAAGCGTAAGAGGGAAACATTACAGCAATACATAGTCCCTTATGCTCATACGCCGCAAACAATAGCCCTGCGAAAAGTGAATATGGAGGCTAAGATCAGAAAAGGCTAAACACTTCAAACAAACTCCTCGAAATGCACCTTGGTCCACAAATCATGCACAGTAACAACTAAAAGCCTTGATCTAGAGAGCGAAATTGAATATATCTTCAGAGCGTTGCTACCCCAACAAAAAACAGCAAGGGTTCTTGCATACCTAATACATATAGTCGCCCAAACTACCACCGCGTAGCCTTTGACGCAACCTTTCTCAAAGCACTGAGAAGCTCAAACAGATCCCCTAGATATAGTCTTTTTATAGGTGACTTCAACTCTTCTAGCACCTTACGGGGATATCCAAGGATAGACGCGAAAGGCAGAAAACTAGCATCCGCCATCGATGGCATCGCATTTATGGACCCACAGCACCCGGCGCCAGTCAATACCAGCATAACGTGGGATACCTCCCACGACATCACGCTCGTCCGAAAGCCCGCAACAATGATTGGCCTAATGCGGGATAGCCCCGCCGGTGTGGTGCAGTGGTAATACGCCCGACTACTGTGCCGGAGTAGCCGGGTTCGAACGCGACTTCAGCGGCTGCATTTCGATGGAGGCGAACCGAAGAGGCTTCGGTGTGCTGTGCGATGTCAGCGCGCGTTAAAGATCTCCAGGTGGTCGAAATTACTCCTCAGCCCTTCTGTACGGCTCCTCTTTCTCTCTTTTCACTTTCACTCCCACCTTACTTCCTTCACTTAAGGCGCGGTGGAGGTGTCCACAGAAAACAAATGAGACAGTTGCCGCGCCTTTCCCTTCCTATAGTTCAATCAGTTCAATACGGGAGAGACTTTAGGTAGAGATCATGGCGTGCGGCAGACCATCTTTGCAAGTAACATGCGCAGCAAACTACGAGGGCAAGTCAGAGTGGCAGAATGGGAGAAATTCAGGTAGGGCACCAAACTATTTACATCGGAACAAATACCTACTTACGAAGAGTGGGCGGCCTTCATTCTCGACCTTAAAGAAAACATCACAAAAATCCTTGCGACCACGGAGGACAACCCAGCTGGTGCCAAACATCTGCTACACTTTTCAGAAGCTCGACGTACTCTCATAAAACGGAGGAAGAAACATAGGCACAACCGAACAATCAGAATTCGAATATCGAAGCTTACTACTCAGATCAATACGCCTAGGACCTCGCTCGCTCTTATTGGCTAGTTGCGAATAGCTCAAGTGGCGCCAAGGCTACGCCGCACCTTCTCCGATGCCTAATTGATTATCAGAAATCGAAAACTGATCAACATAGAAATTATCGTCGAGCCTCGCACAGCTTTCAAGGCATGGATAAAGAACTCGTGGATGAATTCACGCGTCGATATATCTGCACTTTGAAAGACGCAGAACCCTCACATTCAAAATAACAGGGGGGAACCGAAAGAATGCCTATATAGACCTCGCCTTGGACGAAATAGCAGAATTAGCAGATGTGCGCCGATATACAGCCTCGAAACAAGTCAAAATTACAGTCGGACGTCTAATGAACCTCTGCCCAAAGACACTGCAGCAACCTACAGATTATGTCAACAAACGCGGGCGCACCAGCACCATTCTATAGGCAAGGAAGACAGCTAATGCACACTTTAACACCAAACCAGGCAAGAAAATCAGTATTGAAAACCTGCCCGCCATATCCTACATGTCGTGCGCAGGCAAACTCATAGAAATGGCAGTCCACGCACGCCTGTCCAAATATCCAGATAACAATGAGCTACAGCCGTACACGATGTTTGGGGTCAGAGCGCATATATATGCTTCTGCCACTCGAATGTGATTGATCCAGCACGCAGAAACAAGCGACCGAGCGCTTCTTATCCTCGACCTCAAAGAAGCGTTTGACAACGTCAAGCACTCCAAAGTCCTCAACCAACTCTAGATCACGAACTGTGGCCAGCGAGTCTATAAATCCATCTATAGATCTATAAATCATCTATAAATTCCTTAATGATATAAACCAACATAAACCATCGGCACAACATGAACCACTCAAGGAAAGAAGATGGGTATGAGAGGCACTCCGCAAGGCGCAGTATTATCCCCACTGTGTGCAACATTGCACTTCGAAATTATCCACTTCTTCCAAATCAGATAAAGGGTATACGACATGCCCGGTACGCTAACGACATGACCATATGCACAACCACGGGAAGTATGGGAAGGATTAATGAACAACTACAAACAGCAGCAACAACAGTTCAGAATTAAGCACGAGCGTGTGGTCTAACCTGCTCTCTAAAAAAATGTGACCTCCTAGTCTCCCGCCAGCACTGAAATCAGGCCACCATCAACACCCACGTGGACACCTCACCTGTCAAGAAAGTTGCGATCCTTACTATAGTAGGAATGTACATAAATAACAAGGCCAACAACCTGCTGATCATCCACAAAATTCGCCTCGTGAGCGAGAAAGGCACCAGGATGATCGCCAGAATACCGACGTGGAAATCAGAGATGTGAGAAGGTACTCATATACTGATTCAAGCCATCGTCGTACGCCGCATTGTCTATGCAGCACCCTATCTCCGAATCAAGACATTGACATCCAGCACCTGGATGTTAAATCAGAACAGCCTACAAGAAGACCCTTGGCATCCCTCTTACGGCATCGACGGACCAGCTTTTACGACTGGGCATCCACAATACGGTAGAAGAGCTGATAGAGGCTCTTGAACGGTATGAACACTATATTGCCCCCGACAGCTAGATCGTAAAAGCAACATCTCAGCCTCATGGAGAAGACAATGCAAGGCAACTCCATTGCGAGAAATATGCACCCCGATTTTCACCAGTCAGGACGACAAGCGCGAGCGGAAGCTATAAAAAAGCACTACGGCGAGCGCGATGGCGTGTTCTATAGTATGTCAATGTAGCGAGTCGTGAAGAGGGAATAGCGGTCGTCATGGTAGTGCACCAAAGTCAAACAGTGAACGGCCTAACATTGCCCAGCCACGACACACTGGCTGCGGAAGTGACCATTTCCCTAGCTGCAACACACAGTGCCTCAGGATACAACCTTAGAGATTCAGACAGCATATCACATTTAACTCAGGGGCAGGATTGCAACGCTAGCAGCTAACATCCTGCAAGATAATTACACCCGTGCATGGCTACCAATCCACACACAAACATTTGATGCAGGTGCCACGTCTTCAGGGCACCCCAGGGAATGAGAGCGCGTATGCCTCAGCCCAAGCATTTCTCCCCCGTACACCCAGTACGGATCTCGTGGAACTTTCTACCCCATTGCTAACTTACACTGAAATACTTGAACACGAAATATTATTTCGCTGGGTCCACCCTCCACCGGCGAAGACACTAGCCGAAGGAACTAGCTTCACCTCCACAAGCTGCAAACCAACTGTCAACAATCCGCAAAGACTACATGCAATAGATCCAGAGTGATTTGACTCGCAATGCAAATTCTGCGGAGAGAAGGCGGACCTGTACCATATGGTTTGGGTCTTCCAATAAAACCAGGCTATCACTTAATAACCAGCCAACGCAGGAGAGGTGGAGGCAGCTCTGACTAGCTCGGACGCAAGGAGTCAGAAAGAACTCACCGAATGAGCGCAGACGAAAATGAGGCTCCGGACTGAGGACTCCAACAGCGATATAACCTACTAAAACTTTTTCATTAAACTTTTACCACCACCACCAATAAAATGTGCTGCAACTTAGAGGACAACTGAGTGGAAGCCCTTAAAGACCTCTTCAACAGGTACTGGAAAGAAGGTAGCATCCCTGACGAATGGAGAATTATAAAATTATTTTATTCTTCAACCGGACATAAAGCACAAGATGGGGAATCTCCTCCGAATCTTGCTAACTTTATGTCTCAGAAAGGTAATGGAACACATTGTCTCAACAGGCTCCTCATGCAAACCGACGCGGGAGACATTCGGCCGTCCGTAATTGAATTTTGAGCAGGTTTTTTGACACAGGACATTATGTGACAAATCCAACATGATATTCTCGATTCACATCGCATATGAGCCTCACGAATCATCCTTCGACTTGATGCGAGTAAGGCATTTGACAATGTGTCACAGGTTCCATCCCCAATCAACTCTCACTGATGAACATAGGCAAACGGACAAACGACTAAATCGCTACCTTACTGAATGAGCGTATGGCTAAGCTATATTTTTAGAGGACAAAACTAGCGACAAAATTGCACTAGGTACGAGAGTAACACCACAAGGCATCATATTTTCACCTTTTCTTTTTGCCGTCGAGGCCTCCCGCGTCTGCTAGATTCTATCCCACACATACGTGCCATTCTATATGCGCTGACGACATCGCCACACAGACCAATTGAGATATCACAGCGTAATTACAACGTGCTATCGACATGGTACAGTTTTTCGTGCAGAGAAACATCCTTGCGTGTTCACTGGTTGGTGGAACTCTAAGTTATAAGAAACAAACAAGCCTCACAAGCAGAATCTGATTCTCAAGAACCCATTCAGTTGCTTATTGATAGCCATCCGATACCCCCTGAAGCCATGATGAGGGTACTCGGTACGTATTTCAGAATAAATGCAGAACACATAAGCTATACGCCGGCTACGCGTCATGGCGCGCCAGAAAGGTGGGATGATGAGGCACATTACCACACGTCGAAGTGACATGAGAGAAACCGATTTGTGTAGGATTATGTAAGTCTTCATGATAAGTAGAATCACGTATGCCTGCCCGTATTATCGTCGGCATTGCAGGTGCGAAGAGACACGTAAAAGCATAGTTAGAACCACATAAAAAGCTGCCCTTGGCCTGCCGGCATACGTCAACCCAGATTGACTGGTGAAGTTGATAATTTTGACCACGCTACATGACCTGATTGAAGCCCATAAGATGACACAAGTAACCCGCTTGTCGCGCAGCGTGCGGGACGAGCAATTCTCGACAAGCTTCCCACACACTCCATTCGGAGGTGTGAGCAACATCGTATTTATCGCTTGACATTACTAGTGCAGTAGCTGTTAGGCAAATAGTAAAAAACATGCTACCAGGCAGACACGACGCCTCCAGGAGACAAGAGCATTGACCCTTGAGAAAGGGTACCAGGACGAAGCACAAGCAGTGCACGTGGATGCATTTCAGCCCATCAAAAACGGAACATGCTTGGCATGTATAAGTCAGCCTTCTTTCATGCCAGCTCTATACGTGAGGCAGAGGAAATAGCTACCGCACTGGCCATTGCGGATCTCGACACTTAGGCTATTTTGAGCGACTCGAAGAACGCCGTTTAAAATTTCGCCAAAGACTCCAAGCGCGCTCGCAACGCGAAATATGCGCAACCTAACTCTCTATCCCAACATCAATCCCGTATGGGTTCCGGCTCACTGCAGTCTCTTCAGAAACGAAAGAGTCGATCATCTAGCCTGATGCTTAACCAACCGGGGGACGGAAGACCTATCGGGAACGGACGCGCCAACCAAGGCGCCCTGCTGGTACATGGAAATTACTAACATTTCAGGACCAAGCGCAATCCACGACACTCAAACGCCTAGAAAAAAGGCCATTCGTAGCCACTACTGACTATCTTATTACAAACTGTGAAAAGCGAAGGAGGCTCCAACAGCCAACATGACCGTGCCGAATAAGACACGCCGTCTCCGCGTCTGGCAATGGAACTGCAGGGAGATCGCCTCAAAAAAGGCGGTCCTCCTGCAGATGGTCAAATCAGAGACCGAGAAACCACACGTCATCATGCTACAAGAGACGCTCACAACCGAACTGGTCATTACGGGATATACCGAAGCCCACAGAAACGAGCATGACAGAGGCGTCGGTTTACTGATTGGAAAGAAGATCCCGTACATTCGGCATGAGATCTGCCACACAGTCTGCTATCTAGAACACCTCACGATTGATGTCATACCTAACGACCACGTAGGGAACAAGCAAAGCATCTTTCGTACCAATCTATACAGCAGCCCTAAGGATACTAGGCAAGGGTTTAGAGGCATTCTGGCCAAGATTGCATACATCGCCAAAGACAGTCCGCTGATTATAGGGGGAGATTTTAACGCCCCACACCAGGCTTGGGGCTACGCGTATCCCTCTAGCAAGGGAAATCGTCTCACGACAGCCTCCGATCTCGACTTCACGCTGATCACAGACCCGTAGACCCCAACCAGATGTGGCACTTCCACATGTCGAGACACCACACCGGACCTTACATTTGTCCGGGGCCTAGAAAAATGTGCCTGGCACAACTCGGGAACAGACCTTGACAGTGACCAGCATATTCTCCGAATTGATGCAGAGATACCGGTGAAGAGGCAAAGGGAGTAAAACTTATCGATTGGGACAAATTTCGTGCAATACGGGCGTAGCCATCCAACTCATCAGGAACAACCCCAAAGCACACGATAACGAGCTGGACCGAGCAGCTCAAAGCAGACATCGCAGCCTCGGAACTGACAATTACGACGGACGTTAAGGTAGAGAGGATGGACAATCGGCTAGCGAAGCGTCTCAAAACCAAGCATTCCATTCTAGCCAGGTGGAAGGGTCAACGTCCTAACTGAAGACTACGAAGGAAACTTGCCGAGCTCAACAAGACCATTGAAAAATACTGCAAGGTTCTCTCCCGACAACAATGGGACGAAGTCTGTAACTCCCTCAACGGGTAAATACACAAAGGAAGTGCGTGGGGACTCATAAAGCACCTTCTCGACGAACACGGAACAAAGTCCAAACCTATGCAACGGATCAGGCTAAGTAAATTAGTACATCGCGAGAAGCAAACCAGTTCCGCCGAAGCCCTTCTGGATGACCTTGCCAAACGGTACTTACCGCTTAAATCGGGGCTACCCATTACCTTACAAAGGAAAAGCTATGACGGTGCCCCAAACTCAGAGCTAATACGGACTTCACAGAAAGCGAAGTACCCTTCGCAATTCACGAACTCAACAGTAACTCTGCAGCTGACCCCGATGGTATCACAAATCGGGCTCTCCGAAACTTAGAGGACGACTCGGTCACGTTCCTAACGCAACAAATCAATGATGTATAGAAAACTGGCCAACTACCTGCAGAGTGGAAACATGCCAATACGGTCCTCATCCCAAAACCGTGAATGCCGCTGGGCCTACCCAACCTAAGGCCGATCTCACTGACGTCCTGCCTAGGAAAGCTAGCCGAACACGTCATCCTGAATAGACTATCTGAATACGTAGAAGAAAAGGAGTACTTCCCTTACAATATGATTGGCTACACGCCAAGTCTCTCAATGCAAGACGCTATGCTACGAATCAAGAAAAGTCTGTTGGATCACCCCACAAGAGACACCAAGGCGCTACTGGGACTCGTCGTGGAGCAAGCTTTTGACAAAATCCAACATCAAGCCATTCTAAAAGCCATATCTGACCACAATCTCGGAACACGCTTCTACCACTACGTCAAGGCGTTTCTTGAGGATCGAACGGCGACTCTCCGGATAGGCGAGCACGTCTCGGAGAGCTTTAATCTGGGCGATAAGGGAACACCACAAGGCTCAGCACTTCCACCATTCTTATTTAACTTGGCAATGAGAAAGCTTTCTGGAGCACTGGGTAAAATTGCTGATGTGGAGCACACCATATACGGAGACGACATTACCATCTGGAGCACCGGTGGCAGCGATGCGGAATTGGAAGCACGCATGCAAGAAGCCACCTACGTTACCGAGGCCCATCTTGCCCCAATGGGACTTCGCTGCTCTTCTAGAAAATTCGAGCTGCTCATCTAGCACCCACAAGACCAGGGCGCCCGTCCAACGACTGGCGCCGACACCACACAACATACATAGAGTTACACGACAGGGATGGAAATCGCATACCTACGGTCGACAAAATACGAATTCTAGGATTAATCATCGAAAGCAACGGGTCCAACTGGGCGATGCTTGACAGCATCACGATCAAGATTGCAAACGCGATCCGGATGTTTCGGCGCATCATGAATAGGCACAGGGGACTGAGCGAGGACAACGCTATTCAAATGGCCCATGCTTTTGTACTCTGTCACATCACATACGTGACTGCAATGCTCAACTAGAAAAAGGAACATCAGAGAAGGCTTGAAGTATGCATACGCTAAGCTTTCAAGACAGCGTTGGGGCTCCCCGATAATGACTCCACTGAACTACTCTTACAGCTAGGAGTGCACAATACCCTTGCCGAAATCATCGAGGCACAGCACACGGCACAGATTGCACGCCTATCAAGCACCAAAGCGGGCAGAGAGAGTCTCGTCAAGCTCGGCCTGAACACCATAGTAGAAATGGACAACGTCCTGCAGTTACCTAAAGTCGTGCGAGAAGCAATCAAAGTGTCCCCCTTTCCAAGAAACGTACACGCGATCCACAATCAAGGAAGAAGGCTCGCCCGCGCCAAAGCCCTCACTGCAGGCGCGGCACAGTTTACCGACCAGACAGCTTTCGTGGATGCAGCGTACATACCGGGAAAGTATGCCTACTCGGTAGCAGTAGTCGACGGACACGGGCGTGCGCGCAACTCACTCACACTTTACATCAAGAAGCCAGAGGTAGCTGAACAAGCAGCGATAGCACTAGCTCTAAAAGGCTCGAAATTCACAACTGTATACAGAGACTCTAGAGCAGATGCTCGAGCTTTCGCGAAGGGCGGGATAGACAAGACGACGCTACGGATCTTAGGCGCAAGTAACATCACCGATCACTCCATCGTATCGTTCCCGGTACACATGGGCAGCTTAGGGGGCGGCCTGCGGAATCTCAATGAGATCGCACACGAGGCGGCGCGAGGACTCATCGACCGCGTCCCTCTGGTTTTCCCTGCTACTCAACATATCGAGTACAGAGATCAATTATTCTCGTACAACGAGCTCACTAAGCACTTTTATCTAGCCAGACTAGCATTTCTCCTCCCTGATAAGAAATTAACCCGCAGCCAATCAGCCACGTTACGCTTGCTCAAACTAACTCATACCCCAACCCCTGGCATATGAAGCACATCGACCCAGACTACGACGAACGACATGTGTGTGAACGGGGCTGTGACCATGTAGACTTAAACCATATGCTGTGTGGTTGTGCATCGAGCGACGCCTACGCCAAGAACAAGGAACATTGGGACAAAGTGTTAAAAAGTGCTTCACTACATGATCAGCTTCGGGCTGTCAAGGAGACCCGCGCGGCGGCGGAGAGCTTCGGGCTCTCTGTGCCGACGTGGGAGCTGCCCTCTACACCTGGCGCCTAGCCGAGTGTCCTTCAGGACCCCTACTATGGGAAATAGTTTTACCAAACGAAATCAAATACAACCCTGCTTACCGGCACTGCAGTGACGGGACGCACGCCACTTAAGAACCTACACTAGAGGAATGCGATATCCTTTAACATTCTTGCCGGCTACCTTGTCGGAGGAGTGGGGAAAGTAGTTGGATTGTTAAAGAAGCATAACGTATCTGGCCGCCATCCCGCAAGCTCAAGAGGCCGTCCCCGATTGGAAGCCACTCCGGGCATCCCCATCCCTAATTACTTGTATTTTGTGGCAATAAACGTCGCTACCTCCATCCCACCGGTAAAAATAATAATTCACAGGAAAGGAAAGACGCAGTATCTGCCCCGCTTGTTCTGTCGACACATCAGCCGCGCCGCAGAGGAAGGACGGAAGGTTTATGAGAAAGTGGAAAGAGATAAAGAGGAGTGGTAGTGAAGTTTAGGTTAGGTTTGGAGAAAGGAAGGCACAGTATACGTCTGGGTGAACATCGCGAAATCGTGGACACCCAAACTTTATTAGGTCAAGGTAATTAAGGGCAAATTTAGTGTCACACAAACACCTGCTATAAGTAGCGTAGCTGGTTTTGGCGAGTAACGAGGGGACGTGGTAAAGGGATGAAGGTTGGCTGTTTTTGGCCCTACGGGGCTGGGACGGTAAGTCAACGCCGCTTGCGGCGGGGGCTACGCAGGCACCGAAATTTTTTCTTCTGTTGTAGGCCGTCATTGCAACCGCCACCACTTAGGTGGTGGACGACGTCATTCCGTATCCTCAACGGTAGGGTTCCGCAACTTCTTTCTCCTCACTGGTTGCCTCTGAGCAGGGTAAACGCCGATTGTTTTCGAGAGGTGTCTCTGCACGCAACCTAAAGGTAACATACTCCCACTGAATGCAGAAAATATTTACGGTGAAACTAATTGAACAGTGTTACCGTGGTCATGCCGCCACCTCGTGGCTCTGTTCACGGCTGGCTTTGCGTCCATTAACAATTAAAAACATTTCATAATGCAACCTAAACTGAAGCAATGAGGAAAACAGAATTTAAAAGCGCTCTTATTAATGTTTACTATATTTCCGCTATCTGTCGCCAGCTGACGGTGCTCGCAGGCCCTATCATTGAGAAAACGGAATCTCGCTGATGGCGGCTGTTGCGGCGCGCGTCTTTCTCTCCATCTTCTTTTTATTTCTATTTTCTGTCTTCAGTCCGCAGCCTCGCTGGGGTGGCACAGTGGTAAGACGCCCGACTACTGTCCGGAATTCCCGGGTTCGAACCCGACCTCGGCGGCTGCGTTTCGATGGAGGCGAAACGAAGTGGCGTCCGTGTGCTGTGCGATGTCAGCGCACGTTAAAGATCCCCAGGTGGTCGAAATTACTCCGTAGCCCTCCACTACGGCTCCTCTTCCTCTCTTTCCACTTTAATTCCCATCTTCCTCCCTTCCCTCACGGCGCGGTTCAGGTGTCCACAGAAAACGAGTGAGACAGTTACAGCGCCTTTCCCTTCCAGTGAACCAATTATTATTCAGTCCGCACTAGGCAGTGGAGGTGGTTCAGCTACAGAGCCAGTAGCAGGCCTATGCATTTTCTTTTCCTTCTTCCTACAGCTACAAAAACAACAACAGCTGGTCCTGGCCCTGATGAGGCTGCGATAGGTAGGACAGCAGGTAGGTCGGCGGGGGCTGGCCCGCCACCGCTTCGGTGGTGAACGTCGGTTGTTTTGGCGCGCATCTTCCTTTCCATCTTTTTCTTTCTTCTCTTATTTGTCCTCTCTCCGCACAAGGCAGCGGAGGTGGCTCAGCTACAGAACCAGTAGCAGGCCCGTGCATTTTCTTTTCCTTCTTCCGACAGCCACAACAACATAGTGAACGATTCGCTTTCTTTATAAACTGGTTAATAAGGAAATGCGCAGTATCTGTCAAGGACACTTAAAGGTGAAAACCGGCGCTACACGGAATGCTAGAACTACCTGCTGTAGTGAAGCGTTCGCTCAAAAAAGCTTCGGACTATGCTATAGACCAACACCGTGTTTACAAACAAAGGGGGCGCTCGCGGCGCCGCAGCCGACTGGGGGTGAAAAATAGGGTTAACGTCCATAGGAATACATGGAATCGAAATATTTCAAAGCAGTTTTCTCATTTCACGGGGCACCTGTGATCTCGTTATTCGGTACAAAGCAACTATGAACATCCTACAACAGATCGTCAAAATATGAAATCTCATTGCCGAGGCGAAGTATTTTTAAAATACCGCGAATTATGTGGGGGTGCGGGTTGGGAGGGCGACCCGTAGAAATACATGTAAACACAACTTACCGGAACATTTTTCTCATTTCGCAGGGCATCAAAAGTGGTGGCCGTTGACCCGCGCTTTGAAGAAGTGTGTGATAAAGTATGGTGCGTCATTACGGAGGCAGTCTACTATAAAAACTCCCCGAATAATCTGTGTTATGAATCCAGACGCCGCCAAAAGGCAAGCTGCAAGGTGTAGCGAATCGCGCAGTTTTGCTTACAGTCTGATATGCTGCCACATAGGGTAAATAAGCTTGATAATACTCTCGCTTCAGTGATACTTCCTAGAAAGAATTACATTTAAAAAGCCGTTGACAAACGCCATACGACAATATAGACCGGACGAGATTCGCGGCATTGCAGCAGACGACAGCTCAGCTAGCGACACCGCGGCCGCCTCCAGCTCCGGAGAGTCTGCTGGCGACAGCCCCGGTGATGCATGGTCGTCTGCAACTGTGCGCGGTCAGTTTATCGTGCTGTGAGCGGTCTGGCAAGTCGTCAAACTTGCATTAGTTGCAAGAGAATGTAGTGTGTCATGCAACATGACATCGGGGCGTCGTACAAGACGTTCACCAAAAAACGAGAAGGGTTCAACGCTGTTGAACGGAGCACAGTGTTGCGGTAAGTTGTGTCTACATGTATTTCTATGGGTCGCCCTCTCAACTCGCACACCCATAAGTTTCGCTGTGTTTTAAAAATACTTCGCCTCGGTAATGAGATTTGATACTTTCGTGATCTGTTCTAGGATGTCCATGGTTGCTCTGTGCTAAATAACGACATCGTATGTGCCCTGTGAAATGAGAAAACTGTTTTGAAATCTTTCACTTCCATGTATTCCTATGGGTGTTAACCCTACTTTTCACCCCCAGTCGGACCACGCTAGCGACAGAAGCGCCACCGCATCGTGCTTACGTCACAGATCAGTGTTGGTGTATAGAGAGAAAGGGAGAGAAAACTTTATTGTCGGGAGTTGTTTTACTAGGTCTTAGTAGAAGAGCCAAGTGGCAGTTAGCTGGTGGCTTGCGGTGACTTCTTCATTTACGGCGCCCAATTGTATATCGGGCTCGTATTACGCAGTACTTCTTCCCAGAATTCAAGTGAGGGAGATTCTATGAGAGCCTTGGGAGGCGGGTCCTCTGAGTAGTTTCAGAGGATATGATTAAGGTCGGCTTTCTCTCCGCACGTACTGCATGACGAGCCTATGCTGTCCGGAAATATGTATGAGTAAACCGCAGGGTTGGAGAAGGAGTTCGTTTGTAGTTCCCTGCAAACAATTTCTTGTTGTCTTGTTAGTGATTTGTGTGGTGGTGGGCATACTCTCCTAAAAGTTGGAAGTGTTGTGTAAGGTCGCTGTATGTGAGCAATCTTTCCATTTCAAGTTTTTCGGCACTAGGTCTCACCGCTCGGTTGACAAAACCTCCAGTGTGTTGATGAGCAGCCTCACTGAATAGGTTTTCTGAGTGGGCGGGTGTCCATACGAGTTCTATCTCTCTGTCGAGTCTGATATCTGCAAGGATGTTTCTGGCAGTATTTGATATTCTGCCAAGCGAGAAGTTACGTATGGCAGATTTTGAATCACTGACAATTATGTCCGCATTTGTTGTAGCGATGGCGATTGCGGCTTTTTCCGCCTGGACCGAGTAGCGGACTTTGAGCGAAGAGGCTGATACGCATTTGCGGACGTTACTGTACTGCTTAATTACGCAGATCTCAAAGCACCTTCAGCCATATTGTAGTCCGAGGTGTCGGTATACCCCCACCATCGCGATTTTGGTATTTTCTGTTTAGGGCCTTAGCTCTAGCTTTCCTCCTGCCTTAATGCAAGGAGGGATGCATGTTTTTGGGCAAAGGTTTGGAGATAATTTTGTCGTACGCTCCTCTTGGTAGTGGGCCTGGGTGGTTCGGTAGTGGTTCGGCATTATATCCTATGCGGTTGAAAATTTGCCTGCTTTAGAGCTCGTTTGTCTTTGCAGCTGTGCTGTCGTATGTGCTGTGATCAGCTTCTCTGCACTGTTGTGTATCCCAAGTGAGAGAAGTTTTTCGGTTCAAGTGTTTCTGGGTAGACCTAGCTCAGCATTGTATGTGCTTTTAATTTGTCTGTCTAATTTCTCTGTGTCAGATTGAATGACGCAGGGATAAGGGACTGAGTATGTGAATCGACTTAATGCAAAAGTATGGATAAGACGACAAATGTCAGCCTCTTTCATTCCTCGCTTTTTTGCCGTTACTTTGGGAATCAGTCTAGGGATTTGTTGTGCAGTAATTTCTAGCCTGTTTATAGTAACATTGCTCTTCCTATTGCTTTGGATGTAGAGCCCGAGTACTCTACTAGTATCGCGCATAGAGTCACCTCAGCTAACATGAAAGGAAAAAGGTGTCTCTCCAACCAAGACGAGATGTTTCTAGGCCACATCCTATGCAAATAAGTGCGTCACCTCCAACAGAAGACTGCAGCGATCGCGCAGTTGCCATAGCCGGGTGACAAGAAAGCAGTACGTCGATTCCACGCACTGTGGCCATACTACCGACTATTTGTTAGGACCGTTTCGAGTCGCCGAGCTCTTCAAGCAGCTTCCAAAGGCTTCAAGGAAAACCTTCAAGGAATTCGAATGCCCTTGACGGCCTCCTCCTGTCCTCGTGCTGTTTGATGGGCGCGCCCAAACTGAAATTCATAGCGATTCAAGCAGTGTGGACCTAGGCGCCGTCCTTGTTTCTAGGAGTGCCGGAGTTGAAAATGCTCTCGCTTACGCTAGCAGGCCGCCCTCAAAAAACTAAGCCATTTACTAAAAGACCAAGAAAGAACGTCTCCCGATTATATGAGCATGTCGATGTTACGTTAGTACCATCGTCGGCCATTCATATTAAGCGATCACCGTACGCTGCACCAGCTCGCCACTGAAAGACCTCTCCGGCCGCCTTGCTCAATGGAGCTTACGGCTTCAGATGTTCAACGTCATAGTTATGTGCAAGCCTGGCCCCAAGCACTCCAACGAAGACTGCTTGACACAATCCCCAACTTACGCTCCGCGGAAACAAGGGGCATTCTTAGGACCGGCATGCGCAGCGGTTTTGAACAGCAGCAGCGACCAGGCACTGCATTGAAAAACAGCCGATTACCTGGAACGCAAAACAGTATCCCCATTCTGTTCACTGTCATTTGTCGTCGTTCACGTAAGCAATGACGTCCTCGGGAATAACTTCGTGCCCACCAGGACCGCGAATATAATTCTTATGCACAAGAACCTCAGTTAGGAAATTCTATCCGCGTCGCACTATCAACCGAAAGCTGGGCATCTCGGTCTTGCCCGCACGTTGCCCTTATTCCAGAATATTACTGGCCGCGGTAACCTGCCGACGCAGCTCATTACATGAAGACGTGCCGTGAGTAACATCGACGCAAGGCACCCCCGATAAGACCTGCTGGGCAACTGCACCTGTTGACATTCCCGACTAGGTCCTGTCAACAAATAAGATTCACTTTGCAGACCCTTTCCAACTTTATCAACAGGCAGCAACTGTATCGTCCTGGTCACCAATTATATGAACCGCTACTCCGAAACAAAAGTTTTCCCTAATGGTTTGGCGGCAGTTTTCCATGGAAATAAATTGCCTTTGAAACGACGCCCCCGAAGTGCTTATCACAAATGAAGGAAAAGATTTAAGACGTAGCTGACGCAAGCTGTCATCACCTAGAGTACTACAAGCCACTGATTTACAAATGCGCATCTTCCGCAGACAAACAGATTTACACAGCGTCTGTACAAGAATATTCCTTACATGATTGTCATGATTGTCATGTACATCAACGCTGAACGCAAAAACTTAGGTTCACCCTGCCATACGTGACCTTTGCCTAAAACATTGCGTCTTGGAGAATACCAAATCGATCCTGTTCCAGCTTCTATATACCAGGATGTCTACGACCACTTTCGAAGTGATATTTCCGCAGATCACTGACGAGGATTATCTCGGCGTCGTCGCCAACCTTCAGCGCGGAACGGAAGCCCCGACGCCATGCCCGGCTTCGCATTAAAGACAAGCAATGGACGCCCAACGCTGCAACGTATGAGGGAGGGATGCAAAGTGCAAGCCGGGAGACTTCATCTGGATATGGATACCGATTCGCCGTCGCAGGCGGAGTGAAATGCTTTTACAGTGGTACTTTACGGTAGAGTGGGCGAGGCGAGGCGACGGAGATCATGCCGCTAACGCAAAGGCTCCTGCTTACTGTACTGGTTACCCAGTTTGCCAGAGCCGGTGCGTCAACTTTTTCAAGCACGTGCCGCCATTTAGGATTAGGATCAGATGACAGCAAAGATGGCTCCGTCGATGAAAGCTGCCCTTTACAGGATTCGGACTTGCTGCCAGACGTGCACAGTGCGACACTTCATGAATTTTCCTGCATCAGTGATGTCTCCAGCATTGGCTATAAAAGACTGTCTTCAGCGGTACTTCACCAGTGGGTTCGGCGAGGCGACGAGAATCATGTCGCTAGCGCAAAGATTCCTACTTATTATCCAGGTTAGTAGTGTTTGTTCGTACAGAGGGGACGAAATGTCTTTGGTCGTTATGCCGAGGCCACATATGGCTTTGACCATTGCCTATGAGTGTTTCTATACATCGATGCTATTTCTCTGAGGAGACATTTAGCAAAACCCTGGTCCCGATCCTCCTGTTACGGAATTGCTTCAGCACCTTGTTGAACGCCAGCAAGCTATACGCAGGGACTTGGCCAATGTTATCAGTAGGCTAGACCTGACAGACAATACTCTCGCGAACTTTGACTTGCAAGTGAACGAACTTGAGGAAAACGTGAAAATAACAGCCGCAACGCCGAGGGAAATTGATGCCCTACATGAAAGCTTAGCAGAATTGCAAGAATCACTGAAATGCCCTGCCGGGGTGGCGCAGTGGTTACGGCGCCCGACTACTGTTCTCAAGAACGCGGAATCGAATCCTGGCCTCGGCGGCAGCTTTTCGATGGAGGCGAAAAACAAGGCGCCCGTGTGGTGTGCTATGTCAGTGCGCGTTAAAAAAGCCCAGGTGGTCAAATTTCTGGAGTCCTCCACTACGGCGTCTCTCATAGCCTGAATCGCTTTGAGACGTTAAACCTCACCAACCAACCAAGAATCATTGAAATCGCAGAGTGGAAGGTTAGTTCATCAAGAAAATAAAATTCGCAGGAGCAATTTGATTGCGTTTGGCATTAAAAAAGAAGTAAACGAGAGTGAAACAATATTGCTCCGTAAGGTAATCATCAAAGTTTTTTACGTTAAACATGGGCTCACGTGTAATTCTGTTGCCCGCATTCACAGGTTAGATCGCCGAGTTGCGAATTCACCAGTTATTTTATACTTCCAGGATTACTTTTAAAAAACAACAGGTTTGGAGCAGTGTTGGAAAGCTAAAAGAGACCGGAGTGTGTATTCAAAAAGAATATTCAGCTGAGACAGCTAAAGGGCATAAATTACATTGGCAGAGTACAAAACATGAAGGTGATAGTGGTAAGGAGGTTTCTCTGTTGCATGACAAACTGCGAATTGATAACACCTGCTACGTGTGGGACGATGCATCGAATACACGTCTTTTAGAGCCTATCAGAGGAGGCGAGACTTGTGAAAGATAGCAGTTGCAGGCCCATGCACATGATCTACGCTTGTTGTCCCTTAACGCCGGAAGTATTAAGAATAAAACTGACACCCTTGAACTACTACTACTTTCATATGACCCACATGTTCTTGTTCTTTCAGAAACATGGTTGCGTGCTAAAATAAGAAATGACGAGATTGTTCCCCCTCACTGTCACAACTTTAGAAAGAATTGTGGTTCAAGCGGCGGGGGTGTTGCAGTGATTGTAAAGTCATTTTTGCAGGTCACTGTCGTCGACCAAATTCCTGATCATGATAGTCGGGTTTTAAATGTGTCGTGTTGGGCTTTGACCTGTTTATTATGTGCAGTTTACCGCGCTCCTAACAATAAACTCGCATTTTTTGAGATGTTATATGATCACCTGCTAGCCAAGTGTGAAAATAATGTGATTATGACGGGGGATATTAACTTACCGGACGTGGACTGGGAGAGTTTAACTTACGGGAACTGTGTTTCTGCTGATGTAATTATGAACATTATGTTAGCCTTAAACATCAACCGAATTGTATGTGATTTTACCCGTAAAAATGTTCTGTTGGATTTGTTTTTGTCAGAGATTTATCGTTCTCTAACGGTGAATTGAGAGTTGAACCTGGTATTTCAGATCACCATTTGCTATTTTTCTTGTCTACTGATCACGTTAACTGCAATAGAAATTTGTTCTCTACGTCCATGATAGCGATTGCTCTGACGAAACATCTCTTTTTTGATTATTTGGATGATGTGTTGCTGTGTACCAATATAGGTTGGCACATCTAAAGAATTGTATTTTATATTGTACCTCGGCGAAAAATTAGAAACAAGCGTCGAAACCGCTGGGTGAGTCGGAATATTGTACATAGGAAGTGAAGACTTAAACGTGTTAAGGAATATTATTCCTTATCTTCTTAGTATTTTCAGAAATTAAATCATAAACTAGCACAGGCACTGTCTACATCAAAGTCTCGTTGCATTAAGGCTACCTTTCCTTCATCTATAAAATCAGTTCCGAGCAAAGTTTCGCCATGCCTTGGTCAACAAAAGGAAGCCTTCAAAGAAATTAGAAGTGAGGATGGGAGCCTTGTCACTGATGTGAAGGAAATAGCTCAGCTCTTTAACAGGCACATTTAAAGTGTTTTGGGAGCCTTTCAGATATGCTTGTTGATGCACCCAAGCAATCCATCGATCCTAACAAATTTCCTGTTAATTCCACAGAAGGGGTTCTTTATTTGCTGCGTACAATAAATATTGGGAAGGGCCATGGTCTGGAAGGCAATTCAAATGCTTTTTTAACGCGGTAGGCGCTCCAGATCTCGGAACATCTGGCTAAACGTTTGACATTATCTGTGCTCGCGCCGTGCGAATTCATAAAAAAGGGGACAGGTTACTCGTGACTAATTACCGAGTGGTACCAATTATACCTACATACTATAAGCTTCTAGAGAACATCGTGACCGGGTTCATAATCCATGTTTTAAATGAAATAAATATTATCTCATCTTTTGAGCATAGATTACGGAAGGTTATGTCTACCATCTCTCAACTGGTTACGTCTATTGATAATTTTCATAGAGTGCTGGTTAACTCGGGACAGATCGATATAATTTATGTATGGCGAAGGCTTTTGATAAGATGCCCATTCAAATCGTCCTTAAAAACTGCAGTTACTTAGTATTCCGCTGTATCTTATTGAATGGTTCAGAGCCGTTTAGGTGGTAGAATTCAGCTTGTTGATGTGACTGGTACTCTTTTTGAATCGCTTCCTGTTACTTCCGGTGTTCCTCAGGGTAGAGTGTTGGGCCCTTAGCTGTTTTTGGTATATAAATTAACCATTTATCAGATAGCATTTTTCCGTGTCAACGAGGTTGTTCACAGTTGACTGCATTGTTTATAAAGAAATTTAATCAATCAGATATCACCGATTGCTGCAAGGATCTTTGGTCAAAATACGTCACTGGTGTGAAGAATGAAACAAGGATTTAAACATTGATAAGTGTGTACTTCTACGAGTTACGGGAAAATAAAACTTTAGTAATTACCAATATCGTCTTCACCACAGTCACATTTGAGAGGCCTCAGAATATAAATATATAGGAATTACTCTTTACAAACGATCAACCTGGGGCCCCCATATTTTTTCGATCTGTTCAGCCTCTTTCTCAAAGCTTCGTTTATTTGAGGCGTAAATTGAAACATATACTCTTAGCAATATTAGCCTTTTGGCTTAAAAACCTTTTGACAGGTCGAAACTTGAATATTCTTCTAAAATTTGCAACTCGCACATCAAGACAGAAATTTATCAGCTAGAGCTCATCCAGAGGAAGGCGGCACTATTCATTTTTTACAAATACAGGAGGTCTGATTCCCCAGCACAGCTCATGAAAGACGATAACATTCCGTTGCTTCGAACGCGCCGACAAATAAACCGTATTTCTTTCCTTCAGAAAATTATCGCCGGTAACCTTGGCATTTCTCCCCTTAACTCCTCAGGCACTCCACTGCTCGAACGACCCGCCATAGTAGGGAGCACACCTTACAGCCTCGTTTTACTAAACAAATGCATTTAGGCTCAGTTTCTTCCCTTCAGCAAAAGCAGATTGGAAGCACTTCCTAAAGTCTCCTAACGTGGAACAGGCTCTAAAATCATTTTTGTTTCTCTTAAAAGGAAGTGATTCTCCTAAATTAAATTGTTCAGCATGTATTTCCATTTATCTGTGCTGTGTCACCTTTTAAGATTCATTTTTGCTGTGTGCCACATGAAATGTTTTCACGTAGTGTTGTTATTTGGTTTCCATGCCCCTCCTGCTTGGGCGAGCTCTGGCCTGCAGTATTTTGAAATAAATAAATAAATAAATAAATAAATAAATAAATAAATAAATAAATAAATAAATAAATAAATAAATAAATAAATAAATAAATATCTTCAACATATTCAATGGGATCCCCAGCATTGAACAACGAGAACATGAAGGGCTCCACGACAGTGCAGCAGGATACTAGCGGGGCCACGCGTGTCAGATACCGTGCGTCTTGTCCGCCTTAAGCCCTGTCACGCACGCTAAAGGCGTATTAACGTCTCAATTTCTTATGTTTATATTTAGACTTCTTTTCTTATTTTGAAACATAGTAGTGAATTTTTTAATTTTGTGTATGGCCAGGAGCTTTCAAAATAGATTTGTTGTTTTCAACTGCTGCCAATATATTGTCTCATCTCTATAGTGCCGCGCAGGTCTATCTTGTGCCTATTGTTCGTCCATGCTTGGTATCATGAAATGCGCCATAATAACTTCCTTTTACAACGCGAGATTCTCCGAGATAGTCTGCAATAACTGCAAGGAAGCACAACATTTTCCATACTATTCCAACTTTTCAAGTATCCTTTGTGTGGTTGACCTAGATATTTTTGTTCCGTCTTTACATTGAGCACTGCCGAATGCAACAGGCATTTCTTAATTCGACAAGTGAGCACGATTACTGCTATAGCCACCGCCGTGTTGCTAATTCTTTTGTTGTCGCAAGTCAGCCCAATAAGGAGTTTATTTCAATGAAATCCAAGTCACTTCGATTGTTTTCTACAGCCTTGTTAGTACCACGTGACAATATGACATCGCCACAGCACAAAACCCGATGAACAGTCAGTGCGCGACCTTCCCATCTTCCAAGTGCCGTATGCCAGATCCATGTCCGCAAGTTTTTGTTTGCAACACCAGTAAAGACGATGGCGGATTTTGCGAAGAACTATGACATAAACGGCATCGCGTTAAGTGACTCAATGCATTCATTTTTTTATCTCTCATATAATATGATTCATCCTGTGGGACTAGCTTTAAACAAATTTTCATGCGTAGCACTGTATATATATATATATATATATATATATAAGTCTGTCGTGATAGCTGATTCGCGATGTCATGATGTGCGTTAGTAGCTTCGATTTTTTCCCACATAGTGGAATACCATTTAGATGTCTGTCTTTGCTCATGCAGTAATTATTATCTGGCTACAGTTTGCCACCTCTGCCCTCAAAAGCAGCGGTAGTGTGGTGCCAGTGATAGTCACCAGAACTGTGTTGAACTCGGAAGTGGAATCGATGGCAGATCCGAACGAAGCAAAGGCAACAGCCAGCGGTAGCTTCCATTTCGGTTGCTGCTAGAGAGCACCGTTCGCCGCTTTCTAGGCATCAGAGGAGTCAACGTTTACGTTACAATCCGCATCTGTGTTCACTATGATCACAACAATTGGAGGTGTCTTGCGAATCTCTATCCTGGCTTTTAGCAATAAGTTCGTGTTTTCTTGCCCGACAAGCGACAGCAATGGCGCGTCCTTCCTTACTATTCAATTTCGCTGACAAATATTTTGACTCAGCTGTACTCACTTTAATTTAAACATACCAAAATTCCGAACATAGTGCCAACATTTGCTACAGTGTTCATTAGACAGAATCCGCAGATAACAGATATCTAGCCCGTATTGGTACGTGTCCTGATCAGTGTTTGTCCTCAAGCAGACACAGAGCCTTGCTGCATCTCAGACAATGCGCTCCCCTAAGACAAACGCTCTACAGAGATGAGCAGGCGTGTACGTTACAATCCGCATCTGTGTTCACTATGATCACAACAATTGGAGGTGTCTTGCGAATCTCTATCCTGGCTTTTAGCAATAAATTCGTCTTTTCTTGACCGACAAGCGACAACTATGGCACATCTTTCCTTACTATCCTGTTTCGCTGACATAAATACTCATTTTTTTAAACATACAAAAACTCCGAACATAGCGCCTACATTTGCTACAGTGGTCACTAGACAGAATCCGCAGATAATTGAAATCTAGACCGTATTGACAGGTTTCCTGATCAGTGTTTGTCATCAAGCAGACACAGCCTTGCTGCATCTCACACCATGCGCTTCCCTAAGACAAACGCTCTAGGAAGATGAGTCGGCGTTTACGTTAGAATCCGCGTCTTTGTTCGCCTATCATCATAACAATGGGGGAGTGTTTTGCGAATCTCTACCCGGTCTTTTAGCAATAAATTCGTCTTTTCTTGATCGACAAGCGGCAACAATGGCACATCCTTCCTTACTATCGAGTTTTGCTGGCATAAATACTCGTTTTATTTTAAATATGCAAAAACTCCGAACATAGTGCCAACACTTGCTACATTGGTCATTAGACAGAATTCGCAGATAATTGAAATCTAGCTCGTATTGGCACGTTTCCTGATCAGTGTTTGTCCTCAAGCAGACACAGAGCCTTGCTGCATCTCAGACCATGCACTCCCCCAAGACAAATGCTCTAGAGAGGTCCAGCTTTGTTAGGCATAATTTTCGATTGGGAGGGAACATTAAAATATTGTAAGTTACTATTGTGCAGATATGAAAGTAATTGTCCAACCCTCCGTTTGTTGCAAATCGTTTAATTTACGTTTTGTCATTCATGCGCATCGAGCAGTTGAAACCGCCTTTGATCCCCAATGAGAAACGGAGCAGATGATAATCATAACGTTGTATCTAAGCACTGTTAACCTTCCGCTGAAAGCTGTGCACATTTATTGATTGAATTAGCAAAAGTTCTCAATACGAAAAACGCTGCTTTAGCAACAGACCTGTCGTAGAAACAATTACCATGTACAAAATGCTTGGGAATTAGGACACAAAAAAAGTTCCGTTTGCTTACCCTGCCGACTGGTCCACACCTGGAATGCGAAACAGCAAATATCACCAACTCCAATACATGTGGTACTGAAAAAATATGTACAGGCGCACCTGTTTTTATTCTAGTTGACAATAAGACACTATTTGAAGCTGTTGATGCCTTAATGTCAGGTTTTTGTTGTTCATTTACGGTTGTCTTAGCGCACCCAAGCGGATCTGCTTAAGCAAAACCAGACACCTCTTCTGGTAAACAAGCTGCTTGTAAACTGCTTCCCTGAAAATTTCTACCTGCATTTCCAGAAAAAAAAGTTACGTTGTCTAACAACGTCGAACAAACTAAACAAAAGTCACCGTTTAATAAGGATGAGCGACAGTCTACTTTAACTTGCTACTGTTCTTCGATATCCAACTTGTGCTGCGGAATCACGGTGCAAGAATCCTAGTGATTTGTCAACGCGAGCGAATTGTGGCCGACCACTTCTTCCTTTAGTAACGGGATAGCCATTCAGAAATCGTCTCCCTGTAAAACTGTATGCGTAGAGACAACCTGATCTCAACGCAGGATGTAACAGATAAAGGTGAGATGCCTCTTAACGTAGAGAGGGCAATGACATGGGCTATGGCCTTTCTGACATTAGATCCCTATCACCTAGAACTTATTTACCCCTGCTGTAAAATTCTTTAGCGGTTTTAACCAGACTGATTCCGAATAGGCAAATGCTCGCTTTAGTTTCTTGAGCACCTTTCCGAATAGACAAATGCTCGCTTTAGTTTCTTGAGCACCTTTACCTGTGAAAAGCTTCACTACTCTAGAACCGGTTGCGATTGCCTAGTTACGGCAGCATGAAACAAATGGGTAAAAGAAAGCGCACAGGCTGCGTTTTCAAGACATTTGCGGCTTCATTTGATGCGCTTTGACACTGAAAACTTACGAGCCACGTTTTGAGGACAGCTGTTGCGACCGAACCCCTTGCATCGATAGTAAACTAATAAAAATATTAAAAACTCACCCGCAACAACCTGCTTTCGCCAATTGTTCTCATCCCCTAGATTTCCCCTGTGAACGACACTTGAGTGTTATGTGAACACGGTGAGCTCGAAAAGGGCAGGGCGCTTGCAATCTCTTTGTTTTCATGTGCCAGGCAAAAGTATAAGTGAACTCAAGAGAGATGGGGAAGGGTCGAGAGAAAACTGTTACAGGTTGAGAAAACAAGGCAAAGATAGATACTCAAATATGCAATAGTAATCCACCGTCTAAGGGCCAAATGTTAAAAAAAAAACAGGAGAGTGAGGACGTTTTAGGAGTAGCGTGCCCTCTTTCGGCACATGATTACAAAGCGCTCCTTAGTCAGCTCATACGAACTTCGCCGTCTTATAATCTCTCGTGGCTTAACTCAAGCCAACAGAAAGTCAGTATTCAGCCGCGTCAGCTGCTAGCTACCGCCTTCCAAAGCGAAGCCCACAATTTTTCACTAATAACGCAGACAATAAATATGAACAGCTTCGTAATTAACGGGATATTTAACACTATCGGATTAAAACCTTCGTCTCTAAGGAATTGCGTAACCATGTCCTGGAGTGTGGCCTCACCGTGATGATCGCCGCCGGCAATGTTTTTCCTAACCAGAATAGAATTTGGCCATCCTAATACAATATTTCGCCACGTAATTTTGTGTATGAATGTATCCTTTAATCTCTGCTTTCAGACTTCAGCAGCCGGAGAACAACCGACCCCAGCGGCGGTCCTACATATAACGTAAGATGACGCAATCACAGCGTGCAGACTGGCCTCCACCGGCAACTGAGCCTGTTGACCGACTGTTTCTCACTACGATGCAGACAGTGGCCTCAGATTGTATTTCTGAAACAAACACGGTTTGTTGTTTAGAAAGCAAATGAAAGTTATGCATAAATGACCGATTGTCTTTCCAAGAGCCTTAAATCGCGCAAGCATTGGCGAACGTTACAGCAACGCCTCACCATACTTTTTCCGTTACTTCTTCTCTTTCATCATGTTCATGCAGGTTTACTACTAAGCAGAACAAGCAAATGTTTCCGAGATCCCCAGGCGTCATTCAGCTGGTCGTAAATTGGATTCTCGAAACCAGCGAAGAAAACAGAGATGCTTGTAAGCCCTAAGCCTTACATCGCCACACCGAGGAAGGACCGAGCCACACTCTCCCGAGCTCAATAACACCATGCTCACTTTCTCCTCTCATAGCGCGCCTATTGTGTGTCCATTCGGTGATTTGTATCGTTGCCTACGTAACTGTTCAAACCGTGTTATAAGCCATTAGAGAGTCGCAAGCCAAAGAAAATTTCCCAAAGAAAGCGGAAGAAGAGCCACGATGCCTGAACAGCTCGGTCGTGTCTCTTTCTCTTTGTTTGAAAAATTTTTTTCAGCCCATCAGAAACATAAGGAGCGCTTTTTAACTCCACATACATTATTGATATACTTAGAATTTTAAAGAACTGCAACATTGATCATTACTATGGTCAGCTGTGCTATTTTCAATATGTCATAATTCTGAAACCTAATTAACATATGGCATGAGCACCCCATAGTGAATGAGCCATTTTGAGCAACCACTAGTATCCCCATCTAATTTCTTCTAAAAAAATACGAATTTCTAGTATCTTCTTTTGTTCGCTCTCACTCTCTGACGTGGCCACACTGGCCGTGTCAGAGAAAATCGTGTGCAAACAATGATTCTTAGATACCTGATGGCATTTATCAAAGTTTGCCCTAAGTTATTGGCTTGACCACGTTTCATGCGCTGCATTTAAAAAATGTCAAAAAATGTCGCTACCTTCACCAGCGCCTTCTACGAGTTGCGCTGTCGATGCAGGCACTTCGGCAACAGGTTCTGCAGAAAGAAGTAACATCAAAAAGGATACACTTGAATCACATATCCGCAGCATACTCGAAATATATCCACCGTCTTCAAGGCGGCCCCACTGCTGACCGCGACAGTGCATTTAAATCAACAGTGAAGAAGAACAGTTGTAGTTTTCATTGCTGAATTTCCACGTCATAACGGCCAGGACTCTACTGGCACCGAAATAGCAACGTTTAAAATAAGATATAGGCAAAATTAAAAACAGATTTCTCCACAATCACCCAATTTTGCAAACGGCGGTGCCTTGAGAGATTCTCAGTGCGTGTCTCCAATTTTAAGCAACGGTGCAGGCTAGGCAGCAGTATGGTTTGCTTCTGGGCGGGAATCACGGTGTCCGCTTCTGATTTTATATCCCAACTTTATTCGCGTGCCTTAAAATGTTTCAGGTGCAATTATCTCACCTTTAATATTAGAAGCAGCCTTGAAGTTCTTACTCCGAATAAAAGCTGGACTAGGTGTTTCTGTGCTAGTCTAAGCAGAGGTAGCTAACCGTTAGAAAGCTATTCGCTAGTACCTATCAGGTTACTCAGAAGATCGAGCTGGCGGGCTAGTTAGTTCTGCATGGTGATGCAGTAGTACAAATATTGAGGCCTTTGTTCTTGAGAGAGATTCGCCTGAATATACCCGTTACCTGGTCGACATACGTCTGAAGCTTTTTCAGGATGGTAGTGTTTTTCCTGTTCTGCTGTAGGAAATACCCCAGGATCCTAATGCTGCTGACTCTCGGTACCTTGCTCCCTCTCACGTATACCTCCACTGGTTTGTGTAGGTGCGGTGGGTGGCATTTTCTGGTTAGTTGTGATTTGCTGCACATTGAGAAAGTTCAGATTTGTAAGGAGATCAATATAGTCCTCTATCTAGGGCGTAGGTTTTAACTATATGCGCCGCTTCCTGCCGCCTATGCGATATATTAGCTCTGGAGCCTCCATCGGTCCAGATTGTTATATCGTCTGCATAGATGCTATGCTTGATGCCTTATATCGTATTAATATTGGACGAGAGATACTGGGGAATACTGCGCTACTTGATAGACAGAGACAAGTGAAAGACGACACACGAATGAGGCGATGAGAGATCTTTCATTAAAAAATTGAAGAGTACCGGGGAGAGGATAGATACCTGGGGCGTTCCTCTGCCCCTGGTATTGATGGGCTCGGACCTAAGTTCGACGAAGCTAACTTCAGTTTTCCTGCAGGTGAGGAAATCTTAAACATAGTTGAAGCACTCGCTTCCCACTCCAGCCGAGTTGAGGCCTTCGAGAACCGCTCTGTGCACAACATTATCAAATGCCTTAGTGATATCAAGTCCCGGGATGGCTCTATATGATGCATCGTCCTCGGGAGCGTCCATTATGTCGTGCATTAATCTGAGCATGACATCGTTTGCGCTTAATCCCGGCATGTACCCTACCATCTCCACTGGCCAGAGTTCCTTGGTTTCCATATGCCTAGATATTCTGATTTGGACCACTGTTGGGTAGTTAAGTTTCTTGCTCGGTTTGGGGAATAAGGACCAATCTGGAGATTTTCCAATCCTCTGGGATTTCAGCCCTTTCCCTAATTTTATTCATTACTTCTCAAATGAAGTGTAAAAGGACCACCCTAATGTCAGGCAATTCAATTGGAGCATCTATGGCCTCTTTCTCGGGCCCCGTATAGCATGGTAGAGGGGGGCCGGGATCTTGACAAGTACATGTTGTCCTGATTGCCTCTAGCAGTTCCTCGTTTCCCCTTGGAACTTATGCTTGATCTTAATCTGGTCTAGTCTGGTCCGCCTCTTAGTGTTATTGGGATCGATGAGGTAGCGGAGGATAGCCCAGATATTGGGAAGGCTCATGTTGAAGTTCATCTCGTCACACATATCACTGCCTAATAAAACTGCTTTATGCCTTTGTAATCAGCAGGATAGCTTATGTTACCCCCTTTCTCAATCTCAATCCTAGTGAAGTAGAGAAATTAGAGAAAATGATCAAAACGTCATTCAAACCGGCTTTAGGCATCCCCCTAACTCGTCGACAGAGAAGTTTCTAGAAATGGGAATGCATAATACCTGGGAAGAGATTGCTAAAGCAGTCAGGAAGGCCCAGATTTGTCGGCTCAACCCCTCTGTAGTGGGCAGAAAAATCTGCAAGAACTACAGCTTCAGTCAGGTGAGCCACCCTATGTCGCTGAACTCCTGGAGCTTGAGACGCGGAAACTATTCAAAATTGCATCGATCCTTAAGAATATGCACCCGATTCATGACAAGGAACGAAGACAGCATAGAGCAAAACTTATTAAACGCAAACTAATAAGCGACCCTCCTGACGAATCAGCCTATTGCAATGATGCCTGTGGGCTAGAAGGAAACGCGGTCATAGCAATGGTAGATGGGAACCACTCCCAGAAAGTAAATGGATCAATTAATACGCGTAACGATTTAATAGCTGAAGAAGCTGCGATAGCGCTAGAATGTACAGACACTAAAACCACAACTATCCTTTCAGATAATAAGGCGGCTGTTAGGAACTTCGGCAAAGGCCTCATTTCAAAGCAGGCGGCCAGTCTACTGAGAAGGCACCTGCTAAACCCGGAGGTTTCAGTCATTTGGGTTCCAGTTCACGAGGGTCTCCGAGGCGATGAGGCTGCCCATCGCCTCGCTCGAGATGTATACACCCGAGTGTACATAGAGACGCAGCTACCTGGAGACGACGACCCCCTCATCACCTACAAGGAGCTCTCTGAAACTCCTAGACTAAACAGAAGGATCTATCCACCAGCAGATAGGTCCCTAATACCCTCAGAATGGAGGGCTTGGCGAGGCCAATCGTTTCTTTACTAATGTTACTCTGCATAATGAGTTGACAGGGGACCCAGAGGCTTGCAATCTCTGCAACGTACCTCTGAGTCAGAATCACCTAATCTGGAAATGCCCCGATTCGCCGGGAGCTTCAGAAACTGACCTCCTTGATCAAATTACCGGGGGTCCTACATCCGCAGCCCAAATGTGGATGAGCAAAAGATCGTCCTACTCCTGGCGGAGGAGGCTTACTCCAAGGCCGTCTCGGCGCCAAGGCGCAGGAGAGCCTGCAAGGAGAGCCTCCCCCTGGCTGAGCCCCTGCTCCGAGGTCCACGTCGGTGTAAATAAAGTCTCCTCATTCACTCACTCACAAATATCGAGTGACATGTATGTCCTTTTTCGTTTCCTTGCTTCACGTCCCTTGCGCTATTCCATCACAACTGCTCACGCAGCCAAGCGGCGAGAAGTGTACGACAAAACATACATACTCGATTCTTGCATACATTATTTTAAAATAGCGCTGGAACACCGACAAATAGAAAGAGACAAACATACATTGCGTGTGTTTGCGTGTTTGTGTGTGTGTTTGTCTCTTTCTATCTGTGCGTGTAAACTAACGTTCAAACAACACGCCTAAGAAGCCGCTTTGCTTGCATACAAGTTCGGATAATTAGCGCATCACCACTGCCCGACAAAGTTAACTTTTCTAAAGAAAACCGTTAAGTATCGTGATGATAAATGTACTACGCGCTGTAGCTTTGTCCACGCAGTTCCTGATGAGTGGCCAATTTTTAGTTTGTCCTTTGTCGCAAAACATTGATAGATCCTCTCACAGTGCAAATCCCTAATTAAATGACATATTAAAAAATGCTGTCTCGAAAGACAGCAGGCAAAAACCTTACCAGCGGCCATGATGCATTTGTTTCTTCTTCTAATTTCCCGGCTATCTCGCGCGATCTTGCTGCTTTCCTTTTCTTTGCCCTCCAATGTCAATAAAAATATCACAGACACCTCTTTCATGCTGTATCGCACTGAATTAAATACGAAAACGTGCTTGCAAATTGTGATAACGAAAACTTCTAAAAGCACTACAGAATATTCACTGGTGAAATGAGAAATCGTGAGCGGCGCGAGATTGAGGCTAAATATATAACGCATGGCCTCAGCGCAATAAACGTGTAATAGCGGGCAGCTTGGCGCTAAATTACGACGCTGTCTTAGATTACCGCTTTCTGAAAGTGGCAAATTCAGGCAGTTTTTTTTTTTTTGTATCCTGAAAACAAAAGCCTAAAGAGTCTGAAGCTGTGTTCTTGTTTTATCTGTGTCAGGTGGCAAACAGCGATGGGAGAAGTAGATTTCATAGGAGGCTCCATTTTACGGCACTCGTATTTTCTTTCTAAAAATCTTGTTGATGTAAGGGACGTTTTTCTATATAACTCTCGCGAATAAAAGTTCAATGGGTTTGGGAAAACTTTGTAATGAGAAAAAACCGGCAATGTCAGTAGAACATCCAGCTCACTAAAAGCCAAACTTCATCTTACAGTATTCACATCATTAATTCTACAATAAATATCTGTCCACTAGACGTCGCTTACGGTAGAGGCGAGAGCTGTGCCGAATTCCTGTAATCTTCTCAGGCTAGGAACACTGCGATGTAAATTAAATGGCAGTTTATTTTAAATCCGCAGCTGTCATTTGTCACTCAGCGTTGTCCTTCGCTTTTTTTTACACCTTGGCGCACCTCTGACAAGCAGCCGATTTGCTACGCGTGCGGCCTCCCTGGCCATGTTGTACACCTTTGCCGCCGTCGCCTGGCCCCGTAGGTCTCTATCATAGCTCAGTGACCTATGCTCCGCCGCCGCCCCCTATTCCGGTGCCAGCCACGCAATCTTCCCATTTCTACAACCAGTTCTCACCTGCGCACTGCTCAAACTCTCCGTGTTGTCAATCGTCGTCGCCAATGCGTCGTGGTCGTGCTTCATCATCGGCAGAAACCCACGAGTCGCAGTTTCACAGGGAACACTTCGCTTTCGTTGAGCATTGAAAGTCGTGCCTCATCACCGAACATTTAGTTGACCTAACAGCTCAAATCGGTTTGGTTTATGGTTTACCGGTTTGAACGTCCCAAAGCGACGCAGGCTATGAGCGACTCCTTAGTCGAGTGTTTCGAAAATTGTGATCACCTGGGGTTCTTATCGTCCATTACCATCGCACAACTAACGGGTGCCTTGCTTTTCGCCTCGATTTAAAAGAGCCCTCGAATGCCGCGATTCGATGCCGCGTTCTTGGGCAGGGTAGTCGAGCTCCCATACCAAGCCACTACAGCGATGTGTTATCGCTGAAAACGTTTGTACCTTTGCGCTTGTAGATACTGGTGCTACTGTGTCCGTTATTGACGCTAGACTGTGCCGGGTGCTGCAAAACGTTCTCCTGTCACTTTCTGGCAGGAAACCTCTCGTCACAAGTGGCAAACTGTAGCATGAATAACGGACACAGCAGCACAAGTAGCTACTGTGTTCGTTATTTGTAATAGGCTGTGCCACTTCCTAGGAAACGTATCCGTCAGAGAGTGGCAGGACAACTTTTTCCTTTCTGGCAGGTGAACGTCTGTCGTCTTTCCGCATTATTTATTTTTATTTATTATCAATACCTCAAATGTCCCCGCATTGGGGTATTACATGATAGATGGACTGATATTTTGTTTTTAAATAAATTCGATGGCTGCCTTGAATTGAAATTAATTTTAGTGGTGCACGAAGTCGGTTTGAAAATTGTTTCAGTCACGAGCAGTTTTGACGAAAAACGAGCGAAGATGAGGTGTAGTCTGCGCTGGAGGAGGGTAGAGAGCTTTGGGATGGCTGATGCGGCTTGAGAAACGATGAGCTGGTGATATCACTGAAACCTAGAGTGGTGTGTCATAAAATCGAGCAAAGAGACAAACCTAAAGATGCATCGTCTTAATTCGAGATTATTATATGTGACCTTGAGATTTAGGAGCAGTTACGCTGCTCTGAAAAGATTAGTCTGAAAAAATAAATCTGGCTGCGCAATTTTGAACTGATTCGAGGATGGTACGAAGGTTAGTTTGATGAGGGTCCCATATTGAACATGCGCATGCTAGCTTAGATCGAACGACGGGAGGTAAGTTGGTGCGTTAACTAAGGAAGACAGGAGGCGCAAGTTTCGACGTACTTGACCAAAAGTGCGATTGGCTTCGTTAGCAATGTTCGTTACATGTGCAGACCAATCAAGTGGTTTGTGTGATTTGTGGGGTCTAACGTCCCAAAGCTACTCAGGCTATGAGAGACTCCATAGTGGAAGACGCCGGTAATTTCGACCACCTGGGGTTCTTTAACGTGCAATGACATCCCACAGCACACGGGCGCCTTGCTTTTCAACTCCAGCGAAGAGCTGCCGCTGAGGCCGGGATCAAGTGCGTTAGGAATTGTGATGCTTTTTATATGACAGGACAGACGAAATTTCGGAGCCGTAGATGACATACCTAGAGGGTTGATACTGCTGGCGTCGATGAAATGAGATAATGACGATTTATTGTTGTTTAATAACATTTGTCTATCCATTTGCTGCACCCGACTTCAACACTTTTATGGTCGTCTTGAGGTATGCGAGAATCACAACGGCTATGGAAGGGCTGGTTGATGACACAGCCGTCTGCAGATAGGCGGGTGTTAGAAACCGTGTTACTAGGCACATTATTAATGTTGATTAAGAAGAGCAGGGGTCGAAGTACAGAGCCTTAGGGAACACCGGAGAGGACTGGGGAGAAAGCCGGTGAGAGTATGTTAGCATACACGAATTGTTTCCGGGTAGTAAGGAAATTGCGTATCCATTCCAGTACAAGGGGGTTAATGCGTAATCATAAATGTTTAAGTAAAAGGCGCTAATGGGGAAATTTGTCGACTGCTGTTTCGAAATCTACAATGAGCGCGTCTACAGGTACACTTAAATCAAGGTTTGTACTTACGTAATTGATGAATAAAGTTGAGTGTCACATTACAGTCCTTCACGAAAACCACGTTGATTAGGATGCAAGAAGGCTATAGACATTAGGAATTTCCCCATATGAGAGTAAAGCACATGCTCTAATAGTTGTGAAGAAACGATTGTTAGTGAAATAGGGCAGTGACTAGAACATGAACATGGAGGACCTTTTTTGAAACTGTAACAACCTTACCTATTTTTCAGTTTTTCGGCACCACTTCAGATCACAACGACTGCTGCAAAATATCACATAAATGACGCTGACAACATTTTTGTTGTGTCTCCCCACTTTTGAGTTATGCCATCGACCTCTGATTAAGTACGTTTTAGCGAGTCTATAATTTTTGCGATAACGGAAGAATTGAAAATGATATCAGGCATGACTGCGTGATCATAACTCAAGGAAACTCTGGTTAATTGTTAGCGGGTTTTTGCGTATATACGGAGCTGAATGTGTGGTTACGTCCTTCAGCTATTTTATTGTCAGAGATTGGATGGTTCTGCTGATTGCACAGTTGTAACGGTTGCGAGAGTTTGCGGTGAGTAGTATTCCAATATTTTTAGGGTTATTTTTTATCGTTTTTGGCAACAGTGATGAATAAAAAGAGGGCTTCATTTGGCTAGCAAGTGATTCAAGCTTATTTTCCGATGCGTAATATTTTTGCCGTGAACATTGTTTATTAGTTCATTTAGCTAAGCGGAACAGCCTTTTCTTTTTGTTCTTAAGCCGTTTTAACGTAATGTTGAAAGATGGTGATGACTGTTTTCGTCTTACAAGTATGCAGCATGTGCGTTAGTATCAAGTCATGCATTTTGTTCTTAAAACGCAGGCAGTTAAATTCTACGGAACGGTTTGAAAAGTCAAGAAGCCACCTGCAAAATCTTCGAGTACTACGTTATTTTGGAATAGTTCCCTCTGTCATATAGCGTTATTGTTTTCGTTACTTTCCGAAGTTGCTTGCAGGGGTTTCAGGGCGCACCACAATGGCATTGCACATCCAGCCGCTCGGTATCCTCATGGCCCGAGTGATGATTCAGCACGTTCTTTGCGTAAACAGATTTCTTGTTCTGTGAGATAAATCTCATGACATCATTTCAAGATAAGATTTGTTATCTCGCCTCCCATATTGCTCCATTTTGACATGGTTGCGCCTAAAGAGGTGCAAACAGTAACAGTGACGCGCCCTCGGTGCTGTTCTCACCCAGATTCAGCCCTATGTTGATTGTGGCCTACGCAAGCCGTACTTTGCCCAATGTGAGACCGTTTATTAGTTGACAGAAAAGCAATGTTTGGCCATTGTTTGGGCGCTTCAGAAATTTCGGCCATATGCATAAAAGAGCTCTCTCGATTTTGTTACGCACCACCACAATTATGTCTCGCAGTCTTAACTGAAAAACCCCACCGGCCGCCTTGCCCGCTGCTCGCTTCGAATATAATATTCGAGTCGTTGGAGTGTGCCGAGTCATACAAGACACTTCTGATTCCTAGTCCTGCACTGTCAGCATCTCGATTTCTATGCCCAAGAACTGAAGACAGCCATTCGAGGTTGTTTAGAGGGTAAACGTAAGTCCATTGTGAGCGTTATGAAATGCTCGAAACGTTTTTTAACCACCTTGTTACTGCGTGATTGCTTCTTCGTTAGCTTTATCAAACAAGGAAATATGATTTTTATCTGCACACTAACGCATGACATATTTGTTTCTTTCGCATGCTGGTCAATCTGTTTTCTTTTATTTTTTCTGGGTTATTCTCCTGCGACTGATTTTATTTTTTGTTGTTGTCTTCTGCGCAGCTCAATTTCTTAACGTGCATTGCTTCGATAATCAGGTTATATTAGCATGCATTTTTAGAAATAAATTTCGTTGAGTTTGCGCTGGTTGTTTTGTGTCGTCATTTATGTATTCGTGTAGGGCACCCAAATGTCAGTGCATTTGCATATGCAAAACACTTAGTGATTACATTAGCAGAAAATTTAGTCGGAAGCGTACTCATTTTCGTCGCTGCCCAGTTGGCAGCACGTGAGGTTGAACATGACGTACTACAAGTATTATTGATAAGAATATCTCTGATAGCAAAAATTACAAGCGTTTGAAGACGATGGCAAAGCACATACGCCTTAGTAATACAATTATGTACTGATGTTTGCCTGTAAGAAAGCGAATCATATCAATATGTGGGACATTGCTGACCCCTCGTGATCGAAATGAAAGGGATTGAGCGTGTTTAAATGGCGATCGGTGTAGTATGACCACAATTTCAACACAAGATGATCACAAATTACGGAAAAGCAGGGTTTGCTACATTAGGGAAATATACCCATTACAACCATATGCTATCGCGGAGTTCAGCAGATGCGTATACCAGATTTAGACGTGCGTGTCTCCTTCCCTGGAAATGAGTGGAAAGCACTGCAGGAGTTCTTCCAAGGCAATAGTGTACATCATCAAGATGATATTGATCAGTAATGTCATTCAAAGAGGCAGTACTCGCATTTTTGAAAAGCGCAGTACTAGTCTTTTCGCGTGCTGTGCATAAAAGAGGTAAAATCGCTTGGTAAAATGTCGAGACGATTTGTGGCACTGTAAACGCCAACATTCTCAAAATGGTTTCGTCTCAGCAGTGGATTAGTTCCCGCCTGTATACAGATAACCCGTCATTTCAGTCCAGTTAATGTTGGAGTTGGAGTTAAAGTTTATTTCTCTCTTTTACAAGAAAGGGGAAGCCAAGGCAAAAGGCGGCAAGCCTGACTGGGCCTTGGCTCCCAAAACAGATAACAACATACAACAGCACACACCTCTAGTGTATATAAAATAAAAAGACAAAAACATTATACAACACTTACATACGATATGTAAAAGATATGAATACATGCAGTATTCATTGGATATACAAATCAACAGAACACGCTGTCAATAACATAAATATTTACACTAAAAGCAAAAAATGTTTACACAAAAAAGATTACATATGAGAAAAATACAGTTACTACCACCATTGCAATTATAGGGGATATTCATTTACATATTGTTTTACGTTCTTTTTAAATACCCTAGGTGCCAATGAAAATTCCATATTTGGTGTGTTGTTGATTAGGGATGGCACCTGAAAAGTTAATTTCTGTTTTCCATAGTTGGTTCGGGTAATAGGTACAAGTTTTTTTCATGTTCGCAGGTCATACGTTACTGTAGATCTATCAGGTAGAGTAGTATACAGCCTATTATGATGAATGTACTGCAGAAGACGAAAGTAGTAAATCTGATTAGCGGCTAATATGGCATATTTTTTAAATAAGGGTTCTGTAGGCAAGTCGCGCGGTATACCGTAATAACCTTCAATAGCTCGAAGAGCTTTTTTTTTTTTTTTTGAAGAACAAGCAACTTATTAATATTTGTAGAAGTTGTGGTTCCCCATATGAGAATACAGTATGTTAGTTTGGAATAAAAAAGAGCATAATAAATTGAAATTTTTAACCAAACGGGTACCAGATTAGAAATTCTGTAAAGACATCCTACAATTCTACTCAAGTATTTTTCTAAATTTAAAATGTGCGTATTCCATGCAAGGTTTTCATTGAACCAAACGCCTAGAAACTTTTGATTTGTAACTTGCTTTATAACGTTGCTGTTATATTTAATTACTATACTACTTTGAAGAGTGGTGTTGATTGGCCTAAATATGATGTAGGTAGTCCTATTAAGATTCAAACTAAGTTTATTTGCCGTCAACCAAATCTCTAAATTGTTTAAATATTTATTGACCGTAATTTCTAATCTAGACAAGGCACAGTAGGTAAAAAAAATATTGGTATCATCCGCGTACATGATCAAATCAGGTGAGTTAGGAATATTTGTGATATCATTAATATACACTATAAATAACAATGGTCCGAAAATTGATCCTTGGGGAACACCTTGCCGTATAACCATGTTAGTAGAGCAGCAGTTATTAACTCGTACAAACTGTAGCCTGTTCCAGAGATAACTTCTTATTAAATCTAGTGGCACACAACGGACTCCATAATCAGCCAATTTACTTAATAAAATATCATGTTGTACACAATCAAATGCTTTTCGAAAATCCAGGAATAAGCCAAGGGTATATTTCCGACATTCAATGTTATCAATTATTTTTTTCTTTTATGGTTAACAATGCTTGTTCAGGGCACCTTCGCTTCACAAACCCATACTGAGAGCTGGTTATAATGCTGTATTTGTGAAACAACTTTTCGAGCCTAGTATTGATTACTCCCTCGAACAATTTGGATAATACGGGCAATATGAAAATTGGACGATAATTAGAAATTTCATTCTTATTTCCACCTTTATGTACCGGGCATACTCTAGCTATCTTTAATTGATTAGGGAACGTTCCAGTTTGAAGCATTAGGTTAATGTTATACGTCAGGACATCACAAATAAGCATTGATACGTGTTTTAGTGGCGATGCTTTGATATCATCATGCCCTGCTGATGCGTTATCTTTCAAGTTTTTAATTAAATCATTGACTTCTTTTGTAGTTGCAGAATAAAAGTTAACAGAATTTGGTAATGGATTAATTAAATTTGAGTACGTTGTACATGAGACTGGATTATTTAAAGCTGCGTTGCCAACGTTAACAAAGAACTCAAAGTAATATCGACTCAAACAATGTAATATCAAAGATACTCTAGCGACCGCTATCGCCTGTCACAACGCTTTCCACAACTGTACCCAGCGATTGGCGAGTCAAAGCATACAGCCTGTTGAAGTCCCTACCGCATGATATACGCAAACACCATGTCGCCTACTGAAATCACGCACCATCAGTTCAGTCGTTAAGTCGTGTCCGACTCTTCGTGACCCTATGGACCATGTCACGCCACGCTTTCCGGTCTCTCACTATTTTCCTAACATCACATAACTTCATCTGCAGTGCCTCGAGGATGCCATCTAACCATCGCGTTCGCTGTCTACCCCTTCTCCGGCAACCCTCAACCTTTCCCAACATCAAATCTTTCTCCAGCGACTCCTCTCTTCTCATCAGATGACCAAAGTAGCTGAGCTTTAAGTTTAGAATTTGACCCTCCAATGAGCAGTCAGGGCTAATGGTCGACAATATCGACTGATTTGAACTTCTGCCAGTCCCAGGAACTCTCAAGAGTCTTCGCCAGCACCACAATTTAAACGCGTCAATTCTTCGGCGGTCAGCCTTTTTCACAGTCCAACTCTCGCATCCATACACCACAACTGGAAAGACCATAGCACGAGTTATACGGATCTTGGTTGGCAGACTGATGTCTCTGCTCTTTACTAGGCGGTCAAGGCTAACTATTGCTCTCTTTCCCAGAAGCAGGCGTCTCCTAATTTCATGGCTCCAGTCTCCTTCAGAGATAATCTTGGAGCCCAAGAAGAGAAAATCTGTCACAGCTTCCACTTCTTGTCCATTGATGCTCCAAGACTAGATAGGGCAAGACGCCATGATCTTTGTCTTTTTAATGTTCAGTTTAAGCCCAAACTTTTCACTCTCTTCTTGTACGCGCATCAGAAGTCTCTTGAGTTCCACTTCAATTTCTGTCAGTAAAGTGGTATCATCGGCATATCTAAGGTTCTTGATACGTTTTCCAGCAATATTCACTCCAGCTGAAATCTCCTCCAGACCGGCCTTCCTCATGATGCACTCTGCATATAGGTTAAATAGGCAGTGCGACAGTATGCATCCTTGCCTCACTCCTTTCTCAATCGGAAACCAATCAGTAAGACCATGCCCAGTTCTGACTGTGGCCTCTTGTCCTTCATACAGGTTCCTGAGGAGACAGATGAGGTGAATTGGAACTCCCATCTCTTGGAGAGCTTGCCACAATCTGCTGTGATCTACGCAGTCAAACGCTTGCGCATAATCAATAAAGCAGAAGTAGATGGGTTTCTGGAACTCTCTTGTTTTTTCCATGATCCAGCGAAGGTTGGCAATTCGGTCTCTAGTTCCTCTGCCCTTGCGAAACCCAGCTTGCACGTCTGGAAGCTCCCGATCCACATACTGCTGCAGCCTACCTTGGAGGATTTTCAACATCGCCTTGCTAGCATGCGAAATAAGCGCGATCGTGCGGCAGTTGGAACAATCTTTGGCACTGCCTTTCTTTGGAATGGGGATGTAAACCGACCTCCTCCAATCCTGTGGCCACTGCAGCGTTGTCCAAATCTTCTGACATAATGTATGCAGAATGTTAACAGCGTCATGGTTGAGGTTTTGAAGCAACTCGGCTGGAATGCCATCAATTCCGCTAGCTTTGTTCTTAGCAAGGCTGGCTAAGGCCCATTCAACTTCACTCTTCAGGATACCCGGCTCGAGATCAGTAATCACAACCGTCTTATGTTGGGTTTGCACATTTGGATCCTTCTTGTACAGTTCGTCTGTGTATTCCTGCCATCTCTTCTTTATCTCTGAGGCTTCAGTGAGGTACTTGCCTCGTTTGTCCTTTATCACGCCCAGCTTAACACAGAAGCTTCCTTTGATATCTTTGATTGTCTTATACAGAGCTCTTGTGTTCCTTAATTGGCTGTTGTCCTCAACTGCTTGGCTCTGTATGTTCAGGAAGGCATTCTTATTTCTCCTTGCTATTTTCTGAAAATCTGCATTGAGAACATTATATCTTTTTCTTTCCCCCATAACTTTTGCCATCCTCCTTTCCTCATCTATTTGCAAGGCCTCTTCAGTTAACCAGTTTGCTTTCTTGCATTTCGTTTGCTTTGTTACTACCTTAGTAGCAACTTCTTGTATTATATCACGAACATCAGTCCACATCTCTTCGGGCTCTCTGTCTTCTAGATCTAATTCTTGAAATCAATTCCTCACTTCCACAGCATATTGTAATGGAATTTGATCCAGATCATACCTGAAAGGCCTTCTAGTTTTCTGCGTTTTCCTCAATCGAAGCTTTATTTTGGCAACAAGAAGCTGATGATCGGTGCCACAATCGGCCCCAGGCCTTGTTTTTACTGCTTGTACAGTGGTTCTCCATCTCTGCCGACAAAGAATATAATCTGATTCCTGTACAGACCGTGCGGTGAAGTCCATGTGTACAGGCGCCTCTTTTGCTGTTGAAAATGAGTATTCGCTATGGTCAGGTTGTTTTCTTGACAAAACTCTACTAGCCTCTGCCCAGCTTCATTTGGCTCGCCAAGACCAAACTTGCCTATAATTCCGGATATTTCTTCACTCCCGACCTTAGCATTCGAGTCTCCTATGAGAAAAACGACGTCTGATGATGGGGTGCGGTCTAAAAGGCATTGTAGGTCCGCATAAAATCTCTCAATGCCAGCTTCTTCAGCAGTAGTGGTCGGTGCATAGACTTGGATAACTGTTATGTTGAAAGTGTGACCTTGGATCCGAAGTGAAATCATTCGGTCGTTTTTGGGGTTGTTCCATAGCACTGCTTTGCCCATTCTTCTGTTTACTATGAGAGCGACCCCATTCCTTCTCTTGGATTCGTGCCCACAATAAAACACATAATGGTCGCCGGAGTTAAATTCTCCCATTCCGGTCCACTTGAGCTCGCTGATACCCAAGATATCAATGTTCAATCTGTCCATTTCTCGCTTGACGACATCCAGTTTACCTTGCGTCATAGATCTTACATTCCATGTTGCTATGTGATATATCTCCTTGCAACATCGGACTTTCCGGTCGCTTCCCGACACATCCACAACTGAGCGTCCTTTTGGCTTTAGCCCAGCCGCTTCATTCGTCCTGGGGCTACTAGGAATCGACCTTTGTTCATCCCCAGTATCATGTGGGACGCCTTCCAACCTGGGTGGCTCATCTTCCGGCGCCATATCATTAATGGTATTGTGACTGGCCATAGGGTTTTCTTGGCAGGAAATACTGGAGTGGGTTGCCATTACCTTCTCTAGTGAATCACATTTTGTCAGAACTCTCTACCGTGAGCCGTCTATCTTGGGTGGCCCTACACAGCAGAGCTCACGACTTCATCGAGTTTCGCAAGCCCCTCCGCCACGACAAGGCTCTGATCCATACCGGAAACTTAATGAGAAGCTTCAGAAAGGTGATACCTTTGTGGAACTAGTAGCGTCTGCTTTAAACGAGATACAAATTGCAGGTATGGAATGTCAGGGAGAGAAGTGGAAAGTTGTAACAGGCAACAAAAATGACTTCTATTAAGCGAACGTGCATTATATAATAAAACAAAAACGAGAAAGAACATGCACTTAGAAACGGTAATGTTTCTAGTATCGTAGACTGTAAGCAGCCGAGCATGTGCACCGAAGACATCCGCTCGTTCATGTATAAATCGGTGGCAATAGATACGGTGTGGCATCAAGGTGCTATAATAGGGGCGAGTGAGTGCAAGCGCCTGATAGCGGGCCCAACGAAACGTGGTCTTGACTTAGAAAAGATGCGCGCCAGCAATAATGACATATCAAAAATAAAATGAAACGGGGTAATATGCTTAGAGAGATCGAATATAGTAAGGACATTTTGTATATACTACAGCGGACGTTTTATCGGTACACAAAAGTGAAAATCGAACACTTCATTTGCAGTTTGCTGCTATTTATGCTGCGGCTGAAAGACGAAAAGAAAAAAGCTTTTGGAACTGTTATCTCCGAAGCAGAAGTAATGAAAGCATAGAAGACCTCCACCCTGCAAAGCCTCCAGGACCAGATGGCCTTGCAGCCGCTCTTCGTAAGACATTCAAAGATGATTTCGCCCTACTATTGACTACATTGTTTAATGAGGTCTATGGCAAAGGTATGCTTCTCCCCGTCATTTGTAACAGCCAATACAATTTTGTTACCAAAATGTGTTCACGAAGCTCAACTTCAACAAGCTACAGCTTACAGACCAATATATCTGACGAAGAGAGGTAAAATCTTCATTAAAATTTTGGCTACAAGGCTTCATACCGTGATGTAATAAATAGTAGGACTACATAATACATGACCATTTACTACCAGACACGGCTGATAGCAAACAGGAATGTGGGTGAGCGCATCCAGCTGCAGCGCTCTGTGCGTGGCCCCTGTCATCATTGCTTTTCTTATTGTATATTGAAACATTCTGTGTGAGCATTATTGAACGCAGCAGTGTCCAAAGTTTTCATTTGCATGAAGCAGCGGCCTGCATACTCGCGTGTGCTGAAGACATTTTTGTCTTTTGTGCAGACACGATAGCATTCGCAATGTTGTCCAATTGGTGATGAATTTTTGTTGTGTGAGAGACAGTGCTGTGAACTCGGATAAGTGTCTGTGGTTCTCACATGGAGAGTGACCCACATACCCACTGAATTTCCTGAACAAGCCTTGGTAACGCCACCAGTGCAATATTTAGGAGTGCTGCTGTAAAACAACCAAGGCAGTGAGCCATATCGGAACCAGCAAGTGTTTTGAAGTACGTAATAAGGCCGAGAGACCAAAAAACTTGGTTGGTCTATTTTCTCAAGTTCTATGATTCGTAATTTTTATCTTGTGGGCATGATATGGTACGTCTTACAAGTGCTTCATTGTTCTTTCGTGCGAGATTGCAGCGTGTGTTCGCCATTTTTGTTTTGGGGAAGTACATGGGAGCACTCCCGCCGAGCCATCTTGTTTCATCGCGCCCTATCTGGAGGAGTTGGTTGGGTGCATTTGGGCTTGCGCCAGGTGTTTAACCGTATACGTTCTTTCGTAATATGAAGGACTCATACGAGGTGTCAGTTTATGTTGGGAAAAGTATGTCAAATTTAGTTGTAAGTTCTACGAGCATGAAAGGAAGAATTTTGGATTGCTTAAGGAAGTTGTTGGTTTGGTTTTTGTGTGGTTAAACATCCGAGAGCGACTCAGGCTATGAGCGACGCCGTAGAGGACGAATCTGGGAATGTACTGGAAGTGTAGATGGTATATCGTGCTTTGAAAGACCTATCGTTTGAATATTTATCTGCTGTATTGCGAAATAAAGTTTGTAACAACTTGCGCGATGTCTTTCTTCCGATCCCATTGTACTGACCGTTGCATTGTGCAGGTCCAAGAAATTCAGCCCTTAAACGAATGTAAATATGGCTGTACCAGGGGTAGCAGAAACTTTCCTTTCCAAGCCCCGTACCTATACCCTAGAAGTAAAGACTTATTTGGAAATTAAGGCTTTTTTTTTGCACTAGGGGAAATCATTGCTTGGTACGCTGCAAGCCGCAAACAAGCAGAAAACACGTTTTACGGTTGGGAAACTTTTTTATTCTGGGGAATCCTACAATGAACGATTAAAAAAGACTTAAGTTCAGATCCATTCGGAATTAGATTTTCGCCAATCGATAATGATGGCGGACTACCGCTGGACATCCTCTTGGTATCGGACCTGCATCGATTTGGTGATTCAGAATTACTTTTAGGCAGGCTGACTATGAAAAGAGGAGCATAAGCCAGTATTTCCAGAATCTATTCGGATTTTTATTGCTGGTTTCAAGACACTAGACCATGTGCCTGAGGGAGTTCAGGAAGTGGAAGCGTTGGTGCACATGCGCGAAATATAATGGATCATGCAGCCCGGGGTGGCGTGATCTTTGAGCCCATGTTTGTGTGTTTGGGGCATAATATTTTGTATGTGTAAAATCAAGTTTTGAGGTTGGCAATGAAAACTCTATGCTATTTCCGCCTCCATTATATCTTTCTATTGGAATTGTGTGGGGCATAATGTGCTAAAAACGAGTACGTATAATGCCGAATTCGCCTTGTACTAAAACCTCTTTAAACTTCCTACCCATTAAAATATGGCTTTTTGCTTCTTCTGGTAATTTTCGACTATGTGATACAGCTTAAACCATGGAACACTCTTCTATTGCCTGCAAAGATGAAATATTATTTTGGGGCATTCTACAAAGAACACCGAAGAAACACTTCGTATTCAATTGTCACACTGTGCATTACCTTATGGCCACCCAACATGACCATGAACTATTTGACATAATTTTCCTCCTTGGACTGGACAGCCTGCGAAAAACGCGCTTGTTGGATGGGAGTTTAGATCCTCCAGTTTTCCCTAGTAATCATTAAAATCACATTATGCACCAGTATAGAGACCCGAAGTTAGTGACTAGAAACCGGACTGGCTCCCTTTTCTGATGTGTTGTTTTTTGTTTACACCATTTTAATGGAGTTATGCTTATACGTGCTTTATGTATGTGGTACTGCATATTGACGTTGGTGTTGTGTACTGGTGTGTTGATTTTTCTTTGCCATCATTTTATTGTTGCACTAAGAATTGTTTTACTTGTTTAGTGTTGTATGCATTTGTTGAACTTGTTCGGCTACTGGCTGATTACTTTGTAAAAAATGTATGTAGCTATTTTCACCATAGAAATGGGGGTAATGAATACCACGCTAGAAAAACGTTATTCTGTCCTGGAGTAGTGGTGAAAGTGCCCCTCGTGGAGCGTCACAAAATTCCCATCCCGGCTTGTGTTAGCAATCTTTTTTTTTTTCAGTTATTATTGTATTTTTTTCATTTTTCAAGCATAGTCGTGTCATCTTATACCTCTTCATGTTTTTTTCAGCCTGGCGTCACTTTTTTCTCCAGAAGCGAGGGCCACCAAATGCCGATCGTCGGCTTGAATACTACGGGATTATAGATTAACACCTATAGCTAAATTTTATGAAGAGTTTCTGCGCGAATTCAATGGAACCCATGGTGACTTCTCGATGTAGGAGTTGAAGCCGCCTTAATAAGCCGCTGCTCGGCCTTCCATGAAACGCCTTCTTAAGGCGGTCCCGTGGCAATACCAAACCTCTTCGAGAAGAGTGTGAGGGTGAGGAGGTTGACAGCGGTTAGCAAAGTGAGTTCAAGAGAATTATGAGGTTGCGATCCCATCTGAGCGTCCCGAGAACAAACAAAAAGATTACCACTCTCGCAGCGGAAGCGTAATACCTATGAGAAAAATTGGGCAAAGGAAGGAACTCAGAAGATTCCTGAAGAAAAATTCCCTAGCGGCCAGCCGTTCGAAATAACGAAGACCCCCTTCCGAGCACAGTGGCGCAGAAAAGGTTCCCCTGTCTCTGAAAATGACTGGCAAACAAATTAGAGAAGGCAGGCAGGAACTGCGGCAGCCTGCAAAGCTCAGCGAGAAAGAGCAACGCGAAGCCAGCCGGACGTCAGTGTTGGCCAACAGTGACAAAACCGCAAAAGAACCGAATTTAATTAAACCTATGGATACAAAGGGGGACCAAGGGGGCAGCTAAGGTAGCTCCGCATCCTTTTATTTTTTCTTTTTCTGCTGATCGGCCAGAATAGCGGCCGGAATAGCAACTCTGAATGGAGTAGGACAGAAGCTGAGGGAGACCAGAAATCGTAGCTTTACAGAATGGCAGTTTTAAGATTCCTATTGCAAATGCATTGCAAGGGATCACAAAAATGAAAATGTCTGGAGCTCAAAAGTGTGGTCCTTAAGGCTTAAGTTCATGTAGGAAAATTAGGCAAACACCCCCACATAACCAACAAGAGCCGATGCAACAAATCTATTAAACACCATCGAAACAAAAGCATTTGCTCAATTTACACGAACATTGTGCCCAGGATATGGAAAAAGATTTAGCTGCTGGAGGCGGGACCTACGAATGGAAAAATTAAATTTTGATAAAGTTTCCATTGAATTCGTTACATGTTCTTTTCGGAAACATATCCATTAAAATATTCAGCGCAAAATGCTAAAATACCTACCTAAGTCTGATGAAAGCATAAAGCCGAAATGCAAAAGAGGCGTGGTATTTAAAGAAGTGATTATGCGAAAATTAAACCAAACTTCCCCGCGACCACATAGTACAAAATCGCTGAAAGAGGCAGGCCCGATAACTATGCAGGTGGAAAGCTTAGCACATTTAAAATCATCCTCTCGAAAGTAATATTCTAAGAACAAAACCAATTCACATGAGACGAGAAAAAGACATCCATGATGCAAAGACACCACCGTCAATGCGCAGAAAAAAAAGTCCATCACGCTGTAGGTCCGCCGATAATTGCCTGTAAACCAACGCAAGAGATAAATGACAGACACCTGGACGCCGAAGTCTGGGCACCTGGGTACTTATATAAAAAGAGAAAAAACGGGCAAAAAAGTTCCCGATGACTCCTAACGGCTCTTGACAGCGCTGCTTTTGAAGAAAGTGTTTTGTCGCATGTTTCGAGTTAATATGGTCTGCCTGCAATTTCCCTGCTTCTTCGATTGACTGTTGCCCCGAATGTTCTGTTTGTAATGCTGATGTTTTTATCATTCTTACAATTAATTTGTTACTTTCTGGTCAGGGCTGACGTATCTGTAAGTATACATAAATAAAAAAATGAAATAATTACTGAACACTTTCCAGGTCTCCCATGTCCAGCCCAGAATACAGTCCTCTCCCCAACATGCAAACAAGAAGAAAAAATTGTTTCTTTTAAGATATTTCGCATAAGACGAACAGCGAAACCCGAGTAGTATAGTATTAGTCATTAGTAGTCATGTAAGTCATTACTGCTCATTATTAAGAATTGTAGTCATTTCTAGTCAAGTGTAGTAGTTACAAGTCGTTTTTGGCATATTGGTCAATTTAAATTGTTAATACTGATTACTGTGCATTATTAAGTAATTCACACATTTTTAATCGATTGTAGTCGTTATAAGCAATTGTTATACATAAGGGTCATTAAACCTCTACCAATCGCTAATAAAATCTTTATTAATCACTATCTCCATAATTCAATTTTTCCTTATTTAATTGGTCTTTATACGTGGGATATTTCTTGACGATGTGTCCGGTGGTCGCGCCCGGCAGTCGGCCCGCCGTGGTGCTGCAGTGGTTAGGGCGCTCGACTACTGTTCCCAAGGATGCAGGATCGAATCCTGGCCTCAGCCGCCGCTTTCTGATGGAGGTGAAAAGCAAAGCATTATGTGATTTGCGATGCCAGTGCAGGTTAAACAACTAAAGGTGGCCAAAATTTTCGAAGCCCTCAACTACGGCGTCTTTAGCCTTAGTCGCTCTGGTATGTTAAACCCCTCAAATCAACCATCCAACCAGCTAGCCAGCTAGCCATGGAGGCAGAGCCAGCCTGCCAGCGAAACTTGCAGCAGTCGTTCTCTGTCTGCGTGTAATGAGCATAGAAAACTTTTATCTTAAAGATTCTGAGAGCGATTGAAACATTTCTAGTGCGAAACTTGAGCGCATCGCTTTTGCTTATTTCGCGAAGCCAAAGAAAACACGACGAGGGCGTCCGGGGCTGGGAGCTAGGGAGAGGCTATAGGGCACTCACTGAATCCGGCCTCGGTGCAGCCAGCACTCTACCTGGCGGACCGGTGTCCCACAAGGCTGTGGTACTCTCATAAATTTATTAGTTGGCGGCGCAGAGCTCACGGCTCATTTTTGTTTTATTCTGAGAGATGCGCTTTGGCTCGTGAATACCACGTTGCTCGTATAACTGTTTCGCTCGGTTACACAGGCAATCGACAGTGAAGCGGCTCAACGCCGAGAAGGAGCATATAGCGATTCGCTCTAAATACAACATCAAAAGCCTTACTTTATCTATGCCTTTCCCTAAGAGCACCGAAGTATTTCTTTCAGAACTCCAAAAAGCGGGGCTGATTGGAGACTAAAAATTACAACAAAGAAGTTAGTAATCTATACCCAAAAGTTAGTAATCTATGCCACATTAGCAACATTAGCAAACAAAGAGGACTGCAGTAAGCACGTTCCGGTGGTTATTGCGGGCAAGAATAGTATTATATAATAGGGAAGCAAAATACCGGATCTCAGATTGCGTATGTGCTGGGGCCATCGCCTTGAAATAGACATACGAGATACCCGATCTCCACTGTTCCGGCCATTTTCTTCACAAGTTTTGCTCCTCTAAAACATTAGGATAAAATCATCTGTCAAAGGGGAACAAATCTTTTACGTAACAGTTCTCTTTCTACGAATAACAAAAATACTTGCTTTCACATTTGGCCTCGCCCGGATTGCGTTTTTGGTCTATGTGAATTTTTATTGGTTCTAAAGTCGTTCGTTCCCACTGATCTACCCATAGCAGCAGCATATTTCTACAGTGATGACCTTAGAAAGAAAGCTTAGGTCATCTTTAAATCGACTTTATAGAGTTTGACATAAATTTTATTGTCTGCTTGGTTGATCCCGTTTCAAGGACGATTAGCGGTACTGGGCAGTTCCCTGAAATGAGCAAGTCTTTCTCTTGTGACTGACCTATACAATACCGTTGTTTCGGTCGTCAAAGCTACTTTTTCCGTGCTGTTGGTAGTTAAAAATGAAATAGTATAATACCTTGGGCCTTTTCTCTTCTCTTCCATTGATCTAGAAAATGGAGCCATCCTGCCGAACTTTATTCTTGGTTCTTTGTTACGGCGTACACGACGCTACGAAAACTACTTGCTATTGAACAAAAGCAGTAGGCATTACATTGAAAGCTATTCTCGAAATCAGCGATTGCGGGCACTAATACTAAATCCCCTTTACAGAACGCAATTTCAACAATATCTCAATAAATTACACCTCCTCTATGTCTAGCCATCTCATTTATAATATGTTGGCTGCGTCGATAAAAAAAGAACAATGGAACTATACCATGGAGCTTTTAACTTCTGTTGATCTAAACAAATGCAGCCATGCTGCGAACTTTATTTTTCTTTTGCTATAGTGTTCCAGACGCGTACGAAAGGTGCCTGCTGTGCAATAAAAACGATAAGCATTAGATTGGAAGCTACTGTCGAATTCAAAGAGCCCGTGCATTACAGTAAATCCACTTTACTGAACTCGATTTCAACTACTTCTCAATACATTCTACTTCTTTTACATATATTGAACCCATCTATATAATAGAGTACTAGATAGCGGCGTGCTCAGGGGAGTGTATGTATTTTTATATTCCATGTACCTGAAAGGTTCTTGACTGAGGGCTTTATGCCAAGCTGTTGCTTAAGTCAACAGGATGGTTTATAAAATGTGCAGGGTTTTCAAGTGCTTTGTCTAAAGGAATGCCAACAATCATCATTTAATGTCATAAAACAACCTCCCACCTCCAGCGTTGCAGGCTGTCACGATCGCCACAGTCAGGTGATATTACGTTGCATGGGCTCTTGCCGTTTTCATCCATCTATGTTATTCAAGCCGTATGTTCTGTCTATGTTCTGCAAGCAGTAGTCAGTTTTCTTACGTTTGGCAATGAAATTGTTCGATTCTCGCTCTTGACCAATATCACCTAGACTGGCGTGGCTAGACTAAAAGGACTTTCGCTCAGAAATACAAGACACCTCTCCTGTCTTTCATCGGGTATCGTCTGTTCCTTGCTTTGCCGACAGCGTGGTGTGTCAATGCCGAAGGTCTGGAGTTCCGTCAAATGAACTGTTTATTAGGCTGCTATACGCGTGAGTTCAATACCAGCTTTGCTGTCTCCTTCCGTAAGGCAGTTGTTAATTTTGTCCGAAAATTTTTCTTGAACGCCTCCCTGTGGGCAAAATAAACTCCTGGATTTTGTATCACACCCAGGCCGAGCCAAGCAAGTCAAAAACAGCGTGCTGCATTTTCATAGTGCCTTCCTTGTTGACGGCAGTGACGCGCTGGAAGTTCTCCAACCATTCGTCGGGGTCCTTGCCTAGTGAACCGCTGCCAGAGAGGCTGCTGCACAAATATAGCAGCTGCTGTGCACACCTATGGTGGATGTTGACAGTGCAGTGGTTTGTTGCGCTCTGGTAGCCGTCTGTGCTATGGTGGTAACCCCTAGAGGCGGCACCTATACTTCCTAAGCCGCTCACGGTCGTGACGGCTTCCGTGGAGTTTCCAGACGGAGAGGTTATCAAGAATATCTGTCACCCAGGACCTCCTCAAGATGTCGCGTGGTAGTGACAATACTGTAGGCACAATCGAGGAGCCCTGAATTGCCTTACAATAACTCTTTATTGAACGGGCGTGCAGCTGCAAAATAACTCTGTAAATTGACGGCGGCGATTGCAGAAACGTGCTCGCCCGTCGTCGATCTACGAATGACCGCCGCACGTCAAGGCTGAATTTAAAGGCCGAGAATAAATATCGACATAAAGCCACAAACGGTTGTTGTTATTCTTGTGGCTGCAGGAAGAACGAAAAGAAAATGCACGGGCCTGTTACTGGCTCTGTAACTGAGCCACCTCCTCTGCCTCGTGCGGACACAAGAAAAAGTAGGCAAGAAAGGAAAAAAAAGAAGCGGGAGATAAAAACGTACGCCGCAACAACAGCCGTTGTTCACCACGTTCGAAACGGGGGCGGGTGCAATGACGGCCCACAACAGATAAAGATCAATGGCTTGCTAGCCCCCGCCGCAAACAGCGTTGACATATCATCCCGGTCCCGTATGGCCACGAACTGCCACCCTTCCACACACCCGCGCAAACGGTGACCAGCAAAACCCGGAACACTGTATAAACACCTCCTAATGGCTGGAATTCTATCGGCGCATCTTGCGCACCACAAAAAAAAAAACGATAAAGCTTCATCTTTAGGCAACGAGCATGGACAAAGAAAGAGTACAGAATTGACCCGCGAGCTGCAATCACAGTGATAATGCCCCCATGCCAGCTTAGGTCGTAAAAATAACAACTAAAGATTTAAATGCTGCGCCGGAGTAGTTTTCTATTTTGTTGAATACTGTCTCTTCCGTGGTCGAGTGCCTCAGAGCAACCTCAGAACTGCCCTCCACTGAACCCGGTTTAAGAAGTCTTGTACTGTGGAATCAACTTCCCTGAAACCAATTTAGTCGAGGGAGTAATAAAATACCCTTCTTTTATAATCCGCGACGGCATTCAAAGCTTGCGGAATCGTATATTTAGGCAATAGTTCTGCGTGCGCGCTAATTTCAAGCGATACTTCCTTGCGTCATGAGGAGGATGTCCAAGAACTTTGGACACATCGTGTCACCAAGAGATGTGTACGAAATATATCAAAAAATTTAACGCTATCATCAGAACTCTCATATTGAAAAAAAAATGTTTTGTCCACGCCAGGACTTGAGCCACCATCCTTCCCTGTCCCAGCTGGCCCCACTAATAGCTAATCTACGCCGACTTTTTTTATTTTTCTTTTGTATTGGAAATCTTCCGAGAACAAGAAACACACACAACTTATGCTCAAATTAAGTAACTACTTAGTGTGACCCCGCCATATCCAAGCAGTTCACAACCCGCACAAAATTCCAGGGCAGCTTTTTTTTTCTTAGGCAGCTGTTACTTCCTGTAGCAAAGCGCACTCTCCGGCTTCCAGCTAGCGTGAGCGTGTCTACGTAATGATGCTGGAGGTTCTCGAAGACATCAAAATCATAAATATAAGTATACAGATAACTAAAAGGGACAAATACTAACTGCAAATGGAAATTGAAATGAATGTGAAAAAAATGCACAGTTCCAAATATGAACAAAATGTCTGGACCAAATAGACGCCATCGGCTGCATAGTCGCTGCAGCCACATCGATCTTGGCTCGCTGCCGCGCTTGGCACTCTTCCCGGTCGGAATTTGCGTTACGAACAAAATTTTAGCAGCAACGTATGCAGCGTAAGATGGCAAATTGTTTGGAACTGTCCAGACCGCACTCCGTCGATCGTTTTGGCCAAAATTGGCGGCTGAATATATTTGGGAGATACACTTTGTGATTACATAGGTCGCCGTGTCGAGTCCCTAACGTGCACTAGGCTTTAACTTAACAAGCAGTTTTTTGCTCCGTAACAAGTTGACTGGCTTGACACCACTCCTAAAGTTTTATGTGAAATAGGTGTCGACAAATTGTGATACGAATAGCAGCTCTAAGTGGACCGGGTTTCGCCCTTCAGAAATCGGAATATACATAGCAATACTAAGTATGAAGTTGTATTACGGCAGCCGCGTGCCGTGTAGGTGTAGGAGGTTATAACCCAACGTTGCATGATGCGCGCAAGTAGAGCTTAACGTCCTGAGGAACCAGTCTCGTGTTGTAACTGCAGCAGCAGCACTTACTTAGGCTTTACATTCCTCCAAAGCGCTTCCCTTCCCTTGGAATCCAGTTCTTTACCCTAAGCGACCATCGGTTAAAGTGAGGTGGGCGGATGAAGTTAAGAAATTCGCAGGGGTCAAGTGGATGTAGCTAGCACAGAACCGGGTTAATTGGAGAATTATGGGAGAGGCCTTCGCCCTGCAGTGGGTATAGTCAAGCTACTGCTGATGATGATGATGGTTTCTCTAATGCAGTTCCTGCTGCACTATCAAAACTTTTATCTCTATTTTGAGCACCTCTTCCTGAGGGATTTACATAAGGATACATGGATAGTTTTAGATATTTTAAACTCTAAATAAACTCACAATAAACTCTGACAAAAATCGTTTGAAACGATAACTCCAACGAAGAAAAGTAAAACCAGTAACTGAATGAAAGTGCTGTAGCAAGTTTTCGATTTCCAAGCACTAAGAGGGTGTGCGTCTGTCTTGACGATCGACATCTCGCAGCACTGTGATAGCTATTGGTCAGTATATGCACCAACTGTGCGTAGTAACCACGCTTCAGAGTTTGACTTCTCAGGAAGCCGCTAGAGTAAGTCAAAAACCCTCAGACTTCTTGGTCTAGTGAAGAACAAATGTTCGCCCTGCTCTCTATTTGACAAGAAATGAAAGATCTGCATGTATAACCAATATCGCTCAAAACTGGGACATTTACCTTGGCTGGAACTGTCTTTTCACGGATATTCTCACTGACGTCTCAAAAGTGACGCCACAAAGCATTCGGTCACCCCTGAAAGCGCATATTATGGACAACTGCGAAAAGCATTATAAGGTATAGCTAATACAGCTCTAAAGGTACCGCAGCCGAGCGCATGTGTTCCTGTCGCCGGTGAATTTCATTTATATTTTATACCTTTTTACGATTTGCAATGAACCAATTATTTAACCTAACATGTTTTACTGCGCATATAACTCACTCATCAGTGCTTTTCCCGGGTTACCCATTGGCTAAAACAGAATTATTACAGGCAACGACCAGTCGTAATACCATGAAGCACAACAAACGCCTCCATATAGCGCCAAAGGGAGAACAAACGATATGTAGCTCTTGCTTCCTGAGTCATTTCAAAAAGAATCCCAGCTCCATCAAGTGATAGCCACGCCAGGAAGCGTGTCGGTCAACATACTCTGCCACACGTAACAAGAGCCTACTGGTAGCGGAACGATATTCAAGCTCATTCTCAACGAACCGTGTTTCCGCCTGCCGGAAGTTTTTATTATCGTATTAGCCTTACGTGCCGTCTGGTTGTCTAGCTCCCAGAAGAATAAGTTGAGGTTATCCATTATTTTTGAAGTCAGCTGAAGTTCCTGCCTGGCACTAAAACACGCTGGGAACCAGTGAGAAGGAACTGTTTTGTGGCACTGTAACAACGAGAGGAATAGGCAAATTAAACCTAATAGTGCCAAGAGTTCAAAACAGCTACCTTGCAAAAGGCAGCTATAAAGAACGCGCAAAAGCTGTTTTCTCAGCAATATAGATCAGCTGAGCGGCTAACCACCCCCGCGGCATTTAGTTGTGTTGTGTTGGGTTTAATGGCGCATAGGCGACTGGGGCCATCATGCGCCAAACGCAAGGTATGACTCCCTTAAAATGTTAGCCTTCCTTAGGTGTGGTCCTTGGTCAGGCAAGGACCTCCGAGGAACCCAACAAAATAAATCAAGGACCTCAGCCTTCTTCTCAGAAATGAGAAGGTGGATGAGGTGTATCATGATATATATTGAGGCGCTGGGTGTGAATTATAGTTTCTTAAGTAGGCCTGCCTCTCCTAAAAAGCTAAAAATGTTTGAAATATGTATAAGTGCTTCTTCGCCTAAAATCAATGTTGGGTGGAAAGGGATATGTTCATCGTAAAATCGGGTAAAATATTTTTTCCGCAGTGTTTCTAGGTGTCCGCACGTAAATAATACATGACTGACTGTGAGCTGAGCTCCGCATTTCTCACATAGGGGCTGGACTTCTTTAGTGAGTAAAAAGTTATGAGTAAAGTGCGTGTGTCCAATGCGCAGACGGGCTAAAATCACTTCAGTGAAACGCTCCTGATGTGCGCACGACCTCCATTCACCTAGGACGGGTTTTATGAGGTGTAGTTTATTGTTTATTTCCTTGTCCCAAGCCGTCTGCCATTTTGTTCTTAGTTTACTCCGTATGATCCTCATGGAATCTTTGTAAGGAATGTCTATTTGTTTTACTGTACCGTTACGGGCCCGTGTAGCACATTCATCGGCTTTCTCATTCCCCCTGATACCTACATGGCTAGGGACCCAGCAAAATTTGATTTCCTGTCCTTGCTTGTAAGCCTTTATTGCGTTGTTGATGATATTTCCAATTAAGGGCTCCTCTGCATGTTTAGGGTGCAGCGCTGCAATGACACTTAAAGAGTCAGAATATATAACACTGCGTTTAGTATTTTCTTGCAGTACGGCTTCTACGGCTACTAATATGGCATACCCTTCGGCAGTAAAAACTGACGAGCACTGAGGCAATCGCATGCTGTTTGCTCCGAACTTCCCTGGATTATTGCGCTCCCCACATAATCAGTTGTCTTTGATCCGGCTGTGTAAAAGGCCTTGTATGTTTTGTATTTTTCATCTAGTGAAAGAAACTCTTGTAGTATATGTTTTTGAGGAGTTTGCTTTTTATGTAAGTGTACCAGTGTGAAGTCACACATAGAGGGAAAAATCTTCCGTGGTGGAAGTGGTTCTGGTCTACTGGCAATATTGGGGAGGGCATCTAGTAAGTCTAATTCTCTGCATTTTTCTTCAAATCGGAGAAGGATTGGTTTGACTGCTCGGGGTTTATTGTTAAATAGAATTCTGGATGGTGATGTGGTAACGATAGGATAACAGAGGTGTTTCGGACGAGATCTTATTTTCTGTATGTATGCACACGTAAGCATGGTTCTTCTGTCGGTACGGGACGGTTCGTTCGTTTCAACATAGAGACTATTGATGGGTGATGTTCTGTAAGCCCCTGTTGAGAGACGGAGGCCTGTGTTGTGTACTGGGTCGAGTCGTTTCAAGTATGATGTTCTGGCTGAGTCGTACACTATGCTTCCATAGTCTAAGCAGGAGCGTACCAGAGAGCGGTAAATTCGAAGAAGACATGTCCTGTCAGAGCCCCACCGTTTTCTTGAGAGCACTTTAAGGATATTTAGGGCTCGAGAAGCTTTCTTTTTTAAGTTATTTATGTGGGGTAAGAATGTAAGTTTTTTATCGAAGATCAGGCCTAAAAATTTGTGTTCTTGCTTTACTGGCAGTGTAGATTCCTGTAAATACAGAGTGGGGTCAGTGTGAAGCCCTCTTTTGAGGGAGAAGAGAATAGCTACTCTTTTTTGTGGGGAAAATTTAAAACCATTGTTGTCTGCCCACGCCGTGAGTTTGTTTAATGTCATTTGTATTTGCCTCTCACACACTGGTATGCTGGCGGATGTGCAGGCTATTTGCAGGTCATCAACATATATCGAATACATAATGGACCGTGGGATTATTTTTGCCACAGAATTCATTTTAACAATGAAAAGCGTGGTGCTTAGGATACACCCCTGGGGTACCCCGTTCTCCTGAATGAAAGGTTTGGACATACATGTGCCTAGACGGACACTGAATGAGCGGTTGGCAAGGAAGTCGCTTAAAATGTTCAGCATCCTCCCCTGGATGACTATGTCTGCCAAGTCACGTAGTATTCCATATCTCCAAGTTGTGTCGTAGGTCTTCTCCAGATCAAAGAATACCGCGAGACAGCTTTGTTTATGTATAAACGCTTCTCTGACTGTATTCTCGAGGCGGACCAGATGATCAGTTGTTGAATGTGCTTTTCTAAAGCCACACTGATGTATGTCAAGTAGTTGTCGTAATTGTAGAACAAAATTTAATCTAATATTTAAAACACTTCCAAAGGTCTTTGCAAGGCAACTTGTCAAAGCTATGGGCCGATAACTGCATGCAGAGGTTGGCGGTTTACCTGGTTTAAGCAATGGGACAATAATGGCTTTTTTCCAGGCTTCTGGCAGCTTCCCTAACACCCATATCTTATTAAAAAATTCAAGGAGTGCTTTAATAGCATTTTCAGAGAGGTGTGCTAACATTTCGTAATGCACCTCATCAGCCCCTGGGGCAGTCTGCTTTCCGGCAGAGAGTACTGTGTGTATTTCTTGGAGCGTAATTAAACTATTATATTTTTCATTCCTCTTGCCACTTCTGGGAAGTCTTTGTCTTTCAGCCACATTTTTGTACCTTAAGAAAGTGTCAGTGTAGTGTGAGGAGCTAGATACTGCAGAAAAATGTCTTCCTAATATGTCTGCCTGTTCTTCTAGAGTCGATTGAGTATCGGGGGCTGTCAATATGGGAATAGTAAATGAGGAGTAGCTTCCGTCTAGTTTGTGAACTTGCTCCCACATTTTTTTGGACTTCATCGAACTATTTATTGACGTCACATACCTCTGCCACGATTCTTTTTCAGCCTTCCGACGAATAAATCGTGCTTCTGCTCTTGCCTTTTTAAATGCTATAAGGTTTCCTTGGGTTGGGTACCTGCGGAATGTTCCCCAGGCCTTATTTTGTTTCTTTTTTGCATCCCGGCACTCTTGCGTGTACCAGGCTTTGTTACTGCGATGCACAACTCCTGAAGACTGTGGAATAGCTAGTTTTGATGCACGTATTATGCAATTAGTAAACCTTTCATTTAATCCGCGGCATTCAGTACTGCTTCAGCTGAGCTGCTGTTTAGATCACTTTACTTTCTTTATTTTCATTTTGTCCTGCTAATACTAATGCCTGATTCACCGGGTTTGTCGAGGATTCTCTTTCTAAAGTCTCTGTAATGCTGGGCAGCACTCTTGACATGGAAATCAAACCACCCCCAGAGATAGCAGCTTACTGATTTTACTGTCTAGTGTGTCTAAAGTGTTGAAGACGTTGGCAGGACGGAATAACTTGGATACTACATTTTCGATGTTGATCAAATCTGCCGGAATCTTTGGATCCCATGTCGGACATGTTTTCGTAGATCATGCAGGCACTTCGGTATGATTTAGTTAAAGCTGTACTTTGCACTTTTGTGGGCAGTCGTTAACGTAATTTGATAGAACAGATAGATTTGGCAGAAATATCAATGCTAATCAATAAGCGCAAAGTGACCGACATAAGGGTTTGTAACATGGAGAAAAATTAGCAAGCTGTAAACAAAGGGGAGAAGATTTAAAGCGTTGAAGAAGAACTTTGCCAAAAGCAAAAATCAAATGTATGCTAATTGGGACAAGGCCGGCAACATCATAACGAACATGGACATGGTAATCGAAGTAGCCGAGGTGTTTATACTGTTCTCTACAGTAGCCAAGTAGTCAGGTCAATAATGCGATTGGTAGAAGGGAAAAGCAGCTAGAAGCACCGCCAGTGACAAAGTATGAAGTCAAAAAATTGTTAGAAACTATGAAAAGGCGCAAGCAACTCAGGAGGTTCAGGTGACCGTAGATTTATAGAGGGACAGGGGGGGGGAGGGGGGATCATGCTTGAAAAACTGGTCATCTTGTATACGCAGTGCCTGGTGTCATCGAGGCATCGCAACCATGGAAGAACGCAAACATTATCCTCATTCACAAGAAAGGGGACTCTAAGGACCTTAAAAATTACAGACCAATCAGCTTACTGTCTGTTACCTATAAGGTATTTACTAAGGTAATCGCTAATAGAATAAGGACAACCTTAGACTGCAATCAAGCAAATGATCAAGCAGGTTTTCGGAAACGATACTCTACTATCGATCATATCCATACCATCAATTAGGTGATAGAAAAATGCTCGGAATATAACCAGCCCTTATACATAGCATTCATTGATTACGAAAGAGCATTTGACTCAGTTGAAACCTCGGCGGTGATGCAGGCATTGCTAATTCAGGGGGTAGACGAGCCGTACGTGAAAGTGCTGGAAGATATATATAGTGGTTGCACAGCAACTATAGTTCTGCATAAAGAAAGTAATAAAAACTCCATAAAGAAAGGTGCTAGGCAAAGAGACATAATCTCCCCAGTACTATTCACAGCTTGCTTAGAGGAAGTATTCAGAGACTTGGAATGGGAGCAGTTAGGGATAAGGGTAGATGGAGAATACCTCAGTAATCTGTGATTTGCTGATGACATTGCCTTGATAAGCAACTCGGGGGATGAACTGCAAATAATGATTGGTGACCTAGACAGGAAAAGTAGAAAGGTAGGCTTGAAAATGAATATGCAGAAGACTAAGGTAATGTTCAACAGCTTCGGGCAGGAACGCCAGTTTACATTAGGTAGGTAGGAAGTAGTAGGCGAATATGTCTACTTAGGACAGGGAATAAACGCAGATCTGGACCATGAAAAGGAAATAACAAGAAGAATAAGATTGGGATGGAGAGCATTTGGCAAGCACTCGCAGCTTATTACTAGCAGCTTACCGGTATCGCTCAAGAGGAAAGTATACAACAGTTGCATCGTACCTGTACTCACCTATGGGGCTGAAACGTGGAGGCTAACCAAAAGAGTTCTACTTAAGTTAAGGACAACCCAGAGGGCTATGGAACGAAATATGGTAGGGGTAACATTAAGAGACAGGAAGCGTGCAAAGTGGGTCAGAGAAATAACTCAAGTTACCGGCATTCTAGTGGAAATAAAAAAAAATGGCCATGGGCAGAACATGTAGTGCGAAGAAAGGATAACCGATGGCCGCTTAAGGTAACAAACTGGATTCCAAGGGAAGGAAAGCGTAGCAGGGGGCGGCAGAAAGTTAGGTGGGCGGATGAGGTTAAGAAGTTCACAGGGGTCAGGTGGATGCAGCTAGCACAGAACCGGGTTAAGTGGAGAAATATGGGAGAGATCTTCGCCCTGCAGTGGGTATAGTCCGGCTGATGATGATGATCAGGGTAAAATCAATATGCTTCGAAGCATTGGCTTCGCGGCAGATATCGGAGGCTAAGACAAGCCGCTCAAGCTAGGATGCTAAATCTAGCCGGAATACTGCGATAATGCCATCTACGTTCGTCATGATGATAAATAAACTGTGTCAAAATAGCATTTTAGCATGTTATCCTAGGTTTCGCGATGGAATATGTGGGAATTCAACATTTCCCTCTCCGGCACGACGCGGCGAACACCGTCTCTTTCTCTCGGGGAGCCTTCATCTTTCCCCTCTTGGCCTCCTCCGCCTGGAGCTGTGGCGGAGAGGGCGGGGGTGAGAGAACGGCCCCTCCTTCTTCCTCCCTTCGCATCTCGGTGGACAGCAGCTTCACCCAGAGAGACAACGTCGCGACGCCGTAGCGCGCGGGCTACTATGACACTGAGGAAGAACATTGGGCGTTCCCAATAAACAGCTGGGCTCGCTGGCTATGTTTGCCTCAGTGTGTCGTTCTTCACGGCCACGGCTGTGGTCAGAGCTAGCGGTGTGGCCTCGGTTCTCAGAGCGGAGCCGCAGCCCCGTGAGAATCCCCCACTAAATGGCGCACCAACGGGGGCCCCACTGGCAGTCCAGTTGGGGAGGCTAGCTCACGATGAATGGTGGAATTCCACGCAGTGAGTCGTCCGAAGTCGGCTGGGCGATCCTGGTCGGTATGCGAAGCCTAGCCCAATGGCAGGGGCTTCCAACCGCTATAGCGATACGCCTCAAGTTAAATCGCAGGTGTGGTCCGCCGAACGAGCCATTCTCAATGAGATCCTGAGCTACTCGTCAAGCTACTACTGCCAGTTGCCTACGCTACCCCCCTTACACCCGCTCGGGAAAGCCGGCCCGTTGGTCCAGCTCACGATAAGTGTCCATTTACCTACCTGCGCCCAGAACCGCCGGTGCGGTGAGTCCGTTTGCCCGTTGGCTCAAAACCGCGCTGTCTGTACAGCGGAGAATGCAGGTGAGAGCGCTGCCGAAGCGCGCCGAGCACAGGTTCAAAGTTCACCAGCTCAGGAGAGTCGAGAGCCAAGTTTACTGGAGCAGCGTCGCACGGATATGCGGTGAGTTCACTCGCATTCGGCAGGTCAGTTCACGAGCAGCCAAATGCCGTTCGGAAAGGGAGCGTGAATTATAGTCGCCTGTGCGATGTCACTAGGAGCCGTAGTACACCAAATTTGCGGTGAGTGAGTGAGTGAAAAACTTTATTAAGTATATTTAAGGAAGGGGGATGTGTTGGTTGGTGTCCCTAGTCCGGGACTCCAGCGGCTGCCGCTGCTACCCGCGCATGTGTCACGAGGGCCCGTTGTGCCTCTAGTCCAGAGCTGGATAGAGCAGCCTCCCACCCCTCAATTGTTGGCACTGCATTCGGATCATCTGGAGGATTGTGTGGGCAGGTCCTCACCATGTGGTGCAGGCTTGCCTTTTCCCCGCAATATTTGCATTTGGGGTCGCAGAACCCGGGGTGTATTGTGTTTAAACGGGCTGGTGTGTTATATGTACCTGTCTGTAGGCGTCGCCATCTAACTTCCTCCGCTTTGGAGAGCCCCTTGGCTGGGGATGGATATTTTCTGCGAGAGAGTCTGCAGTGCTTTAACCTCTCCGCATACGTCGCCAGAGGGCCAGGATAGGGTGGTGTGGAGGATGGAGGGGTCGATTCCCGGGGGAGGAGAGCTCGGGCAGCGGCATGGGCGCACTCGTTCCCTTCCACGCCTTGATGTCCCAGTGTCCAGACGAGGCATTTGTCTTGTTCGGGGTGTCCATAATTTTTCAATATTCTGGCAGCCAGGGGACATATTCGCCCTTTGATGTAGTTGCGATAGGCAGCCATAGCGTCTGTTATTATATAGGCGCAGGTGGTATGCGTGGCGGCTAAAGCAATGGCCACCGCCATTTCTATATTGTCATCGCAGGTGGTGAGGGCATCAACCAGTTGTTGTTGGTGAATCACAACCACTACTGTGTACCCCGCTTCTGACTTTGCTGCGTCTACGTAGTAGGATTCAGTGTCCGTCCCGTACTTTTCCTGGATATATTTGGCCCGCGCCTTCCGGCGCCCTTGGTGCAAGAGGATGCATATTGCGGGGTAGGGGATTGACTATGAACGAGTCTGACCACCCGGGCGGTATAGCCTGTTTTTGTACGAGACCTTGCGGGCTAGTCAGGTTAAGGTCATAAGAACGGTCTGGCCCTTGCGGGTTGCTGCTAATCGACTTATCTTGGTGGCGCGTTGGGCGGCAAGGAGTTCTTCAGCTGTATTGTGCACCCCTAATTGCAAAGGACGTTCTGTGGAAGTGCTTTGGGGCAGGCCCAGCGCCTTTTTAACTGCGTTTCGTATAATGAAGTCGATTTGCTTATAGTCTCCCGTTTGAGGTGCAGATACGGTGTCCAATACACAATTCTATTAATGATGAATGCTTGAACCAGGCGCAGGGTGTCTTGTTCGAGCATACCCCGGTCGTTGGTAGTGACCCTGGCTATCATACGTGCAACCTGCAGACTGGTGTTTTTGAGCCGAGTGAGGGCGTACACATTTCTGCCCTTGTCGTTGATGTAAAGCCCTAGAACCCTGATGGTGTCCTTCTGTGGTATTGGGTTTCCATTGAGGTTGACTTCAACAGTGGGTCTGCGTTGGCGGGAGCTGTGTAGTACCAGCAACTCCGACTTTTCGGGGGAGCAAGTAAGGCCGCAGTTAGCGGCGTAGGCTTGCACGATGGTAACGGCCTCTTGAAGGCGGTCTTCTATTTCAGCGGTAGAATAGGCCGTGGTCCAAATAGTGATGTCATCCGCGTAGAAGGCGTACCGTAGATGCGATACCTGATTCAGCTGGGCTGGGAGTTTGATTAAAGCAATATTGAAAAGTAAGGGTGATAGAACAGCACCCTGTGGCGTGCCGCGTGTGCCTAGCTGTATTTGGCTGGGTTCTGCCAGACCGAGGTCGGCGTAGACGGTACGACCGTGAAGGAAATCTTTTACATATGCATATGTCCCTGCACCACAATTGATGTGGCTCATATTTTCCAAAATAGTGGTGCTTTACGTTATCAAATACCCCCTTGAGGTCAAGAGCGAGAATTGTCCTGAAGAAAGGCTTGTTAGGGGGTTTTATGACTTCTTCCTTAAGCTGGAGGAGTATATCTTGGGTGGATAGGCCAGGCCGGAATCCGAACATGGTGTGTGGGTACAAGTCGCTTTCTTCAAGATATCGGGTGAGCCTGATGTGTACCGCCTTCTCTATAACTTTCCCTACGCAGGAGGTGAGAGAGATGGGCCGTAGATTGTTAATATCTATGGGTTTGCCCGGTTTGGGGATGAAGTGCACCTCCGCAGTCTTCCACTCGTTTGGCAGCCGGCCCATGCGCCAACAGTTGTTAATGTAATTCGCGAGCTGCGTGAGGGCTGCGTCGTGGAGATTGGCGAGGAGTCCCACCGTGATCTTGTCTTTCCCAGGAGCTGTGCCTCTGCGCATGGCTAGGATGGCGGCCTGTATTTCTTTAACGGTGAATTCCGCATCTAGTTCCTCGTTTGGCTGCCCATTATAGGGAGGGAGGGGGTCCGTGTCGACTGTGGTGCAGAAGTACTTTTGTTTGATGGTTTGTACGAGATCTCTATTGGAGCCGCGGTAATCATGTAGAGCCCTAGTAAGGTTCTTGCGTTGGTCGCTTTTGGAGTTGTTGGGGTCAATGAGGCATCTGAGTAAGCTCCAAGTTTGTTTCGAGCTAAGGTTACCACTCAAGGAATCACATCTTGCCAGCCAATTTAATTGAGCAAGGTTCCATGCATAGTCCTCTGCAGCTTGCGTTAGGGTTGCGATGCGGCGTTTGAGCGTTCTGTTGTGGCGCTGGTGGCGCCAACGTTTCACCAGGCCTCTGCGGGCGTCCCACAGGTGCAGGAGATGGGAGTCAACAGCAGGGCGGTCTAAAGACGTTTTCAGGGCTCGGGTGTACTTAGTGGACAGGTGCCTAAGGTCCGATGCCCAGGAAGCGTAATCAGTGATATCTGGGTGATCAAGGTCAGTTTGCTCTTTTCGAAACGCGGTCCAATCAGTGATTTTGGCAGTACCGCGCATATGTCGATGCGTTTTGCTTGCAAGATTTTTCCCATAGGCAAGCTTTACCGCCGTGGGTTAGTGTGAGATCGGGGCTGGTGTCACGCGTGACACTGTTGCCAAGTCGAGTAGGTTGGGTCGGGTCGTTCAGCATGGTAAGCATGAGGTTTGATATGGTGTCTGCTAGGATGCGGCCCTTCTTGTTTGCTTTCGGGCAGCCCCAAAATGGGTGTTGCGCATTGAAATCGCCCAAAATAAGGATCGGAGCTCCTTGGGCGACAGTGAGTGCCTTTGTGAACACCCTGGCGCAAGGGAAGGCAATTTGGGTGGGTTTACTGTAAATGTTGAGATTGTAGGTGCCCGTACCGTTGCGGTGTCTAGGTAGGATTTGTACAAAGTCGTACACTACATCATCTTCTTCTAGATCTAAAGCAAGTGCAGTATAATCCTTGTGAACCATAATGCAAGTTGCTTGAGTGCGTTGGTGTGTGGAGTAATTAATGAGTTTTGCGGAGTTGTTAACCTCCTGTAAAGCGATGACATCTGGTTGGTTTGGGAGAGAATCAATGTATTGTTGGAGTGAGGCTCTCTTACGGCGGAAGCTGCGGCAGTTCCACTGTAGGACGCTTAAGTTGTGGGTGGTTGCTGTCTGGGCGGTAGGCATGGTCGAGGTGGAGAAGATTCTTCGGAAATGGAACGCATAGGTTCGAGGGTGGTTTCGAGGCAGGATTCCAAGTCTTCGTCCGCGACAGCGTGTCGGCGACGGAAGTCTTTCAATCGTGGGGAGGCAGACCGCATGAGTTCCGCCACCTGTTGTTGTAGGCGCGCTATCTTAGCGTCTTGAACTCGTTGGTTTTGAAACATAGGTTTTAGTAAGAGCTTAATTTCTTCCCTCGTCTGTGGCACGACTGGTTGCATAGCCTCCTGAATCATCTGCCGCATACTTTGAAAAAGTTCTGTCCTTAGGTTATCTATAGCCTGGGTTACCCACGTTTTAATTTCGGTATACTGCTCGGGTTCCCCTGTGGCTTCAGATCGGATGGTAGGGGGGTTGGGTGCGAGTGGAGAGGCGCTAGTGTCAGTGGAGGGTAGGGGGTTGGTTTGCGTGGGTGATGTGTTGTTTTGGGGTTGAGATAGGGAGGGTAGGGGGTTGGTTTTCGTGGGTGATGTGTTGTTTTGGGGTTGAGATAGGGAGGGTAGGGGGTTGGTTTGCGTGGGTGATGTGTTGTTTTGGGGTTGAGATAGGAGATTTTTTAACCGGCGGTTTTCGGCTTCGAGCGTGTTGAGCTTATCTTGCATTTTGGTTTGTGCCAACAACTGAGGGGAAGTAATGGCTACCTTAGCCCAGCTCGCCTTTTGTGCGGAGCTGTCTCGCTTGTCTTCTCTTTGACTGCCGCCTCGCCGCCCGGGTGAAGTGCTGGAACACCGGGAGTTTGCAGAGCCTCCGCTGGACGACCGCAGGCACTGATGTTTATGTGGCTCATGTTGCTGCAAGCGTTGTCTGTCCCTAGATGAGCGGGTGCTGGTTTGATCGGTGCCAGATCGCTGACCTCGGGGGGTTGGTGTCCGATAATTAAGTTTGCATCTGTTTGAGTTGGTGAGGTGATCGCCTCCTCAGGTGAAACAGGTAACTGTGCACTCATGGCCAGAAGATGGGTTCTGAACACCACAGGAGGGGCAGCATGACGCGTCCGGATGAGGACAGACGTCTTGGCGATGGCCTACCTGGCCGCATTTCAGGCACGTCGGTGTGGTTTTCTTGTATAGCCGGACCGGGGCTGGTAGAGGACGATGTGTCGGGGTAATTTGTGCCCGTCAAATGTGAGGGCTACCATGACTGTTTTCCCAAGGCGGCGAACGCCGATGACCGCAGCTTGTGGAGAGTAAATGGCTTGCATGATTTCGTCTTCCGTGGTTTCCAAGTCGACAGGAATGACTCCTCTGCATGTCGCATCTTGAGGCTTGGGGTATGCAGTCCCTGCGTATAGATTACCTCCGACCCTAATGTGCTTGATGTTCAGGAGCTTGCGGACAGCTTCCTCGTTGCGTGCTCCTATGACGAAGAGATTCTGGTTCCATTCGGGCCAGATGCTCAGTAAGCGCGCCTGCGGCTGAATTCCAGTAGCTTCATGAAGCGCGTGGCTGATTTTTCCGCTGTTCTTGAATTGACTTAGATCGAGGATATCCTTGGGTTTTATAATTACGACCGCTTCATCCTTGCTGCTCTCTGCCTGTGTTGAAGGACGCCAGTGCGGCGGCCGCGTCCGTGGGGAACTGTCTGTCGTTGCAGAGCAGGACGCTTCCTTACCTTTTGGCGCTGTGACGTGGCGTTGGCTGGAACGAACTTGGGTCCATATCTCTTTCTGCCTTTCGAGTAGCGTCTCCGTGTAGGCGTTAAATTTTGGAGAATCGCTCACCTGGATTGTGGAAGTCTGCATTGCGTCGGGGTCGTATCCCGTTACGGTAGCCATCTTGATGTAGGTGGTAGCATACGCCTGGATCTGGGGCCGAAGCCCGCGCTCAGGCGGTTAGGCCTAGCTGCAGGCCACTGCTGAGTTTCGGGGTTCAGAATTTACGGGAAGCGAGCCCACCTGGTCAGGAGGGTAGTCGTGGCGTCCCAGAAGTGTCGGCAGTTTCTCACGTGCACGTTGCGACAATGCAATGCTCGTAGACGGCCAACAAGGCCAACAAAGCCTGTCGTCGGAGCAGCCTGTCGACACTTCGTCTTCCTAAGCTTTCCAAATTTGCGGAAGGAGGTCGCAGCGGGGAGTGCCCTATTGCGGAAACCTCAAAAGCACGTACATCTCGTAAGAGTGGGGACACCCACTTGAGCTTGCGTTCAGCAGTTAAGAGCTGTCAGGGGTTAGTAGGAAGGCTCATATTTTTTTTTATTTTGTCGTAAGAGGGTCGCTAGTCTTATTGAAGAGACAGAACCCCGCGACGATGCAGGCCAGATTGCGCTCTGAAGCCACTTGTACTGTGGTTGGCGTTAGTTACCTCTAGTGTAGCTGGTATTGCTACGGGTGAGTTGGGGACTTCCTGCTGATCTATGATTAAGCTTTGCTATACATACGTGCTAGGCAGTGACGCCTCAGATGAGGGCAGAAAAGCCGTTATTCGCAAAGGAGCGAGCGCCGATATCGGAATATAGAGCCGCTCTACGGTGAATATGCGCAATCGCATAACTACCGGAATGTGCACTGGCAAGCCATTCCCTTAGCTCTGCGCGTGAACGCAAAGGTAGAGACCAATGTCGACGACTACGCAATGTGATTGCGCGAGATTGTGGCCAATGCCAATGGGAAGGCGAACCGCAGCCGCGGTAAGAACATTTGCAAGTCCGATGGCTAGCTATTCTTACGCACTCAGCGACGTAAACGCGAGATCGCGACGAGTCGAGCGCGCAGATGGGTGGGACCGGTAGAGGTTGTTGAGATTGTTTCCTGGCTGCAAGCTGAAAGGCCCGAGGTTGGGCGGAGTCGACGGACTGATGCCAACAGTACTTCCTTTGAAAGTAACTGTAGAAGCGGACCGTGCATGCGCATAACAGCGCGTAGGCAAGCGATCCCAAGAGCGGTCTCTACGGGCACCGCTGCAAAACCCGAATCCAGCGCAGTCGCTGCGACAATGGGATAAATGCCGCGCAAGTGCAATCACTCAAGCAGCGGCTCTGTAGCGCCCACAGCCAGCGAAATCGCTAAAGGATTGTCAAATGCTGCGCATGTGAGATCACGCGCACAGCTACTCCATGGGCATCGCTACATCACCCTCCGTCAGCGCGATCGCTGAAAAAAGGGGGAGTGCTCCGAGCGTGGAGGTCACGCACGCAGAGCAGCGCCGGCGGCGTCGGCTGCCTGTGCAGCTTGAGCTGACGACGGACAAACGCCAGAAGCGCGAGTTCGCGCTAGCGGATACAAGGGAAGGCAGTCCTTTCCGCGATGATACAGTGCGGAAGGTAGGCGCAATCGCCTAATGTCAACCGCAAGGGCACGAGCGGTCTCGTGTGAAGTTATCCGGCACGTGTCGATACACAAACCGGCAGTGTTCCTGTACGCGAAGCCTGTGCTGAGCACGTTCAGAGGGACCTAGCCCACCGACTGGCCTTATTTATGACCCCGGCAGTCCGGGCGCATGGGCCACGCTGTCTGCATTCAGGCGGCGAGAGCGGCGAAGGTGATGTTTAGTCTACTAGCCCAATGGCTGCGCAGGCATACAGCGGTCCCCGAAAAAAGCTCGCATTCGAGCTCAAATTGGCGAAGAACCCGGCCCGTGTAGATATGCAGGCCGGAGTGGTTCCTGTACACGGAGGGACGGATCCTGCTGCCCTGATTGGCGACTTGCGGGGAGTCGGCACGGTCGTAGGCGATCAGCGCACTGCGGGAGTGCCGGCAGCCCGCGACCGGATGGCGGGCCAGCGGACTTCGTCCCCGTGACGGCAGCGGCAGGGATTTGTGCGGCCTGCACGCGGAGCCAGCCCGACACGGGGGCGGCCATCCCTGCTTTGGCCGCCTGTCCTGCGGCATGGACCTGCTGAGGGATCAGCCGTGCAGCTTCAAAGGGGAAAACGGCACCCAGGTGGAGGTCATGATCAAGAGAGGAAGGGTGGGGGAATTCAACATTTCCCTCGCCGGCACGACGCGGCGAACACCCTCTCTTTCTCTGGGAGCCCTCATCTTTCCCCTCTTGGCCTCCTTTCCCTGGCGCTGTGGCGGAGAGGGCGAGGGCTAGAGAACGGCCCCTCCTTCCTCCTCCCCTCTCATCTCGGTGGACAGCAGCTTCACCCAGAAAGACGACGCCGCGACGCCGTAGCGCGCGGGCTACTATGACACCGAGGAAGAACATTGGGCGTTCCCAATAAACAGCTGGGCTCGCTGGCTATGTTCGCCTCAGTGTGTCGTTCTTCACGGCCACGGCTGTGGTCAGAGCTAGCGGTGTGGCCTCGGTTCTCAGAGCGGAGCCGCAGCCCCGTGAGAATCCCCCACAAATATTCCAGCAGTTTGGTTTTGGAACTATGGGCGAACACTTTCAAATAGAAAACATGAAGTGAAATGGCCTACCTGCAGAAGCAACCTTCCTCTAAACAAGCGACACCCCAGAACTTCATTGCTTCGCCTACTTGTTGACACGCGAATAACAAATGAGGTGCTTTTCGATTTTCGGTACAGATGACTGCTTTAAAATGTTATTTCATGCTTCTAAAATAAATTGCCCGTTATATATGAACTCGTTTATTAGCGAATATTCATCTGTCCCTGCGTCTGCACGAGTGACATCGACTTATTGAGCTTGAAGGGCACAAACAAAAGCAAAATCGCTTGCGAGCAGTTTTGCCGACAGTTTTGCAAAGTATATGGACGTAAAGATATTTTGTATTTTCGTTGCTTAGTGCAACATCCATGTTACGGTACCGACTCAGATATAAGCGTATTCAAACATGACGTAAAAAAAGCGTCTCTCAGAATGCGGAGTGTCCGCTCTAACCTAATGTCTCTCCTTGGGTGTAGTTAGCATTGTCTCCAGTAAACCGTCGTAACCTCTGGATGCAAGTGACATTAACTTTCATTGAGATCGAGAGAGTGAGGTGTATAGAGAAATTCTCCTGTGGACGTTTCTGCTAGTATGCTTTTTTCGTAATGTGAAATGCTGGGCAGGCGCTTCTTTTGTTTTAAAAGCGTGGAAAATTAAACCGATATAATAAATAATGTTCTAAACATTCAACTGCGTCTGGCAAACTGTATGGAATTTGTTGGGGAGATATGGATGGAAGAATAAAACACAAATTTAATCTTTGTAAGGTAAATGTAGGTACAAAAAGGAGTAAAGAAACAAAACAAAAAGAAATGCATCGTGGAAAACCTGGACTTCAGCCTGAGGTTTATTGAAGCCCACTGACTCACCCTGGGCTTGAACGATCTATGACTATGGGACTTACAGCGCTCTTGAGTGTACTTCGGATTAGGCTGTGATAACGACTCATGTTTTCAGTTTACACATACCCACCATGACTGAGTGCATAACGCAAAACCTAATAATCGTATCGGGAGGTGCACGTAAGAGCGCGCGATGCATACATAAGCGATGTTTTTGCTGCTGCGGCGCTGAAATTTCATCTTCGCGTACCGAAAAGTTAGGCAGATAACGAAAAGTGGACGCCATATGCTCAGAACCCATATTTAAAAGTTGCGCAAGTATCTTAGTTTGATGCTAAGAAGTTTAGAACAAGTTGTATGCAAAAATGGAGTGCACGACATATAAAATGCGGTTGCTTGCATCCGAGCTTGCATAGCATTTATTCGCCGATACCTCACTGGAACCAAATTACAATGGTTGCGAAAGCCAAAAGTTAACGGAACACATGCCCTTAAAGAATATGTTGTTTCACGAAGAAAAATGGACATATATATGCAAACACGGTAATTGCGGTTCATGCGGCATGTATCAGGGATCGCTACGATCCCACAGAATGTTATATGATAATGTTGTCGTCTACGTAAAGAATTGAATGAGACATTAATTGTCATCTTCTAATCACTCACAGCGCTACTGCAATCTCAACGGGGCTACCCTATATGGCCGCTGTATACAAAACGGCCACGTCATGTGGTCTTGTTACGTCACACAACTCACCGACCAACATTTCATCGGCCATGCACCACCTTCTATCATTACCTACAATCAAGCCTTATGTCACACGTGCTGAAGTTTCCCGCAACTTCTTTTTCCTAATGTCATTGAATCTTAGAATGCTTTACCAGTTGAGGTTGTTGAGCAGACGGATGTGCACAAATTCGAACGATCCATTGATGTTTTGTATAGAGAACGTACAACTTGACAACTTGAAATGAATATAATATGCTATGAATGGTATTTTATTTTATGCCCTCCCTGTATCGACCCTCAAGCGAGGGTTAACAGTACCAATAAAAAAAGAATAGACCCGCTCGTGAGTTTTGACACCTCAAGATGTTAAACGATCGGCGACACCGGTAAGGTTTTGAGTATAGTGTTACCAGCGCTTCCGCGTTAAAAGATTATATCATTCATTTGAAACCAGCCGGAAGACAAACCAGGGAATTGAAGCAACCCACTCTCTCAGTCGTCAACCTTTTGGATTGTATCATATGAGTCCACAAGGTGCAAAAAAACATGACTATGGCCTGAGTTATAACTTAGTGTCTGAAAATGAATACAAAAGCAACACGCATTTACAGCCAGTTTGCTTAAATGGCACCCGAAAATCTACTAAGGATATATTAGCTCTGCGGGATAAGTGCACAGGGGGCGCTAGTGATTGTAGTAAGAAGGTGCCATAGGAGCGAGTAAATTTTTCAATTCTATATGTGTCTATACAAGGGATCGAAACATTTAACAACGAACCAGGATTTGTGATCTGCTCGGCCTTTGGACTCTTAAACAACGCCTTCGGGTGCGGACATGTGCATGAGTAGATTGCTTTCGAATTCAAGATTCAAGTTACAAGCTGAATTAAGTTTTATTTCCTTTCTTACAAACGAGGAGTCGGAACTGCTAGTCAGTAACCGAGTTTTTTGTTAGGTCAGGTGTAGCTCTAAAGGCTGCATGGTTGGTGCAGGGTAACTAAAAAACATGCTGAATTGTGGTCTGCAAAAACGGAGTGGTCCTAATTTTGCAGCAGCTCTACCGAAGGGGCGCTCATTACGCCCTAAGGCAAGACGGTAACCTACAGGACTGTTCCAAAACAAGTTTTTTTTTAAATGGCAGATTGCGTACACAAATACACAGACAAAACAAAAAAACGAAGACGAAAAGACGTTACCTATTATCTAGGTACATCTACGCGCACTGCTGTCTTATAGTTCGGCGAACTCGCATATAGCTAAGAAAGCCATAGCTAACATCTACGCGCACTGCTGTCTTATAGTTCGGTGAACTCGCATATAGCTAAGAAAGCCGTAGCTAACTGGTGCCCGGGATCTGTTCTGACTAACTGATGTCCACATGAAATGCACACCAGTTTCGGATCAGGTTGGAGAATTTTTTCGACCGGCTTCCCTTGTGTGGTATTCTCAGATGTAGCTAAGAACCTTCTCGAGAAGCTAACAGTAGAAACACGCGGCAGGAGCAATGAGCACATGCTCAAAAAGAGGCTATGTGCGTGCATAAATTCGCTAAAAACATTGTATTGGCAAGCAGGTATGGCGTCCGCATAGCGGTTCAACGCCAAGAAAGCTGGCCGGATTGGCGAGGATTGGTGGCAAAAGACATTCAAAACGGAGGCTGTGCAAACGGTGCCGACACTTTTTTGAAAAGCACCAGGGGAATGGCTTATGAAATCCAGCTAAATTCGGGGCGCGAATAATTCTGGTCCACGAATGTGGGCGTGGGTTCGAATCCCACTTCTGACACCATGTCGTGTTAGCCCAGGCTGGGGGGGCGCCGTTGCACCCGCGCCGGAACGCTGCCAGAGAAAGCAGTCCAGACACCGAGCTCCCAAGCGACGAAATGAACCCCCGTTTATTCTCGCACTCCGCTTTTATACACTTGCGCCACACTTGCGCCACAGATACACTAGCGCCACTATCGCAGTCGCAGCTGCCAGCCAAGCCAAGCCAAACCAAAACAGATGATAACAGCACATCCCCCTTTTCAAGCACTATTAACTTTACATGCATACAAACACGACGCCAAGAAAACACGACAGAACACAGTCACTCCAGGATCAATCGTCCACGCCCAGCCTTATGGGTTTGCGAACAACCCTTCCAAATCTGGTCGTAGTTACAATTCTAGCTTGAGAATTGCCACCGTCAGTCTCCGTCTGAGTTAGAGGCACCAAAGCTTCCGGAGCTTCGTCAAATTGGTTGTCTACTCCAGTTACCAATCCGGCCCTGCTGGGCTGTTCCTGACTATCCGGAAATTCGTAGTTCCCGCTATCTACCCGGTCTTTTGGGAGACGGTTAAGCATTCTCCTGTTTCGACGGACTTCAACCCCGTTTTCCGTTTGAACACGGTATGAACGCGGCTGTGGTGCTGCTCCGAGCACTGTACCTTTGGTACGGAGATCAGTCACCCACACCACATCACCTGCTTCCAGCTTTGGGAGATTTTTAGACCGGTGACGTCGGTCGAAGTGGCGGCTTTGCTCCTTTCTGACTTTACGGTCCTTGGCTGCCGCTTCTTGCAGACAGCATTGTCCCGGATTGCGGTGCGAAGGCAGCATTGGGACTCTCGTCCTAAGCCTTCTACCCATCAGTATCTCCGCTGGGCTGACGTTCAGAACACCAGGTGTGGCCCTATAAGCCAGCAAGGCTAAGTAAGGGTCGTCCGATTTTAGAATGAGATTCTTAACCGTCTTTACCATACGTTCGACTTCCCCGTTTCCCTGGGGGTGCCTTGGACTCGAGGTGACATGACGGAAGCCATACAGTTTTGCAAATTTCTCGAACTCTGCACTGACAAATTGGGGACCATTGTCGGTCACCACACACTCGGGAATGCCATGTCTCGCAAAAATGCTTTTCATTCGGCTTATCACGGTAGCAGACTTTGTTGACGGAAGAATGGCAATCTCTGGGTATCGCGAAAGATAGTCTACTACGACAAGATATTGCTGTCCCTGAATTTGAAACAGATCGACCCCTACTCTCTCCCAAGGAAAAGAGAGCGTTGGCGATGCAATAATCGGTTCGATCTGTTCTGGCGCACGCATCGCGCAAACGCTGCACTGTTTCACGAATGACGCTATCTCAGTGCTAAGTCCCGGCCACCAGACAGAACCTTTAGCCACACTGCGGCATCGCGAGATGCCTTGGTGACCGTCATGCAGTTTGCTTAGCGCTTCCTTGCGAAGGGTCTGAGGAATGATAAGCCTCATACCTTTGAGCAGAAACCCGTTCACCAAAGTAATGCATGCACGTTCCTGCCAGTATGGCAGAAGATAACAGGGAACATTTTGTTTCCTGGGCCACCCTTTTTTGCACACTGTGCGCAAGCTTCGACACACTTCGCCTTTTGCTTGACCTTCTTTTACTCTTTTCAAGAAATCGTCGCCTGTTTCTAAACCCAGTAAACAAGCTTTCGAGTAAGTGGTTACCTCTGAGACAGGTAAACAGCTTTCCACTTTCGTACGAGCTAACGGCGAACGTGAAAGAGTATCAGCAGTGGTTAGCGATTTGCCTGGTACATGTAATACAGAAAAACTGTATCGCATCAGGCGCAGACGAAAACGTTGAATTCTTGGCGGCATAGCATCGATTGCCATGTGACCCAACAGCGACACCAAGGGCTTGTGGTCAGTTTCAAAAACAACTTCCAGACCACGTATATACTCATCAAACCTTTCCGCTGCCCACGTCAACGCCAGCGCCTCCTTTTCGATCTGGGAGTACCGTTGCTCGGTTTTGGTGAGCGAACGAGAAGCAAATGCAACTGGTCTACGTTGCCCGTCTTTTTGCTTTTGAAACAAAACTGCTCCCAGACCAAAAGACGATGCGTCAGCTGAAAGAGTGGTTTGTAGCGAAGCGTCGTACAAAGCCATGCATTGCGCTGAACAAATGAGCTCTTTGAGTTCTTGGAACGCTTTTTCCTGATTGCTGTCCCAGACCCAGTCCCTATCCTTGTGCAAAAGAACACGCATGGGAGCAGTCACTTGGGCTAAATGTGGCAGGAAGCGGCCCAAATGATTCGCCATGCCCAAAATGCTTCTAAGCTCAGTAACGTTTCTGGGTGCTCTCAAATCTTTTATAGCACTGACCTTCGCTGGATCATGATGAATACCTTCCTCATTCAGAATGTGACCCAAAAAACGCACTTGTCTAACGCCGAATAAGCATTTCTCTTTGTTTAATGTCACATTTGCCCTTGCTAGGCGTGTGATCACGTTACTTAAACGCTCATCGTGTTGAGCTTTGCTTTCGCCAAACACTAGGACATCGTCCATGAGATTAACGACCCCCGGCAGGCCACCTAGTATCTCAGACATTCTATTTTGGAAGTATTCCGGAGCGGAGGTAATTCCAAAGGGTAGTCGCGTGAAACAGTATCTACCGAAGGGTGTTAAGAACGTGGTTAGCTCTTCCGAGTCTTTACTGAGTCGCACCTGGTGGAAGCCTGAGTTGGCATCGAGCTTTGAAAACCATTTCGCTCCCGACAGTGACCCTAGAGCTTGATCCACAGTTGGTAACGTAAATCGCTCTCGAACTACGCATTTGTTCAATTTAGTGAGGTCTACGCAAACTCTCAGGTCTCCTGAGGGCTTCACTACCGGAACTATTCCGGCGCACCATTCGGTGGGCCCATCCACTTTCCTGATTATGCCTAAACGCTCCATTTTATCTATTTCGCGCTTCAGGGATTCCCTCAGGGGAATTGGTACCCTGCGTGGAGCGCTTATGGCATGCGGGATAGCGCCAGCTTGTAGCCTGATGGTGTACTGCCCTGGCATCGTACCTAGACCGCGGAACATTTCTGGAAAACGCGTCTCGTACTGCAGGTTTCCCGAGTCAACCGCGTCCGCAAATTTCACGATACCTAAGACCTCAAGTGCAGGTAATCCTAGAAGGACGTCGCGTAACGGACTGACAACGTAGCATGTTTGATACACAGTTTTCTCTTTCCATGCGATCTCTGCTACGAATTTGCCTAGTACGTTAAGCTTACTGCCTCCTGCACCTAGCAAGATTTCATCGGTGTTTACCAGTCGGGACGGTAATCCCGGAAACGTTGCTGGTAATACTGACACTTCAGCACCTGAGTCAACCTTTGCAAAAATGGGCACAGAATTAATGCGCACCTGAACAAATCGCGCTTTTCTGCATGCATCTATTGATCCCACGAAAGTCTCTCCAGTTTCCTGGTTGACCGCTGAGACGCGTACCGCTGTTTGAATGAACGGACAGGACAGCACAGCTGGTAAAATCGTACTAAAGAAGAAGGGAAGCTATCGTGGTTTACGTGTCATGATGTCGGAATGGGATCAGCAATCAAGCGGATGATACGAGACGGAGTTGGGAGGAGCAAACGTCAAGTGCTTTGTGCAGCTATTTACAGCATGAACAAAAAACCAAAAAACTTGGAGAGCGGGATGGCAGCCTGCCTCTGCTGAGAGCCTCTCGATCGATTCTATCAGTCGCTTCACCACACATTCATGTCCGAAAACGATCTTGTGTCTTCCTCTCGTCTGGCCCCGCCCACGCAGTCACAAATCACTGTCACGGTGCAGGCGGTCAAGATGCAGCAGCAGGTCGCAAGGTCGCAGGAACGAGGTCGTACGTCCCGGGCCCCATATCGAAGACCGTGGCAGCAAGCGTCCATTGGCCGGCCGCGCATTCCGGCCTGCAAGTACTGGATCAGCACGCAGGCTTCCCGCTTTCACTCCCACCTTCCTCCCTTTCTTTACGGTGCAGTTCAGGTGTCCACAGAGCAAGTGTGACAGACACTGCGTCTTTCTCTTCCTGTGAACCAAATATTATTATTATTATTACGCACGCTCCCTCTCTCCCGCTTGCGAGGTCGCGTTCCATCCTAAACCGCAATGCATGGGGAGTAGAGAAACACGGAGGTGAAGCTTGATCGGCCTGGAACAATAGCGCCCCCGTAGCCAAACAATGCACCGTAAGATGATCTGTTAACACGCAGCTCAGCTAGTTAGGCGCGCAGAAAAATGTCCATTACAGTGTTCCGTTCCCGTAACGACGATGAACGGCAGCCTCTTGTCACCAAAGGGAGACGTACGGCCTCTGATCTTTCTTTGAGTCTAGCATGATTAGACAACAGGCCTCAAGCCACACTCAAGAATAAGTGCCATTCAAAAACGAGTGGTTCTGCCAGAGAAAAATATGCGAAACTGCGAGCGTATACAAAATTCCACATAAAATTGATATGAAAATAACATTTTTAAAGCAAACACAAGGAGCACATAAAGTACGAAATTCTAGTGTGGACCTTTTCAGGGCGTCTGGCCACGCACGTAGTTCAATAAGAGCTAAGAATGCGCTGTTCTCTGCTTCTCGGAAGGTATCGTGTAAGAGAGGGACGACTGATCTTGACGAAGCAGGCTTTGAATTTGGCCCCAATTGTGAACCGAGTGAACCAATATAACGTCAAGACGCGCCATTCTGTCTCCCTGACCAAAAGTATATACACTTGAGTTAAGCGGTTCAAACACGAAAGTCACTCAAAAGAATATAACAAATAAAGATCACTTCAACTTGAGGAAAGAACTGCGATTGACGCTCTAAAGCAATGCGAAATAAAATAAAGCAGCATTTCTTTGAAGCGCTTTCTAGATTTTTAATCACTAAACAAAGTTTCAACTCGTCCCCATTCATCGGCTTCTTCAAAAATGCGGAGATAATATCAACAAAATACGAATCTTGTTTTTCTTTCCTTTTTTGTAAGCTGCAAATGCAACTACGAGGTAAGATACTAACAACAAAGTTTAAACTAAATCTCTCGCAAAGAAAACCATACTTTATTTTTTTGGACAATTAGCATTGTGCATTGGGTTTCCCATATCTTTCCTTTAGTCGCGCGCGTCTGGGTCGCGTTTCGAGTGCTTTAATCGGTTCATGAGGAGGCGACGGACAATGGAGCTGCTCCTGCCTTCACCATTCGGAAATTCTCGGCTCTTCGCTGAAACGGCGCGACAACCTATGCTGGACAGGGGCAGACAACATTCGCCACATGAAAACGAGCCCTGAATTAGGCGACAAGCTGTTCTTTGCTGTCGTCCCAACTCAGTTGCTTTTCCAGGCCTCCAAAATGAACCTATCCCGAAAGATATCCCCTTTCGTCCAGGACATAGCTTTCTTCCCCACAGTCTGTGAGAAATTTTCCTAGATTACCAGCTCTTAGTATTAAATCCCCGCCCATGCATACGCAAATGTAGCATGATCTGGTGCCTCCTGATCTCAGAGGCAGTCCTGTATTTTTTCTTTTGGAGATGGTGCCGTGATGGCGCTTTCTGTTTTCTATCGCAGAATAGTTACCTCTATTGAAATTCGCATCTGCTCTCCTTCGAAAATTTCCGATTTATTGCCCATTGTGGTTAAAAGGTGGAACATCCGCACTAGACATCTGATCGGAAACTGTGTCTGCGTATTTTCAAGATTTTCCGCGGCAAGGCTTTTCTTCTGGTGAGCCACTCACTACTTTGTTATCTCCGAAAACCAAGCGTGCCTCATCTCCAATGTTAACCGACTCAATCACCTCAAGATTCCGCCTTCCTCCTTAACAGGTTGCTCTAGTCTGCGGGACTGTCTTTGGTGTCTCGCCGTCCGCATCTGCACGGCTCAGCAGTGACTCGTTGTTATTCTCTAATCTTCGGATGTGTAAGAGTGATAACGTTCAAGTTCCACAAACTCAGTGCCTTGCATGCCGTTTTCATTGTTCTCGAAGCCGACTGTCAACTTTCCTGAATCGAGCGAGGAAACTTCTGGCGGCTCAGTATTCACATTATGCTGCTGCTTATTTTCGACAGTTTGCATTCGGTATCTTACTTCCATAGTAAACTGCTCTAGCACTGGAAATCCAGGTAGACCGAGAGAAAGATGGTTTACACGGTATGAAAGAGCACTGAACAAGGGTAAAGGAAGGATGCCTTAGTTCGCAAGTCGAGCCAACGTTTCGACAAGGGGACGAAGGCAGGTCCACTTGTCGAAACGTTGGCTCGACCTGCTAAATAAGGCGCCCTCCCCCCGCCCCCCTTTATCCTTTTTCAGTGCTTCTTCATATCTAGCACTGGAAACCGCTCGTGCGAGCGTCCCTATCCATCGCTGTGCTTTCAACAAGCAGTTAACGTTGAGCTGTTCGCAATAATCTGCAGCTCTCCCTTTTACGCGTTACCAGATGTTAGTTGAATTTCTGGAGTTGTAGGTAGTTCCCTGTTTTCGGATTCGAATGTTCGGGTCCGCAAGAGGCCCCTGATTGAACCAGTGCTCGTCTCGATGTCTGCCCATTCGCTAGGGCACAATAATGCTTTTGCGACAGTTCTCGGACTCTGTAGTTCACAAGTGCCGCTCCAGCCGAACCTGCAGCGAAGGAGAGACCTTTCTCGCTCAACAGCGGCTCACATTTAGTCGAGAAAAGGCAGGGCAAATGTATCGGCAAGCTAACACTCACAGCTGCTTCTGTGGATATTTGGCCGATTGTTCCCTCTATGGTTATCTCGGCGATAATAAAAGCTCACGCTTTTGTCCTTTGCGACTTGCCTATTCCATGCACATTCGCCGGTATAGTGAGTCGGGGAAACGCAGTAAGAGTTTGCAAAGTCCATGATTGCGGTGCTATCGCGCAGCACCTTAGATTTCTTCCCGTTTACCAATGCTTTTCGCATGTATGGTTTTAGGAGTTTCATGTTTTCATCTGACTCTCGTATGCTAGCTAACCCAACCTTCCGCTACTTACAGTCGGAAGAGATGTGACTCTCTCTGTTGCAATTATAGCATACTATGGGTCGTCGCCTTCCGAACACGCTGGTCGCATCGTTGTTTTGCTCCTGTGGCTCGGTAGACTTTTGTGACTCGTTTTTGATATCTGCGTGTTTTGATCCGGCATCATATTTCCGGTAATTTCGGCGTGGTACCGGCGGTGTTCACCTGGGAACATTTATGGAAAACAAATCTATTCCTGACCGGCCACCGCAAGCTACTTTGCTTTGCAGATTCCTACAAACATAGTATTCATGTGTAAGCTGCGCTCCCTTGCCTAGGTTGGCTTTCGTGCGCCTGTTGATGTGTACGGGGTTCGGAGGCACAGGCTTCACCACTTTGGGACTATGAGAAACGGGGATGAAGGAGCAGAAGCAGCCAGGGAGGAGAGGCAAAGAAATACGTTTTATGCAACTTTTTACATTATGGGATATTTACAGGCAGGAAGAAGAAAACGAAGCTCTCGGTGGAGGCAATTTTCACCGCTTCAATACTGTTTTTCATCCCCACTTCCCTAGATGAGAAACAGAGTTCGGTCGGTGCAGTCCAGTCACTGCGCTACAAGAAATCACTCGATGTGCACCCACTTCCGAGAGTGGTGCTCGAAACTTCTCTCATTTTTTGGTGGCGAGGGAAAACCTTTCTGAGAGGTCGATCTTTTCCTGCACTAAGGCGAAACAGCCTACAAAGTCACCCGCTCTTGGCAGTCATTTCCCCCGCGTAACTCCAAGGAGGTCACCAGCCTGCTTGAAGACTTCGGCGATCGCGGTCAAGGCTGCTCTGTGACGCGCCTCTGGTCCATTTTACACTAGGACAGGTTTCCTGCTGTCGCCGCCGTCGACTCCAAGGGGGATTAAGGTCCGAAAGGCAGCCCGTCTCCATCCCGAAGCGGAGAGGCGGGAAGGGTTGACCGCCGCAGCAGTAGCCAAAGTGTCACTTCATCGCCGTCGCTGCCGCTTCGTTGCATTTGGCAGCGGTCGTTTGCCGGCGTCCGCTAGACCCAGTTCTGTCCTCAGATTCTGGGGAAACTCCTCGAACTTTCGGCCGGATCGAGCCCCAGTCACAGCACTGTCTATAGCAACCATAACCTCAAATCTTCGGGGATCACACGCTAGTATTGCTCCAAAGCAATGCAATCTAGGACGTTGTCGTGATGGTTTTAAACTTCTGCTCTTAAGCCACTCCGTTAAGCTGACTTTGAGCCTGTTCGCGAAGTCCGTGTGGAATTCTGCACTCTTCTTTCCATGCCGGAACCGCTGTCGAAATGCTTCAGCAAAGAGCCGGTATTTCCGAAGCAGCTCACTCTTTACTTTCTCATAGTCGACGCGCTACCACTTGAGCAAATTTATCGATATGCGACTTCCCGCATGCACGCTCGAAATTTACTAGGAAAAGTGAAATATCGTCTTCTATTCGGTACATTGGCGCAGAATCCTTCAATCTTAATATCACCTGTTTTACGGGCAAGGATTCAGGGCTAGAACGCGCCGTACCCTTACGGCTCGAAACGTTTTCAAGCTCTTTCATTTTCAGAGCATGCGCACGGGCCTCCCGTTTTTCCTGTGCCTCGAGCTGCTCTTGTCTTTCCTGCTCCTCGCGGAGCTCTTTTTTTTCCTGTTCCTGGAATTGCTCTCATCTTTTCTGCTCCGCGCGGTGCTCTACAATGGTTTTCCAAGCCACTCCGAACTCCTAAATCGTCACTTCCTCCCGGCTCATATCATGCAGAATATCTTTGTTTGTTAAGCAGAACCCAACGAAATTCCCAACTCGTCGAGATTTCGAGCAGGATCTTGACCCTTGAACGTCTCCATCGTGGTCTTACACCATGTGTTATTAACAGCCTGGACACTTTGGAGAAAAAAAAAAAAACAAACTCAAACGCACCTGAAATTCGTTTCCGAAAAAAATCGCAATCCCTCCGAGCTACTCCATTTGCTAGAAAGGTGAGGTGAATCTCAGGCAATCACCCTATCGAAGTAACTAGTGGCCATCAGTCCCGTTGCTGCCGAGGTCTTTTGGAGCCGTTGACTGACTTCTCCATTCCAAAGCTGCCATCCACTTATTGCTGTTTACGGGTATCGTGATGTCGGAATGGGAGCAGCAATGAAGCGGATGATACGAGACGGAGTTGGGAGGAGCAAATGAAAAGAGTTTTATACAGCTATTTATAATATGAACAAAGAATTCGGAGAGCAGGATAGCAGCCTGCCTCCGTTGAAAGATTCTCGAGCAATTCTCTTAGTCGCTCTCGCGTCTTCCTCTCGTCAGGCCCTGCTCACGCAGTCACAAATCACTGTAAAGCAGTAGGCGGTCGAGATGGAGTTGCAGGCCCCAAGGTCACGGGAATGGAGCCACAGGTCTCAGGACCCATCTCGAAGCCGATGTCAACAAGCGTCCGGTGGTCGGCCGCGCATCCCAGCTTTCGAGTACTGGAGCAGCACTTTGGCTCCTTCTCTACCGCTTGTCGATGTCCTGTTCCTCCCGAAATCGCACACGCAGGGAGAGTAGAGCAACGTCCATCCCGCGGCATGGTGGCGCCACACAATACGGACGTGGTGAAGCTTGGCCGTCCGGGAGCAAAAAAACTGCTCTCTCTTTGCATTGCTCGCCAACGTTGTGGCTGAAGAGCTTTAAAATTCTGGGCAAGAGCAAATAAAAAGTAGCCTGTGAGCTTTTAAAACCGCAACAGTTCTGTAAGCAAAGTATGTGGGACCTCCAGCACGTGGCGGAGCGACAGAAAACAGCATTGCTTCACTATCTACCTTAATATCGGCCGATGCAAGGTAGATCCCATGATTAGAGAAACTTGCGTAGGCCTCATGGGGACCGACTGGGTGAGGCACGAGTTTGCACGACGGCTCTAAGTAGTAGTGCTATTAAAAACCAAACAAAAAAGCATGACGTCACAGTGACGTATGTGTCTTCTTTCTTGTGGTCACGAAAGACAATGCTGACGACAACGAAGACTGAACGATGCTCGACAAAGTCGGAAAAGCATTGACCCCGTAATTGTTGTTGGTTGGTTGGTTTGTGGGGTTTAACGTCCCAAAGCGACTCAGGCTATGAGAGACGCCGTAGTGGAGGACTCCGGAAATTTCGACCGCCTGGGGTTCTTTAACGTGCACTGACATCGCACAGCACACGGGCACTCTGCTTGTTTACAATTAGTTTACAATTAGTTGTTTACAATTTAGTTTTACAAAACATTTGACCGCCAATAAAGGAACTCTTGCTGTTGAAATAGAATGGTTTTGGTGATCATGAAATATTACTTTAAGCATCGCTGTTCCGGTTCCTATTCGACAACCTACCACCAAATACATTTGCGAATATAAGAAACCCGACCTCCAGTTTATTCCTCAGATTTGACATATTTCTTCATCTTCTTCCAACTGTCAGCATCTAGCAGGCTCATTGAACAAAACTTGATGCTCTACAGGCACCAACTCCTGTCGCTCTTTAATAATACGTCCCCCTCGTCCGTATTCGCCACTATTCGAAAAAATCATGGAATAATATATCTTTAGGACGAATAGCAAACAAAAAAATGCCTATTCTGTGCCGCCAAAGTTTCGGCTTCTGCAAAAAAAGGGCACATCTACAGCAAGTTCATCATGACCTCGAAAATATCCACCCGCAATAACCCAAGCAAGTTCTTTAACTTGGTCACTTTTGGTGAAAACCGTTTACACAATATTTCCTTGTAAACCAATTAAGATGGCTTGAATGTCACAGAAGATTAGCAGTCTAATGTTATGAATTAGTATTTCACGTCAGAATATACACAAGACCCACACACAATATTCCTGTATTACGCGACGCAAATTTTTCTCAAATGCTTCCGTTCAATACCACACTCGAAGGTATTATCATACTTATTAAAAACCTGAAATTTTCGAGTTTGCCTGGACCAGATAACACAAATGTCAAAATACTGAAGGGAACCAAGTCCATTTCTAGTCCCATATTGCCAGTCATTTTGAGCAGTCACTACGTAACAGGGAAATTCCGAATGACTGGAAAGTAAAGTTATACTTGTGTTTAAAGGAGGCGCTCGTTCCGATCCCTGCACTTATCGAGCCATCTCGTAAACGTACATTTTATGCAAGCTTCACGAAAAATACTACATTCACAGATCGCATCTCATCTCAAAAACAGCTTCTTTTACCACAAACAGCACGGGTTTCGATCAAGATTCTGCTTTGAATTTTACAACAGACCTTCACCTTATATTTCGATTCTTCTTTCGAAACTTCCGTCATGTTTTATTTTGTTATTTTTCTTAGGCATTCGATCGTGTTCCACATCAGCGATTACTGACTAACCATTTATGCCTTCAAACTGATCCCTTAATATTATCATGGATCCTGTTAGACCGTTTGTAATGCACTATTATCGATCAAGATTCCGGAATAAAGAAAGTTATCTCAGGCGTTCCCCAAGGCGCGGTGCTGGTACCAGTGCTCCTCTTGATATTTATCAACGGTCTTCCTATCGGCATATCATCGTGTTGACGTCTCCTTGCAGACGACTGCGTTCTTTATCGCCGTAGTTTCACTAACTGTGACCAGAGTTTGCTTCAGCACGATTTACGACTTATTGAACCACGGATTCCAAGTTGGCTCATGCAACTTAATGTTTCAAAATGCAATTTTCTGCATGTTTCTCGAAAGCAGCAAAAACTCAGCTGCCCGTATTGATTAAGTTTCACAGCCTTATCTGAAACCGTGCCTTATCGTTACCTCGGCGTCACTGTCAAGACAATAACCTGATCAGACAGCGTTGAAAAACTTGGAGCAGACGCTTCCCAATCAGTCGGTTTCATCAGAAGGTTACTCTCCGCTTCCCGTGCTTTCGTTTCGAAACTCGCCTACGAAACTTTCATCCATACCAAACTCAAATACGCATCGGCAATCTGGAACCTCCATCGTATATCTAATTACTACATTCAGAATCACGCGGTAAGTTTCATCTCATACCACTCTAAGACACTCACCTCAGCATAACTGGTATTAAAGCCTCCCTTGACCTTCAGCGACTGGAAATCCAGCGAAAAAATGCACAAATTTGTCTGTTTCATAAACAATACAATCATTTCTCTCGTCGACCAAACTCTCTCTTACAGCCGCTAATACGCATTTCTCGTCGCCATTTTATCTCAATGAGTGTTCAGTGTCTTCCCGGTCGCATTGATACTTTCAATGGGTCCTTTTTTTCACAGCGAAATTGCAGCATGGAATTAATTAACCGAATCGATAGGCTCTGAGCACAGTGCCCTTAAATTAAGGAGTGTACTTGCTATCCTGCAAAAAAAAATTACTACGGTTTCCTCTTTCCACAAATTTTATTCTTTCTAGTTTATGTGATTGGGCTCCGTGTTGCGTTTTTATTAATGCTGCTCTTATACTGCTTATAGTAGGTTTTAGCAGTTTTTGAATTTTGCTTTGTTACAATTCGTGGTATTATTGTATTGTTATTCTATTAATGTATCATAGTGCCTGGTCTCATTTCTCTTTTATGGACCATTCATACATATGCTATACATCTCTCCCCTCCCTAGGTATTGCCCCTCTTAGGGGTTTTAAGGGATAATAAATTATGATGATGAAGATACAAGGTTTACCGCAGCAAACACAAAGACCTGCGGCTACGTCTCACACATTAGAAACTACGTTCGCGTTGTGTGCCGCTTCAAAATGGCAAGACGAAGACGTGACGATATACTTCCTTACTCAGTGTGACGATACAAAGAAGACACCGCTGAACCGCCATCTTATCACAATCAAGCAGATCGCGTGCCAGAAGGTTTCACCTAGGTTTACAAGAGAAGAAATGCCGCTAAAAATTAGGTGCACTATAATTACAGCACAATAACTTGGCGTGCTCTTTAGTAGAAATACAAAGCTTATTTCCATCAACAATATAACGTGAAAATGTTATTTATATTTATATTTTACCTAGTAGTAACAAAATTTACTGTCAATTTAAAAGACCTCCTCCAAAGTGATCGGTGCTGCTAGTAATGGGTTTATGTCCCAGTTTTGTTTCAAGTAACGCGACCATGGCATGAGCCTTGGCTGATGCAGAGGCTAATGGAAATTGCGTCCGTAGCGGACATAACGAGCGCCTCTCCTTTCTTCGTTATCAAGCATGATTCGTCGTTTGCTTACCCTGGGCCAGCTTTTGAAAAATTGTTGCTGCTGCTGAATCACTGTATTACCGTAGTTGCTCGTATGCTTTGGCGGCTGCGATGATGAACGGTGCTCTGGAGCATTATTTGAGCGGCGCGCCGCCTTCTGGCTGCGAATGTCACAGAGCGCTTTAGCGGCATCCGTGAGTCTGAAAAACGCGGCACGGGGAAGCAAGCGACGTGGCATACTTGATAGCGAAGAATGGAGAGGCGTGCGGAAAGCGTGCTTCAGACGCAATTTCCGTTAGCCTCGTCGTGTAGTTATTTGACGTTTCGTCCAACGCTAGATATCCCGCATTCTTTTGCTGCTGGCAGTGCATCAAAAAAAAAAAGGCGATCACTTTAACAGTGAAGCTATCGCTGCTACCGCTGCACTCCGCAACGTGGAAAAGAGCTTTCAGCGCGGCTTATGTTTACTTGTACTCAGGTCATAGAGAAAGAGATTGATATAAAGATCAGACACTGAGCGAAAACTGGCCCTAGGAAAAGACGCGCGATTTGTTGCACTTCCGCCGATTGATGGATGACGCCACCAGCGCGGACGCGTGCGCGGCGGCACCCGCTGCAGAGGCAGCCCGCCGGAGCAGCCGTCTGAAAGTTGTCAAAGGGGCGGGCTGTCTGCGCGTGCCTCGCCTGTGTGGCACAGAATGCATATTTTTATCTCTTGGACTGCCATGCGGAACGATGGCAAAGGGAGCCACGTTTTTTCCTGAACTAAGAAGATTAGGCTGAGCGCGCCTGCCGGTGCCAATTAAATTTCGCGACTCGTGAATAGGCGCGGTGCGGTGCGACTGGCCAAAAGGCCAGTCGGCTGTTGATGACTCTCCGCCAGTTTCCAGCAAAGTCGGGGTAAAAAATGTTGTGTTCCTGCTAAATTGGCTTGCATTTCGAGCAGTTTAGCTCAGCACGCAGGACAAAGTGGCATGTGAAAGTACCATGACACGCCGTTGCGCCAACATGGCGTATTTGCCGGTCGGTGCGGCCAGGCCTGACGAGGTTGGCCAGAGCTGGCGCGGTTTGCCGGACGGTTAGTTTTGCTCAGTGTCGCGTTTACGAGGGCAGCCGCAAGAAAAGAAGTGCTTCAGTCTTGCAAAATTGCACAGCATTTCAGGCAGTTTATCTCAGCACGGTGGTCTGCGCTTCGCAAAGTCGCATATGAAGGGCAAGCCAACATGGCGTGCTCGCTGGTCGCGGTGAGGCCAGGCCGCGTTGGCCAAGCCTGATGCGGTTTTGCGAACGGCTAAGATTTTGTGGCGTCGCTTTGCATTTAACGGGGCAATGTTAAAGTGAGGAATGTTTTATTACGCTGCAAGCTTCACTGCTTCAGCTGTTCAGGGCGTTTGAGAAACATTGTTAGTTTAGGGACTGTTATTTCATTCAATGTAGAAATGCGTTTTCAGACAGGTTCGGTTAGCCTGTTCATTATTAATATAAACAGCGCGAACACGAAAACAAGGCACAAGAAACAAGAAAGCCACAGTAAATGCGCTGACTCACAACTAAGCCTAAGCCGTTTACTCCAAGGCCCAGAAAAACAAACATGAAGAAAACGAAACAGTCACGTGAAAAAACCCCTGGGTTCACCTGCTGCATAAAAATACTTTAAAAAATCACTTAAAAAAGACACCTCTTTGCTTGAAAGAGCCAGAGACGTCTTGCTGATACACTTATTGTCCGTTGAAATAAAATACGCTTCCACTATCTCTCTCGTTATCTTCTCTTTGTGGCGATATAAAATCTTAACACTGTCAAACTTAGGAGTGCACTTCTTCTCCTTCTTCATTATTTCACATGAATGGCAATGGGATACCAGGAACGTTTTGTTCTTTCCAATTTCCAAGTTGTTACAGTGTTCCTGTAGTCTCTTATTTATACACCGTCCGGTTTGTCCTATATAACTGGCTCCACAAGAGAGTGGAAGCCTATACACAACACCTGTTTTGCATCCAACATAGGGGTTTCTATGTTTCACCCCACATTCTTGCTTCTTCTCTTCTCTTTCCCTTTGAACAGCCGGGCAGATCCTCTTCATCTTGAGCGGGGCGGTCAGTGCGACGTCCACATTATACCTCTTGCCTACATTTTTGAGGCCATGCGAAATCCTGTGCACATACGGTACCACGGCAACCTTCCTCTTCCTCTCACCCATGCTGGGCAGGGATTTCAGTCTGTGCGTTCTTTAAGGTTCTTCAGTATCCGGCAACTGGCCTCAATAATAATTGACTCCCGATAACTGGCCTTTGCAATTCACTTGTCTTTCAAAACTCTTGCCCATGCCGTGGTAACAAGATTTCGTCAACGCATTTAATAAGCAAGTGTTTATCATCGCATTCTTTACTAATTTGGAATGTCCTGAATTGGAGCCTAGCAACGGCTTCATCGATCTCGGGTTGTATTTAAAACAAACATGATCATCACCGAATTGAATCAAAATATCTAAATACTGTAACTGATCGTCCACTGGTTTCTCAACAGTAAATTCCAGGCCGGATCCACACTCAGTAAAAACATCCATATTGTCCTTCATTCGTTGATTGAATCCCTCACGGTCTGTTAATACTAAAAAGTCGTCCACATACCTGAAGGTGGAATAATGCAAACCCTCCAAGTTATCCTTCAGGTGTCTGTCCACGTACATTAAGAAGATGTCACTCAAGACCGGTGCAACACTCGATCCAATGCAAACTCCAGCCTTCTGCGTATACAGCTTGTTCTTCCATCCTATGAAGGTGGATTCCAGGTAGAACCTCAAAAGTTCAAGGAAACTTTCAACACTAACACCTGAGGCGTCAATGAAGTCACATTCATTATTGTCTTCTGTAATGCACATTTGTACTCGCTTAAGGAGGCAGTCATGGGGAAGGCTATAATATAAATCCTTGACATCCATGCTGAAACCGACACAAGTTTTTGGGTTGTGTTCTTTGAGGAACACGACAAGGGCTTCAGAGTTAGGTAGCCTTAGAGGGTCTGATAAAGTCAACGAGGAAAGGTGCTTCTGCAAATACTTGGACACCAGGTGCTGCCACGTGCTCTTCTCAGATGCGATGGCTCTGAACGGAACATCTGGTTTATGGGTTTTTGCCGAAAAGAATACTTCCAAATGTAGTTGCTTGCATTTCTTCACCTGTTCACGTATCCGTTCAAGCCCCAGATCATCTAGAAGAGCCATAGCCCTCTCTTTTATCTTGGTCGCTTCCATAGGAAACCTTTTGAAATTCTTCTCAACAGCAGCCACGGCTTTTTCTTGAAACTGATTCTCAGAAAAAATAGTAAAATACCCTTCTTTATCTGATAGTATAACTCTGACTTCTCTTGAGGCCATCCATTTAGCAATATAGTTAATAGGGCACCGTTTCCCCTTTAATCCTTCTTTTGTGTGCTCTAGCACTTCCATGCACTCATGGATGCACCGCGACCTTTCAGAATCTTCAACTCTATTTGCAATACAGCGTGACATGGTCACCTGTTCAGCCTCATCAACTCTAGGCTCAAAAGCATGTTTAGGACCCAGCCTCAGCATCTTATCAATACCTAGAGGTATATCTTCATCAGCGAAATTCAATACCTTGCCTTGCTGATCTTTGGTCATCTTCTTCTTCCGTGGAAGCAGAGGTAGAACCACCTTCCAAAGGAATTCCGTCAATCTTTCACTCAGGGCACTCCACTCTGTGTACTTGCGAAACGCACGCTGCTTGCTATACATGCACTCACACACGAGTCGTAGACAATCTTTGAAATGGCGGGCTTGCCTCCACATTTCAGACACCATTATACGGCAGAGTCTCCTGCAATGACCAGTAGACGGCCTCAGGAACCCAAAGGTCTTCAGGAATTCCGGAGGCACTGTGCCGAGCTTGAGGTACCAAGAGGCCTTTCTTGCTTGGCAGACACAAACTGCGATGGCAGGCGCTAACACCTCAGGGTCATTAAACGAAAGGTTCTGTAGGACACACGACTGTGTCTCTGCTTTCGCTTCACTGCTTTCCAAGATTGCTTATTTGTTTCATGCAAGTATACTCCAAAGTGGCAAATAGGAGTTTAAATATTTGATTCATATTCGATTCGCCCCGAAAAAACTTTAGATGACGAAAGAAAGAAAACGAAGAAGAAATAAGAAATGAAATAAGAAACAAATTGAGTAAACAAATGTAGTGGTCCCCTCTTCCAAACAAGAGAGTGGTGAAAAAAAGAAAAATGATGAACCGTGCGCCGTAAAAACTCGGTTTCTGGTCTGCAATCACCAGTAGAAAATGAAAACGCTTGATAAGCCGAGGTCTGGCAGGCTCGGGTCCTGATCTCCCTGCACGGCTCTACCTCGTTTCAGCTAGGGACACAAGATTCACGTCTGGGTTGCCGCGTGTAGAACGACGTCGGGAGACAGGACCCGAACCATGTCAAATGTGGGCTCATCAGAGCCTGTTATTTGGAGAGGGTGCCAAAGCCACCTCTTCTCTTTCAGCAAGCAGCCAGCCTCCCGAATGCTTATAAAATAAAGGCTGCAAAGTTTAAAGATGCACATTGACAAACAAGACAGAAGCTGCCGAGTATCCGGAGCCCATTTCACGCCACAGGAACCTGACCGATTCATGAACGGAAATTTTGTTTGTAGGCGTTGGCATTGCGGACCGTCCCATTCGCCAGAGGCGTAATGGTCTGTGAAATGAGAACGCGCTATCGGCAGGAAGACTTTGAAGGGCAGGCAGACGTGATAGAGGGTGGCTATTGGTAACTGGGCATTCAACTCATCAGCGTGAAAAGCCCGGCTCTGTATAAAATCGGCGATCGGCAATGTTGTGCCCGTCCCCATTGTGAGCTAAAAATATCGAGCCTGCCTCTGACAGATGGTGGATGACAGGTGACATTTCCGGGCCCTGATTGGTAGCTTAGTAGTGTGACGCCACGAGGTCATCTTATGCATCTAGTGTAAAATAGGGATCAATACCGGAATCATTGGATACCGACAAAGATATACTACCCTTAGGCCAAGAAAAAATGTTCCTACGCCAGGTTAAAGTGAAGCTTAATAGACGTGAAGAAAGAGGCTACCTTGAGGAACTATATGCTTAACTGTATGTGTGCGAGTACAGATAGTACAGGCATACACTTAGGGATAATAGATACATGTCACAAAACCATTTACACCAAAGAGGGCTGGCGACTAGAGAAGTGTAGCTACATCCAGCAATGGGGGGGGGGGGGGGATGTCTCGTCATACCCTTAAAGGCTATGTAGATGTCTCCAATGTTTTCTGCTGCAACGAACAGTGCAAAGTAAGGCAAAAATGTAGCCGCTACTAGTTTTTAAAAGAAGAGTGATTTTGCGCATGAAGATCTGTATGCTGAAAAGTATTCATAAGCAAACCTTTACATTGAGATGATGCTTAGTGATGTCATTCCCTGCTGAGGTCGAGAAATCAGGTCACACGTGAAATACGGTTTTTTCTTTTTTCAATAGCGTTGATCTAAAATGAAGGTGCTTACGTGACCGATCCCTTAGTTGCATTGACTGCGAAAGGAAAAGTGTTTTTATCGAAAGACAAGCAGAAGATGATTTTGATATGCGTTTTCACGTTGTGTTTCTTCATTATTTTCTCGTTTTTTTCTTACCTGATCTCCATTCATTTCCTTAAGATGAAAATGAAATATAGTTACTAGTTTGCGCTTGTGCCTTGTGCTGTCCGCTTTAAGAATTTAGTTAGCGGACAACTAGGTCAAATAACCACGAGAGTCTCATAGCCTTCCGCCTGAATCACTCGCTTCATTAACCAGATATGCTTAATTAAGAAATTAGCTTTCAAAGCAGCTGCTGTTAGGTCGGCCCACCTGCCTCCCATAATCAACTTATTAGGAAGCAGTGACAGCCTAACGCAAAGTGCGTATTTGCACTCAGAGCATATCGATTGCAGTGGCTGCTGTATGCGCTCTGACTCCATGCCGAAGATGTTGGAGAATTTTACCGACGGGGTAAGGGCCGCCCCAGCTCTTATCCTTCTAAGGGAAACCTCCTCCAATCTCGTTAAGTTACGAGGGAGTGGGAATGTACACGGGGGAATGAGGGCACGTGTACTTTTCCTTAAAGAGGATGCTAAAATGGAAACAGCGGAGCGGGCATCGAAAGGGAGCCTGGTGGGGGGCGCATTAGTGTGTGGAACTTCGTGTGTGAGGTGGTCAACTTTTCTCTGCTCAGCGTTCTCAGCATTGTCTTGTGTCCAATGTATCTGGATGCTTATCTTTGTTTTTTTATTGAGTGCGTGGATTTCCTGGGTAACAAATAGCGTCTTCGTCACTTTCTTTAGTTGTTTTATGGCGGCTAAGGAGTCTGTATAGATGTGGGCTTCTGTTATCGAATCTATTTTATTTATGGCCTCCATAGCATCGCGGATTGCATAGAGTTCCATCACAAGCGGGTCCGGGTATTCTAAAAGATATTCTTTATGTACCTTTAGTTCGCTGTGTGTTGGACTAGTAGCTGCTGTTCTACCGCCATTTTCTATAATTGATGCGTCCGTATATGCAATTAAGGTACCTGGAAGTGCATCAACCAGAGGTCGAGATGCCAGCTTTTCTTTGCGACGAAGCCGAGTGGTCTTGTTTGTCGTGATAGTAGTGAATTCCCAAGGAGGGGGGTCAGCCATTGGTGGTGTTCGAACTGCCACTTCGTTGTACAAGGATGCTATGGGCGTAACGTACTTTCGCTTCATATCCCTTGTTGCCTCTCGTTGCTCAATTAATTCTGTCAACGTATTTATCTGTGCAAACTCTTGGAGAATAGGGATAGGGGTAAGTTTTGGTAAGGCCGTGATAGTGCGCATTGCGTTTCTATTTATTGTTTCCAATTTTGCCCATTGCCGCCTCGTGAGTCTTTGGAATTGGGCCTGGTATAGTATCCTCGGCTGTAACACTGATTGTACAAGACGTCTTGCCATGTCCGCTCGAGCTCCTCCTCCCCTAGACGAAATGCGTTTTATCAAGTTTAAGGAAGTCGCAGCTACTTTTTTCACTTTATGAAGCCATTGTGTTCCTTTGCCGGATTTGTGAATTTCTAGGCCAAGAACTCTCAACTTGTCCACCTCTTCCAGTGCCTGATTTCCAACCTTTAGGGAGACTCTTTGCGTTGCCAATTGTTTTCTTCCATTCTTGTTGGCAACATGAATGTAACTGGACTTTTGAGGTGATAATTCCAGGCCTGCACTTTGCACGTACTCATCTATGGCATTTAAAGCCTCTTGCAGATGCCGAATCTGTCTGTCAATTTGTTTATGAACAGACCAAATCGTGACATCATCTGCGTATATCATGAACCCCACTTCTGGTATTTTAGCTAATTTCCACGCCAATGGGATCAGTGCGATATTAAATAATAAAGGTGCTAACACTGACCCTTGTGGCACGCCTCTGTTCGAGGTGTAATTGCCAATTTGTTTTCCGTTTATCCGGATAGAAAACGTCCTGTCCTTAAGCAGATTATGTACTGCTTTTATGACCTGCAAGGGAATGCCCATACATTCCATGTTGCTAAGAATCTTGGCATGTAACACGTTGTCGTATGCCTTCGCCATGTCGGTAGCCACTACAGTGCGCACTAGGTGGCTATAAGGCGACACGTGTATGACCTCTTCAGCGAGCACAGCCAGTCCATTTTCTGTCCCAAGGTTTGTTCGGAACCCAATTTGTCGAGCATGGTATTTTTTATTACTTTCCAACCACCATGACAGGCGGGTGGCTATCATCTTTTCATAGATTTTGCAAATTGTGGGTGTTAGCGAGATAGGCCGCAAAGATTCTAGACTTGTGGGAGGTTTCCCAGCCTTTGGTATTGTTACCACCACCGAGTGTTTCCAGCCGAGTGGAATGTCTCCTCCTTGCCATACCTCATTTACCACATCCAACAAGCCGTCAACTGCGGCTCCTTCTAAATTCTTGAATACTTCATAAGGAATATCGTCATGTCCAGGCGCAGTTTTACCATTCGCTTCTTCTATAGCAGCCAATAACTCCAATTTGGTAAATGGTAATGTTATTCCTGTTTTATCAACCGCATCCACTGTCGGTGAAGGCGCCGGATAATGTGCGTGGTTCGGGAGGTTTGAAGCAAAACGTGTGGTTGAGCTGCGCGTCCGTTGCGGCACGCTGGTTCGCAGATGCACGGCTTTTTGGGACTTATTGGCTTCCAACATCATAATTCGATCTGCCGTGAGTTGAAATAATAAAGAATTGAAAAGAAAAATAGAAAAAAATGCCTTCAATTTTGAAATATTTTTAAAATAATCATAAAAACTTATTTGAAACGCAGAACTGAACCAATTTTAGCTATAGTAGCGCACCTTCGTCTGAGCGGTTACACTTATTGCTGCCATATCATTTCTTTCTTTACTACCTAGTGGGTACTGTATAAACAGTGCGCTACATTGACACCCTGAGATAATGCTTATGCTGTCATTATATCCCTTTGCACGTGTTTGCTTCATACCTTAATTGTTTATTTAAATTTATTGTTTAACATTGTTTTCTTAAAAGTGTGCAGGATGTGAGAGAAATTTTTTATCCCGTATTACGTTAAATGCGTTTGTTTGTTCCGGAGTATGATGCCAAACATTTTCGAGTGCAGCATAAATCAAAGCTTACACAGAAATCTGCACGCAGCCCTAGTTTTACACTGGGCTAGCTGGTTTTGATTAATCTTGACGAAAATATGCGATAACAAAATGCTGAAAAATAGCCTGCACCAGACACAAACGATTGTATCTTGTGCGACCCCTTTATAATATACTGTTAGAGCACCTATCAGTAAAGCTCTGGCTTGTGCGGTGCACCCTAAAGGCACAGTATGGCCCGCTTGCATGCTTATGTATAGCAGCGGACAGAAAAGTGAGGACAAACCTCGTCGCTTTATATCTGCCCTATGTAGGTAACAAGGACATGTATATTTAATCCTATATAAGGCAATGCAAGAGGGTTGGTTCTTGCATCAAATATCTGCTGATATTCTAGAGGCAAGGTGTGGGTCCTGCTCGGCAGCCGAAACATGACAAGTATAATTTTGTCCAATACTGCATTAGCTGCATTATGTGAGCCTTGTTGTAATTGTGTTTTTTCCCGTATTCAAATTGCTCAACAGAAAAACATCAACGTTATGGGAACTGCCAACTTTAAAAAGTATCCAAAATTGAAAGCTGTCTTGACGCCTTGATTATTTCAAAGTGACATCCTAGCCGAGCATGCAAGCGCAACCTTCGACAAAGTTGTTAATCCGCTCTAGTACAACGAAATAAAAGTTAAAGCCGACAGGAAAAAGCTGCTTTATTAGCTCGTTGCTGCTTCAATTTGAAATAAACCACACCTACTGTAGAGCTCCTATTACGCAAAAAATAGAGCACAATTCAAATATGTTGCAAATAAGGGGGTAATTTTAAAGATCGAAATATCATTTATGACATGCAAGTATAAAAAAAATAAGTACGAATAGTTTAGGAAAATGCATTATTCGAAGAGTTTGCTGCGTCCTGCCAAGATTCCACTATGCTCTGCGGAGAGATAGGGTAGAAGCCTTCAAATCGATTTTGGCTCCGGAGGGAGAGTCTGTGTAATCGGCAGACCTCAGCAGCAATATGCAGCTGCTTCTTCAACAAAAGCCCGAGGTAGGCATATTTTTCATAGTTTAATCGTCTGGGTTCGTTTACTTATTTTCCCCGTAAGATTCGTTCATTGTTTTGTACTAGCTATGAGCTTCTGCCTTTTCCACGTTTTCTACAAGTTTTTACGGTTCCCGCGTTTTATTTCTTAAGTCTTTGAATGCCTTCTTTTTTACTCAGGCCAGACATAAACCGCCAGTAGGTAGTGTGCGCTCCAATGTTGAGGACGCCTTTCTGCGTTTCTTTTCTCTCTTTCGCTCTCTTGCTCTCTATGTGCGTGTACGCGCATGTGTGTGTGACTGTATGCTTGTGTGTGTTTGTAATCTACAGTATGGAACAAAGGTTTGTGGAATGTTTGTTCATAGATATAGGTTTAAGCATTTTGTGCGACTGGGCAGACATAGCGAATGAAATATACTTAATCACGAGGCGACACGCAAGCGCCATTCAGAAAAAACATTTCGCAGGAAAAAATTCCGAGAGCACTCTGGAATATACACTGCAGAAAAGCGAAAGCCTGACCATTGCTGCCGCGCAGCGTGCATCACGTTTGCTCCCATTATCATTATCAACTAAATGCACTGCCATTATCACTGCTACTGTCATCATTATCATTATCACTAATTGCAGCGTCATCGTGATCGCTACTATCATCGTCTCAGTAGACAATGAGATTTATAATGCGCGTTTCATGATTCCGGGCCTGGCGCTGTGGGTTCAAGCGCTCCGCTGGGGCGCCGAGGGATGGAGGTTGAATTCCCGGTGGAGACACGGTTTAAATTGGTCCCTATCACGTCATCAGGATGACTCACAAATGACACATGAGCGCACGAATCCCATGCGCAGATTCGACGCATAGATCTGAATCACGAATCGAGCACACACCTCGTGGCCAGAAATCCATTCCGTGAACATAGAAAGGCACGAGGAAACCTGGGCGTCAGCAAAACAGATTATGGTTTCGCAATACGGAGATTCCGCTGTTGTCGGACGCAGAAGGTAGTAGCCCAGGAAGAGAAGAATGGTACCGTAGCTCCGAAGGGTGCACGGGATGTTCTAACTCTTTAAAACTTGCAACGCTTTAAATACTTGCAATTTGGCTTCAGCGACTCCTCGCCATGAGGTTTGCTTTGGGCAGTGTTTAGGGTTGGAATACATTCATTATTCACTGAGTTGTGATTTTGTCTGGCCTTATTCTGTCCTATTTTATTCCTGTTTTATCCCTCTGTCATGAATTTGTTGCACAGCCTTATCACGGAGCACACTAAGTAGTATATAAATATTCGATGCAAAACTTAATGTCATAACCTTCTCACGAGTCAACGCTTTTCGTTTAGAATGTATAACGCTATTTCAAAGCAAACTGCATCAATGAGATAACGACGGGAATACGCAACGTCTGCCCGACGACTCAATCTCCACTGTCTCCCATGTTCTGTTAAATACTGCCGCAGAAGTATGCGAATATTTGATAGACAATAAATTATTTAGTCTCTCTGTCGCTCTCGCTATATTATAATACTTTTGATGCCTGCAGTTTCTTTTTTATAGAAACCTCGTAGTAGACCATTAAAGCTAGGCCGGCGGAAAGCTGGCTTCGAGCCATGGCCAATTAATGCACGATAGCATTACGCCCGTTGTATGTAGAGCTGGTAATGAAAATGTGAAATGACTGGTCAAGGACAGGACAGCGATTTTTTCGAACATGTCTTTCTCGTCACATTTAGAGCGCCGGCGTTAAATGCCAAGTTTCCAAGCTCGTGCGCTGCGCTCGTTCAAGTCAATGTCAAACGTAAACACACACATGCCGCAGTTGCAACAGTGCTGCCGGCCATGAGGTGCGAGAGCCAATTAGAACACTTTTGGGCCCTTATTTCTGTAATCATGAAGCGTAACTATCAATGAAGGATTTTCTCGGCACACTGACAGCGGGTGAGACGTCTGATAGTATATTCATGTTCATATTGTCAGGCATGCGAACAGAAGAGAACAAGGAAGTGCAAAAAGAGGCTCTCCGGAATAGAAGTGGAAGAAGAGGAAGCTCACTATATCTTGGTTAGCACATCAGGCTAAGGGGCAGAACCACTTTGTAAATAAACCTTAACAGTGTGGTGGAGGTGCTGCAAAGATCACCACGGATTCCTCTCTACCTCGTTCGAGCCGACGACTCGCTGGGCTCCCCCCTTTGACGCCCACAATGATCCAAGACGGCGATGCACGGCAGCCAGGTTATGTATTTGTTATGCAAATGTAGCGATGGCTGGACACGAGTTTAGAACTGAATATACGGTGCTCTCTCACTCTACGCACGACGCTATTCTAGGAGTTGACTTTTTACAGCAGTGTGGCGCAACCCTCGACTTCAACAGTGGCGAGATATCAATAAGCCCCAGCCTTCGATCGGCCCTCATAGAAGAATCGCCGCGGGCGGTCCAAGTGTTTTCTGTCTTCGAGGATACCGTCGTTCCGGCGATGTCCACCATCTTCGTCCCAGTTGTGTCTTCGGGTGTGGTTCCCAATGCCTCCGACGCTCTGGTGGAACCCGCTTCCCTTTCCGGTGCCAAAAAGAGTGTGTTGGTGGCCCGCAGCGTTGTTCGAGTGAACGAGGGCCGTGCCACGCTTTGGACTGTCAACCATAACAATGAACCTGCCGTATTGCCGCGTGGTTTGAAACTCGCCGACTTTGAAGAACGCCTTTCGATGCACATCGCCGCGTTCAGTGACGGCGTTGCTCGTTCAACTAGACGTCTTGATCATGCTGATTCCCAGTTTCAGTCTATGATAAATGAACCGCTACCAACCAGCGACCGCCGAATATTGATGGAGGTTCTTATGAAACATGCGGACGTGTTGGACTTTGCTCGAGATCAGCCACCACCGATTCCGCCTTCCCGCACCCATCACATGATCGACACTGGATCAGCACACCCGATTAAACAGACACCATACCGTGTTTCACCTTCAGAACGTATGATAATTGACGAACAGGTCCGTGATATGATGCAAAGAGGAATCATTCAGTAATCATCTAGCCCATGGGCCGCCCCTGTGATTCTCGTGAAAAAGAAAGATGACACCTGGCGATTTTGTGTCGACTATCGCCGCCTCAATACTGTCATCAAGAAGGATGTTTACCCGCTCCCGCGTGTTGATGATGCCATTGACTGCCTCCATTCTGCTTCCTACTTATCATCTGTTGATTTACGGTCCGGATACTGGCAGATACCGATGCATCCGAAAGACAAGGAGAAGACGGCATTCGTGACTCCCGATGGGTTATATGAATTCAACGTGATGCCGTTCGGCCTATGCAACGCTCCGGCTACCATTGAAAGATTTATGGACACACTTTTGCGTGGACTGAAGTGGCAAATTTGCATGTGTTACCTAGATGACGTAGTGATTTTCGGGAGGACCTTCGCCGAGCATAACAGCCGTTTAGCTGTGGTCCTTAACTACATGGAGAAAGCGGGTCTCGTGCTGAGCTCTAAGAAGTGCCGCTTCGGTGAACGCCAGATCGTTGTGCTTGGGCATTTGGTTGACAAAGACAGTGTTAGGCCTGACCCACAGAAGAGTGAAGCTGTCAGCTGCGTCAAAGAGCCCAAGTCTGCGAAAGAACTCAGGAGCTTCCTGGGACTTTGCTCTTACTTTCGACGCTTCATCCCTAAGTTTGCTGACGTAGCCTACCCCCTCACATGCCTCTTGCAGAAAGATATCCCTTTCAAATGGACTCCTGAATGTGATTCTGCGTTTCGCCAGCTCAAGTTTCTTCTTACCTCGCGGCCCATACTGGGTCATTTCAGCCTGACAGCTCCCACTGAACTCCACACTGACGCAAGTGACATCGGCGTGGGTGCTGTGCTCATACACTTGGAAACTTGGCGTTAAATGCCAAGTTTCCAAGCACGTGCGCTGCGCTCGTTCAAGTCAATGTCAAACGTAAACACACACATGCCGCAGTTGCAACAGTGCTGCCGGCCATGAGGTGCGAGAGCCAATTAGAACACTTTTGGGCCCTTATTTCTGTAATCATGAAGCGTAACTATCAATGAAGGATTTTCTCGGCACACTGACAGCGGGTGAGACGTATGATAGTATACTCATGTTCATATTGTCAGGCATGCGAACAGAAGAGAACAAGGAAGTGCAAAAAGAGGCTCTCCGGAATAGAAGTGGAAGAAGAGGAAGCTCCCTATATCTTGGTTAGCACATCAGGCTAAGAGGCAGAACCACTTTGTAAATAAACCTTAACAATATTGTCACGACTGAAGTCACAGGGAGCCGTGAAGATACACGTTGCAGAGGACCAGAGAATAAGGTCGGCTTGTCGTTCCGATCAGAGAGTCACACAGTCCAGCACCAGCGCGCCGCTCGGGCAAACAACAGCCGCTTCGTCGTCGTCGGCACCAAACAAGGCTGTCGCGTGGCGCTAGGCACGTGGCAATATTATTAAATATTTTACATCTTAAAACACTGATTATAAGCGTGCTAAATGAAGAAACACGGCATCCACTAAGACGTGCTAGATTTCTAAGCTATCCAGAATACCAGAGCCAGCTATATCCCAGACTATGCGAATTATAGTGGGCATAATCGCTATATGGATAATGTCTTGGAGTGCCACATAGCAAAGAGAACCGAGCGCTACCTAATCTGCTTCAGCGATCGCGAGCATCCCTTTACATTTGAAGACACTTGAGTTGAAGGCTGCCGTAACTGCACTCAGATACTTTTTCTTTTGCAAGCCTGCATTAAGTTGGCATTTCGCTCTGACTGCGTCTTATAATTCGAATGGCACCGCTTCCGCCATTTAGCAAAGACGAACCGTCTACGCGCCAATATCATTCAGTGACTGCGGAGAAGACTACCACTTTTGCAATGAATGGTGCTACTGGAAGAGCCGTGTCTGAAACAAATCGCGCGAACATCTTTAATGCAAATGGATGGTTCATTCGATTCAGGGTGATTTTATACTTTACTATCCACCGTTATCCTTTCATTTTGCTACGATAGCCATCACATGCAGGCTAAGTAAAAAAAACAGAACCGCACTCTTATTTTGTGCCACCGTTTACATTTCAAATTTCGACCTTTCTTTTTGAATCTTTTAGAAGTTTTTGAATCTTTGGTTGGAAATATTTCAAACAAAGGCCGAAAACTCTGAAACGCGGTCGATATTTTGGAGAGCGGACATGTCCGAAAACGGCAAGGCGGAGTAATGCCGAGCATTTCAATACAGCCAGAAATTACCATGGGCCCTAGAGTTTTCTAACCATAGGAACTGAAATCTACACCACCAAAAAGTGAAGCTTGCTGCCGATGTTTACTCCCTGCGTGAAAGACAAAAGGGAAGGAGCATAGAATTTGAAACAATATAGAAAACACGCCAGCAGCTATCTAGAGCTTTAAAAAGATTGCATTGACATTGTGAAATGCATATCTGAATTTACTTTACTCTCAAATCAGCCAGTTCAAAATGGTAAGCAACTGCGCACTCTGTGCATGTGTACCATCATAAATTGCTAGTCTGGGCAATTTGTCACCGTGCTACAGAAGCCTATGACACCTGGAGCTCGATGTTACCTTGATCTCCAAAAGTTAACAATAAGATCCTGACAGTATCTCCAGGAAGCTTCAAAGCGTGCTGGCTACTTTGCATAACCATTCCGCAGATTTCCATCGAAGCTGACTGACCTACCTCGACATGAAGAAGTTCGCAACTCGTAAAGCCGCTCACCATCTTATGGTTCATGCAACTTTTAACAGGGTGTCTTGCACTCTACCGAAATGATCCACCGGATACTCATTAAAAAAGGGAGCCAACTGCACGTCACACATATATCAAGGAAACATGCGAGGCAACGCAGGATTGCTAATTTTTAGTTGTGTATATTTCCTTATTTAGTACTCTGAAATTATGTTTCGAACTTTGACGACAATATTATGTCAGACATATTGTAGCGACCCCTTAAACACATGAGTGCAAACCAAATGCCTTGCAGCAAAGCTATTAAAGTAATACCTGAGGCGGAAATCCTGTGAAGCAGAAAAGGCAGAAAGAACTACTAAAGTCATTTTCATGTCGCATAGATGAAGTGACTAGTGTGATGGTGAAAGTAGCGATGAAAATTACGATGCAGTTAGTATTGGCTGTGTTACCGGTAACATGTTTCTTTTTTCTGTACCTAAGTAACATACTCGTTACCATTTCTGAACTGAAAAAGATAATGAACTTAGGTAAACGTTTGCCGGTAACATAAGGTGTCATGTTGCTAGTTACTTTTTATTCCAATTCTCCCACTATTCCCTCTTTTTCATTTAAGAAAAGCGCGGAGCACCTAAATGTTGCTGCAAATAAACAAAAAGTATCGATACTCTGTAAGAACTTTGTAGCGGCTCGTACGCATGCCAGGCAAGACTTTCCTTTCATGATGCATCGGATTAAAAAAAGAGGGGGAGCATATATATAAAGCACGAAGCACAAACACGAACATGCATCCGCACCCGTGCCTGTTGCTTAAATTGAGCGGCAAATTGCAGTTATTACAAAGTTGTCGCTCCAATATCTAGCTTTGTTTATCAACTTTGTTTTCACAGTAAATCTGGCTTGTTGCTATCAGCAACTGGGCTATGTCAATGGTTATTGAATTTCAGAGCGACCGAGGTTGATCTTGAACGCACCTACTTAAATAATCGTATTTTCCCCCGTGATTATACAGACTTGAGGGACAAAAATGTTTGTGTGCGCAAATATGTTCTTTTGGAACTATATCAATTAAGCAGAATATCAATTAAGTGCGCTGAGGATTTAGAGCATCAACGTTTTCAGAAGAACCGTAAATTAGTTTAGAGTGCAATGTTGTACAAGCACATACAGCATAAGGAAGCCTTCGATGTGGTGCGACTTAATGCTGGCCGTGGTACGTTTCACTTTTCATATATGACTGCATAATGTAACCAGCTGCTTCATTTTGCTACTCATTCAAAATTTAGGTGGATGCGTTGTGTCAAAGCAAATAAGAAAGCAAGACTAGCCTTGCAGTTCGCTGCAGAAAATAGTGTTCATTCTGAACAAAAGTGCTTGGCTTTCAACACTGACCTTTGGGGCCCATATATTAGGTTGGGTTTTAAAAGCTTGGGTTTTGACTTCTTATAAGCGCCCTAGTAGAGGTTGGCAACCTCATGAGGTTTCGACCTCATGAGGTCGACCTCAACCTCACGGAGTGAGGTGAGGTTGAGGTGAGGTCGGTGACAGCTCGAAATTGTTTGAGTGAGGTCACGAAATTGAACCTCAACATCACGCGTGAGTTTGAGGTTGAGTGAGGTCGTCATTGTGTGAGGTCGAAATTGTGAGGTCCAGGCTTTTTGCTGTTGCCGCGGCTTTCTTCGAAGAGCGCCCCTTTTGACGTGGAGCTCGAGCGTACTGCCTGCGGTGTACCCGCCGACTCTCGGTGTTTGGTTACCCCCCGTTCTGACGACCGGATGCCGCAGCCCCTGCCCAGCTTTCGGCATTCTACCGTAATGTCCGCATCCCGAGGACGCTTCCCTCTGATCTTCTTGAAAGGAGATATTTTTTTTTTTACTTCACGAACTACTCATGCCCCCCGCCCGCCACCCCCGTTTCTTCTGACTTGTTTGTGCCGATGCTTGCTGCAGGCTCAAACACCCAGGAGCGCGCAAAGCACGTAACTCAAGTTGACCCGCGGTGCTTTTGTCGGATGCCGCAAAGAAACAAGCAAACTAAAAAGCGAAGCAAATTGTCTTTGCGCAGACGGTGCGGAGCAGAGCTGTTTGTCGTGTGCATGCCCGTTTCAAGGCGCTAACGTCACGGCTGCTGCCTTACATTCGATCCCGCTGTACATTACACGGAAACTTAACAGAAAATGGTGCAGCGAAATTGTTAGAGGACGTGATACTGACAGATAAAAAAAAGGAAAACATGAACAAACCAGGAAAACCGGCACAATACCATCTGAGCATTTTATTGAAGCCCTCCCTTTCGAATTGTACGTCATCGTTCTATAATCCGGTCCTGTAAATTTATATTCTTGTATTCTCCAGAACAACCTCTCTTTGGTTTTTTGCTGCTTGTTTCTTCTAACAGATTCACAGGTGGCCCCGAACAACTGCAATGGGATGAAAGTGCTAGCGTTCCTTACATACCCAATATAGCGGTAAAACATGCAAGAGGATGAAACGAACGGCACAGCTTATAAGGCGCAGCTGGTATACAGGAAAGAATCCTGCGCATGTTAACTATTTGCCGACATAGAAGAGACAAAAAATTATATGGGGCTTGCATACAGTAAAGCCCAATGAAAAAAAAAAATGATTTCGCTCCATTAAGGCCCTTCTATTCTAGTGAAATTCTAGTGAAATCAAGCAATGCAGGAGGAAGGAGGAGAGTAAGGGATCCTTAACTTCATAATATCAGGTTTCCCTTGAAATCTCTTATTCAGGCGCAGAAAAAAAAAAGAGAGAAAAGCGTTCTCCTACATGTTTTTATGAGCTAGAAAGTATTGAGATGGTTTCCGGCTCGACATTTTGGTGTCTAGACGGACGAATTGGTGTGGCGAACTGAGCGTGTCTCTTGTGCTCCCGTCTGCTCGAGGCGGACAAATCAATCGGATGAAAAGTTTTGTGGCCAGATGTCGGAATAATTTTTTTAGACATTTGTTTTTTTTTTTCTTTAAAATTTAGATATACGTGAATGAAGCCAATTACATGCTATCATTGAGGAATGCAGTACTAAGTCGATGTCTCAAGCTTTCTATACGCTCTGGGAAGCGCAGTTCACTTCTGTTTTTAGTGTGCGACATTTGTTGTTACTTTCGTCAACATGGTATTTCTTTATATATATTTTCTTGTATGTCAATTAAGTTCGTACACTGCCGAAAAGAGAACGGGCTTCTTCCCTCACATTAGGCTTTTTCTTTGGCATCTTTTCAGAGGCCTATAGCCCAACCCTCCTTTCCACTTACCGGCGCGGTCATTTAGTTTTTTTCTTTTCTTTTGCAAGAATTGGAAAGCGCGATCTAGTCTGAAAGTGGAGCTGGCACACATACGCCACTGCCTTTTGGTGTGTATTGGTGACAGTTCGGCATTCACTGCATGAGCAAAACCAGATGCCATGGAGACGGACGGCGAAGGGAGGAGCGCGTGCACAGCAGGGGGCGCGGTCCCTCCGGGCTGCTTGCTCGCCTCGTTTCTGTTGTTCTTGTCTTTATTTTACGTTTATGTGCTGTAACTATACGACACTAATGGGGAAACGGTTTCTCTGGATTCACGTAGGGTGCATGCGGCGAAGCAGCTTCGGAGACACCACCGTGCAATTTATTAGTTCAGTCTTCAAAGGAAAACAAGTGAATACCACAAAGAAGCTCATCTCAGAATTGTTGGCGAAATGGCATCCAGTATTCAGTTCGGACGTGCAAGTATTTATATAGTGTTTTTTTTTTTATTTTAGGCGGGTGGGAGTTGGACATTTTGCTCCGGCGAAATTTGACGGGCGAGCCGATGTTCGCGACAGCAAAGTGGTTCACGTTTAACCCTCTTTCCTAGCAGTTCCGACCCTTGTAATTTTAATGTAAGCGTGGTGTTCAAAGAAGCAATTCCGCCAATTCTTGCAATACGCCACGGGATCATGATTATAAACAAACTCCCAGGAGTGGCCGGTTGGGACCTCATAAGATAAACAGCATTCGTTTTCGAAATTTTCTGAAGGTTTATTCGGCGTTGGCCGAGTTTTATGATTAATTGTTGTTTTGCTGTCTTTTCCTCTTTTGTTTGTTTTGTTGGGGATTTAGTATTCACAAGTCATTTCATGAGTGACTATTATAGAAAATTTGTGCCCCGTTAAATGACATCCGTTAATATGGAGGACCCGAATTATGGACAGTTTTCTGGGGGCGAAAATTTTTCAATGTATTTATGCCTCGTTAATATAGAAACTCGCTCTCTGAACAATGGACAGGGGATGAATGCTCACAGCATATTCGGCCTATGTATTTTTGTCTCGCTAATTGGACATCGTTTGAAAAAAGCAGGGGAGTCCTCACGCAAGTTAAAGAAGGGTGCGCAGGCCGGGAACCTATGCGACAGCCGATACGGTCGGATGCCTGAACGAGTCCTGTGGAGTTGGAAAGAACCAAAGCGGGCGTGTCGTCGTTTTAGGAGGGGGGGGGGGGGGGCGCAAGCGCGGAAAGGAAGGGAGGAGGAGGAGAAAAGGAGGGTGGATGGCAAGGATCGTACGCAGCAAACCGAGGGTCAGCTAACTAAGAAAGACCTCAAAAGGAGGGAACCGGGAGATTTCTGGGTGCAGCGGCAGCGCTGCAACTAGAAGCCGCAGTCGGGAAAATAGCAACATGTGGTCGCAATAAATTCTGCTGAACGTGAACAGAAGAGAGGCCGGTAAAAGCGTAAGAAAGAAATAATAAGAAGAAAGACATGCGCCAAAATTGGGGGTGGGAACTGAAGTTTTTCTATCCCAGAACACAGTGTGTTCCACGAAGCCGTTAACGCTTTTCGGTCAGGGTTAAGACACACTCACGAAGTAGGCGACAAAAGAAAGGCGACGAGCACGCAACCAGGACCGGGCGTCCCGTCCTGGACGCCCTTTCTTCTCATGCTCCTGGTTTTCGTCACTGTTGCGCTGCCGAACTACCACATTTTGCGCCACAGCGATCCGCATGTCGGTTTCGCCTTGAGCCAACGACGCGGCCTTGACAAGGTCTGAGCTCTTCGTAGTCGGCTAGCCGTCGTTCTAAACTGTACTTCAGCTTGCAGTGTTTGTTTTATGGGAACACATAAAAACGGCGCAGGAAAGGGCTGTTCGATAGCCCTCTGTATAGTAGCCTGCCAACTTGACTCCCTCGCTTCCTTAAATAAACAGTACAAGGCAAGAAAGAGAATCAGAAGAACGGAAATTCAGGGTGGTTAACTAGGGAAAAAGAGTGCAAGGAAGCAGGAGACTGTAACCCGAAACTTTAGTCTGACTTTTGGCATAGCGGGAGTTAAACGCAAAAGAATGGAGCTGAACGTAGGCGCGAAGCGGGAAATCTGTGAATACAAGCGGCAAAAGCAATCTCAGTCAATCCAAGCCGTGAAAGACTGGACCCAAGTTCAACTAGGCCTCAGCCTCGCCAGGTCGACGGTATACCATCTATATATACTAGAGGACTCCGATAAATGGCTCAACGTCGGCATCACAGCGAAAGCCACAGTCCGACAGCGCCCAGCCCAGTTCGAAGAAATGGAGTCAGCCTTATTAATGTGGTTAGGGAATGTGTACGCGAATGGTGCTGTCGTGAGCGACGAAATGCTTCAAGAGAAGGCTCGCTGCCTCGGCAACATTATGGGTGCTTCTTTTCCTCCGTCTTGATCGGTTTTACCTGTGATGACTTACGGAATTTTTGTTCAGTAAAACAGGGAGATGTTTACTGAGAAATATTATTCTACGCTCTGTCTGGGCGTAACTAACTTCAGCTACTCAAGAGGATGGCTGACAAGGTTTAAGAACAGACATGATGTTTCAGGTCGACGGATTTATGGAGAAGAGGGTAGCATCGACATCTCGGCTGTGTTTATATACCCAAATTAATTAAAACAGCAGCCATTCATTATACATTTTTTTCTCAATTATATACTTTTCGTTTTTATTCATGACTCGTTAATATGGATGACTCGCTTTATGGAAAGTTTTGGCCGGAAACCAAAGTGTCCATACTAACGAGGCACGACAGTATTCCTATTTTTTTTTTCCTAATTTAATGTAATCTGTCGCAAAACAATGTACAGTGTATTAGAAAAAAGCTCGGCAATCATCAATTTTTTTTTCGAATTAAGAAAAAGAGCAAGGATGGAAGCTTGGGCGAGTTGGTGTCGGTTTTCTTGCCTCATAGCGCTAAACAGAAAGGGACACAGCCAGACATACGGGACGGGCGATAAAAAAAAAAAAAAAAACGCCCGTGCCGCGTGTCTCGCTGTGTCCCTGTCTGTTTAGCGCTATGTGGCAAGAAAAGCAAAAGAGCATATCGTCATTGTCGTCACTACGGTCAACAGCATTTGTCTTTTCAGTTTATAGTAAGAACTGGCTTGTTTTATTTCTAATACGAATCTTATTCACGTGGGTCAGATGGGATAAACTCTTTGTATTGCATTATGGGCGTATGCGTGGTAACGTGGTACCCATGTAAGCCTTAGATTGAAACCGACCACAAAAGGGTAGGCGAGGAGGGGGAGAGGATTGCCACTTTAGTGCAGAGTTGGACATGTAGAGTCCGGAGTTTTTCTGCTTTTATCCGGGATAATAATTGTTATATAAAATTAGGAGCAAAATACAGCCTTCATACGACAAAATTCTGGCTAGCCTATCTACCCTAGGATTACCGAGAAGTGTATATTTGCTTTAAGTTACGGTTTAATTTAATGATTATTATTATTTGTTTTTTTTTTTTGAGGTCGAGCGCCCGACCTCAACCTCACATTTTGAGTTTGAGGTGAGGTTGAGTGAGGTCGCCAATGGTCACCTGAAAAGGGAAGTGAGGTCGCCTGGGGGACCTCAACCTCAATTGATGAGGTTGAGGTTGAGTGAGGTCGCCAAATATTTTTTGAGTTTGAGGTGAGGTCGAGGTTTTTGAGGTCAAATGCCCACCTCTGCGCCCTAGACCACTATAACTGATTAGCCTGCATGAAAGCAGGAATTACATCCCTGATGTTTTCTCCTCATAGATACCAAACTGTCCAACTTTTTATGTAGTGTGTTTCTGATACTTATGTCAGAGACAATCTCAATGCCATCCTGATGCACCACTGCCATGGTCAATTTCAATGAGAATTAGTAGTGAGCATATGATTCGATGCAGATATTGAAGTTCAATTTTTAAGCGATAGCTGATACAGCTCGCTCGGTCAAAAAGCTGTTGGGTAGGTTGTAGTAGTTGCAGTAGTCGTCGGCACCGCATTTCGTAAACAACCGGTGGCTACGTAAAAAAAAATGTATTGTGGCAATTTGTGGTTCAAGTCATTGATTGATCTGTAATGTACAATGATAGTATATGAAATCATTGATGAAATAATTGATGAAAAGAGATGTAAAGTATTGGAAACAAGAGGGCTTACTGTGGTGAGAATGTAAAGCCAATGCTCGATGGTGTAGAGGCAGGCTATGTAGTTTATCAATTATTTGACTGAAGTAGCAGAAAAAAACTGGAAAAAATTCAAAGGCGTCACATTGCTCAAAGTTTTAAGGCAATGCTTGATGGTGAGAAGACACTTTAGAATATATAGTTTATCCATAAATTTAAATATTATAAAAAAGCAAAAATTGGGAAAGGGGTTTCACATGTCTATAATGCACAGAAGTTAAAGTCAATGCTTGATGGTATTAGGACCAATTAGAGTATGCAGTTTGTAATTTTTTGTTTGCAACAATTCAAAAAAATTTGAAAAATTAGGTTCAGAGATGTGGAATCGCTCAGAATGAAGAGCCAATGCTTAAAGCCCATTAAGAAAATTTTGTTATTGATCAATTATTTGGAAGAGTTGAAAAACTGAAAAATGCATTCAAAGTGCCAGACTGCTCAGAATGAAAAGCCATTTTTTGTTGATGCTAAGTATTCGTGTGCAAAAAATTAAAAAGAAAGAAAGTAAAAATAATAAAAAAATGGAAAATTACATCATTCCTATGTATGAAATGCTATCACATATTGTTGAAGGCAGAGCTTAAGTGTCACCCTAATTTCTTTTTTTGAAATTTTGGAAGGCTATTCAAATAATTCACAGTTTGGCATAACATACAGATTATGATGGCAGGTCAGAGATGTGAACGTTGTTTCAGAAGCATTCACTCCTTGCTTATGGAGCTGCAATTCACCAATGGCTGTTTTTGCTACATTTTGGCCACTAGAAGTGCTGCACTTCTGCAGCACCAGTGTTAGTGCAGGCGTTAAAATACTCACTTGACTTGGTTTTACATATTTTGTTTTCAAGAAAGGGTATAAGCACTCCAGTTATGTATGGCTTACTGATTAAAATTATTTAAGCTATATATTTGTGTATTACAGCATGTTGCCATATAACTCAGTAATAATTTGAAGACTATAATCTGGCACATACGTAACTTTTTCTTGCTTATCAAACTCAAAAAATGTCTACTGAAGCATTTCTTGAGGATTACTGATTACACTCTAATTGCAGGCCGGCCTGTATATTTTTTTAGACTTACCGGCCGGAGAGTACGAGGGATGCAAGAGCTGTGACACTGCTGGCCTGAAGACAAGTATAGCAAAAAATGCTGGCCAGGAAGGTCAAGTAAATAAGTAACATGATGAATTTCATTGCAACATAAAAAGTTTGTGCCAGGCCTCTTTTTTTATCTTCACTGCACTGTGTATCTGCGAAGTACGTTTCATCTATGGCAAATAAACGCATGGAATGCTTCCGTAAAATCCGAAGGGCAACACATCTTCAGCAGGAATGTCCCATATAAAAGTAACAAGTTTCGCCAATTAATGCTTTTGTGCAAACATGCGACTACATGTTGTAGTGTTCAGTGTAGCACACACACACACACACACATCTATATATATTGTTACGTATATGCCACAGAAGAGGACGACGATAGAAAATAGAGTGAGAGACGAAGAAGCAGAAGAAACCGTTGAGCTTGAAAAAGGCAGTTGTGGCTGGTTTTGAGGACAACACGTTAGGGCACCGCTACGAGCAGAAGGCGTGATTCGGCTAAGTATTGGGCGGTTAGTCCTCTTTTTCTGTTTTCCCCTGCGCATTTGCGCTTTTCACCGTGTTGATAACGCTCGCAGAGAGATTGTAACTGTAAAGTGATGTCTACGCAGTCTCCCGGCCAGGGGCGCTCCCCCTGGTCGGCTTTCATTACTCCTCAAGATCTACCTCTGGAAGCGTTCCAACGATCTGGCGTTCCAAACATTCCTGTGGCGCTAGTGCCCAAGGATGGCGGATTTATTAAAATGAATAACCCTGGGACTGTTCGAGCTGCTCTCCAGGCAGCCTCTACCCTGTATGACTCAATCACAGAAGTGAGGCAGTTTGGGCGCGGCGGGATACTGTGCCGATCTCCAGATCTCAATTGCGTGAAGGATCTGCTTAAATGCAATTCATTTGGATCGCTTCAGGTGAGCAGCTTTATCCCTACTCATCTTGCATGCACAAAGGGATTAGTCCGAGGAGTAGACTCTTCTTTAACTCCAGCTGAGACCCTCGACCTTCTTTCGGCGGCTGGTGTGGTAGCGGTGTATCGTTGCAGCCGGGAGGTTAATAATACGCGGGTACCAACAGAGTCGGTGATTGCCACATTTGCGGGTACTTCATGCCCGTCAGAGATAAAAGCATGGCCATTGATCTTCCGTGTGGATCCTCTTAAATCTAAGCCACTGCAGTGCACTAATTGCTGGCGATATGGTCACAGTGCTCGTGGTTGTAAGTCCTCCGTGCGGTGTTCCAAATGTGGCGATGGTCATCATTCGTCATCTTGTTCACAACAAAACGATAAATGCTGCCTTTGCGGTGGAGCACACGCTGCAAACTCCTTGGAGTGTCCATCTCGAAAACAGGAGCTGCAAATTCTAGAGGTAATAGATAGAAAACGCTGTTCGCGTCGTGACGCTTTAACAGAGGTTAAGGAACGATTACACGGTTATGCAGGTGTATCAGCCCGATCAGGTGTGCCTCTGGATGCATCAATCTCAAAGGCGATAATGACTGCAGTGGAATCATCAATGACTAAAATGGTCGACCGAATAGTTTCTACTGTCACAGAGTGTTTTTCTAACGTTCTGGCAGTTCAGCTAACGCAAGCCCTGCAATCAGGAACAGCCCCTTTCATAGCAAATATGCCCTCTGAAAGCTCTCAACCGCTTGAAAGCACTGCTGTTGCTTCGCCTAACAGGGCTGCTCCTCCAGATGACGATGAAAACATTAATGACGCAGAGATGGTAGAATCAGATGTAAGAATTTTAAAACGGTGTGGGTCTCCCATGTCCAATCATTCTTCTCCGCGGTCCCAACCAAAATCAAAGAAACATCAGCATACATTAAAGCCAAAGGATAATATTTTGGGGCAGGCAGTTGCGGCTGCCAATATTCCACAATCATAGGGGCACTAAGAGTTATCCAGTGGAACTGTCGTTCAATTCTAACAGCTTCAACAGATTTAGTTTACATTTCTTCTCAATATAATCCACATATAATTATTTTGCAAGAAACTTGGCTAACAGCTGAAAAGCATTTCTATTTACAAAATTATAATTCATTCAGACAAGATCGCCAATCAAAAGGAGGAGGTTTAATTATATTTGTCTGTACAAAATTCTGTCACAGGGCTAGGATTTCTTTCCAGTTATCTTCTATAGATTGTGAGTTATTGGCCCTAGACTTTGAAATTCCAGGGCACTGTCCGTTTTCATTAGTGAATGCTTATTTCCCTAGCGGTGTACAAGATACAAAACCTCTAGATCTGCTATTAGTTAATTGTCAAAACTCAGTTCTTCTGGCTGGTGATTTTAATTCGCATCATGTGTCATGGGGCTACAAGACAGATAGTTGTGGCAAGCGTCTTTGGGATTGGGTAACAAATAATAACTTTTCCTGTAGAAATTCGGGTTCGGCCACTTTTATAAGAAAACACAGTCAATCTGTGTTAGATTTAACTTTTACCTCTCCCAGTCTCTTCGTTAATAATTGGTCAACACTTGATTGTGGCACCTCTAGTGACCACATACCGATTGCGTTTGAGGTTAATCACCCTGTAACTCCAGCGACTTCTCAGTTGAGGTCATTTATCAACTATAATAACTTTCAGTCAACGTTACGCTCTAATCTTGAATCATTGACTAACACGGATAAAGAACAAAAATCAAAACGCTTATGCTCGGTGATTGAGGATTGCCGTAAGAAGTCTGAGATCTTGGTACGGAGCTCAAAGGTGAATACTTCAGCTGTTTGGTGGAATGCTGATTGTTCCCGAGATTACAGACGTAGAAAGGCGGCATGGAAAAAGCTTCTCCACAACCAGTGCCCGAAAAACTGGCAGGATTACAAGTTCATTGCAGCTACATTTAAACGTACAGTTGCAAAAGCGAAGGACGAGTATGATGCAAAGCATTTTGATTTCCTCTCTAAATCAGGCAATCGAACTGCACTTTTTGGTTTTTTACGCTCGCGGAAAAAGATTCCGCAAGCACAAAATCTACATTCCTTTATTTTGACTCCCCATGAAGCAATAGACACAATTGAAAAAATTGCCAAAGGACTGGAGAAACGTTTCTCCTCTGCACTACCTTCAGGCTCGATATCTGTAATGCCAATGGAACCTGTTAATTATGATCCTCAAATTTCCGTTTCTGAGCTTACTCCAATAGTTATGAGATTACCAGCCGCTGCTCCCGGTCCTGATAAAGTAACTTCAAAAATGTTAAAAATTCTTTTTGACGAGTCACCTCAGACGTTATTAGAGCTAGTAAATTATTCCATTAAACATGCTTGGATACACCCAGAATGGAAACTTGCCAAAATAATTCCTTTACTTAAGAATAAAGGCGGTGCCTTGTCTATTGATAATATAAGACCAATTGCATTAACATCAAACATTGTAAAATTAATTGAAAGAGTCATACTTATACGTGTTTCGGAATTCATGAATAAAGAAAATATCCTCAGTCCTTGCCAAATTGGTTTCCGTCAAAAGTGTTCCATCTGGAATGCGCATGCTGATCTCGAGAGTCGAGTTCTTCTAGCGCGGCGCCAAAAAATGCACGCTGCCTTGATAACGCTAGATATAGCCAAGGCCTATGATAGCGTTGAGCATAGCATTCTATTGCAAAAATTAAAATCTCTTCAGTTTCCACATTATTTAGTAGCCTGGATATCCGAATTCCTCCAAAACCGAGAGTTTTACTGTGCATTAAATGGCGTCCATTCTGGCAGATATAAGCAAGCCAGGGGAGTGCCGCAAGGAGCAGTCCTTTCACCAGTCCTTTTCAATATACTACTCAGCTCAATACCTGTTAATCATGACGTTCGCACTTACGTATATGCTGATGATATTGCGTTTTTTGCAACTGCATCGGATATTCAATCCCTTTATCTCCACTTGCAAACGTACCTAAACTCTATTGAGAATTGGTTGTGTGGCTTGCATCTCACATTAAATGTCAACAAAAGCGCAGTCCTCGTATTTAATATAAAAGATTCTGTAAGTCTGTCTGTAATGTATCAGCAACAAATAATACCACAGGTTAAATCATTAAAGTATTTAGGGGTCACTTATGATGATAATCTTTCATGGCAGCCCCACATTAACCATATTGCTACGAAAGGGGCTCGGGCCGTGGGCATGTTGCGCCGAATTAGTCGTCCCAGGTCTGGAATGCGGAGAGATGTCCTTTTAATGATTTATGTTATGTATGTGCGTCCAATTTTAGAGTTCGGTTCAGTCTTGTTTTCTGGATCAGCAGCTTATAAAATTCGACCGCTTGTTCTTTTGGAGCGAGAAGCGCTTCGTTTGTGTATGGGACTTCCAAAATTTGTTGCCAACAATGTGCTCTACCTTGAAGCCCGGATTCCACCCTTGATATATAGATTACAAATTCTAACCGTTCAGACGTACTTAAGGATATATGAATCAGAGTTTCACCGATCTATGTCTATTTTTTGCTGTCAACCGACCTCCTTTTTCGGTGTCCATTGGTCTAAATTTCACACCCCGCAGGTTGTTATGGTCAAAAATTTGCTGGACCCCTTAAATGTTTCCCTTCCTAGTATTCTACCCATACAAACCATCGGTTCATCTATTAAAATTGTCTTTGACGACATATTCCCGAATAATGCTAAAAACTTATCATCCGTTATTCTAAACGGATTATTAGAAGATCATTTAAGAAGTCTTTCTGCTAGTTTAGTTGTAGCTACTGACGCATCTCAAAGTAATGAAAAGGCGGGAGTGGGTATATATTGTCCACATTTAGACTGGTCTTTTTCTGTCCGGCTTCCGGACTTCACCCCAATTTTTGAGGCGGAGTTTCTGGCGGTGGTACTCGCTCTACGTAAATTAGACTCCTCTTTTTCTAAAGTGGCAGTAATTTCCGACTCTCTATCATTGTGTTCATCTCTCTCTTCGTCGGTGGATTCTGCAATAGTAAAAACCTTTGTCTCCCTGATCCCAAAACATTTGAAAATTGTACATATGGTATGGGTACCAGGCCACAGCAATGTGGATTTAAATGAATATGCTGACAATTTAGCAAAAGAGTCCCTTAATGGCCCCGTATTATCTATCCTTCCGGCGACCGCGTACATCACCGCAGCGAGGTTTCGAAGAAACGTTCTATTAAATATGAAAAACGGACATCTTTTAAGATCTGAGGACTACCTGCATCTAAATTATTCTTGGAATAGAAAATTATGTCATTCACGGCAACTTGAGATTTCACTAACAAGGCTGCGATGCCGCATCCCACCTTTAAATTTCTATCTTCACAGGTCTGGTTTGGCAATGTCTCCCGTCTGCGCATTTTGCGGTGAACAAGAAACATTAGATCACTTTTTATTGTTTTGCCGCCGCTTTACTACGCTGAGAAAACAGTTGATGGAAAGGCCATTGCAACAGCTTGGCCTTAGTTTAAGCAGCCCGACATTGTTATCATTTGGCGCCACCATCCTTGGGCACAGTCACAGGTCTATTTTTACCGCCATGCAAAATTTTTTACTGCACTCAAATCGTTTTCCTTGCTAAATATTAAAACATCACTTGTCCTACAAATATAGTGTCAATCTCCCGTGAGTGTTACCACTTTTCATATTATATTTCACTTATTTCCCATTTTGTTTCGTTTCCTCTACCCCTCAAATTATTATTAATATATATATATATATATATATATATATATATATATATATATATATATATATATATATATATATATATATATATATATATATATATATATTTCTTTTTATGCAAGTATATTAAAAAAAAAAAATTCTTTGCCAACCCAATTCTTGGCCGATCCCCCTCTGTGGGTATGTGCCATAAGTTATTTGGACAACAGCAACAACAACAACACCTGCTGTGTTGAGCACGTGCCTCAACGACCGATCCCGAGCCGCTAGGGCACGTTAGGGCACCGCTACGAGCAGAAGGCGTGATTCGGCTAAGTATTGGGCGGCTAGTCCTCTTTTTCTGTTTTCCCCTGCGCATTTGCGCTTTTCACCGAGTTGATAACGCTCGCAGAGAGATTGTAACTGTAAAGTGATGTCTACGCAGTCTCCCGGCCAGGGGCGCTCCCCCTGGTCGGCTTTCATTACTCCTCAAGATCTACCTCTGGAAGCGTTCCAACGATCTGGCGTTCCAAACATTCCTGTGGCGCTAGTGCCCAAGGATGGCGGATTTATTAAAATGAATAACCCTGGGACTGTTCGAGCTGCTCTCCAGGCAGCCTCTACCCTGTATGACTCAATCACAGAAGTGAGGCAGTTTGGGCGCGGCGGGATACTGTGCCGATCTCCAGATCTCAATTGCGTGAAGGATCTGCTTAAATGCAATTCATTTGGATCGCTTCAGGTGAGCAGCTTTATCCCTACTCATCTTGCATGCACAAAGGGATTAGTCCGAGGAGTAGACTCTTCTTTAACTCCAGCTGAGACCCTCGACCTTCTTTCGGCGGCTGGTGTGGTAGCGGTGTATCGTTGCAGCCGGGAGGTTAATAATACGCGGGTACCAACAGAGTCGGTGATTGCCACATTTGCGGGAACTTCATGCCCGTCAGAGATAAAAGCATGGCCATTGATCTTCCGTGTGGATCCTCTTAAATCTAAGCCACTGCAGTGCACTAATTGCTGGCGATATGGTCACAGTGCTCGTGGTTGTAAGTCCTCCGTGCGGTGTTCCAAATGTGGCGATGGTCATCATTCGTCATCTTGTTCACAACAAAACGATAAATGCTGCCTTTGCGGTGGAGCCCACGCTGCAAACTCCTTGGAGTGTCCATCTCGAAAAACAGGAGCTGCAAATTTTAGAGGTAATAGATAGAAAACGCTGTTCGCGTCGTGACGCTTTAACAGAGGTTAAGGAACGATTACACGGTTATGCAGGTGTATCAGCCCGATCAGGTGTGCCTCTGGATGCATCAATCTCAAAGGCGATAATGACTGCAGTGGAATCATCAATGACTAAAATGGTCGACCGAATAGTTTCTACTGTCACAGAGTGTTTTTCTAACGTTCTGGCAGTTCAGCTAACGCAAGCCCTGCAATCAGGAACAGCCCCTTTCATAGCAAATATGCCCTCTGAAAGCTCTCAACCGATTGAAAGCACTGCTGTTGCTTCGCCTAACAGGGCTGCTCCTCCAGATGACGATGAAAACATTAATGACGCAGAGATGGTAGAATCAGATGTAAGAATTTTAAAACGGTGTGGGTCTCCCATGTCCAATCATTCTTCTCCGCGGTCCCAACCAAAATCAAAGAAACATCAGCATACATTAAAGCCAAAGGATAATATTTTGGGGCAGGCAGTTGCGGCTGCCAAGATTTCACAATCATAGGGGCACTAAGAATTATCCAGTGGAACTGTCGTTCAATTCTAACAGCTTCAACAGATTTAGTTTACATTTCTTCTCAATATAATCCACACATAATTACTTTGCAAGAAACTTGGCTAACAGCCGAAAAGCATTTCTATTTACAAAATTATCATTCATTCCGACAAGATCGCCAATCAAAAGGAGGAGGTTTAATTATATTTGTCTGTAAAAAATTCTGTCACAGGGCTAAGATTTCTTTCAAGTTATCTTCTATAGATTGTGAGTTATTGGCCCTAGACTTTGAAATTCCAGGGCACTGTCCGTTTTCCTTAGTGAATGCTTATTTCCCTAGCGGTGTAAAAGATACAAAACCTCTAGATCTGCTATTAGTTAATTGTCGAAACTCAGTTCTTCTGGCTGGTGATTTTAATTCGCATCATGTGTCATGGGGCTACAAGACAGATAGTTGTGGCAAGCGTCTTTGGGATTGGGTAACAAATAATAACTTTTCCTGTAGAAATTCGGGTTCGGCCACTTTTATAAGAAAACTCAGTCAATCTGTGTTAGATTTAACTTTTACCTCTCCCAGTCTCTTCGTTAATAATTGGTCAACACTTGATTGTGGCACCTCTAGTGACCACATACCGATTGCGTTTGAGGTTAATCACCCTGTAACTCCAGCGACTTCTCAGTTGAGGTCATTTATCAACTATAATAACTTTCAGTCAACGTTACGCTCTAATCTTGAATAATTGACTAACACGGATAAAGAACAAAAATCAAAACGCTTATGCTCGGTGATTGAGGATTGCCGTAAGAAGTCTGAGATCTTGGTACGGAGCTCAAAGGTGAATACTTCAGCTGTTTGGTGGAATGCTGATTGTTCCCGAGATTACAGACGTAGAAAGGCGGCATGGAAAAAGCTTCTCCACAACCAGTGCCCGAAAAACTGGCAGGATTACAAGTTCATTGCAGCTACATTTAAACGTACAGTTGCAAAAGCGAAGGACGAGTATGATGCAAAGCATTTTGATTTCCTCTCTAAATCAGGCAATCGAACTGCACTTTTTGGTTTTTTACGCTCGCGGAGAAAGATTCCGCAAGCACAAAATCTACATTCCTTTATTTTGACTCCCCATGAAGCAATAGACACAATTGAAAAAATTGCCAAAGGACTGGAGAAACGTTTCTCGTCTGCACTACCTTCGGGCTCGATATCTGTAATGCCAATGGAACCTGTTAATTATGATCCTCAAATTTCCGTTTCTGAGCTAGTTATGAGATTACCAGCCGCTGCTCCCGGTCCTGATAAAGTAACTTCAAAAATGTTAAAAATTCTTTTTGACGAGTCACCTCAGACGTTATTAGAGCTAGTAAATTATTCCATTAAACATGCTTGGATACACCCAGAATGGAAACTTGCCAAAATAATTCCTTTACTGAAGAATAAAGGCGGTGCCTTGTCTATTGATAATATAAGACCAATTGCATTAACATCAAACATTGTAAAATTAATTGAAAGAGTCATACTTATACGTGTTTCGGAATTCATGAATAAAGAAAATATCCTCAGTCCTTGCCAAATTGGTTTCCGTCAAAAGTGTTCCATCTGGAATGCGCATGCTGATCTCGAGAGTCGAGTTCTTCTAGCGCGGCGCCAAAAAATGCACGCTGCCTTGATAACGCTAGATATAGCCAAGGCCTATGATAGCGTTGAGCATAGCATTCTATTGCAAAAATTAAAATCTCTTCAGTTTCCACATTATTTAGTAGCCTGGATATCCGAATTCCTCCAAAACCGAGAGTTTTACTGTGCATTAAATGGCGTCCATTCTGGCAGATATAAGCAAGCCAGGGGAGTGCCGCAAGGAGCAGTCCTTTCACCAGTCCTTTTCAATATACTACTCAGCTCAATACCTGTTAATCATGACGTTCGCACTTACGTATATGCTGATGATATTGCGTTTTTTGCAACTGCATCGGATATTCAATCCCTTTATCTCCACTTGCAAACGTACCTAAACTCTATTGAGAATTGGTTGTGTGGCTTGCATCTCACATTAAATGTCAACAAAAGCGCAGTCCTCGTATTTAATATAAAAGATTCTGTAAGTCTGTCTGTAATGTATCAGCAACAAATAATACCACAGGTTAAATCATTAAAGTATTTAGGGGTCACTTATGATGATAATCTTTCATGGCAGCCCCACATTAACCATATTGCTACGAAAGGGGCTCGGGCCGTGGGCATGTTGCGCCGAATTAGTCGTCCCAGGTCTGGAATGCGGAGAGATGTCCTTTTAATGATTTATGTTATGTATGTGCGTCCAATTTTAGAGTTCGGTTCAGTCTTGTTTTCTGGATCAGCAGCTTATAAAATTCGACCGCTTGTTCTTTTGGAGCGAGAAGCGCTTCGTTTGTGTATGGGACTTCCAAAATTTGTTGCCAACAATGTGCTCTACCTTGAAGCCCGGATTCCACCCTTGATATATAGATTACAAATTCTAACCGTTCAGATGTACTTAAGGATATATGAATCAGAGTTTCACCGATCTATGTCTATTTTTTGCTGTCAACCGACCTCCTTTTTCGGTGTCCATTGGTCTAAATTTCACACCCCGCAGGTTGTTATGGTCAAAAATTTGCTGGACCCCTTAAATGTTTCCCTTCCTAGTATTCTACCCATACAAACCATCGGTTCATCTATTAAAATTGTCTTTGACGACATATTCCCGAATAATGCTAAAAACTTATCATCCGTTATTCTAAACGGATTATTAGAAGATCATTTAAGAAGTCTTTCTGCTAGTTTAGTTGTAGCTACTGACGCATCTCAAAGTAATGAAAAGGCGGGAGTGGGTATATATTGTCCACATTTAGACTGGTCTTTTTCTGTCCGGCTTCCGGACTTCACCCCAATTTTTGAGGCGGAGTTTCTGGCGGTGGTACTCGCTCTACGTAAATTAGACTCCTCTTTTTCTAAAGTGGCAGTAATTTCCGACTCTCTATCATTGTGTTCATCTCTCTCTTCGTCGGTGGATTCTGCAATAGTAAAAACCTTTGTCTCCCTGATCCCAAAACATTTGAAAATTGTACATATGGTATGGGTACCAGGCCACAGCAATGTGGATTTAAATGAATATGCTGACAATTTAGCAAAAGAGTCCCTTAATGGCCCCGTATTATCTATCCTTCTGGCGACCGCGTACATCACCGCAGCGAGGTTTCGAAGAAACGTTCTATTAAATATGAAAAACGGACATCTTTTAAGATCTGAGGACTACCTGCATCTAAATTATTCTTGGAATAGAAAATTATGTCATTCACGGCAACTTGAGATTTCACTAACAAGGCTGCAATGCCGCATCCCACCTTTAAATTTCTATCTTCACAGGTCTGGTTTGGCAATGTCTCCCGTCTGCGCATTTTGCGGTGAACAAGAAACATTAGATCACTTTTTATTGTTTTGCCGCCGCTTTACTACGCTGAGAAAACAGTTGATGGAAAGGCCATTGCAACAGCTTGGCCTTAGTTTAAGCAGCCCGACATTGTTATCATTTGGCGCCACTATCCTTGGGCACAGTCACAGGTCTATTTTTACCGCCATGCAAAATTTTTTACTGCCCTCAAATCGTTTTCCTTGCTAAATATTAAAACATCACTTGTCCTACAAATATAGTGTCAATCTCCCGTGAGTGTTACCACTTTTCATATTATATTTCACTTATTTCCCATTTTGTTTCGTTTCCTCTACCCCTCAAATTATTATTAATATATATATATATATATATATATATATATATATATATATATATATATATTTCTTTTTATGCAAGTATATTAAAAAAAAAAAATTCTTTGCTACCCAATTCTTGGCCGATCCCCCTCTGTGGGTATGTGCCATAAGTTATTTGGACAACAACAACAACGACAACCTGCTGTGTTCTGCTCTGCTGTGGTGTGAACACTTGCTCATCACCTGCTGTGGTTTCCTGGGCTAGCCTTCTGCCCCGTATCATCTTGGTGGAGGTCAATCACGGTCCCCGTACGCACCGATTAGCCCATTTACGCTGCAAAAAGCTGGATTTGCGCAGCGGCCGCCACCTACCTGGGATCCCAACGACGCCACAAACAGCTACGATGACCTCTGAAGCAACCCCTACCACCACTGGAACATCGGTTCAGCCAGTGGTACTCACACAAATTCGCCACCCTCCCATCTTTAATGGCGACGACCACCCAGACGTTGACGACTGGCTGGACGAATACGAGCGATGCAGCAGGAACAATCACTGGGACGCGACCATCATGCTGGCCAATCTGATTTTCTATTTGGCGGGCACTGCTCGCACGTGGCTCCAAAATCACGAGCACGAGCTGGTGACCTGGGAAATTTGCAAGCAAAAACTTCACGACTTATTCGGTAAGCCCATTGGACGGGCCCTCGCAGCCAACACCGAACTTTCCTCTCGCGCCCAATCTACCACGGAGTCCTCCTACCTTGCTTACATACAAGACGTGCTCGCGTTATGTCGCAAGGCGAACAGCTCCATGCTGGAAAGTGAAAAGGTAGGGCACATCCTAAAGGGCATCGCAGATGACGCATTCAACATCCTCTTCTGCATGGATTGCTCTACAATCGAGTCGGTGCTTCAAGTTTGCCGAAGATTCGAACAGGCTAAACAACGACGCCTGGTACATCGCTTTGAGCGCCTTCCCAACACGGCAGCTACATCATCCTGCGATGATCTGGCTCCTCTGCAACAGCCTTCCCAGTCCACTACCATGACTCGGATCGTCAGGCGAGAACTCGAAGCCTTAGCTCCTGCACCACTCCCATCTCCACTGCCCGACACCGTGGCCATGATACAGGCTGTTGTCCGCCAGGAACTTGCCAACGTCGGTCTTTCCTCCAACCCCGTACCGCCCTCGTCACCATCGCATCCTGTTCCTGTAGTGGCGGCTGCAACCACTAGCCAAGCTCCCCCACGTCGCTACGTTAGTCGCAATCCTGCAGAGTGGCGCACCTCAGACGACAGGCCGATTTGCTTTATTTGCTGTCGAGCCGGCCACACTTCACGATATTGCCGCACTCGTACCTTCCCCACCCCTCGTCCTTATTACAACGCTGACCGTCGGTACTACTACGGACCTCGACGCTTCCCTGCCCAACCTGAACAACTCCGTCCCGCATATGATGGACCTGGAAACTTCCCTTCTCACCCAGATGAACCTCACACCGAAGCCGTCTCAAGGATCCGTCGCTCCAGCCGATCTCCATCTCCGCGGTCTCGTCGATCCCGTTCACCGGTGCCTCCTCGCAACTCCTCCCCATCACACACCGGCACCTACTCGGGAAACTAGTGACGCTGCATTACCGACCCGGACTGTCAACTCGGAACTGACCCTCGCACCCAGACGTAACCTCATTGACATTTTTGTGGACGGAGTCTCAGTTTCTGCTCTCATGGACACTGGCGCCCACATTTCCGTCCTCAGTGCCTCGCTCCGTCAACGCCTCAACAAAGTCCTCACACCCGCTCTCTCATCTACCGTTCGTGTTGCTGATGGCAACACAGCTACTGTGATTGGTATGTGTACTGCAAGAATTACCATTGCCGACCGCCATATCCCTGTCCTATTTACAGTCCTCACCAGTTGCCCTCACGATGTTATATTAGGACTCGACTTTTTAGCTGCACATTCCGCGCTCATTGACTGTTCGTCTGTACTGCTTCATCTGGACCTGCCACTCTGTCCTGACAAACAGGCCTCTGATACTTCAACGCTCCGTCTACGCTCCTCTACATTTACTCGTCTGCCACCAGAAGCTGCAGTGTATGTGCTCATGTCGCCTTTCCCCTCCGTTCCTGATGGCGACTACGTTGTTTGCCCCATCACTGACGTGACACTGGAGCGTAGGATCGCTCTCCCTCATAACATCGTGCACGTAGAAAATAACAACGCTTATATTCCAGTCTTGAACTTCGGCCTTTTTGTGCACGTTCTTCCTGAGGGCATTACTCTCGCTGAACTGATCCCACTGTCTGACGTCACAGTGGCCGCTCTTTTACCTGACCCTACTGCTAAAGTGCCGACACGACCTGCATCGTCCCCACCTTCGGAGGCCCGCATATCAGGAATGGTTGCACCTAACTTGCGCCCTGACCGAGCTACAGCACTTACGAGTCTTCTGACTTCGTACAGCGATATCTTCGATTTTGGTGACCGCCCCTTAGGACAAACGTCCCTCGTTACACAACGTATTGATACCGGAGACGCTCGGCCAATTCACAGAAGACCTTATCGAGTCGCCATTTCTGAACGACGCGTCATACAAGGTGAAGTGGACAAGATGTTAGAAAAGAACATTATAGAGCCTTCGAGCAGTCCCTGGGCGTCGCCTGTCGTGCATGTTAAAAAGAAGGACAATACCTGGAGATTCTGCGTTGACTACCGACACCTCAACAAAATTACAAAGAAAGACGTTTACCCGCTCCCCAGGATAGATGATGCCCTCGACTTCTTGCACGGTGCCAGCTATTTCTCTTCCATTGATCTTCGTTCCGGTTAATGGCAGATCGCAGTTGACGAACGAGACCGAGAGAAGACCGCCTTCGTCACTCCCGATGGCCTGTATCAATTCAAGGTGATGCCTTTCGGCTTGTGTAATGCGCCCGCAACATTCGAGCGCATGATGGATTCTCTCCTGCGCGGCTTGAAATGGACGACGTGCTTGTGTTATCTCGATGACGTCATTGTATTTTCTTCTACATTCGAGAGCCATCTCCATCGCCTTGATACCATTCTCGGCGTCTTCCGAGGAGCTGGCCTTCAGCTGAACTCGAAGAAATGTAGCTTCGGCCGACGTGAACTCAAGGTGCTCGGTCACGTGGTCGACGCCCGTGGCGTTCAACCCGATCCAGACAAAATACGTGCTGTAAGTGCATTTCCTACACCCCGTTGTACCAGTGACGTGCGTAGTTTTCTTGGGCTTTGCTCCTATTTTCGGCGGTTTGTACCCAACTTTGCGGAGACGGCTCGTCCACTCACCAATCTTTTGAAGAACAACGCTCCATTTTGTTGGCACCAAGAACAATCCCAAGCATTTTCTGCGCTCATTGCAGCCCTCACCAACCCGCCCGTCCTGGCACACTTAAATCCTTCGGCACCAACAGAGGTACGCACCGACGCCAGTGGTCACGGTATTGGTACCATACTCGCCCAACAGCAGATGGGACGCACTCGCGTCATTGCTTATGCTAGTCGGCTCCTTTCAGCGGCTGAGCGGAATTATTCGATTACAGAACGTGAGTGTTTAGCCCTCGTGTGGGCCATTACAAAATTTCGCCCTTACTTGTTTGGCCGCCCGTTCTCCGTCATCACCGACCACCACGCCTTATGTTGGCTTTCTACACTTAAGGACCCTACTGGTTGCCTGGGCCGTTGGGCCCTCCGACTTCAGGAATACACTTTTTCTGTCGTCCACAAGTCTGGCCGTCTGCACGCTGACGCCGATTGCCTGTCCCGCAACCCGGTAGATCCGCCACCTGCGAGTGAGTGCGACGATGACACATATGTGTTGGCCGTCTCTGACCTTTCAAGCATTCGCCATGAGCAGCGCTTAGATCCTAAGCTTTGTAGCATTATTAATTGCCTCAGCACGGATCACCTTGATGCTACCCTTGCTATGTTTGTGCTCCACAACGGCACCTTATACCGACGAAATATGCGACCAGATGGCGCCGAGCTTCTGCTCGTAGTCCCCGAACACCTGCGTACCACCGTTCTTCAACAGCTGCATGACGCACCCACAGCGGGTCATCTTGGCGTGTCTCGTACGTACGATAGCGTCCGCCTCCGCTTCTTTTGGCCAGGACTCTATCGTTCTGTTTGTCGTTACGTGGCTTCTTGTGACCGGTGTCAGCGACGGAAGAAGCCCTGGGTTATGCCTGCTGGATCCCTGCAGCCGATCGACATCCCGGTAGACCCGTTTTCCCGAGTTGGCCTTGACCTCCTCGGGCCTTTCCCACTCTCTGCGTCGGGAAATAAATGAATTGCGGTGGCCACAGATTTTACTACACGCTACGCTGTCACCCGAGCGATACCCACCAGCTGTGCAACTGACGTGGCTGCGTTTCTTCTCCATGACGTCATCCTGCTCCATGGTGCTCCATGCCAGCTTCTCACTGACCGTGGCCGTTGCTTTCTTGCTCGAGTAGTCGACGAAATTCTTCGGTACTGCTCCATTAAGCACTATTTTACCACCGCTTACCATCCACAAACGAACGGCCTCACCGAACGCCTCAACCGCACGCTCACGGACATGCTGTCAATGTATGTCTCGGATGATCACCGTGACTGGGATATCACATTGCGTTTGTAACGTTCGCGTACAATTCCTCTCGTCACGACACAATGGGCTACTCACTGTTTTATCTTCTATACGTCCGCGACCCTCCCCTTCAGTTTGACAGCGTACTGCCTCCCACCGCTAACGCCAGTTGCTACATTCGTGACGCCATCTCCCGAGCTGATGCCGCCCGAGTTATTTCTCGCCGCCGACTGGCCTCCTCCCAAAATTCTCAAAAAAGACGCCATGATTCTCGCCACCGGGATGTCCACTACTCTCCGGGCTCTCTCGTCTTGCTCTGGACTCCCGCTCGTAAAGTTGGGCTGTGTGAGAAGCTCTTGCCACGCTACACAGGACCCTACCGTGTTTACGGCCAGTCACTCCTGTGACATACGAGGTCGCCCCTGTACATCCGCCGCGACAGTCCTCTATGCCACGCACCGAGATTGTTCATGTCGCCAGAATGAAGCCGTACTACCCCTGCAGTAGTATGTCCTAGTGCGCACCGGGACTGTGCTTTTCGTGGCGGGGTAATGTTACGTATATGCCACAGAAGAGGACGACGATAGAAAATAGAGTGAGAGACGACGAAGCGGAAGAAACCGTTGAGCTTGCCTGAACACCTGCTGTGTTCTGCTCTGCTCTGCTGTGCTGTGAACACTTGCTCATCACCTGCTGTGGTTTCCTGGCCTAGCCTTCTGCCCCGTATCAATATATATATATATATATATATATATATATATATATATATATATATATATATATATATATATATATATATATATATATATTATTTTATATAAATTCATATTTGATTTCCTTTAGCTAAACCTTGAATTCACATTTAATTTCATGTGTATATGCATTGATCAGAAAATTGACGTTTATTTGCCTTTTTATTGTTTTTGCTTCCTGTATAAATGATGTGCAGTTCACACTTAACTGAGTGTTTATTGGTAAATCTGCAATTACCGACTGTATGTATGCAGATTTATCAATAATCACTCAGTGTAGTGTGAACGGCACATCATTTATATAGGAATGGCAAACAATAAACAAGCAAATAAATATGAACTTCCCGACATTTGCATATGAATTCAGACTTTATATGCATGCAATTAAATGTGAATTCAAGGTTTAGCTACAGGGAAATAAATATGAATTTTCAGCTTATAGAGCTGAGTTATAAAGCAGGCAATGAAAACACGGTGGCCAATTATAAATTAAAACTCAACACAAGAAACCTATAGGGTCTCAGTTAAATCCCAACTTGCTGACAATTAAATTATAATTCACAGGGAAAGAAATGTGAATTCAGAGTTTTTAAATGGGCCGTTAAATATGAACTTCCAGGCAATTAAACATATATTTAGAGTTTATAAACATGCAACTAAATATGAGCTTCCAGGTATTTAAACATAAATTCAGTGTTTGTATACATGCAAGAAATTGTGAACTTCCAGGCAATTAAACAAAAATTGCAAGTTTATAAACATGCAACTAAATGTGAATTGGTTTGTGTGCAGGCAATTGCATAAGATTTATCTTGTCTATTAGGTTGAGTTAATAAGTAGTGAAATAATACGCGGTGGCCAATATTAAATTAAATCACGACAGAAGAAATACATAAGCTCTCAATTAGATCTCAATATATAATATATTGCCAGGAGTGAATAAGCATTCAGTTAAAACTTTATACAATTTTGTAAGGGATGAACCGCATATCGCACTTTTCTTTTTAGCCTTGCCTTGGAGGATTCTTTTCAGCGCTTTATTTATTTATAGGCATCGACGAAGGCGGTGGAAGTGCAGATGTTCAGGAGTGACTCCCCTCAGAACGGCGTTTGGAGTCGCACGTTTCCGTGCGCGGCTCAAAAAGTATTACATTGCATAAAATTCGTGCTGTACCGCTCTGGCGCCTTCTGACAGAGAAGACATCCAAGAAGAAAAGCGTTTGTCACCGTGGTTTTTTTTATGTAAAGAGAATATTCGGAGGAATATTGACAGAAGTTATTGTGATCTGCAAGATGGCATATATTATACGCGGAGCGATAAACCTTAATGTGGGAGTTCGGCCTATGATCTCGAGATGCGCTGTTAAAGCTTACGCAGGTGAGGACCCTAGGAAACTCGTGCAGTCGCGGGGTAAAAAATATTAGCGCAAATTACTGGCACCCAGAGCAGCGATACCTTGCCACGCGATGCTGCGGTTCGCAGACACGCCTACCTGCCGTTCTCATTTTTGCAGCCCAAATGAAGACGGCAGGGTGTACCCTTTATCTGGCATACCACTACCCAATTTTCAAAGTTCAGACCTTGTGTGATTGTGCATAAGGCATTTCTTTTGGGCTCCGTCATCATGAGCAATGATGGCTTCTTTTTTTTTGTTACCTTTAAGCACATATTAAAAAGAGAAAGAGAAGGTCAGAAAGTAAAATAAATTTTGCTGGACAGCGACAGTTTGCTGAACCGGTCCATAGAATAAAGAATGGGAAATTGCTCTCCACTCTCTTTATCAGCCTCTTTGCCAAGAGCAGCGCTACTCGCTGTCATTGAGGTGATTCATTGATAATTTTGATGATTTTTGAAGTGAGAGCGAGATTGGCCACAGTCTCGCCATTTTGCAGTGCCTGTCCACGCCTGTCCTAAATTAGAAAGAAAACGATACGCAGAACAGCACAAAGACCTCAGCAGACAGGAGGCAGTAACCTGCAGGAGCATACAGGCTAGGAGATTCCCAAACCTAGCAAAGTACCACAAAATCTGGCCCGAAAATTAAAAAAATAACACATGCACTGCATGCGGTGAGGTCTCGGATATCCTTCACATGATATGGAACTACAAAGAGATATAGAGATATATATTTTAATGGCAACAGGAGATGTCTGCCTGGTGGTAAGCCTAGCATGCTACTCCTGAGAACTACAAAGAGCAATTAGAGAAATATAATGCTCGAGCGCTCAGTCAAGCGGAGTGGAAGGCAGAGCTGGCACACACGGGTCTCTCTGAGCAGCGCAGCCTGCTCAACAGGGCCTGGGAGACAGCCCAGGCCAATGGTATCCTGGGCTGAGGAAACCACCCACGCTATTGCGGAAAACAATTAAAGTTTACTCTCTCTCTCCGAAGGAGGAGAAGAACAAGAAAACTCGGTAGTTGGTAGAGGCAAACGACAACAGCGGGTTGCTAGGACAGAAGGATCATTCGAACGTAGAGACGGTGTCATGCCATTAGAAGTTTTCTACACCCGAACGAAAACGGTGAAGGACGAGACGCAAGAGGTGTTCGTATTTAAAGTGATTCGCCTATGGCATAAATACAGCTTAAACCATAAAAAAACTGTATGCAAAAGCCATGCCTCTACTTTCAAGCCGACCCTAAGCGTAGCCATGAACATTGCTATCACGTATCTCCACGTTTAACCACAAGCTAAACCACAGATAATTTTTTTACTCGCGCCTGTACGTGCGCTTGTATTCGGGACGCACCTCGTGACTGAGAAAAGAAGAGCTGATTTGCGCCGATCGCGCTCAGTTTTCTGAAACAGCTCGCTTCAGGACGCAGAAAAGTTTCAGTTGCATCGCTTGTTCTAGCCTCATCAGACTTGCTTCCAATCCTCTCCATCTGCCTCAATTTACTCCGCGTCGTCTTTGTACTTCTGGCAACTTGATTTTGTGCCTCTCGTTCTCCGGTAGTTTTGCCAGGTGATACTCTTTAATAGAACATTCGTTTCGGTGCCCTCGCAGTACCCTATTACTTGCGATGGTGAAATTACCCCGATATCTGGGCTAGCTTTTTGCCATTGAGGCGTGCTACAGAATCGAGAAAACCTGACCTTGGCAATGTAAGGGGGAAAATTAAAAAGAGAGCTCTGAGTTTAACACCTTCCTTGGAAGTGCCAGGTCAAGTACCTGGGCCTCGTGATAGAACACCGCCTCACGTGGATCCCTGCGGACAATTCCCAGTCGGAAAAAACTACAGAAAAGTTTCTGATGTTACGACAGAATTTCTGTGCGGTTTTTGACGGGAACCTCTTCATGGATCACTGCCTTGTCGTGGCGGAGGGGCTTGCGAAACTCGATGAAGTCGTGAGCTCTGCTATATAGGGCCACCCAAGATAGACAGGTCACGGCAGAGAGTTCTGACAAAATGTGATTCACAGGAGAAGGTAATGGCAACCCACTCCAGTATTTCCTGCAAAAAACCCTATGGCCAGTGACAATACCATTAAAGATATGGCGTCGGAAGATGAGCCCCCCAGGTTGGAAAGCGTCCCACATGTTACTGGGGATGAACAAAGGGCGATTCCTAGTAGCTCCAGGACAAATAAAGCGGCTGGGCTAACGCCAAAAGGACGCTCAGTTGTGGATGTGTCGGGAAGCGACCGGAAAGTCCGATGTTGCAAGGAGATATATCACATAGCAACATGGAATGTAAGATCTATGACGCAAGGTAAACTGGGTGTCGTCAAGCGAGAAATGGACAGATTCAACATTGATATCTTGTGTATCAGCGAGCTAAGGTGGGCCGGACTGGGAGAATTTAACTCCGGCGACCATTATGTCTTTTATTGTGAGCACGAATCCAAGAGAAGGAATGGGGTCGCTCTCATAGCAAACAGAAGAATGGGCAAAGCAGTGCTAGGGTACAACCCCAAAAACGACCGAATGAATTCACTTCGGATCCAAGGTTACCCTTCCAACATAACAGCTATCCAAGCCTATGCACCGACCACTACTGCTGAAGAAGCTGCCGTTGAGAGATTTTATGCGGACCTACAATGCCTTTTAGACCGCAACCCATCATCAGACGTCGGTTTTCTCAAAGGAGACGGGAATGCTAAGGTCGGGAGTGAAGAAATATCAGGAATTACAGGCAAGTTCGGTCTTGGCGAGCCAAATGAAGCTGGGCAGAGGCTAGTAGAGTTTTGTCAAGAGAACAACCTGACCATAGCGAATACTCATTTTCAACAGCACAAGAGGCTCCTGTACACATGGACTTCACCGGACGGTTTGTACAGGAATCAGATCGATTGTATTCTTTGCCGGCAGAGATGGAGAAGCGCTATACAAGCAGTAAAAACAAGAACTGGGGCCGATTGTGGCACCGATCATCAGCTTCTTGTTGCCAAAATTAAGCTTCGATTGAGGAAAACGCACAAAACTAGAAGGCCTTTCAGGTATGATCTGGATCAAATTCGATTAGAACATGCTGTGGAAGTGAGGAATTGATTTCGAGAATTAGATCTAGAAGACAGAGAGCCCTAAGAGATGTGGACTGATGTTCGTGATATAATGCAACAAGTTTCTACTAAGGTAGTTCCAAAGCAAAGAGAAATGCAAGAAAGCAACCTGGTTGTCTGAAGAGGCTTTGCAAATAGCTGAGGAACGGAGGATGGTAAAAGATACGGGGGAACAAGAAAGATACAAGGATCTCAATGCGGATTTTCAGAAAATAGCAAGGAGAGATAAGAATGCCTTCCTGAGTATACAGTGCCAAACAGTTGAGGACAACAACCAATTAAGGAACACAAGAGCTCTGTATAAGACAATCAAATATATCAAAGGAAGTTTCTGTACTAAGCTGGGCGTGATAAAGGACGAACGAGGCAAGGACCTCACTGAAGCCTCAGAGATAAAGAAGAGGTGGCAGGAATACACAGAAGAACTGTACAAGAAGGACCCGAATGTGCAAACCCAACATAAGACGGTTGTGATTACTGATCTCGAGCCGGGCATCCTGAAGAGTTAAGTTGAATGGGCCTTAGCCAGCCTTGCTAAGAACAAAGCTAGCGGAATTGATGGCATTCCAGCTGAGTTGTTTCAAAACCTCAACCATGACGCTGTTAACATTCTGCATACATTATGTCAGAAGTTTTGGACAACCCTGAAGTGCCAACAGGATTGGAGGAGGTCAGTTTCCATCGCCATTCCAAACAAAGGCAGTGCCAAAGATTGTTCCAACTTCCGCACGATCGCGCTTATTTCGCATGCTAGCAAGGTGATGTTGTAAATCCCCCAAGGAAGGCTGCAGCAGTATGTGGATCGGAAGCTTTCGGACGTGCAAGCTGGGTTTCGCAAGGGCAGAGGAACTACAGACCAAGTTGCCAGCCTTTGCTGGATCATGGAAAAAGCAAGAGAGTTCCAGAAACACATCTACTTCTGCATTATTGATTATGCGAAAGTGTTTGACTGCGTAGATCACAGCAGATTGTGGCAAGCTCTCCAAGAGATGGGAGTTCCAATTCACCTCATCTGTCTCCTCAAGAACCTGTATGAAGGACAAGAGGCCACAGTCAGAACTGGGCATGGTCTTACAAATTGGTTTCCGATTGAGAAAGGAGTGAGGCAAGGCTGCATACTGTCGCCCTGCCTATTTAACCTATATGCAGAGTGCATCATGAGGAAGGCCGGTCTGGACGAGTCTTCAGCTGGAGTGAAGATTTCTGGAAAACGTATCAACAACCTTAAATATGCGGATGATACCGCTTTAATGGCAGAAAGTGAAGTGGAACTCAAGAGACTTCTGATGCGCTTACAAGAAGGGAGTGAGAAGTTTGGGCTTAAACTGAACATTAAAAAGACAGACCATGGCGTCTTGTCCTATCAAGTCCTGGAGCATCAATGGACAAGAAGTGGAAGCTGTGACAGATTTTCTCTTCTTGGGCTCCAAGATTACCTCGGAAGGACACTGCAGCCATGAAATTAGGAGACGCCTGCTTCTGGGAAAGAGAGAAATGGTTAGCCTTGACTGCCTAGTAAAGAGCAGAGACATTAGTCTGCCAACCAAGATCCGTATAAGTCGTGCTATGGTCTTTCCAGTTGTGATGTATGGATGCGAGAGTTGGACTGTGAAAAAGGCTGACCCCCGAAGAATTGACGCGTTTTGAATTGTGGTGCTGGCGGAGAATGTTGAGAGTTCCTTGGATTGCCAGAAGATCAAATCAGTCGATATTGTCGACCATAAACCCTGATTGCTCATTGTAGGGTCAAATTCTAAAGTTAAAGCTCAGCTTCTTTGGTCATCTGATGAGAAGAGAGGAGTCGCTGGAGAAAGATTTGATGTTGGGAAAGGTTGAGGGTCGCCGCAGAAGGGGTAGGCAGCGAACGCGATGGTTAGATCGCATCCTCGAGGCACTGCAGATGAAGTTATGGGATGTTAGGAAGATAGTGAGAGACCGGAAAGCGTGGCGTGACATGGTCCATAAGGTCACGAAGAGTCACACACGACTGATCGACTGAACTGGACTTTTGACGGGAAACTTGTTGTGACAACGGATCATTCTGTAGTAACATCAGATATTTCTGTAGTTACAACAGTAAAGTGCTACAGAACTGCAGACAACAGAAATGTACTACAGAAAGACTACAGAACTACAGCAAAGTTCTACAGAACTGCAAAAAATTTGATGGTTACGACAGAACTATAGAATATTTTATCTTATTTTTCACACAGTTTTGTAGTTTTTTTTTTCGACGGGGAAGGACGACCTTGCTCACCTGAACCGAGTCGGCTGAGCTTCGCAACGGCCCCTTGCAGCGACCAACGGCTGCACAACGTCGTGGGCCATCCGGTTGTTCGAGGCGCCGGCAATTAGCACCACCTTGGATGCCTTCCCCTTTGTTTCCCTCAGGTTCACTAGGATGATCATCTTGACGGATGATGCTAGAGATGGATCTGATGCCTGCTGGGAGCAATGCAGTGCTCTAGGATCCTTGCAATACTGGCAGAAGCCAGTGTCTACGCACTTACCCTGCTCTCGTCCAGAGAAGTCTCACGCACGTGGACAGCTTTCACCATGCCCTGATGTTCTTGTGCAGTAAAAGCACAGCCTCAGGCCTCTTGTTGGTTTGTAGTGCATTTCTACGAAACCAGAAATAAAGCTTCTCCGGCAGTTCATTGCCTCTCTGTACTTCTGAACTAAACTGTTAACATCGTTGCCTGTAAGGAAAGACTACTGTCATCTGCGTAAATGACAAAATTGCTTCAAGGTCTTACTGATTGGTTTCCGATTGTGAAAGGAGTGAGGCAAGGCTGCATACTGTCGCGCTGTCTATTTAACCTATATGCACAGTGCATCATGAGGAAGGCCGGTCTGGACGATTCTTTAGCTGGAGTGAAGATTGCTGGAAAACCTATCAACCTTAGATATGCGGATGATACCACTTTAATGGCAGAAAGTGAAGTGGAACTCAAGAGACTTCTGATGCGCTTACAAGAAGAGAGTGAGAAGTTTGGGCTTAAACTGAACATTAAAAAGACAAAAATCATAGCTTCTTGCCCTATGAAGTCCTGGAACATCAAGGGACAAGAAGTGGAAGCTGTGACAGATTTTCTCTTTTTGGCTCCAAGATTACCTCGGAAGGAGACTGCAGCCATGAAATTAGGAGACGCCTGCTTCTGGGAAAGAGAGCAATGGTTAGCCTTGACCGCCTAGTAAAGAGCAGGGACATTAGTCTGCCAACCAAGATCCGTATAACTCGTGCTATGGTCTTCCCAGTTGTGATGTATGGATGCGAGAGTTGGACTGGGAAGAAGGCTGACCGCCGAAGAATTGACGCGTTTGAATTGTGGTGCTGGCGGAGATTCTTGAGAATTCCTTGGACTGCCAGAAGATCAAATCAGTCGATAATGTCGACCATAAATCCTGACTGCTTATTGGAGGGTCAAATTTTAGTTTAAGCTCAGCTACTTTGGTCATTTGATGAGAAGAGAGGAGTCGCTGGAGAAAGATTTGATATTGGGAAAGGTTGAGGGTCGCCGGAAGGGGTACGAAGCGAACGCGGTGTTTAGATGGCATCCTCGAGGCGCTGCAGATGAAGTTATGTGATGTTAGGAAGGTAGTGAGAGACCGGAAAGCATGACGTGACATGGTTCATTGGGCCACGAAGAGTCGGACACGACTGAACGACTGAACTGAACTGAACTAGTTGTACTATATTGGCTATGTATGTATGAAATAATAAAGGGCCTATAGGATACTTCCTTGCGGGACGCTACCATGTATTTCATTACATGTTGAGCTGCAATCTCTAACAGAAAGGTATTGTTGTCGATGACTCAAATAACTATTTAATAACGTCAGTGCTGCGCCCTTGAAACCACAAATAGGAAGTCTTTAAATAAGTGTAATGTGGTAGATTCTGTCTAAAGCTTTCGAGAAATTTAAACAATATCCATAAAGTAATTTGCCTGTCTTCTATGTCATTGATAATTATATCTTTTTGATGCAGAAGTGCAAGTTCTGTTCAGCATTTTGGCCTCAATTCAAACTTTAGCGGTGTGATCACATTACGTCTTTAAAAAAAAACTAGAACGTCTAACATTCATTATTTTTGCCAACGCCTTTTAAAATACTGGTAACAGCGAGACTGGTCAAATTGCAAGGCCGTCTGACTCCCTCAATCCTGTTCTATTATGGCTGTATTGTACGCCCTCGACCAAATAAGCGAGTCTGTCTATAGTTATAGCTGTTTCCGGACTGACCATATGGATAGCTTTTGCCCTTTTGCACCAGATGAAGCTATACCTGAAGAAATAATATCTTACCGGTGCGGATTTTGCAAGGCTAATGACCATGAGGTTATCTCTCGAACTTGTCAAACAAAACAAAGCATCTGAAAAAGACCGTCGTGAGATGCAGATGCAATGGTCTCAACATGTTATTTTTACACCGGTTTTGACAGTGAACAGGTTTGAGGCTCTCCTTTTGGACGACGTTGAATGGCCGAAGCTATTTGAGACCTAGCCACTGACAATCTTTATGCCACATGTTTACAGTCCTAACGTTAATGCACAGCGTCTTCACAACCACGATACAAACATCAAGAACATGTTGTAACTCCGCACTTTGACGTGATGGCAGTTGACTATCGAATTGAACGTCATTTAACGGTGGTCTATAAGCTCCGCCAACTTCATGAAATGATTGCTGATCGTAGGCAAGCAGCGGAATCCCAGACCATTAATATTATCATCATCATCATCATCATCATCAGCCTGACTATACCCACTGCAGCGCAAAGGACTCTCCCATATTTCTCCAATTACCCGGTTCGTGCTAGCTGCATCCATTTGACCCCTGCGAACTTCTTAATTTCATGCGCCCACCTAACTTTCTGCCGCCCCCTGCTACGCTTTCCTTCCCTTGGAATCTAGTTTGTTACCCTAAGCGACCATCGGTTATGCTCTCCGCAATACATGTCCTGCCCATGCCCATTTCTTCTTAATTTCTACTAGAATGTCGCTAACTTGAGTTATTTCTCTGACCTACTCTGCACGCTTTCTATCTCTTAATGTTACCCCTACCATTTTTCGTTCCATAGCCCTCTGGGTTGTCCTCAACTTAAGTAGAACCCTCTTTGTTAGCCTCCACGTTTCAGTTCTATAGGTGAGTACCGGTAAGATGCAATTGTTGCATACTTTCCTCTTGAGCGATAACTTTAAGCTGCTAGTCCTATTCTGTGAGTGCTTGCCAAATGCGCTCCATCCCAATATTATTCCTGTTATTCCTTTTCATGGTTCGGATATGCGGTTACTACCTGCCTTAAGTAGACATATTCGCCTACTACTTCCAGTGCTACGCTACCTAACGTAAACTACCGTTCCTTCCCGAGGCTGTTGAACATTACCTTCCTACCTTTCTACTTTCCTGTCTAGGTCATCAATCATTATTTGCAGTTCATCGCACGAGTTACTCAGCAAGGCAATGTCATCAACAAATCGCAGATTGCTGTGGTATTCATCTACCCTCATCCCTAACTGCTCCCATTCCAAGTCTCTGAATACTTCCTCTAAGCAAGTTGTGAATAGTACTGGGGAGATCGTGTCTCCTTGACTAACACCTTTCTTTATGGGAATTTTGTTACTTTCTTTTTGTACAACTATGGTTGCCATGCAGCCATTGTGTATATCTTCCAGCACTTTCAAGTACGGCTCGTCTACCCACTGATTTCTCAGTGCCTGCATCACTGCCGAGGTTTCAACTGAGTCAAATGCTTTTTCGTAATCAATGATTGCTATGTATAAGGGCTGGTTATATTCAGAGCATTTTTCTGTTACCTGGTTGATGGTATGGATATGATCGATAGTAGAGTACCGTTTTCGAAAGCCTGCTTGATCTTTTGTTGATTGCAGTCTAAGGTTGTCTTGATGCTATTAGCGATTACCTTAGTAAATACTTAATACGTAACAGACAGTAAGCTGATTGGTCTGTAATTTTTAAGGTCCTTAGGAAAGGAGGATGGCAGAAGTTATGGGGGAAAAAGAAAGATACAAGGCTCTCAATAAGGATTTTCAGAAAATCGCAAGAAGAGATAAGAATGCCTTCCTGAACATACAGTGTCAAGCAGTTGAGGACAACAGCCAATTGAGGAACACAAGAGCTCTGTATAAGACAATCAAAGATATCAAAGGAAGCTTCTGTGCTAAGCTGGGCGTGATAAAAGACAAAGGAGGCAGGGACCTCACCGAAGCCTCAGAGATAAAGAGGTGGCAGGAATACACAGAAGAACTGTACAAGAAGGACCCGGATGTGCAAACCCAACATAAGACGGTTGTGATTACTGATCTTGAGCCGGGCATCCTGAAGAGTGAAGGTGAATGGGCCTTAGCCAGCCTTGCTAAGAACAAAGCTAGCGGAATTGATGGCATTCCAGCTGAGTTGCTTCAAAACCTGAACCATGACGCTGTTAACATTCTGCATACATTATGTCAGAAGATTTGGACAACCCTGCAGTGGCCACAGGATTGGAGGAGGTCAGTTTACATCCCCATTCCAAAGAAAGGCAGTGCCAAAGATTGTTCCAACTACCGCACGATCGGGCTTATTTTGCATGCTAGCAAGGTGATGTTGAAAATCCTCCTAGGTAGGCTGCAGCAGTGCGTAAATCGGGAGCTTCCGGACGTGCAAGCTGGGTTTCGCAAGGGCAGAGGAACTAGAGACCAGATTGCCAACCTTCGCTGGATCATGGAAAAAGCAAGAGAGTTCCAAAAACCCATCTACTTCTGCTTTATTGATTATGCGAAAGCGTTTGACTGTGTACATCACAGCAGATTGTGGCAAGCTCTCCAAGAGATGGGAGTTCCAAATCACCTCATCTATCTCCTCATGAACCTGTATGAAGGGCAAGAGGCCACAGTCAGAACTGGGCATGGTCTTACTGATTGGTTTCCAATTGAGAAATAAGTGAGACAAGGCTGCGTAATGTCGCTCTGCCTATTTAACCTATATGCAGAGTGCATCATGAGGAAGGCCGGTCTGGACGAGTCTTCAGCTGGAGTGAAGATTGCTGGGAAACGTATCAAGAACCTTAGATATGCGGATGATACCACTTTAATGGCAGAAAGTGAAGTGAAACTCAAGAGACTTCCGATGCGCGTACAAGAAGAGAGTGAGAAGTTTGGGCTTAAACTGAACATTAAAAAGACAAAAATCATGGCGTCTTGCCCCATTAAGTCCTGGAGCATCAAGGGACAAGAAGTGGAAGTGATGACAGATTTTCTCTTTTTGGGCTCCAAGATAATCCAGGAAGCAGGCTGCAGCCATGAAATGAGGAGACGCCTACTTCTGGTAAAGAGAGCCATGGCTAGCCTTGAGCGCCTAGTAAAGAGCAGAGACATTAGTCTGCCGACCAAGATCCGTATAACTCGTGCTATGGTATTTCCAGTTGTGATGTATGGATGTGGGTGTTGGACTGTGAAGAAGGCTGACCGCGAAGAATTGACGCGTTTTGAATTGTGGTGCTGGCGGATAATCTTGAGAGTTCCTTGGACGGCCAGGAGATCAAATCAGTCGATATTGTCGTCCATAAATCCTGACTGCTCATTGGATGGTCAAATTCTAAAGGCAAATTTCAGCTACTTTGGTCATCTGATGAGAAGAGAGGAGTCGCTGGAGAAAGATTTGATGTTGGGAAAGGTTGAGGGTCACCGGAGAAGGGGTAGGCAGCGAACGCGATGGTTAGATGGCATCCTCGAGGCGCTGCAGATGAAGTTATGTGATGTTAGGAAGACAGTGAGAGACCGGAAAGCGTGGCGTGATATGGTCCATTGGGTCACGAAGAGTCGGGCACGACTGAACGACTGAACTGAACTGACTGAGAGTCCCCTATCTTATGAATGAGGATAATATTTGCCGTCATCCATGCTTGTGGTACCGTCGATGACACCAGGCACCGCGTGTACAGGGTGGTCAGCTTTCTAGCACGATATCCCCCCGTCCTTCAACAAATCTATAGTTATTTGATCCTCTCCAGCTGATTTCCCCCTTTCATAGTTTCTAAAGCTTTCTTGACCTCGTCCTTCGTCACTGGTGGAACGTCACTGTTTTTCCCTACCGCCAATCTCATTACAGTCCTGATTACTTTGGCTACTATAGAGGTGCGTATAGAACTCCTCTGCTACTTTGACTATCTTGTCCATATTCGTGAGAACGTTGCCCGCCTTCTCCCTTAACGCATAAATCTGGTTTTGCCTATGACCAATTTCTTCTTCACCGGTTTAAGGCTTCCCCGTTCTTTACAGCAAGATCAATTTTCTCCATGTTATTCTTCCTTATATCGGCCACCTTGCGCTTATTGATTAGCTTTGATATCGCAGTCAGTTCTATCTGGTCTGTTGGATTAGAAGCTTTCATAGTCTGGTGTTTCTTAACCAAATCTTTTGCCTCCTTAAACCGCTTACCGGCACCCTCCCTAACTATCCTACCGCCTACTTCTACAGCGCACTCAGTAATGATGTCTCTGAAATTATTGTTCATTACTTCTAGGGTAATGTCGCCAGCCTTGATTAGAGCTGAATATCTATTCATAGAGAAATCCTGAACTCTTCTGCCCTCCACCTCACCGCTAATTCGTGGATGGGTTTTTTCTTACTAATCCGTTGCGTTCCTTCTTCAGATTTAGTCTAATTCGGGACGTCACCACCCTGTGGTCACTGCATCGCACTTTCCCGATTACCTCTACATCTTACATAATGGCGGGGGTTGAACACAGTATGAAGTCAATTTCATTTTTCGTCGCCGCGTAAGGTCTTTTCCACGTCCATTTCCGTTTTTTTTCGTTTGCTGAAGGAGGTATTTATGATTCTGAAGTTATTGCGCTCTGCAAACTCATCTAGTAACTCCCCCCTGTCATTCCTAGAACCAATGCCATATTCACCTATTGCCTGGTCCTCAGACTGCTTTTTTCTCTACCTTGGCATTGAAGTAGCCCATAAGTACAGTATACTGCGTCTTTACGTTTCGCATTGCCGATTCTCCATTTTCGTTGAAGCATTCAACTGCCTGGTCGTCATAACAACATGTAGGTGCCTACGCCTGTACAACCTTCAGTTTATACCGCTTATTAAGCCTAATTACGATGCCTGCCACCCTCTCATTAATACTATACAATTCATCTGTATTACCCGCTGTATACTTATTGACAAGGAAACCTACTCCCAGTTCTCGCCTCTCGGGTAAACCTCGATAACACAGTACATGCCCATCCTGCAGTACAGCATATGCCTCATTCGGCCTCCTAACCTCACTAAGCTAGCCCTATGACATCCCAGTTCATAAACTCTAGTTCCTCTAACAGCACTGCCAAATTAGCTTCACTAGCTAGAGTTCTAGTGTTAAACTTTGCCAGGGTCAGTTTCCAATGGCGGCCTCTACAGCTGAGCCAGGAATTCTTAACACCCCCTGCTGCGTCGCGGGTCTGAGCGCCGCCGTGGTCAGTTGTTCCGCAGCCACTGGGCACTGAGGGCGAGGGTTTTATGGAACTAATGATGGGAGGTTGCAGCCAGTTACTGCACCAGGGCGGCCAACTCCTGTTCTGGTGAGGAGTGCGTTGCCCGCGGTGTTCATCGGCATCAGGTCGCACCCCAAACCTGTTTATGCAATTCCATTGACATGCGGATTTTTTTTATCCGGTGTCAAATTGTGCGGCACCGGGATGTGAGCCCCGGTCCTGTTGCATGCGAGGCGGATGTTCTACCGTTACGCCACAGCTGCACCAATATCATGCTGCCTCGCCATTCATTATGTCCCGTACACCTGCATACTTCACTGATTCCCACAGGCCTTCTGCTGCCCTGCCTGGTGACTCATCGACATCCTTACTGAGGTTTGTGGCCCCTCAGTTATCAAACCTGACATGTGTGCTTTTCCTACACCTGAACTCATAATCAAGATGGTGGCTACAAGTTATCGTGGAGTGCTTCAGTGGAATTGTGAGGGCTCTGGGAAGTGACATCATCCTATATCATCGGCATCTGCCAATCACAGGGCCGACGATTGCGCGATAAATGTTCAGTGGTCCACTGGCACACTTTCCGCACAATTCTTCAAACTCACTCAATCAAGTCGACATCATTGCGTCTATACCGCATAAAAAGCGCGGTAAGCGAGGCAACAACTATACCTGGGTGGAGTTTGGTCGACCAGCACCGGATTTCCTCGGCTAAATTTGGAGGCTCCTCTTCGAGAAGCAGATTTTAACTAAAGACCAAACTTCTGTTCACGGACGTAAGACTGAATTATATTACTGCTAAGGCTCGAAGGTATGAGCTCAGCGTGATTTTTGAAGACGCAATGGCATATGTGGTGCGAGCAGTTCTCCACACAGTTATCGGAAGCTTATCTGTGGCGAACTTTCCATGCCATGGAAGACGGTTGTCGTCGTCCTGATGCAGCGGCGACAAAATACTTTGCAGCGAACTTGTCTCCGGATGATGTCGCACGATAAGCTTAGCGAACGTTTCTCCCCAAGTACGATGATTGGCCTGCACAACATACAAGAACTTGCTTGGTGGGCATGCCAGCCTATGTCGACAAGGTGCCATCTGCTCCAGACACCGAGGGACTCACGAGCCTATTCTCCCCTGAAATACTTGCAGCTGTAGATGAGGCCAGCAGAAGCACAGCACCCGATCCGAACTCCATTACGTATGAGCATTACAGGAATCTCAGCTGTGATGCTCTTCCTCAACTCCTTTACACTATAAACAAGGTATGATAAGACGGCGAAGTACCAGAGAGCTAAAAATCGGTTATTACGATCCCTAATTCAAAGCCAGAGAAAATGCGAACAGACCTTAACAACCTTCGACCTATATTTTCAACGTCAACAATTTGCAAGCTTGCTGAGAATTTATTGAAGCGTATTGATCATACGTAGATTGTCCTGACTTTGGCCAGGAGCTGGTAACTCGGGTCTCTCCTTTTACAGGGTTGTGTGATATCAGAATCAGCCTACGAGGATCCTTGCATTCTGAGTCAGATACGTTATTCCCCAGTCCGGAGGGCTTCAGATTTGGGGTAGTAACCTGGACTGTCTCTTTAATGCTTAAGAGCAGAGATTAATGTCTCCCATAATTTACTCGAAAAGTAACTTGCCAAAGCAAGCCTAGGCTTAGATGTCATGCATATCCAGGACAATCCGCTATAATAAACAATGTATGATCCCATCTTTCTTTGGAAAGCTCGTAGTTTTTTGCTACTTATATTAAAAACAACACAGGTTGCGTTTTATGGCAATCTTAGTTACTCGTTATGAAGCAAAGCAAAAACTTTAAAATAATATCAGTTGCACGTAGGAAGATAAGGTAATTGCAATGAACGAGCACGTGACTGTATAACAGTGTCTTACAATTCATCGCAGTGCAAACACAAATTAGCGAAGTGTAAAAGTTCGCTCGGCTTCAAATACCCGTAAGCATTAGAGAGGTGTTCTTGTGGTAACAAAAAAATTACATGCGATCAGTTGGATTTATGGTATGAAAATAAAGAAAGCGTGCGTGTTTCGACTCCACTAGTGTGTTAATGGGGAGCTGAGTAAAACAATTCTTGAAAATTGGACTTCCCGCTGTTAATACCTGCATCATTGCTTACAAGTAGGGCATTCTCAAGCAATATTCCCGTGTTATGTGTTGAATGATTATTACATTTGATTTTGCTAATTTGTTTTCAGACATTTTAATTTGTCTGCGTTTGCCAGCGCTGTGTTTATGTACGTTATATTATCACTTATACTACTTGTGAATTCATTTATTGTTCCATTAGCGTACCATGCTAGCAAGTTTTCCAGTATCTTTGCATGTGTTATTGTATGTAGTTGTATCCTTCCTACAATAATGCCTCATGGACGCTGTAGGTACTTACATTAAACCATTAAAAATAAATAATTGCAACTTTCCCTAGCTACTTTGACACATCTTGTTTATTTGCATTTGTGGTACTTCGTCATCTTTTATTTTGATGAGTAATGCTTGATAACCTCTTGCCTTTGTTGAACTCAGTTTCAGAGGGGGGCCAGAAATTTTTCTCCTCACTATGCTTTTTAAATAATACGCCCGCCTCCCGGGACGAGCATAACAAAGCAGGCTGCAACCATTACATTTACAGAACAGCTGCAAACGGCAATCTTTCTGGTGCAATTGGTTTCACACTAGTTTAAGTGGTCCAGTTAGGCCCAGTATGCTGCCTCAGGCATACCGGACTTATCACCTCCGACAAGCATAATGGCCATTCTATGCTGCTGCATGCTCCTTGACTCACGCTCCTTGCTCCAATCTGGCGTCCATTAGGAGCTCGCAGGTCTTATATAAAGGATGTAACAGAATTTGGAAAGCCTAAAAAGGCCCAGTGCTTCCCGGTTTCCATATGTACCCGCACTGCACTAAACTGAAGTGTGCTACTATACTCACCGAGCTACCGTGTTGCACCAGGCATCGGCTACAATACCATGGCACTGCGCCGATTGAGGAAGAAAAGCGGGTCTGAGATGGTGAGTAGAAAATCAACGGATGAATATTTTTAAATATGCACTATGTTGAAGACATTTAAAACCCTACAGAATGAGAGCTGAGAGTCTGTTTAGGGAGCCGCACAGGAATTGCCTTTCCATAAGAATGTCGGGCGCTTTTATTAACCTGTCTGTCGTTTTCCGCCTTTTTTTTTCCTCCAATCGCAGGGACTGGGTCTTGAACACCGCCTTTAGGTATGCTGAAGGACGCTGCTCGGCTTTCTTTCTCAGGTGACCGAGGTCTGGAATTCATCCCTGGCACCCCTTGTCCATCGTATTACTTGACAGAGTGACAAGAATAAACCTGTGATAAGAGTCCTATTCTGGGGCTGCCTCTTCACCGACGATGACCTTGGTCCAAGAGGCGCCCGAAAGCGAACGTCTGCGCAGCCCACGACGCAGGAGGAGAGGATCAAGTGTGATTGACAGCGACTTTTCTCCGTGCGGGGTGGCAGGCTATGAGTGATACTTTCATGAGTGAATACATTGTCGTAGAGCAGTTTCCGCTGCACTGGGCGCTGACTAATGGGAGCCACCTTTTCCTAGAACTCACATAGTGATAGGGACATGTAAGACAGGTGTAAGAAGGCACTCAGTTTGACTGTATGCCTCTGGGCGTAGTTGCGGACGTCACTGAGGGGCAAACTCATGGAGACGCCCTATTTTAGCATGACCCGCATTGCCGTCGCAGGTTCAATGAGCAGAAACACTCTTGACGAAAAAATAAAAAAAAATTCGTAGTTGTCCGGATTCAACGACACCGGTAAATATGACGGTTGAGTGGGGGTATCCCAACAGAACCTCCATTGGGCGCACGATACTTTGTATTCTGCGTCAAAACTGCGACACAACTGTTCTCCGGAGACCATACGGGTGCCGTCATATCACCTTTGTTCCTAATTAGCTTCCATCTGTAACTAAAGTTAGAGATAAATTTGAGCAATGCATTCGAATTGACAACATTTGTAGCTCTACTACAGCCTTAACCGTCGACTGCCTCTTGACGTTATTCGAGGACATCATATTGTCACTATGCAGCCAAGGCAACGAGGGCGGGGCTTTCATAACGTCGTTATGCAATTTTGGAGTCATATATCGCCTCTATTAGGACTTGGGTTTTATTTCTACCCCTTCACTTAACGCAATAGTTTTCGAGCCGCCAGTGATAGCCGTAATGTATTTCTTTCGGAAATGGCTGTATTCTACTGCGCAGTGAACTGGCGCGTTTCTTTCTGGTATTGGCTGCAGAGCCACCAATAGTTATCAGCTACTGCAGGCCAGGGAGCACTATCAGATAAGGAAGCGGTTTGGAGAGGGCCCCGTCAGAGAAGCAGGAAGATTGCATATGGCATCACGCTACCAGTCATATAGTGGCACGTGTCATTGGAGGCAGCGTGGAAAGGTGTCAGCGCACTCCCTCTGCCACGCCGGTGGTCGGTTGCGCGCTAGTGTGAGTTTTCGGCCGTTAGCAACCACAAAAACAACGTTACAGGCCTCCATGTGGCAAGCCACACAGAAGAGGCACAACGACGGCGTATTGAAGCACGTAACCGCAGGAATGCGACAATACGTTCGCGTAAGCAACATTCGATAATATAAAGCCGTCTCGTGTTCTCCACTACAGCAGCGAGCATGAGACCTCTAATGAAAAGTGACTACGTCTCCTCAATAAATCATGCGATTTGGGCACCTATGGTCGCTCGAAAGCAAAAATGCTGAGAGCACTGCAGAATCTGCGCCGGAGAAATGCAAAAGCCTGAGCTTTGCTTTTGCACACGGCCCATCGCGCGCTCCTCGTCAAATACAACCAGCCTTCCGTTGAACGCACCAAAGTTAACCAGCGTTAAATAATTTGCTTTACAGGAAAGGAAATGCGCAGTATCTGTCACTTTCGGAATCCCGATGGTGCTTTCCTCCTCACCGTATACAAGGCAAATTCATGTTTCACAATCCCATGTGTAGTGCAGTTGGTTAAAGCGCTGTGCAGAGAGTCCGAGGGATGCAGGTTTGATTCACAGTGGGAACAGGATTGTGAGGGTTTTTATTTTTATAATGGCATAATCAGGATGACTGAGAAGTGGAATCCCGCAGAATCTCGCGAAGAACTGGGCCACTTTTCGACGACGCTAATTCCTAACGCACACACGGACGCGCTGGTGATCGTCATGAGCCTTGAAACACTTGCGCGTTGAAATACCGCAGTATCGGCTATCTAGTGCACAAATAAAGTAGACATATTGTCAAGCATGCGAACGGAAGAGAACAAGGAAGTGCAAAAAGAGGCTCTCCGGAATAGAAGTGAAAGAATAGGAAGCTCAGCATCTGTTGGTTAGCACATCAGACTAAGGTGCAGAACCACTCTGTAAATAAACCTTAACAGTGTGGTGGAAGGTGCTGCAACGATCACCACGGATTCCCCTTTACCTCGTTTGAGCCGACGACTCGCTGGGCTTCCCCCTTTGACCGCCACAATGATCCGAGATGGCGACGCACGGCAGCCAGGTCCAGCGGCACACGCATGTCAGCATTACCGTGAGCCGCGGACTTTTCCTGGCAAGGCTGGTAAAGACGTGGACGACTGGCTCACCAATTACCAGCGGCTGAGCAAGTAAAATCGCTGGGATGCCACTGTAATGCTGGCAAATGTTTTTTTCTTGGGCTCCACAGCCCTGACATGGTTTGAGAACCATGAAGCTTCCCTATCGAGCTGGGATCGTTTTGAAGAGGAGATTCGAAATTGTTTCGCGGATACCACGGCAAAACGGAATGCGCTGAACAGACTTTATTCCAGCGAGCCCAAGTGCCTGGTGAAACATGCACAATGTACATAGAAGAGGTCCTAAAACTCTGCAAAGCGGTGAATCCGAGCATATCTGACGACGACAAAGTTGGCCACCTCCTAAAAGGCATTGCAGTAGACGTATATAACGTTTTAATTACAAAAGAAAACTTAGATTCTCCCACGGCCGTGATCAAGCACTGTCGTACGTTCGAAACTTTAAAGCTGCGTCGCATAACCCCCAAATTCGACCGTCTGCCTAACGTGACCACTGTTGCAAGCATCACGAGCATTCACATGAGCCTCCGCATTTGGCCGACATGATTCGCCAAATTGTCCCTGATGAGCTCTCCCGCCATCAAGATGTGAACCGCAGTGCAATCCCCAGTCATAGCTGCTCCCTGCAGGCAGCTCCCATCCAGCGCTCTTCTTGGGGTTCTACCGCTCCTCCTCCTGTCCGTGACCAACGAAACGCCTCATATGGCCCTGCTCCCCTAGCTCGTACCCACTACAGGGCGCCACCTCTTCCGCAACAGCCCCAGCGGCTGGACTTTGCTGATCGCTTCGATCCTGTTACCGAGGACTATTATTTGGACCGTGCTCGTGAACCACCCGTCTGTTACCGCTGTGGTATGCTTGGCCACATATCCAGATTCTACCGCCGCCGGAATCCAGAACCACGCTACCAGCGCCAATGGTTAAATCGCCGTTCTACCGTGAGTCCAGAAGTCCGTGACCCGACCTATCCCCTCCTTCGGGGCTCCTACCGCTACGAACCACCACGCAACGACTCACCAGTTTCTGTTCGCATGCCTAACATTGTCGCCGGGAAGGTAGGAGACATCCTGATGCCGACGATCGTAGCGCTGCTTAGGGCGGTCCTGCGAGGCCAGAGTGCGTAATCAGGCGACCCGACGAGCCTCTTCAGCGCGGCAGAGAGTGCTCGAAACAGAAGGCTCGGTGTCGAGAGAGAACGGCAAAATGGTGTCGAGAAAACGTCGAGGCGGACGGGCGTAGAGGAGGAAAAATGGACTATAAGAAGTTGTCTCATGCTTCGAGGTGTTATAGGCGTAAGTAATGAAAGGCAGCACGTCATCCCAGTTCTTATGCCGCAAGTCAACATACATCGCAAGCATATTCGTCAGTGTCCGGTTTGTACGTTCAACGAGGCCATTTGTCTGGAGTTGGTACGGCGTAGAGTGACGCAACTGGCAAGTACAATAGCGCACAAGCTGTTCCACAACATCTGCCGTAAACTGGTGGTCGCGGTCACTGATAATTACACGAGGAGGCCCATGACGGAGGACGACAGCGTGAAGAAGAAAGAACGAGACGTCAGCGGCGGTGGCGGAAGGGATGGCGGCAGTTTCACAGTAACGCGTGAGATGATCAACGCACACGATGACCAAGCGATTGCCTTTGAACGAGCGGGGAAACGGCCTATGAGGTCAACACCCACTTGCTCATATGGTGTGGTCGGTGGTGTCACCGGATCTAAGTGGCCCGGCGGAGAAGTCATCGGGAGCTTGAACCGCTGGCACTGCACGCAGGAGTTCACGTAACGCTGAGTCGTTCGACGCATATTTGGCCAGTACAAACGTTCCTTAATGCGGGTAAGAGTCCTAGCAAACCCCAGGTGTCCAGCTGTAACGTCATCGTGCATAGAGTGTAGAATAGAGGAGTAGAGGCTAGCCTGAACGCCTAGCAGAAAGAGTGCACCGCCAGACGAGTAATTTTTTTGATACAGCAAACCATCGCGAATGCAGAAAGGGTTCGCAGATGCCGAATCACGAGCTTTTTCAAAAAGTGATACCAAGTCGTGATCTTTTCGTTGTCCTCGCTGGAAAGTGGCAAGATCCGGAAATTGTACGGAAACGGCGGCAAGATAGTCGTCAAAGTAGTCATCGCAGAGGGTAGTTGCGAGAGGCAGCCGCGAGAAGCAGTCAGCGTCAGCGTGTTGGCGGCCACTTTTGTACAACACTGTAAAGTTGAACTCCTGAAGGCACAATGCCCAGCGGGCCAGCCGACCGCAGGGGTCGCGTAGATTCACCAGCCAGCAAAGCGAATGATGATCGGTGATGACTGTAAAGGAACATCCATAAAGGTACGAGGGGGCGGCGGAAAGTTAGGTGGGCGGATGAGATTAAGAAGTTCGCAGGGTTCAAGTGGATGCAGCTTGTACAGAACAGGGCTAAGTTGAGAAATATGGGAGAGGCCTTCGCCCTGCAGTGGGTATAGTCTGGCTGATGATGATGATGATGATGAAACCTCTGTACGCCAGAAACGACGGCAAGGCACTCTTGCTCCGTCACGGTATAGTTGCGTTCAGACTTGCTAAGGGTGCGACTTGCGTAAGCGACAACGTGTTGGTTTCCGTCATGCCATTGTATGAGCACAGCACCCACGCCGATGCCACTTACGTCAGTGTGGAGTTCAGTCTGAGCTGTCAGGCGGAAATGACGCAGTATGAGCCGCGAGGTAAGAAACCTGAGCTGGCGAAACGCAGAATCACATTCAGGAGTCCATTTGAAAGGAATATCCTTCTGCAAGAGGCAAGTGAGGGGGTGCTGTGCTCATGCGTAACTATTAGTGGCTATGCTTGAGGCGTTTGTCAAAACAACCGCGTTGATACGACTGCGTTGAAGTGAGGGGCGATTGAAAGCAAATTGTTGAAGTCGATATAGAATAAAAACACCGCCAGGGAAACATTTGGTGCCATGTGGACTTATCAGTTAAATAATGAAGACTGAATCAGTCGGACGCCGAAATAACCAGCCGTAGTAATGGCGACGACTACACTGAGTAATTCATAACTCACTTCCTAACGCATAGCATATGAGTCTTTGAAATGGAGACCTAGTTATGTCTACATTCTTTGTCGTCTTTTTATATCTGTTGTTTTGTTGCTGTTCACTGCCTTTCCGGTTCTGTTTACAGTTTTTGTTTTATTTGCAGGTGCGGATGCTCGACCTGGAGGTTTGTTCTTTTTTTCTTCTTCCTCTTTAGTCCAGCGTGGACCACCTAGCGAATCTGAACTCGTTTGTTCCGTTTTTATTTGCTACTATGATAATTTTTATTATAGTTGTCTAGAAAAAGTTTTTTGTTTATCTTGAGGTTTTGCTCCCTATTGTTTAATTTATTTGGCTTTAAGCTCAGCAAAGCTTTTTCTGGTCAGGGCTTGCTCTTCTTTTCTATTTTATTAAGCTCTTCGAGAGGACAAATGAAATGGGGATAGATGTGACGTCATTTTGTTCGGAGAGCACTGCAGAATTTACTGTGGAAAAATGCGAAAGCCTCAGCGTTACAGCTGCACATAGTTAACTGTGTGCCACTTGTCGAACACAGCCCGCTGAACGCATCAAAGTTCACTGCCGTTTTATAATAGGAGCGGTATTTTTCAGTTTCGGGATCTCGTTGACAAATCTCGCCGACACGAGATTTTCTCAACGAGTCTAGAAAGGCATTCGCCTTAAAAATTAAAACAAGCGCTGATTGCTACACAATGTTGTCAAGTATTGAAGCTGCTATCATAATTTCCGCAATGGGAAATCTCTGCTATGGGCGCTCGATATGCGCAATTCCGTCTCATCAACGGTACGGTCACTCAACCTCTTTCTCTTCGCTGCTAGTTGTCTCTGAGCGGGTTAAACTGCGATTATTACCGAGAGGAAGTAACATACACTCACTGAAGGCAAGAAATGATTGTGGTGAAGCTAAGTGAATAGAGCTACCGATGTCATGCCATCACATCGTGGTTGTGTTCACGGCTGGGTTTTGTGGCTATTAAGAATTAAAAACATCACATAATGAACCCAATGGAGAACAGTCCCTCGGAAAGATCTTTGTAGCTTTGGTTGTGATAAAAAAATCAGAAAACATTTGTACTTAAAGGATTCGAACAGATGTTTTATTCGCTCAGTGCAAGGCAAACAGTGCCGTTCCATTCCGCCACTGAAGCAACGAGTATGGCACGCTGTAACTGTGCTCTTAATCATTTATACAAAATTTCCGCTATTTGTCGCCAGGTGACGTTGATCAGAGGACCCTACCCTTGAGAAAACGTAATCTAGCGCTCGGTATACCGTGTGAAGCAGCAGCAAAGCTTAGGCTTGCCCATTTCTCCACTGCAGTTTCTGCAGTAATTCCGGAATCCCTTTTTCGGCTACGTTCGAGCCACAGGGAAATTACCTTCGCAATCCCACAGCTGAGCGGCTTTAATATCTTGCCGAAATTGTTGAACCGAATGCTTCACTGGCCGCGATGCAGTGATTTCGCTGTGGCACCTATTTCCACAGTGATTGCACCGCTCTTAAAAGGCAGCTGAAACTCTTTTCGCAAAACGTGAGTCATGTCCGTCATTTTACAGTTTTTTTTTCTTCTCTGAACAAGACTATCATACTTAAGATAGGGAGTTAGGAGCGCGAACGGACGTTTTTACACAAAACGAACACCAGCGGGACCGCCCTTCAAGCAAATGCCGCTGCTGTCCGTAATTGGCCAGGTCCATCATGACGTCAAGCTCTGGTATGCCCAGGTATGCCAGTCGGGCGCCGGAAGTGTTGCTGCGTGCGCGTCAATTCAGGGGACTTGAGCGCTCGATTTAGAATGTTATTGAATATGCGAACAAAGCAAAACACCTCGAACACTTACCGTACGCGTTAGAGCAACCAGAAGTTCAAAAAACGAGTAGAAAGGGCGCTACGAAAGATGCCGTCGAGTATGTCGATAGCGAAAGCAAAGCCACCATATTTGCGCGAGTCGAAATCTGCAAGAGCTGGCCTGCTTTAACAGCTGCCCTTTACACGCTAAAGGTCGTTTCAGTAGCAACAAAAGGAATAAGTATTGTATACGATGTAATCCTAGTCGACAGTGCGTTAATGCAACTTTCAAGTATTGGCCTCGAGATCGAGCAGAGTCGCCACCTTGTGGCTCAGCGGCGAAACCTACTCAGTGTGGATGCGTTTTTGCGTCGCGTGCCAGCCCGCAGTGATATACGCGCGCGTGCGGCGTGTACAGGAGCATTTTTGTTTGTTTCGCGGTTCCTGTGCGCTTTTGGTTACCTACAAGCCTCTTGCAAAAGAAATATGAACAGTCTATAACCCCACGCTTCATTAAAAAATATATATACTTGCCCGTATCGAGCATGTCATGCTTGGATAAGGACATCATCCATCGCGGTCTTCGGCGCATGAGATTCGTTGACATGCAGTGTCTCAAACGAAGTGGTACTGCCGTTACCGCCGTGTCAAAGCAAAACAGGTCGTTGCCGTCAATAAAGGTTAATGCAAACGCTCAGAAATCGCATATTCCCGTTTCTGTTTGGAATACCGCAGCTACTAAAACATATGCCACCGCAGACGATAGAGTTGTGTGAGTCCTTTTTTCCTTTTCTTTTTACTTTTTTTTTTCTTTAAACCTCTGTCACGGTGTCTCAAAGGTAAGGGCGCTCGACTGCTGATTTCGAGAACGGGGGATTCAATCACAACCGTTTCGAAAGGCGTTCCTCTGCTGTGGGATTTGACTGCACAATAAACAATCCCACGTGATAAATGTGGCGTCAATAATGAAAAAAAAAAAAAAATAAACGACCCCAGAACCAGACTCTGCAATCATCCGTCATAGCCGATGCCGCTTTCATGCGTTAAACCCAAGCCAATATGCATTACTTTTCTTTTCTTTTGTTGTTGAAGGCTTATGTGCATCCGTAAAAGTTTTAGTGATCACATTTTGCTTTAGAGAAATGCTCGAATGTTTGGGAAACGTATTCCCTGCACCTAATTGTTACCCTAAATATTACATAATACACCTAGATCAATGTACTTTACTGGTAACCTATTATAATTAATTATAATCACGTTTCGTCCAAGTGCTGTCTTTCGACAAAACTTGTCATTTCTGACAAGGGGAGTAAAACAGCTTCATGCGGGCTTAAATATCGATGTTTAGTTCAGGAATAAATACATTTTTATAGTCGCATGATAAGATGACCTCTATTTCTTTCGGAAGAGTTTTATATCCGGCATCTGTTTTGGAAGCAACCCTAATATTTTACTTCGCATAAGATTTAGTCACTGCTAAATAATTAGTGATAAAGAAACTTTCAGCCTGTAAAATTGCTACCCAGAACATGACAATGCCCATGCGCAGTTTATAACGATGTCTTCGCAGCGAGTAATTCGTAGCTTGCACTTTAACGTTACTGAAAATTAATCGCTGATTATTGTAAGTTCTGTCAAGTATGTAAAAGTTCTCTCACACGGTGAAATTTATTCTCATCGCAAAACAAAATAATTACACTACTAATTTACCCTTATATATTAACATCACACACATCCGAAATCCCTTATACTTTCCTCTGTTTCAGGAAATCATTTACAGTTAGTGGTGTATGCATTAATACGCTATCACATTCTATGACAGTCCGCAAAAAGCATCTCAGGAAATTCAATCCACTCAGCGCTGTACACGTGAACAATCAGCTTTCCTGTGCGGCGAGGTTTCCTGTATGGTGTCGGCATGATCTCATTTTTGGGGAATACTTGTGCGTGGTTGTCTGGGTCAGAGTTGATGTGCACTCAGTCTAAAGCAACTCGCCATGCAGTGCGCTGCCAATGCTACATTTAACCTGCTTAATCCGCGAGTCAAGTGCGATATGATGAACCAGTCTTTCTCGATTCAACTAAATTACTGCAGGTCAGAGCACGAACCTTGTATCTGCTTGGGCTTGATACTAGATTCGCCGGTCTCACTCGCTTCAGACACGCGCAAGCTGTTTAAGGTCGTTAAGAAAAACAAAGCTGTCATTAGGCAGGCCCATGCATTAGGCGCATGAGCGTGGTACAGCGCAAGAAACGTGCAAAGTAAATCAAGAAGACTGGTGGTTGTGTGCTTTGTTTTCCTAAATTCCGCTCTTCTTCTGCTGCATTAGCGAAATCCTTGAATCTTTTTCTGCAATATTGCATAAATACTGCAGAAGACATGTTTTCATCGTCAACAAACCCGCTGTAAACTCGGAAGCAGACCTATGCAGCGTGCGTTTCTGCGAGCGCCGCTGGCTGCCGATCCACATTACCTGAGTGACGGTGCATGGCGCCACATCTAGGTCGATCTCGCGGCGAATCGCCAAACGGCGCAACGACAAACGCACGCGTACTGCAGCTGATGCCCGTCCTCTCTTTGCAGCTAGATTGTGCGGTGCGATGTTCAGCGCAACGCCGAAAATGGTCGAGCTTCAGCCGCATCATGAAATCAGACATGTTCGCAGCACCTGGAGCGCCGGGTGGAGCGAGCTATCCGGAACGGTGCCGAGAGCGAGCGTGGCGGACGGGCGTTCAGGACGACTGCAGTCCATGGTCGTCCCTAGGCCAATATTTTTCGTATCGGCGCCACAGCAGACCACGCGTGGAAATTGGGCAGCGCTCTAGTAAACAGGCTACTCGTGGAGTGCCTATTGTATATATCACTTTGTCTCAGAATAAAATTATTTATTATCGCACCGCCATAGAAGATGAGCTCATACAGGAAGGTCAGATGAGCCGCGATTGCACCGGCGACTGCCGCTACAAAGCTGTGAAGAGAAACTTGCTTGTATCGCAGTTATTCTACCCAGCATCTCGTTACGGGTCAGCGAGCCTCAATAAGGGTTAATTTTTATATTCCGTTATTCCTGGGTTAATTATTTGTCACATCAATAAATTTGAGCATGCTTTCTTGACGCTAACGCAAGGGATCCATGGACAGCGTGCGGAGGCGCGGCCGGCCCGCACATGAGGAGGCAGTGCTGCTTTCGGACGATGCTTGAGCGCGCTGTTGCTACGGGAGCAGCACGTCGCTACAGGCACTGCGTTTTAAATAACTATTGCAAATGCAGCTTCGTTCTACCGGGTCATATGCATTTCGTTTTCTGTACCTAATTGGCAGTTGACGCAGACTGAGAAACATGTTTTAAGTTCAGTATTCTCGGTTAAGCGTAAAGGCGGTGAAGCCAGCCGTGCAACAACGGTATTAACGTAATTAAGTGCGGGAACAATGACAGAGCCGCCGTGGACTTCAGTTGTGGTGATTTAATTGGAATCCCAAATGACCGAAATCGCGGCCAAGATTCCATTGTCGTCCTCCGCATGCAAACCCCAGCTGATTCCAAAGGCAAGATGCCTTTTTTTTCTTTTTCATGACAGAGGCCAACACAGCCGAAAATTTCTTATCCTCTGGGAGGCTGTAGAGCACCATGTGGCCTGGACCCCCGATGTTCGCTCAACGGAAAGCCGGGCTGATAGCCATCACTCACTTCACGCTCTCCCAAGAATGTTTGTTTTCTAATGACACTAGAAAATATTTTTCAAACTATAAACGACGTTTATTTTACAACTGAGCAAAAAAGGTTCACTGCTTAGAGTGTGCGAACCGCGTGGAGCGCCACTCCGCCACAGCTGCTCATCATCTGGTTGACCTCATGGGATCTTTGAACATGCGGAACCTTCAGCACAGAACGAGGGAACTGGAGGAAACGAAGGCCACCAGCAGCAGAACCTAGGTCATCTATTTTTGCAAGAGGCTATACAAGTAATCTACAGAGAAGCACAAAAATAGTAAAGTGTCCGCCACCTCGTTAAGGAATCCCCATAAGGAACCCACATGAACATGCCCAGTCGGTGCACATAAGTAAGGCAAATGAGGAAAGTCGCGTAATAAACGCAGTTACGAGAAAAGGGTGGTCTGCCCAAAAGAAACAAAGAGGAAAGAAGTTGATGCACGAACAGGTGAATATGACCCATTGCATAGGAATTTAAGGGAAGGAACAAGTTGTCAGTTGCATGGGCTCCCATTGAGAGCGCCACAGGAATTATTACTTGTGCCTTCCTCCTCGCAAAATGCAGGACTTGAAGGACATACACAATCTTTGCACGCAAAATATGTTACAGACCTCTGCCCTTCCAAGCATGGAGAGTTCCCTAGCCATTCAAGCCTTTGTTTGTTGCCGCATAGGTACAATTTGTGAATCGCAGTAGGCTGCACTGTTGCGAACTTGGTGCAGTGGAACCCCAAGGTACTGAAGAGGGCGACAGTCCTAGCATTATCCACCAAACTGATTGGCCTAGAGCATTCATGACCCAACCAAATGCCCTTGGATTTATTTAAATTAAGGGCCGCGTCTGATATATCGCAGAACTCTTTAGTCGAGTGTATAGCCTCAAGTACATTCTTTTTATAAGAAACAAAAGGGCAACGTCTTCAGCGCATTGAGCCAGAGAAATAAATTTCGATAGCTGCGCTCTTAATTACACTGAGACAGAGGGGTTTCAGATATAGGACGAAAAACAATAAAGAGAGTTGACATCCTTGGCGAACAAATGATTCCAGTTGTATTCATTTCGTTTGCTCCTGATTAACAATTACAGCACAGCCTTGTGCCTGTGAGCAAACCGTCACAAATATGCACATACTTCAAGATCACGAACAAGAAATCGTGCCGAAATTTATCAAACGCCTTTTCCAGGTCAATTTGAATCAGAGCTATTTGGTCCGTCTCACCTGATACTGTCTACAATACTGAACGTGCAATATGAATATGTGTTTGAATACAGCGCCCTCTGATACTACATACCTGATGCGAACCGATTAGGAACATAATGACGAGCCGCAGAGAGCAACAAAGAACCTTGGCAAAAATGTTGTAATCAACATTACAGAGCGCAATTGGATGAGGCACTTGAACAGTTTTAAACCGATTAGTATATTTGCTTTTAGGAATCCGTCTTTTGCGGGAGGATGTGGCGCCATCATGCGGGAGCGGGCGAGAAACCCATTGGACGGCAGTGTAGCAGACGACGCGAAAGCGCACCTTACGAAAAGACCACGCCAACGCCGGTAGAAAGCGAAAGCTTCCTCCTTTTCTTGGCCTCCGGGCAGAAAGCAGTGACAGTGATTGAAGTATATTGCCGCGTGCCTCTCTGAAAAGAGGACAAAGAAGAACAGAGGACAAAGAGGACGAAACTGAGTGTAGCGCGTGGAACTGTTCCGATCAGTGATCACTGCCTTGTACTCGTTACATTTTCTGGTGGAGGTGCGGGGTACGATTTCCCTTTTTGCTGAGTGCAACCCCTCAAGGGCAACCGAGCGCCACTACGGATTTGACACCGGTCCATCGCAGTTGCAGCCGCCGCCTTCGAGGTCAGTCGCCAGAGTTCGGGCCTCTTTCCTGCACGCCTGTGGCCAACATGCATAGGTCTAACACGAACATTGCTGCCAACGGAGAGTCTTCACCCCAGTTCGTCGTCCTCCAGTCTCGAACGCCACCGTCCTTCCATGGCGAGCTTTATGAGGACGCTGAAGACTGGCTGGACCAATTCGAACGGGTCGCCAATTACAACGGCTGGGATGAGCAAAGGAAGTTCTATAACGTCTACTTTGCTCTAGAAGATTCAGCGCGGACATGGTTCGTGAACCACGAAACGACACTATCAACATGGGACCTCTTTCGTCGCCAGCTGTTGGCGACCTACACCGCCAACGACCGAAGAGAGCATGCGGAGTCGGTGCTGAAATCTCGTATCCAAGCCCTAAACGAGAGCATTGGAATGTTCTACGCGGACATGATCCGCCTTTTTAGGCGTTCTGATCCAAATATGTCAGAGGAAAAGAAAGTGCGCCACCTCATGCGCGGGGTGAAGCAAGAACTATTTGCTGGGCTTGTGCGCAATCCACCTGGCACGGCATCAGAGTTTCTAGCGGAGGCCACCACGATAGAACAAACACTTCGACACAGGGCTCAGCACTATAACCGTAACGTGTCCGCCATGTCACCGGTCGTCTACGGTTCCGGCATCAACGGTTCTGATGATGCCTTAAGGGAGCTGGTTCGATCTGTGGTCAGAGAAGAGCTGAGACATATTCAGCTACAGGGTCTAACATCGTCGTCGAGGCTTCCATCACTCGCGGAGGTCGTTCGCGAAGAAGTGAGGCAAGCCGTCTCGGAACCGTCTGTGCCTGGTGTGCAGCCACCGCCACCGAGTGTGCCAACGTACGCGGCCGTGCTTCAGCAGCATAACCTCTGTGATCCTCCAAGAGGGAACCCCACTGTGGCGCATCCAAACCAGTACCATAGTGGGTACGGTTCTCCCAGAGCCAGAGTGAGCCCCCCTACTCTTGATCCAAGCCCACGCCACCCTCCTCTTCTAGCCGAGGCACGGCTTCGAAGGACTGACGTCTGGCGTGCTCCTGACAATCAGCCTCTTTGTTACCACTGTGGTGAGGCCGGTTACATGTTAAGGTTCTGTCCGTACCGCCGCGCCGGACTTCGTGGCTTCCATCCGCGTGCACGATGTCCTCGGAGTGGTGAACGACCACCCGAAATCGAGGAGTACCTGTCGACGCATACGAATCCTCCGGACGTCCCACAATACGGGTCCCGCGTCATTACTTCTTCCCGTCATCGTTCTCCAAGTCCACGGCCCTCTACACACCGCACTAGCCGCTCGACGAGCCCCCACTCCCCGAGGCTTCGGGAAAACTAGGAACAGCGACCTGCGGAGGTGAGGCCGCTGACGAGCGAAGTGCTGAACATCCTCCATCAAGTTTAGTACAAGATAACGGCTATCAGACGGCGACAAGTAACGATGATCCTGAGTGCGCAGTTTCGGACATACCGGTTTCTATCGACGATTGTCTCATTACAGCTTTAGTTGATACGGGGGCGGACTATTCAGTTATGAGCAGTGGGTTAGCCAGGAAATTGAAGAAAGTTTTAACCGAGTGGACTGGGCCTCAGATTCGCACTGCAGGGGGACACCTTATTACCCCGGCTGGAAGATGCGTTGCGAGAGTTGCAATTGACGGATTTGTTTATGTTTGCGACTTCGTTGTACTTACCCACTGTTCGCAAGACGTCATACTCGGCTTGGACTTCTTACAGGCTAATGGTGCGATAATTAATTTGCAAGAATCTCGAGTGACATTTTCGCCGAGCCAAGCCATTGCGCGATCTAGCGTCGACGGTTCATCAACGTCCGCCTTACGTATTACAGCTGCTGACGTTACGGTCCCGCCACGGTGCAGCATTATGGTCTTGGTAGAAAGCGACTCACCATGCGACCGAGACGTACTGGCAGAGACGAACGTGGGCTTGCTTCTTGAGAAAGGGATCTGCTCTGCAAGTTGACTTGTTCGCTTACGGGACTTGTTCGCTTCTCGTTGTACCGTCCGACCTCAGGCCAGAAGTCTTGCACGCATGCCACGATGAGCCTTCGGCTGGACATTTAGGAGTCACGCGAACATTAGCACGCATTCGACAAAAGTACTATTGGCCTAAGTTGCTGCCTTCAGTCCAGCACTACGTGAGAACATGCCGAGATTGCCAGCGGCGAAAAACACCTCCGCTGAAGCCTGTAGGGCTCCTTCAGACGATACCTCCGCCAACAGCCCCTTTCCTGCAAGTGGGTATGGATCTTCTGGGCCCTTTCCCAACTTCCGCTTCAGGGCACAGATGGATAGTAGTTGCGACGGACTACTTAACGCGATACGCCGAGACACAGGCACTTTCCCGTGCAACTGCTGCAGAAGTAGCCCAGTTTTTTCTTAAGACCATCTTACTGCGCCACGGTGCCCCATCGGTTATTATCACTGACCTCGGTACAGCCTTTACGGCTGAACTAATGCAGGCTTTCTTCAGTCTTACCCGCACAAGTCATCGTAGGACTACTGCTTACCATCCGCAAACAAACGGACTGACTGAACGCCTCAATAGAACGCTTGCAGACATGATTTCCATGTACGTAGACGTTGAGCATCGCCCGTGGGATGAAGTCCTTCCGTATGCAACTTTTGCATACAATACGGCTGAACAGGAGACGACGCGTCTTGCGCCATTCCAGCTAGTCTACGGTCGTCCCGTCACTACAATGTTGAACGCTATGCTACCCATAAGTCATGGCGACGATGTCACCAACGCCTATGCAGACGTCGACATATTTCTACAGCGGGCCGAAGAAGCGCGCCAGCTCGCACGATGCCGTATTCAACAACAACAACATCGCGATGCCAGTCGGTACAACCTCCGACACCGAGACGTTCACTACCAACCTGGCGATCTTGTATGGGTGTGGACACCAGTGCGCCATCGAGGACTCTCCGAGAAACTACTTCGCCGTTACTTTGGGTCATACGAGGTCATTCGGCGTCTTAGTAACGTGACTTACGAAGTTGTTGCTCGGATCCAACGACCTTCAACACGGCGGCGCTCAAGTGCTGAAACTGTTCATGTAGTGCGGATGAAACCGTATTATGAGGGGCAGTGATCTTTTGCGCGTGTGTAGCTTTGTGTTCCCTGCTTCTCCTGTGTGCATAATATGAGGACAATCCCAGCGTCGAGTCGCCGTTTTCGAAGAGGGGGGGTATATTTGCTTTTAGGAATCCGCCTTTTGCGGGAGGATGTGGCGCCATCATGCGGGAGCGGGCGAGAAACACATTGGACGGCAGTGTAGCAGACGACGCGAAAGCGCAGCATACGAAAAGGCCACGCCAACGCACGTAGAAAGCGAAAGCTTCCCCCCTTTTTTGGCCTCAGGGCAGAAAGCAGTGACAGTGATTGAAGTATATCATGTTCCCGCAGTATGGAGAAATGTACAGCGTTTTCACAATCCACTCATAACGCGCTCATATACTATCTTCGTATTGTAAGAGCGTGTAGCGCGGGCCGTATTCGACGTGACAGAATGAGACGCTCTCAGCGTCCAGGTTTTCGGCAGGCAGGAGAGCGCGGAGGCAGAGAGACAGATAGAGGGAACTCAAAGGGCATAGCAGCCAAGGGTTTGTTGATGCTGCAGAGCTAGGTGGAATCGTCTCCTGTGACTTCGAGCGGCGCATATGCGCGGGGTGTCTTCAGTTACCGTGCACAATGCGGTCTCTACGGCGCCGGCATGGTACGCTTGTAGATGACGCTTCCTCCTCGCGTCATCTACAAGCGTGCAGCTATAAGATTTCATCTACGAAGCTCGGCAGAGAGGCACTTATACACACGCCCTGAAAAAAATCATTGTCCCGGCCGGAATGCGCACCTGCAGGAAACGCGCGGCATTTTTCTGGCAACGAATGATTCAGCGCTGTAGCCGGTTTCTGCCCTCAGGTATAGTGCCTAGAACATACTGGCTAGTGTGCCGTGGGGAGGGCTCTCTCAATGGGAGGAGGTGTCCGCGCCTGCGATGCCTTCCAACTTTGGCCGCCAGGGGCGCTGCTCATCGTAAAGGTGCCGTCGACGCCGTCGACCGCCGGCGCGCCCTTGATTTGCCGCAGCTGCGCTGGCCGAGCCATCAGTGGGTTCGAGCGATTTCGACGCGTCTACGCTCTTCTTTTGTTTTAGTCGTTCTGTTTCTTGCATTCATATGAGATAATTAAATTTGCGACGACTAATGATGCTAAAAATAAAGCATCAGGGCAGGGAAAAGGCATGTTTCGTGTCGCTTTGTCGGAGTGGCTACCGCTCGAATCAGGACTAGGTTTCTATGTTCGGTGTGCCATCGGACCCTACGCAGCTTGCGTAGTGGAAGCGGCTGATTAAAAGACAGGACCGCAAGTTGACTTAAACGTGTGTTGTCTGCGAAAAATATTATGAGGAGAGCTACATCGAGGGAACGTTCAAAGTGACAGTAAACGGCATCGTCAACGAGCTCGCTAGAGATAGACCACGAATTAAGCCCGAAACCGTGCCAACGCTATTCGACCATTACCCGAACCATCCTAAGATGCCTAAGAAGACATCGAAAAGAAAGTTGAAGAACTTCTGTGACCAACCGGCTGCTAAACGACAAAAACGCAGTGCCGTAATGCCAGTGGTGCAGACGACAGCCACGCACGCACCGTCAAGGATGTTTGACAATGCTTCCAAGTAGCTGGCAGCAGAAGAGCCGAGCGAGAACTCATGCCCGCAGCAGCAGACACGTGCAGCTTTGAGCCTCGGGATCCGTTTGACTCAATTTACATACCTGCAACTTGGACCAAATTAACCGAAGCACCTGCTGGATCTGTAGCCTACGCACGTTATCGAGCCTAAAAAGAAAAAGAACTTTGTCACTTTGTACATAGAAAAAGTGATAACTTTTGGAAGCCTGAAAGCAGTTCTGTGGACACTACAGTGTATATTCTCGGAAAATAAAAAAACAAGCGCGTACAATACAACAATATCTAAAGCTGAAGATAGAGCTATATAGGTAGAGTGCACTGGAGGGTCTTTGTTCCGAATGTGGCCTGCAACCAGCTGATTCAGGAAGCACATATCATTCATGGGAATATATTTTGCAGAAAAAGTGTCGCTTGACCGTCAACTCTGAAGGGGTTAGCTGCGCTTAATGCAAATACCAGCGGAGGCTTACACAAGATGCGCAGAAAGAAGGAAAAAGCATGCAACTAGCCAAATAAATGCTGCAACAATTATCGCGCTCTGAGAAGAGCTAAGAGAAAACTGGCATGGAGCGCAGAACAAGTGGCTCTATTGAAAGCGCAAAATGAGGAGCTAATAAGTGAATCTGTGGTTAAAGCTTTTTTTTTTTTTTTTTAATCCCGCGCGTGACCTAGACAATTGTGACCGTACAACAACCGCTCGGCTGCTGAAACCGCGAAGCCGAAACTGGTGAAGAAAGTAAAATTAATTATAAATTACTTAGCGGTGGTAAGCGAGAAACCACGTGGAGAATTATACAGGAATATCTAGCGCATCATTAGCAAGTGAAAAAAAAATACCACCAAAAATTGGTATCAGACTACTTTAAAATTATTGCGGTGTCATATGTGCGGTCTTTCTCCAATTCTTAGCGGTGCATTTCTATATTTTTACTTGTTTATTGTTGCTGCGCCTTTTTGCTCAAATTTTACTATATTGTAGAGTTTGTAAAAAAAAAAAGAATCAGTGATACAATCACCACTTTTGTTTCTTGCCTTTCCTTCTGTTACAAAAGAAAGCACACCGCATAATATTCATTTATGTATGAAGCAACAAATAAGTGACTTCCTAATAAAAGAAATGAATAAAGAGTAAGAACAAAAACTGAAGTCAGATTCAGACTGCTTGTGTTTATTGTCGCATGCAATATGTGTTACGAAAAAGCAAGATCGCCCTTCTTTTCTGTAGCATATATGTGACGCTATAAAACGTCACTAACCTGATATATATCACCTCAGCAATAAGCATGACTGAATTGCAGAAACGTCGACGTAACCTATCCGAAAGCATGAGTCCCGTATACGTATTGACGTTCGTAGCACTTGACTGCGGCATCGCGATATACCATGGACCATAAGAAAAGACCGAAGAGTAAATAAAATTCAAGGTTGGATTAATGAACAGTGTAAAATATTAAGGGTATTTTCTGATACCTGTGTCACACGGACGATAACAGTCGTCGTCGATCCGTTCCGGGTTAGATCGCGATTGAGAATATAGTTCCCATAATTCGGGACAACCACCTGGGCTGACTGAGCGCTCACTCAGAAGGAAGATGCATACGATACTTTACATCCGCAATCGCGATGCGTGGATCGCAATCGAGTGGCTCTAGATCAAATAAAATCGTCATCGGAATATTTCATAGCAATATATTGAATCCGGCCCGGACTCGATCGTTTAATCAAAGATTAACAAACTATATTGCAACCAACGAGTCAACTTTAGGTGGTTTTCTCAAATTTCTTCTCTCGCTGGATATCAGGAAGTCAATATGTGTTCTGCTTAAGACCTTATCCGGTTCAGCTGAATAAATAAAACAGATATATAGCAGACATGGACCAGACAGTATTTGTTAAACGCTTCCTCGAGCGCTATTTGAGCGTATGATTTCTCCGCACAGTACTAGGACGGTATGAATGTCTTCCACCAAAACTGTTTTCAGACACAAAGTGCGCTTAAACCGTCAAGAGACAGGTTTCGCAGTGAAAAGCTCAGCGCGCTATCCGGACCTATGCTGCCGAGGCCGTGAACGCGGAGCGTTAGCACCTTAGCTATTGGTAGCGCCGCCCCGCGGTGGCGGCGGGAAGGCATCACCGCGGCGGACACGCCAGCGCGCGCCCTCGGCACACTAGCCAGTATATTCTAGGCACTATACCTCAGGAGTCAGAACGGATGTGGTCGCAGTGGTGAAAAGGTTCTCAGTGCACAGCCAATGGTCATTCTGTTGTGGACTGATCCGCAACCTTTCTGCCTACGCCGCGATTTCTGCGAAAACAACGACTTGGTGTACATGTGCATCTCCTACATATCGGATCCGCATCTCGGTCAGGAACCAACCCTGTTCTACGTCCAGAGCGATCCACTCTGCAAGTGAACGAGCATGAACCCTCCAGGAGACTCATTTGGGTCGGGCGGTTTCCTTGCCGTTGCAAACGGTTGGACGAAGACGACGATAGCTTCCTAACGAAGTGCATCTGATTGCGCACACCAAAGGGACAAAATCCAAATGCTCTGGCGTGCACGAAGGCGAGCTTTTAAGGTAAAAAAAGAAATACTGTGCGTCGTGCAAGAGTGTCAAGTGCATCATATGCTCCGAGTGACAAAAAACACAGATACTACAGGTATGTATGCATCTAAAGAAAATATGCGTGATGAAGAGTATCTACTGGAGTTTGCACCCAGCCTGTAACGCACCAGACATAGCTGCAATGAGGATTTCTTCGGTGCGTGATTGCTTTAGTTGCGTCGGGGCCTGAAGGCGATGTATTTGTCGTTTCATTTCTTTATGTGCGAAAGGGCTAGGTAGCTTAGATATATCACAGGCGGCTGTGTGCGCTAGGCCGTGATATTTAGCATGTTTTATCGTGACAGCCACCTGACTAACAAGAAAAAAAAATGCGGCGTTTTATTGTACTGCCATTCGCGAGCCTCATGACCCGCTCAACCAATCGGCTCGCGCACGGCGGTGCATCACAACAAACGCCCAATATTTTTTTTCTTTTTAGTCATGCGGCAGTCGTGATAAAACATGCTAAATATTACGGGGTGGCGCACACAGCCACCTGTGATATCTGCGCTACCCGGCCCCCTTCGCACATAAAGAAAACAAACGACAAAATACATCGCCATCAGACTCGCCCAACAAATGCTCATTGCGGCTACCACTGGTGGGTTACAAGCTTGGTGCAAACTCCGGTAGATACTTTTCATCATGCACATTTCCTTTAGATGCATACATACCTGTAACGAAGTGTTTTTCGCACAGTCGAGCGTACGCAGTCGGTTGCTAAGGTCGGCCATTCACATCTTGACGCTTGGTGGCCCTAATTCAAGCTTCACGTCGTTGTTGGTCGCGGCTCGCTGAGAGAAACCTGAAAAACCGCGTCTTGCATCTCGGCACGCTTAGAGAGTGGCAACGGTATGCGGCAGGTGTGGTTGGCATCGCTTTCCCTAGCCTGTGAAGGTCACCGTGCCGCCCGGCGCCGCCAGCCCCGGTGCACTGGCGGCGCCGAGAAACGCCGTCGACGCCGTCCAATGTGTTTCCATCGGTCGTCGCTACGACTTCGCGCATGCGCAGAAAACTCGCGCAAAAGGCGGTTTGATGTTGTGTGCCCGTAATATAAAGTGCGAGGCAGGAAACTCACATTATAAGATGCATGGAGACTTCCATCAAAACAGGTGCTATGGACAGCGGAAATCTACAGAATTCGACAGTAGTACCATCTGGTCACGGAGATTTCTGGCTCTGACGGCCAGCAACGTCTCATAATTTTTTTTTCTCTATAACAATGGGTGCCTTCACTGCAGCACACTTCTCATCGTCTAGTTGATGAATGTTTTTCACTAATGAAGTGTAATTCAAACTCTGATTTGGATCTTCACAACTGCCAAACAGCTTTCAATAACCGATAAATAACACGGCTAGAATACCAGGAGCGTCGCTGTTTGTGCTATGCCCATATTGAATGTCTAGTATTTATAACTGAGTGGGCCTAATGCCTCAAATTAAGCTAAAACAGGCCCCCAAAACAAAGTATAAATAAATATGTGAATGTGGTTTTATCCAGGAACTAAACTGCCTAGGAAAGGATCACACCGCAGCAGTTCGAAACTCAGTGTGAAACGCGGAGCTGCCAAGAGGTGACGCCAAAGCAAATGCTCGTGCCTAATAAAACTCTCAAGGCAGGAATCGCGGCTTTCAAAATACAACTCAAAACAAAGGAGATGATTGTGTATATAATTGCTCATTTATTAAGCAGATATAGTGGTACGATAAAAATGTCAAATTGCGAATATATCACAAGACATTCTGGGCATGCGCACATGGTGACAAAAATTGCTCAACTGTTTCCAAATTCACAGATACCAATCTGGTAGTGACACTTTATTGAGCAACACAAGCAGTAGAATATTGATATGCATTTTAATGAGTTACTACTATTAAGCAACTACGACTTTGGTGTCAACATTTTGTTCATTTCGTAGCTGAGGCTTGTAGGCGTGACACCTACAAATATAACATGACAGTGAGCTACCATCTTCGCTTTGGAACCACGCGATCTGTTCTGCACTGTACCCTTTGCTCTCGAAGCGTACTCTTACGTTCCCACATATTTGTGCCGTATAATATTCTTATGCAGTGCAAATGCGCCCCTTAAAGACCACTTAATACGATATGACACAATCTTATCTAAGCCTCAGTTAGTTTTTGTGTACGTTGTGGGCATTTCTAATGCCTAAATGCGGCTTAAGATTCAGACCCGTCATTATGTAATATAGGTTACTGCAAACACGCTGGAGAACACTGGAGCCCATTCGTGCTAAGGTAAGGACGATAACGAAAGAGAAGACACCGAGGATCAAGGAAACACAGGGTTGTTTATTTTATTTGTTTACGTTCTGGAGGCTTCAACGCTTGAACACTGGAAAAAAATTGGCAATATCGACTTCTCCATTCAGGCACCAGTCTATGCCTATTATGCATTAGCACAAGGGCACCTCGAGTGAGCGCAAGTGGTGGGACGAAGTTCATATGAGAAAACGAATGCAACAAGCTCTATGGGCCGTGTTTCTTCAACAAAAAAGGCAGGTGAGGTGCGATACACAGGCGAGAATTCAGCAACGCTGCCCGTGTGAAGCATTCCGCCTGTGTTTCTTTCAGGTATAAGTCTTAAGTGTTTGTAACAGGCAGTCTTCATAAACCCCGCGATGCTATTTGCAGTAGGTTTCATCCCATGTTCGTAACGACACATTAGGCTATCCTGTATAAATTGTTTTTCTACCAAAGCGTAATTCGAACTTGGAGACAATTCTGTATGCGCGAACGTTATGCTTCTAGCCCGTTTAAAGAGGAAGGCAATTAGGTCAGCTTCGTTTTATTTAGTGACCAGTAAACTGTTTAATAAAGTATCATGTGTTTTGAGGCGAGTTCCCAGCTACTGTTCAATATCATGTATACCCACACATAGTGCTCACACATCTGGTTCCCGTAGTAAGAGATACACAATGCTGTGGTTAGTTTTACGTAAACCTGGGTTAATAGGTAATCGATCCTATGTTGGGCCTTTCCACAACAATACCCCAGTTATGTACGCTGAAAGTCATGGCAACCAATGTGTTAGAAATGACGAGTGTTTTCAGCTGAGGATTGAACCGAAGTTACTGTTCTCAGAAAGTATCCATAAATTAAATCCCCCAGCAGCAGAAATGAAGTAGGTGCGCTGTAAGGCCGTAACTGTTCTGCTAGCGTGAGCCAAAGTGAGGTGAACAGGCCGGTCATTATTGATTCGTTCTGACCCCTATAGGTTTCATTAATGTCATGATCATTGCGAAATAATTTTGAATCAGCCGTGTTCCAAAGAATCACTAGGACCCATACATCTAGTAGGCACTAGCTTCGAGAATTCTTCGTCATATATTCGGTGTATATGAAAGCATCAACTGATGAATTTCCTGCATAGCGAATGAATTGAGATATTTTTTCACGATCCCGAGTAGGTTCAATTTTTTTTTCTTGTAACTCTTTGCATCACAGAGCCAAAGCCATCGTTGGCTTTCAAAATAGGCTCTCCTGTCAAAGGCGGGGGTCGGTTAGCATCACGTCACCGTAACTGCATAAGCTCGTAGTCAATCTGATAGCACCTCGGGATGTCAAACAATCAAGTGCAGCGTTATTAACCACAACACAATGGCGATTCCTTCACCTCATTGGCTGAAATTACTCTTCTAAGGAGACTCCGTTAAATTACCACATGCAACAGTAATGCGGTACCTCGAATTTGACCATTGAAAAAAGTAAACAGCCAAAACTGATCTACTCATTGGCCATGCTTTTTTCGCGCGTGTGGATACCGTAGTTAGAAAATGATGACTAACATTATGTGCAGCAGTTTCTGTGAATACTGTGAAAGAAGGCCAGGTCGAGACGGTAAAGTCATGACGGCAAGGCAAGGTATGCCGTGTCAACGTTTAATCCGATGGTGAACCCAGGTGCGTGCCGGAGCCGGCGAGGCGGGACTATGACGATGGTATGTACAAATGAAAGAAGGTCTGTGGAGAGCTCACTATACATTCACAGCTCTACAGTGAACACCATTATACAAAATACAAAGGCAGCATTCATCTCATCATATTAGACCTAGTAACACTGTGGTACACCAGTGATCAAAAGAAACAGTGGTACTTTAGCAAAGATACAGACAGCAAAGTCAAAATACGTAAGCTGTCTCACATAACTGACTGCTCTTCATGGCAAACAGTCATTACCTCACTGCGGAGAAAACAACGGTACATCATGGATAGTGGATAGTGGCAACTGGTACAAAAGCCGAAATTTATGAATACCGGCGTCGGGTACACATCAACGTGTATAGAGTTGGTCCACGGGACAATGCTGTCGTTGCACTAGCGCAGTTGCATTTGTAACAAATATGTGACCAGTTAATTCCATAAAACCCGACAGAATCTGCTCAAAAGTTGTATTTAAATTGAAAGAACTCATCATACCAAAAAGGGGTCACTATATTCCTCTGCCCCCCAACTAATATTGAGAGAAATATAAATGCGAAAGTCTTCAATACAGCATGCACAAGGAGCTCAGCTGCACGAACTTGAGAATATGTGAGAGTCAGGGCCTGACATCATCAAATATGAGACATCCATCTTTACAACACGTATTTAACTCACTATGATGGGAGAAATGAATGCACTGACGTATTTACAAAATGAAGCAGAATGTGGCACCTTATGCTCTATTTCACATCGCACAGTTATATCTTCCACCAAAAGACGCTTGGACACGAGGCACAGCTATCTTCAGCAGTTGTGCAGATAAAATCTAGCTGCTTCGATGCAACCAACGTTGGACACAGGAGCGTCAATCACCGCACAGCTGGCGTCCACAGACAGCCATAACCACACACTGAGCAAGAAATTATGACAGGTTGAACTAAAAATGCTTGTCCAAGATCGCGTGCTCCCTCCGACGGCTGGTTTTTTGCCGCTGTGCAGCGTCCACAGCTCGAAGAAACTGTGCAGTTCCAGCCGCACTGTCGATGTGGTGTCCATGTCATAATTCGGATCAGCACATTTTTTTTACACACTATCCTCCTGTTGTAACCGAGTTCGTGGCCGTCGCTTCCACTTGCTCCTGGACACTCTTTGCGAGCCATTCAGCGCAATAGCATTGAAGTTTGCAGGGCTCACGCCACTCCCACTGCTGAGCGCGCTCCTTTGGCAGTGTCTCCATCTGCTTGGAAGCATTCGGCAGAACCCAGGACACGTGCAAAACAACAACAGAAGAAAATCACACTCCCTGTGTTATTGACATAGAAGTTACCTGTATTCGATAGCAATGAACTAAGTCTGCGTTCCTACTCTCTATTGAGCCAAGGTTGAGTAGTCCTTTTGGCATTGAGGATCATTGCTATCGTCTGATTATCACTTGCCATTGCATTTTCTACAGCGCAGATCCCTTACAGGTTTGCGCGTTGTAATTTTTACCTGTCGAGTGCACGCACACGAGGGGTATAGGAGCCAATTCTAGATTCCCTACATTAAAACTTTGAAAGCTTCAAGTTCTTTTAAAACACAAAAGAGAAGAAGTTCAGAAAAAACACTTGAACAAATAGCCCGCTAAGGTTAATCTTTGAAGACACAGAGCGCGCTGGATGCTGAATTAAATACTTTGAGTTCTAGAATAATTTGCCTTCCTTTTTAATGTGCGAACATGACTGAATTTTAACTCCTACCCTTTCTCGACTGTTCCATGCGTTTCATCGCATCATTATTGTGGCTAGCTGTCTCAATTTCTGTGCCGCGACTCGCATTGCGAATGCTTCCATACATGCCAAAGTTGACACATCTCCCTTGTTCCTCATTCTGTCCTTCGCAGAGCTCTCAGTTTGTGTCGGAAGCAGGTACAGATACATCACTTGAGTCAAAATTCTGTGACACTTTATTTCCTTTCCTTTTTCCCATTATTATGTTTTGCACAAGACAAATGTTAGTTTATTCAGCAAATATGGAGGTCCGAAATTACAGTGACTATTATTACAGTTGACTATTAGATAGCAATAAATTAAAATTAGGTGATCAGTTGCACCTTTCGTTTATATCTTTCAGCTTCTCATGTTATCTTATATGTTTTGCCATGTATTTTTTTCAGATATGGCCTATTGTTTCTTAACTATGCTGAGCCAGCCGCCTAGCAAGTTTGTTCCGCGATGTGCCATTCCTAGCCGATTTATTCATGCTAAGTCTACATTCGAAATTTTTATTTTCTCCCTGTCAGTCTTATTCATATCATTCTTGCTGAGCTATTAAAAATTCTTTTTATTTTTTAATCATGCTTAGTCGTTATATTTTACAAAGTAATTGCGTTATAACCTCAATTTAGGGAGAATAAGAATTCTTCCCATAGTAGGCACATTGCAGGCCCTACTTTCTTTTACTACAAGTGAAGAAGGGGTTTTGGTCTTCTTCGGTTTTTGGTGTTTAAAGTCCTTAAGTTACCCAGGGTATGAGAGAAGCCATGGTACAGTCAACAAAACAAGCCAAAACCTCCTCTCCACTTGTTGCAAAACAAGGTAGTACCGGGAAGGTGCATACATTGTTTCCCTAATATGGACAATGGAGCTTTGGTTTTGCGTTGTTGGTTCGTTTTGTTTCCTGCCAACCATAGCATGTGTCTCATATCCCACTACGCCCGACTTTGTAAGCGATGCGGCTTGTATTGATAGTGCATAACGTATAGTGAGTAAGAATAATCTGCTGTTTACGTTCACACATTAGTAATAATTGATGGAGACCGAAGTGAAACCACATTGCAATGAAACGTTGCGGAACTATCCAGTACGCTCTTTTATTTAAGAAAGACATGAGACAATAAGATATTTAGCTGCATATATGCAACCAATTCTTAAAAGTATTGGATGATAGAGTATCGTTTTTATGTCATACTTAGTACTCTTTTCATGTGCACTAAACGATCTTTATGCGAAATTTTCGTCCATTTACTATTTCCGAATTACTGTTTAAGAAACAGACAAAGGCAGAGTGCTTACTGCAATGCTTTTTTCCCGAGAATTAAAAGTAAGCGGGACACTTTTTACTGGCGCAACACTCTATATTAAGAATACTGGGATTCCCTCATAACGGTTCGTGGTTAGGTTTAGAGAAGACTAGCGGAAAATACTCCAACTGTGTAAAACGGCAAACAGTGAATCCGACATGCATGCTCTATGCACTATCCCGTGAAGGTATGTAGTATGTTGTCAGAAAATAATTACACTGTGATCGAGACATGTTATTGAAAGGAATAAAATGTTGCGTGGAGCACCTGATTCTAAAAGTCGGCTTTGCTGCATGATGACTCGGTATGCTAAAAATCATTAGGCACCCATCCAGTATCATTTCTAGAAGGCGAAAATATTCAGAAACTGTCATGTTGAGGTTAACTACAGAAAGCTGCATATAAGCTGTTGGCTATAGCTGGACTAGAAACCGTAAATTATGTTATTTAGGAATCATTTTAGGATGCCTTTTTTGGGCGCATATAAAAATAATTCAGAACTGAAGGTTCTAAATAGGTGAGTAACATCTCTGACAACCATAGAGTGCAGTATAATAATTTTGTGGCTTTTGGTATTATAGAAGCTTGCTACGCGGAACATCAGCAAAACGCACCTTATCGACGCAGGATTGGCTGCCGCGTAGCGGCACAAGGGGTCCATCCCTGGTGGAGTATGACATCATGCCCATAGCTCTTCTCTTACCAAAAGTGCACTGATAAAGAAGGAAGAGAAGAGAATGTAAGCAACGTGCACGTGAAGCCAATTAAAGGTCTGAAAGTCTGAGATGATGCCCGCGAATCTCAGAACGTATATTTTAAAGGCACATTAATATCCTGAAGCACGTGATTTGAAATTGTTGATGTACGAGTGATTGAATAACCAATTTGATTAGGTGAATAATGAGTTCAGGCACCATGATAATTAGGAACTATTTTGCTCGGATCAAAACACAATATGTTACGTCTTGATGCCTTTTGCGTGGCACTCAGCATCGCAGCCATTTCTGCAGAATAGATATTTTAGGGTCTCACATCTGAAAGTGACGTCACAAGAGTTTTCTTGGCGCTCTTCACAGTGGGAAGCGATGACCACGACTGCCCCGACTGCCGATCCGAAGCTGGTCGCTCGAACTGTCTCAGGTTACCCCAGAACCGGTTAAGCTGCTGCTTGAACATACGCGTCGTGAGCGTGTACAGGACTGGATTCAAAGCCGAATTCACAGGCAACAGGAAAACAGCCACCCCTGCGTACAGCGTCTCGTCGATCTTTGTGCCTGCGAGACATGGACAAGGGAAGCGGGCAAAGAAAAACTGTATGAGCGCTATGAGGCAGGTAGTTCCTCATTCAAATCGCTATTCACCAGTTAGTCAGTAAAAAGGGATGCTTGATTCCGCAGATATCTGCATACCTCATTTTAAAGGGAAGATATTAAAGTACTGATAATTTACAGCATTCATAAGTAACCAGTCATGGATTTGACTTTTAAAAGAAAACTAAGCAGCTGTATCACTCTGCTTAATTTGACGAGTCTGCCTTAGTTCACGTGCTGCAGTCATGGGCACGCACCAGCAATGGCGATGATCTTGATGAAGACGATGGGCATCCAGCATAGGAAATCAGTGCCCACTATGAATGCGAATCGCTTGGCGATGGCACGGTCGTGCAACTGCTGTGTGGAACGCAGTCCAACCTTAGAGTGCGTTATGGCCACGAACATGGTCAGGTAGGCGTACGCGATGAAGGCGAATGCTATGCTGTTCACAATGCAGAACACGAACGCCGAGTACTCCCAACCTGCAAAACAGCGATGTTCACACAGCAAACGTTATCCGGTTGAAACACGAGTTTATGTCGAGTACACCCTCCCGTACTGTGAGGTAGGTCTCGCCTTCTTTCGGGAATATCTTAATATTTTTGCCTTCCCTTGTTTATTCGTTTGGCTTTAATCGCAGGCGTCCCTACCTGCTTTGCTGATAATTCTGTTCGTAGTTGGCAAAACTGATTCAAATGGTTCAGTATCGGCTAAGGTAGTATCTACTGGAGTTTGCACCCAGCCTGTAACGCACCAGACATAGCTGCAATGAGGATTTCTTCGGTGCGTGATTGCTTTAGTTGCGTCGGGGCCTGAAGGCGATGTATTTGTCTTTTCATTTCTTTATGTGCGAAAGGGCTAGGTAGCTTAGATATATCACAGGCGGCTGTGTGCGCTAGGCCGTGATATTTAGCATGTTTTATCGTGACAGCCACCTGACTAACAAGAAAAAAAATGCGGCGTTTTATTGTACTGCCATTCGCGAGCCTCATGACCCGCTCAACCAATCGGCTCGCGCACGGCGGTGCATCACAACAAACGCCCAATATTTTTTTTCTTTTTAGTCATGCGGCAGTCGTGATAAAACATGCTAAATATTACGGGGTGGCGCACACAGCCACCTGTGATATCTGCGCTACCCGGCCCCCTTCGCACATAAAGAAAACAAACGACAAAATACATCGCCATCAGACTCGCCCAACAAATGCTCATTGCGGCTACCACTGGTGGGTTACAAGCTTGGTGCAAACTCCGGTAGATACTTTTCATCATGCACATTTCCTTTAGATGCATACATACCTGTAACGAAGTGTTTTTCGCACAGTCGAGCGTACGCAGTCGGTTGCTAAGGTCGGCCATTCACATCTTGACGCTTGGTGGCCCTAATTCAAGCTTCACGTCGTTGTTGGTCGCGGCTCGCTGAGAGAAACCTGAAAAACCGCGTCTTGCATCTCGGCACACTTAGAGAGTGGCAACGGTACGCGGCAGGTGTGGTTGGCATCGCTTTCCCTAGCCTGTGATGGTCACCGTGCCGCCCGGCGCCGCCAGCCCCGGTGCACTGGCGGCGCCGAGAAACGCCGTCGACGCCGTCCAATGTGTTTCCATCGGTCGTCGCTACGACTTCGCGCATGCGCAGAAAACTCGCGCAAAAGGCGGTTTGATGTTGTGTGCCCGTAATATAAAGTGCGAGGCAGGAAACTCACATTATAAGATGCATGGAGACTTCCATCAAAACAGGTGCTATGGACAGCGGAAATCTACAGAATTCGACAGTAGTACCATCTGGTCACGGAGATTTCTGGCTCTGACGGCCAGCAACGTCTCATAATTTTTTTTTCTCTATAACAATGGGTGCCTTCACTGCAGCACACTTCTCATCGTCTAGTTGATGAATGTTTTTCACTAATGAAGTGTAATTCAAACTCTGATTTGGATCTTCACAACTGCCAAACAGCTTTCAATAACCGATAAATAACACGGCTAGAATACCAGGAGCGTCGCTGTTTGTGCTATGCCCATATTGAATGTCTAGTATTTATAACTGAGTGGGCCTAATGCCTCAAATTAAGCTAAAACAGGCCCCCAAAACAAAGTATAAATAAATATGTGAATGTGGTTTTATCCAGGAACTAAACTGCCTAGGAAAGGATCACACCGCAGCAGTTCGAAACTCAGTGTGAAACGCGGAGCTGCCAAGAGGTGACGCCAAAGCAAATGCTCGTGCCTAATAAAACTCTCAAGGCAGGAATCGCGGCTTTCAAAATACAACTCAAAACAAAGGAGATGATTGTGTATATAATTGCTCATTTATTAAGCAGATATAGTGGTACGATAAAAATGTCAAATTGCGAATATATCACAAGACATTCTGGGCATGCGCACATGGTGACAAAAATTGCTCAACTGTTTCCAAATTCACAGATACCAATCTGGTAGTGACACTTTATTGAGCAACACAAGCAGTAGAATATTGATATGCATTTTAATGAGTTACTACTATTAAGCAACTACGACTTTGGTGTCAACATTTTGTTCATTTCGTAGCTGAGGCTTGTAGGCGTGACACCTACAAATATAACATGACAGTGAGCTACCATCTTCGCTTTGGAACCACGCGATCTGTTCTGCACTGTACCCTTTGCTCTCGAAGCGTACTCTTACGTTCCCACATATTTGTGCCGTATAATATTCTTATGCAGTGCAAATGCGCCCCTTAAAGACCACTTAATACGATATGACACAATCTTATCTAAGCCTCAGTTAGTTTTTGTGTACGTTGTGGGCATTTCTAATGCCTAAATGCGGCTTAAGATTCAGACCCGTCATTATGTAATATAGGTTACTGCAAACACGCTGGAGAACACTGGAGCCCATTCGTGCTAAGGTAAGGACGATAACGAAAGAGAAGACACCGAGGATCAAGGAAACACAGGGTTGTTTATTTTATTTGTTTACGTTCTGGAGGCTTCAACGCTTGAACACTGGAAAAAAATTGGCAATATCGACTTCTCCATTCAGGCACCAGTCTATGCCTATTATGCATTAGCACAAGGGCACCTCGAGTGAGCGCAAGTGGTGGGACGAAGTTCATATGAGAAAACGAATGCAACAAGCTCTATGGGCCGTGTTTCTTCAACAAAAAAGGCAGGTGAGGTGCGATACACAGGCGAGAATTCAGCAACGCTGCCCGTGTGAAGCATTCCGCCTGTGTTTCTTTCAGGTATAAGTCTTAAGTGTTTGTAACAGGCAGTCTTCATAAACCCCGCGATGCTATTTGCAGTAGGTTTCATCCCATGTTCGTAACGACACATTAGGCTATCCTGTATAAATTGTTTTTCTACCAAAGCGTAATTCGAACTTGGAGACAATTCTGTATGCGCGAACGTTATGCTTCTAGCCCGTTTAAAGAGGAAGGCAATTAGGTCAGCTTCGTTTTATTTAGTGACCAGTAAACTGTTTAATAAAGTATCATGTGTTTTGAGGCGAGTTCCCAGCTACTGTTCAATATCATGTATACCCACACATAGTGCTCACACATCTGGTTCCCGTAGTAAGAGATACACAATGCTGTGGTTAGTTTTACGTAAACCTGGGTTAATAGGTAATCGATCCTATGTTGGGCCTTTCCACAACAATACCCCAGTTATGTACGCTGAAAGTCATGGCAACCAATGTGTTAGAAATGACGAGTGTTTTCAGCTGAGGATTGAACCGAAGTTACTGTTCTCAGAAAGTATCCATAAATTAAATCCCCGAGCAGCAGAAATGAAGTAGGTGCGCTGTAAGGCCGTAACTGTTCTGCTAGCGTGAGCCAAAGTGAGGTGAACAGGCCGGTCATTATTGATTCGTTCTGACCCCTATAGGTTTCATTAATGTCATGATCATTGCGAAATAATTTTGAATCAGCCGTGTTCCAAAGAATCACTAGGACCCATACATCTAGTAGGCACTAGCTTCGAGAATTCTTCGTCATATATTCGGTGTATATGAAAGCATCAACTGATGAATTTCCTGCATAGCGAACGAATTGAGATATTTTTTCACGATCCCGAGTAGGTTCAATTTTTTTTTCTTGTAACTCTTTGCATCACAGAGCCAAAGCCATCGTTGGCTTTCAAAATAGGCTCTCCTGTCAAAGGCGGGGGTCGGTTAGCATCACGTCACCGTAACTGCATAAGCTCGTAGTCAATCTGATAGCACCTCGGGATGTCAAACAATCAAGTGCAGCGTTATTAACCACAACACAATGGCGATTCCTTCACCTCATTGGCTGAAATTACTCTTCTAAGGAGACTCCGTTAAATTACCACATGCAACAGTAATGCGGTACCTCGAATTTGACCATTGAAAAAAGTAAACAGCCAAAACTGATCTACTCATTGGCCATGCTTTTTTCGCGCGTGTGGATACCGTAGTTAGAAAATGATGACTAACATTATGTGCAGCAGTTTCTGTGAATACTGTGAAAGAAGGCCAGGTCGAGACGGTAAAGTCATGACGGCAAGGCAAGGTATGCCGTGTCAACGTTTAATCCGATGGTGAACCCAGGTGCGTGCCGGAGCCGGCGAGGCGGGACTATGACGATGGTATGTACAAATGAAAGAAGGTCTGTGGAGAGCTCACTATACATTCACAGCTCTACAGTGAACACCATTCTACAAAATACAAAGGCAGCATTCATCTCATCATATTAGACCTAGTAACACTGTGGTACACCAGTGATCAAAAGAAACAGTGGTACTTTAGCAAAGATACAGACAGCAAAGTCAAAATACGTAAGCTGTCTCACATAACTGACTGCTCTTCATGGCAAACAGTCATTACCTCACTGCGGAGAAAACAACGGTACATCATGGATAGTGGATAGTGGCAACTGGTACAAAAGCCGAAATTTATGAATACCGGCGTCGGGTACACATCAACGTGTATAGAGTTGGTCCACGGGACAATGCTGTCGTTGCACTAGCGCAGTTGCATTTGTAACAAATATGTGACCAGTTAATTCCATAAAACCCGACAGAATCTGCTCAAAAGTTGTATTTAAATTGAAAGAACTCATCATACCAAAAAGGGGTCACTATATTCCTCTGCCCCCCAACTAATATTGAGAGAAATATAAATGCGAAAGTCTTCAATACAGCATGCACAAGGAGCTCAGCTGCACGAACTTGAGAATATGTGAGAGTCAGGGCCTGACATCATCAAATATGAGACATCCATCTTTACAACACGTATTTAACTCACTATGATGGGAGAAATGAATGCACTGACGTATTTACAAAATGAAGCAGAATGTGGCACCTTATGCTCTATTTCACATCGCACAGTTATATCTTCCACCAAAAGACGCTTGGACACGAGGCACAGCTATCTTCAGCAGTTGTGCAGATAAAATCTAGCTGCTTCGATGCAACCAACGTTGGACACAGGAGCGTCAATCACCGCACAGCTGGCGTCCACAGACAGCCATAACCACACACTGAGCAAGAAATTATGACAGGTTGAACTAAAAATGCTTGTCCAAGATCGCGTGCTCCCTCCGACGGCTGGTTTTTTGCCGCTGTGCAGCGTCCACAGCTCGAAGAAACTGTGCAGTTCCAGCCGCACTGTCGATGTGGTGTCCATGTCATAATTCGGATCAGCACATTTTTTTTACACACTATCCTCCTGTTGTAACCGAGTTCGTGGCCGTCGCTTCCACTTGCTCCTGGACACTCTTTGCGAGCCATTCAGCGCAATAGCATTGAAGTTTGCAGGGCTCACGCCACTCCCACTGTTGAGCGCGCTCCTTTGGCAGTGTGTCTCCATCTGCTTGGAAGCATTCGGCAGAACCCAGGACACGTGCAAAACAACAACAGAAGAAAATCACACTCCCTGTGTTATTGACATAGAAGTTACCTGTATTCGATAGCAATGAACTAAGTCTGCGTTCCTACTCTCTATTGAGCCAAGGTTGAGTAGTCCTTTTGGCATTGAGGATCATTGCTATCGTCTGATTATCACTTGCCATTGCATTTTCTACAGCGCAGATCCCTTACAGGTTTGCGCGTTGTAATTTTTACCTGTCGAGTGCACGCACACGAGGGGTATAGGAGCCAATTCTAGATTCCCTACATTAAAACTTTGAAAGCTTCAAGTTCTTTTAAAACACAAAAGAGAAGAAGTTCAGAAAAAACACTTGAACAAATGGCCCGCTAAGGTTAATCTTTGAAGACACAGAGCGCGCTGGATGCTGAATTAAATACTTTGAGTTCTAGAATAATTTGCCTTCCTTTTTAATGTGCGAACATGACTGAATTTTAACTCCTACCCTTTCTCGACTGTTCCATGCGTTTCATCGCATCATTATTGTGGCTAACTGTCTCAATTTCTGTGCCGCGACTCGCATTGCGAATGCTTCCATACATGCCAAAGTTGACACATCTCCCTTGTTCCTCATTCTGTCCTTCGCAGAGCTCTCAGTTTGTGTCGGAAGCAGGTACAGATACATCACTTGAGTCAAAATTCTGTGACACTTTATTTCCTTTCCTTTTTCCCATTATTATGTTTTGCACAAGACAAATGTTAGTTTATTCAGCAAATATGGAGGTCCGAAATTACAGTGACTATTATTACAGTTGACTATTAGATAGCAATAAATTAAAATTAGGTGATCAGTTGCACCTTTCGTTTATATCTTTCAGCTTCTCATCTTATCTTATATGTTTTGCCATGTATTTTTTTTCAGATATGGCCTATTGTTTCTTAACTATGCTGAGCCAGCCGCCTAGCAAGTTTGTTCCGCGATGTGCCATTCCTAGCCGATTTATTCATGCTAAGTCTACATTCGAAATTTTTATTTTCTCCCTGTCAGTCTTATTCATATCATTCTTGCTGAGCTATTAAAAATTCTTTTTATATTTTAACAATGCTTAGTCGTTATATTTTACAAAGTAATTGCGTTATAACCTCAATTTAGGGAGAATAAGAATTCTTCCCATAGTAGGCACATTGCAGGCCCTACTTTCTTTTACTACAAGTGAAGAAGGGGTTTTGGTCTTCTTCGGTTTTTGGTGTTTAAAGTCCTTAAGTTACCCAGGATATGAGAGAAGCCATGGTACAGTCAACAAAACAAGCCAAAACCTCCTCTCCACTTGTTGCAAAACAAGGTAGTACCGGGAAGGTGCATACATTGTTTCCCTAATATGGACAATGGAGCTTTGGTTTTGCGTTGTTGGTTCGTTTTGTTTCCTGCCAACCATAGCATGTGTCTCATATCCCACTACGCCCGACTTTGTAAGCGATGCGGCTTGTATTGATAGTGCATAACGTATAGTGAGTAAGAATAATCTGCTGTTTACGTTCACACATTAGTAATAATTGATGGAGACCGAAGTGAAACCACATTGCAATGAAACGTTGCGGAACTATCCAGTACGCTCTTTTATTTAAGAAAGACATGAGACAATAAGATATTTAGCTGCATATATGCAACCAATTCTTAAAAGTATTGGATGATAGAGTATCGTTTTTATGTCATACTTAGTACTCTTTTCATGTGCACTAAACGATCTTTATGCGAAATTTTCGTCCATTTACTATTTCCGAATTACTGTTTAAGAAACAGACAAAGGCAGAGTGCTTACTGCAATGCTTTTTTCCCGAGAATTAAAAGTAAGCGGGACACTTTTTACTGGCGCAACACTCTATATTAAGAATACTGGGATTCCCTCATAACGGTTCGTGGTTAGGTTTAGAGAAGACTAGCGGAAAATACTCCAACTGTGTAAAACGGCAAACAGTGAATCCGACATGCATGCTCTATGCACTATCCCGTGAAGGTATGTAGTATGTTGTCAGAAAATAATTACACTGTGATCGAGACATGTTATTGAAAGGAATAAAATGTTGCGTGGAGCACCTGATTCTAAAAGTCGGCTTTGCTGCATGATGACTCGGTATGCTAAAAATCATTAGGCACCCATCCAGTATCATTTCTAGAAGGCGAAAATATTCAGAAACTGTCATGTTGAGGTTAACTACAGAAAGCTGCATATAAGCTGTTGGCTATAGCTGGACTAGAAACCGTAAATTATGTTATTTAGGAATCATTTTAGGATGCCTTTTTTGGGCGCATATAAAAATAATTCAGAAATGAAGGTTCTAAATAGGTGAGTAACATCTCTGACAACCATAGAGTGCAGTATAATAATTTTGTGGCTTTTGGTATTATAGAAGCTTGCTACGCGGAACATCAGCAAAACGCACCTTATCGACGCAGGATTGGCTGCCGCGTAGCGGCACAAGGGGTCCATCCCTGGTGGAGTATGACATCATGCCCATAGCTCTTCTCTTACCAAAAGTGCACTGATAAAGAAGGAAGAGAAGAGAATGTAAGCAACGTGCACGTGAAGCCAATTAAAGGTCTGAAAGTCTGAGATGATGCCCGCGAATCTCAGAACGTATATTTTAAAGGCACATTAATATCCTGAAGCACGTGATTTGAAATTGTTGATGTACGAGTGATTGAATAACCAATTTGATTAGGTGAATAGTGAGTTCAGGCACCATGATAATTAGGAACTATTTTGCTCGGATCAAAACACAATATGTTACGTCTTGATGCCTTTTGCGTGGCACTCAGCATCGCAGCCATTTCTGCAGAATAGATATTTTAGGGTCTCACATCTGAAAGTGACGTCACAAGAGTTTTCTTGGCGCTCTTCACAGTGGGAAGCGATGACCACGACTGCCCCGACTGCCGATCCGAAGCTGGTCGCTCGAACTGTCTCAGGTTACCCCAGAACCGGTTAAGCTGCTGCTTGAACATACGCGTCGTGAGCGTGTACAGGACTGGATTCAAAGCCGAATTCACAGGCAACAGGAAAACAGCCACCCATGCGTACAGCGTCTCGTCGATCTTTGTGCCTGCGAGACATGGACAAGGGAAGCGGGCAAAGAAAAACTGTATGAGCGCTATGAGGCAGGTAGTTCCTCATTCAAATCGCTATTCACCAGTTAGTCAGTAAAAAGGGATGCTTGATTCCGCAGATATCTGCATACCTCATTTTAAAGGGAAGATATTAAAGTACTGATAATTTACAGCATTCATAAGTAACCAGTCATGGATTTGACTTTTAAAAGAAAACTAAGCAGCTGTATCACTCTGCTTAATTTGACGAGTCTGCATTAGTTCACGTGCTGCAGTCATGGGCACGCACCAGCAATGGCGATGATCTTGATGAAGACGATGGGCATCCAGCATAGGAAATCAGTGCCCACTATGAATGCGAATCGCTTGGCGATGGCACGGTCGTGCAACTGCTGTGTGGAACGCAGTCCAACCTTAGAGTGCGTTATGGCCACGAACATGGTCAGGTAGGCGTACGCGATGAAGGCGAATGCTATGCTGTTCACAATGCAGAACACGAACGCCGAGTACTCCCAACCTGCAAAACAGCGATGTTCACACAGCAAACGTTATCCGGTTGAAACACGAGTTTATGTCGAGTACACCCTCCCGTACTGTGAGGTAGGTCTCGCCTTCTTTCGGGAATATCTTAATATTTTTGCCTTCCCTTGTTTATTCGTTTGGCTTTAATCGCAGGCGTCCCTACCTGCTTTGCTGATAATTCTGTTCGTAGTTGGCAAAACTGATTCAAATGGTTCAGTATCGGCTAAGGTAGTCATATGATGAACTTATAAAAGAGAAGCAGTGAACAACAGGAAAAATTTTAAACAAAGAGTGCGCCAGCATATAAAAGAAGCTAAGGAAAAAGCCGAGAAAGACAAAAGGACATGAAAATTGAGGTATGTCATCAAATAGACACAAACTAAAAGAAGGAAAGAAATTAGGAGCTCTTGAGCAAAGGTATGATATGCTATCATTAATGGGCACCTTCAGTGAGCTGGGATCCGCTGGATATATATATATATATATAAGCAGCACACAAGAACGTGACAAACCACTATGTCATGTGAGCACGTGCAATGCCTGCAAAGAACCGACGTCCCCTATCTTACATTTCAGCACTTTTGTTTTCCTACTTACTTATTTAGTAGGCATTTCAATTATATACAAAAGCTATCATAAATAATTAAGTGCTCTAGACCGCATGATTCTTCGCAAGATCCGCAGAGCCTTCAAGAAAAAAGCTGTGCACCAGCAAAACCACAATGAAGGGCCAAGACACAACGCTAGACGTCACCTAGAATCTCTTACGAACTCGTCCATCAGTCTGTGCTATCCCACAGAGTCTTCATTAAACCAAAGGGGAAGAACAAGGCTGAAGCCCTAGTCGCATTAAGTATAGCCCACAGTTCGCAGATTCAAGATAATTGCAGCAATTTACTTTTCCGCATAGTAATTTGCATTACATGCCATATTAGGATATTACTGATAATAATAAATTTTTATTTCAGAAAAGAAATAATTATTCATAAATATTCCTCATAACTTTTATATATGTGAGCCAAGACACTCTTCATGCGTGCATATTTTTAACGTTCCCAAATCTGATTATTAAGCTGAATGAGATGTTTAAAGGGACATTGAAGAGAAAAATGATATTGGCCTGTTTCGATAGCATGTTAGCTCCTAATCACAAAAGGAGCTAGACTAAAGAAAACAAATACAGCAAACAAACATAGGTATTGCCAACGCAGCCAATTCTCTTAAGTACAAATGTCATGGAGTGCAACGGGTCCTGTGATATACTCAATTGCATTAATCTTACATATCCCAATTGTTAATTACGTGTTATTTCTAAACTGCATATGCACTTTGATGACGCAGTGAGGTAGTCAAAAAGACTGCCTAGATGTTGCGATCGTAAAAAACAAAACTGCAGCGCTTTCCGGCATCCCATACGGCTAGTTCTATTTCAGTAAGTTTGGGTTCGACGCATCGTAATAGCAGCGATACAGATTGCATACCTATAAGGTTTTGTTTTTCATGCTCTCGGTTTACAAGCACGGAGCCGCAGGGTAAGTCCAAGCGCTCCTCAGATAAAGTTCATGCTTCGACAAGAGCCTTCATATTTAAATTCATGATATCAAGTTTATAAAGCATCCGGTATATTGGCTTATTGTCCAGTATACACTTGCACCAAAGCGGGTGAAGCGGTCGTACAGGCTAACCTTGTATTACACGCAGGCGCTGGTTCATAAGTAAAACACAGAAAGTCTTGAAAAGGGCAGACTGATAATAAAAGAGTATATATGAGATAATAAGTTAACTGCACAGAACATCACTTACCTCAGCACTCACCGCTGAAATGTTCCTCATAACTATTACTTCTGTACCGTGGTTGCTAACTTTACAAATATATTTATGCATAATAGTTATACGTGCCATTTGGCTGATTATGTGGTGTCATTTTGTGTTCTGTATCTGCAGACAGCAGTGGAGGTAGCCGATGTATCAGTTTTTTGTTTAATATTTTGTGCGCTGCTATTTTGCCGCATTAGTAGAAGTGCGCAGGGCTTTGTTTTTTTTTTTGTACGCAAGCTTGCCATAAGGCATATTATATAAACTCATGTAAATGGTTTTCCGTGAGGAACCGGAGCAGGCTCCCGCTCTTAGCGTTGTCGGTGAGCCATTTGGAAAAGTCCTCTTCCCTTGTTGTGGTTAGTCCCACTTCGCGCAGAACCTGTGTCCTTGATGCCCTTGTCCCTGCACAAGTCCATAGCAGGTGGCGAACATCCACCTCTGGAGCTGGGTGTGGAACACTTCGGGCATGTCGTTGGTCCGATGTACCACAAGTACGAGGTTTTGGCATAACACGTGATTCAGCTTCTCATGACCCGGGCGGAAAAAAAAATTGATAACTTCCCAGTAAGCCACTTCCAGTGTAAAAAACAAAGTAAGCGCTGTGCAATGTGCTGCTCGGTTGGTTCATAGTAACACAAAAATTAGATCACCGCAAGATAGAGAACACATTCACCAAAACAGTGCCTCTTGTATTTTTATTTTCTGCACAAAGCATTGTTCACCCGTACATACCTTTCAAAAACTTCCATAAGTAGTAGTCATTTGCTGTAGAGGTGCTCGGTCATATCAGCGGCGGCGCCCCTAGCATTGCATACTGCCGACAGTGCACCACGTTCGGGCGTTTATTGTATCCCGATAATCGATACTTATTATCTTTGAAAAACATGCCACGCGAAGTGGTATCCCAGGTAAATGATAAGCAGGCCAGTGTTCACGATATATTCGTTGTCTGGCTGAGCGACGGGATTTATAGGCAGCAAAAACAAGCGACGGCTCCCGGTAATGGTAGCATTGATTTCGGCTGCTGCTTCAGAGCCCAGCTCGACGCTCGCCAGCAATTCACAGTCCAAGTGTATACGTTATGATTTCCGTCATTTCCCTCTCAAAAGTACTAATAGAAAATTGTGTTTGTATTACCGCTATAAAAGAGTACAGTTTCGAGTGGCCAGAAGGAAGAAGAGGAAACAATTTTAATAAAATGTAGTATTAAGTGTGGTGAATGTTCTGGGTCAGGGTCACTAAGGCCATCGTTTCGTAATAACTCAGAAATAACCAGCGGCAACAAGGTCATGAAATCCCTATTATTGAATTTTATATTAAAATTGTTATAAAGCTGTGGTCAGTGCCCCTTTCAAGATGTACCATTAAACCCAGGTCAAGCTTTCTAACAAGTCCTTTATTAAGCAGGAAATGATCTTACTTCCCACTGTCGGTGAGATTGAGGCGACGCATGAATAAAATCGAGAGGAAACGTCCGGGCACCCGACGAAACTTAATGATACGTGTTCGGTCTCTCAGGCTCCCGCATCCCCACCAAGGTGGTGCGACTGAGTCATACACTCATGCGTAGAACGTTGCTTTACGCCGGTGTCGAAGCGGCAGCAGCTGGAGACGTGTTGAGGCATCTGAAATCGAGCCTGTCACTGTGTTGCGTCGCGCGCTGATAGCGTTTCTCTCAATAACAAATGGCTGTATGGACGCTTGTGGAGGCTCAAAACGCGCTGCTTCTCCTATATTCATGTCTGGCTAACGTACCTTAGTTTCTGCGTACGCACCCGCACCGGTCTGCATTTCATTGCCTCCTTCGTTTAGGCTGCTTAATCCGATCAAAGAAAAATAGTAAGTGCCTTGATGAAAGCGATGTCTTTGCGAGTCATACACCATGATAGAAGGCCCCTGCTGTGAACGCCATGATAATGTGGCTCACCGAGGTCACAAGTTTGCTACGACCCGCAGCTTCCTACCTAAATCTGCATAGATGCAGGCGGTTGCTTAAATTTGTCAAGAAAACCCACTAGAAAGACCGAGCCCGCTGCCTTGTTAAAAAAAGAAAAACTTGTGTAGTGCTGTGCACGACATATATTTCAAGATCGTAGCTAGTACCACTTTCAACCAATGTGCTTTGCTAGAAACACTTTCATGCTTTCGTCTAGTCTCGATTGCAGGAGAGGCAATAAATCTTTTTCTTCAGCCTTAATTAGACGAAGAACTCTAGAGAATGTTTAGATGGTGATGGGAGGAGAATCGCCATAGTGAGAAAATTCCTGTGGCTGCACTTCAAGCTTTTTTCACACTCATATTGCTCAACTTTCAGTAAAAGCGAACAAAGTGTTCTCCTGGCTAAAAGTTGAATGCAAAAGCCCAAAGAATAAAAATACGGTCATCGAAAATTAATGTTAGGCAGACAGTCCCCTCTGGTACATCTATCGAGACAGAATATTTATGAGCAATATTTTTTTAGACATGTGTATTGAATAGCGCCCTACAGGAGCAGATATGACGACAAACACCGAGAGCTTATGCTTGCTAGACCCATGCACACTATAGCTAACCATGCCGCTTCTTGAGTATATATGAAATGGAGCATAGTAGTTGCATTAGTCGTCGTATGCATACATCCTGCGCATAGTGAATGCCATTTCTTTTGCGTCGATTGCGACAATACGGCGCTAGTTTCAGATGCACAATCGGGTTAAAATGCACAACTTCAATGCCAGCCTTCAAGAAGCTTTCTAAGACACTGAATGATAAAAAATGGCTGTTTTGAAAGCGTTCACCTTATACTGCCTCCTGATGCTTACAGCGAATTTCTTTTTAAAGCATTCAAATTAGTACGTATTGGGAATCATTTCGTCACAACATTGGAGTGAGAGCCTTCATTCCGAACATTTGGCGGCTGGCCAGCGCAGCGAGAGTTTCGGTTCTGGATGTCTTCATGCTGTGGGAAGCATAAACCAGCTCTCACAATGCCAGTTTTTCTCGTTCGATAGAGAGGTAAATGCAACCCTGACCTAGCATGCTTTTCTGCAGTCATCGCTGGGATAAGAATGCCTCTGTGGACGCATTCACATTAGGGCTGTAAAAGACATAAGTATACATTCCAAAGCTGCACCTGAGACAGCCACAACATTTTGGAAACTCCTTCCCGTTCCAAAACATGTGGTAGCCATAAGTTCTGATTCGAACAGTGCCATTCTACTATCGTTTGCTTTCTGTTGAATGATCAGCCTAAAAAAAGTTCAAATCTTCATTTCATTCTTTTTAAACCAGCCGAAAGACAAAACAGAAAGTATAGAAGCGAATATGACAAGGCTGGACTAACAACTGAAGTTTTTTTGAAGGAAAGAAGAAGACTTGCTCTGAGATGCACGCGCACAATACCCAAACTAGTGAAAGGTGAGAAGCAATTCGAAGTTATGGTCTTACTATCAGTGTACTTAAAAAATCGAATTCCTCAATAGGAAGGTTAATTGCGTAGCTTAAGATGTTAAAAACAAATTTGTCGTGAGATAGTTGAGGCGTTTTACTGCGCTAAGGCTTAGGACACGTGTGTGGCGAAGCCGTCAGTCAACCTTCATAATAAGGAACTCAATTTTTTAGATAAATCGACAGTAAGCCCTTGTCGTTCAATGATTTATTCCCTTTACTTGTTTGGGTAGTGTGCGCGCGCATCTTAATGCAAGTCTTTGTTGTCTTCTTTTTTTTAATGAAACTTCAGTTGTTAGATCAGCCTCATCTTGTTCGCTTCTATGCTCTGTGTCTTGTCTTTTGGCTGGTATAAAATGACTGGCTTCCAACTCGCCCAATGGTAAACCTTGTTCATTTCAAGGGGGAACAGCGCAAGCTACACACGGACAAAAACGGGAGGACGAGACACACACAGCACTGACTTACAACTGAAGGTTTATTTCAGACACGTCGGTAAATATACAGTAGCATCAAGGGATACAACAGCAACCTAGTTAGAAAAAATTGCCACCAGAAAACAGAGGAAAACACAGATCATCCAGCTCCCGATAAGGACTCCAATTCCTTATCTATTAGGGCTATGGAGGTGTGCTTACACAATGCTCTTTAAGATGCGCAAAGTTTAAGGCTTCAATAATCTCTCTCGTGGTTTTGTCACCGCGCCTGCTTATCACGCTCGTGTTGCCCAACTTAGGGGCGCATTGCAATCTCGGCAATGCATGCCCAGATAGCCCGAGATATGTTGCGTAACATTGTAATTGTGCTCATACAATCTCTTGTTGAGACATCTGCCGGTTCGGCCTACGTATGCATGGCCGCAAGACAAGGGGATGGAATATACAACGCCCTGAGCTCAGGAAACGAACTGGTCGCGATGATTAACGGTGCATCCTGTGTGCTTACGACCCATCTGGTTAACACACTTGCAGAGGCTTGACAAGCGATCTGGAGCTGAAAATAAAACGTGTATTCCTACTCTTTTTCCTATTTTTCTTAAGTTGTGGGAAATCCCGTGTACGTAGGGGATGACCGCGATCTTGCCCTTATCTCTGACTCTTCTTTCTTTTGCTTTCAACAAGGCCTCCGCCACAGAAAATATGAGGGTTAGCGGGTATCCAGCCTATAGTAATCGGCGTGTTTGGGGGGTGGGGGTCCAACCCTCAGCCGGACATGGTATCCACTTGTGCAAACTGACGGAATTGCACAGACAACGGCGTCTATTCAAAGATCGCCCGTGGTTAGAGCTGCAAGCCTTGAAAACTAATGACAGCTTGGGGGAGTTATGCCGGCACCTCTCCCGACTCTTAGACAGGACAACTGAATCCCTTTGGCAGCTCCTGCTTACTCGACCTCGAACGCTTATGCCGAGAAAGCCACCCTCGAGCAGAAACCAAGTAGACCTTCTAGACGGTGCCATGGTTCCCAACGATGTCCACGACATTCTAGCTCGCGGCGGTCCTAAGTTCGCAGTGAAGCGAAAGCGATCTGCTCCGGAACATCTGAGCATGGTCAGACAAGTTTCCAGACTGGCGCCGGGAACGGAGGTGGATCGCTGCGTCTCCGAAGGTGTGGACGTGTTTAACCGTTGAAGGTCGGCATGCAAAACACTACCTGTGGGGAAGACTGTGATCTACCTCAAAGAAAATCAGCTTTGCATCCTCCCTTCGGACAAAGAAGGGGGCTTTACGGTTCTGCAAAAAGCCCGTGAAGCCATCGGCACATCCTTAGATGATTGCAGCAATGTGTCCTTAAAGAAGGTAAAAAACAGAGCTAAGAAACTGTGTGAACATTTGAACCTAGGAAAGCTGTGTAGTACGATTGAAAGCAGCAAATACCTGAGCTTGGAGAGGTTTGTCTCGGTAAAAACCCATAAGGTGGATCCTCCATTTCGTTTAATAATTTCAGAGACGAAGACCTGGCAGAAGTCTGTCGCATCATTTTTACAGAGACAACTCAAACTCCTAACTGTTGACGACCCATTTTTATTAAAAAAAGCAGGACCTGTGGTTGACTTTCTAAAAGCTAACTCTGAAATGACACTGACAGGATGTTCTACCGACGTAAAGGACTTATATTCCATCCCCCATGACGACTTAGTCAATTGCATTAGGGATTGTATCGGCCAGCATGGAGCTATAAAATTTCAGAACGCGAGTTGCGTCTCAACTGCCGGCTTCCTTGAGCTACTGTCAACATACCTGAGTTCCACCTTCGCGGAATGGAACGGCTCAGTTTTCATTCAGAAAAATGTCATCTGTATTGGATCATCAATTGCACCCATCCTCAGTGATCTTTACTCGGCCATGAAAGATAGAGCGTTGCTCACGTCCATTCAGGGAAGCAATGTGAAACAAATCTCTATATTTATGAATGATTATCTTGTGTTGTTACAGTGTGAACAGGACGTCCTCCCTTCCGAAACTTCCAATTTTCTTAGCAATTTTGCAAGCACTCTGAGCCCATTGACTGTCACTCATGAACTTCCTCATACGGGTTTTAGAATTGGGAATTTATTTTAACCCCAGTCACGTGTGCTGGGCCTTTGAGCCTCGAGCCAAGAAATCACTTCTTCCTTTTGACTCACCACACTCAACCTTAGGCGCAGTATCATCAATTCATGTTTTGACAATTCATTCAAAAAATTCCGGCAACCATAAACTGGAAAACAGCTTTATAACCCAGACGCGCCGATTACTAAAGGCTGGGTATCCGCTAACCCTCATATCCTCAGTGGCTGAGGCCTTCTTGAAAGCAAAAGAAAAAAGAATCAGAGATATGGGCAAAATCGCCGTCATCTCCTATGTACACGGTATTTCCCACAACTTAAGAAAAATAGGAAAATGAGTAGGAATAGACGTTTTATTTTCAGCTCCGGATCGCTTGTCAAGCCTCTGTAAGCGCGTTAACCAGATGGGTATTAAGCACACAGGATGCACCGTTAATCATCGCGACCAGTTTCCTGTGCTCAGGGCGTTGTATATTTCATCTCCTTGTCTTGCGGCCATGCATACGCAGGCCAAACCGGCGGGTGCCTCAACAAGAGGTTGTTGGAGCACAATTACAATGTTACGCAACGTATCTCGGGCCACCTAGGCATTCATTGCCGAGATTGCGAATGCACCCCTGAGTTGGGCAACGCGAGCGTGATGAGCAGGTGCGGTGACAAAACCACGGGACAGATTATTGAAGCCTTAAACAATGCGCATCTTAAAGAGCATTGGGTCAGCACACCTCCATAGCCCTAATAGATAAAACATTGCAGTCCTTATCGGGAGCTGGGTAATCTGTGTTTTCCTGTATGTTTTTCTGGTGGCGATGACTGTTTCTAACTAGGTTGCTATTGTATCCCTTGATGCTTCTGTATATTTACCAACGTGTCTGAAATAAACCTTCATTTGTAAGCCAGCGCTGTGTGTGTCTCGTCCTCCCCTTTTTGTCCGTGTGTAGCTTGCGCTGCTCCCACTTGCGATGAGCCAACTAGCCCGCAACGTTTTGTTCTTGTTCATTTTGTATTGTTATCATCAGCCATAAAAATTTTCTCAGCCTTTTCCAATGTCACTGACAGTTAGCTTCTAAAACACACACTTCCTCCCAAACCCCACGTCGGTATCGGAGCAAGTGTGCTTTTTTTCCCTCACAGTGCTGTTATCATTTCACTCACCCCTGGAGTCCGGGTCGTGGATGTGCAGAGGCAAGCAGACGCCGTTGCTGCCGTAGAACTCTTCGCCGTAGTAGTCTGGCCTCATCATGGGCACTGCTGCGAGCAGAAGGGTCACCAGCCACACGCTCAGCATGCACAGCCAGGCGAAGCGAAAAGTTCTCCGCTTCAGGGACAGCGGGTACATGATGGACGCGAACCTGTCCACTGTGATCACAGTCAGCGTAAACACCGACGCCTCGCTGCTCACCTGCGCACAAGCGAGTCGAGCGTGTGGGAAGTGTCATCCATGGCCTGATGGTCACAGAAAAGCATTATTTCAAGCACGCCCTAGAGAGGAAAGTCCAGCCTTCACCGAAGAGCACTGGTTCAGATGAGAAGATGTCTGGTACTCTATTTGTAGGCTCTTCTTAGCCCACCTGTGAAACAAGACTCTGAGAACTGCTAAAACCCACTGTTACTCACGGCAAGGGGTGGCTGCCGTGTAAAGAGAAGGTCATGTTGAGGACACAGAAATTGGAAGAAGTGATTAGCTGCCGTGTCTAAATAGACATCCAGGTTCACGCATCACAAGTACTTGCCCTCATGATATTGCTGCAATATAGGGTAATCCGGATTCTCTTTCAGCATCTTCTTATTTCGCAAGAAACAGAAACATTGTATGAAAATGTCTGCGCCAAACATCAAAACTGTACAGGGAGAAATTTCAGAACTTTGCTAATATGTTTTGTTCCTGAGTACAAGATATGGTAGCATTGCATATTTCTGAGGCCGTTATGATACTAACCATGGCGAAATGCATTTTACATGATTCCGTTCCAGTTGCAGTTTTCCGATCGTCCAGCTAATTATGAACTACACGAGTCAGGTACGATAGTTGTCTCATTGCGTTTTTAAAGTTGTAGGCACTAGGCTGCACACAACTATTCATAAAATTTATAAAGCCACTTAATATTATTTCGCCTATAAAAAGGCGCTCTTGAGAAGATCTCCATCAGCCCTTTTATTGCTAAATCTCTAATGTAGGCCCGAAACAATTTTTTTAAGAATGATCGGAACAGTAAGCAACATTTCGCAAAGGAAGGAAAAATGTCACGTGCAGTGTGATGTCATCTTTTTATTTGTTTACAATCTTCTGATAATCACACAGCGGGCCAAACATTTCGAATACAGCAACGAATATTTGAATTGAGAAAATATTCAGTGCCGATCACAACGCCCCTCATAGTCTTGTCTAACGCTTTTACAGAAACGCAGTTTTTTCTACGTGGGTTATTTGTGCGCACTCTATATCCACGAAGGATCCCTTTCACTATGTGGACACGAATTACCTGTTTCTTTACTTAAAATGGGTTTAGAAAAATAAAGATATTCCTCAACCAGATTTGAAGCACGTATGCATTTGCTTTCGTTCTATCTACAACGACACACAAACACTAAACTCCTAATTATTAAGAGTTAGAAGCAGTTGTTTAATTCACTTTGTAGACTAGAGATAATCACCCAGAGTGATGAAAGAGATAAAAATGGTGTCCACTGTAAGTAGCCGTACGTACCATGCCTTAAAGCGAGTTACCACAGTTCTTCCTGCCTGTTTTCATCATAACGAAATTACCCCGACTTTTCTTAACTGTATTGAAGAAGTATGCTACGCTGTTGCGTTTACTTTTAGAAGCCGCGTGCAAAGTTTTGTTCTATTCTTACTTTTACAGAAGGTATACACAGTTTATTCGGTTGGAAAGACTCGTGCGGAAAAATCCTGATTGCGTGACTGGTTGTGATGTAACAACCACATGAGCTCGAGCGGGTATTTCAAACCCGCCACTCTCCAAATAAAGCTGCGGAATTTATTAGACGAAATTAGTTTAATACTATTGAGGCTCCAATCCCGATCCTCTGCATGCCAGACGGACACGAAACACATAGGCCACAAAGGGTCGCTAGTACCGAGCGTGTTGGAGGAGCTCCTATTTAACGCGTTGCGGTGTGTGACTTACTAACGTGCGTTTGCGATGTGTGCTGATGTTACTGTAATGAAAATTTAAAATTCAAATGGTTTAGGAAAGAAAATTCACAACTGTTCACCTCTGCTGAAGCAAATATTGAGTGAAAGCATTAGCTGCGGCCGATCGAGATTTCTTCCTCTTCTCTTTTTCTTCTTCCTCAGCCCACATATAAAGCCCCGCTTTAACCAAGTCGTGTTAACGTGCCTTAGTGGCCTGTAGGAGTAACGTGAATGCCAGGGTCCTAGCAGGCCGATTCTGACATAAACGTCCCAGGTGAAATGAGAGACCCAAGTTGGCAGCTCCTGCTAACTGAGCCGCGGCTCCGACCGCTCCACGCCGACCGCTTGAGTTGGGAGCCTATCTCTCGCTTTTGTGTCACGTGGGGTGTGACGTCACAGCATCACGTGGGTGAGACGCGACGCTACGTCGACGGCTTCAGTTGGTAACCCAGCTCTCCCCATAGTGTCACGTGCAGTGTGATGTCATAGCGTCACGTGGGTAAGACGTACACGGCTACCGCTGCGCTACACTGAAGGTTCGAAACCTATAGTAGCATTGCTTTCCCAATAAAATACAAAACGTTAGCGTAAAGAAAACGTGATGTTAAAGTCGCTGCGCTTTGTCTCTGAAAGCGAAAGTTTAGCCACCTCCTATTTTTATTTAATCGCAATGTATTTGTTGGGAGCAAATATTTCCTATTTTCTAGAGCGGTCCTGGTTTGTTAGAGGCTATAGTGATTGAAAAACATATTATTTCTTTTCCCAGTTGACAACCTGTGCTCTGTAACTAGGGAAACGGTGTGACAAATTAATTTGATTGTCTGTCCTTTAGTAAAATCTAGTAACTCTCTTCTGAAACTGGGAAAGGGCGGCATGCTACGGAGAGAGTTATGGAAGAAATAAGCTACTGGAAAGAAACCCACCCTTCAATAGTAGGTTTTGGGATAACGTTCGCAACAGTCATGGTGGTATTTATTAACCACGCAGTAATAACCTCATTCGGAGATAATCATAAAAGGTTATAGCAAAATTGCGAAGGAAAGTACGCAATGCGCACATGCGCTGTGATATGTGACACAAAAAAAAATTGTTTTAATATTCGAGAAGCAAAAAATTTATAAAACGTTAGAATTTAACTAAAGCAGAAACTGGTGTTCGTTTTAGACCAAGAAGAAACTTCCGTTGCTAAGTGTTTCAGCAGTGAGGGAACAAACAAAAGCGCGTTTAGGAAACATAGAATAAATAAACAAGAAAGTGGCAAATACAAGAAAACATTTATCAATATCAGAGTATGCAATCCTACTTAGGTAGGTGAGCGCTTTGAGTGGCAGTTTATTATCGCTTTACGAAAAGATTGAGAAACAAACTTTGTTCGACATTTCCCACAAAGAGACGCCTAATATTTGCCAAATATTACTCTTTTCTGCGTTTGCAGCTATATTACTCCTCTGGGGGAAAAAAAACCTAAAGGGAGAGACCAGTAAAACATTTTTTTTCGAATTATATGAATTACTAAATATCACGGTGAACATATAGGTTCCCTACTTTCCCCTCCAATTTCGATAAAATTAAAACATCAAGACCGAGGCTCCTATAACATACTCAGCGAAAACAGAGGATGCATACGCTGAGCTATTAAACTAAATACAAAAGTTGGAGTCAATTTTTGCCCATTGATGACTCAGATTGCCATTGACAACGGTCAGATAAGGCGTCCTAATAGACAGGTGCACAAGCTCAAGCGCTGGTCTATGTGCTAGATTTTAATCCAGTGCAATTTTTATGCACAGCTTACAGCCTCAGCCCTAGGCCCTATCCTTCTTCAACCTATTCCCCTTAGCTTGACTCTCGCATGACGCTATTATAGGCCTGGGAGACGACCAGTGCTGCCAGAGTTTCTCCATCCACTGCACCAGGCGACCCTAAGGTTTTCTTTTGACCTACTTACAGCAAACCCAACATTATCGGAACTCTACCAACGAAGGCGGCCATGAACAGCAGAATTATAAAGATACGATGTGTGAGGACAAGGAAAATTTCCTTGCACCATCCGTTCTGTCTAAAAAGACGTCATTTCCTATCCGTTGCCTGAACGGTTTTGAATCGAAAGCTACATTCGCTAGTTAGAACTGAGTTTCGCGTGGGCATCAGGAGCCAGAACTACACATGCGCCGTTACCAAGGAAACCAGCTGCGCCACTTCGCGGGTGCTCCATAGGTGAGAAAATTGATGGCGAGCACGTGCACTCCACGCGGCAGCTTCGCGGCTTCGAGAAGCTGTTTAGGAAGACCGCGAAAACTTTGCTTGCTATGAAGAGGCCCATGAATGAAAATCAAAGGGCGAAGCGTGCGACTGAGGCGCCTGAAGAGCGCACAGAATATCTCGCCGGGCGCTGACGTCCAGACGCGGAGCGACAGATACGCCGAGCCGATGCGGAACGACTACGGGAATAAGAAGAACGTTGGGAAGAACAACAAAACGCAAAGAAGATGCGCCGGATGGGCAGGTCACACCAGTTGGCTGGCAGCCAGTGCATCGGCAAAAAGAACGTCAGAATCTGACTTAAAATGACGAGTTTGCTCTGTGTGCTACGTGTGCAAAAGGTTGTGGTATCGGCAGGACGTTACAATGGTGAGTGTATTCATGCATTTAATTTTGAAGCAAGCTTTCCCTAAATGGTGTGTAGAAATGCTACAAGCAGCCACTGTTTGAGCTACATGTAATGATTTGCTTGCTAAACTGCAGATTCCTATTTACAGCTTTAGCCACGGGTATCGGTACGCGCCGATGCCTCCCGTTCTACTAGTGCTCGGCGATCTCACCGAATTGTAGCTCTCGCTACGTATATTCTGACCTATTCTAGCTAAGCCATCGACATGCTTTTCACAATTGCCATTCTTATACTGATATGGACAAAAAAGTCGAAAAGATAAAGCTATAACTGCAAGGAACAGCTGAGTTTAGTTACTATAAAGGCTTAAAGGGCGTCAAATAATTAGGATAACTGAAAGGCACCGGCATTAGCTGGGAACGTACAATGTGCTACTAATGGACTGAATAGAAAAGAGGAGAGAAATACAGAACCAGTTTTGCATGCATCTTTAGGCTATTGCTGCTCGAGTATACAAGACGCATGCTGAAAGTGCTGAACCTAGAACTGAACTCCGCGTCATTTCAGCGTGTCTATAGCTCGTTCACTCCTTGTTCCTGAGATGCAAGTGCTGTCTACCACAGCTTCTGAATACGAACAAGGGCCGAGCGCAAGTTAGGGGCAGAGACGAGCACGCGGAAACGATCAATTTCACAACGCACAGAAAGTGCGTTCCCAGTAGCCTCACATCCTGCCAGCAGCTCTCATCACTCGGAGGTCTGCCATTGCGAATCGACATTTACAAAGACCAATCTCAGCCAGAGGTAGCGAAACAGCATACCTTCAGCGCAAAGGCAGGACGGTATAGTTTATGGAAGAGGTTGACGTGGGGCAAGTGATTTGCCGAACTTTCACACAGTAAAGGCAGTCGTTTTGCTGGTAACCACTCAGTAAGAAAGAGAAGGTTTATTGTAAGTCAGGGAGGTTGGTTGGGCATCTTAGACGGTCGCATTCGCTGTTTGGCGGATTTGCTGAATAAATTTTTCGTTATTTGCAGCGTCGTCTTTTGTCAGTACCTTTCGATATATATTGCCCCTACCATTTGTCACCGATCACGCAAGTTAGGAAAGAAAGATGACAGTCAGGAGAGAAAGAAAGGATGGAGGTGGGTAGCGCTAGGAAGAAGGAAAGTACAGGGACATATTGGGAGATGCTGCCGCACACAGATAGAAATAAAAAACCAAAAGTGAAAAGTGAGACAGGCGCAAAACCTCTATCGCTCTCATTATTCGGCGCGATGTTATCACTGGCAAGAGTGCCACCACGCGCTCACCGCTTCTGAGCCCGCTCTTTCACTCCTAGGTTTGAGTCTTTTAATCTCTTCATCGGCTAAGCGAAACGCTGCAGCAAGGAAGCGAAATGCTTCTTCCTGAAGGGTGTCAGCTGAGAGCTCCACGAGGAGCCGGTAAGTGGTGCGGTACAGATGATAGGTTTCGCAGTAGACAAGATAAAGTTGGGCTCGCAGTCGAGTATATGGGATAGGAAGGAATTTTATAAAGGCTGTTACGTCACATTTTTTGAAGGTGGTCGTGGCGGTTTCCTTCGCCAGTGAGGGACACGCGTCTCAGCACTTTTGCGCATGCGTCCCCAGAGAAGCAAAGAATAGGGCGAGCACACTGTGTAGTATTACATCGGGCGCCAGATGAAAAAGAAAAATGGGACTTCTGGACTTGTCAAGAAAGACGCTCCGACACCTGGCGGCTTCTGCGAAGAAATGAACTAGGCGTCGGTTTCATTCTTTAGGCAAGTTCCATCGAAAAGCCATCAACGTAGTAGTCGATGTAGTCGGTACGCGTCTCGGAAATATTCATGCGGAATAATCCTGATTGCTCCTCAGAGTTATCGGAGTACAACTTATCGTGCGTGATTTTCTAACAGCCCACATTTGAAATTAAACCATACGATGAATTGGCGAACAGTCCAAATGAAGCCAAAATCGGAGAAAAGCTTTCTCTAATTGTCACGTAGCGGGCCTCCCACACTTCGAGCGCTAAGGCCCCTCTATTCAACACAAATGTGCGGATAGGTTTCATGTCCGCACTCTGCCATTTGCTGCCCCGCTCCCCCTCTTTTTCGTAACTCTTGCTTGTGCGCCGTCTCGCCGCCATACAAGAGGCCGGGGATGGATGGATGAAACATAGGAGCATCCCCTTTGAAACGCAGTAGGTAAGAGTTGCTATCATGCTCATTTCTTTACTTACATCTTAATTATTGTTTTAAATCGGTTAACTATACCGTCTTTCCATTTACTGAAATTTTTACCTTGCTAACATTGTGTCACTTTTCTGCTTTTAGGCCAGAGGCCTTCCAATCGTTTTTTGCTAGCTTTCGCCGCAGGATTATTCACGCGACCACTGGTATCTCTAAACCCCAGAGCCTCAGGAAGAGTGACTGCGCCTGCATTTTTTCCGGATGGATACCATCACATTTTAGTATAAACGGATAACTCGTTCATGGGTTTACCGCATACTGCACATGTATCATCTTCATGGTTAAATTTTGTTTTGTAGCTGCGTGTTCTGCGCCACCCTGATTTAGTTTTAAAAAGTAGAGCACTGCCTCTTGAGTTATCAAAAAAAGCTTCCTTCAAGATCTGCCTTTTCTACTTCTGGTATAGTTCTACACTCTGTTTCTTTTCTATACAAATTATCCAATTATTCCTTCTGTGTTTATCACCCGTTGCTCAGCGCTCTTTATTCCTTCGTCCTTGTGGCCAACATACCTACTGGTTAGTTTCCTAGTTCTTTTCCTCCATTGTGAGTCAACGCTTTTTAGCGTACGCATTTAAATACTTTAGCTGCCCACATGTTACTGTCGAATTTCCCCAGGCTTTCGTAGTATAATATTTTACTCTGAGCTTCACGTACTTCGAATGATGCCCAGCCCATATCTCGCTGTACCACCTCATTTGTGGCTTTGCCGTGGGCACCCAGCGGCAATCGCCTGATGACTGTGATTTTTTTATGATGTCAACTGTGTCTCTGCTTTTAGGCACATACCAGCTTTTCCGAAAGTAAGCCTGGGCATCAGAATTCCTTTCCAAATAGCCCTCAATTCTTTATACCTGTTTTATCCCTACAATGCCCTCTGCTTCCTGATCCCGGCATTTTGTCACACTTCTGCCCTAGGTTATTTTGATTAGGCTTTGCTCATGCTTTTCAATGGATGCCAATCCTGGCTACCCATATCAGGAGATATATTCTGCCACACATTATCATCAATCATCACCAAAATTATCCGACCCGACTTAACTGCCCTAAAACTGAAGCCTGCAATACTTAACAAGAGTTTGCAAGTCTTCCTGGATATCTGCTAATATCACAATATCGTCTGCATAGATTAAACCTAGGAGGCGGCGCTCTACGACCTTTCCGCCTGATCTATACGACAAGTTAAACCTAGGCTACTTTCTCGTATCCTCCGTTCCATATTTATCATATTGCGCGCGTGGTGGTGATAACGCCGATGTCCACAAATGAGGAGTCTGGGAGTGCACTGAAGAAACTTTATTGGGCTAACGTGCGCCCGCAAAAGAACTGTAACATACAATCGGCGGCGGCGATAGCAACAACCGATCTCGGCGGTCATGGAACTAAGAATGCCTCTCGCACAACGTCAACGCTCAATTTAAAGGCGGCTCAGGCACATCTAGCTAACGCTGTGAACTGTTACTAGCACAACCTGGAACATTGTAGATACATGCGCGAGCCGCAGGAATCTTCGACACAGATCTCGGCGCATCTTGTGCGACAAAGAAGCTGACGAAGTGGCGTCTCGGGGCATCGATCATGAACAAAGATTACACACTTGATAACCGTGGAAGAATCAGAGTGATAGGGCCGCATGCCGGCGGCTGCTAAAAAAAGCAACCAAAAGAGCTTTGAAAGTTTAACGGCTGTATAAAGCATGAATAGCAACTGTGATGCAGGACGACCCTGTCTTAATCCTTGGCGTACCTTGACCGCATCTATACTTCTTATCTCTTCTCATCCTGTAATTTCTACTTTGTTATCCCGGTATATTTCCTGTAGTAAACTTGTTGTCTCTAAATTGATACCTTATTTTAATATGTTCAACAGAAGTTTCCTCTTTGCGTTGTCGTACGTCCTCTCTCTCTTTCTGCCTCCAGCTGTCCGGAATTCGCCTATTCATTACGACTGTTTCCAAAGCATTTACCAACGTTATCTTACTTCCTGGACCAAGTTCAATAATCAGCTTGGCCGGAATTGGCCGGAATTTCATCTATCCCTGTAGAGGTGCTTTTTGGAACATTTTGTTCCGCCTTTTCCTAGTTTATATTGATCAGTTCTAAGCTTCTGTGTACTCGGCCATCTTGTGTTGCTCCCTGATCTGCGCAGATTGCCCTATCGTCGCTCCTAAATGACTCGGCTATAACTGATGTAATGTAGCTCACAGCGTTGTCTCGTTTTAAACAGTCTCCATCGTTATCTTCAATCCTTTCCTGCTTTCTTTGATTTTTTTTTACCTAGCCAGCTTATATAGTTCCAGAACGTTCTTAGTCGCCTCTTGTGCCATCGTGGATTTTAGCCAACTAGAGATCGGCTGACTGCTTGATTTTACTATGTACGAGCACCTATACATTGTTTCTTTTGATGATACGATTCGCATTTTTGTTCTATTTCTTCCTGCGATACCTGTGCTTTCTTTGCATCTCGGTGTTCCCTTGAAGCTACCCGTCGTTGTTTAATGGCTTCCCTGATCTTATACCACCAGCTCCGTGGCTTCCTCTTTCCGGTGGTTGGCCACTTTGACCTCCTTAATTTTTCCCCTTATGAGTAGTTCCACCTGTTCATAATCCATCTTCCATGGAGCTTTTCTCTATTGCTTCATCTATGTCTGCTGCTATCTGCACTATTTGATCGTCGTTTATTTTGCGTTTACTTTTTATCTAAGTTCTATTTCGCTTTTCCTCATGGGCTCCATCTGCAGACTAATACGTTTATGATCCCTTCCCAGACTATACTCCCCTTCTTCGTCTATTGCCATTTTTGCGAGCTAGTTATAAATTTCCTGCGACATTAGACTGTAGTCAACGCTCGCCTGCCTGTTCCAGTATTTCCGCGTGATCTGCCCTCACCCCATTTCGTTTCTATATTTACAATAACTAGATTGTGTCGTTTACAGTAAGCTAGCATTAACAATCCGCGTATCCATCCGGAGCCCTGAGACTCGCATCCGGACGCTGTGGACATACGATGTGTTTTATTGATCCCGCAAGGTATCCGCCGAAAACGGCACGTGTGCAAAGCGAAGCGTAAAAAAGGACGCGTGTCTTGTGACGAAGCATACAGCCCGCACTGTTGCATTGTAGCTTAATAATAATAATAATAATAATATAATAATAATAATAATAATAATAATAATAATAATAATAATAATAATAATAATAATAATAATAATAATAATAATAATAATAATAATAATAATAATAATAATAACAACTTTATTTACCATCAACGTTTATACGATGGCGGGAGCCTGGAGTAAAACCTGCCTTACAGCCGCTTGACAATGCCTCAAGCTCCCCACTTTGGCAATGGTACATCAGCGGTCACATTATAGCGGATACTTTCCCCGCATTCTAGGCCACAAGCAGGAAGTAGTCGGAAATATAGGGAACTGTCTTTTGCTGTCCCCCTCCCCCTTCATAACAGTACCTTGAGTGCCTGCTGGGCACCATTAAAGAAGCTAGAAGGCTTGCACCCTGATGTCGTGGACTGAGTATGTCTTTTATTCGTCATGATAGGTACTCGACAAAGAGGTGCCGCGAAGGGTGCTGCTGAGCGATACACCGAAGGGCGGCTAGCAAGATGTAGGAGGTGCAGCACTCGACTAAAAGCGGGAAACGGCGAATGCGGTGTTTGTGCGAGTGCTTAAAATCAGGAGCTTAATTTCATGGAAGCGCTGCCTCGGACGAAATCGGGGCTAGGAGGCAACATTGAAGAGAGAGCTCAGGAACCATGAGCCAAAAAAAAGAAGCCGCCGCCATTGCCCAACCAACGCTCCATGCCATTCTACTAAGCCGTACCGTCCTTAGCCAGTCTTCTTTTTTTTTTTATCTTTTCCCATCTTTTCTACCAACCGCGCCCCACGTTTTCGCTATTTTTTGTGTTTACACACTCGGCTCTTCTTCCCCATTTGTCCCTTAAACTGAAAGGCACCTTCCCTCATTTCCACACTACAGCGCAGTACTCTTGTTACGCTGTTGCCGGTTCCGATTTCCACGCTATCTCTACAACGATTGCGCATTAGTTTCTGTTTCCTTGCTACAGTTTTTTCTCTCGTTGCTAGGTGGTTGCGGTTTCCAAAAGCTCTTCACGAGTTCGCACTTGCAACATGTGCCACTCAGCGTTTTTTGGCAAAAAGATCAAGCTGGGCTTTCCGCGAACCTTCCCACGCGTATGGCGTTTCACCCATTTAGAGTGGTCACTTTTTTCTTTTCTGCGCTCAATATTTTAGTCCCATCTCCTGCTTCGTCTCCAGTGCCTCGGCTTGCGTTAAACAAGTTTCCGTTACCTGTCACCATCACTTCTCTGGTGCAAATTTACACGCGTTATTCCTTTTCACTTGGCGCCATGAATTATGCAAATTATCGAGCTCATTATATTTTCGCCTAACGGGCCTGTAACGCAAAGTAAAAACATTCCCATGCGCCAGGGCTGGTTAGAGTATTCTGTGCGCAAGTTCTCAAGCTACCGTCTCTGCACTTACGAGGCCAGATACCTAGGATGATTCGTAGATGTTTGAGTTACCGGCAACCACATAATGTTAACGGGTGAGATTTTGTTTATTCATCCTTTTATAAACGCTGCCACATCGATGAGGCTATTGTAATAGTGGGTAAGGGGGAAAATATTTTATTGCGAAAGCAATACTACTACAGGTTTCGAGCGTTCAGCGTAGCGTGGCGGTAGCGATGTACGTCTTACCCACGTGACGTTGTGACGTCACACCCCACGTGACACTAAGGTGAGAGCTGGGCTACCAACTCAAGCTGTCGGCGTGGCTCGGTCGGAGCCGCGGCACAGTTGGCAGAGGCTGCCAACTTGAATGTTTCGTTTCACATAGGACGGTTACGTCGGAATCAGCTTACTAGGGCCCTGGAATTCACGTTACACCTATAAGCCACTAAGGCACGTTCATACGGGTTGGTTAAAGTGGGGCTTTATTTGTGGGCTGAGGAAGAAGAAAGAGAGAAGAAGAACGCTCGGTCACCCGCATTTAATACTTTCGCTCAATATTTGGTTCAGCAGCGTTGAACTCTTGTAATTTTTTCAAAGGAAATAGAAACATACACAAATCAAATAGACATCAAAACATTTGAAAAACCATTGCTTTTTGCAGGCGCTTCCGCGTATGATTTCAGCCTCCGATGAAATATTTTTACGGACGACAAGGAAGAAGAAGCGGGCAGTGGCGCGGGCAGGAGCGCTCGCGCTAGGCCCGCCGCGAACATTCATTAAACGTCATCTACCATCGTCATCGGTCATGTTCTGTCTCCTGTCTTCATCGGCTTGCCGCTTCGTAACGTTTGGTTGGAGGTGCGGCGTACGACATCCCCATCCTCGCCTTGGAGCATCGAGACCATCTTCAAGCCGGAACCATCACCGAGGGCCCAGGGAAATCGCCGAGCAGCTTCGCCCCAGCCCTTCAAGCCCAGACCTGAACAACTACCACCGCCCAGCCCCCAGCCCGGACCTGAAGACAAGGAGAACAGACCAATCAGAACCGAGATGAAGGACCCGAAAGACCCGAATGACCCGAAGGAACCGATGGACACGAATACGCAACCCCCGCCCAAGCTGCCCGACGTGACCTCGAGCTATCGGTCCCATGGACTCTGGTGACGGATGGTTGACAGCTCCAAGGGAGGCGGATCACCCACGCATCAGACATCGCACCGGAAAGCCGTTCTATTCTTCCTTCTTCCTCTTCTTCTTCAAGCATCCAGACACGCCCATCATCACGCCATAAAATCATTAACATAGCTAAACTTCCTCGTCCACGATCGGGACGATCGCTCGGTGGCCCCGGGTAATGTTACGGACGACAAGGAAGAAGAAGCGGGCAGTGGCGCGGGCAGGAGCGCTCGCGCTAGGCCCGCTGCGAACGTTCATTAAACGTCATCTACCATCGTCATCGGTCATGTTCTGTCTGCTGTCTTCATCGGCTTGCCGCTTCGTAACAATATGTATGTTACATTTAGTTACGGGTTAAGGCATACAGTTTGTGCCGCCGCAAAGCCGCCGCCCCAGTAGGAGCGTTCGCTAAAGATATATCCGGCACTTAAACCGCGCCTTCAAATGAATGACAGCGCAGCGTTAATGGCTCCCGTTTGCTGGCTCCCATTGCGGTTTTTACTTTACACACTGATTAGTGTCTTAAATTGGGGTGGAGACACAAGCCGCGCTGTTGCGTCTACTCTCAAGAAAATACTGCGCTCTTCCCAAATTTTAACACTGGCAAGTTCCCTATTCCAAAGTGTGTTTATGGCTGCCAGTAATAACAGTTTCGCCTAATTGCAATACGTCTCTAATTTTGTGGACAGTGATTGTTGCTTCATCAGACGCAATCAAATAAGGGTACTGCAATTAAATGTACGGCTGCAGACGTATTTTGTGCCTTTCATGAAAAGAGCCGACACACCATGAAAAGTATTTACAAAAACTGAAACGTAAATACGTCTTGTCTTCGACATAAGTCTGCACCGAGCGGAACTGCTTAGTTATGTAAAGAGTGAATCGTAATTGTTTAGGCATCCAACCATGGAACCCAAAGCGCACTCTCAGCCGCAACGAAATTCTAGAAGTACACCAGTTTCGAATCAACTATAGATTTTATTATTGCCAATATTATTTAGAAATGAAGCCCTGATCCCGGAGCCATCGCTCTAAATTCCACTTTGCATACGTAAAACCGCAAATCTTCGTTTGGCGGAATCCAAATCTACGAGGTTCTTTGGAAGTTTACAGACTGCAATGTCTGCTTTTCAGCCACTCACGACACTTGTATAGCTGTCACGAGCTTTGGTCCTGAGTGTAACATTCCTTATTACGTTTCGGCGATTCGTCGTTTAGTTTTGTCTTATATTGTTATACATTAAGGCTCAAAACCAGACCCAGCTATGCTCTGGCAACTTTGCACAATCTTGTACTATGATATCCGGAATATTTCGCGAAGTGGAATGCTTTGCATCTGTACATGAAAGAAGTACAATGTCTCGATGCTGTTTTCGTTGTGGTAAGCTATATATAGCCAGGCGCCGGGCAAGCTGATATAAAGAGTACAATAGAACAAAAAGCAGTTAGGAAAAATGTAGGTCCTGCGATATCCAAGAATTCTGAACAATCGTGTATTCCAAATTAAGTTTTGATTTACGAACGGAATTGTTTGAATGTCCAAATTTCCATTCGGCAATGAATATATTTCAGAGACCACAACGTGCTGTTCGCAGTATTTTCTTACCTACTTTATTACTATCGTCAAGCATGGTCCCCATTGACATTGCGTTTATTATAAGCCAACCGATGCAATCGAAAGACAATAAAAAAAGATATATGTTTGAAATCTGAAGGTTTCACCACTCCCTTCTCTATATCGATCATGCTGTATCAACAGCATAACACTGATCTATCACAATAATACTGATGTCCTAGAAACCTTGATTTCTGGCTCGTGGTAACGGGCTGATGAGACAGTTGTAGCACCAGGAACCAGCGCTAGCACGCGCTATCTTTATAAATAGATAAAACAAGCCACACATGTCTCACTTTAGGCGAAATATCTCACTGCTCAGGCAGATAATCAAAAAAAGCGAGCGAGTAGACCAGTAGTGATGGAGATGCTGACGTAGGTGCCTCCGAATGATTATGGTCTCCTATGGGAATTTTCATGTACTGTCATGATAAAGTGAAGCCGCATTTATGTGTTCACCGACGAGAAGAAATCGCGGTCGCTGAGGCTTGAGAGCGAATCCGCGATTTCGATCTCAAGAGCTGAAAGCCAGGACTGCTGCATAGGTGTTCACCATCGCGAAATCTCGTCTTTGTATTTATTTTCCATTCATTTCTTTTATCTTCACGGTTGAGCATTAAATTGGTGGTCGATAATACGTCCTTAATATGACATATAAAACAATGCGGTAGGAATATAACACGTAAACACAAAAGTAGGATGCTAAAAGAACACCACAAAATGTTCAGCACGAGACATGAAGAAAAAATGGCGGACATCTTTCGAAATGTCTATGTCTTGGGTGAAATAAATGAAAGAGAGGGCTTTACTTTTGTCCTGCAGCTATGTCTACTCTGCGTCTACTATTTTTGCGAAGCTAAATATACGTTGCTGCAACGAGCAAATTATTCCGGATGGTCTCTTTCAAAAGATTTCGTAGAAACGGCGCACGCATGCATTACTATATCCTGAAGCAATTGACGTAGGATCCAAGATATACTGTGCAGGATAGCTATGCCCTTGGCATCATTCGCAGCACTTACTGTTGACAGGAAGCCGGAGACGCTGCAGCCGACGGAGCGGCGCCAGCGGTAGTCGTGGCGGATGTACTCTCCGCGGAACATGACGTCGTGAGAGGCGATCACGAACAGGTAGACTCCCATGACGAGGTCGGCGAGCGCCAAGTTTTTTATGTAGAAGGAGTGCACTGCGTTGGGCTCGCGGAGCACCAGCCGTCCCACGAGCACCAGCAAGTTTCCCAGGCAGGCGACCAGCGCCACCACCCACACAGCGACGCGAAGCACTACGCTGTCCAATAGGTGAGCCAGGCTGCTGATGCCGTCTCCTCGGGGCTCGCACACACGGACGTGCAGAGCCGATGAGCACAGGCTGAACTCGCTGAAATAGCTGCGAGGGTTTGCAACAGAGGCACCCACTTTGAGCTACTCACGATATTTTACTAATATGTCTTTAAGTTTCTATCTACAAAGGTAATAATCGAATATGCAAGCTTTTCTGAACAATTGCCTGCGAATGGCCGCAATACATCCTGTGAGAGTTACATTCCTTCGAAACAATTTTTGCTACTTTGAAATACCAACTTTGCAATAAAAATGTTCGAGGTCTCGTCCGTGCTACACATAATCAAACAAGTTTTTATTCCGTGAATCGGAAAGGAACAGCGAAAAGAAGGCTGCGACTACAAAAAGCTTTGTACACTCTTGTCATCACGTCACTTGTAAACATACTTGTGGCAGCATCAGTGCCGTATCGTGAGCGTCATAAACTCGTAGCCTGTTAATAGCCTCTGGTGCAAGAATTTGCTGTGATTTTTTTTCAGCCCAACTTTTTCAGTCACAAATTTCAGGGGAGGCAGGTGTGACAAATGTGAAAGACAAGGACGCTGTGGCATTGGCAAAGGCCCATTTTACAGATTGTATGGATGCGGCGATCCAAACAATAGCACGAAATTTTCACAGTCTTCATAGAACAGAATGTAATATCTGGCACTACAGGGTGGAAAGTTCCGCATGATCTCCGGGGCTAATTATATTGAGTGGTCGAGCCGGCATCATAACCGACATCAGGCAGTCTGCATGAACTTCGGCCACCTTTCATAAACAATTAAACCTAACCTATTCAGAGACTTGTAGACTGCGCTATTAGCGGAATTTTCCAAGGAAGCTACCAAAATAATAACAAGTGCCTCTATTGCAGAATGTATACAGCTTCTTGTTTCAGTTCTTAATATCTTCTTCTTGAGTGCTCAGTATCCAAAATGCTAAGTTCCAAATTACAACTTTGTGCGGTTGCTCCACTACCGACATATGAAGCCTACAGTCATGGCGGCCTATCCCGGTTAAACCAAGGTTTATGAGTGTCAGCTCTGATGAGCATAGCAACGCGCTCATCCTGCATTTATATGGTATGTGAGCTTCCCGCTCTCCATCGGCCTCTGCCTGAGGGCGATCACGTATTCACTTCACAACTACTTCTCTGCGAGCTATATCGTCTGGATGATTAGGCTCGTCTCTACGTCTGAACTGAAGCGCTGACGCAATGCGATCGGCACGCACCTTGTTCATATGGCGAGTCTGATATCCAGGCGAAGGCGAAGCAGTTAATGAAATCCCGCCTAGTCAAGTAATTTCACAGCAGAGAGCCTCGGTGGTGTCCATGATTGGGCCGATCGCTTTGTGACCTCGGACGAGGAAGATCAATAAGTGGGCAGCGGCATGGACAGCAGACCTCGCGCTGGGCCCGCTTCGACGGCTCGAGGCCAGATGCGCAAATGAATGACCTCGGGGGTTGCAGTGCGAAGAGAGAAGCTATATGGCAGGAAAACAGTGTTTGCAGAGCAAACTCTCGAGTGAGGCACAAGCACCTTCGTCTCTATGCGCCACCTTGAAGCCTGGTTTTAATTTACATCCAGCGCATTGAAAATGAATAGCTCCCATGAATAGCACCCATACTGTGCGTGGAGGAGGCTCACGGCATCCTAAACGCAACAATATAGTGTCTAGAATGTACCAGTATATTGTCACGTGAGGGCGACAAGGTCGATGACACAGATGAAGAGTCTGTGGGTGCACTGATGAAACTCGTAATTGCGTGGACTTGCGCGCGCAAAAGAACTAAATGATTCGGCGGCGGTGGTTTGCAACAGTCCTGCTCGGCGGTCGGCGAACAAAGAATGCCTGTCGCACACGTCAACGCTCAATTGAAAGGCGGCTCAGAGCCAGCTAGGTAAAGTCGCAAACTGTTACGAGCACAACCTGGAAAATTGCAGAAACATAGGCGAGTGGGCGGAATCTTCGAGGCAGATATCGGCGCATCTTGTGCGGCAAAGACACTGATAAAGATGCGTCTTGTGACATCAAGTAATAATAAACAAGGAATACGGAATTGATATGCATGCCGCAATCAGAGTGATAAGGCCGCAAGCCACCAGCTGATAAAAACAATAAATACAGATTTGAAGGTTTCTCGGCAATATTCAACGCACTATAGCACCGTTTAAAACTAGCAGTTAGGTAAGTAGAGATGGTGCGAGATGCTATCTTTAGGAATAAGAACTGAGATTGCGAAACGGTGCGAACGTCCGGAAGCCTTATCTATAAGCATCATAGTATAAATTGGTCTTCAATAGCAATGCATTACAGTGGGGTTTTCTTCTGGAAATCTGATTCACGATTAACCTCCATATGTGCAATTTACGTACCCTGAGTAAAGATAAAATGTTTGAAATTGACTAACAAATGACTTTATTGAAAATCATGGACAGTCTTTATAAACAGTTGTACACGTGTCAAAACATAATCTTTTTTTTCTTCATCGTAGCTTACGTTCTCTGTAAAGCCCATAAATCCGCTACCATCCCACCCTGTACAATCTCCACAATCGCACTCTGCGATTGCAGTATGAGGTAGGCCATCACTTTGTCACAACTCACCCGCCTCTCCTTTTTGGCCCGCGTCTCCTTTCCTCGACCCCGCCGGTGTGGCGCAGTGGTTACGGCGCTCGAATACTGGTCCCAAGGATGCGGGATCGAATCCCGGCCTTGGCGGCCGCTTTTCGTTAGAGGCGAAAACCAAAGGCGCCCGTGTGCTATGCGATGTCAGTGCACGTTAAAAAACCCCAGGTGGTCAAAATTTTCGTAGCCCTCCACTACGGCGTCTCTCATAGCCTGAGTCCCTTTGGGATGTTAAACCCCAAAACTCAACCCAACCCAACCCATCATTTCCTCGGGCGAGCTAGAGATAGCTCTCGTCAAATTTGAGCATGAGCTGAAGCTGTCTTCTAGCAGTTCGGCCTCTACAGTTTCACCCCCCCCCCCCCTCCCAACATCAAAAACGGGTGGCCAGGTGGCGACTATACACCTCTATCTCAATACGCTCACTCTCTATTGCTGCTACATACTTGAGTTGACACGTACCCGCATTGCCTTGAAGCCATACCAATCCCCAGTTCTTTGGCGCCAGTATCATCTACCACGGCCGCCATTTCAAGTAATCACTCTTCAATGAGATTCAGTTCCTACAATTCACATTACTGAGAAATAATTACGTTGGGCTTTCAGACAAGACATGTGCAGTTCCGTGGATGATGTTTTTGGCACCTCTCTACGCTTCCCCACTAATCTTTTTGGGGCTTCAAAGAAATATCCTCAGTCCATAGAATATACACACTTTTTTTCGATGTGCCCCGTCACCATCAATGTCAAGCGCCGCGCCCAGTGCCGCTTCATCAATTTTATGTCAGATTCCTACCGCAGCCCAATAAGCTGCTCTGCTTCCAACCTTTCTGCGTCCTGACCACCTTCTAGCAACCTATGCCGTTCTTATACGTCCACACAATTGTTTTGGAATGGCTAAAATACGCCTAGTTTCACAACTGCACCGCCTCTATTTCAACTGCTTCTCTTCACTGCGCATGAATTCTGATTCGGGCAGGAACAGGATTGCAAGTACGCTCCGGCTGGTAGGGGTCTTTTCTCTATAGCTGTTCTACGAGGGCCTTGCTTCAACCTCTATGTGAGCACAATTCGTGCTTAAATGCGCCTGCAAGAGCCAATAGGCCTAGGGCTATGATATGCTGGGTCATGTTTTTACACGTGCACTTATGTACAAGAGAGAGGGGCTTAGACTATGTGATTCTCCACAGCGCACCAAAAGGGAACATTATGAACGGAAGCTTTAGTTCGCTGGTGAACACTTCTTCCTTAACCATCAACTGTGATTATATAATTGTCAAAGTATTTATTATTAAACATCTATATATGAATATGCTGTGTACCGAAGCATTATATGACTGGTACATTCAATGAAACATTTGTATTCTTTGAAAAATGATAGCCTTCTTCCTGTAAATTTAGCTAACGTACCAAGACTTCTCTCAGTTCGTGTTCAATTCCTTGTGTATTTGTAGGAAGATGTTGCAGTGGCATGTCGGAGTAGTATCGTAATTATAATTTAGCGCTAAGAAAAACAGAGCCAGGAAATAAATTGAAACAATCCGTCTCTGTGTACTTTCTTTGAGTCACGTCGCTTTGAGCAAAGTTCAATCTATCATTCGGTCTAGAAGATGCGATTCCTGAAAGCAGTCTCTTCTCGGCAGTATGGTAGCCTAATGTTTAATGGAGTGGTCTGACGACTTGAAAAAGAGCTTGACACCATGCTGGCGAAAGTAGCACACGTCGGATGAGAGACACTGTCATCAGACAGACTGAGATAAGAAGAGTAAAAAAACTCGACACTGTCTTTGCTACGACCCGTCTTCTTCGCAATCTACACGCAGAAATAAGAAGGTTGGCGCCAGCCAATCATATGTAGTTATCAAGCATCAAGGCAAAATTGACGGCTTAGTTATTTTACCAGTAGAAAATTACAGAAAGAGGCCTACAGGTGCAGCTTAACAACTCTTGCAACTATACAAAGATAAATAGCTATCTGACACACCGTTTTGTTGAGTCATCATCAGTAAAATAGGAGATCCAATCGCCAGTGAAATAATTACAGAGATTGAATACAAATTTCTCAAGCTATCAAGCAAACAAGCAGATCAAATTTACCTACTGCCCAAGATGCACAATGTTTCCCCAGAAGAGTTGTTTACCACAGATATACCAGGAAGGTCAATTGTATGTGACAATATTACGCCCACTAAGAACCAATCAATCTTCCTAAACCATCACTTAACAGACTTCCCGACCCACCTTCCTTATATTCTTCGAAACACAGCTAACTTTTTCCGAATAATTTAGTTTATTATTAACACGAACAACGATTCATATGACAGTAGGCTAGTCGCAAATAATATCTCGGAACTCTACACTAATATTCCTATCGTTGAAGTTCTCGACGCCTTCTCTTAAATATTAATCAACAAGCCACCCTTATGCGTCTGACGTTTTTCTATCGCTACTTAAACTAGCCCAAACAATAAATTATATCGGGTTTGAATATTCTATTACCAGCAGATATTCTGAACCGGCATAGACGCTCCATTCGCGCCGACGTACGCCTATATATTCACGGAAGTTCTAGAGTTACGAGTACTAAATTCATTTCATGAAAATCCACTCATATACCTTCACTATCTTCATATTTTCATTATATGACACATGGAATGGAATCCCTCCAATCTTTCATATCTCACTTTAATAATTATTACAGTAGCATTACATTTACCAGTCAGCCTTCACAATTTAATGTCCATTCTCTTGGTAACACGGTATCGATAAAATTTTCTTGTGGAGAAAGCCAACGGATAAGATAAGCAACAATACTTAGATTTCACCCGTCATCACTCACGACATTGTAAGACCGGAATATTTGTAGTACAGGCGACGTGACTTCGATGAATATGAGAGAATGGTAATAATTCCTTAAACAAATTACATTCATTGAAAGCAACACTAATGCAAAACAAAGTATCCCGGTAACTCCCTTAGTATGGCGCTCGAAAAAGCGACCACTTTAAACCGCAACGACGTGCTCACAAAACAGCCAAAAGGCACCATTGAAATCCAGTCTTCATTTGTTACGAACTACTACAATGTTGTTCCAAACATTAACAATATTCTGCGGAAATACTCCTCCATGCTAATGAATGATGAACACCTGACGAAAATATTCTCGGAGGCACCAAGGGTAATAAGCAAACGTAACACAAACCTAAGAGATATTGTGGTACATTCTAAACTTGAAAACAAGCATCCAACACAACCACATCCTTGCTCTTGATACAGACGTAAGATGTGGTCATTTACAAAAAGACATCGCGATTAAAACTACTGCAAGCGGTTGCAATTTTAAAATAAAATGAGGTTTTATGTGCACATCGTGAAATGTTATCTATATTCTAGAATGCTCATTTTTTCATAAAATGAGGCTTTATTTGCACGCCGTCAAATGCTATCTATTTTCTAGAATGCTCATTTTGTCATAACCAGTGGGTATAGGTAAACACAACCCCCGGAAAAAATGTATCCGGAAGAAAACGCCCTGAGGAAGCGGCTTCTAGCAGAAAATGTTCCCAAGGATACTTTGCTCACAGATTATAACCTTTCAAAACTCACGTGGTAAAAAAAAATATGATTTTATTACGTTCTGTGCTGACTATAGATGTAATTATTCCAATAAGGTCGGTGCCTTCTGAATGCCTGATTAGCAGCTTGAGAAACCGCTCACAAGAGACGCGCTACAGAAATACCCTCGCAGATCTTTCAGTGATGAGGGTTAACCGTTCCGGTGGCCGTGATGCAGAATTCTAGCTGCATTACTGGTGGTGATAAACATGCTTTACTACGGAAATCAGGATGGCCCCTCTAGAGCACTATTCCCAGTGTCCGGCGCCAAAGCCGTTGGTCAGCGCGTAAATTAGACAGGAACGTTCGGAGTAGCGTGTAATGCCACGACCATGGAGTGCAGGTCAAGCCATGAACACCACACTACTACTACAAGACAGTTTGATCAGTCACGTCGTTTAGGAGCAGAATGATTCAGATACGCGCTCGCCCTCGGTAACTCTTTTCCGCTGCTATATTTTTTTTTGTTGTGAATAGCTCCTATCAGAGTACATTAATGCAACTCGCCAAGTAAAATCACAGTCTACGTCTTTATAGCTCAGTGAGGCGCTACAGCAAGTGAAACGAGAAAACACATCGAGAACCACACACAAAGGCAATGGAAATAAGGTTTGAGTTAATACCTCAAAAGAAGATGCAAGGTCAAATATGCAATTGGGCGCGACAATAGTTACCTCTTGATAATTCATAGTATAAAAGCTCACTTGCGGCTGTAATTATCATCATCATCGTCGTCATCATCATCATTTATTTTCCCTAGGCGGGGCATTACATAACGGGGAGCAAAAATAAACGAAATCACGAACAAAAGGAACATTTGCAATATAGCAGTGAAGAAGGCAAACATAATTGTTAAAAGAGCAATATAAAACTTTGTTAGGCAAAACGCCTATGTTCCAAGCAAGTCATCCCCGAGAAGCCGAGCCCCATGAGGCTAGGCGAAGGCTTGACGTTGCGGTAGATTTGATTGCATCTGTTTGGGGACATTTTCTTTTCGGGGTACGTTTCTTCCGGGTACATTTTTCCGGAGACATTTTTACCCTAACGCCATATAACGTACATAGGAGAGATAGGCAATAATCAATATAAAGCTAAACGGCCATTGGGCAGACACAGGCAAATCCTCCCCAAAGCAGTTTCACAACATTTCAATCAGAAAGTCCATAAGTTCGAAGAAATTAAAATATTTATTTTCCGGTCAGTCCTTAAATATTCAAGAGGCAGAAAATATAGAGAGGCCTATCTAACCCGTAAGTTCAGAACATTGGAACCAGCAGGAATAAATATCTTGTAAAGGAACAGTAGAATCCCGTAAGTATATTCCCTCTACGTGATAACTAGTCGGGAAAACAATCCCATATTGCGTTAATTGTACAATTTGTTCACGGCACGTGTACTATCGGGGACAAAAGTCTTGGACCGCACCTCTGGGAATTGTGGAATTGAAGCACGATGTAAACTAATTATTGCCATATTTCTCTAGCACACATGAGAGAACTGAAGTCCAACTTCCCCTTCGACAAGTATGGTCCCAGTCTAATGGCAGACATGAAAGTCATGCACTCTACCCTTGTTCAGTGCTCTTTCATTCTCTGCAGCCATCATCTTTCTGTCGTTCTAGCCTTAGTCACATATGGACGTTGTTACGATTTGCTCAGGACTATGTGCTGAAAAGCACATGCGATATAGCTGAGGGAGGAGTTAGGTTCACCCTTGTCAGTGCTCTTTCATACTGTGTAGCAATCTTCTTTCTGTCGTTCTACCCTTAGAGGCACATGAACATTGTTACGCCTATTTGAGGCTTAGATAGCTCATGCGATATAACTGAAGGAAGATTTAGGCTATTTGTGATGCACCGAAACGCAGATTTAATGCACGCGTATGAAGATAAGCAATGAAAACCAGTAAATAAGCGCCAATATAAGACGGCCGAGCCTAGTTTTGAAGGGGGCCCTTGTGTGTGCCGCAAGTTTCCGGGAAACACTTTCTGCTATTTGGCGGTGTTGGCGAATACCTTTTGCATGACCGTACACCATTTTTCAAATGTTGCAGTAGTACCTACGAAAGGGTTGCATATGGCGAATATAAGGAAAAGAAATAACGTGTCACAACTTGGTACTTCACAATCATCAGGAATGGGCGGATATCGTCTGAATTTAGCTTGTAGGGCAAGTGATGCTCTTTCTAAACGAAATTTTGCCTTTTACTCAGATCAACATATTAGTTGGCCAACTTCATTTCACGTGCACTGCATGAATTCTGCAAGAAAAGCGTTCAGTATAATAGGCTCGCCAGTTTGGTTCCAACGAGCTGCAGTAATGCCTTCGCGAAGAGCCCATAATTTTGTGAAACACTTGAGGTCTTTCAAACTTCACAGCACACTGGCTTTAGTGCATTTTGAAACATTGTTAATGCTCTCACTGCTCAACCGATTTAATGTGAAGACGTTGATTATTGTACTGAAGTCCAAAGCAAGTTATCAACTGCATTGGTTACCCATTCAAAGAAATACACGCAGAGATACTTACATGTGAGTAATGTTTCGAAGAGGAGCGAAGAGAGATGGAGATGCCGTACGAAAAACGTTATTCCTCAGATTCCTGAAAAACAAAAAACACAAAATACAAGCACTGCATTTCTTAGACTAATTGTCACCACTAAACGTTTCGTTCAAATCAGTAGAAAGCCTTTAACTAAGCCTTTCTTGATTCGCCAGGCAAGGCGAACAGCGCTTCTTTATACAAGCTGCATAGCAGGCTGGCGGTGAACAGAAACAAACTGCAGTTACCAACACAGCTCAAGATACAGCTTTCAGGAGGACTATAACACGCAAATTGTTTGAATACTGCATCGAAGCAGGCACACTATGGCTGTGCCCAGAAAAGTGAATGTCTCTGGTCACGGACCTTTTAGCATGGGAAGTTTTTTAATGTTTCCGATAGTACCGTCTCCAATAAATTTACTTTGCGTTTATGTAAATAAGACGTTTGTGTCAGCAATGAAGCTGCTTTTTTGAATCAGAACTATGTGCAATTGAAAAGACTTCGAAGGCGCGCAGAGGGCGCCAAACAGTGACGGGGACAAACCACTACGTTTACTGTTATACTTGAAAATATGTTCCCTTGAGCTAAAATGTGATATTGCTACCATGTTCCTAAAATGATCATTCGAGCTTGGAAACTTCGGTAGCATTCCCATAAATAATTTTCAGCGGTATACATTCCCATTATTACGACTTCATTGCATCAGCCAACCTTTATTCATTTATTTCACCGCACCCTTCATCCTTCATACCATTTTTATGCACTGAGACAATAAACATCGCAATAAGATATCATGACAGACATAAACAGTGTTTCTGCAATCCGACCCGGCGGAGTGGTGCAGTGGTAAGACGCCCGACTACTGTGCCGGAGTACCCGAGTTAGATCCCGACCACGGCGGCTGCGTTTCGATGGAGGCGAAACCAAGTGGCATCTGTGTGCTATGCGATGTCAGCGCACTTTTAAGATCCCCAGATGGTCGATTACACCGTAGGAATCCACTACGGCTCGTATTTCTCTCTATCTGCTTTCACTCCCACCCTCTTCCCTTCCCCTACGGAGCGGTTCAGGTGTCCGCAGAAACAAGTGTGACAGATACTGCACCTTTCCCTTCCTATGAAACAATAATCATTAGTATTATAAAAAGTCTCCAAATATCGAGTAACACTGCTGCACCACTATTTACTGAGTTCAGATGGCGCTAATGAACCAAATAAGAAATGTAACACTGTGAAACCTATACTCTACAGTACCTAGCGAAATGTATCATATATGCTACGGACGCATTTCCTATATAGTGATTGCTGCTGGGCAAGCAGTAGAGGTCATCTTAGGCCCGCTTGCAGCTACTGTTTTGAGGTGGCACTATAGCTCACGAGAAAGAGCAATTATGAGATTGCTCCAAATTCTTTTCTATTCGAAAGCATTATAACTCTTGGTTTCGAGCCTTCAGCGTAGCGCAGCCGGTAGCTACGTCTTAGCCACGTGAGGCTGTGACGTTGCGCCCCACGTTACACTAGGGTATAGGGCTGGCAGGAGCTGCCAACATGGGTCTCTCGTTTCACATGGGACGGTTATGTCAGCATCAGCCTGCTAGGACCCTGACATTCTCGTTACACCTATAGGCCACTAATACCCTCTTTACACGGCCGGCTTAACCACGGTTGCGCTTAACCGAGGTTACCGAACTTAACCACGATTAACCGCCAATCGCGGTTAGCTGTGCTTACACAGCTCGCCGCCATTCTCGGTTACGGCCGCCATTGCCCATAAAGTCCAACCGAAGCGACGCGGTGATCTGCGGAACGAAGCAGCATTTACAAACATTTTATTTATAAGGTAGTTTTCGGAGTGCCGTCCGGCAAGGCGTCAACAACGCGGTGAAGCCCCGCACGATGGCAGCACCTCATCGACCATCTTAAACACCGCCGCGTTGGCCCCTCCTCCCGCAGACCGTACGCGAACGACACGGCGGTTCGCTAGCGCCGACGTCAGAAACAAAGCGTGCTAAATTTATTGGCATCTGGAATACTGAGCCGAATATCAGAATTGAATCACTCCTGATCACTGACCAGCGGAAAATTGCTGGCAAGACCGACAACCGCGATACTATCAAGTTTCTGTTCAAGACAGCTGCCGCCGGTACATTGTAGCTCACCGTTCTGCTTATACTAGCTCTGCGATTAATGTATCGCCAAACTTTATCATATCGTTATTTTACGGCGGCAGAATAGGATTCACAATAAAGATGTTTCATGAGTACACCATTTCGACAGCGTTGATCAGTTCCAAAGCGCCGATCGCCGCGGCTTCGAAGAGAAATAAGGCCTGTCTACGACTAGGGGGTTACGCACCCCGCCGTAGTTCGCCGCGCTCGCTCGCTTCACCGCCGCGGTAAGTGTAACGTACCTCCGCCAGATCGCAGCATCCCGCGCTGCAAGCGTTGCGAACTTGTGCACTTTCATTATAAAGCTAAGACCACGCATTTATTGACGTTCCGCGCTCAGCAACAATTAAGCCGCACAAACGATACCGCAACATAGGACGGGGTTTCAGTACGCAGACGCTTGGCTGTAGGCCGTAACCGAAGACGCCGGGCGGCCCAGTAGACACCGGATATTCAATACGGATAAACGAGTACATTGCTGAAGCAGACACGCTCGTACGCTTCGCGCACTCGAGTGCCGACGAGCAGCATCCGTCAACAGACGCCGCCATAACCTCGGTTAACGACGCAAACCGAGGTCGCCAAACTCGGTTTGCGATAACCACGGTTAGGGGTGTAACTGTGGTTTGGTCTGCCGTGTAAACGGGCTAACCACGGTTTCGCGTAACCGCAGTTACGCTAACCGTGGTTAACTCTGCCCGTGTAAAGAGGGTATAAGGCACGTTCATACGGCTTGGTTAAAGCGGGGCTTTATATGTGCCCTGAGGATTGAGGAAGAAGAAAAACGCCCGGTCACCAGCAGCTAATGCTTTCGCTCAATATTTGGTTCGGCAGCGTTGAACCCTTGTAATGTTTTTTTTTTTTTTTTCTAGTCAGTGTAAAATCTCCAAGCTTAGTACAGTCAAGAGTAGTAAACCCAGAATACCTTAAGTCACAAAAAAATATTTCTACGTGCTTCTACCTTACAAAATCAGAGCACGCATTTTTCATACATAGGTTTACGACTATCAAATATGTGCAAAAAGTAAACAGGGTTGCGGGATATTATTTATTACACGCTTTGTTTGCATGCTACGGCTGCACCTCCCAAAAAGTGATGCCGAAGAAGCAAAGTGCAGCGCGCTTTAGGCGTCGCTTGTAATATGCTTCTATCTCGAACTTCAAGCAACATAAGCAGGCAATGATAAGAAACGTCTCTCTTGCATTCTCAAATTTTATGCTCACAGTGATTCGACGCTGGCAAGCGGCCAGAAGGTATCGTCAGGCATGGCGTCGATTCTGTTGCCTTCGAGGTCCCTGCAACAAAGTAGAGTGAAAACGCGTCGCCGCATTTTGCACGTCGGCACCCCATCACTACCGACGTACAAAAAGTACGCACATAGTTTCATGGGCACTCGGAAAAGTAAACGTAGCACTTGTTTAGATTAGAATAAATGTTTTCTCTTCAAAACGAAGTCACTTACAATGTTCGAAGGCTTCCCAGGTTAGTGAAAGCACCATTCACGTCAGATATTATATTGTAAGCCAGGTTTCTGCGTCGGTGCAAAAAATAAAAATAAAATAAATCAAAACGAGCATGCAGTGATTGGCTTCCCGCCTCTCACAGAGCCATTATCAAGGGATAGGCATTTATTGCTATTCTTAAGTAGGGTTACTGTTAGTTGAAAGAAGCTGGACACTTTTGTAGCATAAACGTTAAAAACCCCTGAAATACATTAAGATGTATCATGTAAACACTGAAAAGGAGGAATAGAAAAATGTTTGTTGACTGAACGACAGTTGTCATTGTCAACCATGGAGCAAAATGTCCCTGAATGTTGCTGAAAGTCATTTCAGTTTTTGTGACTTGTCTTCTGGACAGCGTTTGCTACCGACAGCAATTTATTTTACACCTACTATGTGCGTATGATTGTTCATGCTGCCTGCTCTCGCCCTAATAATCCTGTTTGTCTTTCCCATTGACAGTTCACCGCTGTGGTTCACGTTCTTTGAGCCAGTTTCAAATTTTTATTTGTGTTGTGACATACAGCGCACATAAAAATATGTATAAATCATCCTATATAAATCATCTATATTGTCCTTTCTTATGCATTATAAAGCGTGCGCTGAGGCTCGAAAACCTATCCCTGAGGAACTCTCCTGCATGCATGTAAAGCTATGTCTGTTAAAACTGGAGAGCGAGCGAAGCAACGCTACTGCGGCTCAGAAAAGAACATTTCAGGGGGCACCAGCAATAGCCAAGTAAAAGATATGATATGCGATCAAGGTGCGATAACTTCGCAAGTAAGAATAATAGTGTTTGGTTTTGGTTTATTCTACTTGTATTTTTTTCTTTATTTTACGCTTGTATTCAAAGTTCTGTATAGCATATGTTGTTTCTTATTGATTTCCTGTTCTGATTCCTTCATTTTTATAACTGCGCGAATAAAACAAGGACCGAGCGAGAACGCCGGAACACACACAAGCGTTTGTGTGTGTTGCTGTGATTTTCGCTGGGTCCTTGTTTTATACTCGCAGTTTTAAAAATGAGTGATTCACACCCTCTAGCCCGCCAGAAAAGAGTTCTGAACTATATTTCTCCTGGTCTACGATTTCTACTACATTACAATGTACCATCCCTTTCTATAATGCGTATGCGATTGTGAATAATAAAATGAAAGAAAAAAAATGTAATCGAGTAGGATACGAGATCGCTTTTCCGCACAGGCGGAGGTTGATGAAGACGATGACATAGAGAGCAGAGCACAATAGGGCGTTGCAGTTTAAGACGTTTGGTGACTGCCTATGTAGGCATATCTATTGGTATTCTCTGTCTTGGTTTTAAATTTCATTTAGGAGCGAACTAGCCGCACAACTTTTCTTCCCAGAGTTCGTAAGGAAGGCATGGGCTCTCACTTGTTCCAAAAAGAGATTGTGTCGGGCTTTTTCTTCCTGCATTCCGAGGTTATTGAATTTCTTTGTACTAAGATTCGAGCAAGAACAGAAAAGTTCTTGGGTAATTTGCTGTGTCTGTATCCAGTGCCATAAGTTTGAAAGTAATTGTGTATTATGGCGAAGTTGTCGTATCCTTTAGAATATTGTGCGTCCGTTTTTTTTATTGGAGTAGTAACCTCCGTGACAAAGAAAAAACCGTAAGCACACTTTGTCGGCTACCTGAGGCCTATGCCCAGGATGGTGTTTTGGTGGCTGTGGGTAGGATGTACCGCGTTCTGAACTATATTTCTCCTGGTCAACGATTTCTACTGCATTACAATGTACCATCCCTTTCTATAATGCGTATGCGATTGTGAATAATAAAATGAAAGAAAAAAAATGTAATCGAGTAGGATACGAGATCGCTTTTCCGCACAGGCGGAGGTTGATGAAGACGATGACATAGAGAGCAGAGCACAATAGGGCGTTGCAGTTTAAGACGTTTGGTGACTGCCTATGTAGGCATATCTATTGGTATTCTCTGTCTTGGTTTTAAATTTCATTTAGGAGCGAACTAGCCGCACAACTTTTCTTCCCAGAGTTCGTAAGGAAGGCATGGGCTCTCACTTGTTCCAAAAAGAGATTGTGTCGGGCTTTTTCTTCCTGCATTCCGAGGTTATTGAATTTCTTTGTACTAAGATTCGAGCAAGAACAGAAAAGTTCTTGGGTAATTTGCTGTGTCTGTATCCAGTGCCATAAGTTTGAAAGTAATTGTGTATTATGGCGAAGTTGTCGTATCCTTTAGAATATTGTGCGTCCGTTTTTTTTATTGGAGTAGTAACCTCCGTGACAAAGAAAAAACCGTAAGCACACTTTGTCGGCTACCTGAGGCCTATGCCCAGGATGGTGTTTTGGTGGCTGTGGGTAGGATGTACCGCGTTCTGAACTATATTTCTCCTGGTCTACGATTTCTACTGCATTACAATGTACCATCCCTTTCTATAATGCGTATGCGATTGTGAATAATAAAATGAAAGAAAAAAAATGTAATCGAGTAGGATACGAGATCGCTTTTCCGCACAGGCGGAGGTTGATGAAGACGATGACATAGAGAGCAGAGCACAATAGGGCGTTGCAGTTTAAGACGTTTGGTGACTGCCTATGTAGGCATATCTATTGTATTCGGGCTTTTTCTTCCTGCATTCCGAGGTTATTGAATTTCTTTGTACTAAGATTCGAGCAAGAACAGAAAAGTTCTTGGGTAATTTGCTGTGTCTGTATCCAGTGCCATAAGTTTGAAAGTAATTGTGTATTATGGCGAAGTTGTCGTATCCTTTAGAATATTGTGCGTCCGTCTTTTTTATTGGAGTAGTAACCTCCGTGACAAAGAAAAAACCGTAAGCACACTTTGTCGGCTACCTGAGGCCTATGCCCAGGATGGTGTTTTGGTGGCTGTGGGTAGGATGTACCGCAAAGAGCCGGAAGAGCGCCTCTAACATATACAGGCAAAAGATTTTTCTGCCGGAAGCGTTGTAGCACGCATCGTGTTAAGGCATGACCTGAGCAGAGAAGAATTTTCTTACCGTGGACACCAGACTGCTTATTGTGTAAAAATACCGAAGAAATCTGAACGTCCCTTCGATGATAGTAGGATGACAAACTTTGTTGGGATATTCTGCAGTGCACTCAATGAAAGTTCGTCCCACAAACCAATGTAAAAATCAATACCTCGCGGTGGGAGGTGATTGATATGTCTATGATCAAGGTTGTGCACAGCTTGTGGAGGACGAGAATGGCTTTTTATCATGCAGATGTAAATGTGCGTTGGGCACATCAAACCCAAGTAAATCTCCTGAGTGGGTGAAAATTTTTGGTAACCTGGCACGCCTGAGGAACCTTTACTAAAAGGGTGTACTCTTGTGGGACGCTGAAGAATTAATTGTACATCTATACCTGTATTTTTGTGGTATTGCTCAAGCAGGCAATATTGAAAGAAAGCGCTATTAGCCATGAAATTTCGTACTTGGTTACCACGAGGAGAGCTTGGACTTGCGTTAATGAGCTCTCGCGGTTTTCCTTCGTAGGTGCCGATCATGCACGCCTGGAATTCACTGTTGCTATGGCGTCTAGTTTGAACCACAAGATCGCTGATAATTTTCTTGCTGTGGGTAGGGAGGCCGGATACTAATTGCGCTTTCAACGTGGTGCTATCATTTTCCTCATCCATCTTACCTGGCTGTGATACAAACAGCAGATAATGAAGCGTCATCATTTTGTATTTGTTTCCCATTGACAAAACTACAGCGGCAAATATCTCTCTCTATATTAATACATGTACAGACTACTTTACTTCACATGCACTAACGCTCGTTACATTTTAATGCTGTGCATGGGATATATGCCGTACACTTCTCGCCGCGAACCACTTGCCATTATGGCGTCTGGTTTGAATCACAAGATCGCTGACAACTTTCTTGCTGGTGGTAGAGAGGCCGGATACTAAGAGCGCTTTTAACGTCGTGCTATCCTTTTCCTCATCCATCTTACCTGGCTGTGACACAAACAGCAGATAATGAAGCGTCATCATTTTATATTTGTTTCCTATTGACAAAATTACAGAGGCAAATATCTCTCTCTATATTACTACATGTACAGAGTGCATTACTTCACATGCACTAAAGCTTGTTACTTTTTAATGTTGTGCATGGAATATGTGTCGCGCAGTTCTCGCCGCGAACTACTTGCCGTAAACACGCCGAAGGATATTATCTACTGAATGCTTAATTTCAGCCTTGATTCCCTGGGAGGCGTCGAATAACAGGTTAATTTCAGCCGGATCTACCCTCGCTCTCAGGCGACAGCAAGAAAGTGGCTACTTGGCACCGTGAATCTGATCGCCCAATATCTACCCTTGCGGTTTGGCACGGTCAATTTCAAATAAAATTTCGCAAATGTAAGGACCAGATAGAGCATCCGAGTAATTTCGGCCATGATTAGGGCTAATAAACCTGTGGGTTGAATTGTTAGGCCATGTTTTATTCTTCCTTGTGTTACGACACATACTGCTCTCTACTTCACAGGCCGAGCAATTTTCTGGTTAACCATCACCTTATTTGAGAGGAACTTCTCAGTTTGTGACGTCAGTATTGTAGTGAGGGTTTCAGGAAAGTTGCTGGGTAACGTCGCTTAGCTTTGTAGATTAGGAAGAATCGTTGGAAGAAGTCACATTTGGAACTCAAAATCTTTTATATACTGGGTATCATAGGTAACGTGGCCAAGGTATAAAAAATAAAATAGTCGATATAGGCCAACGAAGCCAGTTGCGTAGTTCTGCAAGCCAACATGCACACCGCCAGCAATTTATTGTTGTGTAATTATTTATTACTCATTTAGGTTCATTTTTCTTAGTTATCCCATATTGATTTGCGATGATAGACATATATGGCAGATTTGCACTGCATTTTCAGAAATCAATCTTTCTTTGCGGTAACGAAAAGTTCACTTGCTTCAAAACAAGAAATTACCTGCGGTGCTAAAAAGTGCTGGAGGCTGTATGTAACTAATTTTTCTGCCTAACCTCAAATATGCTTTTAACCCTTGCCTGAGTAAGATGGGACACCCGGTATGTGTGTAGATAGCTTTGGGCTCCCCTGCAGCAACGGCTAATCTTGGAAAGGTTCTCCCCGTCGCGTGGTCTATAGTGCTCGTATTGGAGTGAGTATGGCGACTGGGGAGTCCGAGAGATGATCCGGGATCGGTAGGACTGAGGTCACCCGGCTGAGGTAGATGGGACACCCGATATATTCGTGGACACGGGACGAGGAAAAAAGCTCGCCACTTTCTCTTTCCTGCATACCCTTCGCTGTAGAGACACCGCAGGTGTTTCTACAGGGGATTCTGCTCCACCATGCTCTGTACGCATCAAAGTCAAATGTGTCTCGTCCTCGGTTTAGCCTTTGCGCCGAAATAATTCACAAAGCACTCGGCTTGAATAATAGGACGAAATTTAAGAGCGAATCCAGGTGAAGAATAACTGTTTCTTGAATGCCAACAAATACTAAATGTTTCCTGAATGCCAACAAATACAAAGAAGAAAAATCAGGTTTTTATGTTTTAGTAGGCTGTTCACCGAAACAAGAAAACAGGGGGACAAAATGTTTATTAAATAGGGTACTGGTTCATGAACAGGCGGTGACAGTGGTTCTTGCGTTGCTTGCAGTTCCTATTCTACCACACCGTTGGCGACCGCCGCTGCCCAAGCTTTAAGAATATGGAAGCGCAGCTGTCCCTAATCCATAAATCTGAAACGCTTACTTTATGAATCATGACCCGCTAGAGCCTCCATGTACGAGCTTTACAACGCAGCCTGCCAGCCCTGTCGGGTTAACTTACTAATTTTTTGTTTATTTATATTGTGCTGGCCGACCCACACCACTTGACGTTAGTCACCACGCCTTCCGCATGATTTGCAGCTGTCCATGAGCTTCAGGCTCAAGTATTTAAATGTAGCGGTGTTCACGAAAGATCACATATTATATAGGGCCGCCTAAAGTGGACCACCTTGGTTCTGTAGTTACCGTTCACGACATATTGTAGAAACATTTTCCTTTTTACAGCCAAGCTTACCACGCCTTTTTATATATAGTGTGGCCTATCTAGGCAAATCAGAGAAAGACTTTTAACTTGAAGGCCTGGTACTATATCTCGATTGGCGCTGAACACTCAGGATTATAGTACGAAAGCACCGTTTATTCTCTATAAGCACCATAAAGAATTCATGTGCGCAAAAGGAAACACTTAATGGGTAGCATTTTGCAACGACGAGCAAGAGTTCTCCATAATACTCGACTTGTTCGCCAGGGGTAAATATCTCTAGAATTCCCAGCCTCTTTTGTATTCCGAGCGTGGCTTATATCCTTTAAGTTTCGCTTTGTCCACAGCGGGCGGCAAAATATCCTAGATGCGGATTGTGCAGGAAAACTGACCATACGTCAATGTGTGTACACGAACGTAGGCGAACTATCGTAATCAGGTGCTCAAAAGGTATGCTAGAAAGTCAAAGCGGCTTTGCCATGTCTTCACAGCCCCCTATTATTCCTTTTTAACATGTAAGTTCTCCTGGTAATCCGGCGTTGTTGTAGCGAAGAAGAAATGCCTCCGTCTCTAGCCATGCCTCCGAGCAAACCGATCAGTCATGCCTCCAGCCATGACTGATCGGTTTGCTCGGTAAGGTCACGAGAATACATGACGTGGCGGAGTCAATAGGACAAGCCAACTCGGGTCTCTCCATTATATGGTGGAGTGACTGAAACTAGACTTTCCGGGACAATTCGATAGCCTGTCAGATAAGTTACTCCTTAACCCCTGAGAAGGGGCAGTACGGTTCGCTTAGACTACATCATCTTGCCTAGCACATAACCTACTAGAACATGACTGTATTCAATTGATATTTTAGCTAATAGTGGCAAGAAGTATGGAAATATTGATCAAGATAGTAGTAAAGCGCATGTAAGCGAACAATAATTTTCAAAGGGAGTCGGTAGGTAATAGGGAGCGAGTAATATTTTCACGTAATGCCCAGAAAGGCAAATTCTAAGTGCTCCCTTAATTATTGCCAAGAGCAGTTAGGTTCTTTTCACAACAAGCTTCTGATTCTACTTAAACGCTTCGCTAGTATGGGACCCAAGTGATGTGATCTGTCATTGCAAAACTGAATTTCTTGCTCTACAGGGCAGCTCGGTATATTTTTTAATATGATAGGTAAGCAACTCTGGCTAGGGAGTATGAAACGTATAAACTGAGAGCTCTTCTTTTTTTGTTAGCATTGTGTCGGAAACTAATTACTCGAGCAAATTGTTCTTATTTTTTCTCTTTCATTTTTATTCTTGAGGACCTATTATTCTATACATCTTGTAAAATGAGAAAGAGTAGTGATGAAATAATTTGTTCTGAGGAGGCGCCTGCATGAATAGAATGCGATTTATATTTTGTTTTCTTTACCAGTTCGTGAGTCCTTAAGTGGTGTGAAATTGTATTGTGTTTAGGGTAAAAGCACTACTACGCTGGGTAAATAAAATCAGCAGACATGTCTGCGGCTTTGAACGTTGACTTTTATCTTTTGCTCTGAGAGGCGTAGTTTACAGGTCACACCGCTGGCTACAGCTCACCATATTCCATGTCCGAAGTGGGATGCGCAGCTTACTCAGGCTTCGTCACTGAGATGGGTGGAGAGAACGGAATTTACAGGACGATTGGATACCGAGTTAGATAGGGTGTTCCTTGGTACCGAAGGCATGTTAGTATGTGCTCGTTCCCTCACGCGTGCCTCTTTTAGGTGGTAGTTGACAGGCGATATAAAGCTTGGTTGGCAGTTTATGTAACATCACCTGACATCAGGTTCAGTTCAGCTCAGTCGTTCAGTCGTGTCCGACTCTTCGTGACCCTACGGACCATATAACGCCCCGACATCGGGTTACTTGTCTGTATTTCTTACACAAAACCATTAAACAAACATGTACCGCTAGCAGTGTCACATATGTCAACATGGGTACCAGTATAAACTCCCATGATAGCAGTGGCGAATTAGAAATGCGTCAGAACGTTCTGGCGAGAAAAAAGAAATGGAGAGGAGTGGAAGATAAAAAAAGTAAGGAGATCGAATGCGGCCATAAAATGCGTACTAAGATGCATCGGCAAGTAATGTTAAACAATGAGGTTATGAGATGCATACTCCTAAAATTGTGCATTCAATGCTCACGAGGTGAAAAGTGGGTGAGAGTGACCGGAATGTGCTCTACGTTCGTAGCGTGCAAACTGCTTGAGGGTGACGTGCAATGTTAAACCTCAGCTTGTCAAGAAGTCCAATGCCTTTTAAATATGCAGATAAAAAGCTCATTGTCTCGGTTGTCCAAAGCAGGATAACGGACCTAAAATACATTGCACTGTTAAAAGCATCGGGGTGAGCTTCTCCGTACAATATTCATAGTAAGCACGCTGGTAAGTATATAGGTAGGGCACTCAACCAAGTTATGTTCTACAGGTTCGATCGCGCCGCAGTTGTCACAATGCGGACTGTTCGTCTGATCGAAATGACACCGCAAGCTATACGAGAAGTCGGTTATATAAAGTTTTCAGATGGCGAGGACATCTGGGAGGAAGTCTCGATTTGAGATGTTGGTCGACGAAGGAAAGAGATTGGTTGTGATGTGTTTGCAAGCTTCAGAGCAGACAGTACTTAAGCAGATCTTGTAACCAGTTAGGATGCATTCGTTTCTTAAAATGGTCCGAATATTCTCTAACCTTTGTGACTTTTACTGGCCGCTTAATCTAGCTTTTCACTGACTAGAAAGTCACAGTGAGCTGGTATCAACTTAAACATTAGGAAGTGGTCAGCGGCAAAAGCCAAATGATGTAGATATCCGATGTCAAGGGAAACGCGTTGATAAACAGTTTTTTTAGCAGGTTGGAGAGGATTTGGAAAGTGCTTAACTGTTGGTAAAGACAAGCCACCCAATAGGGGTTTGGAGCAGGATATAGGAGACAGCTTCTCTAATATCGTGAGGCTCGGTGGTTTTAGATGAGGTCTTTCGCCGCAACCGAAAAGATGTGACATAGATTGCAGAGGGCACATAAATATTGGTAGAAAGACGTTTCTTGAGTAGGTGAATAATCGCTGAATATGTAGGTGTGCTGCATATATCTCTGTGCTAAGTTGGCGACAATACATTGTAGAACTTTACATTTGGCATGTAGCTCTTTTTAATTACACCTGCAAGAAACGTACTTTTCTATAAAAGCGAGTGTCCATGGGGGAAATGTCGGAGGCAGTAGTTTTTTTTTTGGTTGATTAAGAGTAGGAAGGGTACTAGATCTACAGCTTGTCCAAAGCAAGAGTTACGATGAGCTAAGTGGTTAGTTGGATATAGTATAGGAAGCACTTCTTCTTTTGAAGCTGATATCAGAGATGAGAACGCATATTTTCTTGTGCGGCAATCAAATCCAGATCGAGGCATCCTGCTTTTGCCAGCGTTCTTGAAGCATAGGAACCCTTTCGCAGTCCAAGGCATATGCGTAAGCAGTCGTTCCGCTCGGCCTCAAGAATCGTTTTGCTTGTTAAAGGTAGTCTTTAAAGCACCGTTAGATAGTAGCGCTGGGTATCTTCAACATATGCCTTTTCAAAAGGATCCATTAATCGGCAGCTGCTTCCTTACCGTGTTTCTGCCATAAACCTGAAACTTGTAACCCTGCTGTGATCTGACAGACTCTATTAACCTGAGGTGACCAGGAGAGAGTACTATAACACCCATTAATCTCTGATATCAGAAATAAGGTTATGGCCGCCCAACGATGAAGAGTGTGTATCGATGAATTGTTTATCTCTGGAAGCCATCAACACACTCACGTCATGAGAGGAGCTGGCCGCACTGAGCCATTTGCATGAAGATGTACTTAGCCCCAATTAGTAAAGCTATATGAATACGTTGCTAGGTAATATAGCGCAAACGTGCCGCTCTCCACATGCAGTCTGCATAAATCATTATGTGCACTCCTCACGGAATGTTCCTTGTTATGTGAAAGGGGGTGAAATTTTCACCTTGCTTTAGGTCATTTTACAAACATAGTCATTCATTCAGTCACTTGCAGTTTCCAGTTTACCTAACGAAAACAAGCATAAAAAAAGTTTTATGGCCATATCCATGATATCACTGACTGATATGTCTTGATGTCATAAGTTACGTGTTACCTACATATGGTTTTGATTTCCTGGTTTCTGCTGATTTAAAATACTTCTACTGCGTATCTTGAAAAACGTTTATTTTCCCCGAGAAAAGGGACCATTCCCAATCTGGTGTGATGATAAAATGAAAGATGTCCCAAAAAATTTAATACATCCTTCAAATTAAAAACACGAAGACTTGCGGCGAGAAGGTCACACACTCTATTTCACACCCCGACTGATTGAGATATGTCTAGGAAGTAGTGAACAATGTTTTCTTATCTTCTACCTTTTTACCCTTTTGAGTGAAGCCATGCTGCAAACTGCAATTCTGAAATGAAAAGCGTGCTCCAACCAAGAAATGAGAATGATCGATACTGTTTCTTCTACCCCAACATGAATACTTTGCTTTACTAGCCCCCTTAACTTCCGTTCAAATCTCTTGAAAGAGATTCGCTCATAAATTCGTAGACGAATAGAGAGCTGCGTAGAATGTTTCTTAATGCGGGAAAAACGAAGCTGTGTACGTTCATTTCGCCCGCACTAAGGATGCTAATAATGATAACATGAATAACATGAACAGTGTTTGTACATGTTATTTGGTTCTCTCGATAAAGTTCCCTGAAAAACAAACTCCCGCAATAAGCTTTACTTCTCCGCCTCCTTCTTCAACATGTCAGTCTCGAGGGGGGCCCAAGGGCTCACCGCAAACTGCCTTTCATTACTCCTATTCTCTTCAAGATATTGTGTTTTTATGCATCTCCGCTTGTCTGCGTAAGCCGCCATCGCAAGTTCGTTTTTGCGCAATGCCCGCTAAAGTGGAAGAGCACCTCCGGCCGACGTGTTGGAGTTATTGATTCAGAGTTTCAAGCGGCGGCTGTGGCTGATTACTCACTTCATGGATCCATTGAGTCCACACTGCAAGAGCGGTGCACGCCGGCTGTTTCTACCGTACACAGTACCAAGGCGACTACTCAGCCGTGTTCTCAATCTGCCCAGAGTCTCGCCTCTCTGCACCAAGTTATGATGGCGATAGAGCACACAGCCTAGCGATGCTTCCTAGCCCTTGATACCCAAGGCGGCAAACCGGAGATGTGAAAACAATGGCAGTGAATAAAATATGGCTCAACCAAGTTAGATGATCTTTAGTTTTATTTACCACCATTTTTGCGTGCTATGGTCTTTGATTTTGAATTTTACAAGTATATATCTTATCGATATGTGACATGATTTAACTAAAGTTCAATTGCTAATTACAGTAAAGTGATTAACAGTGGTTAAGACTTGTAATTATTGTTTTGCAATCACACTCGATATGAAATATGAAATTGTTTTATTGATGACATGGCATAAATGGCAGTAATTAATCAAAATTATCTAATAAAGTTATTTAATTAAGAACTGTTGTTTGTAGATTGCACTTTTAATGACGTAAGCTTGAAACGGCGCACGACTATTACTTGCGTAAAGTTGTTTTAATTACAAATAACGATATATAGTCAATTCCCAAGTGTGATTATTAACGCAGTTAGTTAGTTGTCTGCTGATATAGACACTCTGCGTATAATAACAGCCTGCCTGACTCGTTACTAAGCAGTTTGTCTGAGGTTGACTTTAAAGACCCAGCTAAAGGTCGATGCGATAGAGGGGATCAGTTTATGACTTTTGCGTTGAGTTGAGCCAACGCTCCATAAGAACAGACCTATATCTTTTGCAGCTTAATATATTGTACCCCTTTTCTCTCTTCTCTCGCCCAGACCACGTGGGTTGACTTTAGAACATTGAAAAAACAAAAGCACTGAACTCTGCGACTATTCCATGGAAACGTCTAGTTTGGTCATGGAGAATGCCCCCACGCATAATGAGAAATTCGTAAAACGAATCAAAGTAGGTTGCAAGAGGCTTACGAAAACACGTGCATTGCTACAGTACTCCATCAAAAATATAACTAAAATTATTAATACCGTAGGGCAACCAGACCTCACAATAAGCTTGCTAGCATCCTTTCAGTGGTCAGCTAGAAGCAGACAGACAGAAACGTGAATAAACAGAAAATACCAGTACACGGCATCTATTTAACAAAAATATATTTAGGAAAATTTTGCTGATGTAAGTGCAAGAAAACTCACCGTTTTGTGTTCAAATGTGTTCAATGCAAATGTAGCCTGTGTTTCTCACCCATCTTTGCCTTATTTGCGCTGCTGTTCGTCGGCTTTCGATAGTATGTTGTTTGTGCACTGCGAGCAACTCGCAGATATGTTTTTCAAGTGGCCTAATAAGCACGCTTACTAGTTTAGTTTTGTTCATAACTTTAAATAGATTCTCGATACAGGTAAACATATCTTCTGCTTTTTTGGTTGCTACGTTTTTTGCCTTGAAAGAACCCTCAACAGCTATGAAAACGACAAAATTTATCCATTCCTTAGGCTTTTCGGTAACGCGCTGAAATCAGAACCCATGAATGTACTCACAGAGTTTGCAGCGACGTCAAGCCAGCGAAGTAATTCGCTGCCAAGCGAGCAATCTTGTTTTTCGGAAGAGACCTGAAATGTAAACAGCACTTTGAGATCTTCCGAAAACAATCATGACATTTCATGTACAATAACCAGTTATGTAGGAAACGTACAATGGGATCACTTGAACGTTTGCTTATAAATATGTACAAACACCACGTTGCCCTGTCCACTATATTTATTGGAGAATGAAAGGTACTATAGGGCCTCGAGGTGAAATTTATTTACCGTACTTCAAATATTTATTTTATATCCATGTGAGGATTAGGCAAAGCTACACATCAATTCATTCGAGGCAATTAAATAAAGAAACACAGCAGCCATCTGCTTTATAAAACACCGAAACTTCGTCAATCTAGCACTACCGCCATCTCTCATCGTACGCAGATGTCGATGCTTGTGTGAGTCAACCGAAGATTTCGCTGAAACATATAGCTATGAAATCACCATAATATAGCCTTTTTAAGATATCTTAACATCAACGAAGGCTTATCAGTTTTTCAAATCAGTTCATGTCAGTTTTTCTGCGTGCAACCTACGAACATTGGACACATTGGACAACTGCAAATAAAAACATTAGCTGGTGGTAAGCTTTGCTTAACCCTGGGGTAGAAGCGAAAGCTTCGCGTATATGGCTACGCTTACTGCCAAGCTTGAATTAACATATAGTTTGTTTCTCCAATCGTAAGTTTGTTTGTGTATAGTTTGTTTCTCCAATTCTCCGTTTTTATGGGTCTTTTCGACACGCCGTCTTTTCAGTGCCTTATTCCGACGTGCCTTCTCGTTTCGACGCGCCACTATAGCAGGGTGTTAGTCCTTCATCTCGCGCAGTGTTTTAATCTAGGCAATAGCCAGGGGGCTAATGTTTATGCAGGTATTGCCCCTCTTGCACCATCTACTTCCACGTCATACTGGCGTCACCTCACGAGACATTGACAGTGGCCATGGGCCACTTGGTGCCCTACATGACTATGCCCCCGCCACATGGGGACCACCAGGTCACGTGACTTTGACCTTGACAGTGGTCACGGAGCACTTGGGGGCCTGTGTGGCTACTTCCCAAAGCCACATGGTGACCACCAGGGTTAACACATAACTTTGACCTCTAAATCTCATTCAAGGTGAAAACCATGCTCACGAGAACTTCCCCTTGACAGTGGTCGCGGGCCACTTTGTGGCCTACTTGACTATGCCCAAAGTTACATAGCGGCCACCAGGTCACGTGGCGTTGACCTTGATAGTGGTCTCGGACCCTTTGGTTGCCTACATGAATATGCCGCAAGGTCATATGGGGACCACCAACCGTAACAAAGAACTTTGGCCACTAAAACTCCCTCAAGGTGAAAACAATGTATACCTGACGGCTTGAACTACCTAACGTAGTGAAGCTATCGCCTGAAAATTGCTGTACAGCGCCTCTCTGTACTGTGTAATTTTAAGTCAACACTGTTAGGGGGAACGACATCGCAATCTATAATATTGCGAATGGTATACAGATGCCAGGGGGCTTTGAACAAAATACACCATGTATGTGCAGAACACATGACATCGATTTGGCAGGAGCAGCAAAGGCCAGTTATAACAAAACCAAACAAACCAGGAACCTTTTATCTTGATTCGGGCACTGTAACACATAAGATAAGAATGAACATTCGTTGGGTTTGGTTAAAGCGGAATGCTATATATAGGCCGGAAAGTCTTTCACATCATGTGACAGCTGTCAACTATATAATAATGAGTGCGAGTCAGATTATAGAGGCATAACCTAAGGGGTCATGGTTAGCTCTGTAGCAAAATGCATGTACGGGAAGGTGGACCCACAAAGGGAGCTGCACCCGGAAGCCATTACCTCTATCACGTCATGCCAAGGCTTTCGGCAATGTCAGGCACAAGGCTATCCTCGAAGGGCTCGAAGTGCTCGGAGTAAGAGAGCGAACGTACAATTACATAAAAGACTTGTTATCGGGCAGAAAAGCCTGCATGATATTTCAAAATTTAAAATCTCCCACGATAAAGTTAGGAAGCAAAGGCACGCCGCAAAGCTCAGTGCTATCGCCTTTCCTATTCAAGGTGGCGATGAGAGGCCTCCCGAGTAAACCTAACCAAATCAAGGGGCTAAATATAAGCATGTATGCGGACGATATCATCCTCTGGATTAACCAGGGGAAAGATAGGAGTACGGAGAAACGTCTGCAGGCATCGACCGACATAATTGCGATTACGCGGCTGAGAGGGGACTTTCGTGCTCCCCGCAAAAATTCGAGTCTTTCGTATATAACCCAAAGTAGCTCCGCTGCAAGAATAGCGGAGAGTTTCATATTCAGGTAGAGGGCAAACCAGTGCCAAACGTAGATCAAATTAGGATTCTGTGGATGGTCATCCAATCTCACTGCCATACGGGAGAATTCCTGAAGAAATTAAAAAGTTACGATGGAAACCCTCGGGCTCTTGAGGAGGGTCGCCACTAAAGGAAAACACCTCAAAGAGAGAAATTTACTAAAACTAATTCTGGCGTACGTAATAAGCAGAATCAATTGCTCCACGCCCTACCTGGGCATCAAGGCCGGAGAAAAAATAAAATTAGACTGCCTGATCCGAACATGCGTTCCTCGAGCGAACAACTGTTCGAACTCGGGGTGCATAACACGGGGACAGAATTGGCGGAGGCAGTGCAAGTCTCCCAATTAGAGAGACAAAGCACGACAGAGATAGGCAGGCTGATCCTTGCAAAAGTAGGCCTCAACCAATACAGAGGAGTTAAAAAAAGTCACAGTTAGTAGGTAAAGCAGGAACGCCTTGGTAGTCCCCCCTTCCCTAGAAACATGCATCCAGTATTCAATGTCGAAAGAAAGACTAAACAAGCCGAAGCTCTAGAGCGACGGTTCAAGAACATGGGAGCGAAGGAAGTAGTCTATGTTGATGCGGCAAGTAGCAGAACAGGTGCGGCGGTAGCCTTGGTAGTCGATGGCCGAAGGGCACCGATATCAGCGGCAGCCATCAGACGCCGCAACATAGAGACTGCGGAGGAAGTTGCGACAGCGCTAGCTAGTGTAGGAACTGAAGCCAAAGCAGAACTTCCATTCAAAATTTTAGAAAGGGAAGATATCGCCGGAGGAAGCCAAAATCCTCACCCAAAGAACGCTGAATAGGAAAATTCAGTTAATGTGGACACCCGCTCACGCTGCCGTCCATGGTAATGAAGCGGCTCACGAGCTAGACCGAGCTCTCTATTTCCGTGTAGCCGTCGAGCCCCCCCAACACTGGGCTTACGACGAGCGTCTGCAAAATTACGGGGAAATCGTCGAGCATTATGAATTGGGACGGAGACTGTTACCGCCGCCAGATGTTACCCTAAATATTAGAGAAGGTGTAGCGTGGAGGCGGCGACAAACTAATACGTTCATGAACCCGGTCTGGGCGTTTCACGCGTTACCTACCTTAGGGACAATGATCTGTGCACACCCTGTGGGGCGACAGGCACCCTCGACTACATAATTCGGGAGTGCCCACAATCTCCAGAGATACAACAAAATATTACAAGTAGAGAGGCCTGGAATACCCTGTTGCGAAGAGTGGACCCTGCGATCCAGCACCGCACCGTCCATCTGGCGGAAGAGGCCGCAATAAGCCAAGGGTTATCTGCCAGCCTCTAATCCGCGGGCGTACGACTCCCCATCTTCCCCGACACGCGTGCCAGGGAAGACGGGGAGTCATGCTCCCTCGGATTAGAGGCTGGCAGGTAGCCTTTGGCTTGTTGCAGCCTCTTCCGCCCGATGCGTGGCGGGGGGCGGTGAAGAGGACGGCAATTTCAGATGGAAATAAAAATTTTGCAACCAACTAATCAGAGGCGGAGTATAAGTATCACCTATAAGCGTTTATGTCCACCAATTGGTTTGGCGCCTTTATATAAGCAAATATAAGTCTTCACACTAAACAGGTGTAAATGCAATGAGACATCTTCAATCAACATTACTTTCATCGACATTTCAATCTTGTAGTCACGCGTGCCAAGTAGCGAAAAAAAATTATTTCGTTTTTGAGTTAATTAAGAAAGGGAAATAATAAACTAACAATTCATTAGAACATAGAAGAGCTATCAATGTTAAGTAAACCTCACTGCCGCACTCACAAGACTTGTAACCTCGTGTGCAATGCAAAAGCCCCGGGAAGAAGCACTTCAATTTCGTTCTCGTCGAGCCACCTGAAAAAAAAAAAACAAAAAAAAAAAACAAGAAACGGTCATTTCGAAAGACCGTGGATGTGTCAGACAACTGCGCTTTGGGCACGAAAGTAATGTATCATTCTTATGAGAGGCTCATACTGACGCCTCAGTACAGCCTGTGATAATTACGCGAATTTCACTCGCTTCCTCTGACAACGATGGGACCGAGAAGGCAAGTGCAAGCTCCAACGACCTCCGGCGCTGCATGGTTATACACAAAAAACAATACACACACAAGAGAATTAAACCAGGACGTTAACACAGATGATGCGCTCGCTACCAATGGCCAGTTTTTGTGGTACTAAGAAGAAGAAAGCTTCCCACAAAATGTGGGGTTACAATATGAAGACGAAGTAAACAAAAGATTCTGAAAAAATGCGAAGGAATTCAGAATGAAACATTAAATAAAAAGAAAACGAAAATGATGACAAATTATTTTCGTTTTATTTTGCGCCTGCCAGCCCCGAAACCAAGGTGCTGGCAGGCGCAAAAGAAAATTTTAAAAGAGAGATTATTGAAGCCTTCAAGATGATTTCGGGGGAAGAAGGGGAATGTGTGACTGTTCCGTCGGTGGCGCTCAACAGCAAGGAGGTGACACTTCTCCGTTTGAACAATGTAACAAGAATTTAGACCTAATTTGTAATTATTTTCGTTTTATGTTCATTTAATTTCTCATTCTGAATTTCTTCGCATTTTTTCTAAATCTTTTGTTTACTTCTTCATATTTTAACCCCACGTTCTATATGAAGCTTTCTTCGTACCACAAAAACTGGCAGTTGGTAGCGAGCGCATCATCCGTGATAACGTCCTGGTTTAATTTTCTTTTGTGTGTATTGGGGAGGGGGGGGGGGGTTGTGTATAACCATGCAGCGCCGGAGGTCGTCGGAGTCGTATAGCCAACTAGCCCGCTCGCAAGTACTACTGAAGTGCAAGCTCCCAACGCTCAAGCGTCAATGCTTCCTAAATGTATGGTACCTCACAACGGTGGATAAGGGTAGTTTTTATGCCAATTGTTTGACAATATCTGGCCATAACAAATTATTCGCGGTCTCCATTAAATGAGTGGACACAAATTTGAACTTCATATAAGCGCATTGCACGACTCGGGATACTTTTCTGCCGAACACTGTAACAGAAAAATATTGGTGAAGTGAGCGGAGATGATAAGGGTTGATATTGAAATTATTTTTATAAAGAAACATGTGCGCTGTTAAGCTGTCTATGATCTTTTAGGCAAAACTGGTTTATACGCGGCCTTCGCTGAATGAGTCATTTGCATACACCGCGCATTCTCAAAGAAGAAATATCCAAAGCAGAGTTTTTTCCGTGGCAATGTAAAATGGTAATCAGCATATCGTTGGTGAAGAAGAAATAAATCCATATAACACTTTCTCTCCCATCTCCCTGCTTGATGCAAAAAAATGCATTGGCAGAGATAACACCTAGAAGCAAATGCCCTAATTACGGTACTTGTTCTCCAACAACAATGCAGCTGAATTCTCTCGGAAAAGCTGTCACTGCGTTATTCACTCTATACACCATAAGGAACGTAAAACAACATCCAGGCTAGTGAAGCGCCAGCAGCAGAGAATCGTGTCACCAACTAGACCGCATGCCAGTTTTAGTTAGCCTAATCCTAGTTGCCTCATTAAGCCTAGAAGTAAACAAGTTCTGCTATGTCGCTCAAACTTCGACAGATCTTTGTCCATGGCAACAATTTGTTCTTTTTTGTTATTGTACTTCATGGATGCCAAAATAAAATAGTATAAAAGTACTTTAATTTTCAGGCACACATTCAAATTTATCTCCTATCTCTCTTACTGACTGCTGCAAAGAATCAAAACAGTGCATTTCCATAAAATGTAAATGGATAAAGAGAGGACTGCGGAGCTGTCTTGAAGGAAGCTCTTGCTCATGGCTTCAAAGGTTAATAAGTTCGCTAATTTCAAAATAAATACAGATGATATCTCTTGTTTTCGCCGCAATGTAGTGTTTTTATTTTTACCCTTTCCGAGCGTAAGGCATTCCAAAAAAAACATGTGCTGTTGATGGATGCTATTTCGACGATTTTATTACTTTAACTTTAGCTTCCCGTAAACCAACATGTTCAAATGTTGTATCTCTCATCCTTAAAGCACATTGAAGAAATGATTAAGTCATGAACGAATGAAATATACGTGGTTACAGATCCCTAGATTAAGCTATAAAACAATGGCTTGATGATATCTTTTAAAACCAAATGCTGCCAACAGCGTTGATTCAGTAAACGTGCGGGGAGCGTTAATTGACTCAATATGTATTCAAAGTTTTATTGTTTATATCCTTATAATCATCAGCAAAACTGAACTAGCTGTGTTGTAGTTATTGACTTGACCACCACAAACTTCTTGATTTCATATTCCCACCTACTGTTCAACCGCCCCTGCTAAAATAAATGTGCTCCAAATAGCGACAGTCACAATGCAGCCAGGCGTATACCAATTGGGCTGGTTTCTTTTTTCACAATTCACTGTTTTGCATCCACCTTTGCTCTCTTTGTCGGCGGCAGAAAACGTTGCAGGAAAATGCACTGGATAACACGACACAGTACACACCTCTCCAACTTGCACTTTACCATCTTGTTCAATTAACACAGGCACACTCTCTCTTCCTTGTTCGAAGTATAGGCATATTGACTTAGGTTCATATATTTACTAGCACAAACTATTCAGACACGTTGACCCGATACAAGTGAAACTCACAATTGCGTAATGTTGGTAGTATGCTTCAGCAAACCTTCGTGCACTTCGGTCAGAGAGCAGCTTTTGAGGTCCCTGCGTTATACAAAAAAAAAGCATAGTGAGTGCTAGCGTTGCTAAAAGGACGTAATGCTTTCTCATATGCGTGTTTATTACAGAGGGGGGGATCGCGATAACTTAGCGCAGTTTCGCGTTACACTGCGATGTGCTTTTGCATGCTTTTTCAGATCTTTGTACAGTTCATGTTTGCCGTAATGGCGTTGCTAAAACAGCTGAAAACAAAAAAAAAAAGAAGCGATAATTCGAAAGAAGGTAGAGTGCAATGCAATTTATTGTAATTATGGCAGTGGTAAATAGCATTTATATAACGAAACTTTTGTCAATATCAGAAGGCTCCCGTATTGGTATAGATACTCAGCGAAAGAAATTCATTGCAGGTAAGCGCAATTTCAAATGTTGCTTTAGTAAAAATTAAATTGACAAAGTAATCTTAAAGTAACACAATGCAACATGCGTTAACCGTGCTGTAGCGTAAGAGCTTCGTTCCAAGGATATCCATTGCTTTGCAGGCTGAACGCGCAAACTCTCTTTTGTTTTCCAAGTACAAGTATCGGGGAAAACGTCAAAATTTTCGAACTGTACGAAACCTTTACAATTCGCAACCCAGTAGATGCATCGCCTAAACGGATATCGTGATATAATGACACCAGAATAAAGCAATACCCCCTCCTTTTAGAGCTGAGGAATTAGAGCCGTATTTTTTTAACGTGGCCATCATTTTCACCCACTGTTTTCAGTCTACGCGGAAACAGAGGTTTTTTTCGCGACAGCTCACATGTGTCACATCCCCCTATCCGGTGGCCCGACATAAATCATCCATCGCTCGTCGTTGTCCAAGATAAGAGTGATATGTAGGCCTACCTTCCATCGAGCAGGTTGTTTCCCAAACGTCATCATTGTCATTATCACTAACTATAGTGTTATTGTCATTGCTACTATTATCCTCACTGTTGACAAGAATTATTCAGTGGGTTTTGCTCTTTCTTCGCGGCTGAATGGCCCTTTGAAAGTAGTTATTCGCACACAGTAAGGCACTCAATTTATTCGAGAGTTCACGGTCACTATACGTACTCAAGGTGTTCAATATACACGAAAATCCCAGAATCGTACGTCGTGCTTTCCTGCACGTAGAAGGGAGTTCGTTTTATTACACTTTCATTGTACAAAATAAGTAAAAATTTTATTCCAGAGGAGAAAATTTGCACTGTTACTGCACCGCACAGCAAAAGGTGGCTACATATTGGTATTCGTTAAAAAACGAGTACTTTCGAGAAGGGTACTTGCAGAGTCTGTAGCGCTGTGAGTCCACGAAACGCCTCTGGAGAAATGGACTCAATGGGGTTGTGAGAAAGATGCCTGTAACATAAGACCAAAATTGTTGCAGCAGGGACACTGGCAGAGTCACACTGTGAAAGAAGCCTCGTTATTATCCCTCAAGTGTAAATGAAGAATAAATAGGCATGAACTGGACAGGTATTGCGAACGCAAGATAACCGTTTATTGCTAACAGTAACAGACTAGATTTCAAGGAAAGGCAAGCGTAGTAGGAGCTGGCAGAAAAAGAGGTGGCCGGTTAAGACAAGTAACTTTATCGGGATTATGAAGATACACTTGGAACAGGACAACGTTTTCTAGACGGGTACAAAAAAAACTTTGTCCTCGTGTGGGTGTGGTTTATTACTCTGCAGTGCTCAACACACCATTAATTTCAAAGAATGAAACAAAATCCACAACACAGCTTCTGCATCAAAATATCGGCATCACCCACTCTTTAGTATCTCAAGGGGTAAATTTAGGACAATAAACTATTCAGTTACTTAACTATTATGAACTATGAAAACTAACTTGATTTACACAATTATTTCAATGCATGACGGGAACGAGAATACATGTTCGCTTTACTGTTGCATTTCAGAGGACTGTAAGAAACTTGGAGGAGGTTGAGTCCTAATGCCGTAAAAAAAAAAAAAACGGTTTCCTACCACATAACAAATACATAACGCTTTGTTCAATGCCATGATACACAGGGTGACAACCCTCCAAAATTGGGAAGTGATTCCCGCTTTATTCAAGCAGGTCAGGTGAACTCTGACAATAAATTAATAAAATGCACTCTGAATACTTGCCGAATACACAGTTAGCAGTGCACTTTTTTTTACCATAATTGCAGTTCAATATTTATTAATTTGTAAGAAAACTGTGAAAACGTTTCATTACGCTCAAATAGTATGTGTTAGCAAATGGAATATGATGTAAAATGTTGGCCGAACATTTAGGGAAACTGACCAAGGTGTAGTAGATTTATAATAAGAGAATAATTACTAATATTTATCTAGCCATGCATAGCCATACGTCTGTAAATTAGTTCAGTTGGTAGAGCGAGTGCCTCGTAAAGCCGGTGGTACTGGGTCCGATTCTCGGAACAGGAAGGATTTTACTTTAACTACGAAGTTTGTGATGAAGTGGTATAACTATAATTTTTACTCGTATGGTTGCTTCTTGGTGGGATGCAATGAATAATTACTCCCTTATTATCAAATAAAAAGCGTTTTTGTTTCTGGCTGTGTCCAAACTCGGAAAAATATGATTGCCTGCGGCAGTCTACCGGCTGCAGTCTACGGAAGCGCTCCTTGTAGCTGCTTCGTTGCCCAACGCGGACAAAGTAAAGCGGTGGGTGCGGTAATGGGTGCAACTCGGCAACAGAATGATGAGCAGGGGCCTTGCGACGTTGCACAGGTGAGGAATGAGTGGACGTATTTCGGGAAAACTTGTATATTCGCTGCCAACAGTAACATAGCAGGATCCAGTTGTGTGTTCGAAGTCTCAGGCTCCTGCGTGACCACATAGTGGGTCGCCATGGAAGCAAACACAGGTTTGGGAGCGTAGGAGGGAAGGAATAACTAATAATTACTTTTGTCCATCGCAACTGCAGTTGGACTGTTGAAGACGATTGTCACGAATAGCAAGGTGGGAAGCCTGGTGACGGAGAGCATGTGGTGGAGAAGCCGCTATAGATTCGGAAGTTAATTCAAGGACAGAAGCAATTGAGGGGTCTTTTCAATCCGCTGAAGGTATGTCGCTGATTCGAAGCTAACGTGAAAAGGTTTCGAAAGCTGACAGGCTGGCGAATTCAGTCGGAAGGGGTCGGCCGCCAGAAAGGTTATCGGTGTCGTGGAGCTTGTTTCAGATGCGATAGACTACGGTAGGAGAGCTGGCAAATGGCATGGTGTTCCGTCACGACGTAAAAGGGGCAGCCACTGAGATAAGGGCGGAATTTGATAAAAGCCCAAGCGATAGCTGAACCCTCTTTTCTGTGACTGAGTAACTGTACTCAGCCTTCATTAACTTGCGGCTTGCATAGGCGACAACGTACTAAGCAAATCCAAGTTTGCACTGCTCTAGTAGAGCACGAAAACCAAAATCACTGCGTCGGTGTGGATCTCGGTAGGGACGGCGGGTCGAAGTGATAAAGGTTGGATTGTGCTGTGAGGACACAGCCCAAGGTATCAAAGACATCGTGGCATTCGGGCTACCACTGCGAAAGGTTGGAACCACTAGACAGAAGTTATGTTATTATGTAGCAATTGAATCAATGCTGTGAATGAATATTCGAACTGCATAAGTAGGAGCATATACCTTGGAACCTGCGCAGGTATTTGATGAAAGTAGGCTTTTGAAAGGAAGCGACAGTATGAAGATTTGCTGGATCTGGATGGACGCCTTCTTTGGCGAGAACATATTCTAGAACAGTCAATTATTGTTTGGCAAAACGACATTGTGAAGTTCAGCTGCAAGACGGCGTCAGAGAGACACGTCAAAACTTGTTTTAGATGGTAGAGGTCAGTTTCGAACTCGGGTTAAAGAAGTAGATGTCGGCAAGGTAGCATAGGCACGTCCTCTATTGTAGTCGCCGCACACTGGTGCCCATGATTCCCCTAAATGCTTGGGGATCTTTACAAATGGCAAAAGGCAGAACAGTAAATTCGTATAAGCCGTCGGGGGTTCCAAAGGCAGCTCACACGGCCACTTCCACGAGAACCTGCTGGTATGCGGAAAGTAGACCGAGGGAAGAAAATAACTAGGCCCCTTACAAACAGTCCAAACGGTCGTGGACGCGCGTTAGAGGATAGACATCTTTAATGATAACGTTATTAATATGGCGGTAATCTAGAATGAAGCGGACGGAGCCCCATTTCGTTTTAAAAAGCCTAACTGGCGATGCCGAAGGGCGGCCACGTAGTTGTGGAGCATTTGGTTGACTTTCTCTTCAACGGCCTGGAGCATGGCTGCGAACGAACGATAGGGGCTGCTGCAGGAGCGGTTTACTTCCGGGATCGAAACAATGGGCGACAGTAAAGTCTGGCCCAGGAAAGTTTGTTGGGTGCCGAAGAATGAGCGGAATTCTTCAAGTGCATTAAGGAGCAAGGTCAACATCGATGGTGAGGAAGAACAGATTCCAGAGGAGGAAGCGGCGCGCAGAAGATGGAGGGCTCAGCGCAGTCATGGCGGTATGTGGCAGGTCATAAGGCTCCACCCATGAGATATGCGATTGGTTGGATACTGCCGAGACCTTCCTTTTGACGCAAAGCTGTACGGCAGGTAAACGGGTTAGAGACCCACAGCGTGGACATGCAAGCCAATACAGTGAGCACGCAGTGAAGCGAAGGAAGGAACCTGGGGCGCAGAAACGTATGCGGCGGAGTGAAGAGGACGATGTGATGGCTTGAATGATCGCAATAAAGGCCTACAAGGACGGAAGAATAGAGAGGACGGTCGGTGGCTTCGACAACGAGGACATTAATGGAGGAACCAGATAGCGCAGCGTGTGGCAAGGTATCAACAGAACCTGATTTTGGCGCGAGCCCAATCAATTAGAGCGGCGCATACCGCGACAGGAAATCCATCCCTAAATGTGTGAGAAACTTCACAGCACGACAAAATGGTTTAAAATGCATGATCTGGATAATGATTTTGCGGTGCGCGTTGCTAAAGGCTTGATGTGCCCAGCGCTTGCAGTACACAGCAACAGTATGGCGTCTTGCCTTTCATAAAGGAGCTACAAATGTTCGCGTCCATTACTGAAATTTCAGAACCGGTGTCAATACGAGCTATTTCAGTAACGCCCCCGACCGCAATTTTATTAAAGGTAGAAAGCAATATATGAGGCCGTTTAAAGTTCGATGGTGGTATGTTCCTGCCTCAGGAACTTCGGAATCTACGTTTCCACTCGAGAAGTATTAGGTTGACGTTGCATCGGCGAGATGGAGCGGCGTCGTGGTCAGAGTGTGCGGCGGCCGGAAAAAGGCTGAACCATTTGGGGACCAAGGACGGCTGATGTTGACTCAGCAGGAGCGGAATTCTGACTTTGGAGGCCATTTACCGGAATCCCGGGCAAGCGGTGTTGACACTGTGAGGCGGCTCAAGCAGTAGCGATCGATACATCCAGGCTCTCCGCAAGTGCAGCATATAGACAGTGTATCACTAGTGTACCAGGGGTTCCTTACTCTTGGAGTCGTTCGATGATAAGGGCCGCCCCTTGCAAAGACACTGTCATTGATGGTTATGTAGACGGGCGAGAGAGTGCGACTATGTCGACGTACGTCAGAGGGCCAGCGATGGGCCCTGTAGCCATACCAGCTAACTTAGAAAAGAGGAGATAGAACTTGGAAGAGCGTCAGCGTGAGTAAAAGGCGCGACGACAGGTGGCGGCGGATGGACGGAAAAAGGCGCTCAGCAACGTACTCTTGTCTAGCGTGTCGGAGAGCCGAGGTCTATGGCGATGCCTCTTGATTTTCTTGATTGGTAGACAGAAGAGAATTTTTACGAGCCACCTCTTCACGTGTTAAGTCTGATTTGTTGCAAAAGAGAGTTGCTGTTAACTGTAGGCGTCCGTCCTGCAAGCGACTTAACATGGGCTGGGTTCTGCCGAGTAAATACCCTCTTCTTGCGCAGCTCTCCAATGCTCTGGAAGAGCGTAAACACTTCGGTCACTTTGAGCAAATTGCGTGCTAACAGCATCTGAAAGACATCATCGTCTATGCATTTCAAGATGTGTTATATTTTGAGTCTCAGACAAGTCGGAGCACTCATTTGCATAAATCGATTCGTTATAGCTAACTATCAAAGCTTTCGCCGCCTCCCGGGACACTTCACGCAAGCACTGTTCGGCGCGACGTTTCATGACAGCGGGACGACCAGACTTCTGCCAGTTACATCTTGAATGCGACCCAAGTGCGGATGTCGTCCTCGTGGTTCCTATAACATAAGTTTTCAGCGCCGGGTACATAAAAATGACGTTCAGCTTTGTATCATCGTCTCGTCTGTTTTACAGGCTCCCGTTCACAATATGCGAGCCATACTTACCCGGTGAAGACAGCCGGCTCCCGCTGGCGCAGAGAGCCGGCACAGATAACAGCTGGGCCCACTTGCATGCCTAGGTTTTGGGCGTCCTCTGCCATCGCAGGTGTCGAAAGCGTGCGACTACAGAGCTCCGGTTAAGATTTCGTTACCCGCCGAATTCATCAAATTTAAGACGACGTTTGTTTCAACTCACTGGGACCAAAGAACCAGTGACGACAGTAGTCTGTGGTCAGGCAAGATGAGTCACCAGCAGACACAAAGAAATGCCGGTGAAGAGAACGTACGTTCAGAAGTTATTCGTTTTTACAGAAATGTTCTTCGTCCTTGTACTTCATACGCTTTCACACATGAATGAACGCCGCTTTAGAGTTAGCGTGCTCCTCTCACGTTCAAACCTGCCCTCATGTTAATCCATAAATACAGTAGTGAGCAAAGTAGCATACAACTTGCGAGAATGTACAACATGCAACCGGCGTCGGAGCTCGGGTTGGATGACAGTTTCCTCTATGCAAAAGGTATTCTCTATATCTTGAATGTTTTTATAAATTCCTCAACTATTTCTTCATTTCAGTTAATCAGCCAGCGTCGTCAGCTTTATCTACAAAAGTGGCATGAAACATACAGCTGGCTGTCGAGTAACGAATTTAATCTCTCTGAGAAAACATATCTGGCCCGAATAACAACTTTCGATAAATGTCGTTTCTGAATGTGTAATTTAATTCTATTAATTCTCTCTATCTGCCCAACATAATGACATAAAGAATAAACTATGATACCGCGATCAACCCTCTAAATGTACTAAATAATAAAAAAGCTTCTCACAGGATTTGCAGATTCTTGCTGCTAACAAATGTGTCCGCTTCAATGGCTCGGATTCGGTTGCCTCTGAGGTACCTGCGAAAAACATTATCAGCCTAGTTAGTGATGTCAATGCACTGTAAATTGGAAAAAAATCTTCATTTTTTTTTTGCTAAATGCGCTTTGAGCACCCCCAATTTTCGGGCAAGTATCGATTACCCTTGTCTACAAGTGTATGTTTTTGTCTGGAGACGTAGAAATGGACTTTTTACTGGGCGAGGAAATTTTGCATTGAACTGTATTCACTATTTCATTCAATTTCGGAATGCGGATATCGAAATGCCCATCATTTTGAAAGAAATAGCTGTGTAAAATAGCCTCTCGGATTCACCCAAGAATTCAATAATGACTTCTGTAGTTTGCTAGCTGATATTGCTAGATTGTATCGGCACCCGCATTTCTTTTCTAATTAATTTTATCTTATAAAAAAAGTGTTTGTCTGTTGTTACTGTAGTCGAAACATCATTGTCTATATATACAGAGAAACGAATTTCTCCTTACTGTATTATTTAAACACGCGCAGAGCAGTACGCACCACAAACTACGTTCAAGCACTTGTCTTTTGAAGCTAAAACGCAACGACGTAAATTGGTACAAGGTACCAATTGGTACGTAAATTGGTACCCGCCAGAAGAAACCCAATTGCGTCATTATGAATAAGCACTGCCTGGAATAAACGTACGCAGTGTATTCGGGGGAAGTGTTTCACTGATGCAGCGCATCATCGCATCTGATGAAGTGAATATGTCTGCAAAAGAAGTATATTTTTTGCCACAGATACCTTAAATCAATTCAATAGCGAATTATTCGCCTGTAGTATCACCGCAAAAAGGAAAACGATGCATGCTAACTGGTTTCGACCAGGTCAGCAATTGCCAAGTGAGTGTTATTCTTGAGCTACGAGCTGAATGTGTTTTCTAACGCGCCGCATACTTGCACATTCAATTATTTTACAGGATAACATCTACTAGATATACAAATTTTGGTAAGGCTGCATAAAAGCTCACTATAATGCATCTTAAAATATTATTGCAGTCACAGATGTGTTTCTATCATTCATTCAGCTCTCCTTCCTGTATAGGTTTTTCGTTTTGGCCTTTCAATTTTAATTTTTTCTTGTCTCTTCGGTTGCTGCACACGTACGCAGTTATTAACCTTTCTGCAGCGGAGCACGACGAACAATATGGCTTCGTGTACAGGCCAAAATGCTTTAAAGCCTTACGTGAAATGATGATAATAATAAAAGGGTTTTACACCTTCCATGCGAATCTCCCACTTGTGTATTCTTGCTTTTACTAATAAAAGTAAGCATTTTCATTTTTAAAAGGCCAGTTGTCATTATATTGAAAGATTCGAAACCTTTCGTGGCATCGTTTGGGCTTATTGCCCGGTTTGGCTCTCTGAGGATAAATTTAGAATACGAAAATCCTTATTTTTGATCTCTAATCATCGCTCTCTTAGCTACGGGTCTCTGGACGTTTGCCCAATGACATTCACCAGTCCGTCGAAAGTATGTCAGATACTTTTATGATGGTTACTAATAATAGTTTTAAAAATTATACTAAAAAATGTTTCCTGTTCAAATATTGTTAACTTAGCGTAAAACCCCAGGGGCTAAAAAAAGAAACATTCCACGGCAGCTTTCTTTATTGAATACCAAACATTTCAAAAATTGTGCCATGTCAAAAATGAGAGATATTTCCCAATTTTGTGCGCATATTTTAAGAATTCAAACACGTGCGCATATTTTAAGAATTCAAACACGTGCTCATATTATATGATCAGCTATTCGCAAACAAATTTCCAAGAAACTGCAGGGCAGATGGGAACAGGTGTTTAGTTCGTGGTGTAGACTCTTGATTTTGTAAACATTGCAGAGCGTTGCTGATTTGCAACTGTGCAAGGTCAAATGAAATCATTAGATTATTCCACAACCTAGAAGAATCTTACGGTCCATAATATCACTCCCGATTGCATCATACTAATGTACGGTGAAAATTAGCAGCATAACCAAACCGACAGCTGCGCTGCGGCACATATAAAGTAGAAAATTAAGACAGGACGTTGATCATATCGGACCTATTTACAAGATATTTTTGTATATAACGTGAATGAGCAGGCTTACTTTGCATATTTATACTTTTGCAAATGTTTGCATATTTTACTATACTTGTGGCTTCTACAGGAAAAGCTTTGGCTGCCATACATACATATGGCAAGCAGTCATCAAACTCGCCAATGAATCATTTTTTGGTTTTGTTTGAAGCAAGTTGGTTTGTTATTTCAGTAGTATAGAGGTAAGAAAGATGCTCTCAAGGGACACGACACAAAAATTGAGGAAAAAGATTTATAAGAGACAGGCAAAAATTCTTTTTTATACATGAAATCTGAAGTTTCATTGAAAGCCATGTACTTGTGGAGTTTAAATACCGGTGCCAGAAGTAGGAGATACCGTGAAGAAAGAAAGTGGCTGGGCTTAGCCAGGCTCGGACGCGTTATGTAAGTGACAATTTTTATGCTTAGTAATGCTGTGTTGCTAAAGTAGGTTAGACACATGTGGACTTGAACTAAGCTTAGACTGTAAGCTTGATTAAGCACGGTAAGACAGGGTTTGCTGTAGTTTAACTTCTCCGTGGCATTTTGTGAACCTCAAGGTCACGTGTCGAGGGCCTTTTGAAGGGCGTGGTTCGATGAGGCGAGCCAGATGAGATGGGCAGCGGTGGCAGTAAAGGAAAAGCGAGGTAGCAATGCTTTCGATTTAAAAATAACAAAGCCCTCATTCCGTTTAACACTTGAAACAATGAAGAACGAGATTAAAATTGAGAAAAGGCGCAACATCATCGTGGAATCCGAAAATAGCTGAAATTTGTCGCCAATAAAGTGACATGCAGAGATCACCCTAACTCACACAAAAAGAGAAAGTGAAACGCTGCAGTGGGTCAAGCGTCCTGGGATCCGCCTGTGTTGGCATGTGCCATAGGTTTATAGGTGAACAACAGCAGCACTTCTAGGGCTCCGGGCAAATCAAAGCGATAAAATGAAAAACATTCAATTATGTGAATGAAAGAGAGACCAGGGTTAAATCGATGAATAAAGAAAGCGGTGAGGACAGTGTCAATATATCGTGTATCCATAGGAAGCTCTCAAGGTGAGCTCAGTCAGTGGCCAGACATGAAACAACGTCAGCAGTCCTACCCAAAGAATCGTAACTTGGTGTAGGATTTACAGTTTAAAAAACGAGCGCTTAAGCTGAACAAATAGAGGCTAGGTAGATTTGTTTTTCAATTTCTTGCAGAGTAAGTGTTGCGGATCTTTAAATCTATTAGAAGTACGTGTATCACGCACAAGTAAGAATGTCCTTCCTGTCAGAAAGAGTGTCTAATGCTCGATTCCCTCAGCTTGTGAGGGAAACATACAGTTCGCAAGCCTGAGAAATTTATGCTGCCATGTTCAGGTTGCGTTATTGAAGCCCCTGTGCAAATGCTCCATGAATGACGGATACATAGCGTTTCTCACGGCAACAGGCGCTCTCTGACACGTTTCCTTACAGACTGATCCCGAAGACAACGTTTTACTCGAAATATCGCCTAAATCAGGTACATTCTGTCAGCACGGTCTGCGTCCATAAATCGTTCTATCGCAATGCACAAGATGCAGTGTTGCAGTAACCGCTTTGTCTACGTCTAAACCTGTAATCGCCCCATGTCAATCGGCTTCAAAACTATTTTATCCGTTTTCCCACTATTCATCAATAAATAAGTACTTTTGACACAGCTGTATTGCCTGGTCGTTATAGCACCGCTTTTAGACCTTAATGTCCACCTGCTCTCAACAGTACGCAACCTCAAAGTAAGAATTTATACGGATGACTCTAAAGACTTGAAAAGCTCGAGTTTTCTTGGAAAAGATCGTAGAGATAGTGAAAATGACTCTATTGTCACATTTTCGTAGTCGCGCCTATACGCAAATCAGAACGTGTACGCCTCAATTCCACGACTATCCTGCGAGTAAACCTGTCCCGAACTCGTTAATTACAACTTAACCGGCATTCAAGCAGATCTTGAGAATGATCGCTCGATGTTTTAGAACTGAATATATAAACTATGAATTTGTCTATCTGCATTACAGCTGAAGATTAGGTTCGCAATGGCTTCAAAACCCCACACTATCTCCGTAATCCGCTCAATAGTTTAAGAAAGCCCTCAGTAATGACTGCTATTAAATGATTGATTTCGCGCAAACTCTCTCTTCACATCTGCGAAGCCACTCTTTATTCAGCATGATAGTTATGCTTGCATTTTTATGTGCACAGAACTCTTCCTAACAGCCGAGTAAAATGCGCACCGGACAACACGTCGTCTACTCAGCCCAGGGAAGTCACTTTTGGAAGTATAGAAGTATAGCGTTAACTGCACTGAACCTCCAATTTGTCGAACTCCCTTATTGGTGCGAGACCGTGCTCACTCACTAACCTTAGCGGAACACTGCGGATTTCCCGCTTGCAAATTCTCATGAGGTTCGCTACAATTATTCCCAGTTCTGCTCTGTGTTTATACATGCATGCCAGAGCAATGGTCTGGGGAGCGCTGTGCACTGGTAGAGAAAACTACGTACTCCATTTGAACGGGATCTCTATGTGTCCTCGTTATATTACAGATTGCTACAGAGCATGCATGACTGAGTATACGGAGGAGGAAAAGGGAGACAATGCAGTCCGGTTTTTATGGGTATGGCGAGAGAGTGTTAATGAAGCGGACGTGCAACTTCACTAATAGTTATTCGCTGCATCCGCAAATCTTTATTACCTGCATAATTAACTAATCATTAATTTGTGACTCCCTTATCTCGCATACTGTTATAAATTGCCACGTTATATGAAAGACGGCAGACGTTAACGTAACTGCTGCTTTATTCGAACCCTCCAAACGCGCGCACGGCCTGGGAGAAGCGTGTTTAGTGGGCGATCTAAATATTTTTTCAGGAGGTTATAATCTCTACCTCCCTCTATATCCTCCAGAAGCAACCCGAATTGTCAGTTCTGGGGACATATTACATACCGCTCACAGTCACAAACTAGTCACAAACCGCTCACAATGCTTGAATGTCATTGGGTTTTAAAAATATTTTCTTGCAAAGGTAAAACGTTGTTTCTTTTATTTACTGCGTATTTATAGCGCCGTTTCACAAAAAGTTAGGAGACGGTCCCTTGTCGAGCTCGGCCAAGGTTGCGGCAACAATGTAGCAATAGTGTTGGCCACGGAACGGGGGCTTCAGGGGCTGAGCCATGCTACAAGTCAATCATAATTGGACGATTTCGTAATCCGTCGCGATTGATCTCTCAGGGTCACGTCATAGCTACGTCAATATGACGTCACGTTTATAAACCTGTGAGTGAAATTGTGAGCTGTATGTAGTTCGGTCCCTGGTCAACTCGGCTATTGCGCGCGGCCTACTGACGTCAGACAACCCGGAAGCCAATCAGAGCCTGGACATGCCACCGGTTTACTGCCACCCTCCGGCTGCATCCGCGCGTGAACTTTTTTTTTTTTTTTTTGTCTACAATACCGTCGCCGGATGTTTACAGAATAGGGCCTTTAATTAAACGAAGCGCGTTAATATTGCCAACTTAACTGTGTTTAGGTGCACGGCACTGCAAAAACGTATGAGTAGTTTATGGAGCATATATAGCCCTGTACAAATGTATATTGGTTTTACCGGCCTGGTTAGCTTCTGAGTTCCAATTGGCTACGCAATGCCGGACATACGTCGAGTACTCGGCTTGGGCACTCTTCTGGGACTCTGAAGAATAGCCAATATAAAGAGTAGATCATGGGGGCGCTGAACGAAACGCACGATCGTTAGGCAGTCCCTCATGTTTTATGATGCTCCTGAAGGATATATTTCAAATTCAGACAACACTTTTTTGAGTTCAACGAATAACCTACGCCCAAAATACCGTCAAATATTGTCGTTTCCGAACGATTGTCAATCGCACAGCAACACTTAGCTTGCTTGCCAATGCTCGCTTCCAGAATTAGGTATTCTTTGTATTGCGCCCAAACCGTTATGCCGCTCTTCCAAAGAATGTATTACACGTTGATTCAGTTTTAACCACAAAGAATTCGATTCGGACACTGTGTCTTCATTCAAAAATAAGAATTGCCACTCACTCTAAGTACAGAGCATCGTCGCGGGGGTGCAGTGATTGGGCGCTCGACTACTCTTCCCAAAGATGCGGGATCAAATCCTGGCCGCTGCGGTCGCTTCTCCATAGAGACGAAAAGCAAAGCGCCCGTTACTGTACGTTGTCAGTAAAGGTTAAAGAACCCCAGTTGGTAGAAATTTCTTGACGGCTCTGCTACGACGTCTCTCATATAGCCCCAGTCGCTTTTGGACGTTAAATAACTATAAGTGTAAAAGAGATGCGTTTGACGGGCGCGAACTTACTAGCACCGTGTGCCATATCGATGCGACACTGGGGAAACAAGTAGAGAGCAGATTGTTTAAATTAGTTAGGCACGCATAATGGAAGCAATTTTGAATTTGTTGAAATTTGATTTTGAGAGGCTACGAAAGGTCAAAAAGAAAATACACATGTCAGCATCCAAAAAAATCAGAAGTTAGCACGCTCTGCTGACGTCATCATTTCGAAGGATGCTCACTCAAATAGATTTACATCGTCTTTGGCTTTTATAATGGATAGTAGATTGCTTTTTAACTCAACTTCGCGAGTTCCAGTCAAGGAGGCAAACAAGATTTTCCCGTCTGCAGTTCAGTTTGGCAGCATTAAGTACACTTTCAATGATTGCTGCATACACAAAGAGCGATAGAATGCTAGTTTTTGAAGAAAAAAAAAGTAACTTAAGTAGTTATATTATCGCGTTTTCTTTCACGAACGTGTTTAAAAAGTGCGGTCGCCGTGTAAGGATGCCTTAGATATTATTGTTCTTAAACAATGCAGTTCTCCGAACAACTCACTTAGCTAATAACTCCCAAAAGTTTCGTAAGCGCTCAGTCAACCAGATATTGCTTTCCTCCTGTGACAGACCGCTGCACTTCTAAACCCCTTCCGTGAGAATCACGCTTTCCTAAATTCTTCAGTAAATTCAGTAAATTCCACGCAGAAGTCAAAAAGTACAAACTGTGTGCGATAATACGCAAAGTAGCTAATCTAACTAAAGTGTCCATCTCGCATTGTTGCGCTAATAAACGCATAAAAAAACGCGATACTAAGGTGACATTTTGAAGACAGAAGATTTTACACCTGTTTGAAATGTCCGGTATGCCTACTCAAGAGCAAGAAGAAAATTGTATAGCAAGTGACAAATAAATGTATCAATAAAATTTTACGTGGTCTGGGAATCTATTTTCCGAACCTGCACCTGCGTGCCGGTCACTTAAGCGCTGAACGCAGTGCAGCGCTGTGAATGATTGACTCGAGTTTCGGACCGATCATGTGAGGTTTTTCCAAAGGCTGTGAGAAAGACGTCCACCACGATGTCAAAGTCGACCTAACAACGAAGAGAGGACCACAGTCACGACAGGCTGTATTGATACAGGGACATTTATGACCACCATGAAAATGGCCTCTACGTCTGCCAAGCGGGATAATGTCACGCCAAGTTGAACAAGCATTGCTCTTATTTACGATGTTGGAGGCCATGTCTCATAACACCTGTCCAGCCCATCAACCGAGTTGGGCGTTAAGTTTCTCATCTCGTCAAAAGCGGCGCACGGTAATCTATCGATGCGATTGACGTCACGATTTGAGATTTGATTTTCTCACTTCGTGGTCTGTCTCTATCATCTGTAGTCGATACCAACATTGCGTCTACCGGTAACTACTGCTTTAATCCTACGAGTAAAAGGGGTCTCTCAAGCACCTCGTTGCTTCGGCATAATATTCAGTTGAACGAATATTTCCTGCATATAGCAAATAATTTGAAAAATGTTCAAATTAGTTATTTCGATGCTTATTTCGTGTTAGGTCGGTTCTAACGCGGCAGCGTTAAAACTTGCCCCCATTATCTCAAGGAAATGCGATGTTTGCGTTGTGAGTGACAAATCACGGTCAGGAATTATGCAGGTCACTTGCAGGTCACCGATGAATGCCATGCTGCTAACCTGGCACAGCACTTTTTCCTCATACTGTTTCTCTTCGTAACGGGACCATGCGGCGTTGCCGACTTTAAAGGATCTGCAGAGTTACTTCCAAGATGATAAGGGTAGGTGAGGGGAATCGAACCCTCCCTGAACCTTGCATTCCTAATTCGACACGTTACCTCTGGACTACGCAGAAAAGTTGAAATGGCTTGCTTATTCGAGCGTTTTTATATACACGCACGTCGTATTTGTTCACTATAATTCATAAGGTAGCGTACGACTGTTTGAGGAAATTCAAACACAAAGTGAGAGGTTACAGATTAGGTCAATTGCTAAGTGCACGTAGTACGTGAATGAGGCCGAGCAGCGAAGGGAACCAATAACGCTTTCGTGTCATGGCCTGAAAGGCGTCATTTATATTTTTCCACCCCCAAACCCACGCTGAACTTCCTATTTACTTTTTAAACTGTTCTGTTTGGGTTCGACAATAGCCCTGACACATCCATTCATAGGTAGGTAGGTAGGTAAGGTAAGGTAAGGTAAGGTAAGGTAAGGTAAGGTAAGGTAAGGTAGGTAGGTAGGTAGGTAGCTAGCTAGGTAGGTAGGTAGGTAGGTAGGTAGGTAGGTAGGTAGGTAGGTAGGTAGGTAGGTAGGTAGGTAGGTAGGTAGGTAAGGTAAGGTAAGGTAAGGTAAGGTAGGTAGGTAGGTAGGTAAGGTAAGGTAAGGTAGGTAGGTAGGTAGGTAAGGTAAGGTAAGGTAGGTAGGTAGGTAGGTAGGTAGGTAGGTAGGTAGGTAGGTAAGGTAAGGTAGGTAAGGTAAGGTAGGTAAGGTAAGGTAGGTAAGGTAAGGTAGGTAAGGTAAGGTAGGTAAGGTAAGGTAGGTAAGGTAAGGTAGGTAAGGTAAGGTAGGGTAAGGTAAGGTAGGTAAGGTAAGGTAGGGTAAGGTAAGGTAGGGTAAGGTAAGGTAGGTAAGGTAAGGTAGGGTAAGGTAAGGTAGGTAAGGTAAGGTAGGTAGGGTAAGGTAAGGTAGGGTAAGGTAGGTAAGGTAAGGTAGGTAGGTAAGGTAAGGTAGGGTAAGGTAAGGTAGGTAAGGTAAGGTAGGGTAAGGTAAGGTAAGGTAAGGTAGGTAAGGTAAGGTAGGTAAGGTAAGGTAAGGTAGGTAAGGTAAGGTAGGTAAGGTAAGGTAAGGTAGGTAAGGTAAGGTAGGTAAGGTAAGGTAAGATAGGTAAGGTAAGGTAGGTAAGGTAAGGTAGGTAAGGTAAGGTAGGTAAGGTAAGGTAGGTAAGGTAAGGTAGGTAAGGTAAGGTAGGTAAGGTAAGGTAGGTAAGGTAAGGTAGGTAAGGTAAGGTAGGTAAGGTAAGGTAGGTAAGGTAAGGTAGGTAAGGTAAGGTAGGTAAGGTAAGGTAAGGTAGGGTAAGGTAAGGTAGGTAAGGTAAGGTAGGGTAGGTAAGGTAAGGTAGGTAAGGTAAGGTAGGGTAAGGTAAGGTAGGTAGGGTAAGGTAAGGTAAGGTAGGTAGGGTAAGGTAAGGTAAGGTAGGTAGGGTAAGGTAGGTAAGGTAGGTAGGGTAAGGTAGGTAAGGTAAGGTAGGGTAAGGTAAGGTAGGTAGGGTAAGGTAGGTAAGGTAAGGTAGGGTAAGGTAAGGTAGGTAGGGTAAGGTAGGTAAGGTAAGGTAAGGTAAGGTAAGGTAGGTAGGGTAAGGTAGGGTAAGGTAAGGTAAGGTAAGGTAGGTAGGGTAAGGTAAGGTAAGGTAGGTATGGTAAGGTAGGGTAAGGTAAGGTAAGGTAAGGTAGGGTAAGGTAAGATAGGGTAAGGTAAGGTAAGGTAGGTAGGGTAAGGTAAGGTAGGGTAGGTAGGGTAAGGTAAGGTAAGGTAGGTAGGGTAAGGTAAGGTAAGGTAGGTAGGGTAAGGTAAGGTAAGGTAGGTAGGGTAAGGTAAGGTAAGGTAGGTAGGGTAAGGTAAGGTAAGGTAGGTAGGGTAAGGTAAGGTAAGGTAGGTAGGGTAAGGTAAGGTGAGGTAGGTAGGGTAAGGTAAGGTAGGTAGGGTAAGGTAAGGTAAGGTAGGTAGGGTAAGGTAAGGTAAGGTAAGTAGGGTAAGGTAAGGTAGGTAGGGTAAGGTAAGGTAAGGTAGGTAGGTAAGGTAAGGTAGGTAGGGTAAGGTAGGTAGGGTAGGGTAAGGTAAGGTAGGTAGGGTAGGGTAAGGTAAGGTAGGTAGGGTAGGGTAAGGTAAGGTAGGTAGGGTAAGGTAAGGTAAGGTAGGTAGGGTAAGGTAAGGTAAGGTAGGTAGGGTAAGGTAAGGTAAGGTAGGTAGGGTAAGGTAAGGTAAGGTAGGTAGGGTAAGGTAAGGTAAGGTAGGTAGGGTAAGGTAAGGTAAGGTAGGTAGGGTAAGGTAAGGTAAGGTAGGTAGGGTAAGGTAAGGTAAGGTAGGTAGGGTAAGGTAAGGTAAGGTAGGTAGGGTAAGGTAAGGTAAGGTAGGTAGGGTAAGGTAAGGTAAGGTAGGTAGGGTAAGGTAAGGTAAGGTAGGTAGGGTAAGGTAAGGTAAGGTAGGTAGGGTAAGGTAAGGTAAGGTAAGGTAGGGTAAGGTAAGGTAGGGTAGGGTAAGGTAAGGTAAGGTAGGGTAAGGTAAGGTAAGGTAAGGTAGGGTAAGGTAAGGTAGGGTAAGGTAAGGTAGGTAGGGTAAGGTAAGGTAAGGTAAGGTAGGGTAAGGTAAGGTAGGGTAGGGTAAGGTAAGGTAAGGTAGGGTAAGGTAAGGTAAGGTAAGGTAGGGTAAGGTAAGGTAGGGTAAGGTAAGGTAAGGTAAGGTAGGTAAGGTAAGGTAGGTAAGGTAAGGTAGGTAAGGTAAGGTAGGTAAGGTAAGGTAAGGTAGGGTAAGGTAAGGTAGGTAAGGTAAGGTAAGGTAGGGTAAGGTAAGGTAGGGTAAGGTAAGGTAAGTAGGTAGGTAGGTAGGTAGGTAAGGTAAGGTAAGGTAAGGTAGGTAGGTAAGGTAAGGTAAGGTAAGGTAGGTAAGGTAAGGTAAGGTAGGTAAGGTAAGGTAAGGTAAGGTAGGTAAGGTAGGTAGGTAAGGTAAAGTAGGTAGGTAGGTAGGTAGGTAGGTAGGTAAGGTAAGGTAAGGTAAGGAAAGGTAAGGTAGGTAAGGTAAGGTAGGTAAGGTAAGGTAAGGTAGGTAAGGTAAGGTAGGTAAGGTAAGGTAGGTAAGGTAAGGTAGGTAAGGTAAGGTAGGTAAGGTAAGGTAAGGTAAGGTAGGGTAAGGTAAGGTAGGTAAGGTAGGTAGGGTAAGGTAGGTAAGGTAGGTAAGGTAAGGTAGGTAGGGTAAGGTAAGGTAAGGTAGGTAGGGTAAGGTAAGGTAAGGTAAGGTAGGTAGGGTAAGGTAAGGTAAGGTAGGTAGGGTAAGGTAAGGTAAGGTAGGTAGGGTAAGGTAAGGTAAGGTAAGGTAGGTAGGGTAAGGTAAGGTAAGGTAGGTAGGTAGGGTAAGGTAAGGTAAGGTAGGTAGGTAGGGTAAGGTAAGGTAAGGTAGGTAGGTAGGGTAAAGTAAGGTAAGGTAGGTAGGTAGGTAAGGTAAGGTAAGGTAAGGTAAGGTAGGTAAGGTAAGGTAAGGTAAGGTAGGTAAGGTAAGGTAAGGTAAGTAGGTAGGTAGGTAGGTAGGTAGGTAGGTAGGTAGGTAGGTAGGTAGGTAGGTAGGTAGGTAGGTAAGGTAAGGTAAGGTAAGGTAGGTAGGTAAGGTAAGGTAAGGTAAGGTAGGTAAGGTAGGTAAGGTAGGTAGGTAAGGTAAGGTAAGGTAGGTAAGGTAGGTAGGTAAGGTAAGGTAGGTAGGGTAGGTAAGGTAGGTAGGTAAGGTAAGGTAGGTAGGGTAAGGTAAGGTAAGGTAGGTAGGTAGGGTAAGGTAAGGTAAGGTAGGTAGGGTAAGGTAAGGTAAGGTAGGTAGGTAGGGTAAGGTAAGGTAAGGTAGGTAGGTAGGGTAAGGTAAGGTAAGGTAGGTAGGTAGGGTAAGGTAAGGTAAGGTAGTTAGGTAGGGTAAGGTAAGGTAAGGTAGGTAGGTAGGGTAAGGTAAGGTAAGGTAGGTAGGGTAAGGTAAGGTAAGGTAAGGTAGGGTAAGGTAAGGTAGGTAGGGTAAGGTAGGTAGGGTAAGGTAAGGTAAGGTAGGTAGGTAAGGTAAGGTAGGTAGGGTAAGGTAAGGTAACGTAGGTAGGGTAAGGTAAGGTAAGGTAAGGTAGGGTAAGGTAAGGTAAGGTAGGTAGGTAGGGTAAGGTAAGGTAAGGTAGGTAGGTAGGGTAAGGTAAGGTAAGGTAGGTAGGTAGGGTAAAGTAAGGTAAGGTAGGTAGGTAGGGTAAGGTAAGGTAAGGTAAGGTAGGTAGGTAGGTAGGTAAGGTAAGGTAAGGTAGGTAAGGTAAGGTAAGGTAAGTAGGTAGGTAGGTAGGTAGGTAGGTAGGTAGGTAAGGTAAGGTAAGGTAAGGTAAGGTAGGTAAGGTAGGTAAGGTAAGGTAAGGTAAGGTAAGGTAGGTAAGGTAGGTAGGTAAGGTAAGGTAAGGTAAGGTAGGTAAGGTAGGTAGGTAAGGTAAGGTAGGTAGGGTAGGTAAGGTAGGTAGGTAAGGTAAGGTAGGTAGGGTAAGGTAAGGTAAGGTAGGTAGGTAGGGTAAGGTAAGGTAAGGTAGGTAGGGTAAGGTAGGTAGGTAGGGTAAGGTAAGGTAAGGTAGGTAGGTAGGGTAAGGTAAGGTAAGGTAGGTAGGTAGGGTAAGGTAAGGTAAGGTAGGTAGGTAGGGTAAGGTAAGGTAAGGTAGGTAGGTAGGGTAAGGTAAGGTAAGGTAAGGTAGGTAAGGTAAGGTAGGTAAGGTAAGGTAAGGTAAGTAGGTAGGTAAGGTAAGGTAAGGTAAGGTAAGGTAAGGTAGGTAGGTAGGTAGGTAGGCAGGCAGGCAGGCAGGCAGGCAGGCAGGTAGGTAGGTAGGTAGGTAGGTAGGTAGGTAGGTAGGCAGGTAGGCAGGTAGGTAGGTAGGTAGGTAGGTAGGTAGGTAGGTAGATTCAAAACATCCTTCTCTTGACTGCTGTTCCATGATTAACTAAGGGAAACTGTCTCTTTTTTTCTCCACAACTATGATAGTTTTGAATTTTACAGCACCTATCAAGAGCTACGCACCAATCGTGAAAAGAAGCAAAATTTTAGAGAGCTTTTAGTTTCATTTATGTTTTTTTACGTGCATTTTGTGTTCGCAATAAACAACATTTAAGCCAGAATATCGCTTTATGTGCCCTCAGTTGGTTAGATAGCGGCAATATCTCTCGTATTCAATCGATTATATATCTAAACATAACTCTGCCAATGCAGGTAATGCATACAATGACGGCTTGCGGAACAACAGCAGCTATATTTTCTGCCGACATCATAATGCGCTCTCGCCAACTCCAACACAGAAAGAAATCGATCCATTTCAATTTTCTTGTCTTTCTATACCGTCTAAATACAGTAATCGTAAGGGAACCCACCCCATCGCGCATTACATTCATGTTAGCGCCGCCTGCATTGTTTTCACAATGTTAAAGACTTAAAAAAAAAACAGTTCAAACCCTCCCAGCTATTCTGGCATCCTTCGACTGCAGCAGCCTAGCTACTATAAAACGCCAAAAAAAGAAAAGGCCCAACAAAACGAGCACTTCAGCTAGTGCTTCAGTCTATGTTAAAGCTATTGTGGCATTTTTGTATTTACAGTACTTGCTTACTTGCTATGCGATACTAAAACCAACTACTAAAAGCTTCTGACGGTAAGTGTACAGTAGTACGGTCGATGAAAATAATCTTTCTTCTAAGTCGTCCCGTACAGCCTGGAACCACACCATTTGAAGAGAAACGTCATAAACAACGGGGCAAATTTCAATTAAAATGTGTGTGCGCTGTGTTCCTAAAAACGAATTATACACTGTAATGTTGAACTTTAGTTCTCAAGGAGATCTGCATTAATTAAAATAACTGACAAGTCGCGTTCACAATTATACGTGCCACCCCAAAACACCGATAACTACACAAAGTACACAGTAACCTATTTAGAGGTCTGTACACAGTGTTATCTAAAGAGAACTGAGGATAAGGTTCGAAAATTGAAAAATAGCAGCTATTCATTGCTATCTTCAAACCGAGAATAAACGAAAAAGTGAGGATGCAAAATATTGCTTTCATTTTTCATAATTCCATATAACTAATCAGGTGTCTAAATTATTTTTTGCAATCGGTCATTAATGGCTCAATAGTGGAGAGCTGCTCACCTTGTTCTATTGCTACCGCCATGGTCGTGTCGGGCATATACTTCAATTTTAAGTAGTTCCGCTCAATCGTTATCTAAACCATCGCCTAGTATCTGTTTGGTGGATGCATTGGCTTTGACAAGCGGTTCAGGAGTCAACCAAAGACAGTCTCAAATGTTGACAAGGGCAAACCTAATCTCCTTAGGAGGGAACCGTAAGCCTCCTTGCTCAATACTTAAATAAAAATATGTACGCAGCACAAAAGAACTTGCGGTTGGTATCGAGGGGCGGCCATATTCGCTTAGCGAATTTATCCCGAGTAAAAGTCACAACGACCACTCACACTTTCTTGAGCTTGGGAAGGTTTCCGAAGACATCTTCGCCAAGACTGATAACTCCCGATGAAGACATAACTCTGAAAGAAGGGAATTTAGATTCGTTAGGAATACAGGTTTACGCATTTAGAGGTCTCTGCAGAAACTTCACTAGAGGTACCACAACATTTTTGTAATTTCTGCCGCGTCAAACTACTTGTCTTGGGTTTTAAGGGAGCCCTCCTGGTTAAAGCGGTGAAGCGATGCCCTCGATACCGATTCCGCAGCCGTTTTCGCTCCGAATTTGGTTCATCGGCATCAAAGCCATGAAATCTTTTAAATACTATAACATACGGAGGTGCTATAACATACGGCGTGAAGTAAAAACACCGATAGAAGCCCCGCACGTCTGCAATTAAGTAGCCGCCGACTCAATGAAACGACTGTAGGGTATAAAGGCAGAAATTTCAAATGGCGTTGTGCGCAAGACCACCGGGCGCAGCCTTAAATTTGGAGTAAATTGTGACTATACCCCCTTAATATGAATACTAACTTCTTTCAGTTGAAAAATAGCTTTCTTTAGTTTTGAGACTGCACTTATATTAATCGGCTGGGGCTAGCTTGCGTGTAAATTGCTTTTTCCCAAGCCACTGCCCAGGCGAGGCTCGCAGCGTCTAAAGCTCCCGTCAAACGTTCGCGAGGTAAGCACTGAAGTAATTTTATTTTTTCCTCATTCTATATTCTTTCTATATTTTTTCCTCATTCTAGAGCGCAAAGAGAGAAAAAACAATCTTTTGGTGGAAGCATTCGACAATCATTACTGCGAAAACACGTCACGATGTTCTATATCGCTTTCGGTGCGGCAGTGGGATACTCTCTAGGTAAAGCACAAAAATGAGGTTGAGAGAATAGCAGTGCTTACAATACTGTTAGCTCTGGCATCAGCGGGAAGTCCCTCTTCTGCAAAACTGAGAACAAGTTGCCGGAGATATCGCTGCAATGATAAGGGAAAACAAAGACCATCATTTCAACATAAAGTATTTCCAGCGCGTGCGCATTACTTCTCTTTTTACGCAACCCAAAGCAGGCTTCCCATTTTTCTGATTGTTTCATCCGTTTAACTTTCACGAAAACGAAAAACAAGATTCCATGTTTTGTCAGGGAAGCCAAACAGCATTGGTTTGATACGAACCCAATCTGTCGCCATTACTACAGAAAACATCGCCTCTGGCTCTACGCCACCTTAAAAGGATTTACAGAAAGTGTTTACATTCACTCGCTTTGAGAAGAATTTTGTTTTCTTGGAGGCCTCACTCGGTCGACAGTAAGTGTGTTCAGAAAAACGACTTAGCTGCATCAAACACGCAATTCAATGTTTTCTTGCCGCCGTTTTCTAGCACTATGTAAATATAGCGAGGTAATCTCATTGTGCCAGACGGCTGGCTGGACTACGTTTGCTTTCGATGCAGTAACAAAGCCAAAAACTGAGGAAGAGCATTCTATTTAACGAAGCGCTATTCAAGGTACACCTCGGGAATTCCATCAAGCCCGAAAGAAAACAAAGCAATGTCCTGTATGAAGGACGCGACAGTGGTGGATGGTACCGTCTTGGGATGAAAGGCGGGTCTTCGATTGTGAAAACAGTGTACGAGTGGGCTTGGCCAGATACGAACCTATGATAATTGAACGCTCGATGGCTCTCTTACAGGATGTGATACATTGGTTACGGTGCTCATATTTTTGCGATTTTTACAAATAATTCAGTGGAAGTTTAGTCGTGCCGTGTATCCAAAGTATAAAGAAGGAATGATCAGCACGGCTGTGGGGAACGTTATTTTAGAAAGTACAGCTTCAGAATAGCTGTGCCAAATTTCTCTATTTTCGCAAGTATTTGCCGTGTTATCCGAAAATGTGTTTGCGGTTGAAACCATCTCCCTTCTAGACGCCACTGTAACTTGTGCATCGTAAGAGCCCTGTGCACCATCTTAGGATTTCTTTTAACTCACTGCTTCATCCAATACAACCTCCAGCGAAATTAAACCACAATTTTCCGTACTCCGTCTAGAGGCTAATAACATTGACTGATTTGTCGAAGGAAAATATTAATCATATTAAAACAATGTTCCCGGGAGCAGTGGGATTCTTAATATTGATGTCGTGAACAGATCGATTTCACCTGCTGCTGCATTACTTTTACACACTGTAAGCCTAGAATTCTTTCCTTTAAACATGGTCTTTGAGACAGCGCAAAAACGATCTATGCACATGGGTAAAGAACAACCGCCTTCGGTAAGCACTCGTAGTATTAAAAGCCCCCCCTACCCAGCATGTAAAAGCAACCAACAAGTAAAAGCATGACAATGCCAAGCATGCCACCAAGACGAAATCACAATTTTGTTTTGAAGGGTGTACGCATTTCTGGAATATAGACAAATCTGGAATGTAGACAAATATTTGGGCGCAGTTTAACACCACCGGCCCCGCTACCTCGGCCCTTTCTATTCCATGCTCCGGGGTGCTTCGCCAGCGGGACCCGCCGGTCTTCAACGGTATACCGACAATCAGGACGTCGAGGACAGGCTTTCGTCGTATGAACGTGTAAGCACCCACAATAAGTGGGATGACATCGTGAAGCATAACAACGTGATATTCTACCTCACACAAGTTGCAAAGTTGTGGTTCACAAATCACGAGGCTGACATTCCAACTTGGGCCTCGTTCAGATCTCGCTTTGTGGATGTCGTCGGTCGCCCTGCGGTCCGCAAGCTTCGCGCCGAACACCGTTTGCGCGAGCGGGTTCAGCAGAAAGGAGAAACCTTCACTAGCTACATCGAATACGTTTTAGATTTGTGTCATCGTGAAAATGCATCGATGACTGAAGCTCAGAAGATTAGCCACATCATGATGGGCATCCATGAAGGCGTATTCAACATTCTCATGGCCAAAGCGCCACGCACTGTAAGTGATGTTGTCACGATGTGTCAAAGCTAAGTAATTGGACGCAAAAATTGCATTTGGTGAAGTAACGGCTTCACTGCTGTGTTCCGCCGGGGGTTGCAGCAAAAAACACGCTTCGCCCTATGTGAACTGTGCACTGGGAGTGGTTTACCGAATCCCCCTCTTTTGAGGTGCTTTATATGTTGGCAAGACTGGCCGCTGTGTCAATGGCTGGTGATGGGAGCATGCTCGAAACGTTGAAATTAAAGACAAAAAAGCAAACCTTTTGCGGCACATTAGTTCTTGTAAATTTCGGGCAGGATTTGGGAAGACAACGATTCTGGGCAAAGTGGGAATTATAAGGCAAGACTTCTATTAGAGGCAAATCATATAGATAAGCTATCCGATCGTTGTGTTAGCGATACGTCTGCATACATGTACTCGGCAGAATGTACCTTTCTAGACATGTTCTCGCGTTGACTATTACTGCTTTATCTACATGCGCATGCTCGATTTTTCTTATATAAGCTGTGTACTTCGGCTTGAATAAAGAGCTGGTAGTTAGCGCTCATCAAACGTCTCATGTGTTCTTCTTTGTCCTTTGTGTTCCATTTCTGCGCCAAGTTTTTTACTCGCTGCCAAGTTCTCAGTGTGGCATGTTTAATAAGAAATCTTCTGTATACGGTGAAAACGCCTTTGGTTAAACTAAATCGTTAAGTTCGAATCACCAAGAATATGCCGAACCGTCAATTGGTTGTGGAAAAACATTTGAAACGAAACTCCTGCATCGGTATTTTTTTCCGACTGACAATAAATCTTTCCGTGCATAAAAAATGAAAAGCCTTAAAGGGGCGAGAAACACACCTGTTTTTTTATATCCCCAAATACAAGCAGTTTCAGAAAATGCACAAAAAATAGCACAGCGCACAAGGCATTAACTAACTCTGTCTGCAAGAACGCACGAACAGACAGGTGCGAAATTTCGAGGAAAAAGTGGATGATTTAACGCCATTAGGACAAATGCAAATTAGATGTTTTAAATTTTGGTTCTCAGTCGCGTCCAATTTGAGGATAGGAGTCATTGCAAAGAAGGCATTTGTGTCAAATAAGTGACCTGTGGCCATAACTGCAAGGGATTATATATTGTATTGGAACAGTATAAGGTAAGTTTGAATGGAGCAAAACCTTAGGCCACATGTGCTGTGAGATCAGATGACAGCAGTTATTAGGGACTGCAGCAAATTTGATACGGCTCATGCAGAGAGAGAGAGAGGGTCCTTTAATAAAGAACAGATTTTAGCCGGCGTTTAAATTTCGCTGACATGCTACTTTGTATCGGAGGGGAAATTCTAGAGGAAAAATTGATAATAAATCGTGAGGAGAAATAGAGAAATAAAGAAATGAAAGGCGAGATGAAATGCGGCCAATTATGTATAGTACACATTTTATATTATAATAGCTTGAAACCTGGTGCACACTTCAGTCTTCTTAATGTATCCCGCAACATTTTTACTGCCTTTAGGCATGTTATTCTTTAGAGTGAGTTCATATGCTACGCACAGAGCGCTCTACACAGCCTTGACTATTCTTTTTAAAATAATCTGCCGCGTTTTACCTGCCACCTTGCGGCCTTCGCATAATTTTCCACAGGGGTGAAGACATAGCAAAACCAGTAGCACGCGGCCACATGTACAAGTGGCAGCCCAAAAAGGTACTTTTTTGCGGAAGAAAGGGGAGCCGAAATGCGCCATGCGACGAGTACCCTTCAAATCATGCTGAAAGGCTTAAGATTTGAGCCAAGCACAACCGTTATCAGTGGCATGAATGAGGTAAGTTCAAAAATGAGGTGTTATCGCATTGTTAACGGGGTGCGATAACTAGCTGACGTACACTACTAATCGTTTCTTGCGAGCGATTTTCGAAAAAAAATGATAGTTTAGCCCATTTTCCACTATTCGTGTTTAATTCGCTTTAGCTAATTATCTTAGCATAGAAGCTGCAAGGTGGCTCAACACTTAACAAAACTTGTCAACATCCAAATAATCTTGACAGCTAATCAAGAACATTATGAACTTGACCAAGATCAAGTTCGTAATTGACTGAAGTGGAAAGTCTATACCGTAGCATTCAATAAAGAGTTTTACAGGCTTTTCCTTTCGGAAAGGTCTAAGCAGTTCTCCTTCCAGCAGTCATATCTGTCTGTTTGAGGATTTCTAGTTCGCTGGCGGTCATTAGTTATCCAGTTTCACTAGAGACACGTAGCAGATGAAAATGTTATCGGGGAAACTAAATATGTAACGCACACACTCTTGTAATCAGAATTTATTGTCTCCCGCATAAATATGCCAAACACCTCATTGCACTGCTCTTCGCAATCCTTCCTCCGGCCAGATGCGTAAGAAAGGCTCGTGACTCCTCACATTAAATGCTAGGGACAGGATAACTCGATGTGTTTGCGGGCTTCTGACCGCGTTAACTCGCTCGCTGTGAAAAAAGTTATTCATTGCAGGAATTATGAATAGTTTTTTTGGACACCTGATACGTTTTTATTTACTTTTCACATGTCACGTGTTCTGCTAATGGAGCACCATTGGGTTCTACAGAACGAATGTTGCCCACGTACTAACAGCGCTCGCGCATGACTGCACTCACCGCTGTGAGCAGAATGCTTATGTTTTGAGCTTTTATTTTCTGGTCAAGAGGGTGGTGACGACTTCTCTTTAAAAAACGCGGTTTGCACTACAGTCAACATACAAGGCTCTGTTTGAAATCCTTTTACTCACAGATTTGTGGTGTTCCGCGGCACGGTTGGTGGCAGCGAACGCAGACCCGTGTTTTCGCAGAAAAATGCCTGTCCTTCTGAGCAGCGACAACCTGGGTGAACCCAGTCTGGAAAAGCGATAATAGAGAAAATCCATAATAGCGGCGGGAAATAATTATCCTTTCTCAGAAAGTGTCCATATACTGGCTAAGAAAACTCGTATAAATGCCGCAAATCATTCTGAACCCCGAACAAATGCTCTCAAGCAGCTGTCACCAAAAGAGCGCTCCTCTCTGCTTCTCGGTGTGCTTCGCATCCCTAGCTGTGGGCGTAGATGCTACTAAATGTCTGGTGGCAGCCATCATTACGAGAAACGAGTAAAATATTATACCTGTTTAACTTCTTGCTGTAGCTTCTTCACCACTTTTGAGGAAAGGTTGCGCCAGATTAGCATTTATAGAAGGCATGTATAAAGACCTGAATTTTAACAATGCATATTTCGTCTCTTTTCCAATTTCGGTTATATACGCTACCAATCTCGGTTCGAAGTTAATTTTTCTTCAACCATGTTCCGGCTGAACCCTCTCTGTGCCTAAATGTGATTTCAATAAAGCTGCCTTTACACATTTCTCATCTGCATGACAAGCTCTAGCAGCGTCCCTATATTACGTTGGCAGTAGAATTTGCGTATAACCAGTTTTAGTGGAAAAGCCCGCTCTGGACTTCCTCCTTCGTACGGCATGTGTGTCATATAGTTTAAATTATTTTATGAAGTGATCCCCACGAACTGGCGACAAACTAGACAGAAGTTGAGAAGGGAAGATATAGGGACGTTGTGTTTTGTGTCAATGGCACTACGAAGGCATCAAATATCGATAATAAACTGAATAACTTAACTAGTTCTGCAACGCCAAGGGATTCAAATACTTTATTTTATTCTAATGCTTTTAAGAATAATTTACGAGCGGTACGCAGGGAAATTCTTCACCAGATTAGAAAAACTTATATATAATCCGCGTTGCAATGAAATTGCATAAATACGTCTGCGGCGCGACCTGATGCTGGGGAACCGTTCCAGAAACGCAATACCTGGGCAGAACAGGATTTTACCCCCCTTGTGTAGTAAATGGCCCCAACTTCGCTTTAATGTTGCAATAGCGTTGCAACATTATGGTGGTCCGGGCGTTTAGAAGCGCGCTTAGCACGATGCGTTGGTGTTATGCGTTCTTTCTTTGCTTTGCTTTCACGCCCACTTACCGCATTTCCCTGATTTCTTCTCCCTGTCCTCATCAGGCCTCTTCTGAAAATAGTCCTCTATGAACTTCTTGAGATTCATGTCACCTGCAGAAAGTAAAAGCGCCGCAAGGTTGCAAGCCGCTAATCCTATTGTGCTTAATGTTTTTATCTTTTTGTTTCCTCTGAAGCTAAGGCGTCACCGCCTGTTTTGAATGCGCAATGTGAAAATACGCTTCAGATTTCAGTTTAATTGGAAATCAGTCTTTAACAACAATGTTTTGTAGTCCCAGTCAAAGGTTGCACAACTCTGAATGAGCCCTCATCGCCCACCACAGCGGGCGACAAAGTAGTGGGATCAATGAGTATTTCTTCAAAAACAGAAAGTATGAGCATTGCTCTATCACGCGAGAGGTTAAACAATGATGCAATATTGTGTAGAGAAAAAATGTTTCAAAAAAAAAATCGCAAACACACGTGCAATACAAAAACTTATACAAGCATAACTGAGGCTATTTATTTGCCGGTTTTCTTAAAGGCTGTTGTGACCGTGCATGGTCCGCGCTTGCGCGCCCTATTGTTCGCCTGTGGGCATGGTATTGATATGTGCTGTTGGTGCAGGGCTCTAAGTGAGCCTGTTTTCATGAATCTTTTTGTGTGAGCCTGCTTTGCTGTGTCTAGGCCCTGAAATTGCCAAATTGGCCCTGTCAAGGGAACCTCAAGAAAAATACAAAGAAATGTCGCACTGTGGCAAATAGCCGGAAGTGCTTTTGTTCAACTGTTCACCCTTCCCTTCGAGAGGCGCTATTGTCAAGTGAGGAATGCCTATTGTCGAAAGGAGACGATCGGAATGACACGTCCGCTGACTTACAGCAGAAGAAAGGAGCGTGACGAATACGGCCATTAGAGGATTTCCCGGGAATGCAGGAAAGAGTTGCAGTTGCCAGAAAGGGAAAATGCTGGGAGCAGTATTCGTGGCGCGCACGTACACTTGGGTTTCTGAGAAGGAAATCCACTTGCCGGAACTACCATATCGGATCTTTGCAGAAGAATAGAAATGTACCTCCTCGCCGTTCCCAAGCTCTACCCGCCAACAAGTGACCACGCCCGACAAAACAATACTGGACCAGTCAGTGCATCAGACCATCAGTGCAGTGATGTGTTCGATTGGACGCCGATGTCTGAGGGGCGTGCCCTGGAACTGCTTGGTCAGCATCTTCAGAGAGGGGCAGGACATAGGGGGTTTTAAGGACGTTGCAGAGCACGAAATGACGCTCTGAGCCCTGGGTAAAAGGCTCATTCAGGCGCTTCTCGCTATGAACTCTTAACGCTTGCCATTTTGTTGATATACCCTTTTTTCATGTAAATAAGTTTTCTCAAAGTGCCAATAAACCTGCTTGTATATATTTTACCAACTTCGAAGATTCAATCCTCCATCAACGCGGAGTCTCTGGACGCTACCAAGTGAAGGCTGGGTTGACTTAGTCCCAGCGTCACGACAATACATTGTTTTGAACTGCCGACCGTTCCAATTTTAACATTTTGTCCCCTAGTGTGTTCTTTATTTGTTTATGGTTCAAATTTATTGGTTGCATTCGTTATAAGTCAAAGTTTCACTTTCAGTTTGCTAGCTAATTATAGAGTTATCGTTTTCAATTCGATGGTATATGGTAGGCAATGAAGTTACTAATACATTCATACAGTAGAAACAATACCTTTTTCAATCATGTGCATGGTGTGGAATCGAAATGGGATCTTGCACGCTATGCATACAATGCGCAATGTCCAGTAACATAGTTAATAGTTGATATCCAGTAACATGATTGATATTTGAAGCTGTTATAGATCATGGCAGAAACAAATAGTTTAATGAAGCAGATTACGAAAAACTGTGTAAAAACTAGGAAGACGAGGTCTGTTCTCCATGTGCGACAAGTCAATGTTATGCAGTGATGGTCTTTTTCCACGACTGCTTCGCAGAATTCGAGAAGGTGCTCAAATTCTTTCAAACCGCAGCGAGAAAAGATGCGTAGGGGTGAATGAGTGATTTAATGGTGTCACGAGATTTGCTGCTAAACTCCCTTTCGCGAATTTTCATTACGCATTCAAGTGTGCGGTGCTACTTGGCCAACCCGATACTGTTCGGTGCGTGTTCTGAAACGAATATTTAAACCTAGGTGTTACATGAGGGGAGGAAAGCAGCAAACACTAGCTGCGCGAAGGTGGCACAAGCGAGGACTGCTATGGAGGTAATATTGTTACATGGCGCAGAATCAAATCACGTACCACACTGTTACACTCACTACGAGCGAGACACAAGCACCCGTCACACTTCACGTCAATACATAGACCACTGCCACGAATTTGGGCCCCGAGCACGCGCCCAACGCACTCACGCATGCACACAAACACACACAATAACACACACACACGCGCGCGTACACACACACACACACACATCGTCTGCCTCATCGGTGCATTGACTCCTATGAATACGATACATGAAAAAAACGAGGTCAGTGAGATTACCCTGGAAAAGCGAGGACCGCTATGGAGATAATATTGTTACATGGCGCAGAATCACATCACGTACCACACTGTTACACTCACTACGAGCGAGACACAAGCACCCGTCACACTTCAGGTCAATACATAGACCGCTGCCACGAATTTGGGCCCCGAGCACGCGCCCAACACACTCACGCATGCACACAAACACACAATAACACACACACACACACGCGCACACACACACGCACGCACACACACACACACACACACACACACACACACACACACACACACACACACACACACACACACACACACACACACACACACACACACACACACACACACACACACACACACACACACACACACACACACACACACACACACATCGTCTGCCTCATCGGTGAGTTGACTCCTATGAATACGATACATGAAGAAAACGAGGTCAGTGAGATTACCGTGGAGTAGTGGGGCAGACAGTGCGGGGGAGGGGCGGAGACGGATGCAGAAATGAGAAAAGGTAGGCACAAAAACTGCAGATGAATATGATTAAAGTTAACCGGAAGAAGACTATATAAAAAAGGAGACAACACATGGAAGACAACATCTTTACTATTATGCAACTGTTATGCAATATCCTAGTCCCGTAGTATCACAGCAGCTGAGCCCGGCAGCCGAGAACAGCGACGCGTTTGCGTAGCGAGCCATGTGCTAAGACGTCATTGTCACATCTGCGCTGCGCCGGCTCTAGGTTAATGCTCGCAGAATTTGATATGGCCAGGCATGGAGTAGCAGAAATTCCTGGGGCTTCTAATTCGGAAATCGGAAAATCCCCCCATTATCTAGGGCCAATAATTAAGAGGTTGTAATTGTAAACGTTTTAGTTATAGAAGCGTAAAGCGCATTTATAAATAAGTTTTTCCTTTATATCTGTTGTTATTTTATCAACCCTATTCTGGCAAGACCGTCTACCTTTTACATAATTCCCAGCAATTTCATGGGATGTTCAGGAGTTGGGTAATAAGGAAACAACTGTGTACTACTGTCGGCGTTCTGTATTGCCTGCGTTTGTTAAAACGAATAAAAGAAGAGGTAGCTAAAAATAGGTGCCGTTAAACTCTAGTTGAACCGGATTATCCTACCCAAGCTGCACATTTAACCAGCCCAATATTGGAAATGCGCAGGAAGCACACAGCCCAAGGGCGGCCCATTGTTGCCAGTATGTTTCTGATATTGGTCATGCCATTCTATAACGTGGTTAACACGGACCAGGTATGCCATTGCCTGTTGACATGGTACTATGTCTGGAAGCCAGTGGTAAACATTGTCCAACTATACGCGTGGCTCGCCAATATTTCGCATATGCTGATGTGAGATCGTTAACATCATCCATGAGATCAATCGGTCTTCCAACATTGCATATTGTGCGGGTTGGCAATTATTGGTCTCTGGTTTAGATTGGAACGCGAATGTTTTATATACGTTTGTGTACTTTTGCAATTATTGTTCGCTTATCTAGGTATGACTGCCAACATCTGACTTACGTTTACATATGCAGGCTTATATTGTTCGCTTATTATTATCGCGCTGCCAACATGAGGTACATCTTGCAATACATAAATCAGCATTACCTGGTTATTTCGCCAGACTGCTAGCGAGCATTGGTCAACATTTCCCCCCTTAGATTGCCAACATTTCACGTATTTTCCAATGCATTTGTAGACAACACTCTTCCGTTAACATATGACTTTCAAGACAGCGACCTTCCTCTACGATCTTCGGTGTTCCAAATTAGTCTTTACAGCAGATGTTTAGTTTGGGCTAGTTGGTAGCAGTTTCTTGAAGACATAGCGCCTGTCCTGTCTACATCTGTGTTAGTCGTCCCAGTTTTTTTTGCGCTATGTCTTCAAGAAACTAGTATTTACAGCTTTTAGGGAAACAATAAGCAACACATTGAACTTGCTCGTTTGCGTAAGTTATGCAACGAGCTGTACATAAATTGCAGAAATAATTCTCGTCCGCCTTATCTGAAAGCAGTACACGAACATTGAGGCAACATTAGCTAACGGGCATTGTTATATTAAAAAACTAGTCAGTCGCGTCCCCAGGCTACTCCATTCGATTGAACGGGTTTTTATTTTGTTTTAGATCCTAAGCATATTCTACCTTTTTTTTTTATGCAGGTACGCTTACATATATTCTTGAGCTGAAATAGCTGAAATTTCTTCCTGGAAGTCCCGCATACATATATGCTTGTACTACATTTTTGTGCTCCCCGCTCTTGTACACTATGCCTGAGGGGCCGTATACCAATGCTAGCGATCCTAAATTAAGGTGGAGCCATTTTTCTTTTTTAGGTCATTACCATGAAAGCAATCGATAACGATGGTCGACAGAGTTGTTTTTCGCTTAGCTTCAGCCGACTTAATTTCGGAATATCTCACTTTTTATGCCATAATTAGGGCTCTATTTGCTGTATACAATAGTATTGTTTGTTATATAAATTTGCGTTTTTGGCAGATGCAGTTATCTCCAAATATGCACAGATGTTAGTCAGTGAACATTAGGATTTTCTGGAAATAAAATGTTGTAGTGTAGCGAGAATTTCCCAGCCTCAAGGCTGTTCTGCGCGACGTTCATTTTTATGTTTGATTTGCAAAATAAATCACTCTTACTTTTCAATTCAGACTCGGCGAGTACACATACGCGGTGATGTGTTACTGCTTCACACTCGTGATCAATCAGTATTTGACGTACAGCATAAAATGCTTTTAGCTCCACCTTCATTTTTTATGACCAAAAGTATTAAAACTTATCCGTTTCTGCACGAAGGTTTCATTTCTTTTTGCTTGCAATACCCATATGACCTAAAGTCTGCATTCAGGGTCAGCACGATTAATTACGCTGTCCATCCCTCCGGCGACTGCAATACAATACTATGAATAACATCAGCATCGGTGTCGTAATAAAGAAATGGAGAGAAAGCAGACAAGAATCTAGGCACTTGGAAGCTGTGTGGAGCGATAACACGTGATGATTTATATAATCTAGTCATCTTCACTTCAGCTTCTAACAGTCCTGCATTTTTTTATTAGCCAGCGTTTAATACTTTGCATTAGCCCTTTTTCTCCTCTTTCAAGCATAACAGGTGTCCAATGCCTGTTAGCAGTTGAGCTGTCAGTATATCTCGTTTGTATGAAACTAAGCAATAATATTCTTCCATTGTCCTCTTCACGTGTTTTATGGCCTTAAATTCTATTGCGGCCCACGAACTTTGTCATGCGCCTGAAAACAATTACTTCAACATGTCCCGCATTTTGTTCGCACTAATACTCTGCGGTTGCACGACATTCGTTGTGACGCACTCTCGAGCCAGAAAGCACTCCATTGTTTGTATTAGGGGAAGTAGACCAGGAATGTAACTCGCACGTTTTTACTGAATCGCACGCACATTGCTTTAATATGGCTCGCGAGAGGCAATTCTTTTGCAAAAGCTTTCATTGATGCTTACTGAAATATGAGCTCCCAATACCTTGATCAATGTTCCCATGCAGTGCTGACTTATAACTCCAAATGCAAAAAAATAATACCTGGGAGTATGACCATAGACTCAGAAACTTGGCGGCAAAAGAAAATGATTAAGCATATATTACCTGTCCTGCAAGGTTGAGACAAGTACACTGCTGCTGCACTCTTCCTGACTGAGCTATGAAACAAGATAACTGCACGTGGGGAGCCGCGTTCACAGAATATTTGTTTTGATTTGCTCTTTTTCCGCAGATGCTATATTTATTACGAAGACGACATCGAAATCACTACAATAATATCATTAGGTTGATTCCCAGATCAATCGACCGCGAGAGAGGCTGAAGGAGACATCTGATTGAGTTTCCGCTATGTCGGTGTGTCGTGGCACCCAGTAGATGTTGTGTTTGACATTTGATGGGGTCGCGCTCTAGACGAGGCTGAGCGCAGCGCGACCTATGCGGCCGTTCATGTAGTTACGGCACGCTTCTCTCGAATCTGTAAGAATGGTAAGGGATGTTTTGCTTCGATACCCGGCTACCACCGCTAGAGCAACAGCCAGCGCCTCCCCTTCGGTTACCGTGCAATCTCTGTCTGAGGCGCTAGCTAGTTCCTTTAGGTTGGAATCAATAGCTACCGCCACTGCGCTGTTATGTGAGCTTCTTGTATACGGAGCCGCGTCCGTGTATACCGTTGTGGATCTTAAGCTAAATGTATTTGTACATATTTCGCCCGGGCTGCTCTACGGGCGACATGCAAGTTGGGGTCCATGTTCCGGTGAAGAGAGCTAACCTTTAGGAGAAGAGAGCGCTGTGGCGCACCAATGGGGGGGGGGGGGGGGGCATATATTGCTGGAGGTAAACTCCAATCTAATGCTGGACATTTCTCTTGGTGCAATCTATGCAAAACATAAACAGGGGCTCTCCAATGAACAAAAGCATCAATATAAAGCCCCATTCAGAAAAAATAGCGATAACGCGAATAAGGGAAAGAAGCCGAGTAGCTGTAGTCAAACACATCAAGAGCGAAGTAGGAAATGAGACTCAAATGAGGCATTGCAGCTAATTACGCCGATCGGTTGGGATGCCGTCGTTCTTAGCAATAGTAATCAGTATTACAGGTAAACCCTTGCATCTACCTACCCCGCTTAATATCCCACTAGGAGAGGAAGTGCGACGTGATGAGAGTAAAGCGAAGCCAGGCGCAAGAATGCCTTCCATTAGAAGCAAAGTGCCCATACTGCCTTTGAGTTGTAAGAGACTGTGCACAAGAGGGACTTATATAGGCAGCTACCTTGGGTTTCTGATGATGGCCGTGGGCTAATAGAAAGAGCCTACCAACCCAGCAAGATCCGTCTCGCACATCATACAGAAAATAACGGCAGCGTATGTGAACAGCGCTGCTTGTAAGAAGGCGTCGCGAAGCGTAGTTAGCATTCAGCTCACTAATAATAGGGACAAGAAGCATCCTCCCGGCCCGGTCGCCCGATCGTCCATGCAGACAGAATATCAGCACGACAAAGGGAGACACTCGAAGGATTGAACCCGGTATAGTATCTGCATGCCTTCCTTCCCGTCGCCACCGATGTCTTTACAAGGACTGCGTACCCCAGCGATAGAGGGTCAGATGTGAGCGCAAATCTGAGTAGAGTCATGTAGTGTCCCCTTGCCGTTTTACTTGTCTGTGCGCGCATATTCATTTGCTTACATTTTATCGTCTACCTATTGTCATGACGTTCACAGCAGGAGAAGAATGTCATGTACCGTCTTTGTTGATGTGCTGATGTGATTCTATGTGGCGATGGACTTGCGCACGTGTGTATTTCTTATTCTGTCAGTGAGTTGCAGGCAAGCCGAAAACTATAATTGCGGTTGATAACTGTATCCGACCGATGTGGACAAGATTTTTAAGTGGTACGCAGTTTTGCCTATCCTCTGGCAGCCGATACTTTGAAACCGCATGGCACGGCAATGTTCAGCTATTTAGAAGCTAGATACAGTTTGCCTGCATAATGAGTGGAAAGGAGTGTGTGATGAAATCGATTACAGTTTCAATATTCAAACTTGAACCCTTCTGCTTTCACTAGCTATTGCCGCATTAAAAGAAGAGGGGATTGTTGTCTACAATATCATCCCTATCAATTGAATTGGAAGATCAGCTCCTGGGGTTTAAGTAACATACCCATAGATACTTGTATACCTATGTAAATCAGGAGTAACGTTTCCCGAAGTAAACTGAAAAATATGCCTTGCTCTTCCTAAAATCTACCAAATGAAATATTATCACCCTCAAATTTAGTTTTTCCTTTCACATTGCAACCACTATTTAATGACTGCAGTACTATTGCACACTCACTTCACCTACCGCTAACGATCTGAAATAGTTTATATATGGACAGAAAAAGACCTTAATTTCTACACATTTCAGGTGTTTGTAGCCATCAGTGCTCATTTGTGCGGGGTAATTGTGGAGAACAATGTGACGTCACCAACTGTGCTGATACTCATCGGAAATCCTACACCGCTTAGAGGATGCGTGCCCGTCCGTTAACAATCCTCACGCTTCGTAAATAATTCAATAAAAACACCTTCCAAAAATGCATTTTCTGGTTGATATCTCGTTCGACCGAAAAATATGCTAATGCCTTAACAAGGCGGGTCGAAATTTTTCATTTATGCAGATTCTAGTGAACACTTGTCGGAATTCAAAATTAGCACCATTCACATAGTTGAAGGCCTGACTGCCATGCTCATGAGTTCATTGGCAGCGGGTTTCGGGAGAATTTGAATAATCTTGCTGAGAAATATTGAAGCAGCTCTCCAAAGTGTTCATCGCTTGTTCAGGCTGTTTAAACGCATTACGGGAGTTTCTCCTATTCTTCGTCCGGCAGCGCCGCTTTCCTAAAATCAGGCAAGACCCTACGTAATCTTCAGTCTAACAAACATGTTTCATTTACTAATTGGAGTATATTGTTGATGGAGTAGCTGTACAACTCAAGTGGCGGTCTTATAAAAAATATATGTTCGGTCCCTTTCCTTCATGTCTTGTATCGAACTAATGTCAACATGCTAGACGAATCTCAACATGATATATAATTAAGGTGAAGAACTGGACATGCACGGAACACGATGGCCGGCACTGATTACCGGGGGTCAGCGCTCGAGTAACAATCAGTCTTCAGAAAAACATAAGCGTCTCTGGAGGCAGAACATAACAAAGTTCACATTAAACATAAAGGAATTATAAATTAACTTGTATAAAATTATTAAACCCAGAGGTCTATAAGACGAACAAAAAGCATTTCATGACGGATTACTCTTGATGCACTAGTTCCAGTTCAGGCACTGCATTGTTGGTTCACTTGAGTGGTTGCCCGATCACAACGCCTAAGTTGCGAACATTAGCTGCTCTAATTTTACTCACCGCATCCTTTCTCGTCCGACGCATCCGCGCAGTCATGGCGGCCGTCGCATATGAACTCCCTGCGAACGCACTGCCTTTGCTGTCCTCCGCACGGAAAGGATCCCTCCGGACACGGGTTCTTCGTCGCTGCTCCGTTGGTCACGCTCGCCGCCAACAACACTGCGAAGCGAAGAAGCATACAGGGCAAACACGCTAATAAGTATACTCAGTATTTAATCAGTACATATTCGAGCTATGGGGCTAAACCGTGGGGGCAACCTAAGAGGGTTCTACTTAAGTTGAGGACAACGCAGAGGGCTATGGAACAAAAATGGTAAGGGCAACATTAAGAGATAGGAAGCGTGCAGAGTGGGTCAGAGAAATAACTCAAGTTACTGACATTCTAGTAGAAATCAAGAAGAAGAAATGTGTTGTTGCGTGTTCGTGACAATTGGTTAGACCGGAGTCTGAAAACTCCTCTTTATTGGGCTGCTCTATACAAGAGTTAAGTATTAGCTTTGCTCCATCATTCCGTAAGACAGTTGTTATAGATGTGTATGGCACTTTGGACCACTAAATTTCGATAAGCAAAAAGCTTTTTTTTTTTTAAACATCGCTGATAAGGGGAATGCAAGGGTCTTGGCAGGCCGATTCTGATATCACCCTCCCATATGAATGGAGAGGCCCGAGTTTGCAGCGCCTGGCAAACGTAATGTCAGGAAGCCCTACGTTCAGTTAGTGCTCGACCATCTTAGCTGTCAGCTACCGCTTCCCAAGTAACGAAATCATATAAAGGGCAGCTCTAGTGATATTTGGACCGTACTGAGTTTATATTGCTGAAGGCTTGGTCATCACCGTACGCGATTACACTTTTTTTTTTTACAATACGCAAGGAAAAATTTTAAATAAGCAAAACATAGGGGTGATTTAGCTTGTGGTTGAAACCTGAAATTACGCGAGAGCAAACTGCATGGCTACGCTCAGGTTCGGCTTGAAAGTAAGGACATGACTTTTGCACACAGTATTTTACTCTATGGTTTCCACTTTACTGATGCCATAGGGGAATCACATCACGTAGAGGAGCCCTTGCCTTTCGTCGATGACCATTCTCATTTCCGTGAGGAAGACCTAAAGTGGCATGACATCGTCTTTATGTCGAACTCCGCGGCACACCGCAGGCACAGCGTTCGAACGAACCTCCTGTCCTAGCAGCTCGCTGTAGTCGTTCGGCTCTGCTGACTACCGAGATCTCTCTCTTTTTCTTCCTCTTCCTCTTCTTCTATTTTTTCCTCCTCTTCTTCCTCTTCCTCTTCTTCTCCTTCTTCTTTTTCTGATGGACAAGCACGGATAGGCATTGTGCAAAGGCGAGACTGTGGCCAACGTAGCTTTCGCTACAAACCTTGAATCAAAATTGAAACTCCCGCGCGGAGACCGGAGAGCCCGCCTTGCATGACATCACACAATGACGGCATAGACGTGCAGGCGTACCGCACGCACCCGCTGCCGCACTGCCAAGGTGTGCCAACTTAAGCTGTTTACTCATAAATTTTACGTTGTTAAATGCATATGCACATATAAACAACTGTAGTTGCACAAACGATCATAAGGTCATCTCATGGTCTGTGCACACTGTGTCCACACTATACGCAGCCACATCGGTCGTCTCTTACGGGGTTACAGAACCCGACGCGGGTGCTCCGGCGTTGGAGACAACGTCCCTGTTTTGTCATGAGGTGGATCCGAAGAATGGGCTGGTCCGAGAAATCGTGAGGCGTCAGGAGAAGCCCCATACTCACGGTCTGAAGAATGGAATGGTTCGAGCACTTCTGAGGCGTCAGGAGATGCCCCATGCTGACTGTAACCACTCTCACTGCGGTTCCACGATTGAAGCGCCGCTGGAACCGTCGACAGCTTGGACGCATTCCACATTTTGCCATCTACAAGACGAAAAGCCGATTGCACATGTTTCTTGGTTACCTTGCGGGAACCCGTGAAAACGAAGTCTCCCTTGAAGGAAGTGGCTGGGTTCTTCACCCGCACAATGTCCCCAACTTTCGCAGTAGTCTCTTTCGCAGACCTGTGACTACTCAATAATTCTGGCTGTGCTGCTTTTGCTTCTTCCCTATTCTGCGCAAGTGCTCCAGCTCCGAGTCTGTGTAATTTAAAGAGACAGGTGACGGTTTACGGGAGCAGTTATGGAGGTCTAAGCCCTGTTTTAGCGTTTCGCGTGCAGTGGTAAATTTCCATGTACTTGATAACTACTTGACCAAGAAGACTCTGCTCTAACGCTTGCACTTTAACATACGACTTGAAAATTCTGTTGAACCGGTTCATTTCGCCGTTCGCTTATGGATAATACCAGGATGAATGCCGAAGGCGGATTCCAAATCATTTCTTTGTCCATAAACGTTTTCTTCTCCTTCCGCCACGCTCTTTTAGAAGCTGCTCAAACTCTTTATACGTAAACTATTACCAATCGTCACACACGATTTCATCCGTGTAACCTTCACGGGAAAATACAGAAAGCAAAATCTTTGTGACAGTAATTGCGGAGACTTCGCAGCATAACTGTACCTTAGGCCACTTTGAAAAACGGTCCACCAGCGTAATCGCAAACCGACAGTCATGCGAAGCCCACTCCAGCACGATGTCGATTGTTATTTTTTGCCATGGGCCATCTGGAAATTTCACCTTTCAATTTCACCTTTCAAATTTCAATCTTTTGCATCACAAAAACAAACCTGGTAGCAACGTATGCAGCACAAGGCGACTTGTTATTTGACACATTAAAACATCCTGCGCCATGTGGTTTGGCCACCATCGCCCTTTGAATGCTCATGGGAGGTACGCTGCTAGATTACAAAGATCCTGGGTGCGAAGCCTTACAGTAGAGTAACCTTTGATTCAACTAGGTGATTTGTGCTCCGTAACACGTTGAGTCGTTTGACATCACTCCGAACTCTTTGCGTCAAATAGGTAGTCCCTCAATTTTGATATGAATGGTAGTGCTAAGTGGTTTGACGCTGACGGTTCACAAACAGGAGTATATATAGTGGGTCAGTTGGACGGAAGAGTATAGACCGAGGGGAAGTGGTGAAGGGTGGCCTTTCCTTGCCCTGATGGGGCTGGGACAACGCCGCTTGCGGCGGGGGCTAGCCTGCCACCGAATTGTTTCTCATTGTAGGCCGTCATTACACCCGCCACCACTTCGGTGGTGGACGACGGCTGTTGTGGCGCGCGTCTCTCTCTCCCTCTTCTTTCTTCTCTATTTTCTCTTCTGTCCGCTGAGACAGCGGAGGTGGCTCAGCTATAGAGCCTGCAGCAGGCCCGTGCATTTTCATTTCCTTCTTCTTACAGCCCCAACAACAACAACAAAGTAGAGACCAGATTTGTTTACCCTAGTGGGCCGGCTCCCAGCGCACTCCTACTCTCAACAGAAGGCGACATCTGTCTATCGGGTGCGGCCAGGCGACTGCAGGACCGCGGATAGCGCAGGCGCCTCGTGTTCAATACGTGTTCGTGAGCGATAGTTCTCAATTTTGTTTTTAACGCGCTGTACCACTTATGCATGTAGGTGTGTCCTGTGCCTCGCTACTCACATTTGTCCTTTTTCCAAATAGTACTACAGCATTTTGAAAAGCACTGTTTTCTATTTGAAGCAATAAACGAAAGTAGACATGTTGGTTGCGAACTGTAAATTGACCTTATGCGTAGCCGTGGCGTGTTCTTCTTCTGGGACAGCCCTTTACAAGTAATGAATACAAATGTTTTTCTTACCTTTTTTTTCTGCGCGCGAAAATGTTTAATTTTGGTCCATACTCCATGGTGTGCGATGTAACCGAATCGGAGAGCTTTGCGCTGAAGGTTTCTTAGACAAATCGTGTGTTTTCGGCCACCAGTGGTTTGTCTTTGGCTTTCGTTTGCGTTCCTTAACGGCAGTATAAGTCCGACTATAATAAACGCCTGTGCGAGTTGGGTAATCCGTGAGTGCCGGCAGCGCAAAAAAATAGAAATAAAAAATATGGGTGAACCCGCGTCCCTGTGTTCTTTTTTTTTTTTAATCGCGCTGTCTGCGCTCCGTAAAAGCAGTCCAAATTGTTATTTACTTATAACAGAGAGAAGTCGGCATGTAAAACGGTTGAACGTAGTAGCTTTCGGTTGTTTCTGCCTAAGACTCAACAATCATAATTTCATTACATGCGATGACATGGCCCAAACGGCTAAACAGGTCTTTCACACACAGCAAAAGCATCAAAAAAGAGTCTATTCGTATTGAGCCGCTACAGTATTATTATTTCTTAAAAACGTAAAGAAATTGAGAAACATGTTGTGCCCTCCGGCGGTGACTATGTGGATAGAGCTCTTGACTGCTGAGCCGCAAGACATCTGTTCGATTACGAAAGCTATGGCAGCTTTTCGATGAAGACGAAGCTAAAGGCGCTTGTGTAGTGTGCGATGTCAGCGCACGTTAAAGAACACCAGGTATTCGTTAAATTTCCGGAGCACTTCACTACATAGTACTTCATAGCAAATGCCACGTTTGGACGCTAAACTCCATATACCACATGAAAATTGAGTTGTCATGCTCCAGCTAGCATTTCTTTGATGCCGTTGCTGCCTTTGACATGTATCACAATGTACGTGTATGATTAAAAAAAATGTATCATGCTTGACATGAAGGCGATACGGTTTGATAGGGGCTACACTTTCCAGCAATGAAAGGAAAAGATCCTAATGCGGCGTTGTTTATAAATAAAGCACAGCAAAACTTGCCGGCTGTTAGCTTGTCGATTCTGATGAGCACACCCCGATAATTGGTGTTACTCGCACACAGTACGCAAGCGACAGCACAGCTAATAGGTTATGATCGAAATCAGTGGCAGGAGGGAAGAAGAGCTTATTAGAAGTGGATTTATATGCGAGTTGTACGTAAGAGCAACGCTTGCAAGTGTTCACAAACGCTTTCTCGTCAGTAAGGTTACCGAAACGTCAGCATTATAGCGCGGCTGAGTGCTGAGCATACACATAGTTAATGTGAACTTCAAACTAAATTAAACTCAAAAAGAGTCGATGTTAACTCTACGACAATGAAAATAAAGCTGCCCCAACACAACCGCGCGGCAAAAATATTTTTGGCAATGTTCTCTAGCACCGGAACGCTAGCTAAACGTCGCTCCCGGACAGGTGCGGCCGCGGCGATACAGCATCCCTGCAGTCCCCAAGGAAGCACCTGCGCAGAGGCCCGCCAATCGGCAGAAAATGTTCGAGCCCCGGAGCGGCTAAAAAATGTGGTCTCTAAAGCTCCATTGCGGCATCTGAGTGCAACAGAGATTATCAGAAGTTGTAACGCGACCTTGAGTGATGCGAGCAGTAGGGCAACGTCCTGAAAAGACGTGCCTCGTGTTGCAACCGCAGAAGTAACGCTGTCTTTCGAAAGATTGGTTGTAAAACAGATATGAGTGTTATGCTCACCGCCCCCGGAATAAGAAAAAAAATATATATTTGCCGACGTGGAAATGCGAAGAGACGATGAGCAACAAAGGTGCAAAAAAAAAAAAAAAAAGAAATCACCGGCTTCGCTTTGTGGAATTTGCAGAAGGCGCTGTGCATCCGATGCCACTAAAATTATGAAAAAATATATGTAGGGAAAACAGGCAGATGCAAGAACGAGAGATCAAAGAGTACAAACATAACATTAATAAAACGTGCAGGCACATCGGAATACATGCGACAGATTCCCCATCGCAAACCTGTGCCGCAGAACTTGAACTTTGCGAAGTGCTCGAAAAACAATGACCAGTGCGCGAAATAATAGACACAGCTGAATACAAGAGCAGTGCGTGAGCAAAACTGCATTGCTGCTATCAAAGAAAAGAACTCGAGATGTCAAACGCACAGTAATTTTCTGGACTGCGTAAAAGCCAGTGCGTAGGGCAGGCGTCTCATGTCTGTGGCACATGTGGTGCTGTTATATAAAGATGTATGCTTATCGAAATAAACATTCTAGAATATCAGCAGTCGGTGTGTTGTCCTCTTCTCTAGTCTCCTCGTTACGTTGTTTGCACTTTTAACCTATAGTAGCTACTCCTAGGCATTATTATCTGCGCAGCCTCTGGATACTTAAGCAGCGTACGTTACGCTTTTTCTCATGAGCCTGCCTTTGACACGTACCGTGGTGATACTGACATGAGTAACGTGGCTTGGCAATAATTCGTAGGCGGTTGCTCTGCACGCAACCAGTTTTATCCATTTGTATCAAAGTTTGCTTAACATGGCGTGGCGGCAGCAGCAGCACGTGTGCCACGCAGTTTAACTACATAAGCTACATAACTACATAAGCCGCGTAATTTCAGTGTGCTTTGAAATGGATAAAAAGCATGGCTCTTCCCTGCCGCTCTAAGTGTCGTGGTAAACAGAGAGCGTGAAGACTGTGATAACGTCATCTACTGTCATAAACATAGGTAAACTGCGTCTAAATTGTATTTTAGCATGTAATACTTAATTTAGCACGTCAGATAGTTTCTGTTCGAAACAGTAATGGAGATATTTAAATCAAATTTGGCATCATGGAATGAAATCGCCTACCTCTTGCAGCATCCTTCGTTTAACAAAACGCAACGCAAGGCCTTCATTGAATTGATTACCTATGCGCTGCAATCGGCAATTGCTTCAATATTATGTCACATTGGCCGTTCAGATATAAAGAAAATAGATTACGAATTGAATTTGATCGCGTAGAACGCATTCTAATCACTACCTAAAAAACTTAGCTTCGCTTACTTGTTGGTACGTACGCGAATAACGAGTACAGTGCTCTTTGATTTTCTCAACAGATGATTGCCCTAAACACGCCCTTTCATGCTCTTGAAACTGTGTGCACGCTGATATGAACTCCTTTTTATTAGGGAATATTCGTATCTCTCTCTCTCCCCGTGATTGGTGTAGATACATCGAGCTCGAAGAGCAGACCCAAAAGCAAAATCTCTTCTCTGCCATTTGTAAGACCATTTTGCTCAGAATTTGAACACAACAAATATCTGTACCTCCACAGCCCAGCACGTTACCTATGGTGCGGTACCAACGCAAACATAAGCGCACAAAGTCATCAGACAAAACGTTCCGACGATTACCTGATGAGCGCAGCTCATCAGCTGTCTCGCGGTTTTGATAGATTGAGGCAACATTTTCGGTCGAGACATATATGTACAATTACAGACAACTTTTTTGAATTTTTCACACATAATCCTTCATTAAACACTCAATTAACAGTTATGAATGTCATGAAGGAATCTTTGTGGTCGGAGAAGTGAAGAGAGCAATTAATTTTTGGGGAGATTGCGGTAGGCAGCGCCTGGGCCCTACGTTGCTCTACGAAGAGATAGCAGCATCTGACTGATGCCGCTGACGCCGTTAGCGAGTCAAGGCAACGTGTCTCTGCGTTCCGGCTTGGGATGCACGCACCGTGCTCCCTTCATAGCGAGCCGGCGCTTCGACAAGCAGAGACACCGTCGCTACCAGGCAGGGAGAGGGGAGGGGCGCAGCAATCGGAGACCATGCGCCATCGACGCCACTGACAAAGAGGAGGGCTGAGCTGGGACGCTGAGAGGTTGGCGGAGCTAGTTGCGAGGCTGACGCCGACGATGACACGACACGTAAAGCCCCTCTGACGCAAAACGCACGAACGGGCGTTAAAAAGCTGCGCTTTAAAAGACGGTAGCTCAGAGAGCACAGCTTTAGCTGGAATCTAACACGGATGTACCTTGTGTCTGGCTTGGTGTCTGCAGCGTATAGAGGCGCCATTTCTAAAGCTGCATTTCTAAATCGCGCTCGCTTTCGCTGAGATCGGAGAAAATGAGAGTTGTAGACAAGGAGAAGTTCGTTCTATCGACGTCTCTGTAACTCTCCCCTAGGGGAACGAACTCTCAAACAGGACAGAGTCCACGCTTCTCTCGCCTATATTTCTTGTTCGCGTATATGCCCATTCCCTCGGCGCCATCCCTAAATAACACAGCCATGCTGATACGTAGTTCGCTGGCTGGCTGGAACCCACACTTATGCCCTTATCTTTACCTTGAGGCCTCGCCTGACGACGTTGAAACCAACGTCTCTACATGTGCACTGCCGCCTTTCCGATTTTTTATTGTCTCTGTTACCACTGTACTAGGTGTGCTGTTTGGTACACAAACAAAGACGATAGTACGGTAGGACTTACTCATTGGTAGCTGCAGGAGCAAGAATAGCGTGCCCAGGCGTCTTCGGATAAGGTATCTGCAAGTGCTGCATGACGTGACAGCCATGTTTGCACGGCAGTACTCCTCTTCTCAGCACTGCGCGAGAAGAAAGCGAATAGCGCTGTGATAAATAGAAGTAAGAATCTGCCAGCACTTTATTGGCAACCAAAGTAGGCATGAAATCACATTTTTCGAAATATGCTATAAAATTTCGATATATGAAATTCTTTCTGGGCACCTTTACTTTCTCTAGATTACATTATGCTTGGATTCTTCCAAGAACGTTAGGCTTTAGGCAAGAGAAGTTATTTTAATTTACATTTTAATGACTACAACATAGCGCTCCTATTATATGCTATAAATTAATTATATGGTTTTAAAATTCAGACTGCGCATACAGTTATAGCTTGCGGCGTTGTTCACAACCCCCTTTTGACATATTTTAGCATGGAGAGACTGGATCGTCAAGGATCATCGGACTTGTTAAATTCTATTGAAAATATAAAGCTGGTAGAAAAATAAAGTATTTTCGAGAGATCAAATAACAAGGCGATGCGTCTTCACCTCCTGTTTTGCAATTAAATACTGAACCGCCGTTTATCATCCCAGATTAAGCAAGAAAGCATATGCGAAAAGCCGTGAACATGGACTGTTCCTTCTGTGACACGAGTCTGTTTTGTTCTTAGGGTGAAATCATATGCAGGCGCTTCTCTGGTCTTGGAAGCTCGGAACATTTCACCGAATCAATAAGCAATGGTAAAAAACATTCTATACAATTGTCTCGTGAACTGTATGGCATTTATTGCGAAGACGATATGGATTGAGGAATAAAGTACAAATTCTTTAAATTCCAAGTTCAGTCTCGGTGCAGAAAGGAGTAAAAAAACAGAGCAAAATGAAATGCGTCGTGCAAAACTCGACTTCAGCCTGACATTTATTGAGCACTTATTTCTGCACACTGTACGAAGCAAGAAATGTTGAAGCCTCCCACTTTCAGCAGTCCATGTCTATTGAACTGACAATGCTGCCAATACTCTTCTGATTTGGCTGCTCGACTAAAGTTTTCAGTTTACATTATACCTACCACGACTGACTGAGTAACGCAAAAGTGAATAAACGTGTGGATAGGTAAGTACTCACGGATTGAAATAGGACACTCGGAGCGCGTGGCCGTCGCTGCATGCAGCGCCGCCCGTGGATGCTCATGGAACCAAGGTGCTGCATTGTGGTATAGTGCGAGGGGGAGAACATCTAAAAAGCAGAACTGCTCCTTCCGGTCGCCAATAAGCCGGCCTGTTGTTTACCACACTGCCTTGCATGCAGCGACGGCCACGCGCTCCGAGTGTCCTATTTCAATCCGTGAGTATTGTACACTCAAGAGCGGGCAATGAATATATAAGCTATTGTCACGGTGTTGGTGACTCGGGTTAGCTGAAAAAAGCCGGTACAGTTGAAAATCCACGGTCACAGTTTTAAGATACATCCTGCGAGGGCGGAGCCGATCCACTTGAACCCTTTTCACTCCGAGGACCCCCTGGCATTCCTCCCCCTATATACGTAACGCACACAAGCACATGTTCGCACAAGTGGAAAAAAGGCAAACAAATGATAGTTTGCAGATGCAGTTCTGCAGTTACCGAGCAAAATGCGGCTTCTTTGGCAAAACATGAACTGTCTGAAGACGAGGTAGTCGACGACCTCTCTGCTCTGGGTTATCCGGGAGCACCTCGTTGTTGACGTCACTGAGGTGCCGCAAGATTTTATATCATCTGAATTAGCTACTCTGATAGGCCGCAGCGTCGAAAAGAAGTCCCCGCCCATACCTGGTCCCCGGTGTTGTACAATGCTTGTCTGTGGCGGAGGATATACCGGCATAAATCTTTGTCCTGTTGCTGGGCGACGGGAATGCGTGCTAGTTGGCGAGCTTGCTCAGTATCTTGGGCAAACTGCTCGGCTTCACAATAAAGCTCACTATCTGTTTCGCACGCTAGCATTGCGTCCAGCATCGTCCGAACCTTCCTGCAGTAAACGAGGCGAAATGGCGTGAAACGTGTCGTCTCTTGGACTGCCGTATTGTACGTGAATGTCGCGTATGGTAAAATCGCATTGCAAGTCTTGTGCGGGGTGTTGACATACATCACCACCGTGTCTGCCATGGTCTTATTGATCCTTTCTGTTCGCCCATTTGTCAGCGGATGGTAAGCAGTAGCTTTTTGATGCGCTGTACCACTGAGATGAAAACTTCGGCCATCATTTGCGAAGTAAAAGCAGATCCTCTATCAGTAATAACATAGGTAGGAGCACCGTGTCGCAGAATGATCTAGTGTACAAAGAAATGGGCAACTTCAGATGCTGTACCACTAGGTAGCGCATTGGTATCAGCATAGCGAGGCAGATAATCTGTGCAATGATTATCCAACGGTTGCCACCGGAGGACGAGGGAAAGGACTGAGATGGTCCATGCCGACTTGATCAAATGGTGCGCGTAGTGATATGTGAATGAGAAGGCCTGCAGGCTTTGACTGCGGAACCTTCCGACACTGAAGTTGCCGAGAGCTCTGGACATAGCGCTTAACAACAGTGAAATGTCTGTTGTATTCTAGCAAGTGTGCGAGAATAGCCGAAGTGGCTTGAAGTTGGTTCATTGCGGCACGCAGAAAGGATTTCCTCTCGCAGGGCTGAGGGTACCACAAGGAAATAGGTTCTCGAATCGAATCTAGAGCTGTTGTTAAAGTGCACACCCCTTCTCAGGCAGAAAGTTAAGGGGCTCCGAGAAAAGTACTTAGGTTTGGTGGCTGGTTGACCTAAATAATTGATCAGGCCTCCCAACTCTGGATCGGCACGCTGCTGGTTAGACATATCGGAAGCATCAACAGTTCCGAGACAGCTTCCAGCGACATCCGTGTCTGATGAAGCGAATTGGACAGGCGCACGATGGAGCGCGTCAGTGTCTTGATGCTTATAACCGGACTTATAGAATATAGTGAGGTTGAATTCCTGTAGGTGAAGGCTCCATCAAGCTAGGAGGCAGCCTGGGTGACGCAAATTTTCCAGCCGACACAAAAAAAGGTAGTCAATAACCACTTAAAATAGGCGACCATAAATGTAGGGGCGAAATTTCACAGCAGCCCAAATAATGGCGTGGCATTCGTTTTCAGTCTGAATAGTCCATCTCGACGCGCGATAAAGAACGGCTGGCATAGGCGATGACTCGTTCAACACCGTCTTGACGTTGCGCGAGAACCGCTCCAAGGCCAATGTTACTGGCATCGGTGTGTTTTTCTGCCTCACCCTGCTCATCGAATTAGGCTAGAACAGGCGGTGATTGCCCACGAAACGCCGCTCGGCAAAAGCTCGTGAGTCTAAAGAAAAGGGGCATCTCCCCGGGTTAGTATGGTCAGTGCTTCAGCGAGATCAGCGAAGGTACTGATAAAACGCCGGTACTAACTGCACAAGCCGAGATATCGGCGAACAGCTTTCTCTTGAAATTTCCGGTGCCTTCCAATACGGTGTCCCTGATAGCCCGAGCCGCTTTAAAGCGTTAAACGCAATAAACGAAACCAAAGCATCGAAGACAGCTGAAACAGTCACCGCTACTTCATACCTGGAATCTGTTGTATCAAATTTAATTCCACATAAATGAATTTTCCCGGCTGGCTTCTCCTGCACGGTCATCTCAGCTGTAGCTGACAACCTTCTCGAGAAGCTAAAAGAAGAAAAACTAGGAACGATGAGCGCAGGCTAAAAATAAGGCAACAGTTTAACGGTATATGCAGAAATTGACAAGCAGCCACAGCGCCCCATGGCATTTCAGCGCCATGAAAGCTATTCGGAATGTGCGAGGATCAGCGGCAAAAAGTATCGATGAAACGGGTGCAATACAAAATTTGCTTAAACGTTTCAATTGAAACCCTCTAATGGCTCATACTCGTGGCCATCACCTTGTCTGTCCGGTCAAGAGAAGTGTTGCGCGTTTTTACGACATTGCGCGGGATACGACGATATTACGAAGTCATAACCTGGTGACATCACCAGTCATTCTGCCGTGAAGAAGATAGTTGAAAATACATAAATATATCCTGTCCCCAGCAAGAATATATCCATCTTCCCTCGGATCGCCAAGTGGAGCGCTTTAATCAACTACGCAAAGGCAGGAAATATTTTCCCCGTGGTATTTATTACACATCTCTAAATGCAGGAAAGAGCTGTATACAATATTTACAAAGTAATCAGCCTGTAGCCAAACAAGTGCAATTAATATATATATTTTTTCAACTTCAAAAACGGTGGCAAGAAAAGACAACACATCAATGATGGGAGCCAGTCCAATTGATAGTCCTTTTCTATCTTCTTAAGTCTCAACTTGTGGACCGCCTGGCCGAAATCAGTACTGGTGAAAACGAGCGGCTCAACTTTTCGCTCTTACATACATGATTCCCACAGGCTGTGCAGTCTAAGGAGTAAAATTATATCAAACGGTTCATGGCCATGTTTAGTGGCCATTAGGTAACACATACTGGGAGAATTTAGGTCATGTCTTTTGTCTGTTTTTGTAGAACATCCCACAATGATATCGCATCTTTGCAGGCAATAAAAAGTGTTTGTTGATTTCAGGTGTATCACGTAACCAATAATTGACAGAAGAAACAATAATATCAATTGCTTTTGTGAAGGCACGCGTTAACAGGCAGAACTTGGGCTTGAAGTTTTAAGAAACTTTATAGTACAAGGCGAGATCGGGCATTTACGTGCTATTCTCAACGCGCCATGCCTCATACAATTAGAATGGAGATAACGATAAAAGGGATAAGAGTAGATGGAGAATACCTCCGTAACCTGCGATTTGCTGATAACATTGCCGTGCTAAGTAACTCGGGGAATGAACAGCAAATAATAATTGATGACCTAGACAGTAAAAGTAGAAACGTAGGCTTGAAAATCAATATGCAGAAGACTAGGGTAATGTTGAACAGCCTCGGGAAGGAACTGCAGTTTATGTTAGGTAGCGAAGCACTGAAGGTAGTAGGCGAATATGTCTACTTAGGAGAGGTAGTAACCCCAGATCCGGACCATGAAAAGGAAATAACAAGAAGAATAAGATTGGGATAAAGCGCATTTGGCAAGCACTCGCAGATTATGACTAGCAGCTTACCGGTATCACTCAAAAGGAAAGTATACAACAGTTGCATCTTGCATGTACTCACCTATGGGGCTGAAACGTGGAGGATAACCAAGAGGGTTCTACTTAAGTTGAGGACAATGCAGAAGGCTATGGAACGAAAAATGGTAGGGGTAACATTAAGAGATAGGTAGTGTGCAGAGTTGGTCAGAGAAATAACTCCAGTTACTGACATTGTAGTGGAAATGAAGAAGACGAAATGAGCATGGGCAGAACATGTAGTGCGAAGAGAGGATAACTGATGGTCGCTTAGGGTAACAAACTGGATAAGGAAAGCGTAGATGGGGGGCGGCAGAAAGTTAGGTGGGCGGGTGAGGTAAAGAAGTTCGCACGGGTCCAGTGGATGCAGTTAGCACAGAACCGGGTTAATTGGAGAAATATGGGAAAGGCCTTCGTCCTGCAGTGGGTATAGTCAGGCTGCTGGTGACGACGATGAACGACAAAATGTAAGCGACAACCGCATACGTATCAATTATTTCTATAATTTTACTGTGAAACAGAACAAGTACTGATAACAAAAGAGAACTGCCTGAAAACTTACTGAATCGTAAACTTCTCTCATAATTCAAATAATAAGGACCGACTGGTAAAATTTCAAGCAACCACTGAGTTGGAAAGAAAGTTCACAAAGGTAGTTTGCAGGGATGCGCTGATCATTAGATGGAAGCTAAAACAAAAAAAAAAGAAGAAACGTGCAACTAAATGTTTGATATAGAGGTCTGTCAGACCTAGACAGCCAGAGGACACAGGTCTGAATTTATTATCGTGCCGCATGGGCTCAAAACTTAAGGACTCTATAAACGTCAGAAACGTTCTATGGAAGCTTTGGATGTCGTTACTCGCGTAATGTAGTACTTGCAAACCGTAATAAATGTTTGTTGCTAGAAAGATGCTGCATGCCTGCATTTGGCCAAAAACTGATAGGCGGTGAGGAACAAAAGTCTGAGCATAGTTTTGAAGAGCCGGGCCCAGCTCTCTCCGGTAGGGCTTTCAAGTCTTGAATGTATGAAAGAGAACTGCAGGGTATTTATGGGGGGCACGGTCAAGACAATTGGATTCCAGCATAATGAGTCGGAATTGATCCCCATAAAACCGAACTCAACGAACTAACTGCTAGGCCTACTCTTCTGAGCGGCAGAGACATTGCAGAACTGCTCAATAGTGGTTATAGTTTTGTCACTAGTGGGCCTGTCAGTTCAGAAAACGCCAAATCATCGACGTGTGCGCCTTGTTTGACTTCATTACAAAATGCAACATAACCCCAAATACTTTTATTTCTCAGTGAACTCAAACAAACGGCTCTAGGTAGCGGGCTAAAAGTATCGGTGACATAATGGCCAGCTTTGCTTAACGAATGACCGAATTGGCATAGGGGCGTCACGTTCGGAATCGTGGAACGCGCAACATAATTTTCCTTGTCTACTATGAGGATGTAAGTAGCGATGACAATGATGCTGCAATTATAGATAATGACGACATCAACAATGACAATGACGGTGCATCTTGTGGACAAGAATAATAAGTACAAACGTGATACACCGTGTTCACGGCTTTCGCATTTCTGCCGTGTAGATTCCGCAGTGGACTCGGGTTATTATAAAATAGGCAACAGGTATTGTGTAAAAAATTCCGTTAGATTCTGTATGCGTGTGCCGATCATGGCGCTGTGTGAATGAACGGGAACGTAGCATGCAGGAAAACTGCCCGTTGTGTACATTGCATGCAAACGTTGTGCTTCATTAAGTTGTTGTCGTTGAATCTCTATATCCCCATCACTGGTTGGCTGCTTCGCCAGCTGCGATGGTGAACTAGGCTCTAGCGCATCATATGTGCAGCGCGAATATCAAAGAGTGCTTTTAGCGACTTTCGTGAGTCTGATAAGCGCGTCCGGGGAAGGAAGCGATGGGGCATGTTTGACAGCGAAGAAAGGAGAGCCGTGCTCAAAGCCTGGTTCCCGCGCAATTTTTTTTAGCCTCGGCATCGACCTCACATGTAGCAGATGGCGCAGCAATGTAGTTTTCTGCCACTCTATCGCGCGCTGGAGATCCCGCAAACATTTGGTACTGAAAAATATTTTGTGGTGCAAAAAGGCGATCGCTATATCATACCTCTTTGGTTTGCAACACGGAAAACAGCTTCCTGCGTGCCTTCTGTTCACTTGTGCACAGACATCATTGCTGTTCTTTATCTCCGCTTCTTGCCCTTTTAGGCACTTGTGGACGCTAATTATATAAGCCTATGAGAAATTAATAAATCTATTTGGTTCTCTACGCTCTTTTCGTCTTCTTCCTTTTGTTCCCGTGTCCCCCTATGAGTAAACAACTCGTCATACAAAATAGTCATACACTAACTAGTCCAAAAAGTTCTAAAACGTTGTTGGCGCACGAAACACCATTAGCGCGTTCATTCCACTAACTTTTTTCCAAGGCGCTTGCTTCTTCAAGTTGGCGGCAAGCTGGAATTCGTTATTTTTTTAAGGTATGGTGGGGGAGGCTCAATTGTTTGCGCAAATATTTGTGCCGGGCTGAAGGCCTGTAGAGAATACTACAACCTACAGAACATAATTTCAGGCTAGTTGGTCAAACATATTCTAAAAGAACAGCGTAAACACGTACAAAGACACTAGCGAGATGGGCAGCGCTGTGTTTGTCGCTCTTCTCGTCCACTGTGTTTGCATGCGTTTGCACTCTTTTTAGAAGACTTCAGTTAGCGTGTTGTTATACTTATGGAGAGAAAAAAAAAATAACGCACAAAGCAACACTTCATTTCTATTCACTAATGGGTCGGTTTGCTCTAATCTTCTTTGTCTTCGCCTTTTTACATTAGAGTTAAAATGCGCCACTTTTGATCTCGCCGGTATAGTTACCACGCGATCACAAAGGCACCGCTATTCATTCTTAATTTTCCTAATTAGAGCAACGTTATATGAGTAACGACATCAGTAGATATGGGTATGGCTAACGTAATAAAGGTCGCTCTTAAAGCACAGTTTAGTAACTATATGATTACGTCAACAAGCGCTCTAGTGCATAGTATGCAACTAGTGTTTTGCCAGTGCTATGTTTTCTTCACGCTGCCACATTATGTTTTAAGTGAGTGCGGCCATTATTTAAAAAAAAAAAACGTTCAAACATTGTGCAGTAAGAGTTACATGATCTCCAAGAGGCTTTGCTCGCGTTTTACTTGGGGGTTGAAAACTCATGCGTGCCATTTTGTTTTAGAGCATATTAGATTGCGATACCCTTCGATTGTTTTTGTAAGTGACGTAAAAAATAGCTGTGCTTTTGAATACGAACTGCAAGTGATTCACTTAAACGCTAGGGGGCAGTTTTTGAAAAGAGGCATACAATTTCTGTGAACGTTCTTTGTACTAAGCAAGCGACTCAGCCGGCAGTGCTCTCGCGCAACAAAATTCTCGTCTTAGAGGGCGCTACGTGGGCGCGCTGGCAGTGACACCTTTTCAAGGCTGGCTTTCCAAAGCAGTTGGCGAACAGAGGTTAAGAATGCTTTTCTTTCTCGGGTGACTTACTATTATAAGGTGGGAGCCAGTACTTTCTTCTCTGTCTATAGCACCCGTCATTATTATTAACGGAGAAAGCAGACGAGGACTCGGATGCCTGCAGTCAGGAGAACACACATCCCCGCCGAATCGGTTGCCTTGTTCATTTCGCACATACAGTCGCAATCGCAGCTTCAGAGCGCTTGCAGCCACGCTTACCGGTGCACCCACTTTTAATTTGGAAAGTTGTTTTGCTGTCAGTAACCATAATATCATGGATTCCTTTCCCAGGAACACAGGTTTTATTTTACCTTCTACATATTTTTGCGTCTTCATTATTTGCCTAAGATTTGTTCAACTTTATTCAAAGATCAAAGAATTAGTACCTGGGGGAACGATGGCAATGGAGGCCTTGGTCACAAAAATACGTTTTTTTGCAAATCTACAAAGTAAGTCAATTTCACCAGCGCCTTTAAATAGGCCTACATGCGACAGTGGCAATGACTACAAAATGCGATCGCGCTTGTGCATGCATTTTTTACTGGGATTTCAGCAGTTAATTTCCGCCCATTGAATTTCAATGCGAAGTGTCTTAAAATTGCCTTCTAAGGACACATTTAGCCGTCTTGTGGTCTATATTTTAACTCAATGTGTTCACGCATGCATCTAGAACATTCCATGAACGACAAGTCGAACACAACATTTTGTGGAATATGTGTAAAGGTTCAGCGGTAGAGCGATCGCCAGCACTGCATATAATGTTTTGCAGAAAAATGACAGCCGTTAGTCTTGTCATAAAAAACTTGTTGCAGAAATATAGCAGCTAGACCAGTGTCTCGAAAGCAGCTCTTTAAGCATACCTATTTGAAATATCTCGTTAACCAAATGGCTAAATTTAGTTTGCACTTCATAGTTGCTTACGAGTGCTGAGGTTACAAAATAGCGGCTAATATTAGCATAACCCACTCACGACACTACCCACTGAAAAGTGTATCTCTTGCCTCGTATTTGTCAGTTTGCATGTTAAATACGAGTAGTTTCGATACTGCCTCGGTTCATGTAATTATTTTGCTAGGTGGTTGATTGCTAAATAATAATCTAGAAGTTTGTAACAAGAACGAAGTATACGTTTGGGACCGCAGGCACCGCGGAAATTCGTACACACTCGAATTTGAGGAAACTAAAATCGTGGCTGAATTTTATGGGTCCTTCAGGTAGCGTAACATCTGTCTCTCCACTGCGTAAAAAAAGGCTTGCGCGACCCCCTTCCTTTAAGCAAGAACTCAAACGGAGTGTCTTATACTAAATCATGCCCCTTTTTTCCTTCGTTGTGGTCCTGGACTTTGAGGTATTGACGTCAGTCAGTTAGCCCAGTAACTCGCCTGTGGCACTCTTAACCAGGCATCGTTTATTCCCAAGCCCGAGCTCATGGTGGGAGTTTCATTGCGCTGCCCCATTGAGGAAGTCTACCTCCAGCTTCGTTTCGGTGAGCTCCTAAACCACCCCCTCATTCATTACTCACTGTGTAAGAGGCCCGTCTTCTCCGTCACATCCAACAGAATACACTCATTACACACTCGTGCCTCGTCCTATATCGCCAACCAAGAAGAGATGTCTGTATAGTCACGGCTGTCGTAGGCCTGGCGTTTAGGAATCATGTATAGATGATATGGAGACAGGCCTAACTTCAACAACGTAAGTTAAGCTGAATATGGTGCATCTTGAGATCTTTTGCCTTGACACTGATATATTCTCGAAATGAAATCATCGTCCATGAAACCAGCTAATGAGACTGCTGTATCACTCATTAAAGTTGCATGAAAGAGAACAGAACAACGATATAAGGGGAGCCCAGACGAAGGCATGTCCCTTTGCAGAAACGTTTGTTTACTTTGGTAACTGAGGCTGCCACTCAACACTCGTTCAGCTCCTTTTGACATTGTGTAGCCAGTTTCTTCACGTTCTGCCCAGGATACGTAGAATTTGTGACGGTTTTGGCAAAGCTATTATTGTCATTAACGTTAAATAAAGTTAAATTGGTTCACAGGAAGGGAAAGGCGCAGTAACTGTCACACTTGCTCTGTGGACACCCGACCCGCGCCGTAAGGGAAGGGAGGAAGATGGGAATGAAAGTGGAAAGAGAGAAAGAGGAGCCGTAGTGGAGGGCTACGGAGTAATTTCGACCACCTGGGGAGTTTTAACGTGCGCTGACATCGCACAGCACACGGACGCCACTTCGTTTCGCCTCCATCGAAACGCAGCCGCCGCGGTCGGGTTCGAACCCGGGAACTCCGGCACAGTAGTCGGGCGTCTCATTAACGTCCACAAAATAGAAAATCGAGACAAATGTGGAACCTCAAACCTCTCTGAAAAAAAAGCAGTTAAGTTTCCTATAAAAAACGCTATGCTGACTGTTATTCGAAAGTATTGAAATATGACCTTAGTTTTCCGCATAAGGTCTATGTCATTGCACCATGCTCAAGGGTTAATGCTCTGAAGGAATTTCTTTTAAAACTGTTCTTAAAAGTGAACTACAATCGATACTACATACGGTCTTGCCGTTGTCAGTATGCGTGGGATGAAGGGTTCAGGACAGCGACGGCATTAATTCTTGTGGCAGCATTCATAGCTTTCACACAATAAGATTTTAGCGTACCGTTTTCTCACAGCTCCACTTTTAAATTCATAAATTGCAAAAGACACACCACTGAACCTGTACTTGCGGTTCGCTACTTTCTAAGATTGCCTAATTATTTCATGCGAGTATAACCCAAAGTGCCGAATATGAGTATTATTATTTCATTCATAATTGACTCGTTTTCAAAAAAGCTTTAAAAGGCGAAAGATCGAAAGTTAAGAATAAATAATACAAGACAAAAGGTGGTAAGAGGGCAGGAAGAAGAAATACAAATATTGCACGAAAGAAGGAAGCAAAGAAAACAAAAAAAGGAATTGAGTAAAAAAATGTATTAGCACCCTCTCTGAAAGATAACCGCGGCGAAAAAAGAAGAGAAAGGAGCCGCGTGCCGCAAGGCCACGGGCTACAGGTTTGCTATCCGAAGTAGAAAATAAAAACACCGGGTGAGGCCGTCGCGGCCAACAAATTGGCCATCGCACTTGCTATATTCTATTCGGATTACGTGGTCGTTGTCAGCTACTCGCGTACGGCCATAAACCTCACGCCAAAGGAAAAATTATCCATGGAAGCCTGCCGAATAATCAAGAACTTGAGCCTCTCACCACACAATAAGATCAAAGCTAGTTTGGTTCCCTTCAAACATGGGGAACGTTTCTCATCACACAAACCTCGAGGAAGTCGTTCACTCTGTTCCACGAGGTCTCGCATACCGTGCCAGAGAGAGTCATGGCATGAGGCTGACGAGCTTTAAGAACTTAGCCAAAGCCTTTCACCTGGCCCACCGGACCTTTTCTTCACCTAGGAGCAACCTATGCATATCAGGCAGTCGCCTGGATGCAGTTACAAATAAACACACACCCGAACCCGCTGCAGTACAGCAGGATTTACCCTAAAATATATGATACCAATACATGAAAGGTCAGAAAGATTAACATAGCAGCACTTAGGCACGTACTCTCGGAGTGGAAGGCAGAAATGACAGGAAATAATCCCGAGACCCTCTGTTGTGGTGGTCCATTGCTCTGCGCAGCTCCAGCGTCAAAGACCAACCCGGGGTCATCCAGCAGGTCTTCGTGGCGGCGAAGAGATAAGATCTCGACGTGTCCACGTCGGACGTCAAGTCTGGTCACATTCAACTCTGTTTGACATCACATAAAGCTATTTCTCCTCCTCATCCTACACATTAGATTCGTTCGTGTCCTGGGGTTCCCGCATGGCTTTGCCTCGTTTCTACAAGGAGCACAAGATTCGCGTTTGGTTCGTACAATGTAGAGTGCCGTTGGCAGGGAGGTCCGCAATCAGTCAAATGTGGACTCATCGGAGCGCGTTCTTCATAGTGCGCACCAGAGCCCTCTCGTTTTTCCTCAGCACTCGACCAAGACTGACCACTCGAGTCAGCGTTGGTGGAGTGCTGAGCGATAAAGTTTACAGATAGATATCCGCAAATAAAAGCGGTATGGCACTCGAGAGTGTCCGCATAACATTTCCGATTGGAACCTGATCGATTCAAAAACGACTACTTTGTTTTGCAGGCGACAATACAGGAGGGCCGTCTTATTCAACAGACGTGCCATGATCTGTGAAATAGCCCTCGGCGGGAAGGCCTTGAGAGCCAGGCATACATGATGGAGGATAGCTTATTTCTAGACATTATATTTTTTTTTATTTGCAACACATCCTAGACCTGCTTACTATGCATCACATTCTCCAAATGCATGTCTGTGCTTTTTTCACTGCCTTTTGATCTGGAAAACGCCCAAACCAAATCGAGTGAAGCGGCACAAAAGTAAAGCGGATCTCACCATGCCTGTCCAGCACTGAATAAAAACAACTGCAACTATGAGAGCGATTCGTACACCTTTACCACAATAGTAGAGGTCCGCCAGCTTTTTTACCTGCTATCTATTCATCATAGCAAACCTGAGAGGTGCCTAAAAGTCTCTTATGGTATGTCCGCCAGAAGTAATTTTAGAACATTATACATTATGCAAAACGAAGACGCGACAAAAAGGTTTCAAATGATAGATTATATTTCACAAGCTGAGATATTATTTTGAAAATGTATCGACCAATCTGCGTCGCTGTCTTCGCTGTTCTTCTGGAAAAATTGGGGGGGGGTTGTGTACTGCTAAGACAAAAAAAGTTTCTTGCGCCATTCTCATCCATTTTTATAGCATAATCACCTGTGCATACATCATTACGTTGTTCTTTCACCCTGCCTCTACTTCATACTTTTCAGAAACAACGGAGTTTTGCACTAACCACTTACATCGTTACAGAAGGTGGCCCATGGGGCCAACTCAATGGAAAAGAATATTTTGAAAACTGCACAGCTGAGTCAACGCAATACAACGTGGGGAATACTTACAACGATGCTGATAGTGGCGGCGAACAAGTTCGCTTGTTCCTTGTACTTGGTAAATGGGAATTTAACTCACAAGCCGGAAGGGTACTTGTAAGGCTGGCGCCATTCATTTGCCTCTTTTCTTTTTAACCGGCGCCATACTAACCACCGAAATAGCCGCTCTACGCGCGGCGCGGCGGGGGCGTCGGGGTCTTTTGTCCGGTCGGCGCTCGGTGTTCGGTTAAAAGCTCATTTCCATGTTCTTTTTTTAACCAAAGCGAACGAGAGGTCCTTTTATCAGTTGACGGTCGCGTTTCTGCCCGGTAGCAGATTGCGGAAACAGCATCCTTCGTGGCCGAGTGTGGATCGCCCACATGCCCGAGGCGGGGAGAACGAAAAGCGACGTTCGCGCTTCGCCGCTTTCTTCAAAAGAGTGAAACTTATGAGGGGCGCAACCGGTTAGCGAAGGCATCCCTTCTTTGGAAGGGCCGGTGCCCGGCGGCTTTGCGCGGTACGGACAATGCCCTGTGTCAGCACGCCCATTTGCTAGCCACATCTGGAAACGCGTAGCGGCACCTTGCCTGCCTCGAGGGGGTGTCGCGCTCCCTGTTGCGGGTGGGCGTTCGTCGCCGCATTTACAAGCTGTGTACGGCGCCGAGGCCAGGGCTTGAGTAAAAACACATGTGTACCTGCCTGGTTTGACTAGGCTTCTGCTCGCAGCCTGGGAGCAATGAAACTTTAGCGCTTTTTTCTTTTCGCGTGGTGAGAGGAGGGACGTGCGATGCCCCGTGCCATAGCAGACAGAGAGATTTTGGTCTCGACCGCAGCTGGCCACGCTGATCTTGCTCCCGAGTAGCCGTGGAGTGGGTTCACGGGGCGGCCGGTGAGACATCACGCTGAATTGTATATAGTAATTATTTTGTATATAAAACCTATTTACCAGTGCTCGACAAAAGTGCCCTGTTTTCGCTTCGAGTTTCTTCCTATTGGCACAGTACTTCGTCACAAGAAAGAAGAAGAAAAAAAGAACCCCTCTTTACTGTCCTTTTTGTATAATAACCGAGATCGGCGGCGATGTGGCTTACACTTTGTTAGCGGATATATCGAGCATGCCTCTGACAGATGGTGGTTGACAAGTGATATTGGTAGGCTGGTTTTGTGACGTCACGAGACCAACTTGGGAAGTTCAGGTACAATGGGATCAAACCCGGAACCGGTTGCATACCGACTACGACGCGCTGGCCTTTGGCTACGGAAAAACTGTCCTGCGCCTTACATGAGCTTAGCTTGCTAAACATGTCGGATGGCCTTTCATGAAAGGTGGTAGCTTATGCAACTATGTATACTAATCAGTATGCGTGAGTTAATACGGGCACACAATTAGGAAAATATTAATTCAGTGAGTCGCAAAATCATTTAAGCGAACCATGATTCGTAAGTGAAGCAGTATAGTTACATCAATTAACGAAGTCACATCATACCCTCAAAGGCGAAGTGTAGGTGTCCTCCCATTTTTCTTCAGCGAAAAAAGCGCGAAGTAAGGCAAAAGTGGAGTTATTACGTGCCATTTAGGACTTAAGATAGCTTATGGGACACCCCAGTTAAGTTTTATTCTTTCCTCAGTTCTGTTTCTTGTTTGTCTTCGTCGCTCACCACTCTAGTTTTTAATAAGCGATTTTTTCTTATAACCATCCCTATTAGTACTACGTCCCATTCCGACGGATTAGTCCTACCTTACACGAGCATAAAAATTACATGCAGAGTCTTTCGTTTCCGGCGTCCTTTTTTAATCAGAAATAGTAATCGACACGAGCTACACAGAAAGCATTTTGTTCGGAATTTTGAAGGAGGACTTAGCCTTTTCGAGGACGAACTGTGCTGACATAACTATATCGTTTACCTGACTGCACCTAAGAAAGATTACGGCAGGGGCGCTAAACCATATTCTTCGGAGTGCAAAAGTTTGTCCTAAGAAAGTAATGTAGGTGTAAAACGCTTCAACGAGAGGGTGCTGCAACTGAAAAATAAAAACGAATTCCGCATGTTCAGCGGAGATTCAAACGCTATCCCTTGAGTTCCCGGCTGGTAACGCAAGACCATGCTATGCCACATTTTTCATGTTTGATATGTTTCTTTAGTTTTCTTTGCGCTGAATTGTAATCTTAATTTCTATAAATAGTGTGCGACGAGTTAACACAGATACATGTGCATTTGTCACTGCAAACCTTTTTCAGACATAGCACCTGTCTTATTGTACATTCATTTGCATACTTTCTTCGTTGGTTCTAAGTTCTGCATGCATATATATATATAAACTTGAAGTAGGTGACACACGGTGGAAAAAACAACACTTTGATCCGACGTTTCGGCCGGGGTCCGGCCTTTGTCAAGGAATTGTCAAGGAATGTGGCCTTTGTCACATTCCTTGACAAAGGCCGGACCCCGGCCGAAACGTTGGATTAAAGTGTTCTTTTTTCCACAGTGTGTCACCTACTTCAAGTTTGTTTATCACCATTCGAACTGCAACCCCCTCCCTATATATATAGAGAGGGGGTTGCAGCTCTCTCTCTCTCTGTATATATATATATATATATATATATATATATATATATATATATATATATATATATATATATATATATATATATATATATATATATATATATATATATATATATATATATACGTGACACTGGCGGTAACAATTAGGACGTTCTACGTCCGCCGCTATGGTTGAGGGTGGCGCTGGTGAACACTCTCAAGGTTCGTATACAGATAACATAAATATCCAAGCAAGTAGCAGGGGGGACAGCGGCCGATGTAGCTCAGTTGGAAGAGCACCGGACGCGATATTCGGAGGTCGTGGGTTCGGTTCCCACCATCGGCACGTTGTTTTTTCTGCTACTTTGTGTTTAATTATCTTTCCCCTAATAAGATTACATTACTAATTTCTGTGATTCTCCAAGTAAACAATAAAAAAAAGGACGTAAAGTAACATCCCCTACGCTTTTCCTTGCCCTCGCCGACTGTTGGTTTCTTTCCTTCATGTATTATAAAGAGCACCCTCATTTCCTCTTAATTGATCTGCTTGTAGCTTACGGGGGTCTCGGTTCTGGCAGTCTTGAAGCCTTAGGTAGCGTAAGAGGGTTCTAGCACAGCTTTCGCCCTCGCTCTTGATCACGTTCTACGTGACGCTGGCGGTAACAAAGGACGTTCTACGTCCGCCGCTATGGTTGAGGGTGGCGCTGGTGAACACTCTCAAGGTTCGTATACAGATAACATAAATACCCAAGCAAGTAGCAGGGGGGACAGCGGCCGATGTAGCTCAGTTGGAAGAGCACCGGACGCGATATTCGGAGGTCGTGGGTTCGGTTCCCACCATCGGCACGTTGTTTTTTCTGCTACTTTGTGTTTAATTATCTTTCCCCTAATAAGATTACATTACTAATTTCTGTGATTCTCCAAGTAAACAATAAAAAAAAGGACGTAAAGTAACATCCCCTACGCTTTTCCTTGCCCTCGCCGACTGTTGGTTTCTTTCCTTCATGTATTATAACGAGCACCCTCATTTCCTCTTAATTGATCTGCTTGTAGCTTACGGGGGTCTCGGTTCTGGCAGTCTTGAAGCCTTAGGTAGCGTAAGAGGGTTCTAGCACAGCTTTCGCCCTCGCTCTTGATCACGTTCTACGTGACGCTGGCGGTAACAAAGGACGTTCTACGTCCGCCGCTATGGTTGAGGGTGGCGCTGGTGAACACTCTCAAGGTTCGTATACAGATAACATAAATACCCAAGCAAGTAGCAGGGGGGACAGCCGCCGATGTAGCTCAGTTGGAAGAGCCCCGGACGCGATATTCGGAGGTCGTAGGTTCGGTTCCTACCATCGGCACGTTGTTTTTTCTGCTACTTTGTGTTTAATTATCTTTCTCCTAATAAGATTACATTACTAATTTCTGTGATTATCCAAGTAAACAATAAAAAAAAGGACGTAAAGTAACATCCCCTACGCTTTTCCTTGGCCTCGCCGACTGTTGGTTTCTTTCCTTCATATATATATATATATATATATATATATAAATATATATATATATATATATATATATATATATATATATATATATATATATATATATATATATATATATATATTTGTAATAACGTAACATTCTGTTGGCCTTGTCAATCAGGGGTAGGAGCCTCGTCTAGCTACTGCGTTTGTAGCTTTTTGCTCCTACCCTAGCATTTCTTTTCTGTTCCTCAAGACAAAAATGCTGAATAAAGTTGATTTGATTTGAAGCCGAAGCTGTGACCAGTTTTAGATTGCTAAGGCGTGGGCTGTATATGAATGTTAGAAGATGTGAACATATACACCACAATGTCTACTGGAACATTTGCAGCGATCTTTAAAATCGCTGGTGTCTTCATTATCAATATAGTTCGTGGGAGCTTTTCATGAGCCGTAAAACATCATATTCACTTAGACATGACGTTTTGGAGCAAAACATGTGCTCGATCTACGCGTCAACTATGGAGGCTGCTTCGCAGATGCACGGTGCTCCTCAGACTTAATCACTTCCAGCATTGTAATTCCATCTTCCGTGAATTTAACGGAAAAAGAACCGAATCGAGAACAATAGAGCAGAAAATGCCTCCCAGTTTACAGTACTTTTCGATAAACTCTAAAGCTCGCACGTAAAACGTGTTCAAACCACGGCTTCGTTTTATGCTAGTTAAAACGCAGACCCAAAGTAATCTTTAACTATAGTACCGCACCTACGTCTAAGTGGGTCTTTTAATACTTCTTTAACATCTATTTCTGGTTTATCTAGTTGCTCCTATATATAAATATTGAAGAAACAATGGGCACGCTTACATGGACACAAAGAGAAAACACCTGTATTGTCATTGTCTCCATTGTCTCCAAGGCACCTCGCACCTTGTGTCGTTAAATTTATTATTTCGCGTAGTTGTCTCACCTATGTGAAGACGTTGAGAGAACCTTTTCATCCTATATTATGCTATGGGCGTACTATTGTTCAATCCGGAACATGATGCAATCATGTTTGCCACGAATATGATGCAACAACGGTTTGGTGTATTTATAGGTAGCAATTGTTCTGAGCTGTACTTCGAGTATGATATTAGCTTCTTTCAAAAAACTGAGAATGAGGATATGTCAACCCGACCATTTTTGCTTAATACCAATGCCGGGTGTAAAGGAATATGTTCGTGTAAGAAATTAGTTAATATTTCCTTTTTAGTGTTTGAAACTTTTTGCAAGAGTACAGAATATGTTTTACAGTGAGGTCATCACAGTATACATCACCTATGGGTATGTGTACTGTGGATAAGAAGTTATCTGCGAGGTGTGTGTGCCGTATATGAAGGCGGCATATAATAACTTCCTTAAAACGTTCCAGGTAAGTACTTGATTTACATTCTTCCAACACAGGGTTTATCAAGTGAAGTTTGTTATTTACTACATTGTTCTAGGTGGATTGCTATTTATCTCTGTTTACACTGTGCAAAAGTTTATGCAATCTCTAAGTGGTGAATTTATTGTGTTTGTTTTTCTCGAGCTTGTGCAGTACAAACATCTGCTTTCTCATTTCGTTTGATTCCAAAGGGACTTGGGACCCAACAGAATGTGATGTTAAGTACCTGTGCAGTGGCAGTTATGTTTAATTGTATGACGTCTCCAAGCAGCGCTGTGACTGCATTACTGATGTGGAGAGCAGTGAGTAAGCGAGCCTGTGCAAATAATACTGTTCGTAATAATCTTTTTCACTGTTGTCTCTAGAGCGAAAGAAATGGCGTAGCACTAAGCGATGAAGACAGCTGCGCACTGCGGAAGTGGTAATATTTTTTCCATCTTCATTGCATCACTGCGCTTCCGACCTAATTATCTGTTCTTGAATCATATGTAATGAAGTTTATAAGGGTGCTCTATTTTCCTTTCAGTTCATAGAATTCTTTAATGGCATGTTGTCTTAGAGTTCGTGTTTTACTTCCCTGTGTGTGGGTGAGGTAAGGGTTTACGATAGAGGTATATCGTAAATGTAATGGGTTGTCTTTTGGCAATGACAGGTAAACAGTCCAGTATGTTCAGGTCTCTAAACATTTATTTGAATCCTACGAGAATTGGCCTATCACAGCTGAATAGCAGATGTTTTTCGGAAGGGAATTTATTTTAAAGATACATTCGAATGTAGTAGTGGTTCTTCTCAAGATGGAGGTTCATTCCTTTCCACAGCAGGCTAAGTATAGGAGATGTTTTGTAGCCTCCGCATGAAAGAAGAAGCTCTGCGTTATGTATAACAATACGTTTCTTCAGGTATGATGGCCTTGCTGAACTATAAACTATGCATAGACTATAGTGCATCGTGTTAGATAGCGGTAGATGTACAATAGGCGTGTCCGGTCAGATCCCCGGTGTTTTCTTGACAGTATTTTCAGTGTGTTCAGAGAATGCGAACGTTTATTTGTAAGCTTATTTATGTGTGGCAGAAAGGTGTTTTTAGTCCATTTTTATTCCCAAAAATTTATTTTCTTTTTTACTGGAAAAGGATTTTATTTCGCTAAAGCGTGGGGTCAGTCTGCAGGCCCCTTTTAGGTGCGAAAATCACATATACTGTTTTGTGCGGGGAAAACCCAAATTCATTTCTGTCAACCCAAGTCGCAAGTTTGTTTAATGCGAGGTGTATTTGCCTCTCGGAAGGTTGATACGCTCGGGAATATGCATAAAATCTGAAGGTCGTCGACATAGGCTGAATGCATGGTAAAGTTTGGGATTGTTTTGGAAACCGAATTCATCTGTACAATAAACTGTGTCATGCGTAAAATGCATCCCTGAGGTCTCCATTCTCCTGAAAGAAATCACTGGAAAGCGTTGAACCTAGAAGTACACAGAAAGAAAGGCCTGACAGGACAGCTATCAAATAGTATAACACTCGTCCCCTGATTCACAGATCGGCTAAATCAACGAGAATACCAAACCTCCATGTGGTGTAATACGCCTTCTCCATGTCAAAGGAAACGGCTAAACAATGCTGTTTTTAACGTATGCTTCCTGAATTATGTCTTCAAGTCAAACAGGGTGGACAGTTGCTGAACATGCTTTCTTAAAACCGCACTGATGGATGCAAAGGTGTTTACGGCCTTCAAGAATAAGGATTAACCCATATATTTAGAACACTTTCAAGTACTTTGCTAGACAACGTTCTAGTGCTTTAGGCCGATAACTACTAGGAGAGGTTGGTGACTTCCCTGGTTTCATGAATGGCACGACTGTTGGTTTCCTAGAAGCCTCGTGTATTTTGCGGATATACATATTTGTTCAAAAACATGGGAAGTGCGTCTGTCGCAAGTCCTGAGAGATGTCAAGCATATGGTGCTGGATTTCGTTAGGGTCGGGCACAGTCTGCTTGCCAGTGCAAGGGCTCTACGGATTTCCTGAAGGGTGACCGGACTATTGTAAGGCTTATTGATGCTGCCACTTGTGAGAAGTTTTTGTTGTTCAGCGGTGTTTAGTGCTTTAGAAATGATTCTGTGAGACGTAAGGCGCTAGAAACCTGGGAGATTGCACGCCTAGCATCTCTGCCGTTCATCGATAGTTCTTGTTGTACTGAGGTCTGTGAGAAAGAAGATCGTGAAAGGGGGAAAAGTGCCAATTCACTTTACGAACCTGCTCCCACATTTTTGAACGTTAATCACCTGTTGATGTAAGACACATAGTTCTTCCACGTAGTGTTTTCCGCTGTACGGTGGATATGCCGGTCTTTGGCTCACGCCTTTTTGAATTTTATGAGGTTTTTATGAGTAGGGTATTGCCGCAAAACTCCGAATGTTTTATTCAGTTGCTTTGTTGCTTCCCTGCATTCTTTTGTATCCCAAAGTTCATGATTCTGTTCTACAATTCCCGATGCCTGAGGAATGGCTAGGTGTGCCGCAGTAGTAATACACGTGGTGAATATTTTATTGAGGTCATCAAGACTAAGATCATCAAATAATATTTTATCGAGACCGGCATAGGACCCGAACAGTGCCCAATAAGCTGAATGAAACTTCCAATGGCGTGGTTTTGTCAGAGTTTTAGAGTTATTGATAGGGAGGATCATATATTCATAATAATCGGTAGATCGCTTCTGTATGGGTATTCTAAAACAAAGTAACAATAGACGGTGAACAAAAAGTAAGAACTAAACAGCTCATCTTTTCAGGACTTGAAGAGCAATAATTTTGCTCGGCTGTCTTCTGCAGGCAGACATTGTCGCATAAGATAAAGTCTTCTAAAATACGGCCCCTTGTGTCTGTTTGCACGCTCCCTCAGAGAAGTGTGCGTTAAAATCCCCGACAAAACTATAAGGCTGTAGTAGTTGCATTTATTTATTTATTTATTTATGGCTGCCCTCAAGGCCAGGGGAATTTTTGAGGGTAGTGGTTACAAAAATAATAGAACAGAGATAAAAAAGAAATTTGAGATATACAAGCGTCATGTTCCTGGTTATACATTTTTAGCTGCTATAGTAAGAATATAGTTGTAAGTGCAAGGCAAAAATGACATTGGTAATTCTAACAGCAATGACTAGAATTGTTAACAGCCTGAGTATACAATGCTAACTAAGCTGGCTCGAAATCGCAGGCTGTCTTGAACGCTGGCTGTCGAACCGGGAAGGTGATTCCAATATGCCGATGTGCGGGGAATAAACGACTGACAACAAGCTTTGGTTTTGTATGACGTGATGCCGACTTTATCTGCATGATCAAGCCGGGATGAGATGAAATAGGGAACAAAAATGAGTTCATCTCGTAGAGTGGGGCAATTGTAGAAAAAATTATGAAATAGGCATAACCGTGAGAGTTTTCGACGGGAGGCTAAACTAGGACGATTTAGCTTGTTTTTCTTGAAGGTGGCACTTGCTGTACGATTGTAGTTAAGAAGGATGAACCAGGCAGAGTTGTTTTGCACTAGCTCGAGTGAATTAGTGAAGTTCTTAGAGCTTGAATCCCAAATTGTTGATGCGTATTCGAGTTTAGTGCGAACAAGCGTTTTATACAGCGTTAGTTTTAATGAAGTAGGAGCGGTGGAGAAGTTGCTGCGTAGGTAGCCTAACATGTTATTAATGTTGTTAATTACGGTGTTAATGTGGAGGGCCCGAATGAGAGAAAGTATATGGGAGCTAACATATCGATGTGATGTGAGAGCCTCGAGTACAGTGTTATTGAGATGTTAAGTATTAGTAGTAGGTCATGTGAGGGAAACACGCAAAACTTTTCATTTTCAAGAAATTATTTGATCAGTTGTAATTTAGACCACGCGAATATCAAAGTGAGATCGTCTTGTAGAGCACAGAAGTCGTTAATGTCATTATTTCACGAAATATAAAGCAGTCTTCAGCAAAAAGGTGAATGTTAGAAGATACACAATTAGGTAAGTCGTTAATAGAAATCAAAAAGAAAAAGGAGAGGGCCTAAAACCAGACCGTGGGATATGCCAGATTCGGCGGGACTTAATGGGGAAGATTTGTTGTTAGTAGGATAAGATAAGGTAGGAAATACGTTAATTTCTCGAGAAAGGTCTTGTGCTAGAAGCAGAAGAGGTACATCTTCCTTCTTCTCACACGGTAGGTGCTCCTATTCCAGGGCTCAGCTGAGCTTCGCTGCTCGCTGGGCGTGCTGGATCAGACCTAGTTGGCAACCCAGATCGCCACTGGAGAGCAGGCTCTCCCACCGTTCCGTACTTTGGTCTTTAAGAAAGCTATCGCTATTTCTACACTCCACGTGATGTGGTATAACGAAGGTTTGCTACCACACCATGTGCAGATGCCTTGATATTCCGAGACTCCGTCCACAAGAATATCAATAAGGTTTCGTCTAGGTGCGGGGGTCAGTTCAGAATTGACAGTCCGGGTCGGGAATGCAGCGTCAACCCAGGGCGCTGCACTCGCTAGTTTCCCGGGTAGGTACCGGCGTGTGATGGGGAGGAGTTGCGGCGAGATACCGGTGAACGGGATCGACGAGCCAGTGGGGATGGAGATCGGCTGGTGCGACGGGCAGAGGGGCGGTTTCGTTTCGAGTCTCATCTTGTTGAGAAAGATAATGTCCTGGTCCATCGTAGACGGGACGGAGCTCCTCTGGTTGGAGAGGGAAGCGTCAAGGTCCTTGGTAGTATCGGCGGTCGGCGTTGTAATAGGAGCGAAGAAGGTACGGCTACGGCAATAACGCGATGTGGAACCGGCGCGACAGCAAATGAAGCAAATTGGCCTGTCGTCTGAGGTGCGCCACTCTGCAGGATTGCGACTAAGGTAGCGACGTGGGGAAGGTGGGCTGGCAGTAGCAGCAGCCACTACAGGAACAGAGTGGGATGGTGGCGCGGGCGACACGGGGCTGGAGGACAGGCCGACGTTTGCAAGTTCTTGGCGAACTACGGCCTGTATCATGGCCACGGTGTCGGGTAGCGGATACATGAGTGGTGTAGGAGCTAAGGCGTCGAGTTCTCTCCGGACGATACGAGTCATGTTCGTGGGATGAGAAGGCTGTTGCAAAGGGGCCAGATCATCGCAGGATGATGAAGCTGCGGTGTTTGGAAGGCGCTCAAAGCGATGTACGAGGCGTCGTTGTTTAGCCTGCTCGAATTTTCGACAGACTTGAAGCACTGAGTCGAGGGCGGAGCAATCCATGCAGAACAGGATGTTGAACGCATCATCCGCAATGCCCTTGAGCACATGGCCTACCTTGTCATTTTCCGTCATTGAGCAGTTGACCTTGCGACACAACGCAAGCACGTCTTGAATATACGCAAGGTAGGACTCCGTGGAGGATTGGATGCGAGATGAAAGTTCTGTTTTTGTTGCGACAGCTTGACCAATGGGCTTCCCGAACAGGTCCTGAAGCTTTTGCTTACAGATTGGCCGCGTCACCAGCTCTTGTTCGTGATTTTGGAACACGTGCGAGCGGTTCCCGCCAAAAAGAAAATGATGTTGGTCAGCATAATGGTCGCGTCCCAGTGGTTGTTCTTGCCGCAACGCTCGTACTCATCCAGCCAATCTTCCACGTCTGTCTTGTCTTCGCCATTAAATATGGGAGGGTGGCTGAGCCGAAGTTGCCGCGGTGGTAGGGGCTGCCTCGGAGGTCATAGTGGTAGTTTTTGACGTCGTTGATAGCCCAGGTAGATGACGGCCACTACGCAAATCCAGGATTTGGCAGCGCAAGGGGTAATCTGTGCGCACGGGGATCTTTGGTCACCTCCACCAAGATGATACGGGGCAGATGGCTAGCACAGGAAACCACAGCAGGTGATGGGCAAGCGTTCATAGCACAGTAGAGCAGAACACGGCAAGTGTTGTTGTTGTTGTTGTCCAAATAACTTATGGCACATACCCGCAGAGGGGGATCGGCCAAGAATTGGGTAGCAAAGAATTTTTTTTTTTTTTAATATACTTGCACAAAAAAAAAATGATTTGAGGGGTAGAGCAAAGGAAACAAAAAGGGGAATAAGTGAAATATAAAATGAAAAGTGGTAACACTCACGGGAGATTGACACTACAATTGTAGAACAAGTGATGTTTAAATATTTAGCAAGGCAAACGATTTGAGTCCAGTAAAAAATTTTGCATGGCGGTAAACACAGACCTGTGACTGTGCCCAAGGATGGTGGCGCCAAATGATAACAATGTCGGGCTGCTTAAACTAAGGCCAAGCTGTTGCAATGGCCTTTCCATCAACTGTTTTCTCAGCGTAGTAAAGCGGCGGCAAAACAATAAAAAGTGATCTAATGTTTCTTGTTCACCGCAAAATGCGCAGACGGGAGACAGTGCCAAACCAGACCTGTAAAGATAGAAATTTAAAGGTGGGATACGGCATCGCAGCCTTGTTAGTGAAATCTCAAGTTGCCGTGAATGACATAATTTTCTATTCCAAGAATAATTTAGATGCAGGTAGTCATCAAATCTTAAAAGATGTCCATTTTTCATATTTATTAGGACGTTTCTTCGTAACCTCGCTGCGGTGATGTACGCGGTCGCCGGAAGGATAGATAATACGGGGCCATATAATGGACTCTTTTGCCAAATTGTCAGCATATTCATTTAAAGTCACATTGCTGTGGCCTGGGACCCATACCATATGTACAATTTGCAAATGTCTAGGGATCAGGGAGACAAAGGTTTTTGCTATTGCAGAATCCACCGACGAAGAGAGAGATGAACACAAGGATAGAGAGTCGGAAATTACTGCCACTTTAGAAAAAGAGGAGTCTAATTTCCGTAAAGCGAGTACCACCGCCAGAAACTCCGCCTCAAAAATTGGGGTGAAGTCCGGAAGCCGTACAGAAAAAGACCTGTCTAAATGTGGACAATATATACCCACACCCGCCTTTTCATTACTTTGAGATGCGTCAGTAGCTACAACTAAACTATCAGAAAGACTTCTTAAATGATCTTCTAATAATCCGTTTAGAATAACGGATGATAAGTTTTTAGCATTATTCGGGAATATGTCATCAAAGACAATTTTATTAGATGAACCGATGGTTTGTATGGGTAGAATACTAGGAAGGTAAACATTTAAAGGGTCCAGCAAATTTTTGACCATAACAACATGCGGGGTGTGAAATTTAGACCAATGGACGCCGAAAAAGGAAGTCGGTTGACAGCAAAAAATAGACATAGATCGGTGAAACTCTGATTCATATATCCTTAAGTACGTCTGAACGGTTAGAATTTGTAATCTATATATCAAGGGAGGAATCCGGGCTTCAAGGTAGAGCACATTGTTGGCAACAAATTTTGGAAGTCCCAGACACAACCGAAGTGCTTCTCGTTCCAACAGAACAAGCGGTCGAATTTTATAAGTTGCTGATCCAGAAAACAAGACTGAACCGAACTCTAAAATTGGACGCACATACATAACATAAATCATTAAAAGGACATCTCTCCGCATTCCAGACCTGGGACGACTAATTCGGCGCAACATGCCCACGGCCCGAGCCCCTTTCGTAGCAATATGGTTAATGTGGGGCTGCCATGAAAGATTATCATCATAAGTGACCCCTAAATACTTTAATGATTTAACCTGTGGTATTATTTGCTGCTGATACATTACAGACAGACTTACAGAATCTTTTATATTAAATACGAGGACTGCGCTTTTGTTGACATTTAATGTGAGACGCAAGCCACACAACCAATTCTCAATAGAGTTCAGGTACGTTTGCAAGTGGCGATAAAGTGACTGAATATCCGATGCAGTTGCAAAAAACGCAATATCATCCGCATATACGTAAGTGCGAACGTTATGATGAACTGGTATTGAGCTGATTAGTATGTTGAAAAGGACTGGTGAAAGGACTGCTCCTTGCGGCACTCCCCTGGCCTGCTTATATCTGCCAGAATGGACGCCATTTAATGCACAGTAAAACCCTCGGTTTTGGAGGAATTCAGATATCCAGGCTACTAAATAATGTGGAAACTGAAGAGATTTTAATTTTTGCAATAGAATGCTATGCTCAATGCTATCATATGCCTTGGCTATATCTAGCGTTATCAAGGCAGCGTGCATTTTTTGGCGCCGCGCTAAAAGAACTCGACTCTCGAGATCAGCATGCGCATTCCAGATGGAACACTTTTGACGGAAACCAATTTGGCAAGGGCTGAGGATATTTTCTTTATTCATGAATTCCAAAACACGTATAAGTATGACTTTTTCAATTAATTTTACAATGTTTGATGTTAATGCAATTGGTCTAATATTATCAATGGACAAGGCACCGCCTTTATTCTTAAATAAAGGAATTATTTTGGCAAGTTTCCATTCTGGGTGTATCCAAGCATGTTTGATAGAATAATTTACTAGCTCTAATAACGTCTGAGGTGACTCGTCAAAAAGAATTTTCAACATTTTTGAAGTTACTTTATCAGGACCGGGAGCAGCGGCTGGTAATTTCATAACTGTAGGAGAAAGCTCAGAAACGGAAATTTGAGGATCATAATTAACTGGTTCCATTGGCATTACAGATATCGAGCCCGAAGGAAGTGCAGACGAGAAACGCTTCTCCAGTCCTTTGGCAATTGTTTCAATTGTGTCTATTGCTTCATGTGGAGTCAAAATAAAGGAATGTAGATTTTGTGCTTGCGGAATCTTTTTCCGCGAGCGTAAAAAAACAAAAAGAGCAGTTCGATTGCCAGATTTAGAGAGGAAATCAAAATGCTTCGCATCATACTCGTCCTTCGCTTTTGCAACTGTACGTTTAAAAGTAGCTGCAATGAACTTGTAATCCTGCCAGTTTTTCGGCCACTGGTTGTGGAGAAGCTTTTTCCATGCCGCCTTTCTACGTCTGTAATCTCGGGAACAATCAGCATTCCACCAAACAGCTGAAGTATTCCCCTTTGAGCTCCGTACCAAGATCTCAGACTTCTTACGGCAATCCTCAATCACCGAGCATAAGCGTTTTGATTTTTGTTCTTCATCCGTGCTAGTCAATGACTCAAGATTATAGCGTAACGTTGACTGAAAGTTATTATAGTTGATAAATGACTTCAACTGAGAAGTCGCTGGAGTTTCAGGGTGATTAACCTCAAACGCAATCGGTATGTGGTCACTAGAGGTGCCACAATCAAGTGTCGACCAATTATTAAAGAAGAGACTGGGAGAGGTAAAAGTTAAATCTAACACAGATTGACTGTGTTTTCTTATAAAAGTGGCCGAACCCGAATTTCTACAGGAAAAGTTATTATTGGTTATCCAATCCCAAAGACGCTTGCCACAACTATCTGTCTTGTAGCCCCATGACACATGATGCGAATTAAAATCACCAGCCAGAAGAACTGAGTTTTGACAATTAACTAATAGCAGATCTAGAGGTTTTGTATCTTGTACACCACTAGGGAAATAAGCATTCACTAAGGAAAACGGACAGTGCCCTGGAATTTCAAAGTCTAGGGCCAATAACTCACAATCTATAGAAGATAACTTGAAAGAAATCTTAGCCCTGTGACAGAATTTTTTACAGACAAATATAATTAAACCTCCTCCTTTTGATTGGCGATCTTGTCGGAATGAATGACAATTTTGTAAATAGAAATGCTTTTCGGCTGTTAGCCAAGTTTCTTGCAAAATAATTATGTGTGGATTATATTGAGAAGAAATGTAAACTAAATCTGTTGAAGTTGTTAGAATTGAACGATAGTTCCACTGGATAACTCTTAGTGCCCCTATGATTGTGAAATCTTGGCAGCCGCAACTGCCTGCCCCAAAATATTATCCTTTGGCTTTAATGTATGCTGATGTTTCTTTGATTTTGGTTGGGACCGCGGAGAAGAATGATTGGACATGGGAGACCCACACCGTTTTAAAATTCTTACATCTGATTCTACCGTCTCTGCGTCATTAATGTTTTCATCGTCATCTGGGGGAGCAGCCCTGTTAGGCGAAGCAACAGTAGTGCTTTCAAGCAGTTGAGAGCTTTCAGAGGGCATATTTGCTATGAAAGGGGCTGTTCCTGATTGCAGGGCTTGCGTTAGCTGAACTGCCAGAACGTTAGACAAACACTCTGTGACAGTAGAAACTATTCGGTCGACCATTTTAGTCATTGATGCTTCCACTGCAGTCATTATCGCCTTTGAGATTGATGCATCCAGAGGCACACCTGATCGGGCTGACACACCTGCATAACCGCGTAATCGTTCCTTAACTTCTGTTACAGCGTCACGACGTGAACAGCGTTTTCTATCTATTACCTCTAGAATTTGCAGCTCCTGTTTTCGAGATGGACACTCCAAGGAGTTTGCAGAGTGGGCTCCACCGCAAAGGCAGCATTTGTCGTGTTGTTGTGAACATGATGACGAATGATGACCATCGCCACATTTGGAACACCGCACGGAGGACTTACAACCACGTGCACTGTGACCATATCGACAGCAATTAGTGCACTGCAGTGGCTTAGATTCAAGAGGATCCACACGGAAGATCAATGGTCATGCTTTTATTTCTGACGGGCATGAAGTTCCCGCAAATGTGGCAATCACCGACTCTGTTGGTACCCGCGTATTATTGACCTCCCGGCTGCAACGATACACCGCTACCACACCAGCCGCCGAAAGAAGGTCGAGGGTCTCAGCTGGAGTTAAAGAAGAGTCTACTCCTCGGACTAATCCCTTTGTGCATGCAAGATGAGTTGGGATAAAGCTGCTCACCTGAAGCGATCCAAATGAATTGCATTTAGGCAGATCCTTCACGCAATTGAGGTCTGGAGATCGGCACAGTATCCCGCCACGCCCAAACTGCCTCACTTCTGTGATCGAGTCATACAGGGTAGAGGCTGCCTGGAGAGCAGCTCGAACAGTCCCAGGGTTATTCATTTTAATAAATCCGCCATCCTTGGGCACCAGCGCCACAGGAATGTTTGGAACGCCAGATCGTTGGAACGATTCCAGAGGTAGATCGTGAGGAGTAATGAAAGCCGACCAGGGGGAGCGCCCCTGGCCGGGAGACTGCGTAGACATCACTTTACAGTTACAATCTCTCTGCGAGCGTTATCAACACGGTGAAAAGCGCAAATGCGCAGGGGAAAACAGAAAAAGAGGACTAGCCGCCCAATACTTAGTCGATTCACGCCTTCTGCTCGTAGCGGTGCCCTAATCGGTAGCAGCTGGAACGTGAAGCCCTAGTGAAGCCCTAGTGATGAGTTGTCTTCGCCTTTACCGACTACCACTGTTCTTCGCTGTTCGCTCTCTTCTTCTTGGCGATGGCCGTTCTGGACAATCTGCTTTCCTCTTCTTCTGGCAAGTTCCAACGGCTTCTTCAGCTTCGTCTTCCTTTCGCGTCGCTGTTCGCTCTCTTCTTCTTGGCGATGACCGTTCTGGACAATCTGCTTTCCTCTTCTTCTGGCAAGTCCCAACGGCTTCTTAAGCTTCGTCTTCCTTTCGCGTCACTACTGTTTATCGTCATCTTCTTCAACATCCAGCAACGCGCAGGGCATATATGTAACAATATACTCAATACTTGGGGGTTTGTTTATTATTAGGTCCATAGTTATGTAATTAGAGTTTTTAATTTGCGGAAGTGTGATGTAGTTACACGGCACAAAATTACTGCAGAAGGCGGAGTTCAAAACGGTTGCGCATTCTTCATCAGGGGTAGAAAGGCTGTGAGCGTCTAATAAAGAAATGATGTTCTTATCGGTTCGAGTAACCACCCTCCAAAATCTTTTTGGGTTCATGGAAAGAATGTTGGGAAGCGTATTATAAAGAAAATTATGCCTCGCGTTGTTATGTGCAGATATGTAAGCATTGTTAGCCCCGTAATACGCCTCCCATTTTCTTTACTGCCGGACCTTTAGCAATTTGGTAAGCGCTTTTTCATATTTGACAGCAGTTTTAAGTATGAGTTACACCACAGAGCTTTTGAGTGGGAAGATATTGACCGTAACGGAATATAAGAATTTGTCAAGTCATTAATTTTTGTAAGAAAGATATTCCAGTTATTTTCAACAAAGCGGTTATCAAAGCCCAGTGAAAAAAAAAGTCAAGAAATTCAGCGAGTTTCGCTTTAATAGCCGGAAAAATAGCTTTCTTTATAGTCACGGATATGTTTGGTTATCTTGCGAGATGGTGAAGTATGTACGCAAATGTCAATTGACAGCGATAAGTGGTCACTGAGTCCAGGCAGGTACGTAATTTTTTAGGCAATATCGGGATGTGTGGTCAGTATTAAATCAGGAGTGTTAGCGATAGTGTTCGTAGTTATATCGGTTGAGATGGTAGTTGGGAAAATGAAAAAGTGGAACAAAGGTTTATAAAGTCGGTACTTCGGACTCTAAACAGGAGTTTGGGAAGACCAAGATATGTTGGCAAAGTTCAAAGCGTTTGTAAAATGTTAACTGCAATGTTGAATGAGGATCGAGGTATGGAAACATACTGTTGATTTTTTAAGATGGAGTACAGTGACATCAACAGATTCGTATATTTAGATCAATTTCACCAGTTGGTTTGGTTTGGTTTGGTTTGTGGGGTTTAACGTCCCAAAGCAACTCAGGCTATGAGAGACGCCGTAGTTGAGGACTCCGGAAATTTCGACCACCTGGGGTTCTTTAACGTGCACTGACATCGCACAGCACACGGGCGCCTTGCTTTTCGCCTCCATCGAAAAGCTGCCGCCGAGGCCGGGATTCGATCCCGCGTCCTTGGGAACAGTAGTCGAGCGCCGTAACCACTGCGCCACCCCGGCGGGGTTTTCACCAGTTGCGACACTATTCCATAATATAATAGCTCCACCACAAGATAGCCAATTTGCTTTCTTTCGGTCATTACGAAAGACTGCACTTTTCTTAAATTTTATGATCTTCTCTGTTCGTCTATTGCAGCCAAAACAACTGGGGCAAATGAGTTTTGAAGATTTTTTACATGAGTATAGTTCTATGACGCCGTGACAGCTTCAATTATTGAGGAAAGCCTTGTTGAGCGGTTCTGCTATGAAAAAGAAATATAATTTTCGCGTCTGCCGGGACCTGTTATTCGGGGTCTCTGTTTTTATTTTTCAAGGGAGTTGTGCCTGTGCGGAAGCGGCAGCGAAATAGGGCTAGTGTCCATTGCCTGTTCGGAGGCGTTGGACCTCTGCAGGCTAGCTGCGGGTGTTTGAGTTTCAGGCTACTTCTGGGAAGAAGCCTTTTGGCCCGCCATTTTAGAGGCCGGTGGGCTCTGTTTTTCAGATGGCAGGGAAGCTTTCACTGTCGATTCCTGGGGCGGAGTTCATCCTTCCCGAGGCATTTTCCGCGCAGGAGCCACAGTAAAGTGTGTAATGCTGCCCCCACGCCGTCATCTTCGAGTATAGTCAGCCTTGGCTATAAAAACAAAAGTTTTTTTTTTCAGTCGCTCCCGTGCGTCTCTGAAGTTGATGTTTTCTGATGTTTTTAAGGTTATGATTTACGTTTCATTTTTCTAAGATTGCCATGACCTGGAGTAAACGGAGTGGTCCCCATCGCAGTTGGCAGAATGCGGTACAGCAGCACAGTTGTCAAAAGTATGGTGAATTTCGGCACATCTTCAACATTTTGGAGGGCCACGGCAGCGCCATGAGCCATGACCGAAACTCTGGCAATTGAAATAGCGCATGAGATGGGGAATGTAATGTCGGACAGCCACTTTAATGTAACCTAGTTTGATTGATTTCAGAAGTCTTGAGGTGGCAAATGTGGGCACAAGGTGTTTCATTGATATTTGCTTGTCATCTTTTCTTATTTTAATTCTCTGGACATTTCGTACACGCTGTTCTTTCAGTCTCTGAAGCATTTCTTCTTCGTTAATCTTCATGAATTTGTTCTCAGCTGTTAATCCACGGACAGTATTTGATGATCTGTGAAGAGAGTGTGATAGGTATGTCCTTAAACAAGTCAAAGCTTTGGAATATTGTTACATTGGGCTTTCTTTCGAACTTCAAGTGGCAGGTCCTCATTGCCTAATTTGGATCTTTGTATCCTAATCCCAAGGCATGTGTTAGAGATTTAGACAATAGGAACGAATATATCATGCGGGCTGGCTTTTCTGGCTCTTGGATGTGAACAGCATGGAATTTAGGAAACACATCTTAAGCTCTATGAAAAAATTCAGAGGTTACTTCGGTCAGCCTTTTTATTAGGCGATCATTTTGTTTTGAAGAAGAAGCCATAAAGTTAGTGTGCGGTTCGCCCAAAGTGCCAGCCACCCATCATCAAGCCCAACAAGGGACGAGGCAAGAGCTTAAAATATGTCCTGCCCACGCCAGCTGTACACAGTAACTATAACCTAATGTGGGCAACTTAGGGTAGTTACATCGCACAATGTTAGCCTGGCCGTGTGGGAGTTGGGTGAATCCAAGAAGAGAAAAGAAGACAGGAGTTTGGGCATTGTAGCAAGTATTTTAACGATTATCCTGGTATTCTGAAACGGAAACTAAATTGAAGCAAGGCTGAATGGTGGTCTTTCTGGTAATTCGTATTCAAAGGATATTCAATGTATTCAATGCACTCCACGTTTCGATGAAGTGCGTATTCTTGGGAATGAAAAACACGCAATGCACGCAAAAGCTTTGAGTCCTTTCAAATTGTAAAACATGGCGAGTCGTGTATCAGTACAGCATTCTTAGCGCTAACGATGAAGGAACTTGATTTTTTAAATGAAACATAGATTACATGTCTTCAACAGCCCTTCCATCAACAGCCCTTCCATCAAAAGTTTTACTAGTTCGCAATTAATTAGGAACCCCACATCTGCGCAACGAATTCACACTTCTCTCACTGCACCGGTCATCCCCTTCATGGTTCACGACCACGCGCTCCTACTACAAACTTATCAACGCTTTTCTTTTCGAGTACAGTAGCCGACACTGCTGCCATCGCATCGCGTGTCCCTTGATGTCCCGAGAAAGTGTTGCCGCCCACCACGTATTAAGAGAAAGTTTATTTTATATTTGCCTGTACGCTTTATGCAATGCTCGTAATGAATTTATAAGATAATAAAGTAAAATTAAGCAAAAGCTATTTTTCGGCAGTAACTAAACAGTATACTTAGAGTAATCGGTTTAACGTGGGAGGCTACAAGAAATTTTTTTCAACTTGGGTTGAGCATAGCGTCCTGATGATTTTCTGTACAGTCTGCGCATTTTTATAACGCTTTTTTAAGTTGCCACGTTGCGTTTCTATGCAATCGAAATTTTGACGAGAAAATGACGATATTTGTGACAGTGTTATAGTATCGCTTATCAGCGTACACATGAAAAAAAAAAAAAGGTATGCTAATACCAGAGGAGAAAAAGAGACGAGAAATCATGCTAGACAAATAAGAGGCTAATAAAGTGTTTCGTCATATAGCGAAGTAGCAGAGCTTAAGTTAGGCGTAACATTAAAGCTTTTAGTTTTCTCCGTCATCCACCATGCAAGAGGATCGCATGCATGATATATGCTCTGTCCCGGAAGAAAGGCCTGTGAGTGGTGTTACACATGCCGCTGATGCATTTTTTCGGTTCAAATGGAATTATTCTTATTTCCTAATGGAAGAAAGATGTCACAAATCACACAAAATGAAAGCAGTTTTCTGATGACTTCAATTGCGGTAACTAGGCACGGCTTAAATACAAATGGGAAGTGAACCATCAACAGTTCGATGTAGTTGTCCAGCACTGGGAACCATACAGATGTCTGAGAGACAAATTAATGGTGCTGGCCGAATAGCATAGAGGGAGGCTGCAACATTTCTTCACAGATTTCGCGCAATACTGACACATGCAAATTTCTCCAGATTCGAGAAATACTGCCTACTCTGAGAACCATGCAATCACTGTTCACTAAAGTAATGCAACAAAACATCGTCGAAATTGTGACAGGTTATGATGAGCACTCTTGGCTGTTATGCAGCGCATTCGAGCAGAAGCAGCGCTGTGAATTTCGACCCTAAGTAGTTTCGTAGCTTTCTCGTTGTTTTAGCTTTGCTCATAAAGAGAGACAAATTGAGGGAGAGAATAGCTGAAATAATAAAATACAGATGAAGAAATGATTTTGCGGCCCACTCTCCCCATCGTTGGGAGAAGTGGTACGCTATTCGACAGGACTTTATACAGCAATGCACGCCGAATCAGTAGGGTTCCTTTGGAATTATGCGGAATCACGCAGTCCTGGCGGATTCTTGGAGGACTGTCGCGAAGTGCCATGTGATACTGTGTGCGATCGGTGGCACTATGTCCGTGTGTTATATGCTTATCGTATAGATTTGATCAACTAGACAATCCTGGTATTTGCAGAGAGCGGGCTAAAGAGTTACAGTCGAAATGGATATTTTTGGAAACAATTGTTCAGCATTTTTGGGTTTTCGGAGACCTGTAATGAACTATAGGCCCACACGTTTATAGCGAGAGCCTTGCTATATTCCGTTCCTCAGCTTGGTTGGCGTGTGTTTCGCATGCATGAGCGTGGCGCTGGCAGGCGGTTGCTGGCAGCTGATATGGCCGCGAACTGACTGGCCGCAGGGTTGCCTGATATTATTCTTGGCAGGAGCTGCCAAATCAGGCCTCTCCTTTCACAGGGGAGGGTGATAACATAATCGGCTTGACATTACATTTCAATTCACATTACTGCCGTGCCGCGCAGGCATGTTCATGCGGCTTGGTTTGAATGGCAATTTAAATGCAACTGGCAGCATATGCTATCGCGTCATACCCTACATCACACACATACTTCTTCTTTGCACACCTGACGAACTTTGCTCGTACCGGTACCTATCTGCACAAATACACAACATTGCCTCTGGTATCCTTGATGTTCGCCGATATCCTTGGAGGGGTAGCACATTTTCGATTTGTCTGCTTCGGTTAAGGCATCTTAAAACATACTTCGTTCTTTTTTTTTGCTTTACCTTTCCCTCAAATCGCGGTGTGTCTAAAATGCTCATGTTTTGATTTTTGCCAACTGCTCACCAAGCAGCTGGTTTCACTGAATACTTTATAAGAGCGTCAATTCGTACTGCGTGGCAGACAATTGTCTGGTGTGCAAGCTTCTAAAATTTGATTTTAATTCTGGCATAAACGCTTGTAACATGATAGATCACACCTGACGTCCAGATTTAAACTGCTATTGTGTGCGACGCATTGTAGACTCGTTTCGCGCATATAGATCTGCATTTTAGCGGAAAGAAGCAAATGCCAACTGGCGAACAGTCTACGGTTCCAAGCTGATCGTTATGTCTCTTGCAGCTGCGACATAAAGACGATCCGCTCGCTACCTTTGCTGTTCTCGCCGCCGCACCGAAAGGTTATGTGCGAGGAGACTGCGCGGCTCTAAACGGAGCCTCGAGTGCCATCCGTGTCTAAAACAAGAAATATTTGGAAACCAAGGTGTCGGGCAAACATCTGGCGGGTTGGCAATGCGAAGAGTCCGTAGTTGTCTTTGCACGCAGAGGGGGGTGGTACAAGGAATACTATGTTCCTGAGAAAATGAACTCTGCATGATACGATACGATGCATGAAACGATACTCAAGCCCACTTTAGTTTTTAAAGTCTCGAACACTGATTATAAACGTACTAAAGAATGAACACTGCGCCCGCTAAAATGTGCTAGCAGATTTTGAAGCACATGCAGCAAGTGCGAAAGCGCAGTACCTGTACCATCTGTGCCAAAGGCTATCCGAATTATAACGGGTATATTCGCTATATAGACATTGTCACTACGTCAAAACGCCACTATAACATCTTTGACATGTCCAATACCGTATTGACTGTAGGGTAAGTTGAAAAAACTGTAAATGAGCCAAATTTCTGAACTTCACATTCAGCGACTCCAAGTTGTGTTTTTTTTTGGCGGGGGGGGGGGTTGAGGGAGAAGGGTACTTTAGGGCCTGCGAAGACTTTCAGTAGTCGCTTAGGTCTCGTTCTCTATGGCCAATAATCTGTTCTGTTTTAACCATGCACAGCCCTATACTGGAAGTCAGTCTGTGGCATATCCCTTTACCGGAGAACAGTCAGCGGTATGTGGATATTCGATGCAAAGTTTAATGCCGTCATCTGCTGAGGAGCCAGCGTATTTTGGTGAGAATGTATAACGCGGTGGCAAGCAAGCTAAAGCAAGGAGAAAGCGGTACGAATACGGGATTTGTACCCATCACCCAACCTCCATTATATCTCATATTTTGACAGATATAGCAGGAAAAGTATGAAAAAAATTGTTAGACGTTAAACCTTTGCTTTCTCTGTCCCTGTCAATCTCTTTAAATTCCTTCGATGCCAGTAGTTTTCTTGTGTCAGATAACCTATACTAGCCTACTGCGGCTAGGCCTGTGGAAAGCTAGCTACAAGCCATTCGTTATGTGGCCACCGAACGTGAGACTGTATTATGCCCGTTATATGTACAAATCATGATGAAAAGGTTACATAACTGGTCAAGGACAGGAGGCATATTTTGTACGGCATAGCTGTATCACCCTTTCAACAGCGCTGGCGTTGAATGCGAAGGTTCTCAGCTCGGGCGCTATTCTCTTTCCTGCCGATATCAAACGTACGCTCATATGCTGCTGTTACGACAGCGCTGCTGCAGGCCACGACGTGCGAGAGCCAATTGTACCTTTGTGCTGTTATCTCTGAAACCATAGATTCAACTTATAAAAAATGGATGTTATAGGAACACAGGTCGCAGATGACAGGCATGATATGATACTCAAGCCCTTAATAATTTATGTTTAACGTCGTAAAACACTGATTATAAGCGTACTAAAAAAAAGAACACAGCGCACACTAAAACGTGCTAGATGATTTCGAAGCACATGCAGCAAGTGCGAAAGCGCAGTACCTGCACCAGCCGTGTCAAAGACTATCCGCATTATAACGGGTATATTTGCTGTATAGACATCGTCGTGGAATTCCGCAGAGCAAAGAGTATCACCATCAATCTTGCGTTTCCTATTCTTCTTCGGGGATTTTGCGGTCAATCTCTTGAATGAACCGGAGGGACCAGGAGCGTCTTCTTACATATGGAGACACTTGAGTTCAAGGCTCCCGTGACTGCATTCTCATCATTTTTCTTCCGCAAGGAGGTATTATGTAGACATATCTTTCAGGTGGGGTGCCGCTTGCCCGATTTAAAAAGAAAAACCTCTAACGCACGAACATCATTGTATTGCCGTGGAACGTAGACTACTTTAAGTGGATGTACAGTCAACGGTATCACTAAGAAAATCAAGCTCTTGAAAGAGATCGCGCCAACATCGTTTTTACTATCGGATCGTTTATTCGATTCAGGGTGATATCAAACTTCGCTTTCAGCCATTAGCCTTTCGTCTCCTACTATCACCATGTCACCGAGGCTAAGGGAAAATACTAATAATGCTTTTATTTCGTGCTGTCGTCTACATTTCAAATTACGACCTTTGTTTATATAAAATAAGTAACTGCTCCGCATATTTCACTGATTTTGTGTCCTTTATTGTAGATAGTTCGAACAATGGACATGAACTTTGAAACCAGAGACGCAATTCTAGAGAGCTAACATATGCGAGATACCGCCAGGCGAATCAACTAGACATTTAAATACAGCCGGCAATCACCGCGTGCCCTATTGTTTTCTTTCCTGGAACTGAAATCTACACCGACATAAGGAGAATTTGACACACGCGTTTACTTGCTTGCATAAAAGCCACCAAGAAAAGCGGCTCTGAATATAACGCTTCACTACCGAACATAGTAAGGGCTATCTAGTGGTGTGGAAAGAATGCATCGCTACAATACTGTGTGTATCTACATTTCCTTCACTCTTAAGGCAGATCATTCAAAATGGTTAATAAACTACTACGATGTACATATATATACTATAATAAACTGCCAGACTGGCCACTTCGCCCCATTGCTGTCAGGACCTTGCTACGCCTGCTGCTTGATGTTACCTTGATCTCCAAGATTGAATAATAGGATCCCGACAATTCCTCTCAAAAGCAAAGAAAATGATGTCTTTCTGAGATTTAAATGAACAACGATAATTCCATCAAACAAACCCATGGATGACGTGTTGCGTGGCTTTGCCGGAAAGCTACAAGGCGTGCTGGCTGCTTTCAGTGACCATTCTGAAGACTTCGTTATGCCGACTGAAAACCTTCGTCTTGAAGAAGTTCGCAACTCATAAAGCCAATCACCGCTTGTGGTTCATACAAAATTTGACAGGGTGTCTTGCGCTCTACCAAGACGAATCACAAAAAACAAAAGCCACTACATTTCACAGGGAGCAAGCGAGGCGGTGTGGGGTTGCTAATGCTTTACTTTTGTATAATTCCTTATTTGTACTGTGAAAAGAATGTTTAGAACATTGGGGTCATTATTCCGTGAGGTAGACTGTAGATATATTTTATGTGCTTGAGTGCAGATTAATTACCTTGCAGCAAAATTTAATAACCAAGATGGAAACGCTGAGAAACGACAAAGGCACGGGGCAGTGACGTTCTTTTCATGCCGCCTAGGGGAAGCGACTATTATGTAACCGAAACACATTTGACCCCAAAGCTTATTTTCATGTGACTTAAAAAGCGGTATTATTGCAACAATGAAATATACATTATTTATCACTATATCCCAGAGCTTCTTGAGGGAAGAAAAAAATCTCGTTTTTTAATCATTCCCTTCGTCCGAATAAATAGTGTTATGTATTTTAATGCTGAAAATATTACTTCACATTTTAGAAATCTGTAACCTTTTACGGGCCTTCCACATGTAGCAAAAAATTTAGTACAAAGTTACCTTTTATAAGCCGAAGAGGCTATTTCTTCGCAGATATTTGTTGGCAGCGTCTGTGGGTATATTCTTAGCAGACCACAAACCTTTCCTGTAAGATACCTGGAGAAAGCTCGTAGCCTGTTTCCTTCGAAAGATACAGTGCTTAGGAATGCCAGGAGAACAACACAACAAAATAGTTCGCCCTATAGCACCACTGAAAACACCTTGGGCCTTCAGAAAGGTTTGCAGAATGAACACTCCCTTATATCTTCCTCACATATTAAATTGCAGAGTAAGATATGCAGTGAGGTGCGCAGCTTCGCTTGTGCATAAATATCAAACACATCGGCCTGTTTAAAGAACATTGAAATTTTTCCGTGCGCGTCTCCTTTTCTCGCCTTCATCGGCATTCCACGCTTCCCAGGTGCGAATGCGGGTGAATATCGACCTAAGGAATTTTCTCCATGCTTCGCGATCCTTACGACTTCTTTTTTTTTTTTACTTGACAGATCAGACACGAAGCGCGTAGCTTTGGTACAGACCCGAGAGTATTAATTTACAACCAGAATTCTTGAACGTTTTTAATTGGTTTTGAGGCGAAAGCCTTTCAAACCTTAAGGGGACATTCGTAACTGTTCTTCACAGTTGTCCGCACCATGTATGCATAAAGAAAAAAATCTTTCTGCACCGCGAATCGAACCATTACCTCTCAGATCACCAGCCGAGTACGCTAACGCTAGACTCGTTAGAAAATTTTGTTAATTCTCATTTTTTAGAATGACGGGGACGGTAGCGATGAAAATGACGATGCAGTTAATGTCGCCGGTAACGCGTGCAAGAAACGTCGTTATACCTGTAATACGTTGCTGTATTCTGCAACTTAGTACCGTACTCGTTAATGTTTCGAAACTTTAACGAGTTGCGAACTTACATATACATTTCCCGGTAACACGAGGTGTCATGTTTCTAGTTAATTTTTATTCTAATTCCCCCCCCCCCTCCTGCTCACACCTTTTTGAAAAAAAAAAAATGCAAGGCATTTAAAGCGCTGTTGCAAATGAACAAAATGCACAGGTGCTCTCGACGGCCTTTTTGCGACTCGCACGCATGCCAGGAACCACCTTCCCTTGAAGACGCACCCAATTAAAAGAAAAGAGAGGGGCATACCCATAAAGCACAAAACACATACACGATCATGCATCCGCGCACTTGTCTGTTGCCTAAATTCAGCGGAAATTTACAATTATTACAGTGTTTTGCTGCAATACTATACCAATTTTTATGAACGTTGTTTTCATTATAAAAATTACTTCTTTAGATCAGCAATTGCGGCTACAACAATGGTTAATTTCTGAGCGAGCGAGGCTGACCTTGAACAGACCCATCCAAACACTCGCATTATTTTCGAAATTATACAGGCTCAGAGTACAGAAAAATGTTTACGTGCGCTAATATATTTTTCTGGAACTATGTTATTTAAGCATTTCTTTATTGCGATATTTCCTTCACGTGAGTTTTGTTAGTAGAAGCACACCGAGTATTTTGAAGCATCACATTCTACAGAACTGTAAAACAGATTAGAGTTCAGAACACGTTATCTTTCTAAATTTATAATTGGTTATGAAGTATGAAGCGAAGTAATTTTTTGTTTATTGACATATTCAGAACATTGCTTCACCGCGTGGCACAAACTTAGAGGCCATATCACAAATAACTTTGTACGCAAGTTTCGGCCGCTGTAAAAAATGAGAAAGAAAGAAGTCTTTATTGAAAAGTAAATAATTTAGCCGATTTTTTCTATTCGTTGACATTCTACTATGGTAGGAAATGGAGATATGGAGAAGAATGCAAAATGAGAGGTACTGAAAATAAAAGAAATAAAAGGGGGGGGGGGAGATACAATTCGAACACTAAATGCGTACTAAGCTTTGTCATCGAGTAATGTTGCACAATGAAGTGCTTAGATGGATAGTCTTACATTTTGGCTTACAACGTTCACAGCGCGAAAATTACGTGACAGTGTCCTGCAAGTGCACAACGTTCACTGCGTGAAAAAAAGAGTGAGGATGACATAAAACGGAGAATTATGGCCTCTTCAAGAATTCCAATCTCTTTTAAATACGTAAATAGGTTTCTGGCGGCTTGGCTGATATGCGACTTACATTGATTGTAAATTGGTCAAGAGAGAACCACTATCATCGACTGGGCACCTACCCAAACGTCTCAAGCATTGCCTCGTCTGGCCATAGTGGTTCTGGCCTCACCTTCGTCCGCGAACTCATTCTTGCGCGAAGCGCTCAGGAGGCTTCTCCTAGCTCCTGAAAAGCCTTCACCAGCATCCGCGCTACAGCATTGTATGAGGAACAGCTACAGACACTTACACCGGGAGCCGTCTCTTCTGGGCCAATGGTTGCTGCTGCAGAACAAGAGCCGGCTGAGAGTTACACCGCTATTCGTCACACCGCTATTCGGCCGTAAATCACCACCAGTAACAACCGGCTCCGGATCCTGCACCACGACGCCGTGAATTCCTGGCGCAGCATTACGCCCATTCGGAGCCGTGGAGACGAAGAAAAAACGAGATCAGCAGGACTTCGGAGAGCCGACTATTGTGTTTTTACAGTAGTGAACCGCTCACGTACCAGGATTCATCCGGGGTGACCAGCTCCCTCTCCACAGTGAACAACCACGAGATATTCAGGGATATCTTCGGAACTCATCACCAATGCAAACATGTAATCATGCATCCCTCTCTCACTCGCCACGCCACCCTCGTAGTTGGGAAACCTGATTACGACGACGCCTGGAGGTGGCAGTGGCAGATGCAGCAGAAAGGAAGAGCCTCCATGTTCATCTTGGTCAAAATTCTGAAGCAAAATGCAGCCGTCACAGCGCGAGTAATGAATAAAATGTCGCGAAATGCTATGACATAGTTCATTTCTGTGATAAGAAATGATGATCTAGCATTTTAAATGCCGTTTTCTCTGTAATGATGTTGTGACAGCTCCATTTTGCGGCTGGAGCGAAAATAGTTTGGCTTCAGGTCTTTTGACCACGGCTGTACGTTTATCTCCAACGCCACAAACAATGGCACACTTTAAAACGAAAACGGTTTTGTGATCTCTAGAAATGTCGGTGTTATAATCTACGGTCACGCGGTCATTGCGCTCGTTACTACTGGCCCCGATTACTGAATATTCAACGGAAAGTTATGCCGCCGACTTCGCAAGGTGAATACTCAGTGGGATGAGCCTCCGATACAAACCGCAGGAGGTCACCTCGCAATTCCTGTTGGAAAATGCACCGACCTCGTCGAAATTCACGGTGAGACATGGCCCGCCAAATGTGCGATCTAGGAGATCTGCTCCAAAATGTTATTCTCGGAATGGACTTTATTCGTGGGTATGGTGCAGTCATCGACGTAGGGCAGACTAAGCTGTTCCTGCGACTATGTTCTGCAATTGCCAAGGCTTCGTCGAGCCACCTCAGTTGCACCTAAAATCGATGCCGGGCATGTGAACTCGCCACTGCTCAGAGCAGTATTTTTGCCTGCACGAGCCGAGATCTCCGTGTGTGGCGAAGCAATCCCGGAAGTAAGTGTGCAAATGTTCTTTACGAGGGGAATAGCCGATGACCATGATAGGCGTGCCGCATGCTCCTGAAGTATTTTGGGAATGCGCCGCAGCACGAGGCAAAACAAGCCATTATTGCCCATATAGAAGAAATTCGCAATGCTCGTGAGGCTATAGTGTTGTCTGAAGCGAAATATTCCGCCCTAACAGCGAGAGAAGAAACCCCTGCAACTAAACATCGAGACAAAACTTGAGTCATTCCAGGCACGCGAATCGCTCAAACTTTTGTATCGCTAACAGTATTGGTTTTCAACATCCAGGGTTCGCCAGACGCCCGTCTTTAGGCATAGAATTATTGTCGATGGCGCAGTCTATCCGAATCGCCAGCCGAATACCGAGTTTTCCTGAAGGACAGAGCAGAAATGCAGAAACAAGTGCGTGAAATGCTACATGACATCATACAGCCTTCAAACAGTACGCAGGCCGCACCTGATTTTGTGGTAAAAAATTACGGGTTCTTCGATTCTGTCAGGACTACAGACGACGACAAGGTGAGAAAGAAGGGTGTAGTCCACTGCTCCGAATCGATTGCACCCTTCATCACATAGGCCATTTTCGCCCTGCGACATTTCAATGCATCATGAACACTTTGCTCGCCGGACTGAAGTCGCATACGCGTCTCGTGTCTGTGGATTATATTATCTTTTCAAGCACGTTCACTGATCATCTTGTGTGCCTCGAAGTGATTCTTTGTGCTATACGGATCTCCAGACGCACTCTCAAATCTTCGGAATGCCTGTTTATATATGAGTTGTAGTTTCTTGGGCATATTGTCACACCCCATAGGTGTCAAGGCAGATCGCGAGAAAAGAGCGGCCATGGCGTCCTTTCTACTACCGTCGGAGAAGAAAAATGTCAGAACCTTTCTTGGTCTCTGCGCTTGCATCAGACGTTTTGTTTGCAACTTCGCCCAGACCGCAGCGCCACTTATCAACCTTGCGGAGGACAGCGCTGCCTTTGTGTCGAATGGGAAGCAAGATTCAGCATTCACAAAGCCAAAGCAAGCCTTTTATCACCATCTATAAGTCATTTCGATCAAGATGCCTACACTGAACTCCACACGGACGCCAGCAAGAAAGGAGTAGGGACAGTGCTTGTATAATTCCAGGAAGGCGCTGAGCGGGTCATTGCGTATGCTAGCCGAACTCTTTTCAAGCGGAAAGCAATGAATCAACAGAAAAAGAGTGCCTGGCCGTCATCTGGCCATGACTAAATTCCGGCATTATCTGTACAGCAGCCGCCCATTTTGTGTGGTTACCACCATTCGCTGTGCCGGCTGGCCACTCTTGAACATCCCGCAAACCAACTTGGAAGGTGGAGCCTTCGGCTACAGGAGTACAAAGTCACGATCGAGCATACATCCAGCCGAAAACATCATGGTGATGACTGCTTGTCTCGAGCACCCGTGGGACCGTCGCCAGGAGACCAAGATGATGAAGAAGGCATCTTTCTTCATTGGGACCTTGAATTCGACAATATGACAGATCGCCAACATGGTCCACAGCTTCGTTAACTGATGGCGCATCTTGTAATATAAAAAGATTAAGTACCTCGCGTTTTCCTGCCTTTTCTACCTGAATTCAAGATTCGGAATGCTGTCTTGTACGATAAAAACTTCTATTGGAGCCAGAGATTTTTTTTGTCGTGCCGGAAGACCTGCGCCGCGAGGTCACTGAATCTTGCCCAGCGATCCTACAGCTGGTCTTCGAAGATACAGCAGAACTCCTTCGCGTATTCAAGAAAACTATTACTGGCCGAAACTCGACAGCTACGTGCGTCCATCCACTGAAGCCTGTCGCGGATTCCAAAGGCGAAAATCACCTCCTATGGTACCGGCAGGTCTTCTTCAGCCAATCGAATATCCGAGTGCTCCGTTTCATACCATTAGAATAGATTTTCTTGGCCCATTTCCGACGTCGCATTTAAGCAGCAAGTACAATATTATAGCGACGGAGAACGCGCTACGACTTCAGTCGGGAAAGGCTGCTGAGGCAGCCAAATGTTTCATCCAGAGCATTGTCCTCCGCCACAGTGCCCCAGCATTGCTTATTACTCACTACGGCGCCGCGTTTGTGGCGCAACTCACTCAGATCTTGCGTCTAAGCTGCCGCAGCCACTGCCAGACTATAGCGTATTATCTGCAAACTAGCGGACTAACGGAGACGCTCAACAGAACTATAGCCAATATGATGGCCATGTTCGTCAACGTCGACCATCGGAACTTGGATGAAGTACTGCCCTATGTCACGTTCGCTCCAGCAGACCATCCACATATCCCCCTTCCTGCTAGTGCAAAGAAAGCAAGTCACCATAATACTTGCCGCTATGCTGCCTCACGCACCGCCAGACGACGTAGCTCGTGATGCCCGGCTAGGATGCGAGCGCGTGGAGGAGGCTTGGCAACTGGCCGCACTCCACACACGGCAGCAACAGCGTACCGATGCTCGTCACTGCAACCTCCGAAAACATGATGTCCATTTCTGGGCTGGAGACAAGGTCTGGGTGTGGACACCGATTCGCCGCCGGTCTTTCAGAAAAACTCATGAAGCGGTACTTCAGGCCGTACACAGTTGGACTATGTACATAGAGGCATCGTCGCAATGTGCATCTGGACGATGCTTCTTTTCGAAGGAAGGCAGTGCAGCCGGGGAAGCGGAAGCGTGAGAGTTTTTGAAGAAAGGAGATGCTGGTGCGGGCAGTCCTTTCGGTGTTTCTGATGCTTCCAGCCATCGTGCTGGTGACCTGCTGGCCTGCGGTTGCGGTTGCTGTTCTTTCGTTAGGTTAAGACGTGACAATATTTAGCATATTAAAAATTTGAAGAGTCGCTCTTCAGGAGGAATTGGCTTGCGTTGTTTAATTTGCCCTTGAATCGCACGAATCTGCCTTTATTTACTCCGTGTCAACAATGCGCTTACGGCAGCTTGACTGCGTTGCTCCCGTCATCCGGAATTTTTGCCAAATGATGTCCGCTTCTGGTACATTAGTTTTGACGACCCCTCATTGGATTAGATTTTGCAATGTGGTTTTCAATATTTGCTGTCTAGTGTAATGATGCGCCGACGTGTTTGCATTTTAGATACGGTAGCAAAGCGAGAAAACCGGCCCGTGTCACTATAAAAGGAAAAAAGAAACAGGGAGCTTTGCGTTCAACCGCGATTCTTGTGTTTACCAGGACTTGATAGACAGAAGCGCCGGGGAAGTTTTATAGAGAAAGAACAGAAACTCATTAAGAGTCTCTCATGCGGTGGCTGAGTTGCCTGAAATGCTGCTATGAGTGTGGCCCGCATAAAGGTGCGATGCCGTTAAAGCTGAAAGAAACAAGTGATGATGCGAGTGAGGAAAAAAATGCGAACTGCTCCCGTCTTTGTTTTCCCACATCAAAAACATAGGTTAAATACGTATTATTTTCATCGGTTTATATTCTGAGTTCGTTCTTTCGAGTCCTGGGATTGGTGAAAACGCTGGAAGCGGTAGCTGCAACCACGGAATCGGAAGTGGTGGCAACAGCTTGTTCCTGCTTTTCCACCAATCAAATGACACGAGGTGAGCAAGATAGCTAAGCTTTCAAAAACTGTGCAAACTCGGATAATGGGCCCTGGAACTGGTCTCCAGAATAAGATAGCGACACTTTCGATGAATAAGGAAACTCGAATGATGAACCCTGGAATTTGTATCTAAATGGAAACAGAGAATTCTATACATGGACGCCTATCCGTTTAGCCTCTATTGAAACGAAGCCGCCGGTAGTCGAGTTAAAACCTGGGTACTCCACAACAGTAGTTGGGCACCTCCATTACTGCGCCACCCCGGCGTGTGCTGTGCGATTTCACTGCGCATTGAAAATCTCGCAGCCCTCCGCTGAGGCACCTGTTCCGTTCCACTTTCATTTTCGTCTCCCTCTCTTCCCTGAGGCGCGGATCTCGTGTCCACAGAAAAAACCGTGATAGATATTGCACCTTTATTTCATACCAACAAATTAACAAATATTTTAAACCAGTCATATTCTACTCTTTCTATCAAGCATTAAGTGCCACGAAGTCTGTATTACTTAGTATTGAGTGCATTTGCTGCTACGTTTTATTGTAGGTTGCTAGAGAGGCTGAACCTGCTTTTTTCTCTCTTCATACGGCATGCTTAGAATTAAGAAAACTGAACGTATTAGCAGTAACCAACATGAACCCGAACTTTCATCCCCTCCCCCCCCCCCCCCCCCCCCCGTATAATGGCTGCACCAAGATTGAAACTATAAACGCTGCTTGAAAATATTTGCTCAATGATTGGTGTTTTCCCCTGAAGCATTTCGCCAGAAGTACTGAATTTTTCCCAATCATGTCATACTGATTCAACTAAGACAGCAATTCTTGAAGTCCAGCTGGAATGGAATATAGATACGGTCTGAGTATAAAATAAAAGAATATAAACTATTTGTTACTCAAGTGTCAAATTTACATTCAAATGCCAGGTTTATTGTCCGCCGCTACGAGAAATCGAAAGCATTCTGATCCTGATATGTGTTGACGTATTCAGCCACACTGAACTTCATTGAACTTCAACTGAACTTTAAAATATTCCGGGGTGCAATCTCCTAAAGAATTTTCGAACATGCGAATCGCCAACCACTAGGTTTTTTCTGTCTTGCAGTATTTTCAACACACAAATAATTTTGTGCTAACAGGTGTTCGTAATTATATCTTAAATAGAAATGCTGCCTTGAGGTATTGCCCATTTGTATTATTATAAATGTCGAGGAGAGAAAAACCTCTTGTAAGCAGCTTTACAGGGCTGCCAACAAAACAAAGAAAGTTTGCAAATTGCTTTGAGATTGCTACATATGTGCACAAATGGGTAAACAGAAGTGTCCTGGCAAAGTGTACATCACAATGTGTGCACGGAAACTTCTCAAAGAGGCACGCCTATAGAAGTGCTATACTCAGAATCGCCTGGTAAACAGTTTACTTAACGACGCCAAGATGAAACGTTCGTGATATATGTGTTCATCAAGCTAGTGTCACTACAGAAACATTACATCATAAAGATGAAATATCTCGGTGATTTCATCACAACAAAATTATATCAAGCATTTCTGGCAACCATATGTTTTGAACAAATTATGATATTCTGCGCACCTAAATGTGACACATCTAATTAGAGTTGACTTACTGTTGCCTACGTACATAGACTGAAAAGACGTGTTACCTGCGCCAAAATTGTAAGCTCAACTCCGCAATAAAAATTACACCTATCTGTGAGCCAACAACTCGGCCAGAGGCATTTTAAAGCTTGTACAACGGCGTTTATTTCTCTGAAAATTGAGCTTAATCATCAAATCGTGTTGAGGAACAAAATGACGGCAATACTATTCCACGGCTCACGTAAACAAACAACCAGGAGGCAAATCAATGCAACAGTAAAAAGAGCAGAGCATCGTGGTGCGAGTGGTTTGATTTTTTTTTGTTTCCTTTAACATTTTTTGATTTGAAAAGCAACGGCACTATACATGACGTCCTGGCTGCGGCATCAGCACGAAGCTGTGCTCTCCGCAGAAGTCTGAACCACCACGTCACTTTATTCGGCGATTACATCGCCTAATGAAATGCCAGCGCAAAAAGAATTCGCATTTTTTTTTTTACTTGCACGTTTTAAGCCACTCGAATTCTAAACCTTTTTAGCTATTTTTCAGCGCGTTGCGTTGTAGAAATTGGTCCTAGGCCAGCCTTCTACAACGGAATAGGAAGATCTCTGCTTGTGGAAAACCCGTTATATAGCAGAAGTGAGTTCCATCGATGTGTAGACCGTCAGATCGGGCATCTGCGCACAGTCATAAGCAAGTGTTGCTAAGTGGAACTTAGGCAGCTTGCTGCCACTGCGTACGTACACCTGTGACTCTAATAAAATTTGTGCTTTATATAATACTTATTTCGTCTGCTCTCCGAATTTTATCTTTCATCGGTCTTAGCAATCATGTCTACTAAACGCCTTCCACGAAACCCATGTTCACCTCGAAAGACAAAAAGGTGGGCAAATATCTGAAACCTATTCCTGGTAACATTCGACTTCTGAGTCAAGGCTCCCCAGGACTACTTACTGACAGGTCTGGTCTAGCAATCCGGTAGGAGGCAGTCATTGTCATCTAAACTAGTTGCCATGGGCTGCTTACAGATTCATCACCTAAGTCGGCTTACGCTTTTCCTATCGCATATTTTTCCCGTCGTCTGCAAGCAAACAATAGAAACCATCGCTCACCCAGACTCGGCTCTTTCACAGCGACGCCACACCTATGTTTATCTTCCGTGTAATAATGAATATGTACAACTGAGGCGGGAATTATTTGATATTTAATTCGCGAATGAAACGCGACATGTCTAGAGGCGAAGTGTTTATCATGGCTCACCTTGGAGTGTTTGGCTCGCCGCTCTTGCTAGTGGCGTAGTTCGCACAAAGCAGAATAAGTCAAATCGCAGAGGCGGCCGGCTCAAAGCCGCAAGGGATGCAGACGAAACCTTCCCACTATATGTACAAGCCTTAGGAGGTCGATAAGAGAAGCGGTTATTTTACGATGCTTTCAGAACTATGAGTAATGCTATCGCCAAACAGCCGAACAACAAGATATATCGTTAGAACGAACAAACAATCCGAGCTCGCTGCTCTGTCAAGCTTCAATATGTGATATCATCTACCGGAGCTGAAGTATTCAGAATATTTACGGTACGAAGTTCAATATGCCACCAGAAACCAGGAGCTGTCGTCTGCTGCTTGCCGGAAAAAATTTTCCTCGCATATCACGAAAGCTCGTAGACTGCCAGAGGCGGAAAAGGAACGCCTTGACAGAACTGCCTGACAGGTCGGCGGAGCTTTGTGGCTGAAAACTGAATTCGAATCTTCAATAGTCTCGGAGAGCCCGGAACTGAGTTTGTCAGTGTTTAACATTCGGGCGCAGTATAATCACGCAACTGCTATTTTTGTGTTGTCTTTGTTGTTGCTTTTTTTTTCAACCGGTACTATATTCCCTTAAATTTTGCGTAGCCAGCCCGGAATCATATTCGTCGATCCCGCTACATATTCTTGAGTGTTGAAGCGTTCATTGTAAAGTAATGCCATATGAAGCCAGCAGAACGCCGTCATCTTGTTGCTTCGATCGAGATGCTGATCAACTTGATTGTGCAAAGATGAGAGGACACTTAAGAGCCTTTTTCAAACGGGGAGTTTCAGCGTGACATCATTCGCAGTTTTACCCCTTGCAAATCACGGGTGGGGAATTTTATACTAACGCATGACAATAAACAATAAAGTTGATAAACAGCATTTAAAGCTATATGTTCTTTCTTTCTAGCGGTTGTTAGTAGATAAGAACCGTTTAGTTCTCAAAGTCCTTAAACGAACTTTCGACCTACGTTGATGACGAAAGTTATTATTTGCGCTCGAAATAATAATGCAGTTAAAATCTGCGTAGTCAGTATAGAGAAGGCTATTTTGTGTTCCTGGTCGTAGGCTTGAGCGATATTTCATGTTTTCCTACAGCTCCTTTTTGCTGCCACGTGAGTGCTGCAATTACCTTGCTGCGATTTCATTCAAGAGCACGTATGCTAGCTGAGCTTGAGCATAATGAATTGTACCGCCACTACTTTCTATAGGAGTGAGAATGAGTGGACTATAATTGTTGCAATGAACTTGAAGAGATTGCCTCCGTTGTCTGAAATATATTATCCTGATAGGTTAAAGCACATTCCAGAGGAAATTCACTGTGCTTACCTAAAGGTTAACAGTTGTTGTAAAGCAATTAACTCAAAGAGTATCGGGTCTTATTAGCGCTCGTTCTTTCTTCTTTTATGTCTGTGTCGGTGGTAAATGCGCGTCTGTTTATTATTGCTGACACATCAAAGAGCCCTACTTTCTGCCTTGACTTGAATTCCAAACGTCCGGTAGCTAAGATATTTTATTGCCTATTTCTTTTAGCGTGTTCCATGTCGAATAAGTTTACAAGGCCATTTCCTGTTTTGCGTTACCTATTAACATTCCCGGGAGGGCTGTTGCAAGCCCGCTAGGTTAGTGCATAAAGCATTGTCCAGTTTCTCTAGATAAAAATCCGCCAGTCGCGTAATCCTGTGAAGTGAAAGCAGCTTAGTAGTTTAGCTTATTCTTTACTTAGCAGTTGCGCTTTCCGGACTGCCTGTTCTAAACTTCTCTTCAGAGAGATCCTCTTTGCTGACTAAGCTTCCTTAATTTTTAGCGGCCGTAAACGAACGGATGGTGGTTACATTACAAAAGCACTCAGCCTCACTCGTCGTGCGTACCAGGCCATTTTCTTCGTGCCCTCAATCTAATAAACCGCGACAGCTGGTGGGATGTTACCGCAGTAACACTCCGAGGGGAAATGGGTTTTGGGTGTACTAGTATGCCTTGTTCCTTTTTCCTTCAGGAGAAAGATCTGCAACTGAATGACACTTACGCTTCTGTCGTCCATCCTTCAGGAGACGAAACTATAATTTACATCCTCCTGCTTAGCCTAAGCTTCAAAGCCACATACAATTGACTGCGAACGTTTTGCGTGCTTCATATACTGAGAGGTACGAGGCAGGAAGGTCCCTTTTAAGGATCAGGCTTCGGGCTAGGGGGTAATCTACACGAGGTTCCATAGCGCACAACAAAGAAGGCACAGAACACGAGCGCTACCCTACACGTGAGCACTTTTCACATAATCGCCTACTGCCCGGAATACAAAAAAACTTAAATAAGCGACTTAGGGAACACCACATAATAGTTAAAGAGGATGGTTCGGGCAATTTGGCTCCTCTCTCCCGTGGTCATAAGTGCGCCCCAATTTGAAGATGGTTCCGTGATAGGTAAATATGGTGATCAAAAAACGACAGAGAGAATTGAAGCTGTTGCAAAGGAAAGAGAGGGGTTGGAAAAATGTGCTGGTGGTTCATTTTTGTAATGAAAAAGGACCGATTTTTGGATTCCAGGCAGTAGGCGATTGTGTGAAAAGTGTTCACGTGTAGTTAAGCGCTCGTGTTCTGTCCCTTCTGTGTTGTGCGCTACGGAACCTCATGCCCATTCAAGACTTTCAAAGAGTACTGACGATTCCGGCATGTGATAAAATCTGCATGTAGTTATATCAGCTGCATAACCGTTGCCGTTATTAGCAACGATAGGTTAGCACTGCCAGCGCGCTAAGACCGCATAATTTAAAACAGAAATTGAATGCGCGGACCGCTACCGGTTAAATTGTTAAGAAGAAGGTGGACACCTTCGCTGGACGTTGAATAATAAGCAGTCGGTGGAATTGCTGTCGCGCAGATCATCATGCCCGTCTGAATCGCCCCGCTTCTTCGCCGACCTCGACGCTGTCCTCGACGTGTAAATCAAACCTTCTCCTACATTTGGGGAAGATGCGGCTTGATACCCTTGCCTCACGCTGGAGCTTCGCACCCGTACGCTACCGGCAATTCGTATGGCCGAAGACGAACGCCCACCAACAACCCTGATGACCCCACCGGTCGTCTGCTCTGGCTGCTTACGCCAGCGAGACCCTGCGCTCTTCAGTGGAACTGACGACACCGATTGTGACGACTGGCTTGCATCATACGAGCGAGTGGGCTCGTACAATAAGTGGGACGACGGCACAAAGTTAACAAACGTTATTTTTTATTTGACCGAAGTTGCCAACCTGCGGTATCGTGTAACAACGAAACCGATATCACAAATTGGGACTCGTTCTAGGCGTACCTTGCCACCGTGTTTGGTCGACCTGCTGTACGAAAGCTCCGTGCCGTACAACGGTTGCAAGATCGATCACAGCGGCTTGGCGAGACATTTACTAGCTACATTGAAGGTGTGCGCCACCTATGCAATCGCGTAAACGCTTAGATGTCCGAGTCACAAAAGACAAAGCGCAGCCTGAAGGGCATCGAATATGACGCCTTTCAAATGTCAAAATCCCGGGATTTGAATACTGTTGCTCAAGTTCTCAGCCTCTGCCAGAGCTACGATGGGTTGCACAAGACGCGTATCCTCCCTCGACAGCCTTCCGCGCCTGCGAAGTCACTTTCTGGCCTCTCCGCTACAACTGAGATCTCCCCGCTGCTCCAGCCGCTCAAAGGCTTCATCTGGGAGGAAGTTGCTTTTCAAATATCTCTGCTGCCCACAAGCTGCGAGCTGTTCCGCAATTTGGCGCCCCTTCGAGAGGTCATCGCCGACCGCGTGTCGGAGACCCTTCCACCTGTCCTTTCACCAGCGCCCATCCCTCAGACCGCGCCGGCCCTGGAGCCTCTCGCATACGCAGTCTTCCCTGTCTCTACACCAATCACATGCGCCACCGCTTCTGTTGACCCACTGACGTACGCTGCCGTCGTTGCCCGATCAAGGCAACCTAGCTACCCTTTGGTGTATGCTACGCCTCTTGGGCCTTCTCAGGAATTTATTTATGGTTCCCAGCCATTGCTTCCACCTCGTCCACAGATCCGCAATCTTTGGCGATCGAGTGATAACCGTCCCATCTGTTACTCCTGTGGATTTGCTGGATCTTGCCTGATGCCTTTAAAGAAGCTTGGGACAAGCTAAGGTACAGCGATGACCCTGGCATTCAGTTCAAGGCCATCAAATGGGCCGGCGTTGCCAAACGTCTCCACGGCCTGCGGCACGCTAGCTGACTTCTCATTTCTCCCACTTATTGTGAATTACATTTTATCAGCCTCAGCAGCTGGCCATATTGCCAGATACTGCCTAAATCGCGCTCCCGACGATTTTTGCCGCGCCGTATCTCAGCTTAAATCATTTAATGTCATTAAGGCTATGCGCAAAAAAGACAAAATGTTGTCTTTTTTGCGCATAGCCTTAATGGCATTACATGATTCAAGCCAACTAGCCCGACAACAACTCTTGTTGAATCTCAGCTTCTTGGCAGCCGCCGATCAGTCTGCAAGTTCTGTCGCAAAGGACCGTGCCACCTATTCTCCTCGCCGCTCAACTTCGCCGCGTTGCCGCTCTCTATCTCCTCTGTGACGGCGTCCCCATCTTGCTCAAGTGGAAAACTGAATGCCGCAGTTCCTGAGGCGAGAACTGAGAAACGAGCGAATTGTCAAAAGCCTCACGAATCTCCTGCAAATCTTCTTGAAGTTTCTGTTGAGGGCGTTGTAGTATTGGCTCAGGTCGACACCGGTGCTACTGTTTCTGCCATGGCTTCAAGGCTTTTCTGCTCATTGCGCAAAGTGACGACACCTATTTCAGGATTCTCATTATGCATGGCAAGTGCTCAGTCTGTAAAGCCTACAGCGATGTGCATAGCTAGAGTCACCATTTAAGAAGTTGTATACGCAATAGAGTTCTTCGTTTTGCCTTCCTGCTCTCATGGTCATTTCTTGGGTTGGGATTTTCTGTCGCGCCGTAATGCGGTGATCAACTGTGCTCGTGCCAACTGGAGTTTTTCGCTCTAGACGAACCGTTTTCGGGCATTCCCAAATTCTTTGTTGCCGAAGATACTGACCTCCCTGCGTGCTCTTCCATTCTTGTACCCACCGCTTCTGCTGTTTCCCGCAGTACCGATGTAAATTTCCCCCATCGCCTACCTTTCTAAACCGCAAAAATCTTCCTTTGCCTTATGCCTTACTTACTATATCTTCTGGCCTTACCGGGCTCTCGATTTCTAATCCGTTCTCACTTCCCGTATCCCTGCGTCGCGGTGAATGCCTCGGTACCATCCAGCTCATTGATTATATTCTCACCGGTGACGCAACACCCGCTTCGCAGCCCGCTGGCTTGGCTGCACTCACGCTGCTTGTTCTTGCGCTGGACGAGTCTTCTGCCGATGGTTTCCTCCTCTCCGTCGATACCAGTCTTCCTGGGCCTAAACGCTCTGAATTTCTCGCACTGCTTCATCAGTTCCGTTTTTCATTTGACTCTTACCAGCCTGCTTTTAGCCGCCCATCAACCGTTGCTGACAATATTGACACCAGTTCCAATGCTCCTTTGCGTCAGCGCCCCTATTGAATGTCTGCTACCGAGAGCCGAGTTATTGAAGCCCAAGTAAACACTATGCTTCAGAATGGAGTGATTGAGCCTTCCAACAGTCCCTGGTGCTCCCTTGTTGTCTTGGTGAGGAAGAAAGACAGTTCTATTCGCTTCTGCGTTGCCTACCGCTGCCCAAACAAAATCATGAGGAAAGACGTCTACCCCCTTTCGTCTATAGATGATGCTGTGGACTGTTTACAAGAAGCTGAACTCTTTTCTTCGCTCGATTTACGATCCGGTTACTGGCAGGTTCCCATGGCTGGGGAAGATCACCCTAAAACCGCATTTGTCACCCCCGATAGCCTCTTTGAATTTACCTTCATGCCATTCGGTCTCTGTAATGCCCCTGCTACATTCGAGTGTATGATGGATACTATACTGCGTGGCCTGAAGTGAAAGACATGCCTCTGCTACCTCGAACACATCGTGGTGTTCTCGCCGGACTTCGCTACCCACCTACCTCGCCTAAAGCAGGTCTTGAGCTGTCTTGCGAACGCCGGTCTACAGCTTAACTTGAAGAAGTGTGGTTTCGCTGCTCGTGATCCGCTCATTTTAGGCCAAGTTGTGTTCAAGGAGGGTATACATCCTGATTCCGCCAAACTTCGAGCTGTGACTGTTTCCGAATCCTACTACCATAAAGAAACTAAGGGGTTTTTTTGGGCCTGTCCTCATACTTTCGGCGTTTTACACGGAACATTTCTTCCATTGTCACCTTGCTGATCAATCTCCTCGGCAATAACTCAGATATTTCGCTGTGGTCACTAGCACGCGACGATGCTTACAACACCTTGCGTCACCTCCTCACAGCCCCGCCCATCCTGCGCCATTTTGACCCTTAGGCGCCCACCAAGGTGCACTCAGACGCCAGTGCTGTCGGTCTTTGCGCTGTGCTTTCTCAGCGCCCCTCTGGCTTTGGTGAATACGTAGTCACCTACGCAAGCCGTACTCTCAAGAAAGCCGAAGCGAACCACTCTGTAACGGAAACGGAGAGCTTGGCCATTGTATGGGCCCTCAAACTGTTTTGTCCTTACATTTACGGCCGTTCTTTTGATATAGTCACAGACCATCATGCCCTATGCTGGCTTTCATCGTTTAAGGATCCCTCCGGTCGCTTAGTACGATGGGCTCTTCGGCTGCAAGAATACGACATCTGTGTTATTTATCGATCTGGCCGCAAAAATAAGGACGCCGACGCTTTGTTTCGCTCGCCGCTTTCAGTCGGCCTTGCGAGCCTCTCCGCCTTGGACTCTGCGGAGTCTTCGATCGACGTCAGTGACATGTACGCCGAACAATGAAAGGATCCATAGATCGCATCTCGTATTGACTACCTTTCCAACAATTACCCCTTCCAGCGATTACCCCTTCACGCGCCCTTCGCCGTCAAGCTTCCCACTCTGAGATTCGGGATCACCTCCTTTACCGGCGCAACTACAACTCAAGTGGACGGAAATGGCTCCTCGTGATTCCGCGTCATCTATGGACTCAAATATGTACAGTTTTCACTCCGATCCACAGTGCGGTATCGCCGGAGTTTTCAAGACGTACACTCGAATCCGTCTTCGCTACTATTGGCGCGGTATGTACAACTCGGTTGACTTGCCAACTCCGCAAACCTGCCTCTCACCGTTCGGCTGGTGAGTTACAGCCTCTCACTTGTCCGCATAGGTCCTTCGACCGCATTGGAATTGACCTCTATGCCCCTCTTCCGTACACACCCGATGGCAATCGCTGGGTCATTGTCGCCGTCGACCACCTGACGCGATATGCCGAAACCGCCGCGCTCTCAGCTGCAACAGCCCGAGATGTGGCCAGTTTCTTATTGAAGAAATTCATTCTCCGTCACGGTGGTCCTCGTGAATTGCTCAGCGACAAAGGCCGTGCTTTCTTACCTGCGGTCGTTCAAGCCATCCTCGCTGAGTGCAAAACCATTCACCGGACTTGCATCACCTGTCACCCGCAAACAAACAGCCTTGTTGAACGATTTAATCGCACCCTCGGCGACATGCTCGTGAACTACGTCGTATCCAACCACACGAACTGAGACATTGTCCTTCCTTATATCACCTATGCGTACAATGCTGCTACGTAATCTAGCACGGATTTCTCTCCGTTCTTTTTGCTTTACTGTCGGCATCCATCTGCTCCCCTTGATACTGGCCTCCCCTACAAGCTTGACGCATCAGAATGTACCACAGTGACCGAAGCTGCACTGCACGCAGAAGAATGCCGCCAGATTGCCCGGGCGTTCACGACCGGCTCTCAGTGGCGCCAGAAATAACGCCATGACACCGGTTAGAAGAATGCATCACAATTCAAGCTCGGCTCACTCATGTGGCTATGGGTTCCATCCCGCAGCCCCGGCCTCTCAACAAAACTGATCTCCAAATATCATGGGCCCTACCGTGTTGTCGAGCGCACTTCACCGGTGAACTATGTTGTTGAGCTGCTTACGCCATCTTCAAATTTCTGACGCCGTGGCCGCGAGACTGTAGATGTGCAGGTCTTAAGCCGTTCTACGAACCCATTGTATCTTTACCCCCTTAAGTGGCCAGGATGGTTCCTTTTTCTCGGGGGGAGGAGGGGGGGGGTGGCATTGTGAAGAAGATGGACTCCTTAGCTGTACGTTGACGAAGAAGAAGCAGTCGGTGGAATTGCTGTCGCGCAGATCATCGCGCCGGTCTGAAGCGCCCCTCTTCCTCGCCGACCTCGACGCCGCCCTGGATGTGTAAATTAAACCTTCTCCTACGAAATATCTAGTACATTTTACATTAAATGTAGTTCTACTCTATTTGCATCATTGAATGGTGGCAATTTAAGTGATGCCTCCACGATGGCGAGGCGTCTAGATGCAGTACTAGGGAATTGGCTAGAGGTATGTTTCACTGCAGAAAGTTCCTTGCTTTGGTCCACGTGTATTCGTCAAGATGGCCCGTGTACAGAGCTTTCTTGACGCGGATGAAGAGGCATCCTCAATCATCTTCTTGCCTTGGCTGGGCATTGCATTATGAAGCTTGTTACGCTATAGTATATTACGTACCGCCACGCATAGCCGCTTGCTTATATAATGTGGGGAAGCGCGCTAGGCCTCTATTATCAGTTTTTTTCCCAGTGCCGCAGCTCTCGCGAACTCTTTAGTGCCTATAGTAAACATTCGCTGCTGAAAATGAACGTATCAGGGGTGATGACGGATTCCAGTACTTAGCAATTGTCGCGTTTAAACTCCAAGCGCGAAAGTGTCACCAAAGCGTCGTAATTTGAAGCCACACAGAAAAAAAACCCAAAAGCAGCGCTGTCAGCGACGCCAAAGTCGAGAACCTGCACGAGGCCTCGGAAGAGCGATGCTTGTTTTTCCTCATTGCCCCGATAATTGTAACAAATATTCGTGAGGCAGATGTGACAGATCTTATAATAAAGTCATGAACATGCTGATGGAAAGTATCAAATCTGCCGATTCATAGCAACATATGCTTTTAAAATTAGCTTTCCACTCGCACATAGTAGCACTGAAGGCTATTGGAAACAATCTTGTTGAAATTTTATAATAAGAAGGCAAATTGTGCAGATTTTTTCTGGCTAAGCTTAGCTATATGACAATAAGCTCTGCTAAACAAGGCAAGAGGGTCATGCTGGAGTTTATTTATAACGTTCTTTTGTTTCTCAAACCCTAAGGGGAGTTATCAAGCAAAACAAAAAAGGGAGGACGGTAAATAAACAGAAAAAATTGTTCGATCAATGCAAACGCAGGACGGTGAGCCCCTTTTCGTCCAAACAATATATAACAATAAGTTCGGCGGCAGACCGGCTGCTGCCAAGTGGCGAGTTTTGGCTGACTAGAGCGCCAGAAAAACCAAACACAAGTAGCGATTATCTACCCGAGTGTTGTTTTGTGTCATTTCTTCTGTTTGCGAGAGTATCGCGCTTAGTCGGTCTCTGTTCGAAGCCGACTAAGCTTTCATTTTGTTGCGGCGTCTCGGCGGGCTGTGTCGGCTGAACAACTCACTTAGCCTGATGACTGGGCCGATGCTTTGGTACACTCGGATCGGCAAGTACCTCATTCACGGCCTGGTTTTTCTTTTCTCTATTTTATTCTTTGCCCTCCTATATGTTGCACTAGGTCGGCTTGTCCGTGTTTTTCTTTTTATATTCCTGTTTGTCTTCAAAGTATATTTTTGTTTTCGACGTTGAGCTTTTTATCATTTACCCGGCCAAGCTTTGCTTTAATGAGACTCGTTTCTATTTTTGCGTTTGTTTTTATTTACTTGAGAGGGAAATGAAAGGGTAAAAAGGACTAGATTGAGCAGCCAAGAGCCGGCGAAGCAGATGTTATGCCAGCAGCGTAGTCATGTGGTATCACACAGCATAGCATCCTTGTCCAAGATTGGCACGACCGATAGCCCCGAATAGTGCTACGACAAGACGAAGTGGAAGAAGCGGGCAGTGAACGGAGAAATAGCCTTCGCGCTACGCCCGCTCCGGCGGCTCAGGCTCAAACTCGCAACTGAATAAACGTCGGACTTGTAGTACGAGGAGTACAGCTACCCTCTAAAATTGAATGCCCCCCCCCCCCCCTTAAAAGGGGATATTCTCATTGCGCTCAAACTAGGTAGCACTAAAACTTCGTTATGAGCGAACTGGGGCTTCAGGTTGAGGAAAGACTGAAGCTTAGTAATTAGAAAGAGTAAAACAAATAGTTTGAATGGCACTCCTGCGAAAGCTTAGTTACATGAAAGGTTCAAAGAGCAATACTATAAAAGTTGAAAGATATCGCGATGAGCCATTTTTTGATGGCCAAGCGCATACTTGCCGAATCGACATTAGCTTTTAATCCCTCAGATCAAGCTCTTTCATAACGACGCTAGCCGACGCTAGGGTGCATTCCTTAGGATCGGCAGCCAATCCGAAACGTACCTGCCCACAACTTTCTATGTATGGGCAGGCACTACTCATGACCGCCTACTGATGATCGACTAGGCGGGGTCGCTTGGTGCTTTCAGTCAAATCGTGAGAATGACGAGGAGGTATGGAGGTCCGCCGCTTACATGTAGTCAGCAACCACGGTGAAGCGCGCGGATTCTTCTTCACAGAAGAAGTGTTACACGCACGGCGTCATAGACACAGGCTCCGCGTATAGCGGTGGATGGTCGACTGCTCAGAAAGACGCTTAACGAATACAAGTAATTGCTTTGTTTCTTGTCCCGAAGATGGCACAACTCTGAACAGTGAAGGAAACTCGAAATAAGTCCTTGTTAGTTCGCGCTCCACTTTGCGGTTGAATAACAAAATAGCTACAGTATATCGCTTCTGATTCGGCAGACATTCTCTTATGTACTTTTATTTGTGCTCTAGTGCCTTTTAATCGCCTTCTTGGTGGGGCATTTTGCTACCGCCCTAGAAAATTCCTTTTGTACCTCAATACCTCAATTAGAAGTATCGTGGCATTACTGGGCACTGGTGGCAACATGGCATGTGAAGGGAGGTCTCGCTCTAAGATTTGTTAAGCTCACTCCCAGGTTGACCAGATCGTGTGCCTCGTTAGGGCCCTTTTCTGAATTGCGTTCTTCAGTTAGAGCCACAGTCTTCTTAGTCTTACCTGCCGTCTCCTTCGTGGACAAATTACCTTGGACGAGTTGTTTGTCAGGCTTAGTCACAGGTTGACGGGGCCTGTGTGCCTCGTTAGCGTTGTTTCCTGAACCCCTTCCAGCCACCGTCTTCCTCGTCCTAACTGTCGTTCCCCATAGTGGAATTCCCAGGCTTGAGCTGTGCAGGTAATCCCCCGCGTCTTGCAACGCCATACAGCCTGCCTAATTGTGCCGCAGAAAAAAGATGTCCCTCTTTCTTTCCTCTTCGATTGTTCTTCGATCTGTTCTTCGATTATCTTTCGGATGCACGCACATCGGGCTGTGTAATAAGATGGTGACACAAGAAGGACGGACAACCTTCATGAATGCTACAAAATCCCACGCTACCTTTCACACCTTACGGTTCACTGCCAGGTCATGCATGCAAGACACCGAGCTTGCTTCCGTCATGCTGCTCGACGCACGCGAACATGGCTTTTTGTTTAGGTAGTTGAATGCGATGCGACCTCACTCTTTGAATTTGCCGGAAGCCATCGATCTCTTAGCCACAAGCACCATCTTTGCTTGCTACGCTTTTGTAACGTTCTCGAATTTGCCACTTTCGTTGCTTCTCTGAAAATTGTTTGAAGAATTCTTTCTTTTTCACACCTCCCTGTAGAGCTCGCTAAGAGCTTCAATGAGTATTGCTGCAGTCATTTTGGAAATGCGGAACATAAAAATTTATATGCTGATGCTACACTGTCTGCGCGAGACATATTACCCCATAAATTCGACTCATCGCAGCCGCCACGTTGTCTATACCCCATATAAGTTCCTTCTGGAGACAGCTGTAGAACTGCTCCGACACAATTTGTTTACCAAAATCATCCTAATCACTTTGGGACTCGTGCTCCTTACCAGCTCAGTGATGTTCGCTTTCAAACACAGAAACAAATCGGGATAGCTCTTGCGTATCATCATTTGCAAAAAATAATTTTTTGATCTTCAGCGCGAAGTTCATAATTTCATAGAAGGAACAATTGAAACTTTTTTAAATTTGTCGGCGTAATGACACCTGATTCGAGCGACAACATTTGATGCCTTCCTCGCAGGCCAGATCCATAAGCAGTCGCCTGAGGAAGTGCTTCGCTTGAAAGGCAGTTACTCTGATATTCTTCCAATATGTTCAAGAAACAGCTAATGTAATCTGAATACCACACATGATTGCACGTACCTACTCATCTTTGCCTCGTTGTTGAGGCGCTGTAGGTACTGTAAATAGCTAAATAAAGTATAATTTACTGTGGAATTCACCATTCTTTTTGCTGAACTTCACTTCTAATTTACAGAGTTCGACTTCTCGCTTCAGCATTTCTCTTTTATACTTATTCTCCCATTGTAGGCGGAACTCCTTACGTATACGTACACGCTTCTTTAGTGCCTTTTGCCGCTCTCTCTGCTGTCTGAACTGAATTTCCCTTTTCTCTATGAGGCTCAGTGCTTCACCAAAGACATTGTCTGCACCAAAATCAGGAATAGCGTTTACAATAATAAATTTTTGTAACAAATCCCCTGCCTCGTCCCGCAATACCTCCGAAATTAGCAACGAATCCAACTTCTGCAGCGTTTTAGGTTTATTTAGCTCGGAACGTGGCTTCGTTCCAAATAGCTGTACAAAACTACTAAGCCTGAAGCCATTCTGCGAAAGTCAATACTAGTTCTGAAATCTTACCCTTCTTTAAAACCTGGTCTATATCATGGGCAAAGCAAAACGCTTAACTACACGTATGACATGTCCTGGGACAGCTCCTCTCGAGTTGGATGACTGTAGTTGCCGCCAGTAGCTTCAGATACTATATGTGATAAACGGTTGTTTTCACGCCCAGGTTAGCTAGAAATAGGGATCGTTTTGATAGCGTTTTGCGCCTTCCCATTTACGAAAGCCTGAAACTTGTAAATGTAAGTTTTATCAGAACACAACCTGGAGGGAGGATTCAGTTGCAAACACAACCACGTATAAGTGTTCACTGCGGCGAGTGTCTGGTTGGGCAGTTTTCCCTGTGCCAGGAGCCTAAGACAGCCATCTCTTCGAGCCTTCTTCCCAAGAACATGTACGTCTTTGTGCACTTCACATTGTGTTTACAACACCTCATATCCAGCCTCTACACGAGGACGTCAATTAATAAAACAAAGGGGGCACACAATCAAACAGATCCCTCCAAAGACCGGCTTGCACAGTAACAGCATCCAGCAAATGGAGTCGCTTGGAGCACTGACGGCAGTATAAGAGTATTTCTTTCCACAGAAGAACATGTAGAAGCCCCACTACGGCTGCACGCTTCTGTAAACGACGGACAGCACACTGTCAATGGAGGCTCCTAACTCCAGGTGCCAGGTTCGATCTCGGATGCCGGCGGGTACCCACCGATTACCAATGGGTGAGCGATTTTCCCCGGACTGGTGCTCGGTTCTTCGGGGGTGAAATGCATTGGAAAGAGTTAGAAGACCCAATTTGGACCATGGACCTGTTGACGGCTATTTAACAAAAGACTTGCTTTATCGTTCGTCACTTTTCTTGTCACGAACTGCTCTGCTCTGCTCATCGCGATAATTTTCAACTGCTCAAAAGCACCCTAATGTGTGGCAGGAAGAAGGACAGGGGAAATACATCGGACGGTTAAATACTTTATTAATTTCCAGGGTTACAAGTAAGTCTGCTTAGGTGGAATAATGCAAAAGAATTCGACTTCGGTCCCCCTTTTGGTAAATTTGCTTGACATTAGACTAGTGGACCTCTCGCGCACTTGGCCAGATTGCCTATGTCAACATACTGACCTAGAATAAATGAGAAAGTGGAATGGATGCAGCTTCATATAAAAAACGATGTTCATAGCGTAGCGCGAGTGTGCGGCATCAAACACAGACTTGGATGGGCAGTGAACTCAGTGTTTGCTAGGGCATAGTTCTGAAACAATGTTGTTTGCTAAGCTTGGGTATGTCCTTCCCGCCCTGCATTGTACGAGGAAGAAGATACGAGTAATACACAGAATATTTACAACAATAATGTGGCGCTTTCAGTGGGAGTCCATGTGTTGCATATTATAACCAGCAGGTGGCCACGGTCATCTGTACCTTAGTGCCCCTATAACGGTATAAATAGCCTGCCCAGGTAGGGGGGCGTTTTCGGTATGGTCTATGTGTGTATCGACAAGTCGTCGACAATAAACCCGTTCCCACCGGCCGTCTCAACTCTGAAACCATGCATCGCGATAACTTGTTCCTTCCCTTAGAGTCTGCTGCAGTGGGCCTTGTTCACCTGTTCGTCGATCTAATTTTTCCCTTTTTTTGTCTTTTAGAAATCACCAAACCGAGTGCCCTTTCTTGTAGCCGTGCTCATTAGGCGTCTCGATCCTCAATAGCCTTATTCGCACCGACTGGGCAGGCTCGTGAGTGGGCTTTATGGGGATTCCTTAACGAGGTTGCTGACACTTTCTATTTCCTCACTTTGCGCTTCTCTTTAAATGACCTATATAGCCTCTCCACAAAAGAGATGACCCAGGATCTACCGAGCCTTTGTTTCCTAAAGCGTTGAAACGGCAGTCTTACCTTCAGTGTTTAGACACCAGTGTTCGAAAACGTGTTAGGCGAATGTGCATTCAGGCAACCGCAAAAACGTTATTTTCCAAAATACATACAGCAATGCTGTCTGTCAAGACATTTCTTCATGATAAAGAACTGTTTGTGCCTTCGACTGTGAATTGCCGTCTCTGTAATGCGCCTAAGACAACTGATCATTGATTTTTTTCTGTGCCGGGGTGCCATGTTCTTTTCGGACATACTACAACGAACTCTTAAGAAGGACATTGAAAGTACCAGATTTCAGCCTTTTGACAACAACTCTGTTTATCAATTTATTTTGATGAGACTATTCACTCAGGAAAAGTCGTATGATGGACATATATGCCGAGACACAATGATCTTCCATATCCGTGTTCCTTGAGCAGTATGCTTTGGTTACGAGTATATATGGTACACACGAAGGACCTCGAAACTGCCTGCCGTACATAGATGCATGATGTGTCTCCCCAAATTTTGATGTGTTAATGGTAGTGCATTGTCGGGAAAGGGATATGGCGGGCTCGTAATGAGCAGCCCAGTAACCTGAGACATGAAGAAGTTGAGTGAAATAAGTTTTTTTTTTTGAAGTTTTCCCATGCGATAAAAAAACAAAATCAGTGTCGATGGCACAATGCTATTGCGGCTGCGCCAGGAAAGATGATCTGTTCATTTAGGTGTGGGCTCGAAACCTGCCCACCCCAATGTTTTTGTCACTATCGACAGTACGCGCGGACGCACGGTGTCCACAATACGCCTTTTTCACAAGGTCCCTCTGCGCATGCGCTCCTCTCCCCTGGTTGAAAACAAACCATCAGCCCCAGCTGCACATGCGTAGTTCTTTGCCTCCGCGATCGGCGCAGCCGTAGCATACCTCGGATGCCGTGTGCAGGAATATTCGTGACAGGCGTATGCGACAGATGGAGGTAGCTGTCAGGGGCACACATTGCCATTTCTCTAGCGCCTGCATCTCCCAAGGGCATTTTCAATCAGTAGTACACGAATTTTCAACCGCTCCCTGAGGGCGCCATATTTTGTGAAAAAGGCGGATTCCTGTCCACATTTCTTTCGTAATAAACTGTAACTCATTTATTTCTTTCAGAAAGCTCTTATCGTGCAGTAAAGGGGGATAAAGATAAGGGAAGTAAAACCCATCTCGTCACAATGACAAAGCTATTTTATACTAGTCAGTGGTCTACTTTAATATTTTGCTGCCCAGTATTTTTGAGCTTGTGGCATTGTGGCTTGTGAGATTGTGGCAAGCTCTCCAAGAGATGGGAGTTCCAATTCACCTCATCTGTCTCATCAGGAACCTGCATGAAGGTCAAGAGGCCACAGTCAGAACTGGGCATGGTCTTACTGATTGGTTTCCGATTGAGAAAGGAGCGAGACAAGGCTGCATACTGTCGCCCTGCCTATTTAACCTATATGAAGAGTGCATCATGAGGAAGGCCGGTCTGGACGAGTCTTCAACTGGAGTGAAGATTGCTGGAAAACGTATCAACTACCTTAGATATGTGAATGATACCACTTTAATGGCAGAAAGTGAAGTGGAACTCAAGAGACTTCTGATGCGTGTACAAGAAGAGAGTGAGAAGTTTGGGCTTAAACTGAACATTAAAAAGACAAAGATCATGGCTTCTTGCCCTATCAAGTCCTGGGGCATCAATGGACAAGAAGTGGAAGCTATGACAGATTTTCTCTTCTTGGGCTCCAAGATTACCTCGGAAGCAGACTGCAGCCATGAAATTAGGAAACGCCTGCTTCTAGGAAAGAGAGCAATGATTAGCCTTGACCGCCTAGTAAAGAGCAGAGACATTAGTCTGCCAACCAAGCTCCGTATAACTCGTGCTATGGTCTTTCTAGTTGTGATGTATGTATGCGAGAGTTGGACTGTGAAAAAGGCTGACCGCCGAAGAATTGACGCGTTTGAATTGTGGTGCTGGCGAAGACTCTTGAGAGTTCCTTGGACTGCCAGAAGATCAAATCAGTCGATATTGTCGACCATAAACCCTGACTGCTCATTGGAGGGTCAAATTCTAAAGTTAAAGCTCAGCTACTTTGGTCATCTGATGAGAAGAGAGGAGTCGCTGGAGAAACATTTGACTTTGGGAAAGGTTGAGGGTCGCCGGAGAAGGGGTAGGCAGCGAACGCGATGGTCAGATGGCATCCTCGATGCACTGCAGATGAAGTTATGTGATGTTAGGAAGATAGTGAGAGACCGGAAAGCGTGGCGTGACATGATCCATAGGGTACCAAAGAGTCGGACACGACTGAACGACTGAACTAATTTTTGAGCACGTACCGCCTAACGCTCATTCCACTTTGCCTATTTATTCCGAACTTCGAATCGAGTGAATAGTTTTCGCAATTGCGCAGTCCCTTTAACTGCAATAACACGCTTCTTAAAACATTTTACGGGAGCTGTGTCTTAGCTCAAACAATTATGGGCAGCTATGTTTAGGCATACCCTCGGTTTGAACTGAATCATTATGTTCTCGAGCCGTGTATTCTTCGCAATCATTTCAGCGATTCGAGGGTCGAGAGCTATTTTGTTTTGTTTGGTTTCATCTTGTTATTTTTCTGGAGCGGTGCAATTAGATTGGTTGCCTTTTTGTGCACTCACTGTAATGAGTAAGACTGAATTCGGTTGCTTCGTCCCAATCAGGCACCGATCACCACCTCTTTGTTGATCGGTCTGAAGTTTGTATATGCCTTGGTCAGCTTGATTACGAACGAAACACAGACGCCCAATAATTTAACGGAAATGCGCCTCTCCTGCCTCTTTTTGATTATTTGATGCTTCGGTTTCGTTCTAAATGAAGAAATAATAGCATGATTTTCTCGCTGCCGCGTTTAATAATGAAAGGAATCTCCAAGACAATACCATTTCTGTGAGTTGATGTACACGCAGACGTGCATAGTTACACCCTGTACTCCAGCAAGCTGTAATATGAGAATGGAACGTTCCAGAAACTGAAGTACGAAGCGACTGCTACGAGATGCACGTAGTACGATGACCCGCGGGACTGAGTGCAAGCAACTCGTGTGTAGGCACAGACTGATGAAATATATGCTCGGACAATTTAAGCTTAAATTTTGGAATGTCACTAAACCTTATTTGGTTGTCATACGGTGAAATCCTAACTGAACAGGCCTGCATCCATTCAGTGTTTATTCCACGTACTTTCGGCCATTCCGGTCCGCTAAATCTAGGCAGACGAATTCCGACACTAACAAGAGACACCAAGGTGCCAATGATACAGGCTAAGTAAACCCAGCCTTTTGAAATATGAAGATAAGAGCAATTGCCGAACGATTGATGTTTTGCTCATTTGAAATCTCCAGATTGACATTTAGTGGTTATATGTAAATGCTCAATATTTTTCATTGTACGTTTCTGTTCTGCTGCCCGATAATTCCAATAACGATTCGTTTCACCGACGTATACTGTCCCACGTGTTAAGGATAATGCACAAATCACGCCAGCGGCAAACTTGACATAGGGATTAAACAATATTCTTAGAGCAGCTGCTGGCATTTTATTCTTTCATCTCCGGTCACTCGTGCGCGCATGTTACACGATTTTGTGCGGACCAGCAACACATGCTGACCGAGATTATATGAAAAACAATTCAGGAAACACTTAAGCTCAGCCTACAAGGTTTCGACGCCACGGCGCTAATGGCTCCTGTTTGCGAATCTTCCCTCGCGCACATTACTTTTGCTACTCGATCAGCCAGTGACCTCTTCATATGGGCCTTAATTATCGCACACATACCCTTTGGCATACTTTCTAGACTCTAAAAGGACTTTCAAGGTCACGCTGCCTAAAGATAATGCCCAGCTTATTAAAGCGTCATTAACCTGCAGCGTAAATGCGCATTCGTGTCTGCTCCTGAGACGAACCTTGGGCGCTACCTAATTTTTGCTCAACAGCTGTCCTGAACCAATCAGGCGATGGAACAATAAATTCCCGGTATTCAAACGGAAGCTTTGTTATGCTTGGTTATCCTTAGTCGCTAACCCAGGTCAGACTCAAATATATAACCGCAATTTTGCATCGTTTATTACGGTTTAGCTTTGCAGTGTCAAATACTGTTGGGTGGTCAGTGAAATACTTTTTTGCTGTTTCAGTCTTAGTCGCAGAGAAAGCTGAGTTCAACGATTTTCTCCGGACCAGCAGGTAGGAAACTCAAGCACACGTTCGGCGCTTTCAATCACGCGAGCGGAGAAACATGAGTTGTAGATTCAAGACGAGTGAGCACCGCCGCCTCTGCGTGTTGCAGCTGCGGCAGCGCGTTGCGTGGTACGTCACGTGGCTGACCCACCTCCACTTATTCACTTGAAGGTCAAATTTACCGCGCCGATGACCTTGGCTTTGCGATGTTAGTAAAGCTTTCGCTTTAGAAAATCGAGTGATGACTGGTGGCTGACGGTCTTCCCCTCCGCGTGGGGTCCTTAGTCCAGGACTCTGTTGGGTCCCACTATCCTGCGCGCCCGCCCCGATCTGCCATCGCTGGTGCTGCGAACTTGGGCTCAACAGGCCAGCCTTACAAACGGAGACCGTCGAGTTGACAGTTACAACGTGTACCCTCTTGGCTCAGTAGGAAACGTGGGACCAAAGATTAGGAGGCGCGGCATGGTTCATTCGCGTGCTATTCGTACATAATACTCAACACCGTCCCTAAGGCTGCACAAAACAAAATGGTCATGAAATTTCATCCCGTACGGCCTTACTTTTCGATCTTGGACGACATCTCTATCACGTACGTGTGTCACCCGTATCCTGTCTCCAGGTGTGGCTCAATTTTTTTTATTTTTTGTGTCATATGTAGTCAAAGGTTATTTTCTTTTATGTATATTTTGAACGTCACAACGTTATAAAGTACTGCCGAATGCCTCCACAAAAAAAAAACCTCTTCAGCGAAATGAGCTATATAACGAAGGATTTTGTTGGTCCCGGCTGCATACCTATCTTTCATATGTATTGTGAACGCCTCTACAACGAAGACCAGTACAACAAATTTGCCTATACAACGAAACAATTCGAGCGTTCCCGATTACTAATTCGCTCCTTTACAAAGACCATATGTAGCGCAGCCCTCATTGTCCTGCGTGACCACCACTGAGTTACGGGTGTGCGTAGAGAACACCACTGGAAAAACCGCAAAGGAAATTCCGAACTCCGCAGTAGCCATATTACCAGCATGCTCACGGAAGTAAAGTGCGCAGAGGGCAGAGCTGCCGAAATTTTTGACTAATGGCGCCAGAGAAAAGCAAATATAAAAGCACAACGGTCCTCGCGCTCCCAAACGGATGTTGCTCTAAGTAGCGAGCTGCAGTAAGCCGTGGTAAAATGTGGTAAACTGTAGACTTGGAAGCCATCAGCGGCGACCTCAATAAAAAACAAGCCCAAACACGTGAAGGAGCCGGTGTCGGCACACAGCGCAGTTTGCCCTGTTCCAGTTGGGAGCCTGCGAAATGACGTAATATTCAGACGGAAACACTCTATACTTATTAAATAAATATTTCGTTCTTCTGAACATGCTTAACTTGCTCTATTGCATGCAATACAGTCAGTAACCTTTACAACGAAGTGACGTGTATAACGAAGGAATTTAGGAGTTCTGCCTCTTCAGTGGATATCAGTGATGCCAAAAGCTATGGCTCTAGCTCCACATGTCACCCAGCCGCACCTCCTCTGGCGCTTCAATTTTCGTAAGATTCTTCATTTCAACGACTTATTCGCGAAACTTGCTATATGTGTTGGGTTAGCATACGATCAAGGACATTCGATCCAGTCATTTCTGTACCAGAGCTACGCTAATCGTATCCGGTTTGATTAAACTGAAAAGCTAAAGTGCTCCAACGCCAAATCCTTTATTCAGTATTTTGTACAAAAACTACTAGGGCAGGAACAAAACGCTACTGTACTAGTAGCTTGACAGGGTTCCTGCCCCTGTCTTGGCATGGGTGGAGGAGAAAAACAAGCAGGCACTTATGCACAAAACAGAATTCACAATGCTTTTAGATCACACACACTCAAACACAACATCGCGTAATTATGCACTTGCTCAGAAAATCAGATTAACAACAGCAATAAAAAAAAAGAAAGAAAACACAGGACATTGAAATGCACACTTTGCACGAAATGATTGTTTGGTATTCACTGTAAAAGGAAAAAAGAAAACAAAAAAAGAAAACAAAAAAAGAAAATACAGGACATTGAAATGCACACTTGGCACGAAATGATTGTTTGGTATTCACTGTAAAAAAGTAAAAGTAAAAAACAAAAACTAAAAAAAAAATAAACAAATGGCAGGTTTACGTACTTCCTAATATAAGGTGTTCTCTCCATTTTTTCTTTGAGATGTTATGTATATCGATACTGCTTTCCTTTAATAGATTAAGGTATTTCGGCTTGTGGTATTGTAGTCTGTGTAGGCCATGATTTGTACGTGATAACGGAATTACCCACAATTCCCTTCTTGTAATCAGGTAAAATGTTTCTAGTGTTCTTCGAAGATTGCATATGCTTATAAAAGTGTTATTGTTATGTCTGATAGCTTCCTTGTGTTTATTAATGAGGTTGAATTTGTGGATGTGCTGGAGAGAAAGCACGTTAAAAGAGGAAAATAGTTCATTAGTATGGGCGTCGTAGGGGACATTTGCTACGTTTCGAATGGCTTTTTTCTGCAGTGGGCACAATTTATATCACCTTGGGTTGTTTCAGTCCAGATAAAGCTACAATATTTGATGGGAGAAAGAAGTAGTGAATTGTAGAGCAGAAGTTGAATTTTTAAAGGAAGCATCTGCCTGAACCGACAAAGCAAACCAATAACTTTTGCTAGCTTTCCGGCCACATGGTCCACATGCGTATTCCAACTTAAGTGCTGGTTAAAGATTACCCCTAAGCTTTTAGCGTCACTTACTAGATTGATATTCTCTGAGCCAAGTTGCACATTGAAATCCCGACTAATATGTTTTTGCACAAGTGCAAATAATAGCGCTTTTGTTTTACTAGCATTGATTTCCAAACCGTTTGTTCCACTCCACTGAAGCAGTTTCATTAGTGCTATATTTGCATAGTGCTTGAGGTCATAGATGTTGTTCGACTGGAAGAAAAGGCTGGTATCATCTGCATAAATAATATAATGTGCACTACTGATAAAATTTATTATATCATATATATAAATGTTAAACAGTATCGGTCCCAATACGCTGCCCTGTGGTACTCCTGCAGTGATATTAAAACAGAAGAACGCCATTCATTAATTACAACACACTGCTTGCGATGACTAAGGTATCATTTGAGGAGTGTGCCCGGGATTCCACGGAAACCGTAATGCTCTAGTTTTGTAAGTAGGATGGTATGGTCGATTCTATCCGACGCCTTTGCGAAATCGATGAAAATACCCAATGTAAGTATAATATCCTCAAAACCTTTAGGTAATAATTCTTTGTGTGTTAAAACGGCTAACTCGCTAGATTGGCCTTAACGAAATCCAACTGCTACTCCGAGATAATCATATGCTTATCACAGAAAGACGTTACCTCTTGCATATAACCTTTTCTAATCCTTTGGAAAAAATAGGCAGAGATATCGGCCGATAATTTGATGTTATTTTTGTCACCAGATTTGTACACAATACTTACTCTCGCACACTGCATGCTTTCCGGGAAAGTACCAGCTTTCAAACAAGCATTAAAGATAAATAAAGATGGAGTACTAAAATGTCAAGGACATATTTTACTGGTCGAATCTCTAAGTCATCGATGTCCCTGGCCTTACTATTTTTCAGCAACATGAAAATAGAATATATTTCTTCACAAGTGGATGGCTCGAAAAATGCTGTTTTAAAATTTCGTGGGCCTAAATATGTTTTAGCTTGACACCCGTTGAGCGTGGGTGAACATGAGGAAGTAGTTGCAAAATGTTTATTAAAGTTTTCTGCCAGTTCTTTGCCCTCCAGTGGTTTGCCATTTGCTGTTAAAAGAAGTTGATCGTTGTGGCGAGTGCCTGTGTTTAAAAGTTTGCTGAGTTCGCGCCATATGACATCATTTTGTGTACGAGAACCAGTAAATAAATTTGCAAAGTAATTGTTTTTAGTTCGACGTAAAAAGTTTGTAACAATATTTCTTTTTTTTTTTTCTTTTTGAAAGCTACAAGGTCATCAAGGTTCTTTGTTTTGACGAACTTTCCGTACAAATGTTCCTTTCGCTGTATCATTCTAAGGCATTCACCTGTCATCCACGGTTTACGCAGTTTCTTAGATTTCTTTACCACTTTAAGCTTAAAACAGGAGTGGTAACATGCCTTGGAAAGTGTCATGAACCTTTCATAGACTTCTTCAGCACATGTGGATTCTAACACTGGGTCGCAACTTATGTTCAATAATTCGTTTCTGAATGTTTCTAGAGTCTTGGGACTTATTTCTCGCACAGTATAAGTCTGCGAACAGAGTTTTTTTCTCTTGAGAAAGTCTGTTGCTTTGTAAAACATATAAATTGGAAAATGATCACTTAGGCTTTGTAAGGCCGCGGTGGCCCTTTTTTTAATGTTTCGGCGCGCGCGCCGCAGAAAACGGCGATGGAAGCTTCTTCAAGCTACGAGAAATCGACGCGACCGATTGCGTCATCTCAACCACCGTGCTGCGCCTCCTTGCCCTTGTCGCCATGCGCGGAGTCAAGCGTGCATCCCCCCGCACGGTCCCGGCCCTCCTCCTCGCTTCTCGCGGGAGGGCCGCCCGTGTTGACCACGTTCGAGAATGTTCCAGGCTTCTCCAGAAGGCCAAGGGGGGAAGGCATAGCTTTGGCAGCGCTAAGCTGTTTTTCCGTTCCTCCCCCGCTTCTAGAAGGCTCGGCGCTGGCTATTTAAGAGCGCGCCGCGCAGTTACTGACGGTTCTGGTTCTTGCTTTTGTGCTGAGGCTAGTCGTTGATGGAGACAGCGTAGCAGGCAGGCCCCGACTGAGAAGTCGTTAAAAGAGCTATGCGCTCGTTTTGCCGTAGTTATTCGCTCAGACTCTTTTGTAAAGTGTGTCGCCTCTCTGTCTCGTTTAACTAAGTTGTCTGTACCCTGTGCTTCGTGTTCTTGTTATATAAAGTTAATGTTCGTTTTGTTACTACAAGTTCGTTGGCCTTCGTCTCAGAGTGTTTGCTTGTGAACTGCACGTCGCCCGCCGAATCGAGGAGCACCTACCTTGGAGAGGTGCGGAAGATTTAAAGAAGAAGAAGAAGAAGAACCTGTGTGATTTTTACTGGCTTGTTACAATTCTCCCCGACTTTACACAGTCATGAATGTTATTTGTCACAAACAAGTCTAAAAGGCTTTCAGAGTGATTACCGGTTCGTGTAGGCACAGTTATAACGTTGTGACAAAACTATGAGTCAAGAAGTAACTGAAATACACGAGCATGTGCTGTGTTTCTAATAAGTTAATGTCGCAGTCTCCACCTAAAATCAAGTGCATCTTATTTAGAGTTGAAAAATTCAGCAATCTTTCTAAGCAGCCGAAAAAACTGTTCAAGTTTCCATGAGGGGGGCGGTAAAGCACAACAAAAAGTTTTCTTTCACACTGCAGCGTTAAAGCTTCATAATCATCATGAGTCTCGGAAAATTCTTCTTGCAAGGAGCACAAAAATGGTTCCGATACCAATTGTATCGGACTGTATCCCTCCTTATATTGCGAGTAACCTTGCATTTCAGAGATCCATTGTCCTATACAGCGATCTAGTTAACTAGCTACTATGCTCCGATATTGTTTATTCACCACCCAAGGAAATAAAACATATGTTATCGCTGAGGTACTTTCATAGCTTTATTACTGATCATGAAACGCATTCCACATTTTCGTATAGGGTATGACCGGTCGCTACGACATCCGCTAGATTAGATTAATGACCCGCAAGTCTGCATCCTGCCAAGGTAAATATTTGCTCACGTTTCGCCCGCGGGTAATATCCCGCCACTAGCAGCGCAATCAAAATAATTTTGAAACCGCAGAAAACAAGTGGGCGAGCCAGTAAGTTCTTCGTGCTTTTGTAAAACAAAAGTACAACGAAAAAAAAAAACGTTTGTTTTTTCATCCATACTGCCTTTGAGCGCATTCTGGTGTGCATGCATGAAAGTTCCTGTTCTTTCAGCGAAACCATAGCAGTGACGAATTTGACCGCCGATCTGAACTCGTTCCTGTTAAAGACTGATAATCTTTACGTAGGTCCATAGAGAGCTCTCTGCAGTATCACGGTGCAAAATAGCAGAAAAGTATTAAAAAAGCCGCAAGCCGCTAAAACTCCGCCTTAAGAATGAAAACCAGAGCATTAATGCATCTCGTCGTCGCCTTCCCGCTCGTCGTGTAGTACAACATCCGTTTCATGTGATTTACTCAAACAACGGCTCGCTTTGGTCTGCACAGTTGCTTACTTTTTTTTTTTTTTTTGTATGCACAATGGCATTTGCTTTCGGTGCAACGTTGGTTTTTCGAAATAATTTATGATTCCAACTTAGCATACTCTTAATTACAGGTAGCATTTGTAATGCATTACAAACATTTTGCTAACTCTAGCACTACCCTCACACTCTTGACCTCAAAACAGACAATTCGAACGCCCGAATAGCCCACCCACTTAGTGTTGTGCTATGCACTGCACGTATTCCAGTGTGTTATTACATTATTACATATGTCGTATTCTGCGCAGTGTTGTTTACATACCATTGTCCTCATAGTATGTAGAAAGTTCATTAATAGAGACGGCGCTGCTTTATAGCCATAATTATGATTTCGAAAAAAAAAAAACGCCTTCGTGAACTTTCATTCTATTGATCACCTTCGTGGCGTATTCGCCTAGCAGTCTACAATGTCTCATTCCGAGTATTCATACTCGCCCAATTTAATATCAAAATATTTCTCTCTATTCTTGTTTGACCCTGTTACTAGAAGCTCCAGCTTCATTTTGATTATTAGTTTTGCATTTCCTGAACTCTACGAAATTATTTAAAACGTTTATTGGAATTTTCAGCCAAGATCGGCGCACTTGCTGGTGATACCGAATGCAGTTGGTCCTTAAGCTATCACGCAAAATTTGTAGTTAACCGTCCCAACAGCGTGTGTGACACATGCCGCGTAAATGAGCATTCTATAGAGGCGAGCCGGCATAAAAAGTTGCTGTTTTGTAATCATCAGAGGGCTCTTCCAAGAATATAGATTACAGCAACTTTCAGTCCTCGCTTGTGAGTTTTATAGAGCGGTGAACGATCGCTGCGCATTGTTGTCGCAATCGCGGGCCGAAAATGGCACCGTTACAGCGAAACACTGCCTGAATCCTCGCGACTTCGAACAGCTGCAAAAACAGGTCTTGGGCAAACCCAATCCTCCCTCACAGTAATCGCGTTTTCCTTACGTATTGAGGAAAATGATATTGCATTTAAGAGATCAAAATACTAAACTGCAGTCTCCATACTTTTTTGAGGAAACAAAAGAGGATCAGCACAAGGAAGCTTTCACGCCGGCTGCGCATGTACGACGGGATTATTTCGGGTTCTGAGAAAGAGAGGCTCGCGAACAGCAGAGAATCGATCATAAGCCATATAGGCGCGTATTCAACGGTCGCTCTGCGTCTCTCAGTGGAGAAGCTCGCAAGGTCTGCCCAAAGCGGGGAGCGAGGCAAAGCATTGTCGTCCTGAAACTTTAGGCCAGGTCGGTAGATAGCACCTCTCTCATATTCATAGAGACGAAGAGCCAACTGGGCCTACCGGCTGTAGGAGTCTATGAGCTAGGAAAGTGCATGGCGATAGGTGACAACGCCAAAAGTACGGCCGTAGAGGCAAGTGCGAAACTTTCCGAAAGCCCAGAGTTAAACAAACACTCCTTTTACGTGACGAAGCGGTTCGTCTGGGCCTTAATGAGTATGCGGTTTGCGTAACGCTACTAGGCATTCGCTGAAGTTAGTAGGACACTCGGCTAGCACAATATCGAAGGCGACACAACCGGCGTCTGCGTGCACTTCAGTTGGCGCTTGAGGGCCGAAATGGCACAGAATGTCCGGTGTTGTAATAGGAGAGCGCAAGTTGTTGTAGGGACCATCCCATGCCAAGCACATCAGCGAAAAAATCTACGTTCTTGCTGAGGGGCAACATTTCGTATAATCGATGCAAAGTTCGGGGAGGATACCTTTCTTGGACATAGCATGACATAAAATGTTTAGCTTACGTGCAGCGAAACGAAACTGCTTCAAGTAAGCTGCAGAGCGGTTTTCGTTAAAGTCAAGACTTGCTTCAGCCGAGGAAGGTGAGCCGCTAAGTCTGGTGAAAAGGCCATTATTTAGCTAAGGCAACAAAGACATGTCTTACACTTCAAGTCACGCTGAAGTGCATGAATCGAAGCCAGCAGGGTTATTGCAGAGAAAAAAAAAGCATTACGTTAACCTCAGACAATCAGGGGTGATAAATCCGTATTTAGGACGATCAGTGGTCGGCGGCTGCTGTATAGCACCTGCCAATAACCTAAGTGTAAATTTAGCTAGCAAAGAAGAAAAGAAGAAAGTGTAGGTAACCTGTGTAAGTACGTGTAGGTAACCTACGTATAAAGCTCTAATAAGCATCGTTACAGTGTCTAGATCAGTAATTGTACCGACCTGAGTAGTTCAGTGCGGCTCCGCTTCATGACAAAAAAATTGGCGCGGTGACAAGTCCCCTATTACTGCGGCAGGTGTCTTCTGCCACTTTGCCGCTCTAAAACAAAATTTTCAGTACTTACAGAGAGGGTGTTTCTAAATGAAGTAAAGTATATTAGCGACTGCCTGACTGCCACTTATGTAGGTTTGTTGAGGGAACAAAACGAGAAAACGGCGCATTTATATCGTCTGTTGAGGCATCGACGGCACAGTCAACTGCGCTCATAACAGCGGCTCTTTTCGTAATTTTTGTTGTTTGATGACTATAGATTTCACACAATATAGATTCTGAAAATTTTTCGGTGCGGCAAGAACCTCTCGATGATCCTGGACCAAGTGTAACATCAGCAAACCATCAAAATCTACCAGGGACATCAATTACTGTAAGTCCAGATGCGCTGACCCTCTTTAAGCACTTGAATGTTGAAATGTAGTTCAGGTGCCTTATGATTGCAAGAGTGCCTGAAGACGCCTTGAAACTGCTGTTTCGATTCTTGCGTGATATTTTTGACAGCAATCCTAATCCCAAACCCATAAAGTTTCGTTTGTATCACGACAAGATGGAATTGATCAATCTGAGGATGACTTTCGAGTCTCGCAATGTGCCTACCGGCGTTCTCAATACCTTACTCCCTGTTGGCAATGTAGAGGACATATGTTGAGACGGCAGAGGCCGGTACGGACTAATAGACGTAGGGAACCTACAGGCAGTAAGCGAATTGTTGAGGACTATACAAATTCGACCACACTGACATTGCAGCAAAAACGAGTGACAGGAAACAGTTCGCTATGTCACCAGAAATTTGTCGAGAAAATAAAATGTGCAACTTACTCCGATGTTTCATTCACATCGTTGGGCTAAGCACTTCCCTCCGAGTCATCAGTGACAACCCACATAAAAATGAAAGGGTTTGCCGTTTACTTTGAACACCCTCAACAAACTTGTGATGTCACTCAAATATATTTTCACTCGCTGTTTCAGTGCAAACACGTTGCAGAAAGAATGCCTCAAAGATTTTTCTTTTTATATGCAATAAACATCCAGGCCTAGTGGGATGTAAAACGCAGATTTTCGAACTTAGCAACCGCTTCTTGAACGTCTATGGAATTTTCTGCCTCCATTTCTTTGACAAAGAAAACACTCGGCTTTCAAGCGCACACTACAAAAGAAAAGGTCCCTCAAGCAACGACGCGTGCTCGGCAGTGGCTGATTTGGCTCTTTATTCTGCTCATAACCTTTTGTTGCTAAAGAGCTTTTAATGTGCGACATATTGTACTGGGCATTATTCTTTACCGTATCACATTTGTGAATTTTTGTTTTTCTACTGAAAAAGACCTCTACTTGTCATGGAATTTATCGCCGTTGGTAAGTGATAAATGTAAGCATTTTCTGGAAGTTTTGTTATTACTCATTCAACCCCAGAAAAGAAAGGATAAAAGGTTGATTTGTTGACTTTTTAAACACCGCAGTTTGTTTCTTACGGAATGGCACACAGCAATGCGAATAAAAGCAGACAACTTGAGTGACTCACTGTGCAGTTGTATTCGACAGCATTTTACGCTTTCTTAAAGAATTTGTCGGCTATCATAATAATTTTTTCAAAATGAAAAAAAAAAAAGAAGAAAGAAACGCTCTTCTCTGTCTTCCAAATTGGTATCGCGAAGTGGCTTTTTTAATTTGCTTTCAATTTAAATCCACCAGTATTCACAGCTCCCCTGGTTCCTAATATTATCTTGACTGCGCAATGATGTAATCTTACATACAAAATATTTTGACGCATGTGAGTATTTAATTCCTGCATTTATGTTTAAGCAGACTGGTATAGACAGGGTAACACAAGGCCTCTGATTTATGACCATTAAAGGACTGGAAACAATAGTGGTGAGTGGGAACAGTTATCGCCCTTTATTTTTGCTGCAGGTGTTTTCAAGATTCCAATTATTCATAAATTCAACCCGTTATCGAAGGAATATTGATGTCAGTAGCACACAAAGCGCACCATTTTGCGATAGGATACTGTCCACAGCACCACTTTGTTGTCATAAGGCGGAGAATGAGTGAACTACGCTGTGCAGCCAGGCGGTCGCCACACCTACTCATCTAGATACCATAGCTTAGTAAAACGTGGCACACGGGGGCAGACACACGGTATAGGGGCTCTGACGCAGAGTTGCATTGGAATCGGTTTTGATAAATAGTGGGGCGAGAGTAAACGAGAGGTTAAAAGCAGGTTAATGAGAGTTGAAGGAGCAACTGAAGTGAAGAAACAGTGCGGAAGGTTGCGAGCTTCCAAGGCCAGGAAGATTACTGTTGATAGAGCGAATGAATACGCGTACAAGCAACTTGCCAGGCTCAAGAAAAAGCAGAGTAAGCGTGCGCAGTCAAGGAGCTTCGAAAAGGTTTGTTATTATTGTTAATAATGGGTTCAATGAGTTGGATTACATCGAGGCATAACCCGAGATTCAGGGAGCAGGAAAATGAGAATGGGTTAGACATTCATAGCGTGGTTAGTGCGGCTGATACGGAGAGTAAGGCCTAGGCAGAAGACATATGCAGATGCAGCGGAGAACACGGGATATGATGTGAAAAGAACGTTGGCTGCATCAAGGGGAAGAGTGCAAGCGGTAAGCTCAAGAATGAATGAGCACTCAGATAATCGAGTAATATCAGCCACGTGACGTGTTTAGAAAAAAGAAATCCTTCTACGCTTTGTCAAGTGCAAAACTCCAGGTCGGTACAGGTGCACGCCATTACCGCCTTATGACTCAACATAAAATTTCAACCGGAGATGAGATTGTTACCGAAGCAGGGACGCAAAACTAAGAAATCAATTCCACGCATGACTCGAGAAGTGGATGACGTTAACGGCTCTATAGGCACAACGCTTTGTGCGGAGAGAGAATTCGGATAGAGAAATTGGTTCACATTTCGCAAAGAATGGCAAAGGACTTGCGCCATGACAGGACCAGCAAGCAGCATTGGTGTCGACAGATGCAAGTACTGCAACGCCTACGACAGAAACACCAAGCAGATTTGTTGGGGGTAAATAAGGCCTTTTTTCACTTCACAGTACTTGCTTGCTTTTCAAGAGGTGCAATAAAGGAGAGACAAATATCACTGGAGCTTTTCTTTCTCGGAAGCTTCAGGCTGCATCCCACACTTCTGTCATACTTCGTTTGCTGCCTTTCTTTGAATGTGGTCTACACGGCGTGGTAGGTTTTTGCATATACTAATGGTATTTGGCCTCTTGTGTAAATCGGGGACTGCACCAAGAGAAAAGCAGGCTAAAAGAGTGCGGTGCAATCGATCGGTCTACTGGCTGTAGGGTGAGGAAATTGCTCAATAACGAGATCCCATGGCGTTTCCATTCTGCTGCCACTGCCCATTACCAGTGAATTCACCTTTAAGCTTCCTACCTATTCCATAACATCACCAATGTCTTCTCTCATGCAGGCCACGGGAAGCGTGGTGTCGCCGATGCTGACTTGAAAATCAGTGACGAAGGTGTGAAGAAATTAAATGATAAATTCTCATTCGACTTTTATCCAGCACTCTGTGACAAGATGAATACAGGAGAAACTTTAAATTGAATTTTACGCTGAGACCGTAAGCATTTCGTACACAGTGTCGAGGAGTGGGCCAGCAAAGTTGGTTCAGCATGGGGCTCGCAAGGTCCGAGGGCTTTAAATACTACCTACTAATTAGTAGCCTGTAACCAAGGTAAGCGGATAATTGAAAGCATAAATCGCCTTTGCCAGTGCTTTATAGTCGATCTTCTGCTGCTTGAAATGTCATACCGATCAACTCAGAACCCTTCCACTCCGTTATGTTGCGCTATTGACTGCCCTCATGGCCTCGCTTGAAATAAGACTATTTAAGGAAGAACTTCGAGAACGGCTTCGTGGTGTCAGCAGCTCCTTGTTTTAGGCATTTTAAGCACTGAACACTGTGCGTGGAACGCCGAGTGCCGTTGAGAAAAGATTATTTGCTGTTGCAGTACTTAGAGATTGTGGGTGCCTGTTTCCAGCCAACACTCTCCCCGACCGTAAACTGTGCACACACGACGGTGAGTGGACGCGCAATGGCAGAATCCGCTTCCACATGTCTTTAAATTAGCAGTTTCACCGGAATGACACAAGCAACGAAGGTTACGAATCTTCACTGAACGCTAATTGCTTTAGCCGACGCCATTCGGCGTTTAGGCTGCGCCGACAGTCTCTCCATGTGTGCGGCGGGTAGCAGCCCGCATAAAGCACACGTGTTTAGTGGGTGTATCATGTATCCCGGTCGAATCTAATAACGTGGAGTCTTCATTCTATGCTCGCCAAGAATAAGCGTTCGTTTGCCGCGGCACAGAACGACGGATGCATAGTGCACGTTGAGCGGCGTCGCGTGGACAGCGCCGCTAATAATCACGTTTCAGGTTCTGCACGGCGTGCTGCTTATGCTTCATTTGTGTACATCTCTTCCCGCGGAAATTGAGGCAAGTTCTCCGAACCGCGCCAAATAAAACGGAAAAGGAAAGTTTCTTTCCAGAATGTTTCGTTCTTTCTTATTTTTTCGAACTTCGCATCTCTTCTTTTGCCCTGAGCTATACGAATGCAGGTTCTAAAGAATATTTGTCTTCATCGTCGTCGTCTGCAGAAATTCCTTCTCTGTCTTAAAGATATTGTCGCTACCATCAAGACGCTTGGAGGAGAGAAATCGACCTTTGTGCGAGGATGTGGCGCCACCAGACGGAGCCGCTAGGCAACAAAATTCACGGCAGGCTAACAGATGACGCTAAGAGGGAATCGCGCTAAATATATTCAACTAATTGGGCAAAAAATATAAATGGAGGACAAACTCAAGATACCAGATTAAGTAATGCATGCTTTGTTAAAGTTGCTGGTATGAAACAGAATTACAAGGCAGGGCTAGAGCGAATAGCGTCGTGTGCTGCACTACTGGCGTATATAGGTGACATTGCTTTGCCGAGAAACGGAAGAGCTTGACAGCTATTTCTGTAGCGCAGCTCCCCGAGTAATTTTGATCGGCGCTCAAATGTCGATCCCTGTTATGTTCACGAGAAGACGTAGCAGCTTCGACACCGTGTGGGTTCGTGTCCATGTGTTTTACATGGAAGAGGCTAGGAGCAACTCCCCACACAGCATCCATCCTTTGCCGCTAGGATATATATTTTGCGCATGCTGGGACAACTCCCTGAAGAGACAGATCGTAAATAAAAAAAGCAACCGAGGCATACACATTACATCAACAAAAATCATAGAATGTGCGGATAAAGCAACTGTGAGCATTAGTAAAAATGACTTGTGACAAGCAGGTACTGAAAATCAAAAGGTAACAGAAATCTTCAGTCCATTTAATTAAAGTTTTTCATTGCTTGTGACACCACCCGAGAGAACGTTTAAATATATTATTATGTTATGCCAGTGAAGTGTAGTCGAGAATGCTATTCGTTAAATTAACACCTGAAGGAATGAATTATTTATTTGATTCATCTAGGAGCATGTAATAAACCTCCATGGTAGCAATTCAGCTATAACTCTGTGCTACAGCGAAGCAGTATGTTCTAAGTATCAACACTTCTTGTGTATATATAGTTCAGGGTTTAAAACATTTCTTGTTTATAATTTTATCCAGATCCTAACCACTAGAGTGGCAGTTACGAAGTCAGAAAAGCAACCGCTGCAAAAGAAAAAATTCGAGCAAATTTTGAAGAGTTTTGGCTAAGAAGACAATCTGTGAGTCTGAAATTGCTGTTCACGAATAAATATTGCTTTTATTTTACTAGGATGAAAAAATACACCAACAAGGTGAAGTATCCGCAATGAAGAGGTTCTGAATATGACGCACGTGTTGTGTTAGCATTTGCAGAGCAATATGCTGCCGAGCAATTCCATTCCCTCACTCCAGTAGTTTTGATCTTCAACACTTCACGTGCAGCTGGGAACTTATGAGGAACTCAGTACACGCGTGTGCTTTAACTTAGTGTATGCTGATAGCAAGCACTCGAACTAAATATCGGAGCGTATGCAATCACGGCGCCGCATAACTCAAGCTAGCAAAAAGTGCGCGTACGATATCGCTTGATTAAACTGATCTCGCAGCATCCACATCCGAGCGCAACATATTTAAGTTCATTTCTCGACTTGCGCAAAGCCAGGCACAGAATGGTATAAGAGGAAGAGTTTTCGGCTGACTAAAGTCGGCACTTATACCGCGCTCACGCATCGATCGATAATGAAAGGCGTTATTTTCGCGAAAAGAAAGGAAAATCATAAATGGACCCTTCTCACGATGAGTTCATTGCCGAATGGTCGTATTTGCTTCAATTTTGCCGCTGTTACATTCCCGCAGTTTTGTTGCACATGCTGGCACAGAAGGCCTTCCAATACATGGCGCTTTCGAAAGTAGTTGGTTATATGGAGTTCATGAATATTTTCATTGGTAGACGGCCGCGCCTAGACCATGATAGCATACGGTTCTTGAAAAAGACGATTGCTAGTATATGCAGGAAAGCAGCTTCTATAAGGAGACGAAAAACAGTTACAGAACTGTTTTATCTATTATCTTTGCCATTACCTTAAACAATAGCTGACTTAAACAAATTCCTCTGCCCAAAACTTTTAGATGTTTTATGCATGACTTAAAAAATCGGGAACGCTAACTCTCTAGAGTGTGTTTCGTTATTGAATATTTAATATACTGCGTCTATTTTTGTGCACTTCCCAGAACCACGGTAATCGGCGAAGCTCTGGTAAAGGCTAGAGCGGAGGATGGCGCTCAGTGAGGGTGAAACTATGAAAAAACAAGATGGAATATAGAGGAAAAACGGGTAAAGTGATACTGCTTTATTGGAAAAAAATTCAATTTCTCTATAAGGGTCAGATGACATTAAACAACGCTGAAAACACTAGAAAAGCCCTTTCAACGGGTCTTTCTTCAGTAATTTACCACTCATGGGATCAGCTTTCTATAGAAGCAAGCATTCTTAGTTGATATTTACATATCATATTGCACTGTGTGCATCCTGAATTGCGAAAAAAAATACCCTCTTTATAGAAAAGCAATAAGGATGGTTGGCTTGCACATTTTGGTTGTGTTTTGAAGGGATATTGGATTTCATATGCATCCGCTGTGGTCATATTTTCTGTTGCGAAGAACAATATTTACGTGTTTGACCACTGGTCTGCATGTCATTACCGTTGAAAGTCGAGCTAATTGGTCAGACGACATGATGGTGTTCAATTTAATCAGTTGACAGGCAGCATTTTCCTTGCTTATGTGTATGTGTGTATTGTGTGCCTCTCCCGTGTTTTGTCGCCTACTCTGCTGTGTGGTGCAGCATGCTGCATTTCATTCTTTACTTTATTTTACAATGGTGTAACGATCTATGAAGTCTCAATCTCTTTGAGCAGGAAACTATTTCAAGTTTTTCAGCAGCCTATTGTTTGCGTACGTACAAGTTTGTGCTTTGCACATTTTTGGTGCGTAATAATGAGAACTCATAAAAGCTGCGGTGAATTCCCGAAATCCTTACCTGTTCAGCGTTTGGCGTTCAAGTGGTCTTTAGTAAATCACTTAGTAATGGCGGTTCCCCACTTTACGAGAAAATCTGATCAATTTGAGTGTGGCGAAAAAAGTGAGGTGACGAACGCGTTGTCAGAGCGGAATACAAACAATGCCGGCCGAAAGGCTTAATACAAGTTGTGACACTTCCCTGGTTACCAATCCAATAGAAAATACCTTCCAGGCAATGTCGCAACATTCGGCGATTGGTCTACACTGAGCAACGACGCCAGTTAACGAACCATGCTGCAATCCGTCTGGGTGTTTTCACGTAAGGAATGCATAGTCGTCCGGATGGGATCTCCCTATTCGTACTCCCCCTCTACCGCGATTAGGCCTCCGTATCAGCTCCATTTTAAAAAATTACTCATTCAAGCAAATGAAAAACTGAAGAAAGCACTCGACAAGATAACGACTACAATTATTTATTTGCATCCTGATACCACCAAGATTTAAGAACTACTTAAACCGGCTCGCTTAGTCTCCTATTTGGCCTTCCTCGCTGTATAACGTTTACAGCAAATGGTCTGCAAAACGATGCATATCTAATTACACAGTAATAAAAACAGTTCTACAACGGATGACAAAATAGACACGGCAGCTGAAAGAAATGAGGTGCTATTTATATTCGCACGGAAGCCAAAGAAGTATGTGTACCTGTGGAATGCGAAATTTTAATTTAATGATTGTGCGAATAAAATTTCACTTCTAAAAATGCGAGCTAAAATAATGTCACTAAAGTACAATTTGTGTAGCTTATTTTAGAAGCTCTTGAAATACATTTCCTAATCTACGAAAGCTACTATCAGGCCTCGGCGTTTCTTCAGCCTCTCATAGCGAGTGTGAGCGAACTAAATCGTTTTTTGTTCGGAGCGCTCTCTTTAACTTGTCCTTCCGAATTCCGCTGAGTGACAGATATGTTATAGCAGTGGTACTGGAGCAACATTAATATTTCGCAGGTTTAAATTTTAGGGCGGTTAAAGATTAATAAATGGTGCCTTGCGCAAACATTTCAGGCAAGAGATTTTCAAAACTACCCACAGTTTTTGCAGATGTCTTTTATACTTGAAGAAATGATAAAATTATTTTTTTATTAACCTGAAATTAATACTTGCTTTAGAAAGTAACTATGCTGCACGCTATAAGCTCAGTGACTGTCAGCAACACTAAATTTGTTTAATTTGTCATTCGACACTATATCTTTTGCAAAACCTTGTTAGTTTTAACTGGGACGATGGTTGCATACCTCGTAGGTCTCGGTAAATGTGTTTGTGTTAAAGACTTTTATTCCTTTTTTAATCCCTATTGTTGTCATTCTACTAAATACTACTTCGGTAATAGCATATCCTGAAAGAACCACCGATATAACGAGCTGTAATTTCAACTATTCCGTGCCACTTTATGTCTCGATTTTTCAGATTCCCTTGGGTAAACCACTAGACATGTTTTCTTGACACAACCGTGAGCCGTAATGCGGGGTAAGACCTGTTATTTATTCATTTGTTGATACCCTCAAAGTTGATGAAAAAAATAGAGGAGTGGGTTAAATACACAAATATTGGTAAGCATAGCACAAAATAAACAGTGCGGAATAACGAGTGTTGTTGAAAACAAAACGATAAACAAAGTTTTATAGTACAAACATGTTTGTATGGTATATGGTACAATGAAATGATTAGACAGCATTAAAAAGCTGTTTCCACTGACGCTCTTCATGACTACACGCTTTAATGAATTGGTTTGGTTTGGTTTGAGGGGTTTAACGTCCCAAAGCAACTCAGGCTATGAGAGACGCCGTAGGGGAGGACTCCGGAAATTTCGACCACATGGGGTTCTTTAACGTGCACTGACATCGCACAGCACACGGGCGCCCTGCTTTTCGCCTCCATCGAAAAGCTGCCGCCGTGGCCGGCATTAAATGAATTATGGGAGGTAAATAGGTGACACACATGGTAAGTAATCTGCTAGATATAGTAATAAAATATCAGGATATCACATGCATCGCACTGCAGACTGAAGAGATGGAAGTACAGTGACCAATGCAGGAGAAGAAGGAAGGTAAATCCAGGCATTCGATGTGAGCCGGATAAAATAATCCGAAAATGTTTTAGTATTACATGTGATTGTGACAACATGGTGAGCATGATCTAGCGCAAAGACACATATGAAGTTGGAATGACCTGTTCATCATGAAGAGTGTCATGTTTGAAATACCTAATGTCGAAACATCCGGTTATACTGGAGAATCATGCCAACTTGCTTTTCGTCACTACTGAGACGCAAGAAGTGATGCAAGACGGGGTCATCAACTTCACTAAAAGCGGTTCCTTCTCTCTTAAGCACCACCGCGCGGGAAAGCTGCACAGTTGTTTGCATTTGCCTTTCAGTTCTAAAACAACATTGAAATCCAACACCATTTTTCTGACAATAAACATCAAGACATTGTCCCTCGGATGCATTCTCTGAGTGCTTGCTACATGCCGAAAAAAACCAACTCTCGAAGTTTTAAGGAACCGTAACATTCTGGGCAAAAGACAGATAGTATCCATTTGGGTTTGTTTGTCACACAGGCCCATCAAGAGTTGTTCAGAAGTAAATCAATATTCTCGTATGCGTAAACAGAACTTTCAAACTGTCAACGAGCAGACGAGGTTTCGCCCAAATCTTGAATTCTCTGTTTCTTATACATTATCTCGAAGTGGTGAAGCAATTTATCTTGCTTATTTATCTGTGTGAAGCACAGAATATCTCTTCAGGTGACATCTTTGTGTTTAAATCTATGAACCCATAGTTAAAAAAATGGCGCGGAGTGTCGTGTCGGTACAAAACATACAAAGCGCATGACAGCAGAAGGTGTGAATAACCGTATCGCACTTTTATTTCTTACACTAACGTCCTTTCGGCGTTAGCACCCCAAACTTGGGCGGTCATCGACCTCATACAATATAACTTTCTCATTCTATATAGCTCCTTCGAAGTACCACCTCATTATCAGTCGTTGAACACTATATGCATTCTCCTCAGCTGTTCTATGGCCCATAAGGTGTTTTCTAGAGCTTTCCTGAAGCATTGTAGCCATTGCACCGTGTATACCTTTTCTTTCTTTTATCCAAATAACTTTCTCCTCCCATATAGCTGTTTAAAAATCCCACCTCATTATCAGTCGTTGAACCCTATATGTATTCTTCTTTAGCTGTTGTATGATCTGTAACGTGTTTTCTAGAGCTTTCCTGAAACACTGTAGCCATCGTACCGTGTATAACTATTTCCTTCTTTTATCCAAATAACTTTCTCATCCTATATAGCTCTTTCAAAATCCCACCTCATTATCAGTCGTAGAGCACTGTATGCATTCTAGAGAGAGGGAACTCTAGAGCGATATTGGATAATATGACCGACAGTGCACTCGAAGGCGCTTGAGTACTGCTGCTGCGGAGTGTCATAGCAAACCCTCCAAGTTTCGGAAGCGCAGTGAGTAATAGCTATTTCATCCTTGTAATTAGTAGAGTTTATCTTCACACTTATATTACATATTTTGCAAGCCATTAAATAAGATATGCAGAAAGCGATTTAGAAAGTTGTAAATATATACACTATATCCTTTAAACAAGTGTAACGAGCGTTAACCAACGGCCGCAGCCCCAATAGCCTTTAGCGAAATAGCATACGTTTGTGGCATATTTACTTACGTTAAGTAGCTGTCTAGACAGAACTTCATTAGGACGAAAACGTTCGATGCACAGCACGAGGAAGGTTAGCAGCTGGAACTCGAAAAGGACGACGTTTATTGCACAACGCGAAAGTGTGTTAGAGTTTTGTGGTGGGGGTGAAAACGTTTATTGAATCTTGAGCCTTATTGATGGTTTTGTGCAAGGCGTGATCGCTTGCGGTGACACGCGCTCTCGTGTTTTGCAAAGACGATGAAGACGACGATATTTGCTGAGCAGTGCGAGATGAAACAACATGATGCGCACCAGTTTCACCTATGTGAAACGCATAAGGTAGTAGGGGTGGGAATAACATAAACCAAGATTGCGGACTGTTCAGCAGAGGTCGCCCTTTTGTAGAGGGCCACTATTCCCTTCCTATTTCTCCTTTCCAATTCAATTTGAAACTTGAAAATAACGCAGTACAACTAAGAGTATTAAAAAACACGTTCCGCGCTTCTGTGCCTTTCGTAGATAATTTGATTTTAATTCAATGCTTGTTGCTATCATAAAAAAAATAATGGCCTATTTGAATAGTTAATCAAATACGAAGTAGGTGCGTAGCACCGCTTACCCCCGCTATACCTTTCATGCATACACTTCAGCGATTTACACTCTCTCCAAAATCTTCCCTCAGCTCACGCAAGAGGTGGCCAGCAGTCACAAAGACAAACAGCGCCGGCGGTTGCGCTTCCAAAACAAACACATACCTAAGGCCCAAACATTCCGATCACTGCCCTTGGTCGGTTGCACCCGGGCGGCGGCTTCAAATGGACGAATGTCCAGGCATCTTCCCGAGAAGGCACGGAAAGCAGCTCCCTCTGCCACGCATTCTCCCCAGCCCGTGTTTCGCCGCGTTTCGGAGATTTATGGCCTCCTCGCCCTTTCCCCTCAAACCGAGAGACAGAGCAGTTAGCGCCGAGCTGGAACACGTGCGCGACCGTGACACTTCTGCGAAAGGGCGGCCGGCTTGCAAACACGCGCACACACTCTGTCCTGCAGCAAGCGGCGGATCTTCCCATAATTCAGTCGGTTTGGTGCCAACTGTCCAAACTCCAGGCAAGTCGAGCCCAACACCTCCCCATCAAACTGTGCTGCACAGTCTTCAAGCTTGCCGCACACAACAAGATACAAGAACTCGACGTTTTTCCACCACTTTACTTGTCGACAAGTGGCCCTCGACCCCCCGCCGGCACAGCGACCCACAGCGAGCGGCTTCGGACAGACCCCGGCAAAATCCGTGATTGCGGCTAGTAGTGCTACGCACTAAAAAAAGTTGCCTAAAACTGGTTATGGCCCAATGAGAACATTTCACTACAACCATAATGTTTCGTCTCTGCTGTGCTTTTCCTTTCTTTGTTTTGAGAAACGCGCTAAAATTCGTAGCCGTAAATTCTCTCAGATTTACCGCTGGTTGACGGTACTGAAAAGAAAACACTGCGCGCTGTATTGTACTCAGAACAAATGCATAAGCTTCTCGCTCATGCCAGTAAAGACAAAAAGGGCAGGTTTACTACATCTTAAAAGGATATATGCGCTCAAATTTCGCATTTATCGAGAATCGTAATTGAAGGTGCCAATATTTCCTCTTGTTTTTCTTCTCTCTCTTAGCTCGACTTCTTTTCGAGTGGTAAATTCTGGGCCAATGTCCGAAATTGCGCCGGTACTTACCGATCCATCACCTCAGAGTAACGTCGCAGAAAGGCTTTCATCGTAATACAAGGAATCAGGCTTTATAACGATTTTGCTGGTATTCAGTCGGTTCTCGAAAAGTCGCTCCTGGGATTCTTTTCGCTTGCGCCGTTTCCAATCAGGTAAATACAGAAAGTTTGACATGTTCCAAACGTTTTAACGTCCCAAATGCAGGGAATAGGCAGAACATTGCATAATTTGCGATTAGACTGCCGCACCTTCTAAAACACATCACTAGAACATGCATGTATATAGTGCAAGTTAACGACGCTCACACGTTATTTATTGTTTCAACGGAATCTAAGCGAAGGTCCTTGGATCAATAGTCAACCACCTTAAGCCCTCGCAGGCACACTTGTAAGGATTGGCTAAAGCGGGGCTTATATCCATGCCAGGCAACCTTTCATATAATTCAGTCGCTTTAGAATGTAAGCTAATTAGTATTTATGAAGTTAGAGAGACACTAATCAAGGAATCTGTGATTAAGCAAGTAGGAAAATGCATATCGGGGAGAGTTGAGTGTAAGGTAACAAGGATGAGCGATAGCAGCCTGCGACGAAAGCATTTAACGCTCTTGCGTCGTAACATAAAAGGAGAAGCTTAAGTGACCCAAAAATATTTTATGTTCACACCTAACTCAAGGACAAAACATTTGCTGGCCCTACTAATCCCTGCGAGCCCACACTTTCGAACTCCTGCTTCTAGGCGGGCTCAGAGCTTTGTGCTTACGTGGTATGCCTGATCAAGCTAGTGTGTGCATGTATGTGTTCTATATTCTATGACACTCGCTGCTTTGACCTACACACGGTACAGCCTAACAAGACTACGGGCACATCCCTTGGGGTTTACGTGTACGTAATTGAAGTAAACATTAGTATCAACCATCCAGGTTTCACATCGACCTCCTGCCCCCTTTGCCCAAGTAACAGGTGTTGGAGAGAGAAAACTTTCCCGAAAACTGTCTTAAAAGAACTGCGTTGCTTGTTTGGTTTTCGCTAGGCGCGGCTGCACTTGATCTTCAAGGCCAGTGTTTATTTCTTTGCCGCCATATTTGTGACGCAAAGGAACTGAAAATTACAGAATACAGTGAAAGTTTTCCTTTCTTCAAGCTGCAACGCACCGTGTCATCGCGGCCTTTATAACACCATATCAGCGTGTCCCAAAATAGGCAGCCAAATACAATACATGGCTGTCGCTACACAGCTAGCGAGGATGCTCTTGAGAAACTTTCATCGCACTGCGTCGCCGGGGTTTGACCTTTTCGCATCATTGCTTTCGCCTCAGACAAGTGTGCTTCGTGCGCCAAGCCAATCCCACATTTACACTTGTGCCCAGAGCAGAGTAGCGAAGAATACGCGATATTAGCGCGCGACCGTTCGGCGCGGCATGAAATTAAACTCAAGTTTTAAAAACTCGTACGTTGTTTGTGACGATAGGTGACTTCCTTCTAGCAAAGCGCAAATCCATGTACTTGGAGCTGCTTTTGTTTTCATGGCAATTTTAGTTGCAACGCTTAAGAGACTTTGTTACATGCACAGTTTGTTGCTTGAGCATCTGTTGAACAAACTTTACGTGCGGTGGAGAGACCGCTTTCGGTGGGGAGCTTTACTGCTACAAGGTTACTGTACGTACTCATACGCCATATACCGGGACAGTAAGCTAACTACGTTGCCTAATTGCCCGTGAAGGTATCTCAGTCACCATTTCTCATCTTCATGGCACTATGGAATAACAACCTTCGGCTTTTGTACCAAACAATGGTGAAACCTAAATGTAGCTCGGTGACTCCAGCGCTTCGATCGTTCGACACGAAACAATGAATTCAGAACGGCGCCTCATCAGTCATGCAAACTGTTCCAGACGCGAAGACAAGGCCGAAATTTTATAGAACACAAAACAGAAATTACACTGTACATCATCAACCAACCTTTAAAAGCGCTGCAGCTTGCCCCAGCTTAGGACTAAAACATTTTCGCGCGATATAGATCGATGGCCTAATACCCAAATTATACTATCCTCATAAAGACATGTTAGCCATGTATACTCGTCGTAGTGAAACGCACAACCTGAGCGAGCAAAAAAGAAATCAAGCATGTTTTACCGAATGCATCTTTTTTGTCTACCCAGGTGCTGGCTCTTTAGACCATGTTGCTGAGCTTTATCCTTCAAACTGGCGCTGATCTTCGGGATATGTATCATTTCCACGGTATGCATATATATATATATATATATATATATATATATATATATATATATATATATATATATATATATATATATACACTTCGATGAAAGTTGACAGACATGACTTGAAGTAACTGAATTGAACCGGAACTGTTTTGAGGTAGAAAAGTTATCCGCAGCATTTCCGGGATCGCTCGATCCAGGTATGTTCCGGCGACATCTCCGAAAGCAGTGCAGACGAACATTTGGCGTTAGCGAACGCTACAATTGTCAAAGTAACAAGATCTTCGATTGATTTCGAGGTTTTGCCGAATGTGCTTCAAAACAATCCGCAGTACACAAACGACCACGGGGTGATAAACTCCTTGCGAAATCGAGGCTTGCTTTAATACTAAGTAAGGTGACATAAAAACTTAACGCCTTCTGTTGTTGAACGCCCTGTGCCGACGGTATGCGTGGCGATATTTATCTAGTGAAGATCACATGACAAAATGAGTACATCTTCCAACATAAATCGGCCGAATTACCTTAGCAGCTTGTTCTTAGACATGCAAAAATAGATGAGCAGAAGTTGTATTTCCTAATCATTTTGACACCTCTGCTGCGATTTATAAATAAGCACTGATTTGGTGCCATCGTGCTTACTCAATTCATTTCTATATTAACACTTTTTCCTAGTGCAATCATGTTCACTAAATATTCTTCAACTTTTGCCTTTCGATTGCCTTCACCATCCCTCTTCCCACCATTCCAGAATGCGGTACTTGGGAGGTTTGAAAGATCTTCTTCAGTAATGCTTCCCTCATTCTGGTACTAGCGTTTTCCAAGGAGTAAAACGTATTCTAATAGAAGAAGCAGAAACAGAATATTGTCTCGCAGGTTTCGGCGCGATCAATATGTCGACTAAATAAAGTGCTACATGCGCTACAATTGCACTCATGAATTTGGTACGCGGACGTCACTGAAAGCAATCGGTGTGAAACTGCTCCACATAACCAGTCGTACGTCGCAAATGCTTCTTGCAAGGTCGACAACGCAGCTTGTGCTATACATCACTGCCAGTAAGCCCTGTTTTATATTTATGGATATGATTGAAAGCTCAAACATTTGATTAAGTGGTCATATTGGCCACACTTCCCCCGAATTCGCTCTCTTTTCTTCTAGATTGAAATAAATCTTCGTGCGCATAATTTTTCGCACTTATGTGTATGTTCACAATGAGCGAATATCCGGCGCCTGACCGGTATAATGTCACACTGCACCAGTGGAAGCGGTGCTGAATACAGAGGGGTGTTACAAAAGCGGGCCAAATAACCATCGCTGGAAGAAGGCAACGCGCAAATAAAGTAACATGAACACAGTATTTTAGTCCATCAGTAATACCCTTTACGCAAGAAAAAAAAGTACAGTACAAAGCTTTCTTTTTTCATCAACAATTGGACGAACCGAATGATCGCGGTATGCGCAAGTCACGTAATGGTAGTCATTGGGCAGGGTCGCAAGCATTAATGACCAAAAATGCGCTGTGCGCTGATTTCATCCCTCAAGTAAGGTTTGTTTTCTTTCATCAGTAGTATTTAGGATAGTGCAAGGGGAAACCATATAACGAAAACAATTGCGTACGAATGCTCTTTTAATCAGCCAAGTAATCTTCCCTGCCCGATTATTAGCGCGACAAGAGATTCGCAGAAGTATTCTTAGCTCGTGGTGCAAAAAAATAAAAAAAACTTGAAACACGAAACAATTTTGTTTTTGCAACTTAGCGAAAATAGAACAGCTGCGTAAAGAGCTGGAAAACAGCGTGCAAAACTCACCCGACTTTCTCCTGCTACGGTGACCATGCAATAACGTCGAGAGAGAGAACAGCCTGAAGTAAACAGATAAAACGCAGAGGAATGAGAGCGGCACGATGTTCAAGGTCACTTCTCAGTATATGTCCGAAGCGGTCATCAGCCGCACCAATCTCAACACGGCTGTCACCGACACCATGGACTTTGAGCATTGTTCGTGTTGCATTGCTAGGCACGTTGCACAAGACATTGGTGCTATTAACACATTAGATGCAGATAGTCGCTCACTAACATTTTTCAAAACACTCGCACAAAACTTGTATAGCGCCGACACAAGCCGCGCTCAGCGCACGCGGCCGTCGTCAACTGCTCACAGGCGGCAACAGCTCGGCAGAAGCCAGCGGAGGCGATAGGTGAAGGAACTAGCGCAGCATTCTCTCTCGGGTCAGCGATGTCTTCGCGAAAAGAGCAACCGCGCACTCTGGAAACACGTGATCCAAAGGAAGGCTGCCACGACACCTGCTGGAAAAAGATCGCTCTGCCACGTGCCTTGCTGCCACTGTCCTGCGACGATGCTCTATGCGCAGGGCGCTCAGCTTCAGCAGCTGGCGCGCGGAGAGGAGCTGTGCGCGCGAGTGCGCGCTTCTTGAACGACCGCGCGTTTGCCGAAGCATACGCCGGTAGCGCGGGGTGAGAGGGCCCGACCGAGCGATTGGAGCGCCCAGCGCGGCCCTGGCGGGACTTCCTGGCGTCACGCCTGATGTTGCGCGCAGGAATGAGTGATGGGGGAGAAGAATGAAGAGTGTGCGTGCGGCGTGGAGAGGAGAGAGAAGAGAAAGGATGGAACAATCGAAGACGCCGAAGATGAAGGGAGGGAGCGTTAGAGAAACAACCTAGGAACCGAAGCACTATGCATGTCTTACTGATTTGTTGTTGTTTTTCTATCACATAGCTCCAAAAGGCTTCAATAAACATAGGCGTGTTATGCTTTGCTGAGTATTTACACTGAAGACAGCCAACACAGCGCTCCTTTTCTTCGTTGTTTGTCGGTTTGACGGAGGTCAAACGCTCTGGCGGCCGAGAGCTACTCCTCCAGCAATACTCTACAGGCGTCAGGTAGCGCACAAACGCCGAGCAACCACCTTCCCTTCGTAGCTCTAACTTAAGTCGTAAGAATGTTTTCCGAGGGGAGCCATTCCCAATTCCAATTATGCTCTCTTTCTTACCTGACGCCGAGCGATGGCTTTGACCCAGTGGCACGCGAACTATTTGAATTCGCGCTAAATCTCTTTTTCTTAGGAGTGTATCATCTCAGACATCAGCTTCCCCTTACCTTCACCCTGTTCTAGTAGACATGGCCTATCATACGAAAGAGGCATGGGAAAAGACTTTTATCCTGGTCTCTAAAGCCTTTCTTTCTTTCTTTCTTTCTTTCTTTCTTTCTTTCTTTCTTTCTTTCTTTCTTTCTTTCTTTCTTTCTTTCTTTCTTTCTTTCTTTCTTTCCTTCTTTCTTTCTTTCTTTCTTTCTTTCCCTTTCTTTCTTTCTTTCTTTTTTCCTTTCTTGCTTTCTTTCTTCTTACTTTATTTCCTTCCTTCTTTCTTTCATTTTCTTTCTTACTTCCTTTTTCTTTTTCTTTCTTTCGTTTATTCATTCTCTCTTTTTTCCAGTCCCTTACCTCCTTTCCCTCTTTCTTTCTTGCTCTATCAGTGCATAATTTACATTTTTGCTTAGGCAGCGTGGTGGCTACAGCGTCGGTCGAGCTGTGTTGCTGGAGTACCCTGAATCTTGGAACAGGTAGATTTTGTTAAAAAAGCTGCGGCTGCAGAGTGCAGGAGCGATGGGAAAATAGATCCAATACTGACTATGAGGCAGGCGAATTTTATTGTTGATGAAATAAATTGCGAACACTAGGAACTAGAGAAGAGAAGACCAGTGAGCACGAACACAATTGTGGAAGGCTATTTTTATTCCATGAAGTGCGCTGAAAAAGGAGGATGACAACAATATCACTTCAATGCAGTCCGTGGCTGCTAAATAAATTGCCCACACTGCCATTTCTTCTTGGGCCCGTGAGTAGACAAAAATCTACATGACAGCCCTTTTGCCAACAGTGACAGATAGCAATTGCAACCTAAATCAGGTACCGAACAGTTCTAAAGACACTGGATGGGTTTCTGCACGGTTGAATCAGGCCAGTATAGATAAGTTCAGCTGCGTTCATGCTTAAACATACATCTAGACAAGTACTGCGAACACGCGTAGAAAGTATGGGTGCGCGTTTGACTGTTATATTATATAACTACAGTGACTATCATTTCTTCGATTGAACTTGTGTATGATCATTTGGCTCAGTAGACGTGCCACCTAGAATGTCCACGAAGCTGAAACGAATGTAACGAATTACGAATACCGAATTTAACGAATGTATAAAAAAAGAGTTTTCCCATAATATTATATAAAGTAGCTTAATTCTACAATCACGAAAGGCACTGGTATTCGTGAGGCGTCAAATCTGTTTCACTTTCCGGGATGCGCTCTCGACCGTTTCTTTAAGCGTAGGCTAAAGCAAGGGCAGCTTCGAAGTCGGGTAGTATTGGGTAAAATGGCACGCCTACAGTGGTGGGTTAAAAAGCAAATATCGTGCTCTCAACGGCCGTGCCTCTGGCCTTTGCGCTTTGAGTGTCGAGATCATTGCCATGACTATCGGTAGCAGTCAGCACTACCCTAGAATTTGTCACGTGCTCTGAAGATAATATGAAGATATACGTGGCAAGAACGAGCCTCGCGCTCCCAGAAAAGCAAATCTGATTGTTCAAGTTTTAGCCTTGCGCGTATTACATTTTACAAAAAAGCACATTATCTCTAAAACTGTGCTTTAAGTGTTTTCATGATCGCGCCTGCTACTTATTTCAGTGCAAATTTCAACGCGCAGATGCAGATAGCTTGCGATGTCAAATTCTGATGCCGAGTTTCTTTGGGACGTTAAACCTCACCTAACCCTAACCCTTTGAATATGCTTGACAAAACTATAGGTTATCTTTAATACTTGCCCTGGGAATATGAGCCTTACAGGCCGTACACACTGAATACCAGCGTGCTGAGCGGTAGAAGAACGCCGCAAGGATCTGTGATTTCGCCGTTCCTCTTCAATTTTGCACTGATAACACTGCCCCCAGACTCGCAGCCATTAACGGGATACAGCATACGTTTTACGCGGACGCCATTACCATGTGGGTGAACAGGGGTGGTGATGCCCAAATAGAAAGTCTGCTTTCGGGAGCAGTCAACACCACTGAGACTTACACTCTAAGGGCGGATCTTGAATGTTGACACTATAAGTCCGAACTTCTTTTAGGTCGAGAAGGCCCCAATCGAAAGAACAGACCTCGGCCTCTTGAAATTAAGATAGAGCTCAAAGGACTGCCAATCAAACGTGTTCATTCCGAGTAACAACAGAAATTTAGCAAAATTAGATAAACCGACAACATTCACCCGAACAGCCAGACTAATCAAGCGAATAGCCAAACAGGAGGAGGGGCATGAAAGAACGCGACACCTGTAGACTCATTCAGGCTTTCGTCACCCCTCAGGCTAGTCTACACCCTGCCCTATCTCCACCTTTACCAAGACTAAAAGCAAAAGGTTGAATGTCTTATCCGGCAAGCTTACAAGACAGCACTAGGACTATCTAGAAACACCTCAACCAATAGGCTCCTAGCTCGTGGAATGCACAACATATTTGATGAACTCAAGGAAGTGCATTTAATATCGCAGTACCCCAGACTGGCACGCACCAAAGCCGGGAGGCTTGTCTTGCTGAGGCTGGCCATCAATGCCGACTTCATGGCGGACGATCCCAGGCAAATACCCACAGCAATCAGGAAGGAGCTTGTTATCAAGCCCCTCTTTAAAAATGTGCACCCCATTCACCACGAAGGCAGGCGACTAGCACGCGCACGTGCACTACACACCAAATGCAAAGGAAATCAGTCGGTTGCTTACGTCGATGCGGCCGAATATGAAGGCAGACCGAGATTTCGCGATTTATGCGGCCACTGGGGCCCGTGGGTCCACGCCTTCCAAAACCTTAGCTTCTGCTACTGTACGCACCAGAACATCCGAGGCTGCATAAGAAGCAGCCATCGCGCGCGCTGGCCGTCGCCTCTACCGAAGCAGATGTTATAATCAGTGACTCCAAAACAGCCGTACGGAATTTCGGGAGCGGCCGTCTATCGGCTGCCGCCAGGAATATCCTTAAAAGCTACCTTCCAGTCCCTGGTAGGACGATAGAACTGTTATGGGTTTCGGCTCACACGGGCAATTCCGGAAACGAGAGGGCTCACGAATATATGCCCGAGGTTTTTTCGGCCGAGCGGTGAGTACCTCGTCTCCCGCGAGCGCGAGGGAGGGCTTGCTCTCGTTCCATGATATAACTCGCCATTTTAGCTTGGGAAGGCGCACCTTTCCTCCCCCCACCCCCATAATTCACTAAGCAAGGCCCAGGCGACACTCTGGCGCCAGCTACAAACGCGCTCCTTCCCCTGCCCCAAAGTATATTTATATATATTCAAAGAGCAGGTTGACACTAAATGCAAAGAGTGTGACGCCGACACCACTTTAGACCACATTACATGGGGGTGCGCGGCCTATCCGCCACTCACCGTATGCGGCCAGCTCCATCTCTGGAGGAGTGGGAGGCCATGCTGCGCTGCTCGGACCCGGCCATCCAGGCTCGGGTCATTGAGTAGGCTGAAGAGATCGCCGACAGGACACAACTGGCGGCCATCTGGCGCGGCCAACAATCAAAAAGTCACCTCTTAAAGCAGATGAAAATAAATGTTTTCCCATCCATCCACCCCGAGAGCTTACCTATAGTATTGTGTAAAATATTTGCCAATATCATTCCGCTCCTCACAGCTATTGGCGACACAGAAACACGATTCTTTCATTTGCGGTAGATATCTTAAATACGTTCTTTATTACACTCGACCGCTATTTGCTGAGGATATCCATTGACGCCAGAGCCAGAATGTTGGTTTTGTATTCTTTGGTGCACTTGAAGCACGTTATAATTATGCGTGCGCCGTCAGAAACTGGATCGCTCTGTACAAAACACCGCAACATTCACCACAAGCAAGGGACAACGTTATATTCTCTAATGGCAAGTTAGGTGCGAATCTCGGGTTCCGTGCCATCTTGACCAATATTTCTAGACTCGGAAGCTCTCTTGTAGTTCACTCGATTTGCTAACATGAAAGGCCCAAAACGGATATTTTACATTCTTGGTACCCGTGTGCGCACATCTTAGTCAGATAATATCTGAGGCGACCCACAACACTTCAATGTTACATCCCAAAGCTAACAATGCAAAACCTACAATTGAACTTCGCTAATAATGGTAAAATTTGAAGAATTGAGAAAATACTGAAGCTTTCAGATTATGCAATGTGACCTGCAAAAGCCCTCAACTGGGTAGAGTGGTCTTGGACACTTAGCCTTTATTTAAAACTCATAACATTTAGCTCGGACAAGAAAGGTCACGCGTTTCGGCGAAAACCACAATTTATATTAAAAATAGGCTTTTGAAAGTGTTCAAATTATTTTCTATAAATAGTATCACTTTTTACAAACATTGTAAAACGTCTTGGGGTCAGATAACAAACCTGTAATAATTAACGTTTTAAGGGTTGCATTACAATATTTGTTGTTTATAAGTGGAAAAAACAATATCTCCTTTCAGAAGCTATAAAACGCAGTTTTTCTTGAACTTGCTGAACCAGTTCTCGCCTTTTATCGCGCAGCTCTTATATCGCGTGCACCCGCGCACCGCGCGCGACGATGTATATAAAAGTTCCTAGTGCAGCGGTTTATATAGCACACGTATTTTTAGCCAGCACAGCGAAGCGCTCAAAATCACAAAGGACGAGTAGGGGACAGGACAATAGCGAATAGGATGATGAACCAACACGCCCAAACATTTTCCCGTCTTTTTAGCGCCACCTGCACTCCCGGACTCACCTGGGGTCGCAGCTCCAGCTAAGGCGTGGGGCCGAATGTCACATGCAACATGCGCTATAGTATGAGACGGCGACTGCTTGTTGCACAAGGAACAACAATCAGCAGGAACCCTGAAGTTGCCGAGAGGGATGTACTTGCATCGGATGCATCACAGGAGTGCGCCATTCTGCAGTTTGTTTAGTCTAATTTCATTTGAAATGCTTAGCTTCATTTGGTTTTTGAGGTCTAACTTTCTAAAGCGTCCCAACGTCATCGGCGTCAGTTGTCTACCGCCCTCATCACTGATGCCCCAGTGTGGCTTCTATTTTGGACCGCGGGAGTTTGCGACACATTTGAGTGGGTAGTGGCTGCGTAGTATTGGCCAGACTATAAAGGACCTCTCTATAGTGAGGTTCGAAGTAATGCCCGCAGATGAGAGCCCCAAGCCCGCTGTGCTTTAAGCGGTGCGGGCTGGAGACCATTAGTTTTCGTTTTTAATAATTATCCTCACTAACTTCAGATGAGAGCCCTGTGAATGCTTCTGGAGAGGAAATTGATTTTTGGCGCTTTCCTTTCCCTGAAGGTGAATACTTGGGATGACTTGGATAGGAAACAGAAGATGTGGGTTGGGAAAGGAATGAAGTCAGCGGATAGCTGGATAAAGCATCGACTTCCTCATTTTCTTTCCCTGATTTGTAAAAACTGTTAGGTCGAATAAATGGATACCCTTAATCCGGCGCACGGCACGCTGTGTCAACTGCGCATGCATGTTAGGAAATATTTTCTTATAGTAATGCAGATAATCAGACAGGCATGGCATCATAAAAAGGGTTTTATTACGAAAACGCAATGATTCGGTGACATACTTTGTAATTATAGTGCCAATTAAAGGAAGTGCGCGGCGAGAGAAAGAAAGAGAAAAAGAGAAACTTAATGTCTTGGCAAAGGCTCACGGATGATCATCTTTAGCGCAGGATGACAACAATCTGGCTCTGAAGATCAGCTTGCTCTTGGCCCATATTGGCATACATTTCACACAAAGACGTACTCTTCTGTCCAAATTTTAAATAGCAGTAAATGTCGAGCGTGCCTAGACCTCTGCCTAGATTCCCATAAGGCCCTAGCAGAACAGATACATGTCTCTTGCGTTGTAAATAGCTGCGCCAAGTTTTGGATTCCATACGATGGCAAGTAAGCGGAGAATACACAAGTGACCCATCTCGCTAGATGAACTAGCCCAGTTGCTAGATGAACTAGCACCTTGGCGTAAATAGCTTTATCTAACAATTACTTGTAATAGCTTTGGGGAAATGAAATGAGGCTCACGGGCCAGTCTTTGTATACCGAAGTAGTTAGATACAGGAAGAAAATTGTACGGGGAATCCTGAAGCCTTAGCGCATACCGAAAAAATCCGAAAATCTAGCGAATATATCCAGCTTTCTCCTGCTTATTACTTTATTCCTTGAATTTAATCTTTTCGTGGGGTTAATGCGAAGTTAATTCATAGCAAGTTGATTTTAGCACGCGGCGCATATAAGAGCTTTCTTCCAATATTTTCATAGCAGATGCATAAGGCTGGATAAATGCTAATTATTTGGATACGCAAATGATACGTGTCGTATCGCGAAGTGTTATTAAAGCTGCGGAACTACCTCGCCTTGTTCACACTCTTTCCGCTTACCCTGTGATAAGGTGGCTTATTAAAGCGCTTTGCTCCAGCCACCGCAGTGCACTTCTTTCGTTTCCGGAATAAAGTAGTTCGTGTCTGATCTATGCTGCCTCAGTTGTCTTGCCTAAAACACGACATACAGGCGACGAGGATGGTGAATCTGCGCCTGTGTTACGCCCACTGAAGACTTTCAGCACAAGAGAAAGAACTGCAGCATGCACGACAGCGGGAATGCCTTCACCATGACTACTTTCGGGCAAGTTGAGCATTTCATTGATTGTACGACTAATAGGCTTTTGTATGAAGACTTAAGACTTAAAAGTCGTAAGACATAACAGTAGACGTGCTCCTGAGTTTGATCGGACCGAAAACTTAGCACTTCTCAAGTCACTGACTATTCCGGATAAGCCGTCATCTAAACCGTATGCGCAGCTCGTAACGCTACATCAAAGTCCCTTGTCTCCGAGGCCGTCAGTTATTGCGAAAGAGCAAAATGACACCGCCGGTCACCGAAAAAAAACCTGAAACCTTATCGTAGTTCATGGCCGAGAAAAGATGGCTTGCTCACACATGCGATTTCGGCGAATTCGTAGATAAGTCACTGCGCGGCCGATTTCTCTCCGGGTTGCAGCGCGTCGACATCCAACGGCATTTGTTTGCCGAAGGTAATGCCCTGACTTTCTAAAACGCTGTCGAGCGTGCGTTGTCTTTTGAAGCAGCAGTGCGAAATGCGACAGAAGCGCACGTAGTTCACGAAAGGAATGCGGAGCTACTTAAAATGCTCAGCTCAAGGCCAACTTCCCAAGAATAGTTAGTGCAATGTTGTCGATGCGGCTTGCCGAAGCACGGAGCAGCATCTTGTCCACATTCTCAAGCAACTGGTTATAAGGGCCAAAAGAAGGAACACATTCAACGAGCTTGACAAAGTCGTCCGCGACGTGTGAAATCAATCACAGTAAGCGCATTCCATAGACAAACGAAACTTTATCTGAATAACGTCACTTTAGACGTACGTCTAGCGCGTTTTATGGTGACCGTCAAAGTTAACTGTGTACCGTTACAGAGGGAGCTGGACACCGGAGCTGTTGTCTCGATAATTTCGCACAACCACTGCAGGAGGCTTTTTCCAGATATGCACCCGCAATGAACCAGTCTTCAACTACGCACGTACTCAGTGAAGTAATCAAGCCCATAGTAGTGCTTGAAGTCAACGTGAAAACGAACGGCCAAAAGCAGCGTTTACCGCTCTACATGGTGGCACAAGACGGACACGCACTTCTAGGGCGGTAGTTGCTACAAACGATTCGGCTTGACTGGAGCCGCATCTGGGAGCTGAACGCCGTTCACTGTAAAAACAAAAAGACCTTTTTGGGCATTTGTCTGATTCAAAACACCCTTACACCCTCAGTCTAGGGTGTTCGTGCCATTGGAAATCACCTCTTGCATGCCAAAGGGGTGCTTTGGTTGGAGAATATGCCTTAGGGTGTTACGGGCAAGCAATATCACCTAACATGCTGGGGGTATATGGGTGCGTAACTTCGTAGCCTTTTATACACAAGCGGCGCTGCTAATATTACCCAACACCTAAATAAAGCACCAAAAGTAACGTAAGCATCAAAAGTAACGCTAAAATTAAAATTACACACGAGTGCTTTCTAAAAATGAAACAAAAACTGAAAGAAAATTTGACCGCCAGGAGGCCGCCGGTAGCTACGAACGCTCTTTTCAAATTTCACAATATGGCCGTTAGCATTGTGGGGTGCGTTTCGACCACGTTTCGGCGAATGCTGAATGTGCTTCTTCGATTGTGTACCCTCGTGAAATGTGTTGCATTTCCCATGCATATGTGTTCAGAAGTGTGTACGCTTGTGAAATGCCTTCTACATGTGGTGTTTAACGCAAACGGGCATTTATAGTGTCGGCAAGTGTCCGGGCTTCTTTTTGCTTTGCTCAGGCCGAAGGACTGCTGCACCGCTTTATGTTTGAGATGTTCGAAAGAAGGAGGCATGGACGAGTTTTTTTCTGCGTGACTAAGAGGTATATGCACCGACTACATTGCACTCGCGCTGAAATCGCACTGGTTGGTTCGGTGCCGGTGATACGAGGGCGGACAGCGTACTTTGCGGCTAACGCAATCGTCTGTAAAGGGAAGCCTATTCTCACGCATATTGCGCTTTGTGGGAACAGTGTCCTACCGGATTGCTGCATTTGGTGTCTTTTTGTGCCGGAACGCTCCAGAATTGAAATGAAAACGTGAGACACGCGCTTGTTTTCACCTGGCTGCCAAAATGACATCGCACATGTGGTAGATGTCGCGGCGAGTTACGCAGATTTCGCGCAAGAACATCAGTCTCAACTTTCTTGAACAGAAATAACATGCTACGTTTCCTTGCATTTTGTACGTGCAGGAGGATCACGAAACGATTTTCGTTTCTTGACAGTTTGATACTTGCGCTCAGTTCGCAACGACTCGGTTTTGTTCTACGGTTTCCGTTCGTGCGGCAAGGTCATGTTGGCGTACTACCTTAATTCTCCTAGCACTCTCGATTCCCCCTTCCCCCTTCCTCCCTTATCTCTTACACTTCGCGCTCGCTCTCCTGAAACCTCTTTCATGCTTCGTCGTCATCTTTCACTCGGAGCGCTGCGACCCCCCCCCCCCCTTTTTTTTTTTCATTTACTCTGAGCATAGGCGCGCACCGTCCTGCTGCTCGGGGAGCGTCCTCCCGCAGCCCTTCTGTTTAAACTTTTTGTTCGAGGAGGCTATGTTCGTTCTCGGCGGCCGTTCAGCGCTGCACGCCTCTGCGCTCGTGCTCTCGGCATCGAAGTGCGCTGGTCGGCCGGCCTGGTTGCATAATAGTTTATTCCAAACTGCGTAAACTATATGAAGCTATCATCAGCCTATGTTAACTTCCCCGCGTCTGGATTTGCCTTTTTTAATCACAATGGGAGCATTTTTCATTTTACGGGGACCATATTTTGCGGTTGCATGGAGTGTGAAGTTGCATTTTTATTATGCTGCTTTTGTTATGGCGTTCACTTTCGCTCTCGAAGAATCATTTAGGTACGTATTTTATTTTCAGCAAGACTTCAATTAAGGCACTTGTACACGTGCTAAGTCAGCTAATGTGGTTCAAACTATCCAGTTTTCATTATTTTTGTGGTCACATTTCAACATAACTGTTTGACCGCATTACTTGATTTTTGTAGTGTCTTTGGACTATAATAAATGGATATTCGATGCTGATGCCTCAGCATTCAAGTAGAGGTCGACAGCTTGAATTATGCGGCCAAATATTGTACCGGATGTTGCTATTACAGAGTTTGATTCTGACCAGATGTTTACTTTTTTTTGTCTTTTGCTTAAATGTACATATGAAGTGGTTATCATAGCCTTAGTCGCATATGTTTGCCTTCTTTGCTCATCACATTGCGCATATTGCAGGGAAATTTGTGACTTACTGTTATTAAAAAATTTGTAATGTATGTGTTTAAAGCAGTTTACTGATTTAAAGGGCCCAGAAAACAATTTGACTTTCATATGCTAACGCTGCATGTCTGTAGATTGTCTCTAAGAATTGAAGCCTACTTTTTAAAGCTGAGCGGGGACCCTTAGTTTAGAGATATATTACATATTTTATTGCCATTCAGCCGTGTGCCAAGTTGAGGGAAGGAGGATCATAATTTTTGCTTTATTTTTTATATTAGACTTTCCTTAATATTGCTTGCAGTTTGGCGATGAGTGGCAAAATACTGATGGTTTTTTTTTCAGTTTTCTAACCTTAGTAAATATTTGTATTTGCTGTTTGCTAATGCCAGTTTTTTTTTTTTCAGATATGTACAAAGGCATCAATTGCCTTAGCTTGTGTACAATGATTTTTAATATTCAGTTACTTGAAACATTGAGTAAAATGAATTCTTTATGGCTACCATTCACACAAACTTGCAGTTCTTACATGACGTCAACATGCTGATCAAGAAGGACGGCAAAGAGGCACTTGAAATTGGCCTTAACAAGACACTTGTCTTGGTTTTGAAGGACACAATTCGTGCAAGAAAAAAGGACATTGCCCGGGTGCTCGAAGTATGTTCTGAGGGAATGCGTGAAAGGAGAAAGAAGCGTAAGTATTAAGCTGTTTCCTTCTGTTTGCTGCATGTGCTATCTAATTGGCAGTTTTTCGCTAAATGCCTACATTTTTGCCATTTTGCATTGCCTTATAGATATACTAAAAACATGGCTGAGCATCAGAAAGAATAATAAAACCATAACTAGCCTGTGCATTTCTTCATATGTAACAATTTTCGCATTAGCTAAATTTAAATTACCTATTGTTCTTCTCCATTGTAATGGTGCAGCCTTTTCGAATCTGTTCAACTAGTAGCAGAAAATTATGTGATACCTGACTCAAATCTTCACAAGCTTTGCTAATTTTTGCTGTCAGATGTTTGGCTTTCAGTTTGCGTGCCTCTACATGTTTTCAATTTTGTTTATTTGCCTTCCTAAATTAGACAATAAATAATCCCCTCAAAACTCGGCTGTCTCTTTTTACCTGCAAGGAGGTACACCATTGTTGTGTTGCTTATTTCTATTGTAGATGTACAGACAGTATGCATTCTGCAACTCTTGGCAAACATTCGGAACCAGCCGGGAGCTCTGGATGTTGTTTGTATCATTTGTAAGTTTTCTCTTTCTCATTTGAATATTCAGGAAGCCTACTTGAAATCGACATTATTAGCGAATTTTCTTTGTTTCTAAAATGGTTTACAGTCTAACTTGTAATATGTATTAGTGATTCATTGTTCAAATAGAAATACTACACAAGTTTTCATCACAGCTGTGAATTCTTTGCTGTGAAAGGATTATTTGCACTGTAAGTACAATCAAAAGCACTTTTAAGAGACTCCTGCCATCACATGCTTACCACGTCGTATTGCATACAAGAGTCACCTGATGAAGCACTGGTAATGTCAAGATTGGTGCAGTGTGCGATTTGACTAAGCACTGTGCTGCAGTGGACCAGCAGTGCTTTATCAGATGGCTCTTGCAGGCAGCTTGGTGGGGTTTAGCATTTGCTGGAAAGGGGTCTCTCAACCTGCTCATGCATGCTAGTACCTAGCATATTCCTAATGTCTGGAATATATAATCTGAGACAGCTTCAAAAGAAGTATTTGCCACATTGTCTTATCCTACAGGCTTCTGAAGGTGGGTAATGCAGTTTAATAGTTGTTTTAAAAAAATGCTGTATTTTGCTAGCCAAGTTTGAAATGATGTAATAATTTTAATTCTTCTGAGATTAGATTTACCACGTTGGTTGGGAGAAAATACTGCTGTGTTTCAAGGTTCATGCTGTATAAATATAATGCCTTCAACTACAGATGCTAACATTTCATGCATAACCATGTGGCACTGTCATAGACATTCTCATTTATAGTAAACATTCCCAATAAATCCAAATTGTTATTTTTTCATTTCAAGTTAGTCAACATATTTTTAGTATTCGAACCTTTAGTATTTCAAAGTGCTCAGACTGCCTGCCGCTATAACGATTACAACTTCTTGAACACTTGAGCTTCCTGCCGCCTCTTGAGGCTCACCACTGATGTTCTGGATGTCTATGCATACAATGTGTTATGCGTGGAAAATGTTTTAACATACCATGCTTCAGTGTAGACATTTTTAGAGCTTCCGCTAATTGGTTGTTTGGTAATGCTCTGCTGTTGCACATGTAATTGTCACTCAACTCAAAGCTCCAGTGTACACTTTCAATAAATAATGTGTGATGAAGTTTCAGAACTGCCACATAGAGCAGCGAGAACACTTTTTCCTTGTTACTAAACCTTAAATGTAAACACTTCAGGAAGCATTGCGATGCCCTAAGGCTTGGCTGGTTCATACTTAGCACAAGAAGACGTGCAAAAGTTCAGGAATGCATTATGTGTTATGTATTTATTTATTTTTTATTTATTTTATTTATTACATGCACTTTGATTTTTTTTTGTAGTGCCCCATCACTAAGTATGCTCTTTCCACGTTTTTTTTGTTTGGTTCTGCAGTATCTACTTGGCCAGTGCAAGGTATGTTGTAGGCCTTGTTTGAAGCCTTCAATTGAGCCAGCTGTTAATATTTTAGTAGTAAACACCGTGCTCCAGTGCTGTTTATTCTTTATTTACGTATTTAACTATCATAATAAGCATTCCAGTTCATGTGAAATGAAAAGTTCGTGGGGCAGCATAGAAGTTCTCTAATCCAGGTGCTTTTGATGAGTGTAGCCATTTTGGTTCGATAAAATAGCTTGCACAATCTAAAATTACCATGCAACAGCATGCTGCATGAATAAAAATGGGTTGACCTTATGTGCTCTCATTTATGAATTGATCAGACTGCTGGCTTTGTGCCTCCTGAACCAACCATAACAGTATACTCTGCATTGTTAATTGTGAGATAACCACCAGTGGTTTCCGATAGGGCCCTTTTCCAGCACACTGCTGTACACTAAAGGGGCATTGGCGTATTCTAAATATAGAGTAGAAAATATCTTGAATTTGCTTTTTGCCAGGTCCAGTGCATATTTATACAGCTGCTCTGTTATGCACTTCGTTCACAATTTTATCAAGGAACAGGAAGAAAAGCCTGCCACGCCGTGCGTCGGATATACTGGGAGCAGCATCAAAGAAGCTGAAGAGCATTTCCCCTTCATTCAGCAGCGGAAGCTTCTTCGAGTCATCGACTCTACTTAGGGTATTGTTCCAATAATGGGTCGATTTTGGCTGTTCAGTCTGACATATGACAAGGGGTCCGACAATTTGTGCTGCTTTATAGAGCACCCTTTTTTGGGCGTCTGCGTGTCGAAGCCAAGATGCGCAGCACGACGCTTTATTTCATCGCTTAAGGCAGAATTTTATGCAAGCGCACGCGTTGACACTGACAAAGCATAGGATTAATATTGTGTACTGCAATTATTGTTGCATACGACTTAAAGTTTTGTTGTTGTTTTTTAAGAAATGTCACCATGCTGTTGTGTTCATTGTTCGGTTCTGTTTTTGAAAAAAATTGTATACTTTGTTGTCTGAATTTGTTGGAACTGTTTTGCTTCTTTCATTTTTTTAGGTATTTACGTACATACCATGTATGTTTTTGCCCGTCTGCTAGGCTCTCGGTGGAGAGTGGCAGTATTGTTAAATAAATGAGGTTCCATAGCGCGCATCAATGAAGAAACAGAACACAAGTGCCCCCCTGCCCCTCCCCCCCCCCCTCCACCAGCACCCGAGCACCCACTAGCCCAAACCCTGACCCTTCTATGCCGAATAAAAGACTTCCAGTTTCCTTCTGTGTGACACTTTTTTTGTAACATGCTCTGTGAATGTGAAAAAAACTATCATACTGGCATGGGCCATTCGAGATGTCAAAATAATGGCATGCAGCATCTCTTTACATGCTCATTTCGCATTACAGGTGATTAAAAGGAATACCATTGAGCTTGATTGCAAATGTGCACATAGTAAAAGCATTAAGGAACGTTTAGTGGCAAAAGTAATTCCTAATTAGGGAATGCAATATATGGACGTTATCGGCACTGATTTTTATCAAGAGGTGTAAGGGTGCAATGCCACTGCTTCCACCCTGCAATAGGGTGTAAAGGTGATGAAAACACCCCAGTGCATTGCCCCATAGAAGGGTGTTATGACCAACCGAAGCACCATCTTTGAGGGTGTATTGGCACTCTGAAGCCACTTTTTTTCAAGGGTGCATGGGTGTTAGTTATAGACGCGAAAGCACCTAATAAGGTGTTTTTGTTTTTACAGTGTTAGACGTTTGCCTTATGCGACCGAAGAGTCGTCGGAGAAACTTCAGGCCCTACTACGTAAGTACACGCAACTGTTCAGCGAATACTTGGACAATATAAATGATGAGACAGCTACTATTTATTTCAAAGAGAATTAGGAGCCTATAGTTTTGAAGTCAAGGACGGTGACGTTCCCATTACGCCCGGCATTAGAACAGGAACTTGTGAACTAGAAACGCTTGCGTTATCTCACCAGTGGCCAGCAGCAAGTTTGCTACGCTGGTTGAGCCGGTCATTAAAGTAGATGGCTCGATAAGACTGCGGCGACTACAAGGTCACCCTGAATCCAATTCTAGACACTGAGCATTATCCGCTTTCAAGAGCAGACGAGCTTTTTGCTATCCTTGCGGGACGAAATAAGTTCTCGAAACGACCTTAGCCGAGCATAACAGCTGGCAGAAATGGACGAACAGTCCAAAGAATACTTGACGCTAAATACACAGAAAAGGTTGCACGTGGTCAACCGCCTACCATTTGGCATAGCTTCAGCTTCTGCAATCTTTCAAAGGATAATGGATAACAAGCTCAAATGACTCGAAGGGGTTGCATGTTACATTGATGACATCCTCGTAACGGGAAAAACTGATGACGAGCACCTGCGTGACCACTAAGCTGTTCTGAACCGCTTGTCATGAAGAGGCGTTAAGATGAAGATGGCCAAAGGTCAGTTCTTTAAGGACCAGCTAAAGTACCTCGGTCACATTGTAAGCGCTGATTGCGTGCGTCCAGCCGATGACAAAGTGGCAGCTGTTTAAAAAGCACCGAGGCCAAATGACAAGCATCAGCGGTGGTCCCTGCTTTGCCTAGTTAATTAATATGGAAAGTCCTTTCCAAATCTATCCAGTGTAATCGCACCGCTAAACAGACGTTTACGCAGTGATGTACACGTGGCGTGCAGCAGGTAATGCGAGTACGCCTTCTTTGAAGTTAAGAAGCCGTGGTCAATGCCACCCGTGCTTACCCACTACGAGCCCGGATTGCTACCACAGCTGCTTTGCGACGCATCAGCATAGGTAACCTGCGCTGCATAGGTAGCGCTGTAACTGTCCCGCAGCCTTACTCGAAAATGCTGCTGTTAGCCACTTGGTTCGCGATAAACGACCGGGCATGTTCAGCCCCATTATAGATGCGCGTGTGACAAATAACGTCCTTTGCAGGCGCTCTGGATATAGCCCATTTATCTGGCACACGCCAAGCAAATCTTCGACAGAGCCTGCGACATGATTCCTGTCAGCTCATGCAGATGGTGTGAAAAGGCCCTAAAAAGCCGCTTCATAAGTATTTTCTCTTCTCGCTAGGATATATGTTACGGCGCGGCGATCGACACAGCAAACTTCATTGCAGGTTGCCTATACGTCATCGGAGCCGTGCTCTCTCATGCCCTACCAAATGGTATGTGCAAGCCAATTGCATGCGCGTCGAGAAAATTGACTAAGGCAAAGGCTCACTACAGCCAAATTCAGAAAGAGGCACTCGCCATAATTTTTGGCGTGAAAACGTTTCACTACTACCTCTATGGCCTTGCCTTCTTACTCGTAAGCGATCATAAGCCATTGCAAACTATTATTTGGTGCAAGCCAGGCATTCCTACAATTGCAGCATTGGGCTGTTTTGTTATCTGCCTACAACAACACGCTCAAGTACAAGTCGTCAGCAGAAAACACGGACCCGGATTGCCTTTCGTGACTGCCGTTGCATGGCAATGATGATGAAGCACCGGAAGATCAACGTTTAGCTTTCGACTCGCTTCCGGTAAACTGCTGTGACGTAGCAAGCAAGACCTGTCGTGACGCTATACATCGTGACCCTATACTCAAAGCAGCCATGCAGTACTGAGCGGCTGACCGAATCGCGCTCCGAATGACGAACTGAAGCCATTCTTCTACAGACGTTTGGAGTTGTCTTTGCAGCAAAGATGCCTTGTCCTGAGAACTCGTGTCATTCGTGAGCGCTTCCAGTCGATCATGCTTGAGGAGCGGCATCAGGGGCAACCTGGAATTGTCAGGATGAAAGAGTCGGAGAGAAGTTACGTGTGGGAGCCAACAATTCATAGAGACATCGAACAGAAAGTGAGCGCATGTCAGTCATGTCAGTCGCAGCGCAACATGCAGTGCCCTGCTCAGCCTCATCCATGGGTGTGGCCTAGTCGGCCCTGGGAACGGATTCACATCGATTTCGCACGCCCATTCAGTGATGCGATGCTCTTGATAGTCATAGACTTTCATTCTAAGTGGCCAGAAATGTTTGAAATGAAAGATACATACGCAGAGAAAACCATTGACCTTCTTCATAAACATTTCTGTCGTTTTGGTTTTCCAGAGACGCATCAGATAACGGTCCACAATTTACGCCGGACGCGTTCTCAAAATACATGCCCAGCATTGGCACCCGTCATGTTCGCACAGTGCCATATCATCCAAGCAGCAATGAACAGGCTAAGCGCCTAAGCGCTTCGTTAATTTGTTGAAATCTGCGTTGCGTAAGAACCCGTCCGTACCCCTACGTTCATCTATTACTGATTTTTTTTTTTTGGCGTATCGTAATATTCCTCATGCAACCACCTGGGAAGTTGCTGCTCTCCTCCTGCTTGTCAGACGTCTTCACACAAGTTTAGAGCTTGTCGAGCTTTCAATCCAATCAAAAGTATCGGCTAAGCAGTTTGACCAAACCTTAAGGCGTAAGTCATGCTATCACAAGGAGCGACTTTTTAATTTTGCTGATAGTGTAAAGGTCAGGAAATTTTGACCAAAGCTGGTCTGGTCTCGTACCGCTTAAGTGTCGTAACTCCTAGAGGTAGGTTTCAGTGGGTTTGCCACAAGAACCACATCGTCCGACTGGGAGACGAGACCATCCGACCGCTCTGTTCCGTGAACAGGAAATACGTGCGGTGGGATGTGGTGTCGCGAAGTTTTATCTAAGCTGCGGAACTATACCTGGCCTCGGCCACGCTCTCTCCGCTTACCCTTGCCACCATGATAAGGTGGCTTATTAAATCACGTTGCGCCAGCCACGACAGTGCATTTCTTTCGTTTCCGTTATCACGGAATAAAGCCGTTCCTGTGTGAGCTATCCTGCCTCAGTTTGGCTTGCCTAAAGCACGACAATACGCCCACAGAATGCAATACAACTTTTTTTTTCTACAAGGCATGGCGTCACGCTTGACGTCAACAGTAGCGCGGGTACCTCGGCAGAAGGTGCGATTTTGTTTTTATAAACGATCGACACTGTCAGGTGGCGGGGAATCCGCCAGAGTAAGACGGCGACAACAATTCAAAACGCAGAGAAACAAACTCATTGGCGATGCCAGTAAAGCTCAGGCTTGGTGCAAGGCTTTCTGTGGCAATCAGCCACCTCTTATTTGGATCGCACAAATATATAAAACCCATTGTGTGTTATTCCGAGCAAATTTTGTAGAGCTGCCGTCCAATAAATGTAACTTATCCGGAAGTCTAACGCCATCTAGCCAGAAACTCTAAAACAAAGAAAATGTAATTTTACACAGCAAAATCAAAAGGTAGACTGTTAATGGCTTGTGGGCGACTAAAGAAATAGAAAAGGTAACTTCACCTAAAAGACGTAATTTATTGGTTTGCCTTTTTTTAGAACATGCCACTGTTTGTCCTCGGATCATATGCCAACATTAGGAGGAGCTTGTAAGAGTTTATTCCTTGCGTCCAGATGGCACAGTTGTGATAGGCGCTTTGAAGACACTGATCCTAAGGATTTGGCAGAGCGTACGCCGTGACATTCCATCAATGATTACCGCTTTTGCTTCGACCACTTCACTGGAACTGACATACGGACCTAATAATAAGTGAGCAAGATTTAAGGGCGCTGATTCATCTCTGATTATCCACTGAAAAGTGCGTTCACAAATATGTCTATATACTGCGCTCATATTTTCATTACATTTTTATGCATTGAGGACTCGCACGATTATTAAAATTTGCATTAAAAGAAACGGAATTCATTATTCAAATTTTCTTCAATTCAGTCAGCGAATTCTATTGCCTTCTTTCTCATTTTTTGGGGTTTGGTGTACGCTTCTCTATTGAAGTATAGGCTGCTCGCTATATAAGGCTTCATGCTAACCATTTCGATGTTCAAGCAACAACTAATAAAATGTGTTAACGCAGATATTCTCCAAATCATCGCGTGCTCCTAATCCATTTCTATGTCTGGTAAACTCCTTTAGATGTTTTCGCAATGAAGATGTGATGTATATGAGCTTTCATACGTTATAATAAAATATCAGAAACATACTCGCCTAGAAATGTTTATTTCAATGCCTAAATTTTACATGTAGGCGCTTCACAGTATTCAGGCTGTCAGTGCTGTGAAGGACAAATTACGCAACATACAATGCACTCATTGTTTATTGGCCGTGCTCGCTGGAAGACATTACGAGCATTTCGACGCTATTGCCAACCCAACGCCTATTTTGTTGCTTAAAGGCAGGCAAGTAGCGAGGAGCTCCCCCGACGGGCTTCGCCGTATGCGGGTAATGGACGGAAATGTGGCGAAAAAGCTATAGTTCTCAAAGAAGAAAGTGAATTAAACGAAGTGCGGTTTTATCAAGCAGTCGTGCACTGTGACCACGCTGTGCTCTTCGTTCCCACCCTCATCCCATCCCAAGGAACCTTGTCGAACTTGCTATCTTAGGGGGGGGGGGGGGGGTACACGCAGCTGCGAACTGTGGTGGCAAGAGCGCGCGCTACTCCGGCTGCGGAGTTGGTTAACGCGGACGGCGATGGCGACGACACCGTGAAAAGAAGAAACGGGCGCAAAAGAGCTGCCCTCTAAAAAGGTACAACGCTATAGTTGAGTTGCATCAGGTTGCAAAGGGAGGAACTGGCACTGTCTAAGAAAAGGACGCAGTGGCGGCTCGGGCTCGGCCGGTAATCAACCTCATGTTGGGAAAGAAAGTGGAAAAAGAGAGAGCCGTAGTGGAGGGCTAGGGAGTAATTACAACCACCTGGGGATCTTTAACGTGCGCTGATATCGCACAGCACACGGACACTACTTTGTTTCCGTTCCCAAGTACGCGGGATCGAATCCCGGCTTCGGCGGCAGCTTTTCGATGGAGGCGAAAAGCAAGGCGCCCGTGTGCTGTGCGATGTCAGTGCACGTTAAAGAACCCCAGGTGGTCGAAATTACCGGAGTCCTCCACTACGGCGTCCCTCATAGCCTGAGTCGCTTTGGGACGTTAAACCCCACAAACCAACCAACCAACTACTTTGTTTCCATTGAAACGCAGCCGGTCGGGTTCGTAATTACAGAAACAAAAAAAGAAATGAGAAAAATTGAGAAAGGCGATCAAACGTTTCAGAAGGCTCAGCATGAATAGTGAATGCTTGATGATTGTGAGAAATTTTGGAGCGTACAACTGATCTTGAGTTATTGAAATAAATGAAAATTGAAAAATGCGTTCAAAGGTGTCAAAAATCCCAGAACGGAAAGCCAATGTCCACTGATAATGAGAGTCCTGGTATAAAATAAAAAAATATAAAGACAAAGAAAAATGAACAAGGTTTTTACAATACAAAACTGCAAAACATCGTCCACATGTGTGAAACGCTATCGCCTGACACCTTTAACTGCGGAGCTTAATTTTCCTCTAGTTTTCGCTATACGCTCGTAAGGTCGAACACACTATCAACCGAACAACAGAGTGGCGCACTCGATCGATGTTCTGCGCTAAGGAATATGAAACAACTTCGTTTTATATTGAATTCTTGAATAAATAATCGAGTTATCTTAGGGATGAAATTTAAATGGGCGCTGGAAACATTTCTTATAGCCATGTTGTCTATCGAGTGAAAAGCCTTAGTAAGAGACACGCCTTCTCCATCCTATGAAATATCACTCAATGGAATGTTCACGTGCTGCAGATCTCCAGAAACTTAGTATAGAATAGAACCTAGGCTGAGAAGCTAGCTCTAAAGAACCTAGTCGCATGTATTTCGGTTCTTACGCAATGTCTGGGCATCAGGTTTATGAGAATATGGACTTTACAGGAGCAACCTGGGCTATGTACAAACACTGTTCAGTGGCAATGGCCCAAAACAAGAGCGTACGACGCGCAATTAAGCCTAAGTGAATAGAGCACAAACACATTCGAAACAGTGCTGAGGAATTTTGAATCGTTTTAGTTGTTTCTTTGTATCTAGGCAATGTTAATAGGTTAGGATTACCCGAGAGAAGTTTTGGAAACTAATACCAATTATGAGGAAGGTTTATAAACATGAACCATCCTCACGTTGAAGTAAAACTTCTTGCCCGGCTAGTTTGTTCATGATTGTACGGGAGCAGCAAAGTTAACGCAAAGCAGACGAACACAAGGCAGGTAGACACGAAACGCACTGTTGTGCTGTCTACCTGCCTTGTGTTCCTTATTTTTGCGCTAACTTTTATACCGTACAATCTTTCTCACAATGGTCTATTTGTATTAGGTAAGACCATTCTAAGAAAAGTGAGGGCTTTTCTGAGGAGATAGAAGATTCGCTTGTAAAGCTGGAACTTGGCAGAACTTCAAAAACAAAGCTTCTGTGTAGTCATGCAAATTATCAAACCTGCAAATTAATATGTAAAGTGTTAAATTAAACCTGTAGGGAAATAGCCAATATTTCGGCTCTTTCATTTGAAGTATAGGACTAGCGCTAAAGACGAGGACACAGAAAAAAGGGGCACACAGGACGAGCGCTAATAATTCAAATGTATTTCAGCCAACTATCCCATCTTTCTACTTTGACGGCTTTCTTCCCGCTCGTTGGGAAAGCACTAATGCTATGAAATGCAGTGCTTCGGTGAAACCAGTATGGGCTAACTCAGGACCACCGAGAAATGCTTTGCGGCGAGCAGTGCTGTCCTAATAGCCGGCTTCCATTTTTTTAACGAATCGTTAGCCCGTTCACCTCTCATTTCATCCTTCATAAAAAGGAAAGGAAACCAGCAATCTTGAATCAAAATCTACTGAATCAAATGTTTTAATTTTTTGTACGAATATATTGACCGAGAGAGCCCGTGCGCTTTACCATGCGCCTTCTTTTCCTCGTTCCGACTGAAGTGTGCGTAGACGTGCGTGCTACTAATGATACCGCTGCCATCTGGCCTGCAACGCCGGCTATAGTTCTCACTAGTAGCATCGACGACTCGTTATCGGGGAAGGCGTGCTCCTGGCGTCAGAAGCCGAATCTTCAGCTTGGGTGCCATATATTAGCTGCCACATGCAAACAATGCTACGGCGTCAATTTGAAATCAGCGAACAATTGCAGCAACATTCCGATGTTATCAAAAACGTGCGACAAATGACCTCATGTGCCAATGCGGAAACTTAGGTGCTGTCATATCATACTATTTACGTGCACTGAGCTCTCCTCCGAGTGAGTCTCCCACGCGATGAATAAAATTTCCTTCTTCGCAGCTTTTGCCCACTTCAGCCCCTATAAATGTAATTTTCAAAAACTTCAACACTAGCTAATAATCCCAGTTTACAAAAATATTATCGTGAATAACGAGACTGACAGCACTTGAAGTGTGTAATAATTTCCGTTCTTTTCATAGGTGGGGCGAAGAATTTGAGGAGCGACGGAGTCCATGTAGCCGACTTTCCTAGTGCGGTGATGTTCATTTGTCCTGTCAGAGCGGTGCTGTTTGATTGGATAACTGAGCTCAAGATTTAGACGAACATTACTATGAAATCACTACGCTCAAGACACTTAAGGAACACAGTCTGACCATCAAAGGGGCTTGGTTCACTGAGAAGATTTTGATTTATTTGCTGATATTTCACCGAGGAAACACAAGTTAAGTTTTAACTTTTCACTGTAGAACAATTTTCTTCACGAAGACTGTCATGGGGTAGCACAGTCAGCAAGTTCTCTGCTGCTCCAAACTGCCTTCAACTCTGGGTCAGTAGATATTGCTGAAAATGGTCGAAGCATGTGAATCAACGTCAGCGAAAAGAAGCCTCAGATGCGAAAATAGAGCAATGCATTTTGCATCAGTGAAAAACTGCTTGCATAGGCAACTCAAATAAACTTCAGGGGCAATGCGAAGTGCGCTAGGTAGGCAAATATGGAGCGGATAGTGGGATCCGCGCATTACTGGTCTCTTCAGAATGTACTGCTATATTCCTTCATGAGGAGAAATTTGTGGTGTTTTGTGGAAAGTAAAGGCGTTTGTGACAACGATTTCTTCATTCTGTTCGTTCCAAGGCTTGAGTCATATTGTTCCGCTTGTCATTTAGCGCCTATCTACTTATTAGGTTGGAGGTTAGTTTACAATAGAGATGCCAACCGGCAACATTTGTACCTCCAATACTATGCCGTGAATTGTAAGTGTGGGTGTCCACGTCGATAACTGAGGCAGATACTGCGCCTTCCTTTCTCCAAAATACCACAGTAGCTTAAAATCTCTAACACTCGAGCCAAACTTTATTCCAGTCTTCCAATGATACAAAGCAGCAGAGTGAAAAGCTGCTGTGAAAGACATCATCGCGTTTCTCTTAAGGCGAAATAAGCCTAAGCGTCCTCTGAAATTTAAAAACTGTGCTTAAAAGAAAATAAAGGCCGAGGTGCAGATTTGCTGTTTGTGAATAGTAGGAGAGCGTTAGCGCCGTCTTCATTACCAAATCTATGACTGCAAGTAACGACCTCGAGGTTTTGCTACCAATTACCAAAAAAGCAAAAGCATCACATTCACTTTACTAGCCACCGATCCTCGCACTTATTCCCGCTAACTCTGATAATCTGAAGAGAATATGAAGGTATCTGTTCCGCAAGAATGGTCCTCGTGCACTCTTAACAGCAATTCTGGTTTCCATGAGATTTGGCCTTGGCTATGCATAGCATTGGGGAAGGTTGAGGGTCGCCGGAGAAGGGGTAGGCAGCGAACGCGATGGTTAGATGGCATCCTCGAGGCACTGAAAATGAAGTTATGTGATGGTAAGAAGATAGTGAGACCGGAAAGCGTGGCGTGACATGGTCCATAGGGTCACGAAGAGTCGGACACGACTGAAAGACTGAACTGAACTGAACTGATGCATAGGATTATTTACACTAGGGCGACATTAGCGCATCATATTTCATAGCGCGTCGTTATAAGCAATGCGCAAGCGCTTAGGGGCATCGCGCTATTTGTGGAAGCGACAATGACGGTACAAGACCGAAAGCAAAGGAGGTTCTTCTGGTGAAATCAATTTTTATTTTTGGTTTTTGCGCTTTCACACTGCCCGGCGCGGCCTCTTCAAAACACCGCCAACAAAAATGGATTCCAGACGACGGCTGTCAGTCTAGGAAGTCAGACGTGCTCCGTGCTGGTGCTCTCCGTGCTAATTGCCTTCCTAATGCGATTCGATCGAAACTTAATGCGTAGTGAACGCAGAACTACTGATCTCATCCTACCCCTGTCTAGCGCAATAACTGGATAAACATTGCAAGCGCGTTGTCCTTGTTAATATGAATGGAATGTGATGCGCTAAATATAGGAAACAGGGCGTGATGTGACGCGTCAGTTGTCGCTTCATCCAAACAGAGTTCTTCATAGCGATATCTTATTAGCGTTGCATTTTACGCATCTATAATGACCAATTACTTATGTGAGTAGTCGTGCTATTTGTCTCTGTCGGTGCGAGGGTGATATGGGGTTCTCTCAAAACGCATTGCAAGCCGCGTTGCCTGTCTTATTTGTATCTGTATCTCGGCTATCGAATACCTCAAACGCGTCTGCTAACAAGGCGCTGTAGAAATTTTGGTCCTACGGGCAGTCTTCATGAAGTTGGCCGCCTGTAAATAAAGTGGATTCGAATGCGATTGGGCCGCTTTGGCCAATCTTTATCCAAACAACATAGTTTCAGCCCGTATATGCGATTAAACTAAACTAATGCACTACCAGTACTGGCAAGCAGCAGTAAAGTGAAATGTAACACTTCGTCGCCTTCAATTTCAATTTCTTGCTTGATGCATACATCAGCGAACTTATTCAATTTGCTTGCAAGGGAAGTTTTCATAGCAGCTTTGGCTCTCCTACTGTGTCTCCTACAGAGTAGCTTAGAGTTCTGGCAAAGAACGCACTAAATTTGTAATCATTTCGGCCATAAATATATTGCGTGACAACTTGCCCCCTATAACTTACGCTAGCATGGTTTCAAGCAAGGTGGATTCTTGTTTAACGAATGAATGGAATGATGAATAAGGCTAAATCGCTTGCATCGGGCGGTGGCGGCATAGGGCATGCCTAGCCGTGACTATTGATAATAAATTTGTTCGTAACCTCGCCTTGATTTTAGAAACCCGATACGCTCTATTTGGTTATTAAGGCGAAAGCCGTTATTGCCTCATCGTTGTCGACAGCAAAAGTGTCTCGCTTTTGCGGCGGCTCTGCTTGATCGAGACGGAATGACGTCACAGAGGTGTCGACCAATCACAGACCACCATCACAGTTTGCGCGAATGCGTGTCTTATATGATCATATGCCAATCAATGAGCAATAATGATTGATTACTAATGACAAATTACACATTATTGATTATTAACTGCTAGATAATGACTAGTTATTTATAAACTGCTAATAATCACTATTTACTCATTAATTGAGTCAAATGCTTTTTCGTAATCAATGAATGCTATGTATAAGGGCTGGTTATATTCCGAGCATTTTTCTATCACCTGATATTTGGTATGGATATGATCGATAGTAGAGTACTGTTTCCGAAACCCTGCTTGATCCTTTGCTTGATTGCAGTCTAAGGTTGTCCTGATTCTATTAGCGATTACCTTAGTAAATACCTTATACGTAACAGACAGTAAGCTGATTGGTCTGTAGTTTTTAAGGTCCTTAGAGTCCCCTTTCTTGTGAATGAGGATAATGTTTGCATTCTTCCATGGTTCCGGTACCATCGATGACACCAGGCACTGCGTATACAGGGTGGCCAGTTTTTCTAGCACGATATCCCCCCCGTCCTTCAGCAAGTCTGTAGTTATCTGATCCTCTCCAGCTGATTTCCCCCTTTTCATAGTTTCTAGTGCATTCTTGACCTCGTCCTTCGTCACTGGTGGAACGTCTGACTGTTTTTCCCTACCGCCAATCTCATTACGGTCCTGACTACTTTGGCTACTGTAGAGATCTGTATAGAACTCCTCGGCTACTTTGACTATCTTGTCCATATTAGTGATGACGTTGCCCGCCTTGTCCCTTATCGCATACATCTGGTTTTTGCCTATGCCCAATTTCTTCTTTACCGCTTTAAGGCTTCCCCCGTTCTTTACAGCATGCTCAATTTTCTCCATGTTATACTTCCTTATATCGGCCACTTTGCGCTTATTGATTAGCTTTGATATCTCGGCCAATTCGATCTGGTCTGTTGGATTGGAAGCTTTCATACTCTGGCGTTTATTAATCAAATCTTTCGTCTCCTTAGGTGATGCAGGCATTGCGAAATCAGGGGGTAGACGAGCCGTACGTGAAAGTGCTGGAAGATATATATAGTGGCTGCACAGCAACCATAGTTCTGCATAAAGAAAGTAACAAAATTCCCATAAAGAAAGGTGTTAGGCAAGGAGACACAATCTCCCCAGTACTATTCACAGCTTGTTTAGAGGAAGTATTCAGAGACTTGGAATGGGAGCAGTTAGGGATAAGGGTAGATGGAGAATACCTCAGTAATCTGCGATTTGCTGATGACATTGCCTTGCTAAGCAACTCGGGGGATGAACTGCAAATAAGGATTGATGACCTAGACGAAAAAAGTAGAAAGGTAGGCTTGAAAATCAATATGCAGAAGACTAAGGTAATGTTCAACAGCCTCGGGAAGGAACAGCAGTTTACATTAGGTAGCGAAATACTGGAAGTAGTAGGCGAATATGTCTACTTAGGACAGGTAGTAACCGCAGATCCGGACCATGAAAAGGAAATAACAAGAAGAATAAGATTGGGATGGAGCGCATTTGGCAAGCACTCGCAGATTATGACTAGCAGCTTACCGGTATCGCTCAAGAGGAAAGTATACAACAGTTGCTTCTTGCCTGTACTCACCTATGGGGCTGAAACGTGGAGGCTAACCAAGAGAGTTCTACTTAAGTTGAGGACAACCCAGAGGGCTATGGAACGAAAAATGGTAGGGGTAACATTAAGAGATAGGAAGCGTGCAAAGTGGGTCAGAGAAAAAACTCAAGTTACCGACATTCTAGTGGAAATTAAGAAGAAGAAATGGACATGGGCAGGACATGTAGTGCGAAGAGAGGATAACCGATGGTCGCTGAGGGTAACAAACTGGATTCCAAGGGAAGGAAAGCGTAGCAGGGGGCGGCAGAAAGTTAGGTGGGCGGATGAGGTTAAGCAGTTCGCAGGGGTCAAGTGGATGCAGCTAGCACAGAACCGGGTTAAGTGGAGAAATATGGGAGAGGTCTTCGCCCTGCAGTGGGTATAATCAGGCTGATGATGATGATGATGATGATGACTCATTAATTACTAATTGCAAGTTACTGACCCCTAATTTCTGAATAATAATTGCTAAATCACATCCAATTAATCAATAACCATTATTGGTGGCGATTGCGTAATTATTTATTTCATCAGTAAATGCCACGCATCCGGTTAAATCAACCATGCAACAGTGAAAAAAGACAACTGCGAATATAGAAGGAGCGCGATCTCGTCGCTGCCAAACAGAATTCAGTGAATTAATGCACTCGCAGAATGTGAACGAGTAATTGCCCGCTTTACTCGTAGCAGCATTCATCGCTACATGTGCAACAGTCGCGTAGCAGAATGCAGCACTCAGGCTTTCGCCTTTCATTACTTTAGTCGCCAAAGTGTCTGAATTTTTTTACCTATCAGGGGTCCGTTTTCTTCCACGGCCGTTAAATCAAAGCTTTTTTTTGTATATGCAGTTATGGCAGTGCCGTTTAGTGGAGTCATAGAACGTCGAGTAAGGCCGCGAAAGGGCCCGGGTGAACAATCTTGGATGTTATGTTACTCTACGGTTCATCGCAAGCCATCAATGGTCTGTTGCCGACAGAAGTAGCTCTACGGTGATGCAGCTTCAAGTACGATAATCTATGTGGCATATTATAACCAGCAGGGGGCCACGGCCACCTGTACCTCAGCGCCACCAAAATAGCATAAATAGCCTGACCAGGTAGGGAGGCGCGTTCTTTAGTGCTCCTTGTGTGTGCCAACAAGCCGTCGGCAATAAACCCGTTCCCACCGGCCGACCCGACTCTAACAAGGGCGACGAGGATACCCCGAACCTGCCGGCCCTGACTCAATAAAAAAAACGCAGCAGCCGTCATGAACGGTGCCCAAGACTCAGCGCCGTTCATCGGGCGTCTGTCAGAATACTGTACCACGATCGGTGACATGCCTATCTACCTTGAGTGATTAAAGACCTTAAAGAGAGTAAGGAGGAGGAGGAGGAAAATTTTATTTAGCCCTATATTACTTGGCGGTTTTTGGGACGTCTTCAGAGACGTCTGCTTGTTGAATCCACAAGAGACTTCTCCATCGACTTCGTCCACTTTTGCACAATGGTCGGTTGCCCTCAGTCCAGGGCTCCGCTGGCTACTGCCGCCCGTTGGGCTCGCTGTAACAGACCTTGCTGGTCTTCGCAGCGGTCGCTAGACAGCAGAGTCTCCCATTGCTCCGCACTTGGGTTTCGAACTTTGGGGACCACATCTATGTTTTGACAGGCCCATGTGATGTGATAGAGTGTTGGTCTTTCATCACACCACGGACATCTGTCAGCGCATATGGCAGGGTGCATTTTGTTTAGTATGTGTTGGTTTGGGTATTAACCCGTCTGTAATTGTCTCCATATGACAGCTTCCTCTCTGGTGAGAGAACTCGGCGGTGGGGGATATCGCATTCTTCTTCCTCTATAGTTCTCTAGTATGACCGAGTATGCCTTGGGTGCTGGCAAAAGTTCCGCGGACTCGTCGGATGCTCGGAAAATAGTGTATGCTCGAGCTATCCTGTCAGCCTCTTGGTTCCTTGCCACCCCCATGTGCCCCGGTACCCACATAATTTTGTGTCTGGTCATGTTTTCTTCGTGGTTTCTAATTCTGTCACGCGCTTCGAGGAGTATACGGAGTGCGTGACGACCAATCCTACCATTCATTAAATTTCGACAGGCTGTTTGAGAGTCCCTGAGTATCGTTAGCGACCGCCCAGCTCTATAGCCCTCCGCCATCGCTAGAGCAACGGCTACTTCCTCGGCCTCTACTACTGTGCAGTGTCGGATAGAGGCGCTGGTAACTTCGCGTAGAGACGAATCGACCACCGTGGTCACTGCAATTTTGTTGTGTCCTCCTCTCGAGGATGCGTCTGCATACACGGTCGTGTCTTGAGGAGCGTATGTTTTCTGAATAAAATCGGCCCTTGCTTCTCTTCTACCTTGGTGGAGGTTAGGGTCCACGTTTCTCCGGATTGGAGCTACCTTGAGGGACTTGCGAAGTTCGTCGAGGATCGTTACCGTTCTCGCTATTTCTCGCATCTGCTCACAGTATCCGAGTCTCTGTAAGAGCGCTCTTCCAGTCGTCGTCTGCAGCAGCCTGAGCTTTTGCGACTCATGCTGCGCCTCGCGTAGTTCTTCGAAAGTGTTTTGCAATCCAAGCGCCATGAGCTTTTATGTAGACGTGTTGCGTGGTAATCGGAGCGCCGTCTTACATGCTTTGCGTAGCAGGGCATCCGCTTGTTGTATTTCACTCTTGTTGAGACACTGGTAGGGCAGGCTGTACATAATTCGGCTCACTACCAGGTTTTTAACTAGCTTTAGTGTGTCCTCTATGCGCATGCCATGCCCCCTGTTGGTGATGCGGGTGATCATGCGTGTCACTTGTAGCGTTGTTGTTTTGAGCATGTTAAAAGTGTGACTACTGCGTTGGTTCGATTGAACCCACTTAACTAATATTCTTATTGTTGTCTTTTCCGGGATGGGCATTCCTTCCAGGTAGATGTTGAGTTTCAGGTTCTCACTGATTGGGACGGTCCGGTTTTGTTTGCCTCTCCACACTCGAAGAAGTTCCGATTTCTCGGTCGAGCATGCGAGTCCTCTTTTTTTGTGATATTTCTGTACACAGGAGGTCGCATGCTGTAGTTTTTCTTCCTTCTCCCCAAGGGAACCAGTGTCCGTCCAGACTGCCATGTCGTCTGCATACATTGCGTGCCTGATGCCTTCGATCTTCTGTAGTTTTCGTGCTAGACCTATCATAGCTATATTGAAGAGAATAGGTGAGATGACTGATCCTTGGGGTGTTCCTTTGTTTGGCGCGTGAATTTTGTTCGATCGAAGGTCTCCCATGTCGATGGTGGCAGTTCTATCTGACAGGAATGCTTTGACGTACCCGTGGATTGTGCGTCCGCAGTCCAGGTCGTCTAGGCCTCGAAGGATCGCTTCGTGATTGACGTTATCAAATGCTCCCTTGTTGTCAAGGGCCATTGACATTTTCACCCGTTAGGGTTACGTTGCGAAGCACATCTTCTTGTATTTGAAGCAGCACATCCTGCGTCGAGAGTTTTGCTCTGAAGTGGTGTACATGGCATTATCTTCCATGAAATTTTGCAGTCTGAGCATCACCACCAGCTCGTAAAGCTTGCCGAGGCACGACGTGAGCGAGATGGGCCTGAGATTTTCAATTTGGAGCTTTTTTCCAGGTTTAGGAATCATAATTATTTCGGCGTGTTTCCAGTCTTCTTGAACCGTCTCCGCCTCCCAGTATTTGTTTAGAAAGCATACGAGCTCTTGTATGAGGTCGTCACTCAGGTTTCGGATCAGGACGTTGTCGATTCTGTCGGCTCCTGCTGCTGTGTTCCTGGTCGTATTCCTTATGGCCGCATAAACTTCTACCACAGTTATCGGGCGGTCGAGTCTCTCGTTTTCGGCTCCGCGATAGGTTCCTTGGTATCTTGGGGGGTTGTGATCACCGAAACATTTTTTTGTGCCTTCTCTAAAAGGTCTGTGTTCGAACCCTCGAAGGAGTGGATGAGTCTGTGGATGCTTTTATTGTTTTCTGATTTTGTTTTGGTCGGATCGATTAGTGCTCTTAGGAGATTCCAGGTTCTGGCCGCACCTAAGGTTTCCTTAAGCGAGTCGCTGAATTGTTCCCAATTTTGTGTCGCGAGTTGCGCTGCATATTCTTCAGCTTTTGCCGTAACTTCTGCGAGAGTAAAGAAGCTGGACGAGCAAAGCAAGACGGACGTGCTTATCACTATACTGAATGACGGCGCATATACCACTTTGCTGGACTTGATGTTCCTGGTCGCTCCCGAAAGGAAGACATCCAGAGATAAAACAGGCGCTTCTAAACTGTTTCGCGCCAAAGCGATCGGTAGTACACAGGGACTCCGGGCGATAATTGATGACTTGTAGAATCGAAGCTATTGGCCACAAACTGCTCGTTTGGAACATTTTTGTTTGAGGCACTCAGGGAGTAGCTTGTAGTGGGTGTGCGCAACGAGGCCATTCGGTGCAAGCTTCTGGCCGCTCAAGACAAGGGCTTAACGTGGAATAAAGCGCGTATTATCGCCACATCTATGGAAACCGCTGAGAGCCACGTGAGGGAGATGCTGCCAGGACGCAGCGTGACAGGACAACCGGAGGCGGAAGTCAAGTGACAACGTGGCGATAGTGCAGGGACTATGCAATTGGAACTATAAGGGGATTCGTGGGCTCTACTGTTTTGAAGCAAGGCGCAAAATCTGTATTGGCAGAGCCAGGCCAGTGCCGTACGCCCTGAAAGACAAAACTGAAAAACAGTTGAAGGAATTTGAAGCGGTAAGTGTGTTGTACCCGGTACGTGACAGCCATGTGACAACACCTAATTTAGCAGTTCTGAAGACTTACGGAGAAGCTGTCAGGCCATGTGGCGACTACCATGTGTCCCTAAACCACTGTATAAACGTAACTGATTACCCGCTGCCATTGCCGGAAGATGTGTTTGTTTCATTGACACAGGAGACCTGATTCAGTGTACCTGATTTATCGAATGCGTAGTTGCAACTTGAAATGGATACCCTTCGCAAGAGTTGCTAACGATAAACGCGCACCTCAGCCTTTCTCGCTTCACACGCTTACCGTTTGGTGTCGCGAGTACCCCTGCCATTTTTCAATCGGCAATGGAAGGGATATTGGTTGGCTTGGAGGACATAGTGTGCTATTTTGATGATGTCCTCAGAAGAGGAAAGATCGAACACGAGTACCTGAGACGTAATGAACAGGTGCTACAGAGACTACGAACACATGGCATACGTGTCAGTGCCGATAATTGTCAATTGCTTAAACACTGCGTCCGCTACCTAGGAAACTATATTGACGCAGTCGGCATTTATTCAAGGAAATAGTAGAAGCCATATAGAAGGCTCCAAATCCGACTAGCGTCTCCGCGCTAGGACTTGTGAATTTTTACGCTAGGTTGTGTTCTCAAACAGCAATGACCTTAGAACCACTTTACAACCTGCTCAGAAAAGATTGCTCATAGGAGTGGACAAAACAGTGTGACAGCATCTTTCAGAAATGCAAGTTACTTCTAAGCGAGGAGTCAGTGCTAGCTTTGTACGATGGAAACAAACAATTTCACCTGACGTGCGACGCATCAGCCCATGGCCTCGGAGCGATGCTTGCACATACTGAGAGTTACGACAGGAGACCGATCGCTTTCATGATCTCCACGTTTGCAGCGAACAAAAGAAACTATGCACAAATTAGCACGAAGTTTTAGCCATAATGTGTGGCATTAAAACGTTTTTCAAGTACTTGGTCAGTAGGCAGTTAGAAATAATGACTGACGACCAGCCGCTGACACATTTGTTTGATCCGAGAAGACACAGCAGTAAAGTAGCGATTGCAAAAGTGCGGCGATGGAAAATTTTCTTCGCCTTTTATCAGTATGTGATCAAGTACAAGAACGATCAATTTTCCTCGTAACCATCGGAGGTTTTCACAGCCGAGGAAGTAGCTGAAGAAACAAGCAGGGATGAGGTTTTAAGAGCAGTAGTCCACATGACGTGGCGGGGTTGGCCGCGAGAAGCAGGACAGCATAACCTCCCCTATTTTAATCGCCGACAAGAGCTGTTGAGAGACTATCGTTGTTTGTAATGGAACTATTGGGTTGTTATCCTGACAACCCTCAGACCAAGTGTTCCAATTTTATTGCTTGAGAGCCACCCAGGAATGACAAAATAATAATGCTAGCCCGAAGTTGGATTTCGTAGCCAAATCTTGATACATATTTTGAGGACACATGTACGAACATGTGAGGCCTGCCAAAGTGTGCGAAATTCTGCGCAGTCAGTACCAATACAACCTTGACCAATAGCTGCAAATCCTTGGCAAAGGATTCGTTTAGATTTTGCGCAACTAGAAGGGAAATCATTGCTGTTTCTGGTAGACGCCTATTCTAAATGGCACAAAATAAAAGTAATGCATCGCACACCAGCCTTGGCCACGGTGGAGGCTACAAGGAGCTGTTTGCGGCGTATGACCTACCTAATCATGTGTTGACAGACAACGGCATCTAATTCAGATCCAGTGAATTTCAACACTTCTTTGAGCAAAACGGAGTAAAGTCAATTTTCACGCCACCATATTACCCTCAATCCAACGGTACAGTGAAAAGACTGGCGCAGACCACAAAAAAGGGTATCTTGAAAATTGCAGCTCGAAGATGAGAGAGCCGGCCGAAGGCGGTTCTTACAGCACCGAATTTTCTGTTTTTATACAGGACAACTCCTCATTCATTCACAGAACTGGCGCCGTGCGAATTGTTTTTCGGAGGAAAACTTCGAACCAGACTGTCTATTCTGAAACCATGCAACATGACAGTCTGGAAAAACAGAAGTGAGGGAAATAAGGTCATGGCAGTTGTGAGAATGGGAAACAACCGCGAGTTTACGCCAGGCGAAGAGGTATATGTCCACACCGTTCGCAACGAAAGTGTGAATTGATGGCTTGGAAAAACATTTTTAGAAGGTTTTAAAAGTGACTGCCTCGGTACGGGTAGGCGGAGTTCTTCGGTTTCGGAATGCAAATCAAATATGATGTGAAATGGAATCGTCAATATTTCCCTGGTTCGAGATGCAGCTTCTGTGAACGCAGTCTCAAAGCGAGACGGTACCTAAAATGTAGCTGAGTGAAAGAACATTAGATACCGGCACTTACGTGCAGTCGTCGGTGGTATCGGGAGAGGGATCAGTAAGCGAAAGGACTTCACACCGCAGCCAGTAGTACCAGGACCCCTGCGGCGATCCACTAGGACCCGGCGAGTGCCTGAAAGGTATGAGTACCAATTATTGCTTGGTAGCGATCAAAAATAAGCGGTTTGAAAATTGTTGCATATAAAAGCCAGCAAGGGTGCTACGGTCACCTGTATCTCAGCGCCACCACAATGGTAAAAATAGCCTGACCGAGTAGGGAGACGTGTTCTTTGGTGTTCCTTGTGTGTATACCGACAAGCCGTTGACAATAAACCCCTTCCCACTGGCCGTCTCGATTCTAATAACCTGCACTGGAAAAAAAGAGTGGGCGTGTAGGCAAGCGTTCAAGCAACAAACCTGTCTTGTAACATGCATGCTCGAAGACTGAGCCTAGGGCTACTGGCTTGCCAAGACACGCTCGTAACTGTTGTTACTGAGAACTTAAAGAGCCTGTGAATCACCCTCTTTCACAGCAGGTACAGCCAGGACTACCGGATGGGCAGTAAAGGGCGAGCCAATGTATACGCACCACAGAATAAGCAAGTGAGGGACTTCTCGATTCATATCCGTATGCACCGCTTCATTTGCTACCATTTATCGTCTATCCACCGCGCTGCTGGGGAGCTATGATCTTTCCAAGATCTCTGTGTTCTAACGCGGGACAAAATTTAAGGATTGATTTGACATCGCTGAACCTAAGTAAGCAAAGCTAAAGTGCACGGTTATTGTTGTGGCTCTAGGAAGAAGGAAAGGAAAATGCACGGGCCTTCTACTGGCTCTGTAGCTGAGCCACATCTGCTGCCTCATGTGGACGGGAGAAAGCTGAGAAGGAAAGAAAAAGATGGAGATAAAGTTTTTGGTTTGGGGGGCTTAACGCCCCAAAGCGACTCTGGCATGAGAGACGCCGTATTGGGAGGACTTCAGAAATTTCGACCACCTGGGGTTCTTTACGTGCACTGACATCGCACAACACACAGGCGCCTTGCTTTTCGCCTCCATCGATAAGCGGCCGCCGAGGAAGGGATTCGATCCCGCGTCCTTGAGATCAGTAGTCGAGCGCTGTAACCGCCACCCCGGCGGTGCGCTTCGTGTACTTCAATAAAACGCTCTTTGTCTTCGCTAGCACGGCAGATTTCGACAACTCTGCTGTAAGACTGATTTTCCAGCACGAGCCTCTGCTGCAAAAATTTGTCCCTGATTCTAAGAATAATTCTGCTGCACAGCATTAACTCTTCTAAAGCGCCAAACTCGCATTTCTGTGCAAGCATCCGAAGTTCTGTGAGCCAATCGTTGAACGACATCTTCTTCTTGGTTCCAAGAGCTAAAGCGAAATTCGTTGAATGTCAGGTTGGCTGTAGGTTTGAAGCAGTCGTCACTCTCGAACGTGAAAGTGTAGAACTGTCACCTGGCATCTTCACCGATTGCCATAAGGAAAGTGGCAGCTTGAACCTCGTTTGGTCGCTCTCTCAGCATCGTTGCTGTTGCATACAGCTTGAACTCTCTTCCAGACTGCCCAGGTGTGAACGGCGTCTCCCATTGTGTCCAGCTGCTTCGGCGGGGGAAGCATCGATGATGCCATTTCGCGGACGCTGCTCGGGCGATTTCAACCTGGAAGGCTAAGCTGTCGAAACGGGCGACGGACCCACTCCTGACACCATGTAACTCGCAAGCATATGGAAAAGAGGAAATGCTCTATTGTTATTGTTCTTGTGGGTGTAGGAAGAAGTAAAAGAAAATGCACGGGCCTTCTACTGGCTCTGTACCTGAGCCACACCCGCTGCCTGATTGATTTATAGGAAGGGAAAGGCGCGGTAACTGTCTCACTTGCTTTCTGTGAACCCTCTACCCCGCCGTAAGGGAAGGAAGGAAGGTGGGAGTGAAAGCGGAAAGAGAGAAAGAGGAGCCGTAGTGGAGAGCCACGGAGTAATTTCGACCACCTGGAGATCTTTAACGTGTGCTGACATCGCACAGCACACAGACACCTCTTCGTTTCGCCTCCATCGAAACGCAGCCGCCGAGGTCGGGTTCGAACTCGGGTACTCCGGCACAGTAGTCGGATGTCTCACCACTCCATCACCCCGGCGGGGAGCATCCGCTGCCTGTTGTGGCTGTAGGAAGAAGGAAAAGAAAAATTTGGAGGACGCTTAAACTTCGCCTTCAAGAGTGGAACGCGATAGCGTTATTGCACCTCGTCGAGAAAACTTACTAAACGCAAGGGTATTGGGGCATCCTCGCACCGGTACCCGCGCGGCCCGAAGGAGAGAATCGGGTGCGCGAAGATAGTGATCTAAAGAAAGGAAAGACGCTTGATTCTACAACCTGTGAGGGTGCACGGCGAAACGTAGGGGCGAGTGGCGCGCCACGTGTCGGGGCAGCGCCGCACATTGCGAGGAGGGGTTCTTCTGTGTTTGCCGCAAGATGGCTCTGCATGTGCGCAGAGAAGAAATGTAGCGGAAACGTACTTCGCTACTCGTGTAACTGCGACTTCTGTACGTAACATGCTCATAATTACCGATATACACTGCAGTATAACGTTCTACGGCATGTTTCTAAGGCAACACCGCATTCACTAGAAGCGCTTTTGTACCGCTTTCAAGCATCGAACTCGTGCGAACTCGGCGCCCGTCTCGGCTGCGGGAGGTGGTCAGTTCGAAACCCGCCGCCGGACACCCACCGGTAAAATTGGGTACAAGCGTCCCCCGGCCCGGCGCCCGGCTCTTTCAGGGGTTTGCGTTTGGGAGAGGCTCTGCTAACCCTGCTGTGCTCCTTCGGGGGCTTAGTTTCGAACAACCATGGTCTGCAAAGGCCGTGCTGAAAAAAAAAAGGGCCACATAATGGGCTTTTGCCGCGAGAGGCGGACTTATTGTTGTCCGATGGCGGAACGAATCACTGCCACTTCGGCGCAACTATTTAAACTATTTAAACTATTTAAACTGAAGCGGTGGCCTTGTAGGTTCGAGCCATGCAAGGCTGGACCGCATTTATGCATCCCTCGACATCTTACCTGAATGCAATAGTTATGAAGTAGAGCCGGTATCGTTTTCAGACCATTGTTTAGTTAAATGTTCTTTTGGATGGGTAAAGAGATGGAATTCTTTTTCGTGGGAAATGTGGAAATTCAATAATAAACTCTTGCAGGATGAACATTTTACCCGCATAGTAAAAGAAGAAATTGAAAAAATAAACCCAAGTAAAAATATGCACCTTTGGCAACAGTGGGAGCTGTGTAAATAAACTATAAAAATTAAAGCAATAGAGAGGGCAACCTGTATACGGTTTGAGGAAAAACAGAAAGAGACGGAGTTAAGGACACTGCTCCGCACGTTGCTTAAACAGGAAGCTCGAGCGCCGGGGAAATGCATTGAAGATATACGGAAAACAAAGCAAAAACTAGAATTGATAGACGAAGATCGTTATCGAGGTGCGTTAGTGAGGGCAAGGGCAGAAGACACAGCTGCAGGGGAGGCGCCATCAAAACTAGCGCTGGGGTTCGAAAAAGCAAACGCTCAACGGAACCACATCGACCAAATAGATTGGGGCGGTATCTTGGCGGCGGACAACGACCACATCAAAGCAGCGTTCAACGCCCATTACCAAACCCTCTTCGCATCCCACACGGTAGACGCTATCACTTTTAAGAATAAGTTTCTGGCGACGATACCGCGTCTGGACGATGAAGTGAAAGAGAGATTAGAACTAAAGATAACTGAAACAGAAGTGGAGCACGCTATTGACAGTTTAAATGCCGGTAAATCGCCGGGACCGGATGGGTTCAGCGCGGGCTTTTACAAAGAATTTAAGTACGAAATCACACCTATTTTGAACGCAATTTATAATGATGCCTACACAGTAAATGCCCTGCCTCCGTCATATGGGTCATCCCACACCGTACTCATTCCTAAAACTGATGAAATGGACAAATTACGCCTGGTAACATCTTACAGACCCATAGCACTTACAAACATTGAATATAAAATTTTTATGAAGGTTTTGGCCCGTAGGTTGCAAACGGTTATTAAGGATATAGTAGGACCACACCAAACGTGTGGGATAAAAGGGAGGTCAATAGTGACCAACATTCAAAAGGCGCGAAGTGTCCTTGAGTGTTGTGATGACTGGGATGGTCGGGTCGCCATGCTTCAGATCGACCTCGAAAAAGCATTCGACTGCGTCGATCACGAAATTTTGTTTTCTTTTAGAACATGTGAATGTTGGTTCAGTTATATGTAAGGGTGTGGCCCTGGCGTACCGTAACTGCACGACGAGAGTGATTATTAATAAGAGTCTAGGAGCCCCCATTCGACTGCAGCGTTCGGTGCGACAGGGCTGTCCCCTCAGCCCTCTTTTATTTTGCATTTATATTGAAACATTGTGCATGAAACTTATGAATAATGTCAACATTAGTGCGTTTAGGTTACAAGCAGCCGAAGTGAAGCTGCTCGCCTATGCAGACGACTTCGTTATTTTTACGGTTGACCAGGAGAGTATCACCGAGGCTGTCAAATGTATCCGTGAGTTCTCTCAAGTTACCGGTAGCGGGGTGAACTGGGCCAAGTGCCTTGGGCTCTGGCATGGACAGTGGCCGTCGAAACCAGATCGCTTTGCCAATGTTACGTGGACAGACACACCGACCAAGTACTTGGGCGTCGAGCTGGATGCCTACCGCGAAAGCGAGCATTATTGGAAAGGGCAAATGACCGAACTACGGGAGAGAGCCGAGAAGTGGAAAGGCGCCAACATGTCGATTTTTGCCAGAGCTACTGTATGCAATCTTTTTTTTATCAGCAAACTTTGGTTCGCAATGCAAGTTTTGAGTTGTTCGCGCGTAAACGTACAGAAGTTACACAGGATTTTCGCCGTTTTTGTTTGGGCAGGTAAATGGGAACGCTGCAGCAGGACGAATTTGTTCCGTCGGGCAAAAGACGGCGGTTTGGGACTCGGCCATCTGTTTTTACGGCAGGTGGTCAACCGGTTTTTGTTTTTTCGGGATGCTTCGGACCCTTTCTTACGCACCGTCTGCCAAGTTAGGCTACGGCGCCTACTGCCGGAGTTTGTTGTCTCCACCGAAGAAGCTACGGGTGGGATTTTTGGTTATTACAGGGAGGTCGTCGCTAGTGTAAGATTTCTTTCAGTGCGTTTTTCTAATGAATATTTGTCCACTGTAAAACGAAAAAAGCTGTATCGCGATTTATGTGACATTGTTTTGCCACAACCCTTGTACAGAACCTTATACAGTGGAGGTCCGGGCAGAGATGTCTTGAAGAGAGTAAAGAAAATGCAGGTGTCGCCAGGAGCTAAGACATTTTTCTTTAAATTACACACCGGAACATTATCAGTAAAGAAGTTTTTGGAGGAAAGGGATTTTTTTTTACCGTGGGGGGCGCACTGTTTAATCTGCAAGCAGCCGGAAACAATAGACCATGTTTTTTTGCATTGTTGGGAAGGGGTTTATTTCTGGGATATTTTGCAACGTACGATAAAGAAAGAATTTCCACTAGACTCCCACGGCATCCGGTATTTAAGCATTGATAATGAAGATGGCGTTCCGTATGATTTAATCATGCTCATGGGCCTCCACTCTATATGGCGCTCCAGAATGGCGGGCTATCACTGCGACAGGGATGCTCGACCCGCTAGAATATACTTTCGAGAAAGTGTGAATTGGTTTATTGCCATACAGAAAGTGGCTGCTGAACCTCCCGAATGGCTCTCAAGGGTAGAGCCTTTGCTGTCGTTGCGGGAGTTTTAATGTACTGAGACGAAGCCAGCCTGACATTGGCTGATGATGACCTTCCAATATGTACTTTGTTTTGTGTTATTCGTGTTGTGTTCTTGTGAAATGGTATGAACCAAAGCCAGGAAATAAAGAAAAAAAAAGAAGCGGTGGCCTTGTGGTAGAGCATCCGCCTCGCATTCGGGAGGTACCGGGTTCGATCCCTGGTGCCGCCGGTTACCCGCCGGTTTTTCAATGGGTAGAAGCTTTCCCCCGGCCTGGTGCTCGGCTCTTCTGGGGTGAAATGCTTGGGAAAAGGTGTCACGGCCTAAATAGTTGCGCCGATGTGGCAGTGATTCGTTCCGCCATCGGACAACAATAAGTCCGCCTCTCGCGGCAAAAGCCCATTATGTGGCCCTTTTTTTTTTCTTGAACGAACATTTTTGGTTCATGGCCCCTTTTCCCAAGCATTTCACCCCAGAAGAGCCGAGCACCAGGCCGGGGGAAATCTTGTACCCATTGGAAACCGGTGGGTACCCGGCGGTACTGGGGATCGAACCCCGTACCTCCCGAATGCGAGGCGGATGCTGCACCCGCCGCAAGCAGCATTCACCTACCGTCCCAGCCCCGTAGGGCCAGAACTGTCACCCTTCACTTCTCCACCCTCTCTCTCAAGGCTGGCGTAATGTGTCAGTATTTATACCGCCACACTTGAGCTGAGGCATGCGCACTGGGCGTCTCGTGTGCACGTGTTGCTGATGGTGTACACTACTACAAGAAGGATCTAGACGACAGATAGGAGTCAAGGGCATTTTTAAGGGGCCCCGCCACGTTGGTACAATGGTAAGATGCCCGACTATTGTCCGGAATTCCCGGGTTCGAACCTGACATCGGCGGCTGCGTTTCGATGGAGCGAAACGAAGAGGCGTCTGTGTGCTGTGCGATGTCAGCGCACTTAAGTTCCCCAGGTGGTCGAAATTGCTCAGTAGCTCTCCACTACGCCTCCTCTTTCTCTTTTTCCACTTTAACCCTACCTTCCTCCCATCCCTCACGGCGCGGTTCAGGAGCCTACAGACACAAGTGTGACAGACACTGCGCCTTTCCCTTCCTGTGAACCAATTATTATTATTAATATTATCATTATTATTATGAAGGGGAAGGTTACACATAGTTATTAACCGTTTAGTGAGATCGCAACTGGCACTCCGGGCGGTAACAGTGTAGCCATTGCTAACGCTATACAGCGGGACATAATCATTGAGTAAACTGTCCATATATATAGATAGGCAGGAAGAAGAAGGTTGAAAGGGGTGTTCACCAGAAAGGCTTTCAGTTGGTTTCCCAACACTGGGAAAAACGAGTGAAAGTAAATAGGGGAAAATAATAGAGACGTGGACCACAGTCACATTTTGTCACTCAAGCCTGTGGCTGTCAGGTAACAAAATAGTACCTTGAGATTCTAAGCAAAATGAAGGTGTTGAGGGTATTTTAAATGGCGAGATCCTAGGAGGCGAACCAGGTGGGAAGTGGTGGCAGAAGAGCGACTAGGGACTGAATGGCTGTGTGCATTGTGTGAGGCAGTGAGGAATATTTGTGGAGATATGTATATCGGTAAGAACGACGCTGGACAAGTCCAAGAAGAATGATAAGAAGCAAGTGTGAGAAACTGATTCGTTAATAGGAAGAGAAAGGCACGGTAACAGTCTCACTTGTTTTTTTGTGGACCCCTTAACCGCGCTGTAAGGGAAGGGAGGAAGGTTGGGGAAAGTGGAAAGGGATAAATAGGAGCCGTAGTGGAGGGGCTACGGAGTAATATTTCGACCACCTGGGGATCTTTAACGTGCTCTGGCATCGCACAGCACACGACGCAGCTTCGTTTCGCCTCCTTTGAACGCAGCCGCCGAGGTCGGGTTCGAGCTCGGGTACTCCGGCACAGTATTCGGGCGTCTTACGGGCGCAAGTGTGAGAAACGTGAAGCTGCCTTCTGCGTGCGGCAGACGTGTGAAGACTCGAAGCTGCGGCGCGTTGGCCGCGCGCAGTTGAGGACGTTAAATGGCATATGAAACACACGCCGTCCAAGCAACGTAATGGCGCAATCCTTTCGCTTTAAACAGTCGATCGTCGTGGATTATTGAATGAGGCCTCAGTCGCACGAGCTTAAAATGCCCTGTGTTCGAGCTTTCACGCTTGGGAAATAAATATTCATGAGTGCCAGCGTTCATAAATCGAGCGCGGCGAAAGTATGAGCCTACTGACTGCGTAGACGTTTCTTGTCTTAGAAATTTAGGAAGATATATTTGATACCTTAAAAGAAAACATAAACTGGCCGAACAGGATTACAAACATGATGTGCAAAGTAAAGCAGAATTCATAGTCATTACATTCAGCTTGAACGCGGGGTCGTGAAAATATGAGTGAAGCCGTCAAGTGAAAACACGGTATGCAGGTAAAGAGACTCAGCGCAAACAGCTCTCTAGCAACATGCTAAACAACGGAACATCAGGAATAGTCTGGAAACTTTTGGCCCGCGCGTGCTGCATCACCAATACTGAAGGTAGGGGCAGAATGTAGGTGCTGCAACAGCAGAACATGCAACGTTCTAAGCACCATAGCACTTGTCCCCCTTTAAATCTGCGGACAATGTCTCGAGTAACTATGTTTTAAAATAATTAATGTGCCTATCTTTATTGTCCTCGACTATATTTGTGCCAAAAGTAACGAATGCGAATGGTTCTTACACACGCTAATTCACTATAAATATGTGTTGCTCCTTAGACATACTAAGCGAAAGCCTTTAGTCGCTCATACTGTCGTGGTCAATATCTGTCCCGCTTTTGCAGCGGCTGTCGCATGGCGTTTGTTGGCGCGCGTTTGAGTGGGATTGCGGATGGCAGGATCGCTAGACAAGATGGGGCTTCCAGAGGAGTGGCGCGGTGCCTGTCACGCATTCTGTGACAAGTGTGCGGTTGTGTGGATGGCGTTCGTTGGCGCGCGATCGGGGGTGGGATTGCAGAGGGCAGGAGCGCTAGACAACATTAGGCTTCTCAGGCTTTTGCCTTTCCCTACTTTAGTCGCTAAAGCTCTTTATAAGTTTGTACCCGCTATATATGCAGCGGATAAACCCAAGAAATGGCAACTTGTTTGGGCGCCAGTTCCTAGGAGGAGATTGTGCAGAGATCGTGGCATGCCCTTTCTCTCGCTGCCTGGTTATCTATTGCGTCTGTCGCCTCAGCAGCGGCTGGCAGTGTACGGTAACACGGTACTGGTTAATAATTGACCGCGTGTACACGGCGAAGTGTAGAAGTAATAGAGTCTAGCGAGCTAGCTGAGGTAGGTCCGATTATCATAGATTGAGTAAGAAGCTGTTTTAATTTAAAGTCTAAGAATATGTATGTATGTATAACTTTATTAGGGAGCCGGCAAACGACGGGTTAAAGCGTCGTGACGCTGGTCAAGCGTCTACCCGGGGTTAAGCCCAACTCTGCACTACCTCATTTGGCCCGTTTGTGGTGGGTTGTGAGGCTTGTGCTTTTCGAGGGACCCCCGGGCCTGCTGGACAGCCCATAGTTGAATGTCCTTGTCTGTATTCTGCACAGCACTTTGAAGTTCCGGCGGGTATGTCCTGAATGCAGCTTCGTTCGGGAACTTGGCACAGTCCCACATGATGTGCCATTGGTCCGCCGGACCCACTTGACATACACTGCACATATCACTCGTGTACATGTCTGGGTGGAGGACGTATAGCACAGCCTGGGCTAGGAGTGACCCGGTTTTCATTTGCCTTAGGATAACCGCCTCCTCCAAACTAAGTGCCGGGTGAGGCGGCGGTATTGTCCGTCGAGCTGGGCGGTAAAATTTAGTCACTTCCTCGTAACTGGTCATTCGGTCTTTTCTTTCGAACCACCATTCGGAACGGGGGCGCGGAAGGTAAGCGCTCGCGCCACAAAATGGGCCGTCTGGTTGGGATTCGGTGAGGATGCACAATCTCCCACGTGCGCCGCGAACCACTTGATGCGGATAGTTTTGCTCCGGTCTTGAAACTGGACCTTACTGATGATGGCGGCCGCCAGCGCGCACACTTGCCCCTTGCCAAAGTTGCGCACAGCGTTCCTCGAGTCGCTGAGCACGGTGCGACACTCGGCCTCCGAGGTCGCCAGAGCGATGGCAACCTCCTCGGCGTCTGTGGCGTCCGTGAACCGCACGCTCGCTGCCGTTGTCTTGATGCCGGTAGCCGCCGCAACGGCCACTGCCACGAATCCTTTTCGCTTGTATTCCGCAGCGTCCACGAACCGGGCGTGCGGGTCCTGGACGTGTTGCTCGACGAGGGCTTTGGCCCGCGCCTGCCGCCGTTCTTGGTTGTACTTGGGGTGCATGTTTTTCTAGATGGGGTCCACGGGGATGTGGGCGCACGCCTCACCGCTGATCTCGCACGATTGCCGACTGGGAGCTCTGCGATTGCAACCTAGGCACGTCAGTATACTGCGGCCTGTCTTGGTGGTAGAGAGTCGCTCCATTTGCGCAGTGAGCTGCGCCTCGGCTATTTCTTCTAAGGTGTTATGGACGCCGAGCTGCAGGAGCCGAGCTGTACTCGTGGTCCCCATTAATCCCAGCGCCGTCTTGTAAACCCGTCTGATCGGCGTGTTTATTTTTGTCCAGTCGGTGGCCTGTCAGTTGAGGTAGGCCGCAACGTAGGCGATGTGACTGATCACGAAAGACTGGACGAGGCGCAGACGACTGTCTTCACGCATGCCTGCCCGTCGTGTCGAGACTCAGTGTAGGAGCCGGATAGCATCCATTGACTTGGTGGTAATCTTGTTGATGGTCTCGTCGTTGCGGCCGTTCTTGTTTATTAGCAGGCCCAGGACACTGATCTTGGAAACTTCGGGGATGCGCTGCCGCGATGCAGCCACGATCTTTATGTGATCGCACTACCGAAGGGGAGCGCGTTTCCGTCCCCGTTGTAATGGTGTGAGGACGAACAGGTCGGATTTGGCGGGCGAGAACACTAGGCCTGTGCCGTAAAGGTGTTGCTCGATGGCAGTAACAGCCTCTTGGAGCTGCTGCTCAATGCTGGTGTCGGTGCCGCCTGCCGCCCACAGGGTAATGTCGTTGGCGTAGATCGTATGCCGGACGCCTGTCCCTTCTACTGCCCTCGCTACCCCGATCATGACAAGGTTGAAGAGCAATGGCGAGATGACTGAACCTTGCGGGGTACCCGTGCTGCCGAGTCTAACAATAAATGAACAAAAACCAAACTACCTGACGCTTCGCTAAGAACCATGCCGGATAGAGTGCAGTTTGTTTTTGGAAAATTGGAATCACCTAACTGTAATAACGTAACATAATAGATACATTAGGATTATTCTATTCAAAGCGTCGGTCAGCTGATTCCAAAAAGCAGATGTTTGGTTTGGTGTTCCAGCTTTACACAGACACAAATAAGTTTGAGAGCCGAGATTACAGGAATTTTATATACATAAGGTTGCTATACCAAGGTATAGGGACACCACCTGATTATTTTATGTCCCGATGTCAGCGACATATAATGTTTCTCTTTTCGCAGTCAAACAATTGAGAATCTGCAGGCTTTGTCGACAGCCACGAGTCGGTCAGCACAACAGTATCAACCCCACAATCCTCATAAAGCAAGGATTGTGAGGATTGCGGGGTTGATACAGAGGAGCCTGTATTCACTTCTCACTTTCGCATGCAATAAACATATAGCGACAAGACTCGAATTTCACGTAACCCAAGATGTTAGGAAGAGGGCGTATCAGGAAGGAAGGAAGATGAGGAGGAGAAGAGGCAGGGAGGTTAACCGGTAAAAGAAACCGGTTTGCAACCCTGGGCTGGGGGAAGGGAGTGAGTGGATATAAAAGTTTTTGGCAACAGAGGGATTTGTGAAATCAGTACAGTCTCATCACAGTCATATAACGTCACAGTCATATCACATCACATCACAGCAAAACTGCAACCTACCAATCAGACCCGTGGTTTTTATGAAGCGGAGCAGTGCACGAGAGACCTTCACCGCCGACGATAACAGCGGCCAGAGACGTAGAAATTTGATTTCAGTCAGTTCACATCCATCTGGACGCTCCAGCGCACGGCAAAGATACTGTCTTTCGTCAGTGTAGGTGGGGCACTCACAAAAAATGTGGCTTGTAGTCTCGTCACACCCGCAGGTGCACACGCAGGGCTATATTACCTAAAACACGTGAATAAGGATTTGTAAACGCTGCAACAACCCACAGGCGGCACTGCAAAGTTTCTTCACTCCGGTATAGGACGGGTGGAAGCTAGAGCTCCAGGTCAAGGTGCAGGGATTTTAAACGGGAGTCTGAGAACTGGCCAGAATTCTACAAGGCGAACATGCGCTCCCGTGCAAATACGCGAAGCCTGTTTCATTTCATTTCATTTTTCATTTAATTACCCTAAAGGCCCAAGTGGGCATTACATAGGGGGGAGAAGTCATAATAACATTGTACAAACGTTTCATAGTGTCATCACATGTTAACAGCAAAAAAATGAGAAAAAGTGATATACAGAACTAACAAACAATTACAAACAATATTAAATACGTAGATCAATGGCAACACGAGCACAAATCAGAGAAAAACAAAAATAAACGAGCGTAAAAACTATAAAACAGGCGTAGTTCTCAATTTATTAAACATTTCCGACTAAGCAGAGAACATCGTTTCCAAGGCTTCTCTAAATTTTTCATGGTTCGTGAGGCAAACAATATTTTTATTTAGATCGTTCCATTCACTAATTGAGAGATGAAGGAATGAATACTTTAACAAATTTGTTCGCGCAAAAGAAGGCTCCACTTTGTGATCATGGTCGCGGCGAGGAAAGATTTGAGTGGCCGGTTTTATTTTCTCGATGCTGTAATTTGAAGGGTTATAGTAAAGCTTGTGGAAAAATATTAGGCGATTAATTTTTCGCCTGATCTCTAAAAGCCGGAGACCTAACTCTCGCTTAATTAAAGAAATGCTAGAATACGAGGAATAATTGCATGCAATAAAACGCGCAGCTTTGTTTTGCAGAGATTCAAGTTTAGCTATTAGGTATGATTGATGAGGATTCCAGATAATCGAGGCATATTCGAGTTTCGGCCGTACGATTGTGTTATAAACAAGAAGTTTAGTGTCTTTGTTGCAATGACGTAATGACCGTCGCATGAAACCCAGGGTTTTGTAAGAGTTCCCTAATATGTTGTCAATGTGTGTGTTCCAAGACAGGTTGGCTGACAGGTATACTCCTAAGTACTTGTGACTGGATGTGTTCTCAATGGCTAGGTTATCAATCTTATAAGTGTAGTAATTTGCTTGATTACGTGTTGTGAAACGAACAAGTTTAGTTTTTTTAATATTCATAGTCATCTGCCATTCAGAGCACCATTTGATTAGGCGTTGTAGGTCATTTTCTAGTTGTAAACATTCGGTGAGGTTAGTCACAGAGCGATAAATAACGCAATCATCTGCAAACAATCTGAGCGAAGAAGTCCTGCGCCTGTCCTGGAAAAGGGCATTAATACACATAGGCCGTCTTGGTGAACGGTTCGCGCGACCTCATCCGCTCTAAGATTGCCCGCTATGTCGCTGTGTCCTTGAAGCCATGGATCGATGATGTCGTGTTCTTAATTGATGGTATAGTGATGAAGTTATCGTATTTCTGCTACGAGTTGCTCACGGGCTCCACGGGGAATAGCCGCTTGTGAGGCTTGGAGGGCTGCTTTCGAATCTAAAAAACGAACCACGGCTGGGGGCTCTGCTGACTGATATGCTTAATTGCTACACGAAGAGCGGATTGCTCTGTGGGTATCGAAGACGCCCGGTGAATTGTTTCAACTTTTATTTCTGTAGTCCTTTCGGACATAATCATGGAGCCTGAAGAACTCATGGAATTCACTGAGCCGCCGTTGTAGACGTCTAAGTGATTTCGAAGGTGCTCATGGAAGTATCCGAGGGTGACGTGTTTCAGCTCTGTCAGCGATAGCTCTACCTTCATCCTAATGCTTGGTATTAAAAGAAGCACACTGGGTTGATACAGACTCCATTGTGGAGAGGCTTTTTAGAGGCAGGTGTGAACTGGGATGGCGGAAAAGCCCGATGTGCATCAACGGTCTCTGTAAACGGTCTACGCGGCCTGGTAATAGGAATACAAACCAAATAATGAGAGGGAACACGGCAGATGGGTCTGAAATGTGCCCTCAGGGCGTCAAATGTTAGGTAAGCAGCGATGGGATGTTCCTTGAAATTTATACTGTAGCAGCCGTATAGGCACATTTCGGCAATCCCAGGCAGGTCGCCGAGTTTGTGCTTGAACTCTGTGTAGGATTTTTAGCTTGGTTTTTCTGATATTTTGAAGTGCAGTCAAGCTGTACCGAAGGTATTCTAAGAAGAAGGCAATGTACAGCTTGAAGGCACTGTACATCGTCCGCGCGGACGCCCCCCCCCCCCTCCGTCTCTCCCTGACGTTCCTTCAAGAAAGGCAAGTACGTGAGCAATCACTGCCAGCCTCTTTTTCGTGAAGGAAATATGGGGAGCCCACGAAAGATTTCGGTCTATGATAATTCCTAGAAAGCGATAGCTGCTTTCGTAAGGTAATGCGTTACCTTACGTATGGTCTAAATTCGTTATCTTGCTTGTAAATGCAACTAGCGAACCCTTTTTCGGTTTATATCTACAGTCCTTGGAGGTGGATGTAGGACGAAACTATACATGCCGCCTTTTGAAGCCTCGCTCGAACCTGTGGGCGCGTAACTCCTGATGGCCAGATACAGATGTCGCTGCTTAAATTGAAAGTTGCGCCGATTTTCGTATTAAGTCGATAAGCACGACAAGAGTAAAATTAAACGCATTGGGCTTAATACTCCACCCTGTGGCGAACTACGGGAAGTGAAATGAGATGTTGTTCCATCCTGAGTGTGCATAAAGTGAGATTTGTTGAATAAATAACTCCGTATCAAGCAGAAAACATGACCGCCAATCTGAGAAGTTTCCAGATCGTCCAAAATCACCTGGTGAGTGACATTGTCATATGCGCCCTTAGGAATAACTTCGCGGGCAAGCGATTTGAAATTTGTTTACACTGCACAGACGATACAAGCTCCATCACGTTGTCAATTGCAGATCGTCCACGTCAAAACTCGGACATTGTATCCGGATACGCGCAGTAGCGCTCCTGGTATCACTCAATACCTGTAAGCAGTATTCTACCCAGTACTTTTCCGATGCAGCTAGCCTGTGTAATTGGACGGTATGATGTCAAGTTCAGAGGCGATTCGTCAGGTTTCAGGAGCGAAGCTAAACGACTGCACTTCCACACGTCGGGAACTGTACCCTCACTTCATGACTCGTTTTTATTCCAAAAGAACATGTCTAGCTTCTTGTCCAAGATTTACAAGCACAGAGTATATCGCACCCTCTGGATCCGGCGATTATGACCGCCTGCAAGAAGCCAGCGCAGCGTCAAGTTCCTCCATGTAGAAGGGAAGATCCATTCGTGAATCCCGAGAAGCGAGGACATCGTTGAAAAGTACTATTGCCGTTTAGGTTGATTGGCTTGCTACCCAACCGCCGAAATCTTCAGCTACCTCGACCTCACTACGTAGTTTGTAGATGCGAGTTATTTGAATGGGTAGAGCTTCTGGGGGGATGTTCGAAGACCACGAACTACATTCCAGATGCGTGATAAAAGCTTCCGTGGATCGAGCGTTTCAGAGAATGGACTTGAATTCTGCACTGAATTTGCTTTTGCATGCGCCTAGCATCTCTGAGGTTAAGGCGCGACTTTGTGCAGGGTATAAGGCTGGGCTAGTTGGTGGTGGTTATCAAACAATATGGTAGCGCAGCGCTTTCAGACAAAGACAAAGGACTAGGGACACACACAACTGCTCTGACAACTTGTGCGTCGGCATCCACGCTCTGGCCTCCAACGCAGCGATCGCAGGTGCTCTAACTCCGTATCAAACTCTGTATATATACACATTGGGATGAAGAAAGACCTCGCGTTTATGAGGGCCTCTTTAATTTTCTTTTAAAAATCTAGGAAGAGAACTGCTCTGTAAGCATCTTACATAAGTGCTTGAACCGCCGCCCAATTGATGCGACGCATAACTGTGGCAGAAGTGTATGTTGAAAGTACAGTAATGATTAAATATGTAGACATTTGGTCGCTTCTGTGTGTTTCTATATCCGCAAATGATTGGACGCTGCTGGTAAGGCATCGAGCCATGAAAGCCAAATCGGGAGCGTTACTATAAGTTGCCCCTCGAATAAATGTCGGCGTACAGTCATTAAGATACTGACAGTCATGATCAGAAGCGAAGGGCACAAGCTTTCTTCCCTTGAGGTTCATTAGAACGCTTCCCCATATGATGTGGTGAGCATAAAAATCTCTGATGATCCAAGAGCCTGGTGTAATCTTCATCAATTCGTTGAATCGTGTGGCGTCAGTAGGACTTGATGGCGACATATACTCACCCACAAGCGTAAACGTGAGCGCCCTTCTTCACTGTCAGATTAATGTACTGTTTATCGTTCCAGGGAGGAACCGGATGGAGCACATACGTGAGTTCTCGTTGAATATAGATGACGACCTTGCCGTGTCCATGGTGCGTTGGAGATGCGAATGCCTCTTAAGCTGACAATAGCAAGACATTTGAAACATCCGGTTCACAATTAACAAGGATGGGGATGTGGTTTGCGTGAATAAATTGTCAGATAGTTGCAATTTGGGATTGAAGCCCACGGCCATTCTATTGAAAAATAGAGGCGCCATTGAGTTTTTTGCCAGAAATTAATGCTGGTGGAGTCATTTTGCCTGCTACTGTAGAGCTGCGAGAACTGGTGTTGGGGCATTCTGTGCTGCTGGCATACGCAGGCTAGATAGCATGGCGCAGGTTGCGTTTATAATGGACGTGACAATTTCCATTACCTATATGAGTTGGCCATGTCCCACATCCTGACTTTTCTCTAGTTCGGCAGTAGGTGCCGGATATTCGGCAAGTTACCTGGCCCTGTGGACGTGGAAGGTTTTGGTAGCGGTGGCCAGTTAACGTCTCAGGCAGCAGCTTCAGCTTCACAACCTGTGGAGGGCCCTTGATTTAGAACAGCTGGAATAGGAGTAGGACAAGATGCAGGAGTGCTCGAGGTGTTACTATCAAAATTAACTGTATCCTTGGACGACCTTCGGTGACGTGAACGACGCCGTCGCACATTAGCAGCGGCCTTTCTGTGCGTAGATTGATCCCGCATCCTTTGATTCAGCACTGCCCTTTCGGTCTTTAAGCGGGGGCAGCCCTTAAAAGAGGAATCATGAGAGCCACAGCAGTTGGCGCACTTCAGATCGATCGCGCGGCAAATGTCGCCACTATGCGACTCGGAGCATCTATAGGACACACCGTGGAAATTTGCAGACGGCACTGATGTGCCCCATCTTCCTGCACTTTCTGCATTGAAGTGACTTGGGCACAAAAGGCCAAAACAGGTGTCGGAAATGTCCAACCTTCACATGCGAGGGCATGCAGTCGCCCTTGAAATTGAGCTTGATGCCTTTCGATCTCCCGAGGTTCCGCACTTGCAGTCGGAGATGCTATTGGAAGCTGGCTTTATTAAGATAGGTAGATCGGTGTCAGCGATGACCTAAACAATGAAGATTATGTCTACTCCCCTTTATCCCCATCCATGGCCATGAGCCTTCCAATTCAATAAAGGACATTCAATCAGTCATTGTAAATGATGCCGGTCGTATGCTGCTGTCTTGAAGAATATGGGAACGCACATGTACGTTGTCGAGCTTGTTGATGGCGGTCAATGACCTCAGTGCGCTCCGCTCTATGACATCAGTGGCGATTATGTTTTATATGGATTCACTCTTGCGCCTTAATCTTTCCATGCACGAGGCTTTTGAGGAACACAGACGTGAATTGCCTCTTGAGTAGGTTAAGATGGTCTGTTGGCGTCTCTGGCACAAACAAGACAGCGTGTGTCGGTGTGCCTCGTGTAGTGATGACCATAGACGTGCTGGATGAGGGCGAGTCTTCCCGCCGGCGTAGTCTATTCACTTTTCTTTCTTGCTAAGCACAGGCACGAACCCATTGTTGTTGATCAAAGAGTCATCCCTAGCAGGCGAATACATGGTGGCCTTGTCTACTTGCGTCACTGGAGCGGTAGAGGCGCTTTCTTTGGACGACCGCTGCCGACGCACCGGGTAACGAAGGTGGCCGGCCCATGAGTGTTCACATGCATCGCCGTGCGAAAAAGGGAGCGACGCCTACCGGTTATAGCACAAATTTCAAAAACCATCGGGGATTGAACGCAGCGTTCTGGTACAGAAAAACTTCTTCCTTCCAGGTTGCATCAGTGTAAGTGAGAGTCAAATGATCAGTTTACCTTCTGCGTTTCGGTTGTTGTCAAGTTCCAGTTCGTATACTCTGTCAGTTACTGGACAGTAAAAGTAGCCTTTCTTATTTATGTATAATCGTTTGTAGCGCCTTGAGACTTTTTGCCCAGAAGCATTCCCTAAATCGTAGTTTCACACTCACCTTGTTAGCTTACAAAATCCTTCATTTACAGATATATTGGAGCCCTTTAATTTTGCTTAGAGGATAATATGGCTGTAACGAGACTTGGATAACAAAAACTACACGATAGATGGTCTGCAGATTGCAGTATAAAGTTCTGCTAGCCTGTAGCATGATCTATGCGATCATCAGTGCTGCCCAAGTTTAGGTATGAAGCTCAGTTAGGGACGCTGCAATTTTTTTATTTAGATTTGACCCATGTTTCTAAGCAACTAAAATCAGGAATCACGTATAATATGTTTTCATGGCTGGAGCAGCCTTCGAGTTAGACCAGCCGGTTTGAGATGGCTGTCATTTATGGGCTTTCGTTATCCCCTACATACGCGTGAGACCGAAAATCCTTTCAGCTAAGGAAACCCTTGGGCCGGTATTCGGTATTTTCGCGCTGTAGGCATGCGTCGACAGTGTTTAATTCCTTTAATGAGTCCATGATCTGTTTGTGCCTGACATCTAATTTGGAGGGCAAGTACCTATCATGTTGAAGCAGGTTACTGCGTTGCGTTCCTGATTCATCCTTCGTAGGCTCATGATTCTGCTCAATGCCGTCAGTCAATAGGCTAAAAAGGCGAATTCATTCCCAGGACAAAGAAAACAGAACTTCAGAGCATGAAAGTTACAGCCGGCAAACATTGTGTGACCACCTACAAAAAAGGCGAAAATAAAAAGCCTACCTGCACCAAGTAACAGAATGGGAGTTGAGCTGCCTGCATTGTCGATGAACAGTCTTTGTCAAAAGTGTAGAGCCCGGGGGGTCTAATTCAGAGCCGTGTAGCGGCGCTGATTTATTATTAATGGAGGTCCTTCCGGTTGAAAAGTGTAGGACAAAATATCTTCTTACCATCAAGAGATTACGAACTCTGGAAACCCATTACAAACCGAACGAAAGGGCTCAGGAGAAGACACCCTGGGCTCTACACTTTTGAAAAAGACTTTACTTCCATCCCCCCTGATGGCATGCATGCTCTGTGAGTGCTTTAAATAGCGCATAGCTAGATCGTGTGTCGATAGCTGATTTAGCTCTATCCGTGAAGGAGATGCAGCATCAAAGGAAGGTGCCAATTCTAGATGCAGGAATGAGTTGACTGCGGACGAAAACTACCTGACCTCAGTGACGGCTTGCGTTGGTAGCAGATTGATATATGCACCGTCAGCGATGTAGCAGGATTATTACCAACGACCCATGGCAATGAGGTACAAAACCTGCACCAAGTAACAAAATTGGGATGGAGATACTTCCATTGTCGCTGTAACTCCATGCCTACTTTATATCCATAGCCGGTTTATCATGCCCGCGGCTCCTTTCTGGTGTCTAGCATGCATGCCATCTCGGTTGTTCTACCCTATTTCATGCAGGCAATGCATACTGCCCTTTATTAGCGAAATCAATTGATACAACAGTGTCCAGAAAACATCCGCACTGTACGACCACTGTGACATCTGGTCACTAAGCGGAACAGCACCTGGACGAGAAAGGAATCAAGAGTGTCTTCGCAACGGAAGCGTTTTTTGTTCGGGGGGCCCACGCTGCGTCACGCCCTCTCCCAAGAGCGTAAATTTTCTTAATAATTAATGAATTGCATATTAGCGTTCATTAAATAATAGCAAAAATGAACAAAAATAATACTTTGCAGACATCTCAGAAACTCCACAGTGAAATAAAATTCCCTCTGGAGCAGGGCTCGAACCACTGACCAACACCCGCGTTGATCCCCTACTAATGGGAAGCCGCTTGAGCCAACAGCCAAGCAGAGCCTCTAATGGCGGTATACAGCCGACGCCAGGGATATTGCGCTTTCCTTCGTGTAAACTCATTGCATCAACCAATGCACTATTGAAAGAATACAAGCGTAAAATAAAATAGGAGAGATATGCTGAGCGCTTAACGATGTATTTATTGTAGGAGAATACTGGATTGCAGCAGCTTAAGCACTGCTGAAGGAGTATAGGCGCGAAAGAAAGGAGGAAACACGTGCCGAGAAAATTAAATCCCTCTACTATGCAGAGAGGCACCTCATTAGTAAAGAGTGCTTGTTTCAATTCGTAATTAATGAACTTTTCAGTACGTATGGTATCAGCCACTAATCAAGTGAAATGTTATCTGAAAGGGAAAGGATATACGGGGGCTTTCGAAATTCACGCACTGCCTAATCTGCGTCCAGACTTGAGTCCAAGGCAAGAAACGAGGTAAAAATCTTCATATAGTAGATGGCTCTCTCTGGCTTCATACAAAACCGTTACCGTTGCGCTCACAGCACCGCAAAAATAGTTTCGAATTGATTTTTTTTAAATTTTCGCTGCTCTATGAGCGTAATGCTAACGGTTTTCTATGAGGCAAGAGAGAGCCATCTAATGCATAGAGCTAGTTACCTCATTTCTTGTTTTGCACTCTAGTCGGGGCGTAGATTACGCAGTGCGTGAGTTCTGAAAGCCCCCGTATGTCCTAGCCTTTCTGATAACTTTTCACTTGATTAGTGGCTGGTACCGTACGTACTACGAAGTTCATTAATTACGAATTGAAACAAGTATTCTTTACTAATGAGGTGCTTCTCTGCGTGGTCGACAGATTTAGTTTTCTCGGCACGTCTTTCTTCCTTTCTTTCGCGCCTATATTCATTCAGCAGTGATTAAGCTGCTGCAATCCAGTATTCTCCTACAGTACATCGTTAAGCGCTCAGCATATCTCTCCTCTTTTCTTTTACGCTTGTATTTTTTCAGCAGTGCATCAATTGATGCAATGCGTATACACTTTGTAAAGTGCAATATCACTGGCGTTGCTTCTATACCGTCCTTAGTGGCTCTGCTTGGCTGTGTGCTCAAGCGGCTTCCCTTTAGAAGGGGACCAACGCAGTTGTTGGGCAATATTTCGAGCGCTGCTCCAGGGGGAATTTTATTCAACTGCGGAGCTCTGAGAAATCTGCGAAGTATTTTCTGTGCTTCCTTTTTTGATATTGTTGAATGAACGCTGATCAGCAATTGATCAATTATTAATGATTATTCACGATCTTGAGAGAGGGCGTGATGGAGCGTGGGCCCATTAAAAAAAAAACTTCTGTTACTACGGCACTCTTGAGTGACCGGATATCACAGTGGTCGTACAGTGCTGATGTTTTCTGCACACTCTTTAATCAGCTGCTTTCGCTAATGAAACGTAGTATTCTATGCCTACATGAAATGGGGTAGCACAACCGGGATGGCATGCATGCTTGACACCGGAAAGGAGCAGCGGGCATGATAAACCGGTTAAGGAGATAAAATAGGCATGGAGATACAGCAACGATGCAAGCATCTCAATCCACATTCTATTAGTTGGTGCAGCTTCTGTGCCTACTTTGTATGGGCCGCCGGTAATCAAGCTGCTACATCACTAATGGTGCATCGCATCTGAAGCTGCTACTAACGCAAGCCGTCACTGCGGTCAGGAAGTTTTCTTTCGCAGTCACCTGACTCCTTCATGTAGAATTGGCAACTTTTTATGCTGCATTTGCTACCCGGATAGGACTAAATCAGCGCAATCGATTGACGCAACAGCTGTGCGCTTTTTAAAACACTTGCAGATCATGCAGTCCTTTCAGGGGGGGGGGGGGGGGGGGGGGAATTACAGCGACGATGCAGGCAGCTCAACCCCCCTTCTGGTACTTGGTGCAGGTAAGTAAGTTCTTATTTTCGCCTTCCGTGTAAGCGGTCACATATGATTGCCGCTGTTAATTTCATGTCCCGAAGTTCTGCTTGCTTTGTTTTCTGAGCGTATTCGCGTTTTCATACTTGTTGTTATTGTCTGGCAGCGTTGAGTTGAATCCTGGGCCTACGAAGGTCGAAACAGAGAAACAATACAGCGAGCTGCTTCAACTTGTTATATGATTGCATACATAAATGAATATTTGTCACGAACACATCATGGGCTCATTAAACTATTTAAAAAATGTCAAAGCATGCCTACAGCACCAAAGAGCGTATAACCGCAGAAGGTTTTCTTTAGCTGAAAACGATTTTCTGGCTTAAGATTTAAGCAGGTGATAATGATAGCACAAAAGTGATAACCATCCCAAAACGGCTGGACGAGCTCGACGACCGCTCTCGCCGTGAATACATAATATTTGAATTGATTTTCAATAATATAAGCTGAGTCTGAATAAAAGAAGTACATCGCCCTTAACTCAGCTTTAAACCTAAACTTGGGTAGCAGTGATGATCACATATATCATGCCCACAGGATAGCGCAATTTTATACTGGGAAATGCAGACCCTTTATCGTGAAGCTTTTGTTATCGAAGTCTCGCGACGCCATATTATCCTCAAATCAAAAATTAAATGGCTCTAAAATATCAGTAAATGACAGATTATGTAAGGAAACGAAGTGATTGCGTAGCTGCGATCTTGGGAATGCCAGTGTGCAAAAACGTCTCAATGCACTAAACCAGGTTATAAAGAAATACGAAAGTTTACTTTTGCTATCTAGTACCCGACAGCATATGGGAAATTGAACATGGCAACTACCGATACGTGGAAAGTAATTCTGATCGTAATTCTGACATATAAAGTCCTGACTTTATATGTTTATTTCTTGAAATGTGAGAAGTATGCTGAATAAACGCTCCTCGGTATCAACCCCAGCGATCCTCACAATCCTCGGTTTGTGTGGATGGTGGGGTTGATACTGGTGTGCTGACCGAATCGTGGTTGTCAGAAAAGCATCCAGATTCTCAGTCGTTTGACTACGAAAAGAAGTACAATATTTTTTGTTGCCATTGACGCATATAATAAGCAGATAGTGTCCTTATAGCTCGGGCTAGCAACCTTATATAGATAACATTTCTGTAACCTCGGCTCTGAAACTTGCTTGTGTCTATGTAAAGCTAGGACACCAAACCAAACGTCTACTTTTTGCAATGAGCTGCCCGATGTTTTCAATGGCGTAGTCATAATGTATGTATTATAACCATATTACTCTTAGGCGATCTGAATTTTTTTTTTAATCAAATTGGTCTGTATCCGGCCCTGTTCTTTGTGAAGCGCAAGCGACAGCTTAGTTTTTGGTAATTTATGCTTAGGCTTTAAATTCAAACAGGTCCTTACTCAACTTACCATGAGCGGACCTATCTCAGCTAGTATGCTAGACTTGATTATTACTACTACACCTTCCCGAGTAAACCCGGCCAATTTTTTAACAGTACCGCGTTTCCGTAGACTGCCGGCTCAGCTGAACTGGAAAACGCAAGAGATCACTAGACAACGAAGGAAGGGCATGCATGCTCACGATTGCCGCTGCCGCAGTCAGCCATGTCTGTTAAGATGTTGTGATTAGTGTGTAACAGACCCCAAACAATCTCTTGCTAATCACTGGCGCCCGAAAACGTTGCCACTGCTTGGGTTTATTCATTGCATCTAGAGCGGTTAATACGTGTAGTTAGGGACGCATATTTATAATAGCTTAACGTGCCCAAGAACTATTCATATTCGTTAATTTTGGAACAAACAGTTATTGAGGACGATAATCGGCACATTAATTAATTTAAAAAAAGCCTCATCGGGGCCGTATTCACAAATTTAACTGCATAAAAGTGTTATAGTTTTTGAAACGTTACAACTTCTGCTCATGCTGCACCTACATTCTGCACCTACGTTCAGAATTTGTGGTGATGCAACACCTGCTGGTTTAAGTGTAAAGAATGTATTCCTGCCGTTCTGTTATATAGTATGCTATTGGACAGTTGTTTGTGTTGAGTCTGATTACCTGCTTACCCTCATTCCACTTCACTGCTTTACTGATACTTTGACGACTAACCGTTCTGGTTGATTGCCTTGACCATACATTGTGCTTTATTTTACTTATTACTTCTGTATTCTTGCTGCTCTGTTTATTTCCTTCGTAAGGGGCTGGAAAGTTGTCTGTATTTGATGTGCTTACCTGTTAACCTTCTTTTAATGCTATTGTTTTAATTCTACGCTGACGACTTACCGCTGTTTATTATTGCCCTGCTGAACTGTGCCCCTTTTTACATGTCACCTAATGCAACATGCCCCCTACTGTAATGGCCTCCGGGCGCAATGTAGGTACAGGAATAAATAAATAAATAAAGTTTGCACCATGGAATCCACAAGCACAAAGCAAATAGACCATGTACTCTCAAAAATAGCAAATGAAATTTAATTGGAGGGATCGCTTCTGTCGGAGCAGAGCAGCCATGCAGATGACACATCGTTCGAGCAGTGCGAATACGCCTTCCTGCTCCTTCCCTCTTCCGATTTCCGCATTAGCAGAATATAGCAGATTAATATTATAATATAATCTGATTAACAGATGTAAAGCAAAAGGTGAGGCTACGCCGGCCCATCCGGATGACACATGTGGATAACTTGATGCTCGCGTTATCATCGCCACGAGCTAAACTCCGCAGCTATCGCCAGTGATCGTCATGGACATTTTCAATACATTATGCAAGGGTTAGTTTTTTTTTTTCACCCTGTGTAGAAAGTTGGCTTTCGGCGGCTGCATGTTTTGCTTTTGCAGGAATATATGCCACCATGTTTAGCATGCGTGACCACCGTGGTTCCCTTTCTCTTCGCGGCGAGTTTGTGTCAATGAAAACAGAAAAAACGGCTATGAATGACGCATAAGGGGAAGGCGAGACACAGGCGTTGATCTAACAACTGATCGTCTTCCTTTTCTGCGTCCGTTGTGAAGTTTTTGTTACTTTTATTGGAATAAATAAGCAACTAGCTCATAATGTGTTCTGCGAGCTTGTGGGCGAGCTATAGAATGCAAACGTTCGTCCATCACTTTTGCATATGCGGTCAACTTTTTCTTGGCTCAAGGAACTGCCTAAAAAGAAGAGTATCATGCATACGTTGCTTTCGTTGTCTGCATCATAAAGATAGATCTGAACAAGTTTAACAAGTGAGCTTATTAGGCATCACTTCTCTGGGCACAGATTTACTTTCCTACATTGGAAGAAAAAAAGTGACAGAAAACAAGGTTGTCTCTCGTATAGTCATCAGCGATTGCTATATTGTGGAAACGTAGGAGAAAAATGCATTAGGATGGAGACGATTAAAAAAAAATTAACGCACTTTTTATGCAAACTCAAAGTTTAATAACGGCTTATTGACTTCGGTCATACGCCGAGGACGGGACTGATATAAAACGTTGACGCATCCGAGTTCCTTTCTGAGGTTTTCCTACTCGTCTTGACAGCCTCTCACAGGTCATCTGTGATTGATACGACACAGCTTACACTTCAGAGTTCCTCAAAAGCTCTCAGTGATGCTTACATCAGTGCCCTTTAGAGTCTACTCCGATAACTGCGCAGCCCGTCTTTCAAACAAGGCTTACACATCTCCCGCAGTATGGACGCGACTATCGTTTTGCTGCAGGAGGAATAGACCATATTTATGAATAGCCCTTCTGAATATAGGAATAGCCGTTTATGAACATAGTGTGAGCCCTCCGCGGATCTTTCATTTGTACATTCCATGATTTTCTTCTTCCTCTTGTACATACCATCATCATCGTCCCGCGGCGCCGGCTCCGGCGCGAGCTTTGGTTTTCTCCATCAGGTTAAACGCTGACATGCCATACCTTGCCTTGCCTTCACGACCTTGCCGTCTGGACCTGGCCTTCTTTCACAAGTGGTGGAGGTGAAATTCGATCCCCTTGCTGCCTTGTGCCCTGCCTCTTGCTGGAGCTACGTTCCTGTCGCCGTTTAACAACTACCATCGTCCTGTCAACCGAGAGCAGTCCCGACCCGGCCGGACCCTCTACCTCGGCTACACCGCCGCCTCCGATGGTGCCCACACGACAACGCGACCCGCCGCTGTTCGCTGGTCGTCGCGACGAAGACGTCGATGACTGGCTTGACGCTTATGAGCGCTGCAGTGCCTACAACCGGTGGGATGATGCTTTGAAATTTCTGAACGTATCTTTCTACCTTATTGAGGTCGCCAGAAATTGGTTTATTAACCGCGAGCCCCACACCACAAACTGACCCACCTTCAGCAGCAGTTCCGACAGTACTTCGCCGACCCGGCTGTTCGGACGGAGATCGAAAGGAACAAGCTCGCTACCCGCCGTCAAGGTCCCGATGAGTCCTATGCGCCATATATAGAGGCCGTGCTGGCACTCTGTCGGCGTATCAGCCCCACCATGCCGGAATCTGAACGTGTACACCATGTCTTGAAGGGAATCAATTCAATGGCTTATAACACCCTAGTTGCCCAGAATCCATCAAGTGTTTATTCCTTTATAACGACCTGCTAACGCTTCGACCAGCTACAGTCCTCCCGATTGCAGCCCGACTTCACTACTGCCCCGACCTCTACTGACCTCAATCTACGAGCCATGATACGAACGATAATCCGCGAGGAGCTGAAAAATTTGACAGGTAGACTTGGCCGTTGGATTCTACGCCTGCAAGAATACCATTTCGACGTCGTTTATAAATCGGGTCGCCAACACCAAGACGCCGACGCTCTTTCTCGCTGCCCGGTTTCTGAATCAGCCTGCTGCTATTCTTCACAGTGCATTTCCACCTCTGACCATAGTCGATCATTGCTTCCACCGACGCATATTACTGCAGTTTCTTTTGACGGCTCTGAGAACAAGCACGCTCTCCGCTCTCCGCTCACAGCAATTAGCTGATTACTACTGTCGGCCCATCATCGACCGCCTTATCGGCGCTTCGAGCCCACCCAACGCTAGGCTTCGCCGACAGCATCGCAATTTCAAGCTTGAAGATGGCATACTACGCCGCTACGTGTATTATTCTGCTGGAACTCGCTGGCTTCCAGTCGTACCGCGTGTGCTTCGCCCACGTATACTGGCAGCTCTCCACGATGACGCTACTGCAGCTTACCTTGGTTTTAACAAAACATACGACCGCGTGAAAAGACGATTCTTTTGGCCTGGCCTGTCTACCACCGCAGCTAAATACGTTGCTTCCTGCCACCTGTGCCAACGTCGCAAGCGGCCGCCTTCTTCCCCCGCTGGTCTCCTATAGCCCCTTCCCTGTCCCGCCACATCATTCGACGTAGTCGGCATCGACTTATATGGTCCCCTACCTCTCTCCATTGGGGGTAACCATTGGATTATAACAGCTGTCGACCACCTTACACGCTATGCTGAGACGGCTCCTGTACCAACTGGTTCCGCTGAAGAGGTAGCTAATTTCTTTTTGCGGTCAATTGTATTGCGTCATGGCGCTCCTCGGGTGCTTCTAAGTGACCGCGGGGCAGCCTTCTTATCGACAGTCGTATCCGAAGTTCTTCGTGCGTCATCCACCCTCCATAAGACAACCTCAAGCTACCATCCCCAGACTAACGGTCTGACTGAGTGATTTCACCGCACCCTATTGGATATGATATCCATGTACATCACACCGGATCATCGAAATTGGGATACTGTTCTACCATTCGTCACATTCGCCTATAATACTGCAGTACAGCGGACTACCGGTTCCTCCCCATTTTTCCTCGTTTTCGGCCGTCCTCCCACTAGAATCCTCGACACTTTCTTCTTCTCTACGCCCGACTACTCCTCATCATTAACAGCACAGGTCTTATCCCGTGTGGCCAGATGTCGTCATCTTGCCCGCCTCAACACAGAAGCGTGCCAGCAAGACCGCAAGAGTCGCTACAGTTCTAAGCATCGCGTGGTCTCTTTTCGTCCTGGTGACGAAGTACAGCTCTATACACCACTGCGCACCCCTGGCCTTAGTGATAAATTTCAGCGCCGCTATCTTGGTCCCTACAAGGTCATCAACCAAACTTTCCCAGTAAACTACCAAGTCACACCTGTTGATCTCCCAGCTGACCGACGCCACCGTGGAACTGAAATTGTTCATTTATCTCGCTTGAAGCCGTTTGTGCGGCGTGGTACATCGGTTCACAAATGATTCACAAAAACGACCATCTGACGACCTTGGATAAATTCGGATACCTAAAATCGGTGGTGACAGGCGAAGCAGCGAGAACGATACAGGGCCTCCCTCGCACATCGCAGTGCTATGACGACGCCATATTGCTGCTCACCTGACGTTTCGGCAAAGCAGACGCCATCGTGCAAGCGCACATGCGTGCGCTCTTGGACCTTGAGCCTGTGCGGAGCGCCGAAGACATATGCTTCCTCCGGAGGTTATACGATACCCTCGTCTCTCGGATCCGCGGCCTGCAGGCGCTTGGCCAGTAGCAGGAAACGTACGAAACACTGCTCATGCGCCCCCGAGAACGCATGCGACCGATGCGTCCAAAAGTTGAAGTTGACCAACTTTATGCAGCAGCCGGGCGGACGACGCATGCCTTCGTCCGCGGTATTGTTGGGAATAGGGTTTCTCGATGTAGCGCGTGGCGATGGTATCAAGGCGCCCAGTTAGGACCTGTCGGATTCGCCCTCGAGGGGATCGGCGCAGGGCCCAAGTAGTGACCATACATCAGCCTGAAAGGTAGACAGCGGATGGGAAGTTGTGGCATTCAAGCCTGACGTGACAGTCCACCGACTGTGGGCCGGTACTGCCCCTTGGATCGCCTGCAATAAGCCCGCATTAAGGCTATCTACGCTTCTGCTGCGGATCCAAAGTTCGTGGAGTTTCGAGTTATAGATCAATTCACTCTCGCTACCATCTGATGTGCTAGAAGTCCTGGTTACCTCAGTTGGTTATGCGACTGCCGCTTAAAGGCGGTGGTGCCTTGTTCGATCCCCAGATCAGGACGAAGTTTTCTTTAACTACGAAGTTTCTAAGAAAGCTGTATAACTTACCTTTGTAGCCTTATGGTTGCGCTAGAGTGGACGTCACTGATTAATTACACCCTTATTAAAAAGGACACGAAACCAGTGTTCGTGAACTAAGAACTACTGAATCAAATCTTTTCATTTTTGAACGAATGCATTGACCGAGAGAGCGCGTCCGTCCTGCGAAGTTTGGTTCCTTCTCCAGATTCCTAGATGTGCGTGCTACTGGTGATACCGCTGCCGTCTGGCATTTTGCGTCCGCCGCAGTTCTCACCAGAAGGCTCGACGGCTCGCTATCGAGGAAGGCGTTCCCCAGGAGTGAAAAGCTGAATCTTGAGCTTGGGCTCCCTGCATTAGTTGCCAGGAACAAAGCATGCTCAGTTAATTTTAAAGCAGCTAAAAATTGCAAAAAACAGTTTCGTTTTGCAAAGTTGTGCGTTAATAGCCTGATGTGACCGTGCGCAAAGTTGGACGCTACCATATCATACCATTTAGGTGCACTGAGCTCTCCAAAGTGGGATTGTCACGCGATAAATAAAATTGTTTAGGGCCGCGCTCGAGGATAATCACTTGCAGGTGCGCGTCTCTGCATGCCACCGCCACCGGCCTGTTTGCTTCTTGTATTGTGGACGCGGTCCCCCTTCTACAAGCGTGCCGCCTGTGGGGAAAGCCGACCGGACTGTCAGCGCCGGATTTGCGGGACCGTTTTTGCCCGAAGGTTATTCATGGGGAGAGGCGAAGCGCAACGTGCTGCCGGGTGCTCGCATATATAACCTTGCTTACATGAAGGCGACAGTAGCACGTCGCATCGCATCGCATTTCGTAGCGCCTCACGGAAATGCGATGCGACCGCGTTTAGATGTAACGCATCATCTCTAGCGCGGTGGTGGCGGAACGCGGTGTCGCCTATTGAGATGTAGAGGGGTAAGTCGACTTACCCCTCTAAATCCAGCCCTGCCTAGCGCATTAATGCGATACGCTTTCCTAGCGCATTACAACTATTTACATGAATGCGATGCGCTAGGAACGGGTTGCGATGCGATGCGATGCTCTAGCTGCCGCATTCATGTAAACACGGCTTATGGCACCCTTCGTACTCGCTGGTAGCGAGCATCCAAATAACCTTTAAGCCCTTTTTTTTTTACACTGCGACTTTAAGCGGTGCGAAAGGCAGTCTCGTTTATCTTCTTCGCAGATGCGACAAAGAGCGCCCGAAGAAGCACTCAGGATTTGACTAGGGCCTTGTTCTCAGAGCGGGCAAGCCAGAAGCTCCCCTTCATTCAAGCGCCGGGCCTTCAGCATGGCGGCTGGGGTGATCTTTTCCTTTCCATGTCGTTGCTCGTAGCAGTAAACACGGGTGGGGCGGGGAAATGCACTGCGGAAAGGATTTAACCAGAAGCGGCAACGTGGACGGGGCGGTGGTGTGCGGGAGACAAGTGGGAAGAAAGTCTTTCGTCCGGAGGGGGTTCGGCATCTTCACCGGAGAAAGAGTTTCGCCTTGCTCTTTGTTTGTTATGATTTGTATTGCTAGTGGGGTCCTGGGTTGGAGGCTAAGGCCAACCCACGGGGCTGTGCCCATCTAGCATATTTCCTTATTGGCCAGTTGATGTGTGGGGCTGGCCTCTGAAAATGACCACCCTATTTTTTTTTGTTTTGTGAAGGTGTAAAATGAGACATGATCCAAGAGAGTTCAGTCCAGTCTGAGCTGGGGCTCCATGCGTAGGCCTGTAACGCGGCTGTTCTGCTTAGGCTCTAACCAGTTAGGTCGAAGAGTAAAGTAGCACAGAGTGTTCGTTTTGTAAATTCGTAACTTCCAGTTTTACTCTCTGTATATATGTCATGCTGTAAATATATGCACTACCCTTATCACCTTCAAGTACGCCTCCTGGTCTTCTCTACGCCGAACTCACAGGAAGGGTTTTCAAGAACCTTCCGAAAAGAAACGAACAACACAAATTCTACTATTTTCTTGCTTCTCCCTTCGGAGCTGTTGCCCACTTCAGCCGCTGTAACCGTAATTTTCAAAAACTACAGTACTCGCTAATTCCAGTTTCCGAAAATATTATCGCGAATAATGAGGCTGACAGCGCTTAAAGTGTGTAATAATTTCTGTTCTTTTTTTAAGCTTGGGGAAGAATTTTAGGAGCGACGAAGTTCATGTAGCAGGCTTTTGTAGAGCCTGTAAAGCTCATTAGTAGGGTCAGAGTGATGCTGTTTGATTTGCTAACGATGCTCAACATTTAGGCAAACGTGACGGTAAAATCACTACGCTCAAGACACTTAAGGAACACAGTCTGACCATCAATAGGGTTTGGTTCACTCAGAAGAGAATTTTTGTTTCATTGCAGATATTTCACCAGGGGAACACTGGGTAAGTTTTTATTTTTCGCTAGAAAGCAATTTTCTTCATGGAGACTGTCATGAGGTAGCACAGTCAACTAGCTCTGTTGCACCAAAACTGGTTTGAACGTTGAGTCAGAAGATGCTTGCTGAAAGCCTGAAATGCGACAAAAAAGCAATGCGAAATGCATCAGCGAAGAACTTCTTGTATAAGCAACTCAAATAAACTTCAGGCGGCACTGCGAAGTGCGACTAGATTGACAGATATAGAGCGGATACTAAGGTCCGCGCTTTACTCGTCTCTTCAGAATCTATTGCTATATTCCTTCATCAGGAGAAATTTGTGATGTTCTATAGAGAGTAAAGCCGTTTTGTACCACGAGTTCTTCATTCTGCTCGTTTCTGGAGTTGAGGCATATCATGCCGCTTGCCATTTAGAGCCTATGTACTTGTTAGGTTTGAGGTTAGTTTGCAATAGAGATACTAACCGGAAACCTCCAATACTATGCCGTGTATTCTAAGTGTGGGTGTCCACCGAGAACTGAGCAGGTACTGAGCCTTCCTTTCTCCAAAATACCACAGCAAACTAATGATATCTAACACCCGGGTCAAACTTTTTTCCACTCTTCCAATTCCAGAACATCGCAGAATGAAAAGGTGCTGTAAACAATGTCATCGCGTTCCTCTTAATGCAAAATAGGTTTAAGCATTTTCAGAAATTTAAAAACTGCGTTATAGAATTATAAAATCCGGGGTGCAAGTCTGCTGTCTGCCAGGTGTGGGGAGCGTTAGCGCCGTCTCTATTGCCAACTCTATTACTGCAAGTAACGATATCAAAGTTTTGCTGCCAATTACCAAAAAAGCAAAAATGTCACATTCACCACTAACCACGGGCACTCGCACTTATTCCCGCGAACTCTGACAATCCGAAGAGAATGTGAAGCTGTGTCGTGTCGTGTCGTCACCCAGGTTGTGTGTTCTATGCCCGTTTGGTTCTCGGAGCAGGAACAAGGACGAGGCACTGGAAACCGGACTTTGAAGTGACATGGAGAAAACTTTATGTACAGTATTCACATATTTAAATGGGAGCGTTTTAGTGGGAGACTGACTGGAGCAACAGTCTCCGTTTTACGACCCCGACACACACTTGTAGTCCGTTTTTATAGGGCTGATTCCTTATGTACCCCAGATGGAAAGACAGGGTAGTTTCTGAGGGAGTGCCTCTGTCACCTCACTCTCCTACACTCTCACACACATGCACCAACACTGTTCGCACTTGTTGACACGCCCTGCTGTCTGGCTCTAGCTTGAGAGTAAGGAGGTGGCCGTCTAGATGGCGGAGATGGCGTCAGCCAATTACCTCCATGCGTTTTTGCACCTAGGCTGACATCTCGGTTGCCGCGTCGCAGGGCTCTATTCTGCGAAGCCTCTTAGCCAAAAGCTTTCCCCGTGGCTCACCACTGGAAGAAAGGAAACAATGCAGTCCCGCCCTCCGTAGCGAGGCTCGACACTTTAAGGGACCGAAATTTGGTCATTTCCGGTCGTTCATGTGTCGGCTGGACCCTGATAATTGCTGCCACGTGACGAGTGAGTGGTGAGGGGTGAGTGGCGCCTTCTTCCGGTCTCGATCTTTGTCGCCGCTGGTCCGATCAAAATAGTCGCAAGAACAGGCCTCGCGCACATGTTAGGGCAATTCCGGTTTGCGTAACATTCGGCCGTGAGCCCAGCCTTTTTTACAATAAGGCGACTTTAGCGCATCATATTGTTCATAGCGAATGTTGGTAATGCGATGCGCGAGCGTTTACGGCATCGCACTATTTGTGGAAGCGACAGGGACGGCACAAGACCGAGAGCGATGGAGGAGCCTATGCAGAAACCGATCGTTATTTTTTGGACTTCATGCTTTCACGCTGGTCGGTGCCTGCGCAACCCCTCCGAAACACAGAAAACAAAAATAGCTCCTAGGAGGCGGCAGTCACACTAAGAAGTCAGGCGTGCTCCGTGCTGGTGCTCTCTTCGCTAATTACCTTGCTAATGGGCTTCGATCTGGATTAATGTGTAGCGAGAGCAGAATTACTGATCTCAGTCTACCCCTGACTGACTGACTGACTCAATAATAGAATAAACTTTGCTAGCGCGTTGTCCCCGTTTATATCATTGTGATGCGCTAGAAATAGGATACAGGGCGCGATGTGACACGTAAGTTGTCGTTGCACGCAAACACGGTTTTTGATAGGGATATCTAATTATCGGGGCATTTCCCGGAACTAGCATGACGAATTTTTTATGGGATTATTCGTGTCACTTGCTTTTGTCGGTACGAGGGTTTTGCGCGGTTATTTCCAAACGCATTGCATGAAAGCGTTGCTTCTCTCTTATGTGTACCTGCATCTCTGCTGTCGGATACCACTAAACGCGTCTGTTAACGAGGCGCTGTGGAATTTGTTCTCCCACGGACTGTCTTCGTGAAGGCGTCCGGTAAATAATGGGGATACTAACGAAGCCGGCCACTTTTGGCCTGTCGTAATCCAAATACGACATAGTGCTAAGCAATATACGACATTAAACTTAAACAATGCACTCAACATACTGAAAAGAAAGGAGTAAAGTAATATATATCACTTCGTTGGCTTCAATTCTAATTTCTCTATTGATGCATACATTAGTGTACTGATTCAAGTATATTGCAAGTGAAGTTTTCATAGCAGATTTGGCTCCCCTGCTTTGTCTTTTACAAAGGAACTTCAAGTTCTGGCCAGGAACGCACTAAAATTCAAATCATTGCCACCATAAACGCATTTCGTGCTTTCAAGGGAGGCGGGTTCTTTTTTCATGAAAATAATATGGATAAATGGATGAGGCTGAACCGCTTGAATCGGGCGGTGGCTGCGCAGTGTACCAAGCCCTGACTACTATTAATAAATTTTCTACCTAACCTTACCTTCACTTTAGCCACCCGATAACCTATACTTGGTTATTTATACCGGTCAGCAGGCCATTTTCTTCCACGGTAGTTAAATCAAAATAATTTTTGTATGTGCAGACACGTTTGGCGATGTCATGGGACATCGAGCACGGAAAGAGCCAGAGTGTCCATCCTTGGATGTTACGATACGCAACGATTAATCACAAGTCGTCATTCGTCATTTCCCGACAAAACAAGCTCTACGGAGATCCCGCTTCAAGTACGATAAGATGCAATGAAAAAAAAAAAGAGAGCGGGCGTGTAAGCGAGCGATCAAGCAACAGTCTTCTCTCGTAACATGCGCGCTCGAAGACTGAGCCCAGCGCCACGGCTCACTAAGACACGGTCTTAATTCTCGTCACCTGTGAATTACTCTCTTTCACAGCAGCGACAGCCAGGACTACCGGATGGGCGGTAAAGAATAATAATAATAGTAAAGGGCCAGCAAATATAGTCGCACCATGAGTATGAATAAAGTGATTAGGGGACATCTCGACTCATATCAACTTTCACCGCTTCATTTGTTACCATTTATTGCCTATCCGCAATGGTCATGCCTGCTGTGAGGGCGCTCTCGCCTTGCCCAGATTTCTCCGGTGACGTCTTAATGCGGGGAAATAGTTACGAAAATATGGAACACCGCTAAAATTGAGTGAGCAAAGTTAAAGTGCACGACTCCTATGGGGATGTATTCGAAACTTTAGGACAGTGCAACCAAGTCTAGCGGACAGGAAGGTGTCGAGGGCATTTTGAAGACGAAGTTTACGCATAGTTATTAACAGTTCAACGACATCAGAACTGGTGCTCGGGGCGTTAACAGCGGATATTTGAAGCCATTGCTAACGCTGTAAAGCGGGACGTAAACCTGGAGTAAATTGTCCTTATATATAGATAAGTAGAGAGAATGAGGGATGACAGTGGTATTAACCAGAAAGGCTTCCGGTTTGCTACCCAACACTGGGGGAATAGGTTGACAGGATTAAAAAGGGGGAAGAAAAAGGACGTGGAGCACAGTCAAAATTTGTGATTCAAGCCGGTGGCCGTCAGGTAACAAAACAGTGCCTTGCAATTCTATAAGACGCGAAGGTGTGGAGGGCATTTTCAGTGGGGAGATCCCAGGGGGCGAGGTAGATAGGCAGCGGTGGCGAGAGAGGGCAGGCAGCTAGATACTGGAAGTCTAAGTGCATTGTGTTTTATATTTGTGGAGTTACGTATATCGGTACGAGTGAAGTTTGATAGGTGTATGAAGAATATTAAGAAACAAGTGCATGATGTACGAGAAGTGAAGCAGCCGCCGGCTCTTTGCGGCATATGTGCGAACAAAAAAAAGCGGAAGGCGCTGTGGGCGTGCGCAGTTAAGGATGTTGAGAGAAAAACAGTAGAATGAAACGGTAACCAGGTTAGCTAGGCGATGCCCAGTAGGCTACACGACATATGGGGAGGCAAATAAAAGGAGAAAACCGAAAGATGAGCGCGAAGGTAAGGAGTCTGTCACGCCGATTGGATGTGTTGACAAACTTATCTATCCTGGTGTCGCGCTTATCCAACTCGGTCTCGCGCGCCGCTTTCCTTAGGACTGGGCTCTTTTTATATCTCCGCTGGGCACTAGCACGGGATCCCCTATCCTGTTAACGCGGCGACTCGGCTGCTCAACGGTTTCTTTTCCCTCTACCGCATCTCTCTGTGGAGTCGCGCTTTTCTTTTTCATCGGTTCCAATTAGACGCTTTTTTCTTACTTGCAGCTTCGCAATTTGGCAACTATGCGGCAGGCTGAAGCGGAGCGGGTCTCAGCTGAAAAGGTGTCGAATCGCGCTTATCTCTAGCATCTAAGTGCGCTCTGCAATTTTGGGTCTTGGTTTCTACTTTGAAGCATTGCAGTTGAGGAGTAGTCATCGAGTAGTCTTTCATCCCCTCATCTGATTGATCACGACTAACTTCTTGTCTCCCTGTTTCCTGGCGCTCTACGTTCTCGCCATTTCCGCCCTCTGAGGGTAGAACTCTGACCTTCTGGAATGCCCTCCGCTTCATCTCAATTCCGAGCTCAAGCGCCTCTAGTTCAGCGTCTTGCCTTTTCATTTCTTTCCAGTGCATTGCTAATTTTGCTTCCCACTCTTGTTGTTTCTTTGCTGCTAGCCTGCACTCGAGTTCCTCTTCTTCCTCCTGATTTTTCTATTCTTCTTTTTCCTTTCACTTCTCTTCCTCTTTCTCACGATCAGCTTTGAGGAGTTCTTATGTAAAGCTTAATAACTCTTCATCCTCAGTTTCCAAAAGACCTTTACAGTTATCAGATTTCTCCATCTGATCCTCAACTTCCGCACCCATCTCTTCGCACATCGGCCGCATCGACGCTCGCTCCACCCAGATGATTATACACCACTTAAGCGGGTTTGGTTCAGATACACCTTACAAAGGGAAAAGCTTTGCAAAGGGCCTTGATAAGGCATATATCAAAGGGGGACAATTCCTAAGATTTTCTGCAAAGACGCGAAGAGGGGAGAGAGGGAAGGAAGGGGGGAGGGGAGAAGTACACAGTCACAGGACAATAACCGCACAGTGAACCGCAACTGACATGAAAAAAAAACGCAAGCAAAAAGTGATAAGAAGGAATTGTGTTTAGAGGAACATGTACAGGTTATACTACTGCAGAAGGGAATAGAGTACACATGCGTTGTGAAGAAACTGTACAAATAGTACTATGTAGGATCGTTTTCTCGAATAGTTATGATGCAGAGGGAATATACCTAAAGGATTCTAACGTTCCCTTAGATATATTTGTTCCTGATGGTTCCAATGTTTTAAATTTATGAATGATATATTCCTCTATATATTTTCTGTACCTTGGAGATTTAAAGCCTGACTGGAGAATATATAATTTAACTTCTTCGAACTTATGGTCTTTCAGATTGAAATGCGGGGAAACTGCTTTCGGGAGGTTTTTGCCTGCGTCTGGCCCCCGTGTATTAGGCCTATGTTTATTGGTTGCCCTGTCTCTCCGATGTACTGTTTATGACAGAAGGGACATTTTAGAAGGTAGGCAACGTTTGAAGATGTGCAGTTAAACCCTGATTTTATTCTCCTGAGACCCGGCTATGGGGATTTGTCCAATATATTGGACACTAAGTAATCAAACAGTACTCCTATGCCAAGGCATTCATCCTCATAAAACCCTGCAGTCCAATATATTGGACACCTGCTAGCGCCATCTATGCAACATAGATGAATACGCATCATTCAAATTCCCGCCAAAACTTTTCAAAATGGTGTCTTTCAGCAGCGCGGCGTTTTGTGGCACCTGTCGGCTAAGTAAGTACTGTTTCCCGTATTTCTACCTACTTTCAGAGCATATATTTGATTTTATATTAAAGGTAATACAACAGCGAATGCGCAGAATAAGAAATTTAAAGTGTTCAAGCGCTTAATTTTATTCACGCGTCCTTTGATTTTGCGTGTCCACTGTGTTGGACGCTGGGACTCAACCCGGTCATTTTGACCGCGTTTTTGCCATGGCCTTGTTATGAATAGCAGACGAGTATTGTTGGTATTCAGCGGCTTGCGGACGAAATCGCCTCTCTTTGTTGTATAGCTGACCGGCCTAGCGTGTCTGATGAGACAGCTGTCTCAATTTTATAATTTTATAATTTATAATTATAATTAAAAATTAAAATTTATGAACTATAACATTATAAATTATAAATTTAAAATTTTATAATTTCATAATATAAAACAATGTTCTTTTGTACCAAATGCCAGCTCTTCTTCTGCATCACAAAGGACAGAAGATGTTTTGAAATTGCCCACAGAAAGTGAAGAAGCGAGCGAAAGTTTCTTTTTTTTTTTTTTTTTTTGAGCAGAGGAAGGCTCGCATTACGTTCTTTTTCACCACTTTAGCTTTGAAGTAATTAAAAAAATTGCACACGAGTTTGAGAGCAATACCTGCGGCATGTAAATACATGCGCGCTTGGTGAAAAAAGAACGGGTAGAATCCCAGTGTCCAATATATTGGACATCGCACTGAGCCGATACTATCAGGGCTATTGAAGAAAGGTTTATCACTTTTCACCTTCATAATCATACTGACTTATTCTGAAAGTTAAAGAAAAATCTGTGCACCCAATGCATTCCCGGTCTCAGGAGGTTATGTGAAAAGTGAAATCGCTTGTATTACTTTAACCGTGGTGTCTTTTTGTATATAAGTGAACGTCTTACATCTGGGTCGAGAGCAAGGGTGTGGTTGTGTTGGATGCTTGTTGTCAAGTTTAAAATGTACTAGAATATCTCTGAAGTTTGCGTTACGCTTGTATGTTACCCTTGGTGCCTCCGGAAATATTTTCTTGAGGCGTTCAGTACACTTTAGAATGGAATAGTATTTCCACACAATATTGTTTATGTTTGGAAGGGCATTGGAGTATTTAGTTACAAAAGAAGGCTGTCGTTCGGTGTTGGCCTTTGGCCGTTTCGTGAGCACATCGCTATGGCTTAAAGTGCTTGCTTTTTCGAGGGCCATATTAAGGGAGTTACCGGGATAGTTCCTCTGGATTAGTGTTGCTTTGAATGAATGCAGTTCGTTTAGGTAGTCCTTATCATTGCGTCATATTCTTGTAAGCCGTCTCACCTGTCCTAAAAATATTCCTTGCCTACGATATTTCTAATGATGACTAAAAAAATCTAGGTATTGTTGCTTATCCGTTCGCTTTCTGTATAACGAAGTAGTAAGTTTTCCATTTTCCACTGACACCGTTGTGTCGAAAACGTCTTTTAACTGCGACGACTGATAAGGGAATTTAATGTTAGTGTGATGATTATTAAGATGCGAGGCGAACGACTGGAGTGATTCTGATCCATGATGCCCTATCATGAAAATGTCGTCATTAATGCGAATGTATATAAGTGGCTTTTCCGGAAATTAATTTCGTATATTGGATTTTACAACTCCCATGAATATATTTGCGTACGTTGACGTGAATGAAGTACCCATTCTGATTCCAAATATCTGCAAATATTAGGATGAATCGAACTCGAAATAATTAAAATTCAGGACTAGTGTAAGAAGCGAGAGAGATTTCAGAGGCATGCGGATGGTGGTTGTTGAGTAATAGTTGGGAAAGAGCGTTGATACTTTCATCAATATGAATATCAGTGTAGAGTGCCGCGACGTGAAGTGTAACAAATATACAATAATCTGCAGGATTGGTGGCGTTATTAATACACTAAATAATTCGGAGAAAGTGAGGTGTGTCCTGCATAAACGATGGAACTGTGTCGGGAGGTCGCCTAGGTGGTGATTTAGGAATATTGAGAGGTTTTTTCTGGGCGTGATATTGTTAGAAACAATTGATCTTTCTGGTATGTCCGTAGTAAATAATGCTTTCGCGGAAACCTTGAGGATCTTGGGCAGTAAGTAAAATCGACCTGCTTGTTGTTTTACGGCTGAAGAAATATAAAGTCCATCTCGGTATTGATTCCCTGGCGAATAGTTTTCTTATTTTATTAAGGACGATTTTACCGAACTGTTCTGTCGGATCGGTATTTAACTTTTCGTAGTGGCAAAGTTGTTAAGCTGTCTACTATATGCCTTCTGTTTGTAATTTTCAACAGGGAGAATCACTTTGCTACCACCTTTGTCTGCAGGCTTGATAACTAAGTCAGTTCTAGAAGCTAGGCTGTCAAGAGTTGCTATATCAGTTATAGACATGTTTTTGGCCTTTTGAGCTAGCTTTGTTTTTTCAATAATTTCTTTTGAGATGGTCTTAATGTTTAGGTCCAGTTCGGGGCTGCGCTCTGCATCAGGAAACGATGTGCTGGAGGCTGTGAGTAGGTTAGAGGCTTCCGGTACATTATTTGGATTTTCAGCAAAGAATTCCAAAATAAGCATTCTTCTTGTGAATTCAGTTATATCTCGGTGAAATGCATATTCATTAAAGCTGTTATTCCTTGGACAGAAAGTCAGGCCTCGCCTTAGAATCTATCTATAGTTTTCGATTAGAAATTTAAAAATGTCAATGACGTTGCTATCATCTATGTCCTGTCTCGTAGGTGATATCCGTCGTTGTTGTGAAACTGCAGGAGGTATTCTTCACTGCCAAGGTGTGTCATTATCTACCAACAGCTTATCCCTTATGAATTTACGCTGTTTTTTAAGCTGAAGTTTTTGTTCTTTCTTTTTCACGAATTCTTTTAGTACGCGATGCTCGTCTGCGGTTAGTGTTAGTTTGGCAATTTGGTTGGTAAGTTCATGTACTTTTTCATGGCAGTGTTGTTTTAAAATGGCTATCAAAGCTAATGACGCGTCATATAAAATTTTTCCAGCAAATGAATAGTTCACTGTGAAGTGTGCCGAGAGCACACATCAAATTACTCCTAAGTCCTTTCGGTATCATAGCTTTCGTGAAATAATGTTTGTAAGAATCTAAATGCAATATGCAGTTACTGTGTTTACGGCTAATTTCCAATCAACCAGGAAAGGGCGACGTTTATACTAGGGTATTTCGGCTCTAGGAGCCAGTCATTTCTTTTTGTTGTTATTCCGAGTGGACTTCCTGACAGGTGTTACGCGTTTCGGGGTGGCTGACTTAGGGCTGGTGTTCGTTGTGAAGTCCACTTCGTTATTCGCCTGGCAGCTGGTGTGCTTCCTAGGATGTGTGGGTGTCTGTGCCTGTGCACGATAGATGTTCCACTGGTGGTGGCTCCGCAGCCTCCGTTTCTGTGCACATGTCGCGGGTACAGACAATGGGATGTCGTGGGCGTTCCGGTTCGTTGTCAGGTTTGTGTGGGTTCAGATGATCCGTGCTGGCCAGAGACGTACGTGTGATAGATTCAAATGGCTGCTTCCACTTAAATGAGCTCCTAATTTCTATACTTGATTCTATACTAATTCTATACTTGATACTAATTCTATACTTTGCCATTAGTCGGACGCCTCGAAAGTTGGGGTGTAGTCCATCTCTGGCCAGGTGTGCCTCAAGTGCATAGTGGATTTCCGCCTAGTGGATGACATCGACGTGTTCATGAGTGAGGTCCAGTATGAAGCAAGATGGGATTAACTTTAGATGCGTTCTCTTCGTGCGCTGCTAGGGTGCGTGACAGGTACATGCACATTTAGTGCTTGTTTGTGAGCCTAGGTAGGATGGTCCTGGCTGTTGGCATGAACATTTTAAACAACACTGTCAGAAAAAAGTAGATGAGCTCAACAACCAAATGGCCACACGAACACTACCCGTGAACGAGCATCAAGCACTAACAGAATTAGTGAAAAGAAAAGAAGAAACGCTCCAGGTTAAAAACTGCGTAAATTCATAAGGGATCAGCTGTCGGTAGATAATGACGCACCTATGCAGCGAAGAATGCCTCCTACAGTTTCACAACAATGAGGATATTACCTACGAGATAGGACACAGATGATAGCAACGTCATAGACATCTCTAAATCTCTAAGCGGTAGTGATAACCAGGTTCTAAGGCGAGGCCTGACCTTCCGCCCAACGAATAACAGCTTTAATGAATATGAACTTCACCGAGATATAACTGAATTCGCAAGAAGAATGCCTATTAAAGAATTCTTCCCAGAATATTGTTACGGGGATGTACTTAATGTGGCGGCACTGCGATGGACTGAACTCGACGCTAAGACTTCGGTAGCCGTGCCGAATCAACTCTCTCAGCGTCGTTCTCTTTTTCAACGCTTCGTCGTGCCCGCGTTCCTCGATCGTCGTCTTTTTCAGTGAGCACACCTTGGTCCCGCGTTTCCCGGTAACACTACCCCCGTCGGCAAAAGGTGCCGTCCCGGTGCGTATTAGGCGTGCGGTGTGGAGGGGGAGTAATATGGCTTGAGGCGGGCGACATGTACAATTTCGGAAGTGGGTGTAGCAGTCGGTGACTTTGGGTGGAGCGGTGCAATCTCATAGGTCACGTCGGTCACTGGGCGTAGTACACGGTAAGGACCCGTGTAGTGGGGCAAAAGTTTCTGACACAATCCCACACGACGGCACGGAAGCCAGAGCAGCACCAGAGATCCGGTAGGATAGTGCACATCGCGGTGGTGAGCGTCGTAGGGGCGTTTTTGAGCTTCTTGAGAGACGGTGAGATTGTGACGAGCAATCTGGCGAGCAGCGTCGGCTCGGGCGATGGTATCGCGGGCATAGGTTGTGACGGGGCCAGCGGCGGGAAGCAAAGTGTCGAAGGGCAGTAAGGGGTCTCGTCCAAAGAGAAGATAGAATGGAGAGTACCCAGCAGTGTCATGACGCGAAGAGTTATATGCAAAGGTGACAAATGGCAGACTAATATCCCAGTCGCGATGACTGTCGGATACGTACATTGCGAGCATGTCGGTGAGTGCGCGGTTAATACGCTCCGTAAGGCCGTTCGTCTGAGGGTGGTACGCAGTGGTGAACTTGTGCCGAACGGAACAAGAACGAAGTATTTCCTCAACAACTCGGGAAAGGAAACAGCGGCCACGGTCGGTAAGTAGTTGACGGGGAGCACCATGGTGTAGTATGACGTCGTACAAAAGGAAGTCAGCAACGTCTGTGGCGCAGCTGGTTGGAATGGCGCGAGTGATCACGTACCGCGTGGCATAATCGGTGGCCACAGCGATCCATTTGTTTCCTGACAAGGACTCGGGGAAGGGCCCTAGGAGGTCAAGGCCAACACGAGAAAATGGCTCAGTCGGGATAGCAATCGGCTGCAGGTGTCCAGGTGGCAGCACAGGGGGTTTCTTTCGGCGTTGACAGAGGTCGCAAGCGGCTACATAACGTTGGACAGAGCGGTAGAGTCCAGGCCAGAAGAAACGCCGGCGCACGCGGTCGTATGTGCGAGAGAGGCCAAGATGACCAGCTGTAGGGGCGTCGTGCATTTGTTCTAGAACGGCAGAGCGTAGGTGTTGGGGAACGACGAGCAAGTGCTCAGCGCCATCAGGTCGCATGTTGCGGCGTTATAGCGTATTCCCATGAAGGAAGAACAGGGCGAGGGAAGAGTCACGGCTGTGTGTTCGGAGGCGGTCGATAAGAGAACTGAGGGCCGTCACATTAAGTACATCCCCGTAACAATATCCAAATAATGTACCGGAATTCCTCTATTAACCTACTCACAGCCCCCAGCACATGGTTTCCTGATGCAGAGCGCAGCCCTAAACTGGACCTATGCATAAAATCCGTCTCAAAAGAACTTATTGAAAAAGCAAAGCTAGCTCGAAAGCCCAAAAACCTCTGTATAACTGAAAGGGAGACTCTTGACAACCTAGCTTCCAAAACTGACCTATTTATTCAGTATTCAGACAAAGTTGGTAGCATAATGATTCTCCCTGTTGAAAATTACAAAAGTAGGGGTGTGTTTACTCAGTCGACGCATATAGATCCAGCTGCTCGGGATTAACTCGTAGCGGTGCGTCAAGTGTAGCGAATCACAAAAACAACGACCAACTTCTTTGTACTCGAGCGCGTCAGCGCGCGACGCATGTCAGCGGCTATAACGATGAAGATCACCATACTACAGTTTGCTCCCAGGTAGAAAAGGAGCCATCCTGGCGACTGATGGAGCCGAAAGGACAAGTAAATCGTAGTGGGGCTTGATTCGTTCCACTTGAACTGTTTCGCGTCCACGGTGAAGCAAGGCCGCAGAGAGCGTAACGGGCTCAACTACGTAGTTGACAGGAGATGTTTCTTCAAGGACTTGGTATGGACCATGACATCGAGCAAAGAGCTTCTTTGAAAGGTTTGTGGCAGCGACCCAGAGCCACACCTGGGAGTTGGGTGCATATTAAGAAGCCTCGTAGCTGTACCGGTGGTGTTTTTGTTGCCACTGGTTTTTCTTTGTAAGTGAACGAGTGAGCTGAAGGCATTCTTCTGCGTACTGGGCGGCGTCTGAGAGTGGCGTCGATTCAGAAACATGAGGGCGGTAGGGAAGAAGCGTGTCCATTGTGCTGCTTGGCTCGCGCCCGCAATGAAGAAAGGGAGATAATCCAGTGGTGGTCTGTGTCGCAGTTTTGTACGCGTAGGTTACGAAGGGAAGAACCTAGTCCCAGTTGGAATGAGCGTCGTTCACGTACATGGCCAGCATGTCACTCTGAGTATGGTTGAAGCGTTCTGTCAGAACAATTGTCTTAGGATGGTAAGAAGTAGTGGTGCGATGAATGATGCGGCATTCATTCAGGAGGGCCTGAAGAGCATCGGACAGGAAAACGCGTCCGCGGTCGCTGAGTAGTTCCTTAGGAGTCCCGTGGGGAAGAATTATATTCTTGGGAGAAACAAAGTGACGTCTCGTGTGAAAGCAGAGGGTAATGGATACGTTTCAGTGTAGCGAGTAAGATGGTCTACTGTAACGATAATCCACCGGCTCCAGCGGGAATAGTAGGAAGAAGGCCGTAGAGATCTATGTCAACGCGGTCAAACGGATGAGACGGACAGGGTAAGGGGTGCGACTAAACGGGGGACCTCTGACGAGTTTTTCGGCGCTGACAAGATTCGCAAGCGCGGACGAGGTGTCCTACAAAGCGGTACATTCTATGCCAGTAAAATCGCAGGTGGAGGCGCGGGCAAGTTTTCAATACACCACCATGGGCACACTGTGGGTCACTATGGAACACAGCGCAAATGTCGGCGTGGAGATGACGCGGGACAACAAGAAGCAATTTCCGTCCGTCAAGCAAATATTTAAGGCAATAGAACAGACTGTCTCGAATGGAAAAGTGTTGGACTAGCCGGACGAGTGCTCTGGATAAATGACTGGGAGTACGAAAGTGTAAAAGTGCACTGATTTACGGGTTATTCCGCTGCTCGGTGGCCATGTCAACAGTAGCAAGGGTAGAGAAATCGTAAGCACAGACGAGGTCAGACGAGGAACCACAAGGCAATGGCGAACGGGAAAAAGCGGCCGCGTCCGTATGCTTCAGGCTGATCGATAAATGACGTGAATGTCATACTCTTGGAGACGGAGAGCACAGCGAGCAAGGCAGCCGGAGGGGTCTTTCAGAGAGGCCAGCCACCACAAAGCGTGGTGATCGGTCACGACATAAAACGGTAGGCCATAGACATAGGTGTCATCGACGGTACCGGAGCAATGGAAGAATGCTAACATTATCCTCATTCGAAAAAAAGGGGACTCTAAGGACCTTAAAAATTACAGACCAATCAGCTTACTGTTTGTTACGTATCAGGTATTTACTAAGGTAATCGCTAATAGAATCAGGACAACCTTACACTGCAATCAAGCAAAGGATCAAGCAGCGTTTCGGAAACGGAACTCTGCTATCGATCATATGCATACCATCAATCAGGTGATAGAAAAGTACTAGGAATATAACCAGCCCTTATACATAGCATTCATTGATTACGAAAAAGCATTTGACTCAGTTGAAACCTCGGCGGTGATGCATGCATTGCGAAATAAGGGGGTAGACGAGCCGTACGTGAAAGTGCTGGAAGATATATATAGTGGCTGCACAGCAACCATAGTTCTGCATAAAAAAAGCAACAAAATTCCCATAAAGAAAGGTGTTAGGCAAGGATACACAATCTCCCCAGCACTATTCACAGCTTCTTTAGAGGAAGTATTCAGACTCGGAATGAGAGCAGTTAGGGATAAGGGTAGAAGGAGAATAATCTGCGATTTACTGACGACATTGCCTTGCTAAGCAACTCGGGGGATGAACTGCAAATAATGATTGATGACCTAGACAGGAAAAGTAGAGAGGTAGGCTTGAAAATTAATATGCAGAAGACTCAGGTAATGTTCAACAGCCGCGGGAAGGAACAGCAGTTTACATTAGGTAGCGAAATAGTGGAACTAGTAGGCGAATATGTCTACTTAGGACAGGTACAGATCCGGACCATGAAAAGGAAATAACAAGAAGAATATGATTGGGATGGAGCGCTATTGGCAAGCAGTCGCAGATTATGACTAGCAGCTTACCGGTATCGCTCAAAAGGAAAGTATACAACAGTTGCATCTTGCCTGTACTCACCTATGGGGCTGAAACGTGGAGGCTAACCAAGAGAGTTCTACTTAAGTTGAGGACAACCCAGAGGGCTATGGATTGAAAAATGGTAGGGGTAACATTAAGAGATAGAAAGCGTGCAGAGTGGGTCAGAGAAATAACTCAAGTTACTCACATTCTAGTGGAAATTAAGAAGAAATGGTCATGGACAGGACATGTAGTGCGAAGAAAGGATAACCGATGGTCGCTGAGGGTAGCAAACTGGATTCCAAGGGAAGGAAAGGACTCAATAGCAGGTGGTCCGACAGCATCTCCTCCACCTCCTGCAGACGGGCGAGGGCGGCGCACTCTCTCACGAGCTCCAGGCTTGGCCGGCGTTTGCACACACACGCAGGCACACACATTTGGCGCGTGGCAAGATTACGTCGAGACTTGCCCGCGGGAGGAAGCGTTGCGCGGCCGATGAACGGCGCCGAAATGGCCGATCTTTCGCGGTTCTACCTGTTGCTATGCGGTGGCCGCGCCAGCTGTCCCACTTGTCGGTGGAGAAACGTAACAAGACTGAATTTTCTAGCCACAGGTCACATTTTGGTGAATATGTAGTACAATGTATAACCTTGAAGGACAATTTTTGTTTGTTTGTTTACCGGTCTTTTCACTTGGGAATAACTGTTCATGCCCATTTCGTTGATTAAAAGTTGTATTTGACCTATGTATTAAACCGACTACGTCTGTTATACACGTACGTGCGTCAGTCGCGAGACTACATATAAATATTCTGTCTTTCAACCGACTGATTTGTTTTGAACGAAGCTAGAACAGCTCACTCCACTACACAACTGCAATTTTAACTATATGCGTAAGTTATGTTCTTTACTCTGACTCTGAGACGCGCCATGAATTTCCTCCGGTGCCTCTTTTGCTCTAAACGAAAACAGAAGCGGTTGACAGAATCTCCAGTCAACAGTTTGCATGCACTCACGTCAGGTTGCGCTGGACCAGCTTACATGTTTCGAAGGAACACTGCAAGACCTGATAAATTTGTTTCTGTAAATAAATGAGGGGTAAAAAATGTCGAAGTATTAGTGTACCAGCTTCATTCGACCGTGCTCGGCCGCACTGACGAAGGCGCACACGCGTGTGAGCAGTGTTGACTATAATTTATTCCTCATACACGATAAATCTTAGACGCTGATTACGGCGTCTTTGTATGAACCATAAGGAGTGAAATGTCAGGACCTGCCGGTTGCAACTGACGTGCGCGTGAACGTAGTAGCAGAGGCGCAGCAGTGGGGCGGTGGCGACCCCACCGAGGCGCGGCGGGCGGTGGAAACAGGCCCCATTGGTGAGGCCGTAAGAGAACGGAAGCGTGCTCTCCCTCGAGACCTGCAGTGGCTTGACCTGCGAACTTAGGCGTACCCCTTTACTCTTGTTCAGTTCTCCTTCATATCTGCAGTTGAATTGGAAGTGGTGAGAGTGGTATGTCCAGCCTCCAGGTATAGAGCATGATTGTTTAGTGATATTTCGGGCGAGTAGTCGAAAGTGCCTTACTGCGTCATCTCACCTGTCAATGGTATATGGACAATTTCGGTGTATTGTGAGCCAATCGATCCGCATCGTCAGCTAAGTTGTTGCCAACAATTCCACTATGGCCTGGTTACTACTGATAGATACTTTTGTGCCCGTCTTGTAATGCCTGGTGACGCTGATGTACCGGCGCTGCAAGTTGGTCATAGTCGCCGAGAAAGATTAAACACATTGTAGGGCAGGTTTAGAATCACAGAATTCGTATTCGGCGATCGCTATACCATGGAGCAAATCTACGAAACGATGAACCACTGTGCTGGCATGCACCACAAAACGTTGCCGAATTTAGGTTCTGAATTTCGTATTGTTTTTTAATTTTCGGTGCATTATGAGCGCTATTCTTAAGGTTTTCCATGAAAAAAGTCCCCTTATATCTTTTTCTACGCAGATAAATTACCACTTGAATAATGGCTGGTGCCGTATGGATTGCGAAGTTCGTTAATTACGAACGAGCCCGCGTATTCTTTAATAATCAAGCGCTGCTTTTATTGGCAGTCGGATTTCATTTCCTCGCACATGTTCGTCCCTTTCATGTGAGGCTCTATTCTTTCAACAGTGCTTAATCAAGCTGAAGCAATCCAGTATTCTATGTCAACACTTCGTAAAGCTCTCGGCACGTGGCTCCCCCTTCTTTTCGTGCCAGCATTATTTGAGTAGTGCTTCAGGTGATGCAATGCAGTATTGTGCGTCTGCACGTTGTAAAGTGAAATACTTGTGGGCTTATAGGCTTTGCTCGACTGTGTGCTTAATCAGCTTCGTTAAAGAAGTGGACCAACGCAATGTGCTGGTCAGTTGTTAGAGCCCTCCTCAAGGACGCATTTTGTCACGTGGTGGTGACAATGCCGTGGGCAACAAATGAGGATGCGGTCTTTGCAGGAATCAACTCTTTATTGGGATGACCTGCGCCCGCAAAATAACTAAGCAATAGGCCACGGCGATAGCAACAATCCTGCCCTGCAGGCGCCAACCTACGAACACCCGTTGCACGGTTCAGCGCTCGATTTAAAGGCTGCGAAGAGAGATCGAGATAAAACAGCAACCAGTGGCTAGCATAACCTGGAGCATCGCAGAAACGTGCGAGCATGGCTGGAATCTTTGAGATACACCTCGGCGCATCTGGAGCGACAAAGAAAATCACAATTCTACGTCTCGCGGCAAAAGAAATGAACAAGGAATACATAACCGATTCGTGCGCTGGCATCGCAGTGATGTGGCCGCATGCCGACGGCTGTAGAAGAAGAAGAAATAAAGTTTTGAATGGTTCGCGGTATTACTCCCTCGCTAAAAAACATCGCCTCGATGTTTCAAAATTAACAGACATGATTTAACATAAACTTTGGGAAGTAAATATGAATAGTTTTAGCGTGCGTAATATGGCTTAAGGTATACAATATGCATAATTTCTGGATGTGCTCGGCGCTGCTGAAATGCTGTAGCAAAAGAGGGAACGACTTCGTAGTTCAAATATCTTATTTGGCGACGCACCTTGTACAGGCGAAAGTATCGGCGTAAACGCTTTTCACTCAGTCCATAGGGGCGAATCGGCGTCCAAACCCAGACTTGATATCCCCGGATTCTACTCGGGATCGTCGCGTCGTAAGTTGTATCATCGGGTGTTGGTGCGTGGCTGGGCTTTAATACACAGCCGAGCCGGTCGTTGGGTTTCCTCTCCACGCTGCAGGTAGGCGGAAATGTCCAGGTTTGCCTCGTTGATTACGTGCGGCCGCATTGCGTCGAGCATCGTCTTGGGCTCCCTGCCGTACAGAAGGCTTAACTGCGTCGACCTGGTTGTCTCCTGGACGGCGGTGTTGTAAGCAAAACTTAGGTAGGGTAGAATGGCGTCCCTTGTCTTGTGTTTGGCGTCGACGTACCGCCGTGGACAAAAGTGGTATACTCCACGCGCTGCGAGAAAACTGCCCGCCAGATTTTTCCGTCGGAGAAGCAGTTATTTTTGAGATATGCATAACGGTACCTTCCTTGATATACTTTCCATAACGTCCAAGCAAGTTTGCGTGCACATTTTTTTTACTGAGAAACTGCAATCATTGCGGTCCGCGTGGAGTGTACCACTTTTGTCCGCAACTGTACATTGCATTCATGTCCACAATCGTTTTGTTAAGAGGGTCCGTAAGTTCATTTGTCTGAGAATGGTACACAGCTAGGTCATCGATGGCTTGTATGGCTGTATTCCAGGATGGCTTGCGTAAGCTCTGACGCGAACGCCGTTCCCCTGTCCGGGATGAGCACTTCTGAGGCGGCGTGTCGCAAGAAAGTACGTTCGACAAAACACTTCGCGACTTCTGCCGCTGCACCATTGGGTGGTGCTTTTGCTTCGGCATAGTGGGCTTAGTAGTCGGTCGCTAAGATGATCCACTTGTTACCCACAGATGAAGATGGAAAAGGGTCGAGGAGATCCATCCTAATTTGTTGAAAGGGCAGGATTGGGGGCGGAATCGGGTTTAGCAGTCCTGCTGGTCTGATCGGCGGCGTCTTGCATGGTTGCAGGCATGGTTGGAGGACGTATCGGGATCAGTAGCCATGCTCGTCCGATCGGCGGCGTTTTGGGTAGCTGGCACTCGCAGCATGTTTTCACGTAGTGGGCAACGTCTGCAGGCAGTCGCGTCTAGTCGTAATTCTCCTGGACTTGATGCAACGTACGTGCAAACCCTAGATGCCCTGGTGTGGGCTCGTCGTGCAACGCGTGAAGAATTTCCTGCCTGAGGCTTTTAGAAACCACAAGAAGCTTCGCGGTCTTGTTGGGAGCAAATTTCTTCTTTACGAGGATGTCATTGCCTAAGGCTAACGAAGAAAACTGACGCATAAACACATCACGAGGGGTAGCAGTCTTGCCTTCCAAATAATCAGCGAGGCATTTCAGCTGAGGGTCCGATCGCGGCTGTTGTGGAAAACTGATGGCGCTTACCGGTCCCAAAAATGCGTCGTCAATATCGTATTTCGGGGGGAGGATCGAGAGGAGCGCGGGATAAGCAGTCTGCGTCAGAATGCTTGTGGCCCGATTTCTACACTGCAGTCATTTCATATTCCTGAAGTCGTAAGCTCCATCACGCAAGAGGGGCGGAGGGGTCTTTCAAATTAGCCAACTAGCAGAGGGCGTGGTGATAGCTTATCACCTTGAATAGTCACCCATATGGGTATGCACGAAACTTTGAAGTTGCCCAGACGATCGCGAGGCACTCCTTGGTCATATAGTAATTGAATTCGGCTTTTGGAAGGGAGTCTGCTTGCGTTGGTGATTACTTTCTCCCGTCTGGCATTCTGCCGAAAAACGACGCCTAAGCCCACATCTTTCGGGTCGGTGCGAATTTCAGCCTTGGCGTTTTCATCAAAGTGGCCAAAGACAGGAGGGTATTTTTCTGTTTTTAACGTTATTCGCGATGACTTGATGGCATCCAGCACTGTCTGCAGCCGTTCCAGGTGATCTTCAAAGTTTGACTAGAAGCCAACAACGTCGTCTAAGTATACCAAACAAATCTGCCACTTCAAGTCAACCAGGACGGTGCCAATTACTCGTTGGAACCTGACTGGCGCGGAGCACAGGCTAAATGGCAAGGTCTTGAGGTTGGCTGGGGAGCGCGAAGACATCTCGGGTCTCAACTAGCGCGTGGATGAAAGCAATCGCCGTGCTATTGCAAAGGTGCCGATATTTTTCGATGGAATCCTTCACCAGCACCTGAGCTTGTCTTCCACGGAATTTGGCGAAGCCTATTGCGAATTCGAGACCTCGTTCCAAGAGTAGCTGGGTGTTTCCTTTGACGACGTCTTCGGCGGATTCGATGTCTGCGCTACCCACGCAAACTACCACGCTTTATCGGGCCGGTGACATCAATTATTCGTGTACGACGTTTAGAGCGACAGGTTGCGTCGAAGTCGTCGTAGTAGGTATGACTTTGTCCGTCGAAAGCTTTATACGTCTGAGCGAAAGTTCGCGATGTTCAAAGCGAATGGCGCGATTTTCAAAGAGAAAATCCATGCAAAGAATCACGTCGCGGGAACGCTGCTGCAGGACGACGAAGCTTGTACACGAAGCAGGACGACGAAGCTAAGGGTCGGCTTTCAGGAGCAGGACGGTAGTGGCGAAGGTTTGGAAACTCACGTCGGGGCGCAGGACGACCTAATGCAGCAGAGTAGGTCATCGCTGTTGCTTGCGTGGCAGTTGTCGGAACCGTTGCTTCAGGAACGCCCGGTGCTTGCTAGACTTCGCGGACGACGTCCGCTAGCGAGGCAACCTGCGGTTGCAATGGTGATGGGAGGATTCGGCGCAGCTCTTCTCGAACTACCCCACGGATAATCTCATGGAGGTTATCCCCACTTGTAGATCCCCACTTCAATAAGCTGGTTGCACTGTCGGGTCCAGACATGTAAGGTTCGTTCTACTAAGGATGCTTCTCGTTCGAATTCGGCCAATGTTTGGGGTGGGTTTCTCATGATACGCGCGAAAAGGTATTCATTGACGCCTCGCATAAAAAATTACCTTTCTTTTCCTCAGTCATTTCAGGGTGTGCGCGGCAAAATAGCCGCTTCATTTCTTCGACGTAATTGAGGACTGACTCATTAGGGAGTTGAATTCGTGTATGAAGGTGGGTCCGGGCTCTTTGTTTTCGGACGCCATTGGCGATATCCGTCAAAAACTCTCTCTTAAATGTCTCCCAATCCTTCAAAAAGTATCACGGTTTTCGAACTAAATTCGGGCAGAAATTTGAAGAGCTAAGTAGACTTGCCTCAGCTTGCTATCGCCGCAGCCGATTGCTTAGTTGTGTTGCGGGCACACGTCAGCCCAATAAATAGTTGGCTCCTGCGAAGACCGTCACTTCATTTGGTACCTACGGTATTTTCACGACTACGTGACATCTGGCGGAGGTGCTGAATTCTTGTCAACGTGGTCATGCCGCCGAAAACGGAACGATCCGGGCAGGGATCGACAGAATCTTGTTTTTGTCCATCACCTGGAGCCCCTATCTTTCAAGGACGATCGGATGAGGATGCGAAAGACTGCCTTGAGCTGTTTTAACGCGAGTCAATGTACAACGCCTGGAACGAGGAAACGAAGCTGAGGCAAGTCTACTTTGCTCTTCAAGATTCTGCCCGAATGTAGTTCAAAACCATGATACTTTTTTGAAGTATTGGGAGACATTTAGGAGAGAGTTTTTGATGGACAGAAATATATATTATTACTATTGTCCATCAAAAACTCTCTATTAAATGTCTCCCAATCCTTCAAAAAAGTATCATGGTTTTCGAACTACACTCGGGCAGAATCTTTAACTGAGCTTCGTTTCCTCGGTCCAGGCGTTGTACATTGACAAGCGTTCGAACAGCTCAAGGCAGTATTTCGCATCCTCATTCGGTTGTCCTTGGAAGATGGGGATTCCCGGTGATGGACAAAACCAAGAGGCTGTCCCTGCCCGGATGGTTCCGTTTTCGGCGGCATGGCCACGTTGACAGGAATTCAGCACCTCCGACAGATGTCACGTGGTCGTAAAAATGCCGTAGTCACCAAATGAAGAGACGGGCTTCGCAGGAATGAACTATTTATTGGGCTGATGTGCGCGCGCAAAACAACTAAGGAATCGGCGGCGGCGATAGCAACAATCGGGCTCATCGGTCATCGATGCACGAATATCCGTTGCACACGTCAACGCTCATTTTAAGGGCTGCGAAGAAAGATCAAGATAAAACGCCAACTAGTGACTAGCCTGCCCTGGAGCATGCATTGTAGAAACATAGACACTTGGCAGGAATCTTCGTGTTACACCAAGGCGCATCTTGCGCGACAATGAAACTTATAAAGCTACGTCTCGACAAAAGAAATGAACAAAGAATACATAACCGATTCGAGCGCTGGCAAGGAAGCGATAAGGCCCCATGACGGCGGCTGCCGATAACTAAAGTTTTGAATTGTTCGCGGCAATATTACCTAACTATTCGTTTTCCGACAAAGTTGCACATATATCTGGAGTTCTTGTTTTGATGTTGTCGAATGAACGCTAATGAGTAATTAACTAATTCTTTGAGAATAATTTATGCTCTTGGGAAAGAGTATGTTGCAACGCAGGCCTGAACAAAAACGCTTCTGTTGCAAAGGTACCCTTAATTCATTTCTCGTTCAGGCGCGGTTCCACCTAGTGACTGGGTTTCACAGTGGTTGTGCAGGGCGGATAATGTTTTCTTTAATGTTTCATCAACTGCTTCGGCTAATTAACGCGGTATTCTGTACCTACATGAAGGGCGGTAGAACAACTGGGATAGTGTGCCTGCTAGACACCTGAAAGGGCAATCCGGCGTGAGAAACCGTTTGGTAGGCATGGAGGTAAAGCGACGATGGAAACATCGCAATTCCCGTTTTGTTAATTGGTGCAGCTTTTGTGCCTCCTTGCACGGGCCGTACGTTGTCAGCTTGCTACATTACTGACGGTGCGTCAGATCTCAAGCTGCAATCAGCGCAAGCCGTCACCAGGTCAGGCAGCCTTCGTCAGCAGTCATTCCTTCCCTTCATCTGCAATTGGCACTTTTCTTTGATGCTTCTTGGGGTTTGCGAATCGGCTCCAAATCAGCGCAGTCGAGAAACGCATCAGTTATATGCTATTTAAAGGACTCGTAAGTCATGCAGCTCTTCAGTGGGCATAGAAATTAGGCGACGATGCGAGTGTCTCAGCCCCCTTTATTTTCGCCTTTGTTGTAAGGGGTCATACAAAGTTTGCCTCCTGTTATTTTCATGCCCCGAAGTTCTGTTTTCTTTGTCCTCAGAATGTATTCACATTGTCAGCCGGTTGTTACTGTCTGGCGACATTGAGCTGAATACTGTGCCTACGAAGAATGGAATAGGGAGCCAATGCAGCAAACTGCTTCAACTTCAATTGAATACTGCCGCGAAACCTTCAAAACTGTATTTGCTGTTTTTCAACTGCCGCCGGCATACAGGCTTATCACTCTTATTCTGGATTGCGTATCAGTTCCGTAATCTTTGTTTGTTAATGCTCGATGTCGCGAGTCACACTTTTATCAATTTCGTTGTAGCGCAAGATGCACCGAGATCTATCTCGAAGATTCCGGCCACTCGTGTGTCTTTCCACAATGTTCCAGCCCGAGCTGGTAGCTGTTTGCGACGTTATCTAGATTGTTCTGTGCAGCATTTAAATTGAGCGTTGACGAGTGTGACGGGCAATCTTTGTTCGACGATCGACCAAAAAGTTTGCTGCTATCGCCGCCGACGAGTTGCTTAGTTCTTTTGCAGGCGTGAGTCAGCCCAATAAAGAATTATTTTCCGTACCATCAAGCCTGTGTCTTCATTTGTGTCATCGACCCTGGTAACCACCACGTGACAATACCAGAAATATGAGCCGATCAAGGGCATAATGAAAGGAATAAAAATATGTCCATGCTTCCCTAGATCACTAAATCGCGGATAATGGCAGCAGGTTTTCTTTAGTTAATCAGCATTTTCTTTCTCAAGCTTAAAGTAGGCCATAAGGAAAACCCAGAAGTCACAGCCATCTAAAAACGGCAGTACAAGCTCAAAGGTCACTCTCGCCTTGAAAACATATTTTATTTGGTTATTGGTGACAGTCGCTTAGAATAATGGGCTGAACACGAATAAAAGGTTTGCAGCGCCCTTGACCCCAACTATAGACCTAAACTTCGGTGGCAGCGATGATCGCATAGCTCATATCCACAGGCAAGCAAGATTTTCAACTGAAAAGTGCAACCCGATTTTGTGAAGTTTTCGGTATCGAAGTCTCGCAGCGTCATGTTATGATATAAGCAATTAAAGCACTCAAATGTATTTGTAAAGGAAGAATTTCGTAGCCCCGCCGGAGTGGCGCAGTGGTTACGGCGCTCGACTATTGTTTCCAAGGATGCGGGATCTAATCCCGGCCTCAGCGGCCGCTTTTCGCTGGGGGCGAAAAGCAAGGCGCCAGTCTGCTGTGTGATGTCAGTGCACTTTAAAGAACCCCAGGCAGTCTGAATTTCCGGAGTCCTCCACTACAACCTCTCTCATAGCATGAGTCGCTTTGGAACGTTAAACCCCACGAACCAAACCAAACAAAACCAAGGATTTTGTAAGACAATGAGGTCTCTGCGAAACTATGATTTTTGGAATGTGAGTGGGCAAAAAGTCTCAGTGAACTATAACAGGTTATACATAAAGAAAAAAATACATTTCACTCATCAGAACTAAACTGGAATTCGCATCGGCCATCTGGAACACTCACCAAGCATATCTAACAAACTTCCTCGAAGCTGTGCAGAAAAGGGCCACCAGATTCATTAATTCCTCGTATTCATACGACGTTAGCATATCATCTCTAAAATTACAATCAGGTCTATCTAATCTTTCTGCTCGCCGTCGCACTGCCAGTCTTGTCCTATTTCACAAGTTTTTTTAATCTCCACTCAGACAAGAACCCTACATCTGCGCACCCCCGCCGCGCAGATCCCATCGCATCAGTCACCCTCTTCAAGTTTTGCGTCCACGTGCCCGTACCACTGTTTTCTCTAATTCATTTTTTTGCCGAGTAGCAGCTGACTGGAACGGCCTTCCCACGATATCGCTGCCATCACCTGCCCTGGAACATTCATGACTGCATTGAACAACTGTACTTCATAAAAACCCACCCCTTATGTAACACCCCACAAGGGGTCTTTAAGGAAAATAAATTGATGTGATGTGATGATGTTGCTTTTGATGTCCACTAACCAACAACGTATACAAGCTCGAACTTGGCATCAACTTAAACACAGGAGATAATTCTGATCGTTCAAGTGTCACCGACACTGCTACGTGCTCTTCCTAACTTATTGAGCTCGCGAAATTGAAGTTTTGATGCTATATCTTTTTTGTCTTCAATTGTGAGAAGTATTTTGAAGAAACACTGTGCTCTATTCTCAATTTGTGAGGATTGTGAGCTGTCATTGGAGTGCTGACCGAATGACCGAAACGTGGCTATCGGCAAAGCTTGCAGGTTATCCATTGTTTCACTGCCAAAAGAACATGTATTGTTGCGATTGAGGCATAAAATGGGCAGGTAATAAACTCAGTTTAATAACGGCTCAAGGTCCTGTTCACATTATTGACATCGGTCATACGCCGATGTGGGACTCATATAAAGCGTTGACGCATCCGTGTTGCTCTCAGATGTTGTCCTTCTTGTCTTGACAGTCATTTGGGTGTCATATAGTCGCGTGCTGTGATTGATACGACATAGCTTACTTTTCAAAGTTCTCCAAATGTTCTCAATGATGTTCAGATCGACGCATTTAGGAGTCCAGTCCAATAGCTGCGCAGCCCGCGCTCAAAGTAAGGCTTTCACAACTCGCGCAGTGTAGAAGGGGCTATAGCATTGTTGCAGGAAAATAGGCCGTACACCCTTAATTGGTCCGTCCAGCGCGTAAGGGATGAGATGGTGGTCGAGGACGTCGCAGTAGCTGGCTTCGTTAAACTTTGATGGCAGTCTTATAACAGGGCCGAAGCCTTCCCCACTACAGCTCCCCAGACTTTCTCGGCACAACGACCATTGCTGTTTACTTGCGCCGTGAAGCCTGGCAGGTGCCTATTTACGAAGGAATAGTGCGTCGATGAGCTCCTGCGTAATACGTGCTTGAAAAAACGCATTTAACTTAAACACATGATTTTAAGGCCCCCCTACATAGAAAGAGAAAAACACTTCTCGGCTTAGAGAACCTAAGAAAGTGCTGCAAAAGGACTAGCGAAGAAAAAGTTTCATCTCTTTACTTTCCCATGGCTTACTGTGCTTTAGAATGCTGTGCTCTTTACTTCACAGAAATCAATCTTATTGTGAAATACCTGCAAATAAATCAACGCTAAACAAGGCGCTGCTGGTGCCATCTTGAAGATAAACTTGATTTATCTGCAAAGATAACTTATCGTTATTCGTCCACAGTACACAGCTCGTGGGTGCGAGAAAATGCCAAGCGCTGCTCCTTCTGTCTTGCCGTCAAATACTACTTTTTAGCCCCCACACATCCACTGTCTAGCCCACTGGAGACGGTTCCTAATGATGCTCAGACTGATGTCTGGGCCGAGGGCATTTCGAATTCTTTATGCGCTCTGAAAAGGACCAGCAACGGCTGCACCAACGACCAGTTGCTCAGCCTCAGCCGAAGTGCACCGCTCGCGACCTGGAAGTGGAGCCTTTCCAAGGCGGCCGCCATCATCTCTGTAAGCTTGTATCATCCGAATAACTGCAATCATCAACCTTCCAGTCTGCGGCACTCTTTTTGTTGTGGTACGTCCTGCGCTCAAAGAAAAACAATTTCGCGTCTAACATCCAGTAGAACTCAGGGCGGCATTTTTCGTCGAATTGTAATTTTCACGAGGTTCGTTGGCATATATGGGCATGCGGGCGTGTCTTACAAAAGGCGTCCAGCCTCCTTCTCATCAATTAACAAGGTGGCAGCGTTAACGAAGTCTGCTGATGTGACATGCTCGGCTACTATCTCATCCCATATGACTTGGACGATCCTTCTAACTATAAAGGATTCTTTCAGCGGCAACACTGTAGTCCCGTCTACATTGCGAGAGTACAGTGCTCTAGAATATTGGGCAGTGTCTCGTGCGAGGACGGAGCATGGGCTCTTTTTGCGCCATCGGCCAGGGGTCGCTTCGCATAACAGGTGTGCGCAGCGAGCCGTCCGCTGGCTGCGCTGCAGTGAGATTTCGGCTCATCGTATCTGCACTGCGTGGTGCGCTTAATTCGATATTTAATGCTTGGTGATCACCTACTTGCTTAGGAATTTTAACATTTCAACCAATTAAACCGCAATGCATTGTTCCATGGTTTCCGCGGCTCTATGGCGCTGTAATGCCAGCGACGATATTGGTGCAGTGAACTAGAACATTTCACTGTAATATTGGTGCGGTGCGCGCTATTAGCCACGAGCTAAATACAGCATAGGTCGCACTTCGGGTGTGTTATGAGTGCATCTCGTGTTTCCGAACCTATCTGAGACTATTGCACACATTTGGATAAATATGTTGAACAGAAAGAAATTCATTCGAAGCCTGCGGTGTTTCGAAACTCGCGAATCTTAGAATCCTGTCTGAATAGCAAAGTGTTTTAGAGAGCTCTTGCGTTGTGAAAAAAAAAAAAAAAAACGCATTCTGCAGACAGTCATTTATTCAGGCTCCAAACATGGCACAACATGCAAACCAGAACCTTGGTAGGCCGTACCGTCCTTGACCACAAGCGTACATTTCTGGGAAAAGAAATTTCCGCTGAACGACGAGCACTCACCAGCAACTGGCTGTATGCCTGCACCAGCTAGGGTACTACTGTAGCCCACTAACATGTTCAATTAGTGCCTTCGCCTCTACTGGATTTGAAATGTCTTGCGAACAACTTTTTTCCTCTTATAGAAACTTCCTCCCCAAGAGCCTCTTCACCCGATTTTGTAGCCGACATATATATTTTGACAGCTTTTTCAGAGCCAATTTGCTACTGTCTCCGGCAGCATCCAGCTCACATGCACTAGGCGTAGTTGAAAGCTTTTTCTCAGCGCGGCAAGGCGATCCTTGACCACATTAATTTCGGGTGTTTTAGTAACCAGGCTGCAGGATCTGCTTTTCAGCCATGTAGTAGTATATTCATACTAAACTTCTGAAGCTCTAAATCTTAAATGTAAAGGCGAGCACCTGTCCTCACTTCTTAACTAGTCGTGATAAAGTGGAAATCCTCATTGGCTTTTAATACAAGTGAGAGCAAAACATGCAGCCTGGTTACTTTTGGCAAAGACGGCACATTCGTTTTTCTTGGCAAAATCCTCCCTGTTGGGCTCCTCGGGACTGTCGCCGTCAGATGTCAGCTGCTCTTTATAAGCTAGCTTGTAAACACCGTCTCCGCTTCGCTGCATGAATTGTCTGTTCACAGATGTTCCTGACTTTCATTTTCTTTGGCAGCGACTTTGAAACATATTTTGGTGCGCCTGGAAAGATGGTCGGAATGGCGTCATCAGTAAGTATGTGACCGGCCTCTACTCTAGTTCACCGTTGATTGTTTTATACGTGCGCTGAATGAAAACTTATTCAAAATAGCTGTCGCACACAACGCTTGCTTCGTTCAGTACTCTGTCAGCTTTCTTGATGTTCTGTGACCAAATCTCACAGCGATCGGCGTCGATGGATACACGGAAGAGAGAGGAACTCTCTTGCACAACCTGTAACCGCTGTTGCAGCCCGGCACTGTCCCTTGTGTCGCGTCGTCTTTCCGTCGTCGTGCACGCATTGCTTAGATGTTCCAAGGGGAGAGCACAGATGAGGTTTCAACAACACACCAAGAAAGCGCAACAAACGGCGAAGAACATGCAGAACAACGAAACACGAATTCCTCAAATCAACGCGCGAAGACGGTCTGTGCTCGTCTTTGCATGCAAGCGAATGGAGCTCGGCTCGGCGCACCGCACCCCTTGGCACACCTGTTACTAGCAGCGCCCCCTGGGTGTCACGCGCGCTTTCATCGCCGCGGCGACCTCGCCCCTCTATTGTTCCCCGGCGCGGACGACACCCTGCCCAGGATTCTAGAGCACTGTAGCGAGAGCATTGAAAGCCTTTCTGGGAGACCGGGCCCTGGCATCCACTCCAGCAGCAGCTGCTGCTGGAGTGGATGCCAAATGACACCGATATGACTATAGTTGAGGTCGTCTGGTGAAGGGTGGAAAGCAATATACCTCATATCAGCCGCAGGTCTAGTCCAGGTGAGCATTGTGTGCGACGCTGTCAAAACGATTTGGGGCAACCTCCGAAAGCGACGTCGTCTCCTTGTACGAATCGCTCTTTTTCGCCTCTTTGCTTATGTTTTAAACCTACATGGGTGCTTTACCGGTTATTAAACTGGGGAGTGCATAATGCAGCACCTTTCGAGTTTATTTTGTAACTCTTTTCTCTCTGTCACCAATTTATACATTCATGTGTTTCACTTTTTGTTCCCCAGTGTAAGGAAGTGAATTTGTGTGGAAGAAATTGGCCGAATTTTTAGCCAATTTGTTAAGCCGTTCAGCACCTATTTTATCACTAAAAACACATGCATGCTATTGTCTTCTGTTTTTAATGCGTTGCCCAGAGCAAAGAAACACTTTCACTGCATTTTCCAAAGTTTTGCACGAGCGTTTATGCTCGTAAGTGTACACACGTGCCGCCAAGTGAAGGGCGAATGCCGGCCGTTAAGCAAAGATAACGGCGTTCCTGACGAAGCGCAAAGCGCATGGTGCCGATGAGAAACATTTCTGCACGGCCCGCATGAACAACAAACAATGCTGCATTGATATTGCCCCTGGCGCACAGGAATGGTAGCAGCGCTGCTTCACTCGTTGAGGCGATAACGCAAGCATCAAGTTATTGAGATGACTCATCCGGATGTGCGACGCCCCCTTGCGCTTTCTTTCGCATCTGCTGATAGTGTGCTAGCTTGCGAATTGTTTTCCATTTCGGCTACTTTTGGGCACTTGTATATTTGATAGGCGATTTCTCTGGGTAACATCATCATTGTTGTTACACTCTACCGTTCAGGGCAGCCCAAAACGCTTATCTCCTACTTTTTAGACTATCAAAAACTATGGAAGATTACGGAAGATTATTGCGCTCTAGACAAAGAGCTTGAGTTATCCCTTGATGTTTTCTGCATGGAGTCTGTTCGTTATTCCATGACGTTGGGGAGAACTTTTGAAACAACAACAACAACATGAATTTTAATTCTCCAAACTGCACTCACTATGGACACTGTTCGGAGGTGCACCGCACTCCCCCGTAAACGCTGAGTCTTTTGAAGGGAGCACGCGCACGAGCGTCCCTCTCACGCGCCACCCACCGACTACGCTACACAACTCACGCGCACACAGCCATACCCCGCGGTGAAGAATGGGCTGTTCCAGTCCGTGTACTTCCATCCCCCGCTGTCAGTGGGATGGCCCAAATGTCATGCCGTGAAGACCGCGAAGGCAGCACCCGGAATATTCAACATCCTCTCCGCCGAATGAGCGCTAGATCATTAATTTCTGTCTTCCAACGGGTACAAAAGTACAACCTGGTAAACCAATCATACAGGATCGCGTTCTTCCATCTCGCCCAGTAAACGCCTCCGTGATGCGAACATTTCTGCGCCTGTTGGATTTCGAATGCGCAGAGCAGGCCCTCAAGTCGATCCTTTTTTCGATCACAGTTGCGAACAAAGCGTCGCATCCAAGCTGTGACTCGCTGTAGGCGATTCAGATTGCTGAAGCGCTTAATTTTTATCACCGGAAGAGGAGCTTGTGCTGCGATTGTTACTGGGCTCAGCAGACCGAGGGGAACGAAGATTCTCGCTATGGCCTGGATCACGAAGCGTTTAGTGTTCCTGTGGACGACAAGAAGCTCCAGCGCAGTTTTCAGGAAATACTTCAGCTCGTAGTTTCCTCTGTCCCACTCGAGCTCCAACTGTATTGCCATGACTGAAGTCGTCGTCGCAGTATCAGCGCAGGCATTTCCAACGCCGTCATCATCGAACTGTTGTTGTAGTAGTTCGCCGTTGGAACTGCACCTTCGCAGTTTCATTCCTGTTGAGCTCATTATTTGCTTTGCCTCCTCATAAAATTTCGTCTCCTCTTCCGTGTAGCTGACTCCGGTTATCAAATCGTCGGCGTACAGGCAGCTGCCTAAGATATGTGCGGAGTGAGAGAGGTCCTCAAAGACGTTAGCCAGATGATGTCGTATGGTGGCAGCCAACATAAAGGGACTACTTGTGGAGCTAAAAGGCATTCTTGTCATGCGCCAGACCTCTGCATCACCCTCGGATGAACCCTCACATGACGCAGATGAATTACAGAGTAATCGCACTGCGTCGCTGTCTTCACTTTTGACGCCAATCTGAAGAGAGGCCTTTTCGATGTCGGTGGTCAATGCAATTTGGTGGCATCGAAAATTCAGCGTAAGCCGCAGCAGGTCGCGGTTTAGGTTCGGGCCGTTGGTGAGGGCATCGTTAAGTGACAAGTAGCCTTGTGCTTTCGAAGATGCATCGAACACTATGCGAACTTTGGTGGCAGAGCTCTCTGAAGGAAAAACAGCACGATGAGGCATATAATACCCTCGAGACGAGGTGCTGTCGATTTCGTCGGCTGGAACCTTTTCAGCAAAGCCTTTACCTAGGTAGTCACGGATGGCTGCATCATAGACCATTAGTCTGCTCTTGCTGAGTCTCCGACGCGGCTTCAACCAGGCCAGGCGTTCTCTTGCTACAACTTCGTTGCTGGCTAGCCCTTGGTCAAGTGCCTTCCACGGGAGGCTCGCCCCGTATCGCCCATCGGTCAAAGTCAGAGAACGAGTGAAGTCTTCTCTCACCTGCTGCTCATCGCTTCCAAGTAGGCAGCTGCTTGAGGAGATACCGAGGCTCTCCAGCTCCCAGAACGCTCGAAGTTCGTCTGACAGGTTGGCGTTCTTGTCACAGACGCTGGTGCGCAGAACGGCGATAGTGGAACACGACACACCTGAAGCAGACAGTGGTATCGGTCCTTGCAAGGTCTAGCCGAAGTCAGTCTTGAGCGCAACCAAGGGCCCTTGCACCTTCTTTACTTTTGCGCGCACAAAAGCCCAATAATATTCAGAGCCTATTAGAACTTTGATGCCTTGTGTGAAGAGGCGAGTTGGTGAGATGGTAACATCCGCTAATTTCAAATCAGCCACCTGACTCATCTCAAGAGCGTTTCCTGGAAGCAGCAGTTGGTCGGAGCAGATTTCTTCAATTTCGAGGGCTTCGACGCAGTGCTCCTTGCGGTCGTACTGGCTTGGTAGCCTGAGCTTCACTCGGCGTCGTTTTTTCTTCATAACGTTGGTCGAGCCGCCGAAAGGATAAATGGTCACTTCCTCTTCACCGATCACCTCAAGATCCAGTATTCGCGAGAGCTTCTCTGTTATAAACAATCGTTGACTGCCTCCGTCAAACAGACAGCGAACGAGGCGTTTTCTTTTCGGTCCATTGGCCCACACCTGCGCCGTCTGCAGCAGCACAGCGTTTTTAATGCTGTTGCTAAGAGACGCTGCTGAGAGCAACCCAGTAGCGGTCTCGCCCTCGGCGTTCGGTGCCGGTGGATCACAAAGCGAGGTGATGTGTCGTCGGCCACACTTCGCGCAACGTAGTGTCCCATTCTTACACCCTTTCGTCATGTGCCCCTTTTTCGCGCATCGGTAGCACCTCCCTTCGTTTCCCAGTTTTCTTTTCTTCTCATCAATTGATATCGGAGAATTGCAATCTGCAACCTCATGCCTCTATGAAGCGCAGAAAGGGCATCTGTCCTTGCTCAATTTGGCACCCACCTGGAGGCTGGCCGCTGAGCCTTTGCCGTAGACGCTGTTGGGACGCCGTTCACTGGCGCGTTCAGGTCGCGTTTGCTGAGGAGCGTTCGTGCTTTCTCCGTGCGCCTTTTCCCTGCTCTCCACTTCCAGGCGAACTGATTGCAGAATGGCTTAGAGACTCCAACTGTCGAGCACGTCCTTGTCTGCACTGTGGGCCTTATGGTACTCAATAGCCCATTTGGCCGGCAATACCCGGAACAAAGCCGCGCACAGCATTGCACCATAGCTGTCCGATTTGACACCTAAAGTTTCAAGCCCTGCGATGTTTCGCTGAACATTATCGTGGACGCGTCGCAGCGCGTTCACGTCACTGAGAGCTCTAACCTGGGGAAGGTTTAACAGCTGCGTAAAGTATTCTTGCACGAGCACGTCCTGACGCCCGAAACGCTCTTGGAGTGTCTTTACAGCGTAGTCGTAATTCTTCTCCGTCGCTTGGACGCCGGTCAAAGCGGTCGCCGCCGTTCCTGTCAACGCAGTCCGCAGGTACAAGAACTTTTCTATGCTGGTCAAGCCGTTATTCTCGCGGACTGCTTGCCGGAATTGTTGCCAGAACGGTTACCAGTCGAGCTTGTTGCCGCTGAATTTCTGAAGCTCGAGCTTAGGCAACCTCAGTTGTCCCGAAAGGGCAGCAGGTAATCTGGACGCGGTTTTTTCTGAATTCAATGTGCTTGTTGCACCGTTAGAATTTGCTTCACTGCAACGCCGAAGCTTTGTCCGCATTCGTATCATGAGAGCTTGGCACTGACGAACGCCTTTGTATTCTTCCACGAGGCCTTCGTCACGCACATGCGGCTCAATCAAGACATCTAACTGTTTCAAATCTCTCGAAACAATGTCCAACTCATCTGATATTTCCGCGAGGAGGTCTCGTTGCTGGGGGCCGAAGTCATCAGCCGTCGCTAGTCGCTCAAGCTCCTCGTCGAGTTGGTTCAGTTCGGCACGCGTAACTTCTCGCTTTGTTTGGAGACGCTCCATCGCTGTCGTCCGTTGCAGTTGGAACGTTGGTTTCAAGTTGCCGTTGTTCTTCGCTTGTTCCCGGGTTTCGGCACCAAAAAATATGTTCGTTATTCCATGACGCTGGGGAGAACTTTTGAAACAACAACAACAACAACATGAATTTTAATTCTCCAAACTGCACTCACTATGGACACTGTTCGGAAGGCGTCTCCATGAACTATGCACCGCACTCCCCCGTAAACGCTGAGTCTCTTGAAGGGAGCACGCGCCTTGTAAAAGAAATTGAAGCTTATACAAGGGACCTCGCTCGCCAGCAGTGGGGGCAGGTCTGTGACCGCGTGAGCGGTAATCTAGGCCTTAAGGACACCTGGTCGCTTTTACGCTACCTCCTTGATCCTGGGCACACCAAGGCCACGCATCGTAAGAATATTACCCGCATTATTCATCAGCTTCCCCTAGACGATGACGCCCTCCTTCAGACCTGAAAAGATCAGTACGTCACTTCAACCCCTCTACCCCCCTCCCTTCCTACACCGGTTCTCCTAACCCTACCCTTGATGAGGAAATCTCTTCAGCTGAAGTCAGGGCGGCGATGCACCGCCTCAGGACGACATCAGCTCCGGGGACGGACCGAGTCACAAATAAGATACTCCGTAACTTGGATGACCCGTCTGTCGATGTGGTCACGGACCTCTTCAACCAATGCTGGCGCACGGGAACCCTTCCGGCCCAGTGGACACACGCCCGTATCACATTTATCCCTAAACCCGGCAAACCACTCGACATCAAGAATCTCCGACCCATATCTCTAACTTCCTGTCTTGGCAAACTATTTGAACATGTTGTGCTGGCACGCCTCCAGAACCACATAGATGACCACAACCTCTTCCCTGACACAATGGTCGACTTCCGGCCACATCTCTCCACGCAGGATGTTATGCTGCAACTGTCAGAAGATGTCCTTCACCCCCGCCACGCAAAGCGCACCCGAGGACTTTGATAATGTCCGTCACGCAGCCATTTTAGATGCTCTCTCATCGCTTCAAGTCGGCTCGCGTGTCCACCAGTACATATCCGACTTTCTTAGTCATCGCCCAGCAGAAATCACCATCGGCTCGCTCTCATCTCCATCTTTCAAACTCGGTAGCATTGGCACCCCACAGGATTCTGTCCTCTCTCCACTGCTTTTTAATATTACCCTTATCCCCATGGCACACGCCCTCGACCAAATCTCTGCCCTGTCCCACTCCTTATACGCCGATGATATTACAATGTGGACCACCACAGGTAGCATTGGCGCCATGGAAGATACATTACAGGCCGGAGCAGACATTGTAGTATCTTTTGCCGCAAATGTCGGCTTGGCTTGTTCCCCTACCAAATCGTAGCTTCTCATACTCCGTCCGACCTCCTAGGTGTCGTACAGACAAAGGCCCTCCTCCCCCCATCTTCTTGACAATTGACAACACCCGGATACCAGAAGTGGACAATATCAGGATTCTTGGTATTCTGATACAAAACAATGGCAAGAATACCGCAACCATCACTAAGCTGACGGTGATGGTTCATCAAACAATCCGCCTCATTCGCCGCATAGCCAATCGCCATCGCGGCATACGCTAGCATGACCTCAGACGCCTGGTACAGGCATTTGTCCTGAGCCGTGTTGTGTACTCGCTCCCCTACCTTTTTCTCACGCGGGTGGAGGAAGACAAGGTTAACGCCCTTATCCGACAGGCGTACAAGGCCGCCCTCAACTTACCCCGCTACACTTCCAATGAACGCCTTCTTCACATGGGCATCCATAACTCCCTAACTGAGCTCACGGAAGCCCACCGCTCAGCCCAGTTGGAGCGATTATCATCTACCCTCACCGGCCGGAACATCCTTGCTCGCATCCATCTCTCACCTCCCGGTCACTGCCCTACACAACATACACGTCCCCCTGCGATACACCGCGTTCTTAAGGTGCATCCCCTGCCAAAGAATATGCACCCAGAGCACCATGTCACTCGCCGCAAGGCACGCACAGAAGCTCTTCGCAAGCACTATGGCTTCCAGCCAGAGACCGTTTACGTAGACGCTGCCTCATACCCCTCCCGCCCAGCGTTCGCCCTCAGCGCTGTTTCCAACTCTTTGCAACTGGTCGCGGCCGGTGCAACGTTTGCCTCCACTTCCCCGGAGGCGGAGGAGGTGGCGGTTGCCCTCGCCAAAGCTACCACCTGAGCCACAACCATCTTTAGCGATTCTAAATCCGCCGTACGGAACTTCGCCCGCGGTCGGATCTCTACCCCAGCCTTCCGGTTCCTCGCCTCCCTCTCCCCACCCGAACACTATATTCAACTAATATGGGTGCCCGCTCACACGGGTCACCCAGGCAACGAAGCAGCTCACTCTTTTGCTCGAGGATACGTCAGCCGAGCAGGGACTGCCACTGCCTGGGGAGATGCTCGCGAGCGCATGGTATCCTATCACGAAATCTCTCTCCATTACCGTGATCAACGAACCATCTACCCTCCTCCTCATAAATCTATGACTAAGCTACAACAGGTGACGTGGCGCCAGCTTCAGTCCCGTACATTCCCATTCCCTGCTTTCTTATCTTTGTTCCATCCAGGACTGTTCTCGCCGCAGTGCACCCTGTGTGGGGCACCTAAAGCCGATTTTGAGCATATTATGATCAAATGCTCGGAATTCTACCCTCCAGCCACTTGGCAACTCTCCGACCTCGAGCGATGGGAGGCTGCGGTGTCCAGCTCTGACCCGGCCGTTCAAAAGCGGCTGACAGACTGGGCTTTGGGTGTCGCTGGGAAGCACCAGCTTCCGGCCACAACACGCAGCCATGAGCCGACCCATCATTAGCATGTATTCCCTTAAGGCTCCCAAATATAAAGTTTTTCACCACCACCACCACCACCACGAGCGTCCCTCTCACGCGCCACCCACCGACTACACTACACAACACACGCGCACACAGCCATACCCCGCGGTGAAGAATGGGCTGTTCCAGTCCGTGTACTTCCATCCCCCGTTGTCAGTGGGATGGCCCAAATGTCATGCCGTGAAGACCGCGAAGGCAGCACCCGGAATATTCAACAGAGTCGTTCAAGCTCTCAGTGGAAGAAAACTGGAATTAATTTGAAATAAAGTCGCTTATCTAACACACAGATACATTTAATAAATTAAATAAGTTAAATTGGTTCACAGGAAGGGAAAGGCGCAGTAACTGTCACACTTGCTCTGTTGACACCCGTACCGCGCCGTAAGGGAAGGGAGGAAGGTGGGAATGAAAGTGGAAAGAGAGAAAGAGGAGCCGTAGTGGAGGGTTACGGAGTAATTTCGACCACCTGGGGATCTTTAACGTGCGCTGAATTCTCACAGCACACGGACGCCACTTCGTTTCGCCTCCATCGAAACGCAGCCGCCGCGGTCGGGTTCGAACCCGGGAACTCCGGCACAGTAGTCGAGCGTCTTACCACTGCACCACCCCGGCGGGGCATACATTTAATTTCATAGATTTAATTTAAGCCATACAGCGTTCGCCATAATTCACTGGTCTCCTAAAAAGGTTACTGAATAAAAAGAAGCGGCATTTTCGGTCAGCCGAACGCACAAACATACCTGCTTGTGGGTTCGCATATCGAGACACCAGTGATCTTTCCGCTTGATTGTTAAAAAAGTTAAGCACACTTTCCCCAATAATGTACTGCAGCCACCTCCATCCATAAGTCAGAAACGCTTTGAAAGATTGTCAAGCATACAGGAAAGATTTTAGATATCTTGAAGGTGAGAATACCACCGTTATGAGACGCGAATAGTGTTCTACCTTATTAAATAACGCATTTGTGGCAGTTCCTATGCATCCGCAATCAAGACCGATGCCTTTTGTTTCTAAATGTAAGATTTTTCCGATGGTACCTGTCGTTATCGGTTCCGTATAAATTGTGAATTTAATTTGGTAATCGAGAGTGCCTTCGAGCTGCAGGGTTGATGAAATCAACTTGAACAATTCTAATGAACACAGAAGTTTCTCCAACTATCTTAATGTCGCAGATTTTAGCCAGACAGTCCAGTCTTCCTCACTGCTGTTAAAACCTAAAATTAAAAACTGCGGTTCCCATTTCCAGATCAAGTAACCATCAATGCCCTCTTAACCATAAATCATTATCTTTGACATCTATTCCTTCTAAACATTCTGAACATAGGATTTACTCAAGACTTCGGTCATATCTCGAAAGTAAAGTGCTTTAGCTCAGTACAGCACGGTTTACGTAAATGCTTCTCTTATGAAACGCAAATTCCATCTGTCACTTACAGCATTACCTTTTCCGTAGAAAGCGAATCATTTACTGACTGCATGAATTTCAACTCCACCAAAGCCTTGCATAAAGTTCCCCATGAATTACTTTTAAATGTGAGCACAATATAGATCCTCATATTTTTGATGGGTAGAATGCTTCCTAAGAAACTGCGTTAGCCGACAATTGCATTCCACCTCTCTGTACCTTAATAATCGGAGTCACTTAAGAGTCGGTTTTACGCCCTTTATTAGTATGTATATAAATGGCCTTCTGAACAATACCAGCTTCTAGAATAAATTATTTGCTGATGGTTTTGTTCTATATCGCGAAATAACAAGTCCAACTGATAGCTACATCCTTCAGACCCTAACTGTATCTGCAACTAGTGTGATGAACGATTTATGACTTTAATTGCTAAGAAATGTAAGAGCATGAGGGATGAACTGGATCAAGCGCCCTCATACAAATTTCTTGGAGTTCAGAATAATGTTTCTTGGAACGTGCCTATCCATTTCATTATTACGAATGCTAGCCGTACCTTCGGCTACTTGCGTCGCAACTTTGCTCAAATATCTTTGCATCTCAAACTGATTATGTAAAAAACTCCAATAAGGCTTAGACGGGAATACACATCGGCAATATGGGATCCTGCTCAGCACAACCTAAACGATATCGATGATCCTATGAAAAACCATTCAGTTTGCCTCATCGCCTCCAAACATCATCGTACAGCTAGCGTTTCTTAATAAAATCAAATATTGGACTCCCAGATACACTTTTCTGCAAAAAAAATGTCTCGCCTATCTGGTTTTCATAAACTTTTCTTTTTCTGCTCGGCATTAAAATGCGAACTTCTCTTTCAGCCATCATAACTTTCATCTCGCGTTAATCACCGTTTCTAACTTCATCATTGTTATTGTAAACAAATCTGCATTTTGTATTTTTGTATGCGTTTAATATTTTTGTTGCAATGTATCCACCTTATTTGTAACGACCTCTCACTCTGAGGTGTACTGCAATAAACAAATAAATAAAAGGGCGAAGTAAATTTGTTGAGTAATCGACCGTTTTGATAACGCGTAGTATGTGGTTGGCATGGGCCGCCATAAAGGCAGCCGCCATTTAAAATCATGCAAGAAGCTTTTATCTGTGGACGGTTGCATGTTTTCGGGCAGCAAGTTAGGAGTAAGCTAACCAATTAGATGACTCCAAAGCTTACTGAGCTTAACTACATTCATTGCTGTATGAAAGCTTCTAAATATCCCTCTGTTAACATTGCCGGCGCCAGCTGCACCAACGTTTTAACCAGAAGCTTCCTAATAAGTTCCGCTCGTCTCATTCTCTTGCGCTCTAGAGGCCTTTCACATTCCGTTACCTAAATGAACAATCTATTGCCCTGTATTGCCTTGTAATATGTGCTTATGCCGCGTGATTTTTGATATGAGTGGTATTCACTCGCATTGTCTTTCCAACTCTGCTAGCTTCCGGTTTCTAAACGTTACACATTTATCACTTTACTTTCCACAGCAGATTAAGCTGGCAGAAACTAAGGCTGAAGTATTTTGCATACGTTCCAAATTTTTGCCAAGCGGCTCAGTAGTGCCAAGATATAACCATACGTTCTGCTCGAAACATACTAGTTCACTATATTTGCTCACTGACGGTAGCGCACCTGCCCTTAACTGCAAACATACCCTTCTTCCTCACTGCCAGCTGTCACACATCTGTTCTCAGACGGCGCGCTGTTCAGATCGGGCCACCCTCTTTACTCATTGGCGCTGACAGCCTCATATCGATCGCTTGTTCTGGCGTTTGCATACGATTATAACAACGCTCGTCGCTCGCTACTACCACTTCTCTGTGCAGCGTCTGAATAGACCATGTTAATCCATAATAAACTACCTCAACCAGCGCATTATATAGACCACCTGTCACGCGCTGCTCCCTATTTGCATTTCAATGTCAAGTCAGAGGATATAAATTTGAAAGACGCCAGAAAAGGGTCTCCATAAAATTTGGAAAATAATAAGCCCTAGTTATGTGGACTGAAAAATATATAGGAAGCTATCAGCGCGGGGCTTAGCTCATATCAGCGTGCACTCTATAGAAGTTACTCCGTTTGCAGGTGTAGCTAATGCGTAATTGCAGTGGTGAATCGTGTAAAGTTTGTCTAGCGATCTTACTAAACATTACTGTTATGTCGTAAATCCCTGGAGCAATAAATATGTCGTTTGTACATGGCCCTTTCTTTCTGCCATCCGAAATAATGCGAAATGGAAATGTTCTGTTCACAAAGCACAATAATATAGTTTAAGAAAAGCAAAAAGAAAAAGCCTAGGAACTTGTAAATGTCTTTATGCTGGAGTCACCAGTTACATCTGCCGTGATACAGAGCTGTAGTCCGATGTAATCTTTTCCAGTTATTTCATTATATGGCCTCATGTTTCCTTCACGGCATCCATAAGAAGCTTGCCGTAGCAGGAACAATAAAATGGGCGTGTAGTTGTTCTCTTCTGGGGATGGTAAGCTGCTTTACCAGGGGGATAGTGTGTGTGTGCGGGGGGGGGGGGGGGAGGGAGGCTTCAGTGGCGCTATACGTAGGAGGCAAGGAGTTCTAACACGTTATGAGCAGAGTGAAATGGACTTGGTGTACTCTTGGGTCTCATAGTTGCCACGAGGCTTTCGAAAATTTATGGGAACAGGTGATGCTAGTAACGGCTCAGTAATCGCATGATGCGATGCGAATAAATAGGCAGAATACATTATTACTCATCCGCATCGTTCACAGTGTCCCCCCCCCCTCCTCGGTAGAAAACGCTTTATAAAATGCCAAAAAAGTCAGAAAAATCAGTCATCTGACCAAGCAAAAAATGTAATTAAACCTTCACAAAACACATGGAATAAAGTAATAAACAAATACTGTCGTAAATGTGTGAGCTGCAAATTAAATCGTCAGGGCATTTGTGAGTGTGGTGCCTCGATAGCGGAGCTGTGCACGTGCCAGCCCAGCATTGCGCGTGTGCGCGTGTGCATAAGGCTCGCGAAGCGACGCTGAAGAAGACTGAGTAGTAAGAGGAGCGGTGAGCTGATGTGTGAGGAAACCAAGGTGTGAAGGCAGAATGCGGTTGAGAACATGTGGCATTCAAGCCTGGAGGTGACGGTACACCAAATGTGGGCCTGTGCTGCCCCTTGGATCACTTGCAATAAGCCTGCATTGAGGCTCTCTACGCTTTTGCTGCATGTGCAAAGTTCTTGGAGCTGTTGACAGTGTACATCGGCATCTTCCTGCAGCCCTCTCCGCTCTTGCTACGACCTGGTTCCCTTTCAATGCTGTCTTCGACGCAACTCCAGTGACGCGTCGCAGTCCGTCCACATGCGTGTCCAGTCTGCAAGGCATATTCCTTCACATAAGACGCTAATGAACTGGTGAATTCTCTCGGTTTCTCTCGGTCTCGGTTTTGCGTGTGCGTTGAGTGTTTTTCCTTTGTGCTTCTTTTATCAGTTTTTATTTTACAATTATAATCGCGGCTGCGTCATCTTTTGGTTGATCAGTCTATTTCGTTGGAACCTGCACCCGATAGCGTTTAAATATTCGCGACTATAGGAAAGGAGAGACGAAACGCATGGACAGGACAGAAATAGTCATAGCGGTACACTGCAGCGAACGTATTTTAAGTGCTCCAAACCACCATGTAACAAGATTATAAACAGAAAATAAAAGCATACATTAATAAGTGAGAAGAAACGTTAACTATGAATTGTGCAATTGCGTTGATAGCGCGACTAATCCAGCTTAAACAGCTAAATTTTTCTATACGCGATATCGGCTCGCGGTAAAGAAGAGGAGAAAAAGGAAAATATTGACATAAACCCCGTGCCAACTCCTGGTCATTGATCTATTCGCTCTTGCTTTATCATATTAATGCCAGCCGTTCGGATGAGCTTAGTCGGTAGAGCAAATGACCTGAACAGGCGGTGGCCCCTTGGTTCGAACCCGGGACTAAGATCATTGTTTTAACTACGGAGTTTCTCTGAAAGCTGTTTGGCTTTCCTTCTCGCTATATATATGGCTGCACTTCCTTCTAGCACTCTCTTTGCAAATATTCTCCACGTTAGGAGATTTCCATTAAAACATTAGACCAAATAACCGTACCACACACCGCAAGGCGGGCCACCCCTAGCGATACACTGATTATCGGTGAGGCCCCTAGCCACAGCTTTTGACCCCGAACGAAACCTCGGCGGGAGATTTATATGGCCGTTAGGAGTATTGATGGTCGAGGTTTTACATATAGTTCAGATCAGCAGTTTCTCTTGGCGTCATCATCCTTCGTCCGCGTATCAGCGGCACGTAATCTGCAACGTAGACCTGCACTTCGAAGAACCGATGTCAGAAAGAGGAGTGTAAGTGCGATTATACCATTTACTGCGGAATCCAACGCAATCACATTAAAGGACCGCACAATGCATCGTTATTTTAAAGACACTTTCGCCGCCATGCTTGGGGCTCAATGAGGCCCCGGACGCGAGAAAGGTCTATTGTATGCCTTTCAATGCGCGAAACCATCCAGTCGCCACCGCCAATACAGGTAATCAACAGTGCAGTAAAATCAAGACAAGCTCTTCCAGGATACCCGGGCACGACAATACCAACCGAGGCCATCACCCAGCATGCAAAATGAAACAAAACTCAGATGGCCAAAGGCTCTCATTTTTAGAAAACGAAACTACTGCCCAGTACCAGTAATAAGGAAAAAAACTCACTTCCAATGTGTCGTCCTGTACTAGCGTCATGAAGAACTCAGATTTATATCGCCTTTTTCATCCGGTATAAAATAACGCTATTTCTTGCATTATTCTTCTTTTTGCTCAAACCTTGTGTGTCTAAGTTACCGTATTTTTAATACTTTTTCATATTTAAATGCAGTGGAGCGCATTGGTGCCTAAAGTATATTCCTTTCAAGTGTATCTCCAGTGGAATGTATATTTGTGCAGATGCCATTGTTTTCAATCACTCCTCTACACACTGCTAAAATCATTGTGTGGTGCTTGCAGTATCTCCAAATAAGTGAATTTTTAAATATTCAAGAACAGGAAACGAGCAACAAGTAAAACGACTATCATAAACTGTGTAGGAATTGAATGGGTGGTTCGGTTCTGCCCCGCGAGTTTTACCGCAGCGCGCCACATGTGGCTCACAAAAGACGCCTGCTTGGAGAACTTAAGCGAGGGTACCTGGACTTAGAAGCAAATCGCATAGGCATTGAATATAACTTAGCATTCACGGCCATAAATATAGAAGTGTTCTGATTAGTCTATATCCATGGGACTCTCCCTAACCCTTTCAGACAGCCTCAATAAAAAAGATAAATCAAACATGTTGAGTTATGTAAATCATCGCTTAAATTTTCACCGCGCTTCACGCAGTACTACAAAAGAATCGTTTTGCTACATTCTCTCTAAATAACGCCCATCTGGCGTGGCGCAATGGTTTAGGCGCTCAAGTGCTGTAGCTAAGGATGCGGGACTGAATCCTTGCATTGGCGGTCGATTTTCGGTGAAGGCGCCAGTGTGATGTGCGATGTCAGTGCACGTTCACGAGAGCCAGGTGGTCGAAAGTCTGTCACCAATAGCTGAAGGGTCAACAAATAAGAATAGATGTGCCATAATGGCAACCACTGATGTGGGCAAGTCACATATACTGACGGGAAAAAACAATTTCACACAGTTCTTTTCAATGCCGTTCTTTAAGCAGAGTATAAACAATGATATGTCTTATTCCTCGCCCGTTGTTGTTGTTGCTACTGAAAAAAAGAAGAAAAAGAAAGATCACGGGCCTGCTACTGGCTCTGTAGCTGAGCCACCGCCGCCGCATCGTGCGGACAGAAGGGAAAATAGAGAAGAAAAAGAAAAGGGAGAAAAAGATGCGAGTCGCTACAGCCGTCGCCCATCACTGAAACAGTAGCGGGTGCAATTACAGCCTAAAACAGATAAAAATCGTGAAAAGGATGCATGATCACTATGCAGACGAAAGGCATAAAACGCAGCAAGAGATTTCTCGCGTCAGCTTTACTTTTATACGGAAGGAGTCAGTCCTAACCCACACGGACACCGATTGTGCCCGTGCACCTACTTGACTATCTTTTTATTTGGCCATCAGCATTGATGTAGTTTATAATGCATTAGGCAGGTATGACTGCAGTGTCGGGTCACCAGAATTTTCAACACGATTGCGTTCCAACGAAACATGTTGTAGTAAAGAGAATGATTGCTTTAGACACAGGACAGAAATTTGGCGCAGGAAATAGATTGGGACATGTGGATTAATTACGTAATTTAATAAAGCCCGTTAAATCAATGAGACGTACAAACAGCCGGGGGGTTTAATGACGTCCAAGTGGGGTCACGTGGGGCTCGACCTCTGGTGACGTATGCCTAACTACTTGTAGCGGAAAATTTGAAATATTTGAACGTGAATAAGCGGGAAAGGAGGTAAGGGCGTGATTTGCGTGCACGAATTGTGCGAATGGCTGGAAAGTGTGTAAAAAGAGGTACTCAACAAACTGAGGCCTGAAAGACCCCGAGATCTCTGCAAAATCTGCCGTGGAGAAATGCTAAAGTGTGAGCGTTGCTAGGGACTAGGGTACATCGCGCACCCCCTGTCGAACACAACTAGAGTTCCACAAAACGCATCAAAATCGACCGGCATTCTGAAATTGGTTTACAGGAAAGGAAAGGCGTAGTTTTCTGTCAGTTGCGTTATCCCGCTGACGCATCTCGCTGGCAACACAGCAACGCCCAGGCTTACGCATTTCGCCTATGGCGCCGTTGTCGAAAAATTTTCTCTGAATTCTCTGGTGGCCTTCTTTTGATGCCGCTAAAGTTTATATTACCTTGCTTTAACACCCAAATTTAAAGAGGAAGAAGTGTCCGATAGGCGCTCTGTACAATTCGCTGATTCCAGCAGTTTATTAAAACTTTCTTAAATATTACCTTTTCATGAAATATAGCAAAGACAACGACGAGAGTTACCATAATCGTGTAAAATTGCAGGGAAAGCCGGCTAGAAGCTCCATGTAAGCTCTGGTGAGCAAGCAACATGCCACTGAGGCAACAGCGCGCCCTCAAAAACAGTTGTTCCGCGGCTGAAAGCCAGAAAAACAGCATTGTTGCAGATCAAAATCAATGCACAAGAGCAAAGCGCCTGTCTCGTCGGAAGGCGCTGTACCGCGAGTGTTCGCGGCAATGCTCTCTCGGCTGCTCCGTCGGCCGCGCGGGTCAGTCCAGTGACTTTTCTTCACTATAGAATGGTCGATTTCGCCTTAGGCGGACATCAAAACCTGCTAATAATTATAAATTTGCGGAAAATTATAAAATCAAGGTATAACACGTGAAATATTTATCATAAAAGGCGTCTCGATTGTTGTTTGTTACCAAATGGTGTGGTATATATTAAAATTTGCTTTCATTGAGCTGGAGCATCCTATGGAGTCAACATCAGTTAGTACAATTTCTCAGCATCAGTCAAGGATAGAAGCGGTCATGATAGTTTTGGTGTACTACGGTCGGTCTTCCATGGCTCCTATAGCGCCAAACTTTAACACTTTGACCTAGGTCAAAGTTATAGAACCCTATGATACTAAGGTTTGCAAGTAGCAAAAGAAAAGTTCGGGGAGTTTGTGGAGTTCCTAGCGGTGATGGGATCTGCTCTGCGCCACTGAACATCGCACAGAGATAGCCAGGAGGCAAACGTCTTATTGGAATCTCGCAATCGAGTCAGGCCTTCCTTGGTCGGGCGCGCGGGAAGCAGGCGAACCAAACGACGAGCGTGGAAATCAGTAAGCGCCAGCTCTCGCTTCTGTCCTCCCAGGAAACTTCTCACGCTCCTCTTTTTCGCTGCTCGGATGCAATCATTTTAATGCCACCGCCAGGCTTGTCAGCAGAAAAGCAGAAAACTCGCAACAGGGAACCGCAAAACATGCCAAAGCACTCCAAATATTTGCATCAAAATCCAGTTCTGTAGCATTTTATTTCGATATTTCGCTTGTACTGAATATAAGTAGTATAATAAATATATTATATAAATTTTTGTTTAGAATATAATCTTTAGGGTACCAATAACTTCAGTCTCAGGAATATCCTGCGTACCTTCTATCAGATTATATTAACGTTTCGGAAGCTCTTCTGTAACTAGAAACTATTGACTGGAGGCGCTTGCATTTGCAAAATATTGGTTGTGGTTTAGCTTCAGTCAAAACCATGTGACGCGAGTGCTCCGGTCGAGGCGTGCGGCAAGCCTCTCTGTATACTGGAGATTGTGACTTTAGCGACCATGTGTGTCGCCATGCACCTGCACATGCATTAAGCTACTTCCTACATTAGTTAAACTTCGACCTTGATTTAACATTTAAATGTATACTTCGGTAAAAACACATGGACACAAAGTGGTTGTGGATTAAAATCCGACTTGACCTCGAAGCTGTTTGAAGGTAATCTAGGGTGCACAGTGGTGTTGGCTTCACCTCGAGTAGTGAATATATGTGACCTGCTTTATTTCGCTTTGCCGAGCAATCTTCTGTCGACTCTCCGCTCATACGACAGATTTCAGGAGCTATTCCAGCACTCCTGCCAACGTACACTTCCTTATCCTGCCCGTTTTATGGAGCACAGTTGCGAGAGCTCGTAGTTGAAACCAGCACTGACTCTGCCTGCGGCATCCGGCTCGCATCACTATGACGGGATTCATCATCGTTTTTCTTATTATTGTGCCTGTTTACATTTGATAATGCTTAGCTTACTGAACATGCGTCCAGCCTTTGTATGCTACCAGAGCAGCATCGGCATGAAGAGAGCAAACTCGGCTGGCTCGAATAAATTATTTCGCAAAACGCAACTCTGTGCTCATTATCTTCGTTACCTAAAGTGGCGTTTTCCTCACTGCTGCTCCGCCTGACGAGGGCGAATGATTTCCATTGCAGTTGAAAGACAGCCATTTTTTCTTACCACACTCGTGAATTCTACTAGAGGCACTGACGGCTAACTACGCATACAGCGTTCATATTTATCTCCAATTTGCACAACTCAGATTCGAAACTTAGGATTCGCTGGAACTCGTTCCTAAACTTCTGTTGAAGAAGTTGTTTTCTTCCCTAGAAGAAACCCAGTACTGCACTTAAAACCTGATGCTTTATTTAGAGCGGCGATGTCGCCCATCTACCCAACTAATGAATCTAGAGATTGGACGTCCATTTGAGAGTGCATATTTGGGAGGCAGTGGCGACCTAATGTAACTCTATGCTGGAACAATCTCCTTTCATTGCTCTTTGGAAGTGCGCAGACCTAAGGCGGTCCCTGAGTGGTTAGGGAGCTTTTCTGATGTACTCGGGCATGTGTTACCAAATACTTATGGCAGACACTCGCTTTTCGGCCTAGGAGAAAAAGCATGACGCCGGTTTATTGTTCACTGTGGGTGCATGTAAGAACATTAGGTGATTAAAATTTCCGGGCCATTCTAATACGGGGTCTTTCACATCGTGAGTAGCTTTGTGGGGTTGAACCATGTAAATTACTCTAAAGAAATTTGCAACTGTCCGTGATGTGTTGCGCAGCGGTGCTACGTGTAGGACGTATGCCCAAAATGATTCTTCGATTGGTTGTTGAGCAGGAAGAAAACCCTAAGGCGACGTTTCTTAGATGGCAAATCAGCTGCACTGAGCGAAAGAGATGCCAAGTAGACTTTGTCACTATTCGTTAATTGGATGGATACAGCAGAAAAATTGAGTCTTAGTATAGCTAGAGATATGAACGAACGAATGAGTGAACGAAAGCAGACCAAGGAATGAGCAAGCGACAGGTAGCCACAAAAGTATATCACAAAATGAATGAACAGAGAGATTTGTAATCTAAATGTTTTATCGAATAGGCAGCTGAAAAGCGGGGGAAGGCAAAAAGGAAGTCATGAGATCTTAAGACGCAATGTGTGGGATGTATTGTTTCGGGCAGTAGAAACCTGCGGGTAGATCCAAATAGGCGGGGATGGAACATGATCACCATGACTACTGCCAACATATTTTCCAGGTCTCGGTGCCATGTCACCTTGGCGCCTTGATGTTCTAGTATCTATTTGAGTAGTGGGCATCTATTTGACAGGCAGAAGCTGCAAGGTTTTTTTAGAAGGTACACCTTTACGCCAGCACGTCGTCATTTTTACTGGTGCCTACTTCAGTGGCCGCAAGGCCAAAACGTGAGAGAAGACTCGTGCAGTTCTATGCTAATAATCAATTTAGAAAACAATGAATATTTACCATGAAGTCAATTTTAAGGCAGTGCAAAAAATTATACCAGAAAAGTTTAAGCTGCCCCGTGCCAAGCCTTTAAATATTATGAACTAATCAATCATTGAATTAAATACATATTTTGCGGTTACCGCATTGAAAGTCACACTTCCCTAAGGAATTTAGGTCGTTTTTTAAAGATTATCAAAAGTCATCATCATCAGCTTGACTATACCCACTGCTGGGCGAACGCCTCTTCCATATTCCTCCAGTTAACATTGTCGTATTCAAGCAGCATCCACTTGACTCCTGCCAACTCCTTAACCTCATCGCCCCCCCCCCATTACTTTCTGCCGCCAGCTGCTACGCTTTCCTTCCCTTGGAATCAAGTTTGTTACCCAATAAGACAATCGGTTGTCCTTTCTTTGCACTACATGCCCTGCTCATGCCTATTTCTTTTTCTTGATTTCCACCAGAATATCAGTTCTCTCTCTGACCCACTCTGCACGTTTCTTATTGCTTAACGTTATCCCGACCGTTTTTCTTTCCATAGCCCGAGGCGTTATCAACTTAATTAGAACCCTCTATATTAGCCTGCACATTTCAGCCCCATAGGTAAGTACAGGTAAGGTGCAACTGTTGTACACTTTCCTCTTGAGCGATATCGGTAAGCTGCTGGTCACAATCTGGGAGCGCTTGTCAAATTCGCTCCAGCCCAATCTTGTCCTCCTTGTTATTTCCCTTTCATGGTCCGGGTCTGCAGTTAATGCCTGTCCTAAGTAGACATATTCACCTACTACTTCCAATGCTTCGCTGCCTAGCGCAAAATGCTTTTCTTTTCCTAGGCTGTTGAGCATTGCCCGAGTCTTTTGTAAATTGCTTTTCAAGCCCATCTTTCTGCTTTTCCTGTCTAGGTCATCAATCATTCTTTACAGTTCATTTCCTGAGTCACTTAGCAAGGCAATGTCATCAGCAAATTGCAAGTTACTCAGGTATTATCCGTCTACCCTTATCTCTAACTGCTCGCATTCCAAGTCTCTGAATACTTCTTCTAAGCAGGCTGCGAATAGTAATGGAGAGACAGTGTCTCCTTGCCTAACGCATTCCTTTATAGGAATTTTGTTGTTTTCGCTATGCAGAACAATGGTTGCTGTGCAGCTCCTATATATATCTTTAAGCACATTCACGTACGGCTCGTCTACACCCTGATTTCGGACTGCCCGCATGACGACCGAGGTTTCTACTTAGTTAAATGCTTATTCGTAATCAATGAATGCTATGCTTAAAGGCTTTTTGTATTCCGAACATTTTTCTGTCTCCTGGTTGATGTATGGACATGATCGATAGAAGAATACCGTTTCCGAAAACCTGCTTGGTCCTTTACTTGATTGCAGTCGAAGGTTGTCCTGATTCTATTAGCGATCACCTTGATAAATACCTTAAGCGTAACAGACAGTAAGCTGATTGGTCTGTAATTTTTCAAGTCCTTGGCGTCAGTTTTATTATGAATTAAGATGGTGTTTGCGTTCTTTCCTGGTTCCAGTACCGTTGATTTCACCAGACTCTGCGTATAGAGGGAGGCAAGCTTTTCTAGCACGATATCCGCACCGTTCCTCAACAAATCTATAGTTACCTGATCCTCTTCAGCTGCGTTCCCCCTTTTCATAGTTTCCAATGCTTTCTTAAATGAGGCATTTATCACTGGCGAAACGCCTGACTGCATTTCACTACCGCAATTCTTATTATTGTTTTGACTTGTTTGGCTACTTAGAGATCAGTATAGAAGTCCTCCGCTACTTTTACTATCTTGTCCATAGAGGTGATGACATCGCCCGTCTTGTGCCTTTCTGCATACATCAGATAGTTTCCTATGCCCAATTTCTTCGTCACCCGTTCTTTACAGCATGCTGGATTTTCTCCATGTAATACTTCCCTATATAGGCCACTTTTCACTCATTGATTACCTTTGATATCTCTGCCCATTCTATCTAGTCTGTGAATTTGAAGCTTCCATTCTTTGACGTTTCTTAAACAAATCTTTCGTCTCCTTTGACAGCTTAACGGTAACGGTATCCTCTCTTACTATCCTACCGCCTACTTCTACAGAGCACTCAATAATACCTCTGAAATTTTTGTTCATTGCTTATAGGCTAATGTCGGCATCCTCGGTTAGAGCTAAATATCTATTCTGTTGCGAGATCATGAAGTATCCTGCCCTCTCCCTCACTGCTAATTCATTGATGAATGTCTTTCCGACTAACCTGTTTTGTTTCCTTTTAGGATTTAAACAAATTCGAGACCTTACCGTCCTCTGGTCATTGCATCGCACCTTCCCGATTACCTTTACAACCTGCCTAATGGCGGGGCTAGAACACATTATGATGTAAATATTATTTTGTGCCTCCCCATTAGGACATTGCCATGTGCACTTCCAGTTCTTCATTTTGCGAAAGAAGGTGTTCATGATTCTTAAGGTATTGCGCGCTCTGCAAGCTCAACTAGTAACTCCCCCTGCTATTCCTAGAACTAATGCCATAGTCACCCACTGTCTGGTCTCCTGCCTGCTTTTTCGCTATCTCGGCATTGAAGTCGCCCATAAGTAAATTATACTACGTGTTAGCTTTCCGCATTGCAAATTTACATCTTCATAGAAGTTTTCAACGGTCTGGTCATCATGACTACATGTAGGTACATAGGCCTGTATAACCTTCCGTTTTTTACCGCCTAATACCCTAATTACGAGGCCTGCCACCCTCTCATTATTGCTAAGAATTCATCTATATTACCAGCTATATACGCATTGGCAAGAAAACATGTCTCTAGCTCTCGCTTCTCCGGTAAACCTCCATAACGCAGTACACGCCCGTCCTTCAGTACAATGTATGCCTTGTTTGGCCTCCTAACCTCACTGAGCCCTATGACATACCATTTCAAACCCTCTAATTCCTCTAGCAGCACTGATAAACTGGATTCACTAGCTAGAGTTCTAGCGTCAAACATTGTCAGAGTCAGTTTCCAATGGCGGCCTGTCCAGCGGAGCCAGAGATTCTTAACACTCCGCGATGCGTCACATGTCTGACCGCCTCCGTGGCAAGTTTCTCCGCAGCCGCTGCTGACTGAGGGCCGTGGTTTTATGGGACTAAACATGGGAGGTTGCGGCCAATTACTTCATCAGGCGTCGCCAACTGCTACACTGGAGAGGAAGTGCATTTTCGGAGGTGTTCACCGGCATCAGGTCGCACCACAAATCTGTTTATGCAATTTCATCGGCACGCGGATTTTTCTTTTATCCGGTGGAGATTTGAGCCGCACCGGTATTCGAATCACGGTCCTCTTGCATGCAAGGCGGGTGTTCTAGGTCTACGCCACCGTTGTCAAACCTGCTGACAGCCTAGCTCGACATGTGGAGCAGGAATAGGTGGCAAGTGCCCACTATACAAAGCACTGAAGGTCCGGTAGCACGGTGATCTTCTGAGCTCATTTATCGATACAAAGGCCGAGGCTCGCGGCCAAGATTATACATGTTCGTCGCTATTTGTGCCGACGCAATTGCGGGCAATGTGCAAGCCAGCACCAAATTTGTTTTAGGTAATAACTGCAGTTGCCGTTTGATGTACGCAGTGCAATATTGGTCCTAACAACTGAACATGAGTACTACAATATTCAACAGATATAAATTACAATCACGAGAGTTTTTTTTTTTTTTTTTTTAGAGTTCTGTTTTCCAATCTACGCTATCTCTGAGAAATAAAATAAAACGTTGCAGCTCAAAAACAGCACACGTGCTATCTCAAATTTAAGGTGGACTCATTGATGAAACCAGCAAAAAAAGCAATAAATTAAATATATTATAATTGGACTGATTTTCAGGCGCTGTAGGTCGGTCAAGAAGAATAACAAAATTATAATGCATGAAAACTGAGTACAAGAAGCTTCATGAGGATTTCTGAAAACAATACATGGAGAATTGCGTAAACAACCAGAATAGGAACGCGTTACTCCCCTTCTTGAAAGTTATTAGCTAATATGGAACCCAGTCAGGAGAACTTTTGTATCTCTTGTACTGAATAAACGTTTCTATTATTACTAATATTATTGTTGTGTTATTAGTGAACCAGAAAAAAATTGACTCGAATGTTTCTTTATAATAAGGAAGTGATTACTAATTAGCGTCAACGTTTGCGAACCATAGGGTTACAAGGAAAAGCTACTAAGCTGTCGCAGAGACATCTTCAAAGAAAAATTCTGCTTAGTACGGGTCACCCTCTCCTTCCGCTAGTTAAAGAAACATTCGGCCCAGTATGCGTTGGTTGCAAATTGGGACGACTGCCTGTACGCTAGCATTCATATGGTAGAGCGGGAGTCGTTGATCAACAACTGCAAAATGAGAATGGATTGACTGTTAGAGAAAGGATAATACATTATTAGTTTATTGAAATATAGAAATATGCATCGGAACTTGTGTCGCGCCAGTGCACAGTGATATTTTTTCTGGCCGACGTTGACAGAGGTCGGGATAGTAGGTTCGACTGCAGCAAGATGTTGAAAGTTTTTTAGTACTGGTAATCAAGCAGGATGCAACTACTTACCAGACCACCGTTAAGGATATTTTGATGATTTTCAACCTACCCTGTGAGTGGTCACAAGACAATAAACTACAGTTTCTCGATTTAGACTTCTTGAAAGAAGGGCGATCTGTGGATATACAAACCTTGAAGCCAGAAAAAACAATCCCTCTTTCAGTAGGGAAAGGGCAAGAAAGTAACGATAATCTCGAAGAAAAGAGAAAGTTGGTGCCTTTTTGTATTTCATACTCCCATCGTGTAACACATAATTTAAAGACGGTCGCCAATAAATCCAAGATACCTGCAGCGTTTTCCGCCTCTCCTAACCTGGCTACATAGTGTGGCAGTGTCAATGAGGAACATCGTAAAGAACAAACCTGTGGCATAAAGTATTCCCATTTTTTATATTTGCAGAGAAGTGGTGGTTTTCCTTATACCGTTAATATGTGGATAGTGTGCATCGGACAAACGGAGAGATGGGGAAATGAACGTTTCAAGGAACCCGAAAGCCTGCCCAGAAAGGGCACTGGATCTAGTTTAGCTGTTCAGTGTAGCAAATGTGAACGCAGATCTCGGTTACTTGAGACTGGCAATCTTAATAGAAGTCGAGACAGTGCAGCCCGTGAATTTACAGAAGCCGTCTTCTTTCTTTCTTTCTCTATCTTCCTTCCTTTCTATATTTCTTTCCTTCTTTCTTTATTTCTGTCTTTCCTTCTTTCGTTTTTTCTTACTTTGGGCATTTCACCGCCTTTTTCTGTGACGCGAGGCCCTTAGGTTATCGCGTAAAATGCTTTCTTCAGTTACTTTAATAGGAGCCTAGGACATATATTTGACCCAGAAAGGAGGTGTGTCTAAGTTAAATTGATGCCATTTATATATGCAGCGAAAAATATAATTTCATGACTATATTGCTAGTTTTGGCAAATGTTTTTAAAGACTCACGCGTTAATAAACCCATACACGGGCAAACAAAATGTTTTTTTTTTTTTTATCACCAGCGCATTATTCTTGTCAAACCTCACTCGCGCTGTGCGTGAAACCTACTTTTTTCATCGGGATCATTAGGAGCCAAGTTTAGCTTTCGTAAAAATTGTTCATGACGCAGTGTACATTTCGAAAGCAGCGCACCCATTATTTTTTCATCTGGTGGAAGCAGCCTGATTAGCAACTGCTGATTGGTGCGATTAGCGAAACGTTTTGATATAGTAACTCTTCAGATTAACAGCACTGGCTCTTGTTTTAGATAAAGCAGTACTGCACAAACAGAATCGAAAGGTATTTGTGCAGCTAGGCACAGCTGGCTCTAGGGTACGTTTCAAGCTACCGACACTTAAGGAGCCAAAGGGGAAAAGAATGGTGCTTAAAATCTCCGCTGATCCTCCGTTAAGTGCTTGTTAGCACTCCCTACGTGAGCCATTGATAATATGTAGTTATTATAAGGGTAATAATTTGCTTAGTAAAATAATAATAAGTTATTGTAAGGGCTATAATTTGTTTAGTAAAGATGGGGACGCTAAATGCTATGCTCCCTGATCAAAACACCGTTTTCTGTGAAGATGTCATTACTGGAAAACATCCACAGAACAGCGCTTAAACGTGGCTTAGAGGGAACATGTAGGACTGGGCTGTTAAAGCAGGAACAAGGGCGCGCTTACGCAAATGTTTACACTTGGCGACATACCAAAAGTTTCGCTGACGGGAAGAGACAACGGAGCCTATTTTTTGTTCACATGGACAACGTAGGAGAGGATGGTCTCGCATAGCGGCTTCGGCTGCTCCTTTTCACATATTCATAGGAACCACCTGGTCTGATGATAAACAAATCACCATATCATAACCCATACATTATAAAATTACATTATACGAACACAAACAGTACACAGCATATAAAACAAAGTACAAACGTCAGGAGAAATAGCACTGTTCAGTAATGTAAACTCTTTAAATGTTTGTGTATCTGTGTGATTGTGCAACTCTGTACAGAACAGTACATAATACCATGTAGATAAACAATATGAATAAAAAAGGACTTATAAACAAAAATAAGCGAATTTGCGGTATAAACAACAACTATAAACAGCCGCTTCTTATTCTTCATTCACTATAGGCTACACCGCCACAAAGAAAAGCTTTATACGTTCCAAACATTGTTGCTAGCGAGATAAAAAAAAGCGGAGATCGGAGCATCATTTTTTTTTTTCAATTAAGACAGGAGTAATAGCCTTCCTTTCAGTTCCAGGACGCCGTGTCATCCACTGCTGCTAAGTGTCAATTAGGGAAGAGGTGCTATGAGCGGAGTGATTCGTCTTTATTAACAATGCATAGAAGAACGCAATTACAGACCTTGCGTTACGGAACGTGCGCAGTGCGTCAGAAATGGAGCATAAGCGCTGCGCACGTTCCATAACACGATGTTTATGCTGCGCACGTTCCGTAACACTGCCACATAGAAGCGGTGACCGACACGTGTTCCTGCAATTGAAAGGAAGACTATTAGTGCTGGCCTAACCTAACAAAAAATGACGCTCCCATCTCCACATTTTTTATCTCGGCAAAAACATTCGTCGGACTTTGAATAAAACGCTTCTTTGGGGTGACGGTGCCCATAATCGAGCTTATTCATGTGATGTCATTTCAGCTTTACTGGCAACCATGGCACGCACGACGCAATATTAGAGAGGGAAAAAGAAAGAGAGAGAGCAGCCTACAGCGAACCATGACGCGGCGTCGGTGAAATCCTAGTTCTGGTTGGACGACGTTGAAACAGCGTCTCAAGCGTCCGACAAATGAGCTACGCGCAACAGGGAGGAGGCCGTTAGACCGGCGCCTGCGTCGGAAATATTCCTTTGTCTGCTTTTAGTTTCGAACCGCCCAACGTTATGGCGTCGCCGCAGTACAGGGTTGGCTCAAGTGCTGCTAGTTAAACCTGATAGTGAACATCACCATGTGGAATAAAAAAATATTGTGAAATTTCTTCAGTGTTACCTGAGCATTGTTTTGATGTTTTTTCCTTGGACTATTCACACAAATGAAGTATTATCATGGAACTTAAATTACATTTTATGCACTTCTTTGTCTGACTGTCATTACAGTTCCTTAAGCAGCGTAAGCTAAAATTAGCTCTCGGATTGAGCAACTTATGATAAGACAGAACAAGTTAAGGCTTCTCTTTTAAAAATGGCAGTCAACAGTCTTTAGAGTCTGCATGAGTCTCTTATTGACTCTATCAACGTTCTACGTACGTTTAGCCTGTATGCACACAATTAAATACGAAGTTGATAGAAGCTTACTGCTTTGGAAATGAACAGCGGTGCAACACGGATACAGACAAGAAAGGGACACCACATGTGGCGTCCCTTTCTTGTCTGCGTCCGTGTTACGCCGCCGTTCATTTCCGTCATGCACCAAATCGCCCCAAACCTTATTCTGGCTTGCCGCTTTGTATGTACTTTAGTGAATAAAAGACTGTACATATAGTTGACAAGGTGATGTACTTCTTTGTATACTCTCGTCAATATGCAGTACCTAGAAAAATGGAAGCAATCTCAGATGTCAGAAAAAATTGTCCAATTTGAATTTGGTTCAACAGTTGACACTATGTTTTTTGTGTAACAGCAATGACCCCTTAGGCGATTGAGTGCATTCTGAAATTCATAGCAACTGATCGACGTTTGGGTGAAGTTTTTATTCGAATATGTATCTGATATTTTCCGATTTTATTTGACGACAATAAATTGCAAATGTTAGACCATATATATTTGTATCAGATAAAGGTGTAGTTAGGGCATGAAAAAAACTTTTCAAGAAAAGATTGGAGGCCATTTAGCTCTTATTGGTTCAAAAGCTATGTATGTCGAGGTTGGGCCATAAAAAGTATTTTCTTAGATACCGCAATAATTTAGATGAAGGAAATGGCACGCATGCATGGTAATTTAGCCACTATGCTCAATCATGTGCAACAAACGATCGAAGCATCCATGTACGTGAGTCTTAAAATTTATATTCCTACGCAGGTACGGGCACTCTTTGAATAAATGTAAAGATGGGTGCCCTTTTGTTCTCGATCACAAATTTACGGTGGGTAAACGTCACTTTACACTCCCAACTTACGACGTACGAGTGCCCGCATTCTTCTTGCTACGCACATGAATCTAAATTAGGCGCGCAATTGCGATTTTCGAGTTATAACATGTCTCAAAATCTACAAATTCTCCCCAATGACGCAGACAGCTGTCTTCATCAACTCATAAGCGCCCTCAGTAAGCACCGCTGTCACACAGGTTATACGCGAGTGACGTAAAGAATTAGGCAATGAACACGACATGCGTCAGTCTAAACACGCAAATTCGCTCGCTGCCTTCGCATCGCACTCATGCAATCTCCTAACCAATCATCTAGATGTGCTTCTAATTTAAGCAACCTTTAGCCAGCATTCATTCTGTCTGCGGTCCTGCAGCGACTTTGCTCTGTAGATCAATTAAGCGCCTGTAGCTGGCGCAATTTCCCTAAAATCTCAAAATTTTGAGATATTCAGAAACGTTGTTGTACACGATAAACTGTATTTAACAAATTTAAAGCGCCTTTTCTGACATAACGGTTATGCCTTACAGGGTGACATTTTTTGAAGCTAACAGCTTGTGAGACTCTATTATTATAAATTTTCAGACATAAATTTGTAAGAGATGAATTTGTAATAAAATTAAGATAATAAAAACCTTTTGAAAGAAAACGGGGCTTCGCAGGTCCTGGGCGGTCAATCACGTGACACAAGAGTGAACGGGGCTACGTTTCTCCTGCGCGTCCTATTTGTGTATTTTTATTATTTTTTTTATTTTCCTAGAGGGAGTGAGAGGGTGGCTGCGAGCGGGCTTTTGAAATCCAATGCGAGGGAAGGATGCAAGGAGGTGCTTGGCCATCGGAGCGCGGCTTCGAGCAGGAGGAGGCGAAGCGTCTAGACGTTCTGCGAGCAAAGCACACAGCAGCGCAAACACGCTTTCTTTTTTTTCCCCCTAGAAGTGCGTAAGGTATGGAAGGAGAAACGGGCAGACTAGCTAACCTAGACAGCGCGGTTTCAAATCAGGCGGCTTGTAGCTGCCCTCGGCAAAGCACAGAGCAGATTGCACACTTTCTTCCTTCTGAGCGGCAGCTAGTAGCGCTGGAGATTTGACTGCTACGTCAACATTTACGCCTTCTTCAATCAATCATTCAATTAACAAATCAATCAATCAAATGTTTACTTTCAAAACCGAGGTTGGGGGGGGGGGGTGCACCTCAGCGAAAAAGCAGTTCCACACTGCTTGAGAGTGCCGAGGACCCCCGCAAACATCAGCAGGTGACAGTTCAACTGGAAGCGACTTCAGATGGAAGACATTACGGGCATAAACACTGCATGAATTATAGAGATGAATAGCACCAAAAGCAAGAAAATAAAAAAAAGGAGAATAGATTTCTGTTTACCGAAGAGCAATGCAATTTCACTGTATTAACGCAGTGATGTCATCAATACAGCAAAAAGGGATGGCTTCAAAGTTTCACAAAATATTCTCGAAGTTGTCTCCGAGTAAACGTAACGAAGTCAGCATTGAGTTTTTCGTGTTTATTTAGTACAAAGGCATGATGCTCTCAGTTTTGAAAGCAATCTCTTTTCCGCCACTGCAGGCTGCATGTGTGCGAGCGCGCGTGCGTGCAAATAACTCCAGCGCAGGTACTCATGTATGTGCGGCCCTGCATACGGTCATTACTCGTTTCCATTAGAATGAGGAAAGCAAACACGCGATCCATGCAGCGCGCTATGAAGAAGCGGGCTCGCCACTCCGAGTCTCTGCGTCGCCTCGAATACCAGCCACCCCACAAAAGCACCGGAAGAAAAGGAACGAAAGCAACAGATTGCGAACGCACAGAACCGGCACTCGCTCGGCATTCTGCGCATCCCGCCTTTCGTCTCAGCAGCATGGCAGTGCGACTGGAAAAAAAAAAGCAACGCTACGAGACACGTGTGAGTGACGCAGAGGCTACGGCGCCAATGTGTCATGTGATTGCGCACCGAACATCTGCAAAAACAGTACGTCGCTCATGTGTCACGTGATTGTGCACCGAAGCCCGGCGAAAAACTTCTCCCGCGACGGGAAGGCGGCATTTGGCAACGTCGAGCGTGGAAAATAATTCTTTCTGCAAGGAACCTTCAATGTAATTTATAAACTTTTTCATTCTTCTCTTGTAAGCTCTTTGCGCATACGCACAGAAACTTTGTTTTCTGAATTGGAGCCGTTGTTTTGAATTACAAGCGTTTACCTATTTTTATATTTACTGCACACTGCACAGATGGCATCCTCGAGGCACTGCAGATGAAGTTATGTGATGTTAGGAATATAGTGACAGACCGGAAAGCGTGGCGTGACATGGTCCATAGGGTCACGAAGAGTCGGACACGACTGAACGACTGAAATGAACTGAACTGCACACTGCACAACCATGTGCATTTGAATTTTTTATCGTTTAGCATTTTTTGTTTACATGGTTGAGTTTTAAAAATTATTCTTTATTGTCCGCGGCCCCTTTCCGATAATTTCGCAACATAGCTCAGGTCATTATAGCCTTTTTATGCACAGTATTACTAATAACTGTCAACTACAAATATTGAGAGAGACTTTGTACTGCGTAAACGTTATGCAGACGTATAAAACCTGCTATTTTTATATTCCGTAAGATGCGTGCGATCACTCGCTACCTATCTTTTTTTTATGTACAGCGTTTCTTTGTAGAGCTATTGGCATATAGAGCTGGTAATTCGAGGTTTACTGGAATAGTCCATAAGCAACGACTTTTGCGCGCAAATTTTGTTTTTTAAGCTTTCCTTTACAGTAAGCACAGTTGGTGATATATCCTATTATTCATAACAATGCACAGACTCCAGCGCAGTAATATGTATATTTATATCCTCAGTAGGTATCATTTATGTAAATAGTACAGGCCCAACGTGTTTCTTTTTTTTTTAAGCAAACGGGCAGACGGAAATCTGGCAAGTTTTTTGGGTGAAGGTAAAAATTGGCTGCGAATTAAGCGAAATGACAGAGAAACAGAAACCCCTTTTGGTTTGGTTTGTTGGTTTGTGGACTTAACGCCCGAAGCAACTCAAGCTATGCGAGGCGCCGTAGTGGAGGACTCCGGAAAGTTTGAGCAATTTAAGTTCCTTAACTCGCACTGACATCGCGCAGTACACGGGCGCTTTGTGTTACGCGTCCAGGGAAAAGCGGCCGCAGAGGCCGGAATTCGATCCCGCATCTTTTGGGAACAGTAGTCGAGCACCTTAACTATTCCGTTACCGCGGCGGCTTAACCATTTTGTAAAGTATCGAACAGGGGCCCTATTCTTGACATACATGGCCGCCGTTCGGCGCCATTTTGTTTGTCTGATTGGTTCTCAGAACAGTCACATGTGTCAAATTTGTGGCTCGAAATTTCGGTGTGTCGAAATGGCTTTTTGCGGTGACGTAAAAATGACGTGAGCGTGAAAACGTATTTTTAGCCGCAGTATTCATGATGTCTGGATGGTATTTATAAGTAATTGTGGAAGAAAAACAGAGGTATGTATGATTGAAAGGGAAGCACTTACGCTTGTATTACGAATGGGCTGAAATGAACTGCCCACGGAAAAGAACTGACTCCTGAAATCTGATTGGCTGACATCGTATGGCGTGAAATATGTCAAGCATAAACATTTAATGATGACGTAAAAACGACGTTTCATTACGTAAATGAAGTTCTGCCATTGCTCTGAGACGAAAGTTGAGCGCCGCATTTTGAACCACTTGAGGCGGCCGCGAAAATAACATGACCAATTCGACGGGCAGTGCAGGCGGCTGTTAGCTCACCGAGGTTTGGTAGACTGTTCGGTGGGCGGTAAAGTAAGCTGACACATTTTATTGTAATTGTATCAAGCACTGAAAGGAAACTTATCAGCTGCGCCATCTTTTAGAGGATTAATAATGAAGACGCGGATTTACAGCCGCACGAGGGTCGTACCTACCCTCCCGTTGTAAATGCTTAGCTCGCATAGAGAAACCATCGATCCGCGCCGTCGTTGCAAAGCGCAGCAATGCGGCCCGCTAACTTGATCTGCGCGAGACGAGGCATTTCACAGAGCATCAGAAGGGAAAGTTGGGCGAGTTGCAGGTTGTTCATGATGGTTTAGTGGACGCTCTTTAACACAGAGACAACGAAAATAAGAGAAACAAAAGCGCCAGTCCCGTGTTTTCTTCTCTTTGTCTTTGTGTTAAACAGCGCCCACCAAACCATCGTGTATTTCAGGAAACACCGCGATGTTTTTTATTAGCTCTCTAGTCAGTTCGTGAGTACAACCTGAGGAGTTATATGGTTAGATGGCTGTGCAAGAATTTCGCGCGACAGGCAGCGAGGGATCACCAAAGACTGTCTAACCGTCGCCGCTAAACACTGCCTTTTTTTGCCTTGCATCATGCACTCACTGCAATGTTAATGAATTGAGCAGCCTTTCCACGAAAGGAAAAGCAAGGAAAAATACTCACAGCTTCTAATTTAATAAAGGAATGGCTTTGTGGTAGAGCATCCACCTCGCATTCGGGAGGTAAGGGGTTCGATCCCCAGTGTCGCCGGGTACCCACCGGTTTCCAATGGGTACAAGATTTCCCCCGGCCTGGTGCTCGGCTCTTCTGGGGTGAAATGCTTGGGAAAAGGGGCCATGAACCAAAAGGTTGGTTCATGGCCCATGTACATGACATATGTTTGCTTGCCACATGTAATGTGTTTTATATACATTATGTTTTGTTTTAATATGCATGCGGGCTCACTATTTGCTTATATTTTAGAAAAAAAAACTCCTCCGGAGCACGTTATTACGGTACGCTCTAATAATGTTATGTAGTTGACGGACATTTTGTATTGATTGCTTTTTTCAATACAGCCCCTTATTGATTAGCATTTTACCGTGTTGGACAGTAAGGAATACGCGCGCGCGGCGCCGTGCTAGCTTCATACCACGTTTTCCTCAGTCATCTTTCGCTTTCATTCTCCGTTTATCCCCCTCTGCACGTGTGCGGTGCGTCTGGGCACCGCTTCCAGGAATTTCGTTCTTCTGTTTATATCCCTTTCTCGGACTTCTTTCGCGTTTCGCAAGAGCCTTTCACATGTCAGCGCATGCAAATTCAGCCGACTTTGTGTAAGGCCCAACGTATGCTCCAATTAACCAATAAACGTTTTCACCGCCACCTTCCACTTCTTGTGTGTGTGTGTGTGTGTGCGGAAGACTCTTTTTCTCTTTTTCTGTCTCCCTCTATCTCTCTCATTGCGCTGCTTTCCGCGCTCTAAACAACTCATGCCGACACAATATTGTCACGCTAATGACGACGATGAAGGATGGTGATGGTGTGGCAGGAGAGGAAGAAGAAGCGTTGGTTTCTGGGCGCTAGTAGGCTTCATCTTGTTCCGCTACATCAGCACTGTAAATAAACCCCCCTTTCTATTTCATCGTAACAACTTGGTGGAAGGTGCTCCGTACGATTCCTTCGATCCCTACCTACAGCGCTGCAAGGCCAACTGGAGCTTCGACGTAGTCGCCGCATCGCTGGACTTCCACCGCTCACGACCATTATGGACCACACCGACACAAACCATGCAAGCCGCGACGCTGCAAGCTAGGCTGGCGGCATGCCTGCCCACTCCAACCCAGTTCCGTCCCAGCCTTACCGGGAACCACGACCTTTTGCCGGAGAAGAAGGTGAGGACGTTGAGAAGTGGCTACTTTATTATCAACGAGTTAGTCGGTACAACCGGTGCGACCCTCTTACCATGCTAACAAACGTCGTTTTCTTTCTCACTCACACGGCTCTGACCTGGTTTGAGAATAACGAGGATAACTTAACGACTTGGGAACGGTTCGCCACCGAGTTAAAACTGCGTTTTGGCGACTCTGTTCCCAGCAAAAAGCGGGCTGAGCAGACCCTTGCACAAAAAGCTCAATTGCCCAAAGAAACTTGTACAACTTACACAGAAGAGATCCTCAAGTTATGCAAATGTGTCAATTCCAACATGCCAGAGGAGGACAGAGTCGGTCACATTTTGAAGGGTATCGCGGCGGACGTGTACAACTTCTTAATCGCCAAAGACAGCCTTGACACTGTCTCCGATGTCATTAGACACATCCGCGCGTTACAAGCTTTTAAAACACGTCGTATTGCGCCGAAATTTAGGTGGCTGGCCAACGTGCCTACCGTGGTCAGTCTTGATGACCATCCTCAACTATATCTTCCGTCAACTATCCGGCAAATCGTGCGCGAAGAAATTCTACGGATCAACACGCTTCTTCTGCATGAATCTGCTGAGGTTTCTGTCCAGAGGGCCTCTAGACGGCCGGCTTCAGCACCACAAGCGATTCAAGTGCAGCATTTCTCCAAGCTCCTGAAATTGCAGCTTCTATCGACTACCCGCCAATGCATTTTGCCAACCCGACTGCGTCGATGCTTGAAGCCCCAAGGTATGACGTCACCTCAAGTGCACCTAGATCTTCTCTTCGATCTACAAGGATTTCTGTGTAGTGTGAGCATTCAGCCAGACCTACGATGAGCCCTGCTGTGCCTGGCTCGTATCCACAACAGCATTTTATCCCTTCCCCACCGATATGCTACCGCTGCGGCGTCGAAGGTCACATCGCCAGGTACTGCCGCAGTAGGTTCCCGCCATGCTATAACCGCCCGGTGCCTCCAGCAGTACCCAACAATCGGCAACACAGCCCCGTTTTCCAGCAAATAACTCCCCGTGGGTACTTCGGCAACATCCAGAACGGGAATCTCCGCGACCATTCCCTAGCATCTGAGCGAAGTGTTACTCCTCCACCCGCCTTCCGTGCACGTCGTTCTCCATCACCGCGGCGGCGCCCCATGCCGCCCCATCCGGAAAACTAACCAGCGCGACTGATGGGGGTGAGGCCGTTGGAAATGTGCTGTGTGCCAACATCCCTCCAACTGCACTGCTAAAAAACAAAATTTGTGTGTTCATTGATGGTGTGTGTACATTAGCTTTAGTAGATACGGGTGCGACTGTGTCTGTGATGAGTAATCAGTTTAGGCGCTTTTTGGGACGCAAAGTGATGTTTGAATATGACCGTGCTTCAACGTTTTGTGGTGTGAGTGGAGAGGCGTTGCGACCACTGGGTGTGTGTAGTGCGCAAGTGTCTATGGGTGGTGCAAGTTTTCAAGCCGAATTCGTAGTCTTACGCCGCTCTACGCATTACATCATATTAGGAATGGATTTCTTGAAGTTTTGTGGCGCTACCGCGGACTGCCGAAGTCAAGAGGTTCATTTCGATGGCTCGCATCTGCCGACGCTTTTTGAGAGTGGCCGTGATGAAGAAACAGCTTTTAGTATTACCGAAGACACCGTAGTTCCACCCTTGTCTGCCATGTTCGTCCCCGTATCCGTTCCACTTCTTGAGAAGGTTTCATTCCAGGCCGTGGTGCACCCAGTTCACTCAGCATGCCTGAAGAAAAATGTAATTATCCCACACTGTATGATCTCCGTGCATCACGGTAGTGCCTCGTTATGGACCATCAATCCATCGTCCGAGCCCGCAGTTTTACCAACGGGATGGAAGCTTGCCTCCTGCGAACCCGATGTGCCCCACGTCGTTGCTTTGGTCACAGATGCTACATGCCACCGTACCTATGCCTGCTGATGAAACTTCGATCATCCGCATGATCAGCGCCGATCTCAGCTCACCTCAACGCCGTACTCTTGTGGATATTCTTCTACCTTTTTCGCCTATGTTGAACTTTTCTCAAACAGATGGACCAACCTCTCGCCCTGCACATCGGACCGATCATAGCATCGACACTGGTTCGGCTCGTCCCATTCGTCAAAAGCCATATCTCGTGTCCCCATCTGAGCGCAAAGTCATTCATGAGAAAGTGGAGTACATGCTATGGAAGAAGATACAGGAGTCATCTAGCCCCTGGGCTGCCCCTGTTATTCTTGTACGTAAGAAAGACAGTTCGTGGCGATTCTGCGTCGATTATCGGCGTCTAAATTCTGTTACGAAAAAGGACGTCTATCCTCTTCCTCGCATAGACGATGCCCTCGACTGCCTCTCTGGTGCGTCCTATTTTTCTTGTCTTGATCTCAGATCTGGCTACTGGCAAATTTAAACAGACCCTGCGGATAAGAAAAAAACAGCCTTCGTAACGCCAGAGGGTCTTGATGAGTTTAATATTATGCCATTGGGCTGTGTAATGCGCCAGCCACATTTGAACGCTTTATGGACACAGTTTTGCGCGGCTTAAAATGGGACATTTGTCTTTGCTATCTGGACGATGTCGTCATATTTGGGAAATCCTTCCAAAAACACAATGACCGTCTAGTACGTGTATTGAATTGTCTGCACAACGCCGCCCTAATTCTGAACTCTAAAAAGTGCCGCTGTGGAGAGCGCCAAGCGCTGGTGCTAGGACACCTTGTCAACGGTGATGGTGTAATGCCGGATCCCCAGAAAACTGCCGCTGTTGAGTGTTTTAAACTCCCGCAGACAGTGAAGGAGTTGCGCAGTTTTCTAGGGTTGTGCTCCTATTTTAGACGCTTTATACATCGCTTTGCTGACGTTGCTTGCCCATTGACGTGCCTTCTCCACAAAAACTCTACTTTTGAATAGACACCAGACTGCGACGCGTCATTCCGTCAACTGAAGTTTCTTTTAATATCGAAACCCATGCTACGTCACTTCGGTCCTACTACATTGACAGAAGTACACACGGACGCTAGTGGAATCGGTCTCGGTGCAGTCCTTGTCCAACGGCACGATGAACGAGAGCATGTTATCGCGTACGCAAGTCGTACTCTGAGCAAGCCGGAGCGAAACTACACAGTCACAGAACTGGAATGCCTAGCTGTAGTTTTCGCTGTGCAGCGTTTCCGTTCATATTTGTACGGACGTTCGTTTACTAACGTAACTGACCATCATTCACTCTGTTGGCTGCGGAACTTTCGAGAGCCATGTGGTCGCCTCGTACACTGGGCCCTCCGGTTACAGGAATATGACTTTGCCGTGGTGTACAAAAGCGGGAGGCGTCACGCAGACGCAGATTGTCTTTCTAGGATGCCAATGGCCACGACTGGACCTGAAAGCGACGATTTCGACAATTATATATCGACCCTCGTGCCAGCGTTCCCCGAAACGAATGTTTTCAAAACGAAACAGCAAAATGACAGCAGTCTGCAGCCTCTCTTTGCCCAAGCCAACGTGCCTACAAGCCGTTTTTGTGTGCATGATGGCCTCCTACGGAAAAAGAGTTATTCGCCTGTCGGCCAGCGATACCTACTCGTAGTTCCCAAGACGTTGTGCACAAAAGTATTGCGTGTTATGCATGATGATCCAACTTCTGGGCATTTGGGATCGGTTCGAACACTCCACCGTGCTCAAGAAAGATTTTACTGGCCCAGAATGCGCTCGACGATTGAACAATACGTTGCCAGTTGCAAGCAATGTCAGCACCACAAATGTCCAACTGCAACTCCGTCTGGCTTGCTGCACCCTGTGAAGACCCCGACAGCTCCGTTTGATTAAGTAGGCATTGACCTCGTAGGTCCGTTTCCGAAGTCCGTGGATGGAAATCGCAGGATTGTAATCTGCGTGGACTATCCCACTCGCTACTGTGAAACCGCCGCTCTTCCATCTGCTACGGCGCATCAGGTGTCGCTTTTCTTACTGCACTCAGTCATCTTACGACAAGGGCCGCCACGAATTGTCATCACTGATCGGGGCCGGCAATTCACTGCTGATGTTGTTGAAGAGCTCATGCGTTTATGCGCCGTAACTTTCCGACACTCGACGCCATACCATCCCCAGACAAATGGCTTGACTGAGCGCGTCAACAGAACGCTTATCAACATGCTAGCCATATATGTGGACGCAGGGCATAAGAACTGGGACACCATACTGCCCTTCATCACATATGCGTTTAATACCGCCACGCATAAGACGACTGGGTACAGTCCATTTTTTCTGCTCTATGCCAGACCGCCACGCTACTCTCTGGATACTATCCTGCCCTTCACAAGCCGTGCAGACCCCTGCCTGGCTGAGACCCTCTGTCTCGCCGAAGAAGCTCGGAGAATCGCCCGATTACGGTCTGGTGCTTCACAAGAACGTTCTAAAGTGCGATACGACGCCAGTCACCGGCGGGTCACGTACTCTGTAGGTGATTTAGTCTGGCTATGGCGGCCAATTCGGCGCCGTGGCCTACATCAAAAACTCTTGGCCCACTATGACGGCCCATGTGTGGTTGTCAAACGCATTAGTGATTTAACTTATGGAATATAGCCCGCCTGACAGCATCGGGTCGCCGGTCTGCCAAAACCGAACTATGTCATGTTGCCCGCTTGCAGCCGTGTCATCCTCGCACGACTCACGAACACGACCAGAGGGCTTCGTCGGAGAAGCGTTGGTTTCTGGGCGCTAGTAGGCTTCATCTTGTTCCGCTACATCAGCACTGTAAATAAACACTCCTTCTTATTTCATTGTAACAATATGTTAGAAACGTAAGCAGACTTGGTTACCTGACGGTAGCTGGTCATAACGCGGCTTTTCGAAATAGGTGGGTAGCACAGCCAGCACCTCGCAGTAATTGATACTTTGAGACTGCGAGCGTTGTCCTCAGACATGGACAATGCCGGCTGCTGATTCTTTCTGTCGATTTCTTCTGTTTACTACCAAGTCCTTAAACGTTTTAGTTCCTGCATTTAAAAGCCACTGATAAGTGAACGTGAGGGGCCATCGGCGCTTATGAACAGCAATACTACTTTCCGCTCCCATTTTGCACCACTGCAAATATTCCGTTTCCGTCCTTGCTCTTCAGCAGAAACTCGCGATACCTTCCCATGCGTAGCTGATGCCGAATGTTCGACCACAAGTATGTCACGACTCATGACACACTGATAAGGCATCACCACAACATACTTCACTTGCCTCACTGCAACCCGAGGCTTCCTAATCGCGGAATGCACCGCAGCGGCACGGTTCCTGTACATTGTAGGTTTTCATGTTTGGCGCGAATATATAGTAGCAGGCGACAGCGCGCTTTATCTGTCACTTTATTTCTCTTTTTCTTCAGAATGCGTAACCCGATTGTGTGCTTACGTAAACTGGCACCGTCCTACTGCACATGTCACGGGTACGTCACAATTCGAACAAAATGGCGAATTGTCGAGAATAGGGTCCCAGGTATAGCGAGAATCGTATGATGCCAGAAATCAGACACACAAATATGAATGGAAAAACAACATTGATATCATCACCAAAATAATAAAAACAGAGATTCGCTCTTTATTTTGCCCCTCACTCAGAACGTGAAAGGAAACATTGCAAATTCTGAGACTAAATGGACGACTACATGTGAGCCAGTCTGAAACGAAATCGAAAATAAGGGAATTCCAAGGCACGCCAGGACACAAAAGACAAGAAACATGAGGCGCTTGAGGAGAAAACATACATAATAAATTTGTTCTGAAAACAGAAAGTGTAGCGTATATTTCTTCAAGGTTAAATAACAGTACGAAAATAGTTTTTGTGGTCGGGCTAAGTTGCAGATGATTAGGCTTGGCAAAGGCATTGGTTCAAACCTCGCGTTGTATGCGCCAAGTTGTGATCGTATATGAGATGGTACTTCCTACAGTCGTTATGTCGGAGTCAGCGTGATGATTCATGCGGGTAAAAGGAAGTGCATGACTCTACTAATCGGTCTTAATGAGCATTTCATCTCAATGCGAACGTTGTAAAGTGCAGCACAGTAGAGGGACGAAAGGCTGCCCATGTGCGCTGAAATTTCAGCCAAGAAAATGCATCCATGGTACCCATAGAAAACAAATCAAAACCATTGATTGTGAAGTAAAGGAGGTAGAATTATGCTGAACGAGAAGCAACATTATTTTATGAATTGTTAATACGCTGGATCCGAAATACAGCACTGTAAATATATCTGGCAAAAATTGGGGCTCCGCGGATTTACAAATGCAATGTTTCAACATGAAGCCAGCACCGAATTTTTGTGCAAGGCAACTTGCTTTGCAACGTCTTTTCATAGCAGTCATCATAAAAGAAACAGGTCGATAGGTACCTACGGTAACAATAGCATGCGTCACATCAAGTGTAAAGTGTGAGGCAGTAGTGTGGAAACTGATTTATCTATTTATGACTTGTTAAAACTGTGCTTTTGGATACTATATGTTGTATGGCTTACCGCTGAGTGGTAATTATTAGTATTCGATTTTCCTCAAGGGTCGCTGAAAGTTTCCGAGACAAAGAATGTTCTATACACGCGCCCTCATATTTCATAATACAGAATACAGCCGCGGTGGCCGGTATCGAAACCACAATATTGAGATACGCAACTGACGATCGTAACAATTCACCATAACACGGCAGTAGCAGCAAAAACGATACTTTAGCTGACTGGCTGGAGGAGGGGGAGGTATGCTGTTGTCTTTGCACTTGTGTGTTGTCTGATGGCAAAACGAAACTGTATTTGGAAAAATAATTTCATGAGTTATGTTTTCGCCTTATTATTAGTGGACGCCGTTTGAAGCGTAACAGTTGACGGCTGGAGAGATATTGCTGTCTCTAACCACTACAAAAGGCGCGATCAACAGTTACGCTCATGCTACTGATGAGTCCATACCTTAATACCAAAAATGATTGGATAGTGAGGGCCACCTTTGCAATGAGATTTATATGTCACAAGCCACTAGTGCCACTTCTGAAGATTGAAAGTATGGTTGGGAGAAAGAAGGCTCGTGGATGGTATATTCTTTTTTAGCTGCGTGAGGAGATTGCTTCATGATGATGGAGGCTTCAGGCGCACGAGAAAACACACAGCGTTGGAGGAATTAAAGAGGATTCCCCTGCTAACACAGTAGAACAGCGCTTCTGGGGACGATCAGAGGAAGACGCAGTCAGTAACCAGAAAAACATAGAAAAGACGTTTACTCAAATTGAAGTTTCTATCAGCATGGCCCCTTCTTCCTGATGGGAAACATGAGGTCTAAACATGGGATCTGTCCAGTTCTGGCGACGCCTTCAAAAAAATAAACTAAGAGTATCAAAATATAATTCCAACTAGCACACTTTCAAGCTTCATTCGTTTACCGAGAATCACTGCACAACTTGTGTGTCGTTTTATTTGCAACGCGGATGGTCGATAAAGGCTCACACACGAGTTGTACAACTAAGCTCAGGACGAAACACGCTACCGCAGATACATTACGATCTTTATGGTAACTCTTAAGCGCTTTTTAGCTGGCAAGAGGTACCCAGAATACGTTTTAGAATAATCTGCAATTTATCACATTTTACTCTGTGCCGTAAGAGAAAGCTTTTGCCAAGTGTTCAGCTAGAGCCACATTTATTTTAAGTTGAAATAGCACAGGAGAGGGAACCTGCCCTTGATTGGTCGCCTGAAAGATCGCGCCGCAAGCTTTCAATAGCCTCATAGCAATAAGGGTAGATTGCGCAGTCGTATACGAACAGCTCCACACTGCCGTTTATAGTGGCGAATGTTCATCGACTACCCGCCTCCTTTTGCATGCACAGAGCAAAGTTAGCGAACTTGGTTGCCTTAAGCTATGTAGTGTGTAATATTTGTCTATAGCCACCTTCAGCATTGAAAAGCTTGTATTTCGGATGACCTATCCGACACTTTAGTATACCGTAAACGCTGTATCTTTTCAACTTACAAAAATTGTGCAGCTGCTATACGTGGCTTTTAGTCTTGGTCTCAGGTTGGCGGACATTTAAAACAGTTTAGTTAGTCTACGAGAGTGCTTCTCTTTTTGTAGATGTCGTAGCTGGCATATGACAATCTAGTTGCATCGTTCATCGTTCCAGTGTTCGAATTAAAATTTACCTTGAGTTCAATGCATGCGCCATCTACGCGTCCTATGAAGGCCATGATGCGGCAGGGAAGATGAAAACTTTACGTAATATGAGCATACATGGCTGGCAATCTGTACAATGTGCGAGCTATCCGTCTGCGCAGCGTCAATAAGCGCAACGGAGACCTTAGTTGCACTACGGATCACAGTGGTCTGGGGTGCCCATTGCACTTGTTACTTTTAACGCTACCAAAAAAAAAAAAAAAAATCTATCAGTAGACAGAACCACAGAACGGAGGCGTTTTAGTCGTTTCACTGTGAGTAAGTGACGCTCGCTAGTCTCCGAAGATATAAGTAGTTGTTTTACCCGTCGCGCAGCCTGTGAAAAAGCATTTTTGACAGGAGAAAATGAATCCGGAACACTATTCATGTCAGTTTCACGTTTACCGCAACTAGAAGCGACGGCTGACGCTGCTTCTGAGCCCACCATGACGCTCCCGGGTAGAAGTAGGACGCTCTCAGGATTAATGAGTTTGCCTGTCAGTCAAAACCATACATAACTCACGTCCCAGGAGTGGCGTATCTATGTTATTCGGTCGCATGCTACGGTCGTACAACGCCCATAGTGCTTGCCGGCAACAGCAAAGCCGTGCTCCCGGACACCATTAATCTGATATGTCTTAGCAGCCTGTAGGGACATCATCGAAAATGCATCTGAATACTGCTTTAGCCCACTCACGAATTGTCTGTTGAAGCTGGTGGGTTATCTTGAACTGCGATGATGTAACAGTGCTATAGCCTATATTCTATAGCGTGCATTCCAACTATAGCATACAGCCCAGAGCGGCAAGCACGTCACTGCAGTGGCTTCCAAAGCGTTAAACAGGAAGACAATGATGAAGCGGTGCTATGGAGCACGCACGATTTCGCAAAATAATCCTGCAAAATATCTCAATGTACACAGTCATCCTGTCAAAGTGACGAATCTTAACGTTGCGATAAATGTATGTCGCTGCTTGGTGATCTCTTTTTCCCTGTCACTCCTATTGAAGGAACTGTTCTTGTTTAACAAGGAAATTGAAGGCCTTTTTTCGGTGTCGCTATTGACACTAGGAAAACTGCTTTATTGTAAACATGCTCCACAAGTATGTGGAGCATAGCGATGTAAAATTTCCGGAAAATTTAAAGGCTGGAAGTTAAGAATAGCTTTTTATTTTATATATATTGCAAAATTTTAAAAATATATCGGTTATATACATATTAAGCAAAATGCATAGCTGCTAGAGACAGCACTTATTTTTGCTGGACTTTTGTTGCTCGTGCATAATCTCCGCCAAAATTTTGACCTTATAAAAGCATAAATTCTATTCTGCATGGCTATAGAAGGCTGTTGTCCTATGGGTTACAGCCTGCACTGCCTCATGTGAGAGTAACTGGTCAGAGTTCGGCTGTGTTGGCCATAAGAGCAGGAATAATTCAAGGGTATAAAGAACTTACTTAGAGCCAAGTCTCTACCTTGATGAGCAGCGCTGAAAATGACAGACACAGAGATTCGGTGTAGCGCGAGTGAATACATTTGCGGTCTCTTATATGCGCTTAATATTAGGGTGCCGACTTTTTGTTCCGCTCATATATATTTCAGTTATGCTTACTTTTATTATTTAAATGGTATGTGCATGTAATCGAAATCTCTTTTTTTTTTTTCAGTCAAACATGGGGGAATACGATTGGCCCGTGTTCTTGTGTTTTATTTTGGTTTGCTTAAGCCGTTTTATATTTTCGTTGAAGTGTGGTTTTTATGTCAAATATGTTCTCTGTTGCATCACTTGCACTTGCCTAAAACACATGTCCAAATCTACAGGACAGATTCCTGTTTGATTTCTTTGTTTTTTTTTCAAACCTGTGATAACCATTACCGGTTTCTTTCTTCTCAATGGGATTTTTAATTTCTAGTCCCAAGTTAACCACATTGCCCTCCATGCTGAAAAAAGTATTGGAAATGTTACCAAATTTTGAAGCATTATTCCAGTCATTGCATTTCTACGGCTTGATATTGTCTTTGTGAAATGCTTGTCACTCTACATTTACTAGTCTCTTTCTCTAGTAAAGAATGTGAAAAAATTGTTGGCCCTTTTCCCACGTGTTCTTTTTAGTTTGTTGTAACCATTACATGTGAATTCGTAGTTGTGGTGATTTTCCTGCAAGGTTTCATACGCAGTTTAAAGATCATCGCACTTTTCATAAAATCAGTCACATGGTAAGAATGTTTTTGTGTTCGCTTCTTTCTAAATTGGTCTCATCGGCTCAAGATGAATTCCAGTTTTGTGTGATTCCAAATTTCTAAATGGTCAGCATGCTTTGAATATTAGGCTACAGTATGCATATTTGCATATGCAAGCATCTTTGCAAGCAGATTTCTGGTCAGGAGGATGTGAAGGTAATCATTGTCTAGCAGCGAAATAAATAGTCAGGGAAGGGGGCGACCGTTTGTAGCAGGTAGTGCCTGCTAACCGGAGTCTCTTCCTCTTACGCCACAACATTCTGCAGCTGGCTACCATATTTTTTTTCAGTAGCAAAGAACAATGCATTTATTGCTCCCAAATGATAAATTGAGTCTCAGTTGCCATTTGTCTTTAAAAACAATTACTGTTTCTCATATATAACTGGCACTGTGCTACGCGAGACTGATCGTACGTTCAGTGGATGTCTTAAAAGCTTTTATCATATTGTGACAAGCGCATTGCTGAACACCTTGACCCAGCCTACTCGGCTAAGGTTTTTAGATAAGTTGATGATTACGCCATTTTCTTGAAAGGGGTTACGCAAGAGAAGGGTGACCGGGTTCTTGAAATCTTCTCCGAGTGTGCTTTTGGGGTTAGCTTCACTCATGAGGTGCCAACGCAAGGATCGTTGCAATGCGTGGATATTTGTATTGTTGTTCGCAATACCCTAGCGTGCTGGAAGTATCAGCCACGCTAAAAAAAAAAACTATTTTAAGTCACCAGTCAGCTCATTCCAAGCTAGTAAAAAAGGGTATTCCAAAATACTGCCTGCGCGCTGCTCTGAACAAGTCCTGCAACCATGCACGAAATGCCTCACAGTTTGGGTTTTTAGGGTACAAAGGCTGTCCAGCACCGGATTTTCCTCGGAGGTAATTTGTGCTAGAGGCCCTTGCCAGTGAAGCTAGGGGTGTACCTGAGCACTGCCACAGGAAAGAAACTTAAGACACCAGTTGCAATTCCATATTTTCACCAGATATCGCATCGACTGAACAAAAGTGGCTCTTAAAGGCGATGTGCCGGTGGTCTTCACCGCACCCCCAAAACTGGCTGGCCTAATAAGGTGAATGGAGGGTACAAAGAGGTATGCAGCATTAAGCACGCTAACACATTTGTCCTGTGCAAAATGGGGGTAGTTTATAAAATACCCTGTCCTGTGGCAAAAACTACATCGGACGAACTGGACGTTGTATAAACGCCTGGCTTCAGGAGCACCACACGGGTGTTAGCGCATTGGCGGGTGGAGGGCACGTGGCTGACCATTGTCGCTACTGTCGTGGCTCCACGCCTTGGTTTCGCGAGACGACTATCCTGAAAAAGTTTGCGTCAAAACCTAGCAGAAAAATGTACGAGACCTATTGTATTAAAAAGAAATCTGGTGCATGTGCCGGCAAAACCTCGGTTAACTTATAAGATAAGGAATTTGCATATATAGATAGCATGATGTCCCGTACACACTTGCGTACCAGTGTTACGCGATGATAGTGTGTTAGGTTATATTGTGCTTGCGATGATTGTATAAAATGTAACGCGCCGTGGTAATATACTAGTAGAAGTTGCGCGCATTGTCCCGTCGCTTTCTTCTCGGTCTTTGTGCGCTATTTTGTGAGACATTTTTTAGAAGCTTGCCGGCACAGTATTACACACATTCCCATTGTCGTATGCGGAACGAAACGAAAAACAATTAGTACACATCTCTTAGTACCTAACGCGTCGTAAAGGTTAAAACAAAAATTAGGGGGACAATTAAGCTCCGTCGATAGCGTTTCATGCCAACTGAAGATGTTTTTCAGTTTTAAACTTTGTCGCTTCCTATTTAATTTTTACAATTTTTAAACACCCACTTTTTTCATTCAGAGCAATTAGCCGTATTTAAATACATTTTCGTTCATCAGAAAAATATTTTAAACGATGCTTTTACTAGTTACATACCTAGAAGCTTTACTCAGATTATCAAGCATTGGCTTATTGTTGTGAGCAAATTGAAATTCTTGATCTCCCTTTTTGCCCATTGTCAGTTTTTAAATATTTCAATTCATAATTCATCAATTACAGACTACATTTTATCACTTGTAATCTGGAAGCATTGATTTTTTCTTCTCAGGATTTAATGCTAGAGAGCCTCTTTTTCCGAATGTCTGATTTTTTTCAGTTATTTAAGTTGATCAATTACACACATTAACTTTTCGTATTCAGCCCAATCAAGGATCCCAGTTTCATTTTGAGAAGTTTAACGTCTCTGAAACCTCCTCTTCTAAATTTTTTGTTCATTCCTTTAATTCACCAAATAATTACAACGAATTTGTCTGCTCATCACGTATCAAACACCAAAAATCCTAAATTACTACAAGAAAAATTACCAATACATGTTTTGTTACGCCGCATAGATTATTTTCGACACGCAGTACAGACAATTACAAATTTTGCTGTACTAAAGGCTTTTCGGACAAATTAGTTGTATAAGATATCACTGAAAAGGGTAGCAACATTTCGGCAGGCTGAATCATATAAGAACATTGAGCATTATGAATAAGCTTCTCAGCTAAGCATAAATTGTGGAACCAAAAACAGACCTAATTACAGCAAATAAAAAATAGTGCACCTCAAGAGTTTCTTTGCTGTTTTCTATTTAGAACCAGTCGTACGTGACTATTAAGTATTAGGAGAGATTTTCATGTTTTTTATGTGCTTCATGCTCTATGGTGCTTCCTTTCTTTTCAAGGCTCAGGGAAGAAAAACGAATATTTTTTTAACATTTTCCTGATGTTGTTTTTTCGGGCACTCCAATCACCCAGTCATTTATTATAATTTCTGGCAACTGAACTCCTCATCAATACCCCATCACAGCGGAAAGACTCGTATTATTCAGGAAGTGGTTTTTTTCGATCAAACCCATTTAATCTCGACCCTTATTCATTATTCCTTTGGTATATATTTCCGCTGCCGGAGCTCCATCGAGTGCAAGAACTTGTCAAAAGCTTGTTCGATTGTTGCCCTCACTATATGGAAAGCCAGGAGGGTCACGTGTTTGGGTCGTTGGCGAAAATTCATTATTACTGACAGCATTGAACACATGCTTATCAGTCGCACACACCCGCGCAAATGCGGACTGATTTTTGTTTGCGCTGTTATGCTGAATAAAAATAGGTAGGAAGAGTAACAGCATTAGTGGGAGTAAATGACAACAGGTGAAGCATTTAAGTGTTGTAACATGTAACATATGCACCGGAGAGTGTTAACTGCTTCTTTATTGTAAATAATCCATACAACTCCAACAATGGCCGCAGACATCTAGGTTCACTTACCTCCCAGCATTCTCGTTAGCATCTAGACTGAGGCATTAATGTCATTGACAGTGTCTCTACTATCAGTGGCAAAGAGAAAGCCCCCATGCCCGGAAAAAATGGTAATCAAATGTGCCCATTTTGTGTGATGGAATTGATTGTATATACTTGTTTTGATTTCTTTTTGTTGCTAAACAGTGTTAGGCGAAATTTTATCAAATGCGAATCCTAAGATTTCTGCTTTGCTATAAGTGTTGTTGACCTATAGCACAAAGCACGCTGGTGCGGTCAACGACGACACCGACCTAAAAAATGTAATGCCTTCCAGCTTACACTCAGCTCTACAACGCATGTGTTGTTTTAGTTTTCTGGATACGTTTTCGTTACATATTTGAAGTGATGCATTCCTGCGTGGTTGACCTCGAGACCTTTACTCTTCCCTGTTTTGGCGGTACCCTCAGAGCCGCGAATCAAGGTCATTGGGGGCACGCCGATAGAGGCTGGCGTGGCACGCGGCACACTCCCTCGCCTTCCGCAGTTGGCAAAAACACTGAGCGTGTCAGTGCAGAGACACCCGTCAGCACGACAAATGGCTGAGCAGCTCCATTACGCCGACAGGCGACCGGTCACAGGTCGCGTTTCGTGCATAGCTCGAATGATGGCGGCAGACTGTTCCAGTCGTTCACCCTGCTCCAGTCGCGTTCTCGGCTTTCGTCGCGCTACCATTAACGCCGTAACAAGAAACCCTGCACTGATTTCTGCGATGTTTTTCTATGTCCGCTTTCGCTCTGTAACTCGAAGTGCTTAGGTGGATGTGTCAGCTTTCAGCGAGTACAGAAATTGAGGAATAAAGAAAACAGAAACTCATTACTTTGTGCACTGAGAGGTGTTTTCGGAAGGAACGGTTCAAAAAACTGCCCCAGCATAAGCAGCAAATACGCAAGGCTTCAGGTGGACGCAAAACGTCATAAACGTTTTCAACTAGATGCTAAACTTATTCAATGCTGCGTTAGAAACTCTTCAGCAAGGGAAGTATTGCGGCCTCCAATCATGGCTATTAATTTAAAAAATGGCTCGTAGGAAGACACACAATTAAAATTGTGTGCTCGTACTTGCAACTTTTAAGGCTTTATTAAAGAACCTTGTTTTGATTGTAGCGGTTGTTCTTCACGCTGACTCTAAGAAGCGGCAGTGACAATGGGATGCTCTGAAATTATGATACTGATAGAGAACCGGCCAATGAATTTATCTTTCTATAAAGTTTTGTTTTTGTTTTTCATCTTTATTTTCATCTTTATTTTCCCTGTGAGGTACATGTGCATGGATTATCAGTATTACAGAAGGAGGTCCCGAAGTATAAACTGTCCGGGGGACCTCCTATGACAGAATTTATAAGATTAGCAGGTAACATACTAGGCAGTATGTTACCTGCTGTGTTCTATATTCGTTTCAGTGAGATTATTTGTGGGGAAATGACATAACATAATCTACCTCAAGCGTCAAAGCATCTTTGAATCTAAAATGCTTTGTAGTTAGCAGCGGTAGATCTGAAGTGTAGTATTTCGCTTTTGACTTGTTCGTATTTCTTTATGGCTGATTATACACTTGTCTCCTTGTACGAAACGTAAACTGTTATTCAAGACACGAAACCAAACTGTAATTGTGCATAACATCTATGGTTCGAAACTAGCAAAGAACGCTCCTAAGCGCCAGCTTGTATGAGAGAAGGAATACGAATGGGAAGAAAAAGTGAGTGGACATATTACCTTCAAAAAGGCACCGTGCTATTCATTGCGAACTAGCCGCAAACGTATCTTGTTTATTCTGTAGTGTTCATAAAATCTCAAATGAGGTCATAAATTTACTAAGCTCGCTCTCATTAAAGCTATATTTTCATGGTAACATTAAACCAGAGTGCCTGTAGAAGATGCATTCTAAAGATGCTAATTTCGTAGATTAGCTTCAGCCCTTATCTCGTGTAATGCCGCGTGCTGGGATGGCAAATTGGGATGGGTAGAGTATGCCATATAGTATGTAAAGGTTTTAAGCGCACTCGTTTTCTAGGGTTTCTAATCAAGCACTCAGATTGGAAATCTTTTGGTTCAGACGCTGCGCTTTCAGCCGCCAGTGAGATCAGGAAGACCGCGATCCAGCTGGGCGAACCAAACATAAGCTTCTTTTCACAATTGCCATATTTTGTGCTGAGCGCATTTGCTACTATCACCGCCGGTGAATTGTTCAGTTCCCTCTGAAGCCAAGTCCGGTCAAAAAATGATTCATTTCAGTGGCGCATTATTCTCCTCACCCAATAATTCCTGAGACTGTTATTCATACCTTGACAATATCCCAGTCCAAATCAAAAGCATGCAATACACATGGACAGGTAATTAAGCGGATAAACCTGGAATGTGTCAAGCTAGGTCAAAGAACATGTTACCAAGATGAGTAATTGTGTGCTTAAGTGGGTTGAAGCGCAGAATTTATTAATGAACGTACGAAATTTGTTGCCATACCACAAGCTCACATAGCAGAGAAAAGAACCGAAGAATATTAAAATAAGCTGTCGTTTATCTTCGAAAATAGCGTTGCCGATAGCTATAAATGGAAAAGACGCGCTCATGACTCCATTAGAAGATGGTAAAGGTGGAGTTTGTCGAATATATATTTTATATTTGGGCTCAGAGGCGCTTGGTCTTATTACTTTCAGAAAGAGCGTTTTGAACCTTAAAATGTAGCACAATACTGCGTTGCCGAAAAATATGCAACATTCAGTAAATAAAGGTAGTGCTGCTGAGTTGTGCCAAAGGATTCTACTAAAAACGAAAGTATGCCTACAGCTAGAGAAATTTGCAAACTATCGTCTTTTGCTTGTATCAGCAAGCAATTATTATTTACTACTTATACTGACGTGGCAGCCGGTACGCAGGGAGCCACATACAGAGGTAAGAACCATAATCCCCAGACGGCAGCTCATTTTTCATCGGTACTCTCCAATCTTCGCTTATCACTGAGCGCAGAGGTTCCATTCCTCCCAAGCATGCAAAAGCCTGTCGCTTAAAGAGGCTACACAATATGGCACAAAATTGACACCCACGCATACTACTTCCATCTCTTCACCATGTCAACCCTACAAAAGTATCCGAGTTATCGTTCCTGTGAGAAATAATATCTAACATCGCTAACATTGCCCGCTAACTCCACACAAACAGTCCACTCATCTCCCGCCACCCTCCTCTCCCCCCCCCCTTTTTTTTTTCCCCAGAAACAAGCCAGCTCGGCTCGCACCTAGGTGGAGGACATTCCTTAGTGGCACGACCCAAGGAAATGTTACATACAATAGAGCCGTGGAGCTGTCGAATAAAAGCCCCACTGCCCAGCTTTCTTTGAATTTATTGTCTAAAAGAAATCTGAGTAGAGCCATGCCTACTCTGGCCGCGCTAATTCATCTGTGTGTCTCTCTGAATCGCGTCATTAGTCGGGTCACCCTCTCAGTTATTGGATTCACAACGTTAATAGATAACGTGCTGGAAACATAAACGGCCGTCTTTGATAATTTCTTGCGTCGGCTTCGTTCATCTTGCGGGACCGTTCCTAGGCCTTCACATTCCAGGGGATGTTTGTCATTTTCGTTGATTTTTTTTTATTTTAAATCTGTTTGCAATGCATCGTTGTAAAGGGACCACTTGGGTGGTGCAATTATGAAACGAGCACATCCTTAATATGTGTCATATATTATGATGAGGAACAAGTTTACTTCATTCTTGGGCTCAATATCCTCTTCCTCGACGGCATTTTACAAATGGACAATGCGGAAAAATAATCCGCAACGACCTATAAAAGTATTTGCCCGTTGGTACTTTTAATTTCAATGCAGACAAATAAACGAACTCCCTCACATTTGATGTGGGTATCTGTTTTGCACTATAAATTGCCTTAATTGATCAATACCTATTTAGCTCTATTGCACAAATAATGCCCGCCTTGCAGCAGAAACCATGTGCCCAGCCTGTACTGAAGTAATTGTGAGTCTCGTGCTTCATATAGAATAAAGCCATTGGCGGTCATGCACGGTGCAGCGGCCTCGGTGGCAGATAGCTTAAAATGCTTCTGTAAGGTGGTCAAGACAACAATGAAGAAGCGGGAAAAATTTTAATTTCCTATACGTCACATCTGTCTCCATGCTCCAGTATCTATCGTTGCATATACATTTATTATAATATTATAAATTGTAAAGGGCAGCTGGCAGACACCTCATGGCCAACAGTTTGTTTTATTGCTTCGATGTTGATGCATAGCAGATAACTTATCTGCATTTTAAACCCTTAATCTAGAAAGGAGTCAAAATACTTTAATGTAAAAATATGCATTCTGTGTCCGTGTGTACGCACGTAAACTAAAACAAACAGGTGATATTATCTCCACAGCTCGGAGAACGGCTGAGGTTTTCACTAGAGTGGAGCTGTAAACAACGCTATCTGTGGGATGAAAGGCGTCTGCATCTATCAAGGTCTCGCTGCTCCTCGCTTGCAGAATCTTATCCAGGCCAGTTCTGGAGAAACAGCACTCAAAAGTGCTCGTGCACGAAAGCACACGCATCTCTAAACAAACAATTCTGGTTGTCGAGGCTGCTATGACTTGCCCCTTGGGGCCACATATAAAACGGCACCAGTAATATTTGGAATCGTACCTACACCTCTTTTCCCTCCTCCCCTCTACCCCTTAATTCTTTCATGTGAGTAAGGGCCATCGATATCAATAATCTAACACATCCCATCGTTACATTATTTCATTCCCTAACTCTCATAAATCATAATAATCCCATTCAGTTTTACAGTGTTCACAACTCGCAGCTGAACAACAGCGCCATTTAGGTCCAGCGGCAAAACAGACATGGTGTCCTTATATTATCGAGCTGGGCCTTTATAACTAGCTCTTGATATTAGGTATCTGAACAAACCCTCCTAGTTCAGATGGGGTATTCGCTTTTATGTACTAATAGCTTCTCTTTACGTTTTATGTCAGTACGTGTGTCTTTATATGTTCTCGGGTACTGTATAAGAAGTAGGACTTAATGAGTGAGGTCATACAGTCAGCGGTAGTTTATTCCCATGGGTAAACAAAAAACATCAAGTTGGGATACTTGGCAACGGCTCGCGGGGATTATTTTCTGAGTGGTTTGTAACCAGGCGCCAAGGAAGAAGAGACACTATGAAGCAGCAGAAAGCACTAAACTAAATTTGTGACGTGTGGACCGTGGGTTGTTTGCGTCATTTAACTTGACTCTGGCAAAATATAAAGGGTGTTGAAGCTAACTGTAACCAAGGGTTAAGAAATAAAACATTGAGATAGGCCAGGGATATCAATTGCATAGAAACGCTACCCGTCTTGCACACCACAGGTAATATTTGTTCCCCAAATAATTAGTTATTATTTAGGATAACGTCGAAAATTTATAAATATTGACTTTAAACATTAAATGTTATCTGTCAAGCTGGATAGCGCCTTCAAGAACCCCCATTTCATTTATTTGCAATAACCAAAGGTTCGCATGTATTGAAGGATTGACAATTTGGCGAGTTGGCATCGATTCATATTGGAAGGGCGCAGCGCAAAAAGACACGGGACGAAAGGACGAAGACGTACACACGAGCGCTGACTCGCAACTAAATTTTTATTGGGAAGAAGCACATCTTTATGCAAATTCTTCAATGATAATGATAACAAGTAATAGAGCACTTGTGCAAAACACATTAGAAGGGGTCCACAAAAGATATGAAAAAGTTATAATCACTGAAAGATAGTTTTTTCCAGCACATTTTTCCCCTTCTCTCTTGAGGGTTAAGCAAACGATTAATTATCAAGGAACGCCATCTCTTTATCTACTAGTTTGATCGAAGGCTGGCTTATACATTGCGACTGTCTTTTTTGGATCAGATACGCCTTCGTCAGCTCTCTTGTTGTTTTATCCCGGTGTCTAAATAATATCTTAGTCTTCGAAACTAAAGGGCGGCAGTTGGTTTTGTTGCTACTTTTACCCTTTATGCAGTTGCGACAGTGGTTTTTCAAATGGGAGTAATTATTGTCATAAAGGGATCGTAGGTGTTCCACGCAAACGAATATTTATACATCGTCCGGTTTGTCCTATATAAACTTTGTTACATGCCAATGGAATTTCATATACTACGGCGCACGTGCATTCTACAATACTTGGCCTGTGCGACAAATGGCATTTAAAGGGGTTAAAAGTTGTCATTGCTTTCATGATGGTCCCTGATCGCACGACAGAGCCCACTCAACTTACGCGGCATGGAAAACACTACGCCTACACCAAACCTCTTGCTACGTTCTTCGAATTGGGGGCTAGTTTGTGGACACTACAGCTACTTTTTTTATCGACTTTATTCCTCTTTTTAGCATGCACAAACTCCTCCCTTGCCTATTGCTCAAGCTTTTCGCAAGTTGCCGAGATGACAGAAACTGGAAAACCTGAGTTTTACAGCCGGCGTAATTGCGATCGTACACTTTCTGGTATGTTATGGCAACACGAGTTCAGTAGGCCTGAGTAGATGCAAAAAAATGATTCCATTTTTTTTACAATTTTTGAATGGCCAGACGAATAATTAGGTACGGGCTTCTGGGACCTTGGCGAATATACCCAACATACATGATCAGTCTTAAAAAACAGTTTCAAACATAAACACTTGAGAGAGTCTTCTGAAGGACCTTCCACTGCGAATGATAACTCGGTGGCACATTCGCGAAACAGCTTAAAGATGTCAACTATAGCCCTACTGAATTTGTCTCTATTAACTAAAATAAAAAAAAAAATATCTACATATCTGAAAATCCGTATTGCAAGTCCACTGATGTGCTTATTCATAGTTTTGTCAACTTGATTTAATGAAATATTGCTGAGCACTGGTGCTACCTTTGCCCCGATGCCTGCACCCGTTTTCTGAAAATACACACCGTCTTGCCATCCTACATGTGAGGATTGTAAGTAAGAGGACAGGAGTTTAAGAAAACCATCCAGTGGTATTCCGCACTGACCCAAAAAACCCGCTTCATCATTTTCTTTTTCAATGCAGCTCTTTACGGCTTTCGTGATACCGTTGTGTTCATGATACCGCAGTACAGGTCCTCTATGTCGATACTGAAGCCTGAATACATTCCCGTATTGTTGTGCTTAAGGAAATTGACTAGATTCTCTGTTTTATCAATTAGAAAAGGATCATGAAACGCTAATTTGATTTATGCTGAAAAGGCTTCAGCAGTTGTAAATAAAGTTTTAAAGCGTGCCAATGTCGACAGCCGAGTTGTGAGAAAACGGGCCGCGTCACTGCTTAACGAGTGCAATCTGGAATCATTGGCAACGGCAGTTTTGAATGTCGAAGGCGATACTTTACACTCGTTTCTCGTGGCAAAGACCCATAAAATTAGCGTTTCATTCAGAGCCATTGTTTCAGAAGGCGGAACGCGGTAGTACAAGGTGTCAAATTATTTGCAGAAGCCCATTTCGACATTAGTCTTTCATGATTCTTTTCTTATTAATAAAACAGAGAATCTAGTCCCTTTCCTTAAGCACAGCAATCCGGAATGTGTTCAAAATCCGCCTAGCTGTGAGTGAGACTACTGCCCCACAGCAGTAATACCCATGCTAAAAGACAAATTTCTTGTCATTCACACAGAATAGCCTTTATTCAGTTGAATGAAAGTTTTTGCTACTAGCGGCTACACGACCAAAATTAAGGCCTTTTGCATAATGGCAATTGTGATGAATAAAAGTGGAGCAAATACAAATTTTGGTGCACCTTCAATACGTTGCAACATGATTGCGCTTTGAACGAAAGCAGGTATCAAATTCACATCTATGTCTTGCATGCCTTGTAACCAACATATTGATCCTGACTATCCATTGCAAACATATGCGGCAGTGTTGGCATTAATTGTTTATGAAAGGGTATACAGAAGGTGGGCGTCCGAGCCTGGATGCCTAAATGTTAATGCACAGCGGCTGGCTAGTTCGCATTACATACACTTTGCACACTAAAGCTAGTTCCAAGAGCAACACGTCATATAAGTATTGTCTAGTCTCCCGTGCGATGGACAAACCTTCGACTACGCACCTGACAACGCTGCAGCCCATCCCGTCCTGGCAGGATCGGCGTAATATATGCTAGGCGGTACATCGAAAAGTGACCATACCCAACTAAATTAGGAAAGTAGACAAACTCTCAACGCTTGCCGCATCGGATACTGCGGGATAGTCGCATCGGTGCTACCCGCCAAAACAGCGGACAAAGCAGCTTTGGCCGTGCGTAACGCCCTAGGCGTCGCTAGGAAAATGTTCCACATCAAAGCCATAGCGGACGGTGCTTTGGAGCTTATCAGCGCATGCTATTAGTTACTGGTCTATTCGTAGAACAACATTATCTTCAACCCAATTCCCTAGTAGTAAAGAAAGATGTAGTTTCGGCGACGCCTTGGCAGTGGAGTAGAGTACGAGGTCGGAAAAGCTCAACCACACCGACAGTTGCGAGCAAGAATTTTCTTGTATCGTAGTTGTCGTCAGAATCTCATTGCAGATCTGCAATCCTCAGTAAGGGTTATTTTTTTATCGTCCTTTATAAAATGCATAATAATTGAGAGATCTACAGATTGTAATTTTTTTGTTTTCTTACAGAGGCTCGCAGAACAATTCGCCGTGCAGGCCAAAATGGTGTTTAAGCCAATATCATGTGCGGAAATGTAGCCGACACAGTGTCCGATTTTAATCATTTCCAAGTACTTGCGAGGCCAAACTTTTTGGTCAAGAGCATCCTGCGTCCGTAGCAGTCCCGCGTGAAATGTTCTAAACCCGCATGTGTTGTCAGATTATACGGGGCACCGGATTGTAGGATTAATTTGTCGCTAGCTCCTACTGGGTAATCAGCGGTAATTTACTGCTCTATTTTTCGTTGAAAACTTTTTGCATGAGTTACCCCAAAACAACCTACCACCCATTTCTGCAAGAAGCGTGCTAGTGTGAGCCGAAAGCACTAGACGGTGATCCCACGATCGATGCTGTTTGCTACCAAGCTGTGCATCTTGCCTGCTGTGTGCCAGGCTGTTTTCGAGTAGCGCCATCTGTTCCTACCCTAGCCAAGAGCACCACTTAAGATCGGGTAAGCCAGAATAAGCACCCTACACAGCACTAGCTAAGTCCTGTAGGGCCGCTGCAGTGTCGACGTTGTGTGGCCAACGCTGCTTCACGCCTGTGACGCCATCAAGCACAGTGCGCCGTAAAAATGTTTTGTTTGGCAGTGCGAGTGGCGAGTTCCGGGGCGCTATCTTTAAAATTGCTTTCGGGAAAACTAAACCGTCATCAACTCTGCTTGTTGGCATACGTAATCTTGACATTAAAAGGAACATCTGATGGAAAGTTCTTTGATTTTTGTGAACATGAAAAAATTGCCGGAGTTACCGCTGAACATAGGTAACTACGTTTCATTAGCTAGAAGACTTTTGGAATGATGCGACGCGTTTTGAGGACCCGTTGCAATGACGGCAGAAGACCTCAAAGAGGCTTTTCACCAAGTTAGATATAAAAGTTTGTTTCAATACTGAATCATGTCAATGTAGTCTCAGTCATATAAATTGTAGTTCAATCCCTTATGCGATTTTTTCCACTGGTATCATCGGAAATAAACGAGTCAGAGAAGGCGTTCGCACCAGATTGTGTAATAAACAAGGATATTCGTGCCCTCATGAAATGATCGGACCGTTAAAGTTGTGGAAAATAAGCAAATTTAATTTTCAAAGCTGACACTGAGCCGTTTTCTCTCATCATAAAAGAGGCCATCGCAGATATTATTCAATTTTCAAGCATGCAGCAATTAAGCGAGGCCAACTGGGAGCAAACGTATGGAGCTCAGGCTTGGGTTCGTTTGTAGCGCATTTTCAAGTTCTTCAAATGTATCACGATCTTTTACATCAGCGATGCACCTTAATATACTGCCACGGCATGACAAAAATATGACAAATAACGGAGTCAAGAATAATTAACTTCTGCAGTGGGAACAATGCAGAGCAGCGGCCTTTATTTATTAAAGTTTGCGCGTTCGACACAAATAATCTTCCCCTTGAGCGAAAGTTTCGTGCCTGTTACAGGGCCTATAAAATCGTAGATTTAGGTTGCAAATATATAAGATATAGCTAGGGGTTTCTTCTTGGCTCGTGTATGGGAGAAACGAACAATTGCGGTTCGTTTAGCGAAAAGTAATGGTTTGGTTTCAAGGTTCTTAAATTTCCGAATTCAAAGTGATCGATTTCTGCACGCGCTTTTTCAAGTTCGACTGTGCATGACTTATTCTCAATTCTGGCGCAGCATAAAAACATCAAACACAGAGGACAGGTAGATTTCGGCGCGACGTTATGGATTCATATAACAGTTCAGTTCAGTCGTTCAGTCGTGTCCGACTCTTCGTGACCCTATGGACCATGTCACGGCACGCTTTGCGGTCTCTCACTGTCTTCCTAACATCACATAACTTCTTTTAACAGACTACCGTGAAAATGTCACTGGAAGGCGTCTGTGCGTTTTTAGCTATACTTTCGTGGTGTAAAGTTACCAGTTCACTATACCGCGGATGGAGGGTAGCCATTGATGTCTTAGAGCATTAAAAAGATTCCAGTACGATCCCCAGTAAAACGTTTTTTTTTTTTTTTTTTCACTCATATGCTGGTACATTACCTGCCATACTTTGGTTGACGGAAAAAGACCACATGGTTACTAGGCTGCTTGATTTTCAGATTTTCAAAAAACCCGAATCCAAGCTCACATTTTTTTACTGCTAGAACGTAGTATTTTTTGATGACATCTTTCAGATTTATTTGAAAAGAACCTTCAAGTTTCGCTATAGTGCATAGGGCTTCTGCCTCTCCATAATTGATAATGCCTACTGCACCAATTATCCATGTTGTTTGATTCGCCTGCACAGAGGAGTATCAAAAACGCGAATGGTTGTGACATTGCAATGGATGCTGTTTCAGCGGCGACGTATCTGCCACAATTAGGATACCCTGCCTGCTGTATTTATTAACGGGGAACTAATATACAAAACGCTTTGGATAAAATATTTGGAGAAACAAACTCTTATAATAAGAATCTTTCCCTAAAGGAGTGAATGAATGAATTGACCTTCCATCAATCATTTTTAGTCAGAGAAATTCATAAACGAACCTTATTTTTTTTTATTTAAATAAATTCGTTGTGTTTCACTGTTCTTTAATTTTGTGCGTTTTTTGTTTTGATGAGCAGAATTGAAAATATCTCCTCAGTTTTATCCTTTTTGCTGCTTTATGCACTTTTGGTTTGTGAAGTTTAACATCTCAAAGAGACACAGGCTATGAGGGACGTCGTTGTGAAGGACACCGAAATTTTAACCATCTAGGGTGCTTTAGTATCCACTCATACACACAGCGTACGGGCGTCTTGCTTTTCGCTTCCATTGCAAAGCAGCCGCCGCAGCCTGGATTCGATATCTTATCCTCGGACAGAGCAGTCCAGCGCACTACCCATTGCAGAACAATGGCAGAATTTTTGCTATCCTTAAGTTTTTGGTGTAAATAAATAAATAAATAAATAAATAAATAGAAAAGAAACCTGTCTCGACGCTAGGTTTCGTACTTATCTCCCACAAGAAATTCCTCTGTTCGAATGCGCTCGGCCCCGACAATATCTTTTTTTTTTTTCTGCTGAGCACGACAGAGACTTCATTAGCGTAACGACTATGCGCGTGCTGTTAAACCAGAAGCGCTGACGCACTGAATCTTCTTTCTAAGCGTCTCAGCATCTTCCCATCGCCTATCGAAAGCTCTCTCTCCGCCACGCCAACGAGTGACGACATCCTCTTTGGCTGGTTTCTTGCAACTCCTTTTTAGCTGCTAGCACGCTTGTATGAGACAAGACACCGGATCAACATCTTCTATGACCATATACCTCACAGTGGTAATTAAACAGTCTAACGCATAGCATACGGACTAAAAAAACAGAAAAGATAGTATGAGCGCTGAACACAATTTAATCCTGAACGTAATTAATCATGAAACAGCAACAGGCCATGTTTCTATCTTTTCAATGCTACACACATTGTGCCACTGAAAACGCCTGCGAGTTAACGGAACAGTTCGTGCAGCTCTTCCTGTGCCCGAGACATTTCTGAAGCCTACCTTCGCGGGGAGAACATGGCAGTATACATCAGACAGGCCGACTTCCTCGCCGGCAGCTCGCTGCCAGCCTTAATATCCGCAGAATCTGTTATAGAAAAGACTGGAAACCGTGGACGTGTGCAATAAAATGCTGTATTGAAGTTTGTTTGGAAACGACTCCTGAGCGTTCTGCAGTCTTTAAGGCAGGCCTATATTGAAAGCGGCGGGTTCGGCTCGATGATATGGCGATGAATGGCGCATAGTTCTCCTCAGTTTTAATGGCTACACATTCGGCTTGATTTCGGTTATAGCCTTTAATGTAGCACAGCGACTTAGGTGCCGTATTTGAGAGCTCCAAACAGTTCGACCACCTGAATTTAATTAATATTGTCACCGACACACGTAGTAAGCAGCACAAAAACCGAGCTCGCCCTTTTTAATCAAGTGAAGCTCGACAGAGACGAGGACGATGCTCAGCCACGCGCCAAAACATTCGGCCACTTGGTGGCGCCAGTAGATGGACAGCGGTGTGGCGTTGCCCCCCCCCCCCCCCCCCCCTTCCGTTCCAAGAGGCATCGATCGACCCGATTCCGCAAATCGCTTGTTGTGTACCCTTCTCGTCCTTGTTTTTGTGTGCGCAGTATAGCTTGGGGGGGGGGGGGGGGAGAACAATAGAAAAGCGGGGAAAGTTATACGGGAGTCTCTGGCTCTGGTTTGGGCCGTAAAACGGTTTAACGATTGTAAAATAGCTTCATTCTGGCGACGTGAACTACTTCAGACTTCAGCTGCCGAGAGGAGCGGACAGGGTCTTGTGGTAGCACATCGTAGTTCACCGCGCTGAGACGGCGGAGCACCTCGTAGGGTCCAAAGTAACGCCGCAGAAGCTTTTCAGAGCGTCCTTGCAACCGTATTGGGCTCCATACCCAGACTTGGTCGCTGGGCGTGTAAGTCACCTCTCCGTGTCGCAGGTTGTAGCGCTGGGCGTTGGGTACTTGTTGGTGCCGAATTCGCTGTTGGGCAAGTTGGCGTGCGGCGTCTGCGTCACGAATAAATTGGTCAGCCCCCACGACAGTGGAGAGAGCAGAATCCGGAAGAAGCATGGTATCCAGCACGAAGGTTCGCGTTCATGGACCAAATGAAATGGAATAAAGCGAGTTGTTTCCTGGGGCGCAGTGTTGTATGCGAACGTGATGTGCGGCAGTATTCGGTCCCAGTTCGCATGACCGTCGTCTACATGCATAGAAATCATAATGGCAATTGTCTTGTTAAGCCGCTCAGTTAGTCCATTAGTTTAAGTATGATAGGCTGCTGTCTTATGGTGGGTGGTGCCAGTGAGTCAAAGGAAATTCCCCTGTCAGTTAAAACGACTGTTGGGGCACCGTGACGGAGTACAATATTGTGAGGGAAGGAATGCGCAACTTCCTCTGCGGTGCCACGGGGAATAGCCTTGGTCTCACAGTAGCGGCTGAGGCAGTGAGTGGCAACCGCTATATACCTGTTACCCATGGAGAACTTCGCGAATGGTACACGTAAGTCCATGCCGACCTGTTTAAATGGGAATTTGGGGGGATCGGTTGGCTGCAGGAGCCAAGCTGATTAAATGGGCGGGGTCTTCCGCCGCTGGCACTCACGGCAGGCACGGCCGTAGCGGTGCACAACGCAGCTAGCCTGTGCCAGTAGTATTTTTGGCGTATCTATGCCAATGTGAGAGAAAAACAGAGATGGCCGGAAGAAAGGTCGTCGTGGAACGCACGAAGAAGTTCTTCATGAAGTGTTGTGGGTACTGAAGCAGTTAAGCAGTTTCTGTTGGACCGTAGTTCTTGTAGAGAACACCATCGCGCAAGCAAAATGACGAGAGTCCGCGTCAGAAGGGCTGAGGAGATCACACGGTTCCTTCGAGGTATTCGATGAGGGGAAAAGTTCACAATCGGCTCTCTGCTTTCGGGCTAGGGTGGACGTCGTGATAACACCGAGGAAAGCGGAATCGTCGTCTGAGCCATCTGTGTGGCAAGGAGTAGGGACGTGGGACAGACAGTCAGCATCACTGTGTTTCTTGCCGGACTTGTGCACGATAGTAACGTCAAATTCTTGCAACTCAAGGCTCTATCGAGCAAGCCGACCCAATGGATCTTTCAGGTTTGCCAGCCGACGACACGAAACGGACGACCGTACAAGTGCGGCCGAATTTCATGAATGCCCGCACAACATCGAGGCACTTCTTTTCCGTAATTGAATAATTAACTTCGGAACGGGACAAAGTGCGACTGGCGTAATCAATGATGCGTTCTGCGCCGTCCTGACACTGAAAAAAGACCGCACCGGGGCCAATGTTGCTGGCATCCATGTGCAGTTTCGTGTCGGCCTCTTCGTCGAAGCGGCCAAGTATAGACGCACTTTGGAGACGAGACTTGAGTTCCGTGAAGGCTTTATCAGGCGGGTCAGAGGCTCAGCGATCTTGGAGAAATTGTGAACAAAACGACGATAGTACGCGCAGAGGCTGAGAAATCGACGCAAGCTTCGTTTACCCGCTGGTTTGGCCAATGAAGTGACAGCAGCCTCTTTTCTGGGTATGGGCTAACACCTCAAGCGCTGACAATGTGGCCGCAAAATTTCAATTCATTAAAAACAAAGTGGCATTTTCGGGTTTTAGAGAGAGACCGGCAGAACGGATGGCGTCAAAAACAGCGCGCAAACGTTGCAGCTGCTCGTCGAACGCCTCCGAGAAAATCACAACGTCGTCGGGATATAAAAGGAATGACTGTCACTCTTCAGGCCAGAGAGCACGGTATCCATCATTGGTTGAAATGTGGCAGGCCGAGAACAGGTCAAACGGGAACGCTTTAAACTCAGACAGACCGTCCGGCGTAATAAAAGCGCTCGTCTCACGGTCTTGTTCATCAAACCCTATTTGCCAATATCCACTGCGGTGGTCAAGTGAAAAAAGTAAGTTGCATGACGAAGGCGGTCGAGAGAGTCGTCTATGCGCGGCAGGGGGTACAGATTCTAATTCGTGAAGTTGTTGAGGCGTCTGCAATACACGCTGAACCTCAAAGTTCCACCCGTTTTCACGACGAGGACTACAGGCGATGCCCAGGGGCTCGTCGACGGTTGAATAACGTCGTCTTGGAGCATTTCTGTTACTTGGCGGTGGATGGCGTCGCGTTCTTTTGAAGACACCCGGTAAGACGCTGACATAGTGGACGTTGATAGTCGGCAACTATAATTCGGTGCTTCGTTAGTGCCGTCTGTCGAACCTTGGAGGTTGGTGCAAAACAATCGCAGAAAGAATTGACAAGATTCTCTATGCAAGATTCTTTTCCGGTTGGGCAAGATGTGCGGGTTCGCATCGGTCTAAATGGCTGTAGACGTCGCATTGTCGAAGTCTGACGTTTTGTATAACGCGTATACTGGCCGGTACATTCTCCACGTTCTTCAAAATAAGCGACCGTCGTGTTCGCCGTCAAATGTTGGGGTTCACACGTGAAGTTTGTCACTAGCACTTCGACTTGCCCATGAACAAGTTCGACAAGACCCCGAGCTACACAAACTTGTCGAGCGAGAAGCAGTGACATGTTAGCTTCAGCAATGCCACGCTTGTCGGTGCTGTGATCACGTTCGACTGTGACGAACTTGATCGCACGCGGAGGGATCGTTATGTGGTCGTCACAGACGCGCAACATCGCTTTCCGAAAGTCTGTGTTGATATCAACGGCTCGCTTGGTTCAAAACGGTACCATGAGCTGCTCCCGAAGATCTACAACAGCACCATACTCTTGAAGGAAATCCATGCAGAGAATCAGATCTTTGCAGCACTCTTGTAATACAGCAAATATGCCAGTGAAAGTAAAACCGCATATCTCAATGCGGCAAGCGAACATGCCAATCGGCGTCATACCATGGCAACCGGCGATGCGCATCATTGGCCCAGACCAAGGCGTCAGAACCTTACGGAGTGGCATGGCTAGCTGGCTTCTCATGACTGAAAAATCAGAGCCGGTATCCACAAGTGCTGCCACATCACAACTGTTGGCGGTTACAAAATATACCCGGCAACAATGGTTCGCAGCACATCGGCAAGTTCGTCGGATTGGGTCGTCGCCGCTCGTGCCGTAGCGTCAAATCATAGGGTGGAGGCTATTTAATCTGAGACATAGAGGCGGCCTCCCCCACGGAGGTCACCGTGTTTAGATTTCCCAGCGAGGGGAAGTGCATCTGAATTGTCCAGAGGAGGAGTATCGACTGGGCGAAGCAAAACGCCTCGGACAGGACGATCGCAACTGCCGTTGCGGTGACTCCTGGTGCGTCTCTTTAGCAGCCAGGTATTCCTCAATCTCCTGTGGTATTTCGCCATAGCGGGGCCGAGGTGCGTTTGGTGGAAATCCTCTTAAGCCTATTCTCCGGTATAGGCAATTGCGAAGAATGTGGCCAGGCTCGCCGCTAAGGATAGTGACTGCTCGCTGCTGTACGCAGCAGACATGAAGAGGCTACCAGTGCATCCCCCCTTTTTCAGCATCCGTGGCGACAAAACAGCGCAAGCATTTCGCGGCACAACACTGCCGACCACAGAATAACATAAACATGCACTTCTCATCAATGTCGAACCTTATTGGGTTCCTTGTTATTCTTCCTGACCTTGTCATTGTCTGACTCTGAGGCATCTGCTTTTCCACATTTTCAGCTGCAGTTTCTGCGGAAAAGATTTCAATACGAGAACCCGACTCGGAGAACGACGGCGAGAAACCGGCTCGGGAAAAAGGGCTTTTCTGAACCACGATTTCAGCTTCCTGTGCTATAATGATATCATGCCATTCATGCTGTGGGCGGATACCCATGTTCCCGAGTAAGGAAGTTTTGTTCACCTTAAATCAGGGCACCAAGACATGCTTATTTCCTTTCACGGTAATTTGCTTCGGTACTGCGGAAGCTGTCTAAAGCAACTTACCATATGTTCCATACGATGGCTACTGTTTCGGCTATTGACCTTGAGATCGAGCAGGGTCGTCACCTTCCGGAGAAGTTGCGAAACCTATTCAGTGTGGACGCGCGCTTGCGCCTTATGCTAGGTTTCAGTGCTTACGTGTGCGCCTACGACCTGATGATTTCTGTTTTATCGCGATACCAGGGCGCGTATTACGACTTAAATATGAGCAAGCTGTGATCCCACGCTACAATGAAAGCAATAATTGTTCTTATTGAGCATGTCATTCTGTATAATAGCATCCTCCATCCGTATTCATCGCTCGCGGTTCTTTGCAGTGAGGAGTCTCAAACACTGCAAAGGTGTCGTTAAACCTGTGCCAAAACAAAGCTAACTGATCGCACACGTACCGTCTTTGCTAAAAGTAACCAGGCTGCGCGTTCCCCTCCTCAGTCGGAAAGCAGCGACTTCGTACTGCTTCTGAAAGTGTAAATCTGTTGAAAGTAAAGTTGAGCTCCTGTCCTTAGTTGTTAAGTAGTTTTGATCCTCTTGGAATGAACGTTGGTTTTAGAATACAAATGAGAAGCGAAACATGCAGCCTGGTTACTTTTGGCGAAGACGGTACGTACAAACTAATGCGACCGTCCAGAAATTGTATACGAGTATTATCGCTTTTGTTTTAAATTCGACAGCTACGAAACCATGAGTCGGTGAGAACACTGTTGCCAACAAGATCGAGATTAACAGGGCATTCTTAGCCCTACGCAACATCATGTTGTTCAAGTGCTTTGCTCTCGACATATTCATCATATTGGCAAAATCGCTATTTGGCTAAGTGTTGCTGCTCTGTTCCATGCAAACTGTTTATCAAAAGTGCCGAATTTCGTAGAGGCTGAACTACCTTCATGCACTAAATGCTTGCTTGACCATGTTAATGATAAATATACTTGGTAGTCTCAAGAATACGAAGATAATCCATTTATTTTCAAGACTGTTCTATACCCTGCACCGTTCTGATAATAATCCTGCAATATTTTTCTTTGCATATCTAGATTAATGCTCAATATTTACAGGGTGAAAGGAATAATTCCCTCAAAATTCATCATCATCATCATCAACCTGACTATACCCACTGCAGGGCGAAGGCCTCTCCCATATTTCTGGACTTGACCCGGTTCTGTGCTAGCTGCATCCACTTGACCCCCGTGAACTTCTTTACCTCATCCGCCCACCTAACTTTCTGCCACCCCCTTCTACGCTTTCCTTTTCATGGAATCCAGTTTGTTACCCTAAGCGACCATAGGTTATCCTCTCTTCGCACTACATGTCCTGCCCAAGCCCATTTGTTCTTCTCAATTTCCACTACAATGTCGGTAACTTGAGTTATTTTTCTGACCCACTCTGCACGCATCCTATCGCTTAATGTTACCCCTACCATTTTTCGTTCCATAGCCCTCTGGGTTGTCCTCAACTTAAGTAGAACTCTCCTGGTTAGCCTCCACGTTTCAGCCCCATAGGTGAGTACAGGTAAGATGCAACTGTCGTATACTTTCCTCTTGAGCGATACCGGTAAGCTGCTATCATAATCGGCGAGTGCTTGCCAAATGCGCTCCATCCCAATCTTATTCTTCCTGCTATTTCCTTTTCATGGTCCGGATCTGCGGTTACTACCTTTCCTAAGTAGACATAATTGCCTACTACTTCCAGTACTTCGCTACTTAATGTAAACTGCTGTTCCTTGCCGAGGCTGTTGAACATTACCTTAGTCTTCTGCACATTGATTTTCAAGTCTACCTTTCTACTTTTCCTGTCTAGGTCATCAATCATTATTTGCAGTTGATCCCCCGAGTTGCTTAGCAAGGCAATGTCATCAGCAAATCGCAGATTACTGAGGTATTCTCCTTCTACCCTTATCCCTAACTGCTTCCATTCCAAGTCTCTGAATACTTCCTCTAAGCACGATGTGAATAGCACTGGGGGGATTGTGTCTCCTTGCCTAACACCTTTCCCTATAGGAATTTTGTTACTTTATGCAGAACTATGGTTGCTGTGCAGCCACTATATATATCTTCCAGCACTTTCACATGCGGCTCGTCTACCCCTTGATTTCGCAATGCCTGCATCACCACCGATGTTTCAACTGCGTCAAATGCTTTTTCGTAATCAATGAATGCTATGTATAAGGGCTGGTTATATTCCGAGCATTTTTCTATCACCAGATTGATGGTATGGATATGATCCATAGTAGAGTACCGTTTTCCGAAAACCTGCTTGATCCTTTGCTTGATTGCACTCTAAGGTTGGCCTGATTGTATTAGCGATTACCTTAGTAAATACCTTATACGTAACATACAGTAAGCTGATTGGTCTGTAATTTTTAAGGTCTTTAGAGTCCCCTTTCTTGTGAATGAGGATAATTTTTGCATTCTTCCATGGTTCCGGTACCGTCGACGGCACCAGGCACTGCGTATACAGGGTGGCCAGTTTTTCTAGCACGATATCCCCCCCGTCCTTCAGCAAATCTGTAGTTATCTGATCCTCTCCAGCTGATTTCCGCTTTTTCATAGTTTTTAGTGCTTTCTTGACCTCGTCCGTCGTCACTGGAGGAACGTCTGACTGTTTTTCTCTTCCGCCAATCTCAATACTGTCCTGACTACTTTGGCTACTGTAGAGATCTGTATAGAACTCCTCGGCTACTTTGACTATCTTGTCCATACTAGTGATGATGTTGCCCGCCTTGTCCCTTATCGCATACAACTGGATTTTGCCTATGCCCAATTTCTTCTTTACCGCTTTAAGGCTTCCCCCGTTGTTTACAGCATGCTCAATTTTCTCCATGTTATACTTCCTTATATCGGCCACCTTGCGCTTATTGATTAGCTTTGATATCTCGGCCAATTCGATCTGGTCTGTTGGATTGGAAGCTTTCATACTCTGGCGTTTCTTAATCCAATCTTTCGTCTCCTTAGAAAGCTTACCGGTATCATCTCTAACTGTCCTACCGCCTACTTCTACCGCGCACGCAGTAATGATATCTCTAAAATTATCGTTCTTTGCCTCTAGGGTAATGTCGCCGTCCTCAGTTAGAGCTGAATACCTATTCTGTAGCGAGATCCTGAATTCTCCTTCCCTCCCCCTCATCGCTAATTCGTTGATGTGTTTCTTTCTTACTAATCTTTTGCGTTCCTTCTTCCGATTTAGGCTTATTCAGGACCTCACCATCCTGTGGTCACTGCATCGCACTTTCCCGACTACCTCTACATCTTGCACAATGGCGGGGGTTGAACACGTTATTAAGTCAATTTCATTTTTAGTCTCCCCGTTAGGACTTTTCCATGTCCATTTCCGGTTCTTCCGTTCCTCAAAATTCAATACCCGTGTAAAAGAGTGCCCAAGGTCAATTATATAGAATGTCTTCGCAGCGAATAATCTTCGTAGCTTCTATTTCATAAAAAACTGATTGCAGGTGCTGAATTGTTGTGATTGAGAAATTTTCCTGTCATAGACCTAATATAATGGCATTTTCACCAGCCATTACACCACGAATTTTCTATTAATGTATGCAACACTCATTAAGGATTCGCATGCACTTTGTTAGACTGCCGTATTCTAGATATGTAACAGATGCCATTCCTTGGCCCTCTTTCTTCCCTTTTTCTCCCTTAATTCTCCTTCCCAAGTGCAGGGCAGCTACTGGGCGTCACCTAGTTGTTGACCTCCCTGACATTCTATTCTACTTTTCTCTCTCTCTATCTCATAATCTTTATTTAATCGTGCTATCTTATATACGCTGATATTACCTGCGAAAAGTACTCACACGTTGCGATTTCAGCGAACATACCCGGTCTCTGGCCCAGTGAGTTTTCCTGCGCTTCTATAGAGTTCCTGTACTGTATCGACGGGAGATGGTTTTGTGGTAACAGTTGGCAGCAGTGCACGCTTTGTCTTGGCCAAGTTGTTGTGCATTGACAGCTACAGTGGGAAAAACGCGCCGTGCAGTAATACTGTGCCTGCTCTGTGTTTAATCAGAATAATCTCTGAGTTGCGTCTAGGTGGTGAGTCTGGCATTGTCTCCTTTTTTTGCCTCGGCTCGAAAGATGCTAGCATAACAGTTATTATCTTCCCGGATTTCGCTGTGCTCTGCAGTGCGCCAGTCAAAGAAGACAGGCGCGACGGTACGTCTTATAAAGATAGACGTGGGCGAGAAAAAGCGCGTAAGTATCTACATTTCTCGCGGAAACTACATTTCAGAATGCAATTAACTTAACAGTGTAGCACTGTGACAGAACCATGACAATTGAATTCACGAATTGAAACGCAATCGGTCTGATTAATACTAAATTTGCTACATGTCTTACGCCTGTGCACTGGTGAAAAATTGAGCAGAAAAAGAACAATTTAACTGGGAAGTGTAACGCAACAAAAATACCAGGCTCGGGAGCACGGTACAACGAAAACTCCATATAAAATGACACCATCTAATCTAACAGACGCTTGTTTGCGTGTCTTGCTTTTCGGCAGTCTACCCTCCTTTTCAACAGCATTCGCCAATTCTACGGTTTATTTTCTCAACATTAGGAGCACTGTTAGCAATATATCACTCATCATTTGCACTTTGTCTTTGCCAGCAAACCCTCTGTAAACTTGGAAACAAACCGACTCCGCATGGGTTTCTGCGGTCGCCGCCGGCTGCCGAGCCACACTATTGGAGCGATGGCACCGCCACCTCTAGGTCGACCTCGAGGCAATTATGGTCACCTCGTAAAAGCCAGCGAACGTGGAAGGAAAGAGAAAATCAGCTGCGCTTCGTTTTGCTGCTCACATCAGTGGCGCGCTCCCCTAATCGCTGCAGGCTATCGGCCTTGCGGCGAAGCATCAGTCCGGTACGTTGCTACGAATAGCCTAATAGAAAGGCGAGGCGAAATGGGCAAAGGGAGGGGGGGGGGGGGGGGCAGGAGTGTTTGCACTGCTTTTTGGAGGGGCTTCCCCACAAAAGTGATGGACTCTACATGGGACTTTTAACGAGTTTCTTCTCGCAGAGGTCCAACAGGGGGTCCCTAACGAGCTTCCTCTCTCAGTGGCCCAACAGAGGGTCTCTAACGAGCCAGACAGCAACATGTCAAAGGTATAGATTGAAATCGATCCTTCCAGAAACCTTGCATTACGATTCAGACATGTTATACCTGTCTGCCACGAAAGCTCGTTCGTACCGCTCGGTTAGCGGGGCTTTATATGGTGGCCTTTCATAGAATATGGCACCTTAAGGCTGTATGCTCCAGACTGGGTTCGGTAGTACAGGCACTACGCCGCAGTGGTGCAATGGATAGGCGCTCTAGTGCTGCGCCCAATGGCATGAGATCGATTCCCGGCCGCGGCGGCCGCTTTTCTATGGAGATGAAAAGCAAGGCGCCCGTATGCTGTGTGATTTCAGCGCACGTTAAAGAACCCTATGCGGTCGAAATCTCGAGAGTCTCCAATAAGGCGTCTCTCATAGCCTTAGTTTCGGATGTTAAACTCCATAATTAAACTAAACTAAACAACAGAGGGGGCAAAAATTCTGGGATGCTTGAATGATATACGGTTATCAAAGTGCACGTACGCGATGAGGTTCAGCAAAGGGAGCCGTTAAACAGGAGCCGTTAAAGTTGTCGTGTTGCTTCTCAGTAGCGGAGCCTAATATTTCTATTAACAATAAATATGGCTAACAACGACGCGAAAGTAATATGTATACAAGCTCATAAAGAATTCGATCACGGCATGGCAATTCTTCTTACAATGAATGGGGGTGCTCTGAGAATACGTGGAATTATTTCTGTGCCCAGTTAATGAGGCCGTTGGACTGACCCTGAATTAAAAGGACAAAGAAAATGTCTATGTCCCCAGTTCGATAGTATTGCAATAGAATAGTGGTTTTTTCGCGGCTGACTAGACTGGACCTACAAGCTAACACAATAAGGTTAAAATTGGTTACGCCAAATGATCACCAAAGTCTGTTGAAAATGGACGTGCTTACACTTCTAGAGGGCCTGCATGGTGTGCGTTCGTTAGAGGTGTGTATAAGTCTGATTACGCTTTAGTGATTTTTTTTATTTCATTCAAGGCGGCCGAAAGGTGGCATTGACCCGCCAATCACAGCCCCACGTTTGCAGCAAATGTTATTAAAACTAAGTGCAAAGGGCTGCATTTGGCTAAAATGTCACCTTAGATGAGAAGTCCAATGAATTTCAACATAACAGTCCCTTTTACACTGTGCATGTGCGAAACTTGTACACGCAATAACATCGAAGAAACTTAGCGAGCTTACATGAGTGACACAAAACTAAAACAGAGACCTTGTTAGGAACCGTATTTTTCCATCCCCGCTACAGTCTTTTTTTTTTTATGCCGAGATGATGTTGCTTGCTCCTTTCACATATTTCCCTTCACCGTATCATTCAAGAAAAATGAACACGGGCAGTATTTTAATACCAATTTGTCGTCGTTATAGAGAAAAGATGAGACTTGTTGCCTATATGCTTAATTATTGCATCCGCTACGCACTGAGTTTTGTAAATGTATATACAGTTGCACCAATAAGTAACTTGGAGCAGCAATATATGGCGCCATTTTATCATTTTATCCGCCCGCTTTCAATTGCCGTGCACGGTGTGATGTTGAACGGTTTGAAAACCAAGCTGTCATTAAAGTGGCGCTATGCTGTTTTTGCAATTATGATCTTCGTCGCAGCTTTCCCTTGCTTGACTTTCACGAATTTAATTATTCGCGAGCAAGTATAGAGCACCAGGGCATTTGGAACTATTTCCTGCAGGTGAACACGGAATTTTGAATGTTACTGTAGGCCAGACGAAAGGCTCATTTCGATTGTAATAATTATTTAGTCCTTAAATTTCACTCTGAGATCCTCGAGACATAACGCATGCGTTTTGGAGGAAGACAGTTACGATATTTATTATTATTTTATTTTATTTTACTGCTCGATTTTGACTGCTTTTGGGGCACCAAACGCTTTATGAGCAATACCAGCGCTGCATGCACCTACCTTGAATGCACCTACCTTAGCCATAATCGGCCATAATAATAGTGGCCTTATTTCCACGCAGACCAATATAGAGAATGGAAAACCATTAAGGCGTAGAGCTAAGAATACAAACATTACTTTAGTTGTAACAAATAATCACAATGCTGTGCGTGTCCTTCTATCTGACCGTTTTTGTCAATTATTACTTAACATTATACTTACTGTTTGTGTAGAACCCACCCCATGTAATGCCCCGCGGGGGACATTTATGGTAATAAACAGAACTGAATTGATCAATGTCACCGTTAAGAGAGGTTTTCGTTATGAAACTTAAGCTCAAACGCGATAAAAATTACTGCCTCGCAAAATGTCAGTGACAAATAAAAATAATTGAGTGATTTATTTAACCTAAAATGCTAAAACGCCCGGTTATTTGAGCTGCACAGGTTTGAAAATTGCGGTGCTCAGAATCTTACCTCTCTTCCTCTACTTTCTTGTTTTATTATGAAAATATGATATCTCTTCCCTTAAAAAGGCAATTCTGTTTAACAATAATATTTTGTAGAGATATATAAAAGCTGAATATTACATTTACATGCAGATTTAAGTTTAGTTTCTGTCTTCTTTTCTTTTTTTTGAAAGAAAAGGGGGAGAGTGCAGCGGCAAGCAACAAGACAGTTCGCTGTTTACTCCAGTGTTCGCATCTATTCATATAAATGTATTTACTTTTTTTTCCATACTTTCCATCCCCTATGCATTATAGACGGAGTGGGGTTACACAAATTATAACAAACAGAAGGCGGCGGTTTAAGACAATAAATGCAATACAATAAAAATTCGGACATGTGAACTAGAACAGAATGAATCATAATCATGACAGTTGATAGCATAATGAAAACAGCACAAAACTATATATATCAATGATCTAGGACACCATGAATATGTGACCAAAACGTATCATGAAGAAAGGAAGGCAGAATACGAATAAACCGGTTACTTTTAATGAAAACTAAAGCAAATCACAAAAAAATGCACACAATGCCCGGCAAAAACAGCGAAACCGGTTATTGAAACAATATTTGCAGGAAGGCGGTTCCAATCATGTGATGCACGTGGCATGAAAGAATAACAAAGTGTTTGCGTGGCAGTGACTAAAGTACACTTTGTGCTGGTGACAGACTCTTGAAGAACGATACATTGCCACATATATCAAAGGGCTCTGCATAGATTGAAGATGATAGCCCTGTGAACGAAACATAAGCCAAACAATTTCAGCCGAAGTGACAGGCAGGGCAGGGACCGGCTGGGCGTCATATTAGTAAAGCTGGCGGTGCGGTTATAGTCTGAAAGAATGAAGTGAACAGCGTTAATCTAAACCAATTCAAGAGCGTTATTCAATGTGGCATGGTTAGAATCCCAGATTCATGCCGAATGCTCTAGTTAAGCGTGTACAAAAGATTTATATAGCAGGAATTTATAGTGGTATCACAGCTCTGCTGAAGTTTCGTCTCAGGTAGCCTAAAGTGCGGTTAGTATTAGCAATAATGTGGGGAATATGAGGTTTCCACTTTAAAGTGGGTGATATAAGTACGCGTAAATGTCAATATGAAGAAACAGACTCAAGTTTGACTCTGCTTAGTGGCACGTACGTATCGCGCTCAGTGTCAGTTGCAGCGCATCCTGAAGTACCAGCTTTGTCTTTCTTTCGGGCACCGCCAAAAAGCTCTCGCCTGCCCCTACGCGTTTCCAGAGATTTGGTGTGAACGGACCGTGGACAACATCAAAACACCGTGCAGATCAGCGCCAAGTGTCGTGTTACGCAGCTAATGGTGGCCCTGAGGAAACGGAGACTGCCGTCGGGTGAATGGCACGAACGTTGGCAGTGCGATGCAGTCACCGCCGGCGCCTACACTCGGCCCCTGCTCGAAACACGAACTGCGCCGCTTACGCCGCCTGCCAGCCGCGCCCTCTGAGAAGTTTGTTGTGACGGCATGTGCCCCTTTAGCTCGCCGCCGCTCCATGTTATCTAAGCTGGCGACGCATGGCATGTGTCGCGTGCGGGCTTGGGATACAAGGCAACTCCGCTGCGATGCTCGCCTTTGTGTCATTGCCATCCACGTTTCCAGTAAACAAAGAGATCAGGGACCACAGCGATGGCCGGCCTACTTGATTTTATGCCGTAAATGCATCAGTTTTAATGTGCAAATACATTTCCTGAACAGAGAGTGAGAGTGACAGTGACAGGTGGCAGTGACTGCTTCTGCACCTTGCAGTCGGTTGTAGCAGGATAAGGAACAATTTCGAGCGTCCACCTTCAGATATCCTCTGTAAATTTAAAGACGGCGCAAATTCTCGAGAAAACTACTTAAGCACATTCCCTATTGCTTTGAAAAACAAATTAAATGGCTCTCGCTATGAGGAATTCTAAATTGCCTTTACGTATAACTGACGGCGCGTATAGAAAGAGGACCGCTAACTGGACACGCAGCTGTCTATTTCGGGGATCTTCTGCATGCTCTTAAATGATGCTTAGATCGATGCGAGCGATAATAACAAATGCACTCGGTACTGGTCGTCTAACTACCAACGACAACGGTCATCGGGGGTAGGCTGCATAAAACAGTGTGCGTGGGCATGAACATCATGAAGTGAAGCACGTGATGAAAGTTATTGGTGAGCGACCTGACTGCGCCCCGCATGACAAATAAAGTGACGAAATAAGTTCAGCTAGCGATACAGAAACGTAAAAAAATAAGCATTATATAGTTCCTTCGCAATATTCAGTGAGAAAATAAAAAAAAATTACTTTCTTCAGCATAACCTATGCAAAGGGGTCAAAAAACGGTACCTCAAAATGCAAATGAGCAATAATGTTCTTGATCCTGCAACATGCAGAAAAAAGACCAAAAGAAAGTGGTTTCCCCAATATTTATTAAAAGGGATTACGCTATTTAAATCACGGCTAGAGAAATTAGCTTTCTTCTTTTTTTTTTTGTTAGTTTATCGTTTGAGTCCTCTGGGAGACAGAGGTTCAGCAATATTTAAGATTTGGCGGTCGGATTTTTCAAGATAACATGTAATTCAAGTGCATACAAAAATGTTTGTCAGGCCTCAGGCGTAGCCAGCGGGGGCAGGTGCCAAGCGAGGTGGTTTGTTTCAGGACACCTTCGGAAAATTTATGAGCCCTGCATACTCTTTCCCCTCTTCGTTTCGCCAAATTTTAGACCCAATTTTTCCGACCCGTGGCGTATAACATCATCGTTGAAAATTTATAGGCTACGAAATGAGCCGGTACTATTTCCCAGACAGTTTTTTTACCTCCTTGAGAAGAAAAATGGTAGCGGTAAAATTAAGAGCTAGGAAGCGTGCAAAGTTGGTCAGAGAAATACCTCAAGCTGCTGACATTCTAGTAGAAATCAAAAAGAAGAAAAGGACATGGGCTGGACATGTATATTGCGAAGAGAGGATAATTAATGGTCGCTTAGGGCAGCAAACTGGATTTCAGAGGAAAGAAAACGTAGCAGGGGGCGGCAGAAAGTTACGTGGGCGGATGTGGTTAGGAGGTTCGCAGGGGTCAAGTGGATGTAGCTGGCACAGGACCGGGTTAATTGGAAGAATATGGAAGAGGCCTTCGACCTGCAGTGGGTATAGCCAGGCTGGTGAGGATGATGATGAGAAGTGCAGGTTAGTGGAAGCCAATTAGTTTCGACCGGGTGGAGCAGCGCACATTTTTACTGTGCTGCAAAAGCCTTCATTTAAATGCGTGATTAAGATGAATTTGAGATTCCGAATAACAGTGGGAAATCCGTTTTGTTTTCAAACATTTTCAACCTAAAGTGATCGCATGCGGATGACCCTTAAATGCTGATATCCTTCAAACCGAAATAGAGGACGACTATCTCCCCCTTAATGCGCAATTTCCCCTTAGATATGCAGTTATCAACAAAATAGAACATGGGCTTATGAATATGACGGCGCCCCACAGTAAAAATTGTTCCACACTCAATAGGGCAAGTAAAAATTTTATTTAAACATCGAAATTGTACATTGTTAGCAATAAATGCATAGCCTTTACGTGCGGTTTCATTTGCTTCCGCAAACGTTTAATACACAAAGGTGTTTCTTAGAGGTCCTCGTTTGTCGTTGAAAACGAAGAAAACTGAGGATGACACCAACGTGGCTAAGTACGCAGCCTTAATCCCTTCACATCTTGTAGAGCGGAATACTTCACATGCAAATAGCATGTTCTTCTCATCCTGCAGTGTTCACTTTTTGCGGCAAGATGTAAGTCCAGTTGATTGCTCTGCCTCCTGTCCATACCCGTCCATGCCTTCCAGCCTTAGTTAGAGTGCATTGACAGCAACTTGCAGAGCAAGAGCTGGCTGTGAGGCTATCATAATCTTGGTGTTTTACGGGCACCCATCATTTTCAAAAGCCACAATGTTAAAGGCGCTCTTTTCTGGCAACCACGCGTCGGCTGTATTGGAGTTTGTGTGTAAAATCAACTTTGGCGTTCTCTTTTCCTCTTGAAGTTAATCAAAACTCCCGAGCCATCCTCAGTTAAGCAAGATACAACAGCGACTAACGATGTGAAGATGTGACGATGTGAGCGTAAAGATAATGTGGTTCCCCTTAAAAGGTTCGGTCAAGAATAAATCAGTACATAAAATTCTACTCACGCCTTTCATCAGCCACAGCGTGCCAAAATATTCTATTCGTACCCTAGTGTCGGTGATCGGCATCAGCGACACTTCCACTCATGACGCAATGGGGGACATATTTGGTAGCAATTTTATCGCAGTGTTTCCAGACACAAAGAAGATAGCTCGTGTTAGGTTAGGAGCCTCCTACGCCTAACCGCTAGCTGGCCGCTCCGATTCCCTCTCCTCCGCTTGCTTGCTGACTTGGTCCCCCTCTGTTGTGTACGTCCGGCGGGACACCCCGCGGTGAAAGGATGGTCATCACCGTATCGCTGGGTTTTGTGTCGAGGTGTGCGACTCGGACAAAGACAAGCTAGCCGTCCTCGCAAGCCCTACTGTTTCTGAGAGTTGTGTTTTATGGCCCTAGAAGATGCGGCGCACGGATGCCCCAGAAATGGAGACGGGATGGGGACCGCTACTACCGATACGGCTCCTCGGACCGCACGTGTGGCTCCTGCTGCGCGATGCTTATGTCCGTTGAGTGCCTTTACGTGTCGGTCCGCGGGGCTTTAGCCATGTGTTTAGACATTCGACAGCTTCGAGGAAACGCGCGGTGCTGGAAAATAAAAGCAACTTTGATATCCCCGACACGCCATTGGCCCATTAAGGGGGTCTAAAATTCTCGGATTGGCTACCAGAAGTGGGACTGTAATTGATGCGTAGGAGGTGCCCCAAAAACATGGGAAAACTGACTTAAGCGGATGCTTTTGCGCGAAATCGGGAGGGCGCGCCGGGTCTCGGCCGTCTCTGGACTGTCACCGTTTTAACCGCCTTTCTTCATCTGCCCTTTACGTCTTTGGCCCTGTCTTGAATAAACGGCCTTTATATTCAAGAGTTCTCCAACATGCAACTGTCGCTGGACGAGTGGACAAAGGAGCTTGGCGCTCATCTTTCGAACGACGTCCACGATCATCAATGTCATATTGATCACTTCGACAGTCACATCCATCTTTTGAACTTAACGGCTCGCCTGCACTGTAATAAAAAATTGTGAAAAAGAACAGAACTTTCACAGCAAATTCAATGACATGACTGCTCTGTTCTCATCTGTTTCTTTTTCAATTTCTCTGTAATTTGCCAATATTTCCTGTTGGCTAGTTTTCTGTAATTCAGCATAATTTTAAATTTCCTTCTTTTTGTTACAAAACAGGCTAGATGTGAGTTAACAAATTTTGCTGTCAATCTGTTTTCTCGAATTCGACAGCTATTTTGTTTTAGTATTTTGTTGAAAAACAAGATAGCTTGCGAATTCACATAATTTTGCTTTTAATGCTTTTTTGTACTAACAGATAAGCTCTGTTACTGGCATCACGTTAAATAACAAGCTTACTTTAAAACGTGTTTCTTGAAAAATACAAGAAATCTTCTGTTCTGCTATGTGTTCTGCTTTTAATTTTTGAGTAATTTTACAGTTTTTTTGCTTACAAGTGATATAAACTTTAGGTAAATTGACAAAATATTTTGTTATATGGTGATATTTGTTTTTTTATTCTGTCGCAGTTAAAAGAATGATGCAAATATATCTTTTTCACTTGTCTTTAATTTCACGTTTTTCTGCCTGTAACCACAATAAAACTGCTTTAAGAGCCAATTTTTTCAATGAACACTGTTTTTAAGGCGAAAGTCTCGCTAACTCCACCTCACGAATATCTGTCGGCGCTGGCACTACTCGATGACACCCATAAAAAGTTGGCCGCGCAACAGCCGTTGTCCAGCTACTAAAAAGACAAGCCGAAAATGCATAACAGATACCACTGTAGCAAGGAGCAAACTCGCTTTTTGCTAGGCCTAGCTTAGGCTCATAGTTATGAACAACAAACTTCAATGTGGTACCACTGGTCATCTCATCTCGAATCGAAATTGTTACGCAGCCGATCGTCGGACAGTGCATTCAGGATTGTCATACAATTTCAATTTCTACTTAGCATTTACCAACCATTCAAGTAAAAATCGGTTTGTGGTAGAAAATACAACAGGCGGCATAAAATACTGAATCGTTTGCTTTTTGTTTGGATGAAAAACAGAAAAATTACTCTCTTCATTTTGAACATATTTCGGTCAATGGAGTATAACAGATATTCTTTACGGATACAGAAAGTTCCTTTAAAAATACCTTTAGTTTCACATACATTTTTTACAGCGACATTCTGTAATTGCACAAAATTTTCACTCATTGGTTTCTTGCAATTTTATAGAAATATTTTCCTTCAGACTTATAATGGGTTTCATTCCCTCCTAAACCCAGCACTGGGTTTAGGCGGGAACGAAGCCCATCAACAGTAAGATAAGCGTAGCGCAAACTATATATATTTCTGTAAAATAGCAGCAAACGAACAGTACACTGAGCTTGGGAGGGAGCACGAAGAGGGGAATTATCTGCAGGCAATTTCAAGTCACCACAGGGAAGTGAAAACAATGCTGTCAGCTTCCAAGTTTTGAATTTTGATAAACATTCAGAATTCGTAATTCGCAGAGAATTTTTCTAGGCAGTCCCACACTGATGGGGCTTGGGCAGATCGGTAACCGCCACTTGCGGTGCGTGATAGCCTGCCACCGAATTTTTATCTGTTGCAGGCCGTCATTGTACCCGCCACCGCTTTGATGGTGGACGACGGCTGTTGTTGCGGCACGCATCTTTCTTTCCTTCTTCCTTTTCTTTCTTTTCTATTTTCTCTTTTGTCTGCACGAGGCAGTGGAGGTGGCTCAGCTGCAGAGCCAGTAGCAGGCCCATGCATTTTGTTTTCCTTCTTCCTATAGCCACAACAGCAACAACAATGAATATGTCTTTGATTTATTGTGTTTCCGTGTTTTTTTTAGGGTTCACTGCAGGAACTGCCATAAGGAAAAAGAAAAAAAGTCTCTTGATTAGTGTACCAGAATGCTATTTGGGTAATGCCATGCAACTTCAAAGGTTTGATGTTAGAAGTGTCGACAGTTGCAATAATTCAGGGCTTTCCTAATCTTAGGCAACAATATTATACCAATATGCTTTATGCAGCTACATTGGCTATGCCTAACAATAATAACTTCAGCATAAACCACAGGGAAATTATTATCGCATTGAAAATATAATGTATCGGTGAACCTTATTCCTCTCAGATGCCACTTGCCGTTATTATTATTATTATCTGCCTATGGTATGCATGCCTTAATGAAAAAAATTGAATGTCTGCTTAACCCTTTAAAGAGCAGATCAACAATATTGTTGATCCACTATAGGCAGCCACAAAACGCCTCTCTTTAATTTAGAACGTGTTCATCTAAATTTAGCCCTTTTATGAAGTAGACTCTGAAGTAAAGCTGTATGAGACGTCAAGAAATGAACTGTAATGACCGTGTTCAACCTCAAAGTGCAGTCGTCGTCTTCTTCGCGCGCGCGCCACGTTGGCAGAGTTCTGGCCTCAGTAGGAGCCGATATTCGAAGGTAAGGGTGGCGACAATTTTATTTCTTTGTAGAGGCGTCTCTAAACGTGGTCCTTGCAGAATAGTATAACCTAGTTCGCAACAAAAGCGGCAGTTCAGGAAAAATACATAGTCTACAATACTGTAGAGCTGCCAGAGTAAGGTTAAAATTTACCGTCAATGATTTGCAGTCGGCTATTTGTTTTTATATCCACAATTGGTTTGAATGTGATACAGGACACGTAAATGTACACAGAAAACTTTGTTTAGAAGTAGCTGTGCGTTGCCGCTTGTATGTGAGCTGCTCAAGGTCACATTCTTTTTTGTAGGGAAGGGTTTATGGCGGGAATCTGAGTACTTGTGCTCATATAAAGGTGAAATGACCACAGCGGAACGTTAGCTTTTCATCTCTTCATACTTTTGCGTTGTTTTTTTTTTTTTTTTGCCGATAAGTAACGCACTTATCATCTTGTAGCCATGCAAACAATGCTGTTTTACGGAAGTCGCAGTCAACACAGCAAGTCAGAGGGCGCTGTGCTCTCTGCAATAGAGGTGTAGCAGGCTTCAAGTAAACCAAATGTGATGTCTTTTTGTACCTGAAAAGCGGGAACAACTGTTTTCTTCAATTCCACCTCAAATACGAAATTACTGATGCATGTCAGTTTACCAGCTTTCGGCTCCCTATCTTGGCAGATTAAAGATATTGTTGACATACTGTATTTTTTGAAATCCTTGTTCAAACGGATTCCAATTTTTTGGATATACATTTATACTAACAAAAACGAATACAAACCAAGGCAAAAATTATAGCATCGCTCTATCTGGTCTTGCTAGTTAAAGGGTTAAGAAAAGCAATAACGACTCAAGTGACCATGGTATTTCATCTTTCAGTGATTCACTGCTATCAATCGACAGTAAAAAATGAATAATTACAGGAGACACGAAATTTCCATGACATGGTGCAGTAACCTGCAAACTTTCTTTCAATGTCAAATATTCATTTTTTGGCTAACTAAAACAACCTCCCTCTGCAACTTGTTTCCGCAGACTTTACACATACATCGTAGCATATTTTCCCTGTATTTGATGCATTTTGGAAAAAAAAACATGTACTGACTCAATACAAAATTTGTCAAAACTTACACTAAGGTGTGCATAAGGACCACACTGTGCAGCTCAGAAATTGCCACCAGCAATCCATATGGTGTTGTTTCTGCGTTAGATCGAACAAAAGACGGTCGGGCGACCTTTTATATTTATTTCAAGATTTCATGTATTGTTGCCTGATGACTGTGAAGAAGAGATCTACAATTGTTTTAATGCCAAAACTTTTTTCGGCGAACAGGTGGAGTTCCACGCTTATCTTTGCTGTTTTGGCTAACATGGCTATGAATTACACAAAATATGGTAAAGTTAGGCAGCTGAAAATTTTCTGACTAAATATATGCATGTTTGTATTTGTATTCCGTTAATTTTCGCTTTTCTGGGATGTGTACCTGGGAAGTGTGCAACTTCATCTAATTTGGAGGCCTTTATTTAAAAAAAACGCTTATGGCAGAGCAAAAATAATTCCACACTATGTTCTCAGCACAGGTATCTATCAAGCAGCTAAAGCTTATACCTATATAACGCTTCAGTATGTAGATACAAAGGTGGTAACTTGAAGTAAACAGCAAACAATGAAAATTTCGGCGTAAAATGAAGAAACACCATTTTGATATTTTTCAAACTTTGTACACCTATTCTCCTTTACCTCAGCTTTCAAAAATTTTTAAAAATATGTTGCATACTTTGCTTGCACTAGTAATTACCATCACTTAAATAAGGTCCTTGTGCAAGACATAGCGCACAACGCCGGTATGAAAATTCTACTGCATTTGTGAGTCGCCCGCAATTATTAACTTTTGGCAGAATATACTAAAAGTGAGCAATATGTTTACAACAGAGGATTAACGATATATACATTTACGAACAGCCAAGCAGCCAGACAATGAGGGCCCAGCGTTCAACACGCTTCCGTTCACCTGTGACCTTCCACAAACGAGCACAGCACTTTGTCGTCATCGTTCCAATTGTAGCAGTATTGCATCTAGTCACTTTTTGCCTCCACGTTGCAAATTAGCTGTGGCATCGGGCACCACACACGCGTTTTTCGCAATCACCTTCACCATAACGCGGATTACACAAATATACGACAAAGTTCAATCAGAAAGCAACATATTCCAAATATCTTTTAATAAAATGGAAATATTGTGAAGGGCACGAATAAATGCCTCATTAAACACAGTGTTTCTGGGCTGAATTCGTTAATACGAGCGATTCGACAGCGCACATTATTTTAATTCCCGCACACACAGCTTCTTCCATGCAGTCCCGGCTGTGAGTGCCGGTATGATGTGTGAATATCAAATCGAACGCGCGCGTATCGCTCGCACTGCGGCTGTATCGAAAAGGATATTATTAGTTCACTGCGCTATAGCAGTATCAAATTCTTCGTGGGTGGGGCCCCTCTTAGCTTCGTTTTAATATGCAATCCCGCACAGTCGTGACATGCACATTGCAAGGCGCAGGCTCAGCATATTCCTTGTACGCAAATACTGGCTCCGTGCGCATACAAGTTAAATGAAGAGTACCAACAGAATATGCCAAGTATACAGTGCAGTAGCACACGCCTGCTTACTGCATATACTCTCTATACTTGAAAGCGAATGCTGCGCAATTTGTGACGAGAAATCGTCGCGGTCTCTCGTGCAAAAGTAGACCTTTTTTTTTTTTGGGGGGGGGGGGGGGGGAGGGGAGGGGAGGGAGTTACTTCATAACTTGAGTTCTTTGGCTGTAACAATAATTCGCAATGAGTCCTGCGTAAGCCTAATTTTTATCAGTATTGTTTCAATTCAATAACGTAGAAATAAATACATCGGCTAAGTTCGGTAGCAAAGTACAATTAAGCGTATACACTTGTTAGGTACGAAAGCATAGCGCCATGCGGGCCATGAACAAGACACAGAAATAAGAGCAGACACGAAGCGTCTTTACCACGGCGCTTTTTTATTCCGTGAATGCTTTAAAATATTTTTTTTAACTTGGTGTTTAGGGATAAGTAGGCTGTTTCTCTATTCTTATTGGACGTCTAAGGTTGTCAGATGTACCTTTGTCAGCGGTTTGAATCGCAATCGCAAACTAGCCTCCACCTGGACGAGAAAAAGGACATAAAATGGGGATCATAATGGTATGACACCAAACTGAACGCTGGAGAAAATTGTCGATCCAGCAGACATGGGCACAACAGTGGAGCGCCCTGACCACTGCGCCACCAGGACGGGAACCAGCTGTTTGCAGCATTACAAATGATCAGGGCGACCTGGAAAAATCACAATCGACCGTACTACATGAATTAGCTCGTGATGTATAATGCGCCTAGCTCGGCGATAGGAGCGCAGGAGCACAGTCGTGTATTTTAGCCATCCTGACATTTACACAGGTCGTCCTTACCTTTCGTAGTGCTCCAAACAACTTGTGAAAGTGATCGAGTATAGTTTTCTTAGCCCAGTATCAAAAGACGTTCTCGATTGAGGTGTTCGAGAAAAGATTCACGTAAAGAGACCATTTCTATTGAATTGAAAAAAAGAAAACCATGTTCCTTTAATTAGCAATTTCTATTAAATTGAAGAAAACGTAATAGCACAAACTGGAAAAGCTTGTCTTATAAATAAAAAAAATAACCTGTTATCTTTGTTTCAAGAATATTTCAGTGCCAATGAACAAAAAATCTCCGTTTTTTGGTTTTATTTAACAGATATTATTTACAGTGTGGTTGTTATACATGAAGTTTATTCTGTTAAAGATATGCACACTTACAGACCAATAATCTCCGTGCTTCTTATCTTTGCGAAGAACACAGAAAATAAGTGACTCTTTTTTGATGATAAATGATATAATAAAAAATGAACAGTTCGGGTTTAAAAAAATGTAGTTTGAAATTACTCTTCTTGAAGTAAAATAACAAGTATTTAAAAAACTTAAAAGCAAAAGTTTTACTCTGGGTATCTTTCTAGATTATATAAAGACGTTCGACTGTGTCCAACCCGATTTGCTTTTAAAGCGGTTCTCATTTGGCCTGAAAGCATGTTCATTAGTAGAAAAGTACTTTGACTCTAGAGTTCAGTACAGGTGCATAAATGTCCAGAAACCTCACTTTAGATTGGTAGAAACGACGTACCGCAATGGGCGTTACTTGGACCGATTATATTTTTGTTATATATAAAAGATATTGTATAGTATATGAGAGAATGCTAAATATATATGCAGAAAACAAGAATGTGTTCTTATCAGGCACCGACGTAGCAGAGGGGTTTCATCATGCTAACCAGTACTTAACAGGGCTAAATTTGTGCCTTTATTTGAATATACTCCCATTAAACACCCGTAAGGTTGAAAACTTACTCTTCCTACCAACTGTCACCAATCCTACTACCAATCTAGTTTAGATGTCGGATCATCATCTGCTTTTTTTTTCCCTCAGGGGGGGAGGGGGAGTAGTATTTTATGAAAAACCTTTCGTAGACAAACTCCAAGCTGGGTTTGTTGGTTCATAGTTACTAAAAAGATTTGCAGCGCTAAAAGACGACACAGAGAAAAAAGATGCACAGGAGCGCCGTCCTGTGCATCTTTTTTCTCTGTGTTGTCTTTTAGCGCTGCAAATCTTTTTAGTAACTTTCGTAGACACACCCAAAAGTAACTGCGGGCGTGCTCTTGGAACTTCGAATAAAATAAAATATATGACCTGTATGATGTCAACAGGCAAATGTAACATGCTCTTTTACTTTCGCGTTTTTGTTATTTCTTTAGTACGGTCCAATTCAAGCAAGAGTACCTTACAATATCTTTTTCTTTTCGAAAGCGAGCAGTGCAAGCAATCTGTATTTAAGAGCTATCAGCTTTTTAAATGCATTAAAATATTGCCTATCAATGACCTATAAAAAAAAGCTAGCCTTGGTAACATCGCGACGATACCAAACAGGTAACAAGTCTCGATCAAAATACTCTGCAAAGACTGGTCCATACTATCTATGCCAAAGCTTAAAAACGAATCCGAGTTCCTGTGCGTCACTTGGCTATAAGAAGTTTAGTGTTTAATGCCACATTTTCTAAATCAATACCCTGAACTAGTTGAAAAGCTGGTTGCAGCTGCTTCAATGTGGCGCCTATATGACGCGTGCTGAGGGAGGTGTTCTGATTCCGTTTTGCTCCTATCGCCACAGCGATTACTTACTGTCATCAAATTGCGCATTGATCTGTATTCTTATGACTTCTGTTTTAAAATATATAGCTCTATGACTAACAATCTGTATAAAAATCCTGTATTTATGTGTAATTAATATCTTGGTAATTTGATGACACGTCAGTCTAATACTTTCATTGTGTATTATTTGCTGTGTAAAACGTGTGTTATGTGCGCTGAAGCCAAAAGGGTCATGACCTCGCCAGGCATGATTCCGCCTCTTGCTTTGTCCCCCGAAGCATTTCTGTAAAAAAATATCGGGAAAAAAAATAAAGAAACAAAATGAAAGTTTTTTGTTTGTGGACGTATGTTCAATCGATTACCTTCCATTTGATGCTTCTCTTAGTTTTGCGAAATTCGATATGATTAGCCGACAGGAATTATTGCACGAGACTAAGAATGACGCCTCAATGTGTCTGCAAAAACAACTTGTGTACCCTCTCACGTAGAGACGCGCGTGATACAGGAAACCGTCCACTACGGGCCATGCATGCCAGAGAGACTCATCGTCTTAGTTACTCCATTCTAGTGTTTTTTTTTTTTTCATTATTGTTTTTCGTACGGTAGGTTTATAGGTCGGAAATATCAAGCCAAAATTCTACTTCGTGACCAAAGCTAAAGCTGGGTAATGTGGAAGGCCCCATAAGATGTTAGTAATTAGGCGACGTTGCCTGGCGCTGATTGGTTGGCGGGTGCGGTGATGTCAAAAAAGCGCGTTTCATGTCAAAATCACCAGACTGCAAACTCTGGCTTCTCCACTGAGATGAAAGTCCTAAATTAGAGTACAGCCTTCGAGAACGTTGCATCCTGAGTTAGACTCGTTGAACATATACCCTGCAGACATATTGCTACAAACCGTATGGTGGTGGTGGTGGTGGTGGTGGTGGTGGTGGTAGAGGTTATTTTATTTATATACAAAAGAGAAAAGAGATGTTTGCCAGCCACGGTATCTGCTATCAGATACCTGAAGCATCTGAACTCAACCTAGTTTTAACTCTTCGTAACTAGCGTCAACTTGCGTTAAAACATCCCCGACCTTCTCACGGGCATAACTTCGCCAGGTGGCAGTTGGCATGGCGCCAAACTGATTGACCAGGGGATATAGTGTGGCATTATTCGTCTTAAAATTTCTTGCATTTGTGAGAGCTTCTATACATAAGTGTATGATGTTAGCAGGGGAGTCATTTGCGGCAATTGCCGGTAGTTAATTTACGCAGCACCGAAGGCGTGATTAGCTGAAGAAATAGAGATCGAAAATTGATATCATCAACCATAGAGCAAAATTAACCACCCTAATAGCGACAGGCAAGCTTGGAAGAAAAAGGAACCTACTTTAAGAGCTAAGTTGAAAAACGCTTGGAAAAGGCTCCTTTTGTGCTTGCATACTTTGGACGCAAAATACAACTATATGTGGCTACAATTCTGGCGAAGACGTTCAAGATGACAGCTGCGCTGAGGTCAACATCGATGCAGGCTACTTGGCTATCCAAACATGGCGGAAAGTGCGAGGATCGCGCTGAGGAAATCGCGTTCTTACCAAGCACCGGAGATTGCATATGCACGATCTTTCCAATGTGAGCCGTTACGTCAATGTGTACACTAGCTAGAGGTTAATTCAGCTGCTTTCATGAACGTGAGATTTATAGCACTGAAGATTCTTGAACTATGCAAGATAAAAGCCTGCGGTTTAAAATTTCGCTAAACAGTTTAATGGTGTTGGTCTGTTTATATGATCGCTTTTAATTTGAGGATGACTGCATTGTTTGAGCCTTGAATTTGTGTACAATGCCGCCGCTATTTGGGCACTTCAGCGGTTGGCACTACGGCTGGCGTACGCACGCATTTGTTTCTCCCGTGCTGTAGCAGGCGCGCGCGTAGTGAACTCCTTCCTGCATTTTCAGTTAATCTCAGAACAAAAAATTCACCTGACGATGCCAGCTAGTTGAAGATTGATTTTAGGCTGTATACTATAAAAATTGTTGCTGTCTTTGGTTCCCTCGTCTAGTAACTGCAGGCGACTGCGTAATGGCATGAAGGTTTTGTTTTGCTCCAGTAGCCTCACAGCGCCTTTTCCGCATAATTGGCCTAAGTTTACAGCATTTTGAATTTATTTCATTATTACAGGACTGGGTGGACAAACAGATCCGAGATGCAAGTACACTTCAGCATCAGTATTAACAGCGTACAAGCGTCGCTAACGCTCTCTTGCATCCAACAGCGGCCGATTTCACGAGCAGTATGGTTAGTACTGTTTACTAGAAGAGCTACCAATAATCTTATTACACTGTGACGATGATACATGCAATATTACTGCTGAAAAAAGTATGCGAGTCGTTATAAATGTGTTTTTCACCTATATTATCCCAAAATTTTAAAATCAATATTTGAAGAGTTATTAACACGTTTTGTTTCACCCTTTACGGCACAAGGTAGCTCTAGGCATAGAAATGTAAACACGTTTCATTACGTGAATGTGTAGACGTCTGCTGTGACGTATTCAAAGTAGTCTCGCTGGACGCCTAAATAATCAGAATGCACCCTATCAGGAGATCACGTGTCGATGTCATGAACATCGTGCATGGATACCGCGTCCCCAGCCTTGTTGCTTGGTTAAGTGAGCTTGTTGCCCATCGCCGGTACGAAAATCTCTGTCTTACACGGCCCCTGTAACGTATCTTATGGCAAGTGGATATTAGGAAGCCACTATATGAAAGCTTATCTGGAAGTGCGCGCATTATGGATATTCCATTTTCCACATTCTGACTCAATCACGCTTCTCGATCACGGAGGAGGGCAGAGGCACGAGTGGTAGCCTACAGCACCAAACGCTGAAAAGGGGTCGGAGTCAGATCACTGAGTATTCTGCTCTCGAGTTGAAACGGCATTTATTTCCGCTCAGATGTCCACGATTGCATTGACCATCCCTGCCTTGAAAGGTAAGTTTTATTGTTCACAGTGTAGGTGTGGTCTATAGAATAGCTCACTGACCCACGCATTCTCACTCTGTCCCAAAGGGCTTGCGCTTCCTTCTCTCTGGTGCTGTCACGTGGCAACAGACTCTACGCCGCTTTATATTATGGCTCAAACTCCATCAACGAAGCACCCTCATTTTGGTTTCGTTTTTTTCTGGAGTGTTGAGCGCCGCCCACCTGGTTTTCCTTTTCGTATGCAAGAATCGGTGCCACTATTTTTTTTTTGTTGTGTAAATCCTTTAGTTAGCCCTTAATGGCCTGCACGTCAACTGCTTCAGCTCACGCATTCATCGCTAGCAGCCTAGTTCTTTTAACGTTTGAAGTGGACGAGCGTATTTGTATATACGCCACAATACAGCCCTTCCCATCATATAGCTGTATCCACTGTACAGCCTCTCCGGCTAATCCGCCTTTCACTTTTGAAAAGTATTGATTGTTTTAAATACCGGCGACAATTCCAAAGTGCACTTAAGTCAGCTTATAGGCAGTAATGCGAACGCACTGCGATTCAGTTTCGCCACTTGGTGGATGGGCTGGATGGACACTGCACTAGCAACGGTCCGCTGCCTTCGGCCAGATGGCTAATATAGCGAATATACCTAGGTTAAATGAAGGAGCGGCGCAGACAAAACTTCATAAAGAAAACGATGTTCATTGCACAGCGCCATGGTATGTTGCAGTGCGACTTGACGAAGACGACAATGTTCACACCGCAAGTAAGTGCTGCAGTTTTACACGAAACGTGATAGACTGGGCGATGGTATAGGGCGGCGGGATTATCGCTACGGTCAACAATACTACATTCCCGATTGTTTCAGCAGCGTGAAAAGAAATAAATTGTACTGTAACCTAGTTGATATATTGATTCCGGTTTCTCTGGCTTACAGTCATTGTTCAAGACAAGATGTCCTTAAAAGGGCGTAGAAAATGCCAGTAAAGCCTCCGTAAAAACATTTTCCATAAATTCCACGAAAATACCCTTTTTGTTTTAAACATGCTTCATGAGAAACGTATTTTCGTTCATTAGCCAACCAGTTGCATTATTCGCAACATAATCTAACACAAAAGAGCACGCTTTTATTCGTCTATTGATTTACCGATACCGCGATGTATTAAAAGGACTTTAGAAGGGTGGGCACTCAGCAAACAACATGAATACTGAAAACAGGAAACGGAATTTAAGTAGCTCAATGGCGCAAGCACAAGCGCAATAAAGGATTGAGCGGTACAAAAAAATAAAATAAAGTTCAATGCCGTTCCTATTGCACACTGAGCTGTATATTGACTAACGTATGACTGCAATTGGGGAGTGAAATAATAATACGCCACACTGAAGGCTGCTCAAATAATGGCTGCTAACACCTTTGTGTTGAACATTAAACGAAGCACGCCACTGCCTTCTATTAGTTTTCGCGGCTTGCGCAATTGAAACTGGCAGCTGTGCTGGGTACAGCCAGGCAATACGGGTTAGTGGGCTTTCATTTGGACAAATAATGTTTTTGTATGCCGGACATTAAAGGTGTGGTTGCGATTAGAACTCGCAGCGTACTCCGTTCACTTATGTCCGCACATGTAAGATTGTTTTCCGGCATGTAAATTTTCGGCAGATTGGAATGAGGTTGTTCCCAGGTATGAGGAAGGAGGCCTTTTTTCATGGATAGCTGTATACGCTCTCGTGTAAAAACTTCATGATGATCATGGGGGAGGGAACTGGTAGAGCACCCAAATATAAATATTTTATCGGACAGCCCACCAAAGTCTTCGGGTGCATGACGTGCAGCATGTGCCTATTATAAAATGCTTCCTATTATTCACCGTTTTCCCGCCTAATATTTTTGATGATTGGTGGGGCTCAATACAGTCAAACTTAGGCCATCGAGCCTAAGCTCTAGTTCCCATTTTGGTAGTGACTAAGCATTAATGTAATTATACTGTGCACGTCCGTTTATTGCTATATGTACTATATTTGAGAATGAGAAATAGTTACACCTAATTATATAGCTGATAAATTATCTAATTTATATTATACTTGCTATCCATAGTAGCTATCTATGATAAAGTAAGGAATGTGTTTAGGCTGCAGATATATTTGTACCATACTAATATCACTTATTAAAAGAGCCTTCCGGAAATTTCGGCCAGCTGGGGTTTTTTAACGTGCACTGACATCGCACAACACACGGGCGCCTTGCCTTTCGCCTCCATCGAAGTACGGGCGTGTGCGGCGCGATGTCAGTGCGCGACCGGTCGTACACGACCTCTACCGCGTCTCTGTTACCCAGAGGCGCTTTCGGAGGTTACACCCCGTAAACCAAACTAAACCAATCAAATTATACTTGCTCTTGTCAGTATACACGTCCAATAAAAATCACGCAGTTCACTAATTCTATCTTACATGCTTAATTTTGGCTAACTTTTGATATATACCTCGTCACATACTAGAACGTTTTTGGCATACTTGCTCTCAGCCGAAGATATACAGTATATATATATATATATATATATATATATATATATATATATATATATATATATATATATATATATATATATATATATATATATATATATATATATAAAGGGGAAATGAGGCTGCTCGTTATATTACATGAAGGAAAGAAGTCAACACTCGGCAAAGCCAAGGAAAGCATTGGGGATTGTACTTTGTGTTTTCTCTTTTTTATAATTTTTACTTGATAATCACATAAATTAATAATGTAATGTAATAAACATAAAGTAAAAGGAAAAACAACGTGCCGATGGTGGGAACCGAACCCACGACCTCCGAATAACGCATCCGGCGCTCTTCCAACTGAGCTACATCGGCCGCTGTCCCTCCTGCTACTTTCTTGGGTATTAATGTTGTCTGTATACGATCCTGGAGTGTGTTCACCAGCGCCACCCTCAACTATAGCGGTGAACGTGGAACGTCCTGTGTTACCGCCAGCGTCACGTAGAACGTGGTCAAGAGCGAGGGCGAAAGCTGTGCTAGAACCCTCTTACACTACCTATGGCTTCAAGACTGCCAGGACCTAGACCCCGGTATGCTACAAGCAGATAAATGAAGGGGAAATGAGGGTGCTCGTTATATTACATGAAGGAAAGAAGCCAACAGTCGGCGAGGCCAAGGAAAGCATTAGGAATTGTACTTTGTCTTTTTTAATTTTTATTTGATAATAACATAAATTAGTAATGTAATGTGTTTAGGGGAAAGATAAATAAGCATAAAATAGAAGGAAAAACAACGTGCCGATGGTGGGAACCGAACCCACGACCTCCGAATATCGCGTCCGGTGCTATTCAAACTGAGCCAATGCTTTCCTTGGGCTCGCCGACTGTTGGCTTCTTTCCTTCACATATATATATATATATATATATATATATACATACATACATGAAGAAAGCGTCATACTCATTCGAGTTTTATTTGGAGTCGAAGTTTTGGCAGGAGTCCTGCCTTTCTCAAGACTGAGGGTACACGGTTCTTGCTTGTCTTCTTATAGTGTGGGCAACGGTGCTTATAAAACCGCCTTCGCAGAGGGGGAGCCGTCTTGCCAATGTACTGCATGCGGCATACGCCGCATTCTAGAAGATATATAACGTTTGAGACAATCAAATCTATTCTCCACTTAAAATTTGATGCGGTGCTTGTTGCGCTCCCTGATGCCTGCGCAACAAGCACAGTGTCAAAGTTTAAGAGGAGAATTGGTGGTAACTTTGATTTCGATGCCTCAAACGTTATATATCTCCTAGAATGCGGTATATTCCGTATGCAGTACATTGGCCAGGCGGCTACCCCTCTACGAAAGCGGTTTAATAATCATGGAGTTCTTGCGTACTTGGGTTTGCTCGGTACGGTGGCTCCACGAGAGAGAAAACGACTGAAGAAACGAAGAAATCGGGCTGTTCCAACTAGCATCTACCGCCCCCAGAAGCAGCGCAAGTGGTTCCCTAAGGTACAGTAACATCACACAGAATATAAAAGCCTTGCTTTTCACCTCCATTGAAAGAGAGAAATTCAAATGCTTATGTGCGCCGTGCGATGTGAAAGTACATTAACATTTATTTATTTATTTCAAATACCCTCAGGGTACAGATGTACATTACAAAGGGGAGGGGCGAATACAGGATATATATATATATATATATATATATATATATATATATATATATATATATATATATATACTCTAACAGAAGGTAACACAATAAGCGTACAAGTCTCTGAAAAGCAAAGTTTGTTACAAATTCGCATATAAGAAGAACAACGAGATACTTGTGCAATTTAGGAAGACGGCATAAGTGTAAAAAATAACAAAAATAAAATAATATATTAAGCAACACAGAATACACTGAAGATAAATAAAGGCCATACAAGAAGTTTTAATACTAGGTAGGAAAGAAAGCTTGTGGCGCGTATTTAAATTATTCTTCTTCAGTTATGTTTGTTAGGGATGCCGACAGGTTATTCCAGTCATTACAGGTCCGGAGAAGAAACGAGTTATTATAGGCAATTGTGTTTGAGTGCGGAATGTTTACATTTTGACTGTGTTTACAGCGAAATGAAATGTAGGATGGTGGTTGAACCCATAAGGGGCGCATTGTTGAGTTATGGTAGTATATTTTATGAAAACGTGAGAGGCGGGATAGTTTTCTTCGAGTCGATAACTGCGGGAGATGTAAATATGCTTTCATATTAGTAACGCTGGCTGTTCTTTGATAGTTATTTAAGATTAACCGGGCTGAGCGATTTTGTACTGCCTACACGGAGTGTATGAGGATTGCTTGACCGGGATCCCAAACAGAACAGGCGTATTCGAGTTGTGGATGAATATGTATGTTGTATACATTATTTATTTTATGATTATGGTGCTATGAAGAAATTGCGACGAATGTATCCGAGAGTACGATTGGCTTTAGCGATGATGGAGCTGACATGCCATTTCCAGGTTAGATCACTAGTAACGTTACACCAAGGTAACGATATGACTTTACAGATTCTAATGGGACGTAATTATTAGGCATGTACATGAGACTTGTTAAATGTGTGCGAGATACCCGCATTGATTTGAATTTGTAATGTTTCACTGCATGTACCATTTACTACACCCTTCGCTAATATTATTAAGGTCATTCTGAATTATATGGACATCGGAATTATTAGCAAGTTTATGGTGCAAGACACAGTCATCAACAAATAGACAAATTTTGGAAGTAACACAGAAAGGCAAGTCATTTATGTAAATCAAAAATAAGTGGTCCCAGAATCGACCCTTGCGGAACGCCGGAGGTGAGTTAATTTCATTAGCATTTACAAATTTTACGCGGTACACGAGGAAAGTGCAAGTCCAATCAATTACAGCAAGATCTATGTTTAGAAAGCTTAGCTCATGAAAAAGTAGTGCGTGGTTTACATTGACAAAAGCATTAGAGAAATCAAGTAATATCATCAGTTGATAAGCCCCAATTTAAATAGGTATGCAGATCATTAGTGAAAGAGAGAGGCTGAGTTTCACAAGACTAAATTTTAGGGAATCCATGCTGTGCACTTGAAAAAATGTTAGCTTCGAGAAAGCTAACGAGATGTGTGTATATAATGTGCGCCATAATTTTAAAAGGTACGGATGTTAGGGAAATAGTCCTGTAATTGAGAGGATTGTGTGCTGGACCTGACTAAAATAGATCTAAAAATGAGCAGAGTACGCTGCTGATGGCGGTGTAGTAAGCTCGGTTATAATCACGAAATTTTATTTTTGTTTGCTCGTTTTTGTTTGAGTCAGTGTTAGCGTAAAATGTACGATATCACGATCGCTTATCCCGGGCAGGTGCGAAACCACCAATAAGGTGTCTGTTGATGTTGAAAGAATAAGGTCGAAAAGTGACGATGTACTTTGTGTCACGCGTGTAGGACGACTAACAATCTGTGATAAGTTGAAGTCTGAGCAAACAGAAAGAAACAGATTAGATTCGGCGGATGGGGACAAGATTAGATTCGGAGGAAGGGGACTAGAATAGTAGTTATCAAATGGCCACACGTTAATCGGAAAATTGAAGTCACCTAGAAGTAAATGATCAGCACCAGGGAAACGAGTTACATATGATTTAAAGAATCATGTAGGTTATTTATCGCAAAATGATGAGTCTGCCAAGGGGGATTAAAAACATACGCCTAATATTACTTTTTTAAAAGTTCAGATTCAGGTAGCGCCATATTAGCTCTAAATTAGTAATAACAGGCACAACAAAACAATCTATGCCTTCACTAATAGCAATTAGGACGACACCACAAACTCTCCCCGTTCGGTCATTCCGGAAGACGACATATTTCTTTTCCCAATTAAATAGTTCACTATTCCTTATTTTGCTGTTTAGCCACCTTTTGGTTAACACAATAATACCAGCATTACAGTCATCTATTATCGCGCATAATTCATCTTTTTTTGGGGGTAAAGGCTACGGATGTTTGTATATAACACTAAACAGTCAAGACTATGCAAACCCCTTCCCTCAAATGATCCTATATAGTAGATATCATGCAACCAGACCGGAGAGTTGTGCCATGAGTTTCGCTCACGTTTTCAGTTGCATTTTCATAGGAATTGCTATTTAATAAATGGCGTCGTCACTTTTGTTGTAACCGTTGCACTCTCCTCCGATAAAAAGTTTCTTGTCCCCAAGTTTGAAGCATACGCCGCCTTTGGATTTGCCAAATTTGATTAATTTTTTTTTCTGATATTGCGCGTTGCTGGGCAGAAGTCTCCGGCAGCTCCTTAACCGCTACGTTTCAACGACTCACATTTTGAAAAGACTAGTTCCATTGTTTTATAGTTTTCAAATCAAGCAATAAGTGGTCTTGTTGCTCTGCTGACGAAATGCCCGAGTCTGTGCGCACGGGAGATATCTGAACTATAGATATCAATTTTTATAGTGGTCTTTATTATTTCGAGCATTTTTTGTTCCGATTCGGACGACGTTTTATCTGCTTTGTCAGTTATGACCTAGAAAACCGAATTGTTCCGTCTAGAACAATCCTCGGCATTATCAAGACGGGATCGAAGCATAACATTACCTATTTTGCGACGCTCGACTGTAGCATGCAGCTCTTTCATGTCCTGCTGCTAGTGTTCGAATACTGAAGTTTGGTTATCCAATTTTTGCAATCTTTCCTTTATTTCTATCATTGCCTGTGAAACCGACTGTTGCTGTTGTTTCAGTTCTGAAATGCTTGCCAGCATAGTCTTTTGAGCATATTTCATTCTTTTGTAACGTTCATTATCTTTCATGGTTTGCGCTATTTGTGCAAGATCTGGACACGGATTGTTTTCGACGTCACCGCATGTGATCAGTAACAATGAACACGAAGGCGCAATCATTGCTTCTAGGCACGAAAGCATGACGATAAAGCGGTTATCTGATTTCAAACGGACAAACGGTAATTTTTAGAAATAATTAACCTGCAGAACCAAGAAAGGGGTGCGTAAGATTTTCCTGCTTTTCTTCATCGTGCCTCCGTGCCCACTAACAAGTGAACGCTCAATACCTAGCTTTATAGATTTGCAATGTGATGACGTTGATGTTGCGGCTGCACAGAGGTGGATCTCCAGGGACGTATGGCCACGAAGCCAGTCGACAGGAATGGCGGTTCCGGAGCAGAAACGGCTTCAAAGAATTCAGCCGTAGCTGAAGCATCTCCCTGTCGGTGGCCATCTGCTGTCATCCCAGCCGCAAGAACAGAGATGAGCTGCAGAACCAGGAAAGGGGGTGCGGATGTCTGAAATGATTTTCTTCATCATGCCTCCTTGCTCAGGTATATCTCCAGGTAGCAGAAATGTTTCCCTTTCCCAGCCCTTTTTCCCAGACCTCTTTCTCTATTATTCTTTCACGGCCATCTTCTGCCCTCCTTTACTGCACAGCTGATGTGTCCTCCGAGGGCGGGACAAAATCACTGCGCATTTAGTTTTATATAATATTGCTTAAAATCTCTCTGTAGTGTTAAACCCCCGTTAACCTAAAAACTGGTGTCCGCGCCGGCGCCAGCATCGGCGTTGTAAGCAAAACGTCAAGACCATGGCTCTGGCGGTCGGTAGTAGGTAACTTACATGACCACACACTAACTGGACATAGGGATGACGTTACGCTTGCTTCGAGCTGCCGACTCAAGCAGCTTTGCTATGACCATTGCAAATATGTACCAGGACCCTTGCATTCACTTTATTCCTACGCCAGGCAGGCACGGTTTTATGGCGTAGTCAGAAGGGGCTTTCTGTTGGGCAGGTAGCCTAAGCTATCGCTTCCACAATCTTAGAGGCGGACCCTAATTGTCGTCCCTGTATTCAATCGACTGCTACAAAGTTTGATTTTACCTATAATTTAATTTATTTACATTTAAATGGGGGACGAGGCAAAAGCGGCGATAGCAGCTTGACAAGTCTCACTCCCTCCAAAGCAGCAGCAGTACATGACGACAACCCGGCACATAGAAGCCGGCCTGGAAGGTCAAACCCGGATATAAATTCCATTACCGAATTTGTATCATTATAGCAAAGAACACCTGAGAGTAGAGTGCTGCAAATGCAAATTATGATCGCATTCTATTTGGGGGGGGGGGGGGGATTTTCAGTGCAATGGGCTTACCTACCCCATTCGGCACCAATACCAGGGTGAGGACTGTTGCAAGGTGAAAGCCTTATATGGCTCATGAGGCGGAAACCTGAAGCCGCTTATTGCCTGTCTGGAGAGGTTTTCCGCTAAATGTCTGCACGAAAAATCTCCCAGTAGGTAACTGAACGAGTGAAATAAGGGTGATTTGATTTGCACTTCGGTATCATTATTCCGATTATTTTATTCTTTAATTGTTTTGGGGAAAATAAGTATATATATATATATATATATATATATATATATATATATATATATATATATATATATATATATATATATATAAATTCATGCTGGCAATGCAGTTATTGTAAGTCATGCTATATTGTTGTATTCAATTTGTTCAGACCTGTCATTAGGTTAAAAATGAACTTTGCACGACAGATTCAGTTGTTGTTCCCAGCTGCTGTAAACAACTGGTCACGGAGTGCGGCTATATAAATTATCAGTGAATCATACTGCTTTCTTTTCAACTCTGTCTAATTTGTATTCAGGGAATTATCTAAATTATGGCAGCAGATTCTAACATTGCTGACTGATGCCGTATATGAATGTGAGCGTTCACTCAGGGGCCTAAGCTCCAGAGCACGCGGGAGGATAATCAAGTTACGAACTGCCTTAGCTTTAGTAGCCACTTCAGAGAGATAAACCTGTAAATTTATGTTTTACCTTTACGTTTTGTCATAGCACTAATTTTCATCATGGATAGCATTTTCGTCCAAGACCTTAGCTGCATTTATGACAAAATCTACATTAAATAAAGGTGCATGAAACAACTTGCAAGAAATAGTCAAAATAACACTACGACACTTTTAGCTGCACACGAATGCCTCTTATCTCAGCAAGGAAACTCATATTTCTTCACCAGAAAATGCTATTAATCGAAAAAAAAGCGGAATTTGTGTCTGCAAATAAACACCGAAAAAAGGCAGTCTAATTCTCACAAAATAAAAAGCGAAAACTCCAACCCCTATTCATAACTAACACTCAATATCCATTGAGCACACCGTGCCATCACCTGTTGGAGAGCGTTGGGTTGCTTTTTTGCACTGTGACGTCCATCACAATACGTTAACGAAAGATTTATCAGTCAGGCCTCACGGCATTTGCTTCCTACCGGTCAAAAATAATGGTAGGGTAGCGTAAACCCTGACTGCTCATTGGAGGGTCAAATTCTAAAGTTAAAGCTCAACTACTTTGGTCACCTGATGAGAAGAGTGGAGCCTCTGGAGAAAGATTTGATGTTGGGAAAGGTTGAGGGTCACCGCAGAAGGGGTAGGCAGCGAACGCGATGGTTAGGTGGCATCCTCGAGGCGCTGCAGATGAAGTTATGTGATGTTAAAAAGATAGTCAGAGACCGGAAAACGTGGCGTGATATGGTCTACAGGGTCACGGAGAGTCGGGCATGACTGAACGACTTAACTGAACTGAACTGAGCATACGACACTACAATTTTTCAGAGCCTGCACAGTATTTGGAGGACAAGAATGCAGGTTAAGCATACTAATGAAGATATTCGCTATATATATGCGGGAAAATTTAATTACTAGTGTGACATATGTGCGGGGAGTTTTCAGAGCTCATCTCTAGCCGCCTGAATGGCTAGGGCAGGTTGATAAACTGGCTGGATGGAAAACATATTAGGTGTCATGTGAAAACGCATGTTTTGCACATGTCCATGTCTTTGATGACTGCATTATGTAAACATACAAAGAACAAAAAGAGCGGCGATTGTGCAGCGCTGTCGAAGGTGCGCAGGGGAGCTTATCCGTTCCTGTTGAGGTTCACAACCATGGCGTTTCTTGCTCTTACCTAAAGGGAAATATGTGCCGCGGTCTATGGGGCTTGCATGGAGCATCCTTACAACCACATCAGGCACATAGGCGCCCAAACCATCATAGGGAGCGAGACCTGCCGGCTGCAGGCCTACAAAATTTGGCCAAGAATGTTGGGGAACGACCGCAGTATGAAGTCAGATTAAATACATATTACAGAAGAAAGGTAATTAATACTGATAGTGATTGTTAGATGATATGTGAGAATGGTGGTGGTTATAATGACTTGTAATGAACCACATGTCTAACAAGAAGCTGTAGCGACTGCAATTGATTATTATGACTAAAATGACTATAATGACTGAAAATGACGAATATTTCTAACGATGAGTTCTGAAGACTACAAATGATTCAGTTCAGTTCAGTCGTTCAGTCGTGTCCGAATCTTCGTGACCCTATGGACCATATCACGCTTTCCGGTCTCTCACAATCTTCCTAACATCACATCTGCAGCGCCTCGAGGATGCCATCTAACCATCGCGTTCCCTGCCTACCCCTTCTCCGGTGACCTTCAACCTTTCCCAACATCAAATCTTTCTCCAGCGACTCCTCTCTTCTCATCAGATGACCAAAGTAGCTCAGCTTAAACTTTAGAACTTGACACTCCAATGAGCATTCAGAGTTTATGGTTGACAATATCGACTGATTTGATCTTTTGGCCGTCCAAGGAACTATCAGGAGTCTCCGCCAGCACCACAATTCAAACGTGTCAATTCTTCGGCGGTCAGCCTTCACAGTCCAACTCTCGCATCCATACATAACAACTGGAAAGCCCATAGCACGAGTTATACGGATCTTGGTTGGCAGTGCAATGTCTCTGCTCTTTACTAGGTGGTCAAGACTAGCCATGGCTCTCTTTCCCAGAAGCAGGCGTCCCCTAATTACATGGCTGCAGTCTCCTTCCGGGTTAATCTTGGAGCCCACGAAGAAAAAATCTGCCACAGCTTGGACTTCTTGTCCTTTGATGCTCCCGGACTTGATAGGACAAGACGTCATGATCATTGTCTTTTTATAGTTCAGTTTAAGCCCAAACATCTCACTATTTTCTCGTATGTGCATCAGAAGTCTGTTGAATTCCACTTCACTTTCTGCCATTAAAGTGGTATCATCCGCATATCTAAGGTTGGTAATACGTTTCCCAGCAATCTTCACTAGAGCTGAAGACTCATCCAGACCGGCCATCCTCATGATGTACTTGCATATAGGTTAAATAGGCAGGGCGACAGTATGCAGCCTTCTCTCACTGCTTTCTCAATCGGAAACCAATCAGTAAGACCGTGCCCAGTTCTGACTGTGGCCTCTTGCCCTTCATACAGGTTCCTGAGGAGACAGATGAGGTGAATTGGAACTCCCATCTCTTGGAGAGCTTACCACAATCTGCTGTGATCTATGCAGTCAAACGCTTTCGCATATACAATAAAGCAAAAGTAGAGGGGTTTATAGAACTCTCTTGCTCTTTCTATGATCCAGTGAAGGTTGGCAATCAGGTCCATAGTTCCTCTGCCCTTGTGAAACCCAGCTTGCACGTCCGGAAGCTCCCAGGCCATATACTGCTGCAGCCTACCTTGGAGAATTTTCAACATCACCTTGCTAGCATGCGAAATAAGCGCGATCGTACGGTAGTTGGTACAATCTTTGGCAATGTTTAGAAATCACTAAATGTACAGTATAAGGAAGCATAACATTGAGAAAATTGAGAAAGAACGGGGGAAGCCTTAAAGCGTTAAAGCAGAAATTGGGCATAGGAGAAATGAGATGTATGCGATAAAGGACAAGGCGGGCAACGTCATCACGAATATGGACAAGATAGTCAAAGTAGCCGAACTGTTCTATACAGATCTCTACAGTAGCCAAAGAAGTCAGTACCGTAACGAGATTGGCGGTAGAGAAAAACAGACGCCCCACCAGTGACGAAGGACGAGGTCAAGAAAGCATAAGAAGCTATGAAAAGGGGGAAATCAGCTGGAGAGGATCACATAACTACAGATTTGCTGAAGGACGGGGGGGATATCGTATTAGAAAAACTGGCCACCCTGTAAACGCAGTGCCTGGTGTCATCGACGGTACAGGAACCATGGCAGAATGCAAACATTATCCACATTCCTAAGAAAGGGGACTCTAAGGGCCGTAAAAATTACAGAGCAATCAGCTTACTGTCTCTTACGTATTAAGTATTTACTAAGGTAATCGCTAATAGCATCAGGACAAGCTTAGACTGCAATCAAGCAAAAGATCAAGCAGGTTTTCAGAAACGGTACTCTACTATCGATCATATCCATACCATCAATCAGGTGATGGAAACATGCTCAGAATATAACGAGCCCTTATACGCAGCATTCATTGATTACGAAAAAGCATTTGACTAAGTTGAAACCTCGGCGGTGAAGCAGGCATTGCGAAATCAGGGGGTAGACGAGCCGTACGTGAAAGTGCTGAAAGATATATATAGTGGCTGCACAGCAATCATAGTTATAAATAAAGAAAGTAACAAAATTTCCACAAAGAAATGTGTCAGGCAAGCAGACACAATCTCCCCAATAGTCTTCACAGCTTGCTTAGAGGAAGTATTCAGAGACTTGGAATGGGAGCGGTTAGGAATAAGGGTAGCTGGAGAATACCTCAGTAATCTGCGATTTACTGATGACATTGCCTTGCTAAGCAACTCGGGGGATGAACTGCAAATAATAATTGATGACCCAGAGAGGAAAAGTATGAAGGTAGGCTTGAAAATCAAATATGCACAAGACTAAGGTAATGTTGAACAGCCTCGAGAAGGAACAGCAGTTTACATTAGGTAGCGAAGTACTGGAAGTAGTAGGCGAATATGTCTGCTTAGGAAAGGTAGAAACCGCAGATCTGGACCATTAAAAGGAAATAATAAGAAGAATAAGATTGGGATGGAGCGCATTTGGCAAGCACTCACAGATTATGACTAGCAGCTTACCGGTATCGCTAGAGGAAAGTATATAACAGTTGCCTCTAACCTGAACTCACCTATGGGGCTGAAACATGGAGGCTAACCAAGAGAGTTCTTAGTTAAGTTGAGGACAACCCAGAGGGCTATGGAACAAAAAATGGTAGGGTAACATTAAGAGATAGGAAGCGTGCAGAGTGGGTGAGAGAAATAACTCAAGGTACCGACATTCTAGTGAAAATTAAGAAGAAATGGGCATGGGCAGGACATATATAACCGATGGCCGCTTAGGTTAACCAACTAGATTCCAAGGGAAAGAATGCGTAGCAGGGGGCTGCAGAAAGTTAGGTGGGCGGATGAGGTTAAGAAGTTCGCAGGGGTCAAATGGATGCAGCTAGCACAGAACCGGGTTAAGTGGTGAAATACGGAAGAGGCCTTCGCCCTCCAGTTGGTATAGTCAGGCTGATGATGATGATAAAATGCATAGTAATCAGTAGTAATGACTAAACGACCCCTAACAACTTGTAAGGACTACTAATGACTACAAATGACTGGTATGTCTAACGACGCCTTGTATCTACTACAACTAATTGCAAATGATTAAAATGCTTAGTGATGACCAGTACTGACTAAACTGAGAGGCCCAAAGATAATAGAAACGAGAAACATCTAAAGGGACTGCGCAAGAGAAAAAAGGCAAGTGATACGAGGAAGAGAAGTAGTATTTCGACTTTCACCTCCTAAAGGATGTCATCGCTGGTATTCGGCTGCTGACAGCCGCTGCTCCTCAGGTACGACATATTTCAGCTTATTACCGTAATGTACTTGATGGAGCGAAAAGCGTGAATCCCCCTCGCTGTATTGGCAGGGAACACAATTGACAACAAAACGTTTTCAGTATTTAAATGCTTCTATCGAGCTGTGACCCTGCAAGAGCAAGCGGAAAATCACGCCGTACCCTGGAAGCTCATGCAACATTCATATTGTAACGGTATTGGCGACTGGGGCTAGGTTAACAGAGCCGGTACCAGTGGAATTACACGGTCCAAGGTTTAGGTACGTCCGGCGAGTCAGCAGCCGATTCACTTCGTCTTTCGCTCCGAGAACCCTCTGGCATTCCTCCCTCCTTAAGCGTGGCGCACACGGCCCACGTGCACACAGGTGGACAAAAGCAAACGAGAAAAAATTTGCAGATGCCGTTTTTCAGTTACCGTGTAAAATACGGCTTCATGCGTAGGACATGAACTGTCTCTGGACAAGGTAGCCGACGGCCTCTCTGCTCTGGGCCATCTGGGAGCACCTCATAGTTAACGTCGCTGAGGCGCCGCAAGATTTTATATGGTCCGAAGTAACGGCAAATCAGCTTTTCTGATAGGCCACGGCATCGAACAGGAGTCCACACCCACACCTGGTCCCCGGTGTTGTAGGAAGCTTGTTTGTGGCGGACGTTGTACCGGCGTGAATCCTTGTCCTGTTGCTGGGCGATGTGGACGCGTGCTACTTGGCGGGCTTGCTCAGCATCTTGGGCAAAGTGCTCGGCGTCGGTAGAAAGCTCGGTATCTGTTTCGCAAGGAAGCAGTGCGTCCAGCATCGTCCGAACCTCCCTGCCGTAAACTAGGCGAAACGGCGTGAAGCGTGTCGTCTCTTGGACTGGCGTATTGTACGCGAATGTCACATATGGTAGGATAGCATCCCAAGTCTTGTGCTGGGCGTCGACATACATCGCCGGCATGTCCGCAATGGTCTTATTAAGCCTTTCCGTCAGGCCGTTCATCTGCAGATGGTAAGCAGTAGCTTTTCGATGCGCGGTACCACTGAGATGAAAAACTTCGGCCATCATTTGTGAAGTAAAGGCAGTCCCTCTGTCAGTAATAATACAGGTCGGAGCACCATGCCGCAGGATGATCTGGTTTACAAAGAAATGGGCAACTTCAGATGCTGTACCACTAGCTAACGCTTTGGTCTCGGCATATTGAGTCAAATAGTCTGTGGCGATGATTATCCAACGGTTGCCACCGGAGGATCGAGGGAAAGGACCGAGAAGGTCCATGCCGACTTGGTCAAGTGGTGCGTGTGGTGGTATTATGGGCACGAGGAGGCCTGCAGGCTTTGATTGCGGAACCTTCCGACGCTGACATTGCCGACAGCTCTTGACATAGCGCTTAACAACAGTGGCAAGGTTGGGCCAGTAGAATGTCGTTCGTATTCTAGCAAGTGTGCGAGTATAGCCCAAGTGGCGAGAAGTTGGTTCATCGTGGCACGCGGAAAGGATTTCCTCTCGCAGAGCTGTGGATACCACGAGGAGGTAGGTTCTCGACTCGGATCTAGAGCTGTGCTTATAGAGTACGCCACTTCTCAGACAAAGTTGAGAGGCTCCGAGAAAAGCACTTAGGTATTGTGGCTGGCTGACCCTCTAAATATTCGATCAGGGCTCGTAACTCTGGATCAGCACGCTACAGATGAGACATGTCTGAAGCATCAACAGCTCCGAGAAAACTGCCAGAGTCACCCGTGTGGGGTGAAGCGAGCTCGACGGGCGCACGACAGAGCGCGTCAGCATCTTCATGCTTATGTCCGGACTTATAGACTATAGTGAGGTCAAACTCCTGTAGGTGAAGGCTCCATCGCGCCAGGCGGCCGCATGGGTCACGCAGGTTGGCCAGGCAGCACAAGGAATGGTGGTCAGTGACCACTTTAAATGGGCGACCATGAAAGTAGGGGCGAAATTTTGCACCAGCCCAAATAATGGCAAGGCATTCCTTCTCAGTAGTTGAATAGTTCATCTCGGCGTGGGATAAAGTACGGCTGGCATAGGCGACGACTCGTTCCACACCCTCTTGACGTTGCACGAGAACCGCCCCAAGGCCAATGTTACTGGCGTCGATGTCGATTTCTGTCTCACCGTGCTCATCGAATTGGGCTAGAACAGGCGGCGATTGGAGACGGAGAGGCAACTCGGTAAAAGCAGCTTCTTGCTCGTGACTCCAATCAAAAGGGGTGTCTCCCCGGGTGAGCCGAGTCAGCGGTTGAGCAAGATCAGCGAAGTTATCGATAAAACGCCGGTAATACCAGTACAAGCCGAGAAATCTGCGATCAGCTTTCTTGTCACGTGAAATCGGGAATTCCGGAATAGCCGTAAGCTTGTCAGGGTCGGGCTTCACGCCGGCAGTGCTTACGACATGACCGAGGAATTTAAGCTCTCAGTAGCCGAAGTGACATTTCTGTGGCTTAAGTGTCAAGTTAGCGGATCGAAGGGCTGACCGCAGGCGCTTAAGATGTTGTGCAAACGATTCTGCGAAGACCACCACGTCATCTAGGTAGACTAGGCAACATTGCCATTTAAGCACCGCCAGGACAGTGTCCATCACCCCTGAAATGTGGCCGGCGCGGAACAAAGTCCGAAAGGTAGAACTTTAAATTTGTGAAGTAGGTCTGGTGTGGCAAAGGCCGTCTTCTCATGATCTCGCCCATCTACCTCAATCTGCCAGTAGCCACTTTTTAGATCGATTGACGAAAAGTACTTCGCAAGCCGAAGGCGGTCGACAGAGTTGTCAATCCGCGGCAATGGAAACATCCTTCCTGGTTACGGTGTTCAGCTTGCGGTAATCGATGCAAAAACGTAACGTGCCGTCTTTCTTTTTAACTAGAACGACTGGGGAGGACAATGAGCTATTTGAAGGCTGGGTAACACCATCTTCGAGCATTTGCTTAACTTTTGACTTAATAACTTCGCGCTCGGTCGAAGAGACGCGGTAGCGGTGCTGGTGGATTGGGCGCACATCATCGAACGTCACGATCTGGTGCTTGACAATGGGAGTCTGATTCACGCTTGACGATGATGCAAAACGCTCTCTGAATTCGAGTAACAATGAAAACAGCTGTTCACGCTGGCTCACCGATAGCTCTGAGCTAATATCGAGGTTGTCGAGGGATGTGGGCGGTGGCACGGTTTCTCTGGACAAGCACTCGGAGACTTCAGATATGCGTTCCGCGAAAGCTACCGAAGTGTTCCGAAAAAAGCGTCGATACTCGTGTGAAAAAGGGGTAACAAGTACCTTGGACTGACCACAGTTAATATGGATCAAACTACGAGCCAGGCAGACTCCTTGCGTCAACAGTAACGAGACGTTAGTTTCGGCTATTGCGTCACCACTGTGAAGTGCATTGTATTTGATATTAACGAAGGTGCTGGTTCAGGGTGGCAGCGTGACACTGTCCGCACAAACTCGAAGCACGTTTAGTAGTCGCTGTGTACTTCTGAGGGTCACTGCTTTCTCAGTAGAAAACGAGACCTTAAAATATCGGAGGTCAATAATTGCGCCCTATTCACGAAGAAAATCTACGCCCAGAATTAGGTCACGTGAGCAGCTTTTCAGAACGAGACAGCTTACCACAAATGTCGACTCTTGAAATTGAACCCTGGCCGTGCACATTCCTAGAGGAGTTACCAGATGACCACCCGCAGTGCGAACGTGTGTGCCAGCCCACGGAGTCAAAACTTTCTTGAGAATCGCGGCAAACTGGCTGCTCAAAATAGAATAATCAGCGCCAGTATCCAAAAAAGCTCGAACATGGCGACCATCCAGTAATACTGGTATGTCCTACGAAAGCTGCTGGCGAATATCAGGCTTCTGAGTGTTTGAGTGCTTTGCCTCGGTGTACGCGGTATGCTTCACCTGCAATTCGTCGTTATTGCAGGCGCGTTGTTGCGGTGTCCGTTCCACCGGCAATTCATCGTCGTTGCGAGTGCATTGTTGCGTTGTCTGTTTCACCGGCAATTCATCGTTGTTGCGGGTGCGTTGGTGCGTAGTCGGTTCTACCAGCATTCGTCGTCGTTGCGGGTGCATCGTGGTGGCGTCGAGGTAGCGTTATAATCGGCACCCGCGGACTTTTCCAATGTCGATGCGTAGTCTTTCCGTGTCCGCGTCGATGGGGGTCTCCCGCGCAGCGATGTCCAACGAGCCTACCCCCGAAGGTCGCTGGTTTCAGTTTTCCCGCTGGGGGCTGGGCAATCGGCCCTGCGCTGCACATGAGGACCTCGCAGCAGATGGCGAAGGGCGAACCCTGGGCGACGGTGATCGAGATTGCCGCAGACGAGACGGAACACCACGACGCTGGTCTTGACGAACTCTTCAACGGCTCGGGGCCGTTCGCCGTAGCGAGGCCGCGAAGAATCGGTGGAAAAACATTCGAGGCCCAGTCGACGGTAGGGACAGCGCCGATAGACATGACCCGGTTCGCCGCAGTGAAAGAATAAAGGCCGTCTGTCGGTGGTACGCCACTCGTCTGCTTTCCGTCTAGACGGTCGGGAATCCGTTACGTACTGGATCACGGGGGCCGGTTTTGTCGGTACAGCTACGTTAGCAGGAATGAGGGTCGGCGACTGGGGTGGAGAGTGTTGTAGCACCTCGGCGTATGTGAGGCGCTGACACTCAGGTGGCGTAAGAGGAGGAGCAGGGTGAGGTTCACCGCTTGGAAATGAAGGCCGGAGCGCTTGCTGCACTTCGTCGCGGACAACGCTCGCAATGGAGGTAGAAGTTGGTTGAGATGCGCCATACAGCAGTCTGAGTTCGTCGCGCACAATCGAACGTACGAGCTCCCGTAGCGCCGATGCGTCCATGCCATGCGATGGTAACTCGGCAGAGACGGAGGTGGCGTGGACGTTACGATTCTGTGCCGAAGCTCGCTGCTGAAGCACTTTTTTTATTGTGGATGTTTCCGCAAGGAATTCTGCGACAGTTGTCGGTGGGCTGCGCACCAGGCCAATAAAAAGCTGCTCTTTGACGCCAAGTATGAGGTAGCGCAGCTTTTTGTCCTCGGACATTGTAGGGTCTGCCCGCTTGAAGAGGCGTGTCATGTCTTCGTTATATACCGCGACGGTTTCGTTAGGCATGTGAACCCGAGATTAGAGAGTGCGTTCGGCCCGTTCGCGGCGATCTGAGCTTCCGTAAGTAGCTGCAAGTAGCCGTAAGTAGCCGCTGACCTCCACCAGATTTGTCACGGTATTGGCGACTGGGGCTAGGTTAACAGAGCCGGTACAGGTGGAATTACACGGTCCAAGGTTTAGGTACGTCCTGCGAGTTTGGAGCAGGTTCACTTCGTCTTTTGCTCCGAGCGCCCCCTGGCAATATATAACCAATTTGACGTAATTCCAAAGCGCAGAAGAGCGGAAGGAAGCTTCCGTGTAGCCTGCATCGTCACGAGCACATACTCGCACTTCAGTGCATTTGTGCTAACCAGACACATGTTAAGAGCGCTCGCCGTTCATCAACCTATTTGAGCGTGAGGCTGAGTTTATTCCTCTCTGTGAGCGGCGTGTTTGCCATACATCCATTTTCTCCTTCATTTGTGCCGCTCTCGTTTCTTGTCATGCCACGTTTACAATAGTTGCTCCACTGCGGTAATTTGCATGTTTTAGAGTTATTCCTAGACGTAGCACCTCATGCGTTCTAGATATGGCGTCACGGATACGTGGGTCGCATATTGTTTCACCTCTCATTGCTTAGCAGACATTATCTTCATTATTTCGCTCAGTGCGGCACACGTCGTCGTTTTCATCGTACTCTGTTAAAATGTAAACTTCAACTAGCTCTCGCGCTGTGTAATAAACACCGTCACCTTTATCAACTTCCAAATGGGAAACACTTTCGCGTTGAGCATTGAACAACACCGTCATCTTCATGAAGTTTTATTTTCGCTGTAATTCCAATTACTATAGGTAAATACGTAATGCGCATGAGCCATCTCGTTAGACAAAGAGACCGCATCCGTGCCAGGTAGTTGCCGAGACCATCGAACAAAGATAAGCCAGGCTAGCCCGTTTTTCCGAGACGTGTATCAAGAGAGGAGGTAAACCAATATTGAAGCGGCAGCAGGAACTACGGCTACAACTGATGCCCAACGAACCGGTAACCACTGTCATAATGAAAATGCATGGTCGGGTCATCAACAAAAAAGTGCCCTAACTAACACTCGATATCCATGTTTGACATCGTCGAACTGAGGCAACAGTTCAGAAAACCATATCTGGTCTAATTAAGACACCTCGGCTCAGACTACTACGCAACCTTAGGAAGTTGTACACAAGAGCATAAACTTACGTGCTGCTGTGAGCTTCCCAGCTGCCGTGCCTCCTCGGTGTCTTACGTCTGTCATCCTCTCGTGTAGCTGCTGTTCGGAGGTGCAATAATATATGCTGCCGTTGCATTTACCTGCTCTATTATTTAATTTGCCACATTTCTTATCCTTCGGTTACCCCCTTAAGATTCCTCTGATGTTCATTCCTGGCTGCTGAGTTATAAAAAGGCGTTCTTCCTTTCATTGTTTTCTTCTGGCTCGAGGGCTTTTCTTCACTGTGAGAGTGGTCATAAAAACTATTTACGAGCAAGAAACATGTGTACCTTTTTAGCCGCCCCATTTAATTATCCGCGGCTGCAAGAGCAAGGGGTCGGCAGTCCTGGCTAGAGACAATTCCACCCTTGATTAGCACAGTGATGCCTATTAAATGGGAAAATACTTTAATCTTTTCCGCATACAAAATTGAAACCCATAAGTATCAGCTCAGTGAGATCGTTATTGACGAAGCGCGTACAAAGAAGACGACAGGAAACACAGACACAGCGCTGAGTTTACAATTTGCGTTTATCACTGCTCTGCCTCTGTTCTAATACAGGGCGGACAGTCTCACAAAAGGCAAGAAAACCCGCCCACACACACACGCACACACGTGCACACGCACACGCACGCACACACACACACGCACATACAAAGAAAATGATACGAAAGGCATGATCAGAGCTCCACACGTGGCAACAGTGGCACATCTCAAGTTGTAGCTGTGTTTACATGAATGCGACATAACGCATCGTATCGCAATTCGTAGCGTCTCACGGTAATGTGATGCTACAGCGTTTGCGTGTAGCGCATCGTCTCTACCGCGATGGGGGCGGCGCATGGTGACCTATATCGAAGGCAAAGCGACACTTCGTGTGCGATCTGCTTCCGGAATGTTTCTGTCTCGTGTTGTTTTCGAGCAGTTCTTAGGGTGCTACGAACTCGATATCATGTTTTGGTTGTGCGGAACATGTTATTAAACCTAAGAATGCGTTTGCATGTATTGCTGCTTTTGTCCGCGTGGACGAACTTTCACATCCTGCTCTATACGGTATCCTGCCGCCTCTAAGCGCTCTACTTGACCCTGAAGGCTGTCTTCCATTGCGTGACGCCACAGTTTCTCCAGGGCGTTGCGGAAGCATAGCTTTGCTATACTACGCTTGACGAGGGTCAAATGCGCAGCCTAGCTAGACGTGAGAGGCTCCTGACGCCTTGGCGCGTAGCATCAGTACACATGCTAATCACTCACACAGGAGCAAGGAAAGGTCGAAGAACGGTAAATTTATTTCAGGAGGAAAATAAGGCAAGCATGTCAAGGCACCTACAATCGCTTGCTACAACTCTCGCGGACGAGTCCTTTGCGTCAGAAACTGTACATGTCATAAAATCTAAAAAAATAAACAGATTTATTAACGAGTGCAAAACATCTGCCTTCTAGTTGCATGTCAAGATGCCGGCATGGTGGGGGAGATATATGTCAATTAAGAGTGGGGCTACACATGAGCCGCTGCAAACGCCATTTGTTTACAAGCATACATGCTCTTGCCAGGTAGAAAACATTGAGTCAAGATAAAAAGTCAGGAGCTCAAGGAAGTCTTCATTATTGACGCCTGCATCTTCTGAAAAGCTACCGCTTCATAACAGTCAATGGATACTTCTATGCGAGACAGCAAATTCTTATGGGGACGGAAATTATATCAAATTTTTATATCAACAGAATAAACTGAAAAGCCATGTCTTGAATGTTCTTGCAAAATTCTGACAACCTGATTATAATTTTTTTATCTGAAATGGCTGTCTTTGGGTATGAGTTTCAGTTTGTCCTACATATTTAATGCGACGGACTTTTGCCATGTACCGTCCACTGTCACAGACCAGCTTATGCGTTTTTGCTGTGAAGTATATTCTCAAGCTGAGCCCGTTGATATTGCCTCTTATGTACTGTTACGGTGTCGGGTCACACTCCTGGAGACAAACGCAGTCGCAGAGACAATTTGCAGACCACCGCATTCGTCTTTCTCTTCCCCACGCACTCCTTTCCACGCGCTTGCCCCGCGCTTCCTCCTCTTCATGCCGTACAGTCTTTCTACAGCGAGGGAGAGGGGGGGAGAGAAAGAGTTGAGGGACCAGTTAAAGTCCATCCTATTTCCTTCCTCAAATCTGAGCAAACCGGATGTCGTCGCGAGGCGCTTCTCGTGTTGGGCAGCGTAACAAGAGTTGCGTGGTCTTTCTAGCTTCCTTCGCTTTTTGCAGATCTGCTAAGAGCTCTTCACACCGACACTCGTTCACAGACGCTTCTCGAGGTTCCGCAGACGGGCGCATGTGGACGACTGCATCGTCCGCGAGTTGTTCTGAGGAGCTGTGTTCTAGGACCAGCTGGACAGTGAGGTCTTCCAGTTGAGCCTGCAGTGCGCGTAGCATTTTGACCAGTATCCGCGGCTTTTTTATCTCTCCGGCGAGTTCCTTCTTTAATCCAAGCAGACTCTATCCCTTCAACTTTGCATCTCTGCGGACAAGCGGCACTCGTCGCATAGCGTTACCTACGTCTTCTCGTAGCCCGCCACATTCGTTTTGGACGGTGTGCTGCACACGCTCAGACGGAACGAATTCTTCGTTGACCCTATCGTGCTGCGATTTCGCATCCTTAATGCGCTTGTGCACTTATGCTTGTATTAGCTCCTGCCACGACGACCGAACTCTACCAGCTCCATGTTTCGCACATTTGGGTGCTTTTACGAGTTTCGTAACTTCACTTCTTGTAATGTGTCACCCAAGCTTTCCCTCAGACGAGCTATCCTTCGACTCTGATTATCCATACCCACCTTGCGTCTCGTGTTCAGAAGGCACTGACATTGACGACTGTAGCAACTTTCCATCTAGCAGTGCTTCCAGAGTACGACCATTACAATCCGGCTTGTAAAGGTTTTTAGCGCTTGGTACTCGCACTCGTTCTGCGCATTCAGCAACTTTAAAGTCGAATCATAACCCAAGCTAGCTAAGCTTGTCGACGGTACCTCGACATCCAGCTCTGTGACACACGACTGTTTGAACACGTGAAGCAGATCGGTTGCTCGCGAGCGTCCCTTCGTCTCTTGCGTCGCGGCTACTTGGAGGGCCGTGCTCCTACGGGTTCGGTTGCGTGTGCAGATACCCTGCTGTGTGTGAGGAGTCTATCGCTGCGCCGACAGTTCAAAGCCCGTGCAGGGTAGCCGGTGGGCACGGCAATGTCCAGTGATGCTGTCCCACGGCAACGGCCGCTCACACCAGGTACGGGCGTACACATATTCCAGCTTCACTCAGTGCTCACACCACAGCGCATAGCTGACGAGCAGGTCGGGCGTGAGGCTGACTACCTGGGTGAAGTTGGACGCGTTGACTTTGAAGACGATCCGCTGACCGATGATACCCGTCGCTTCGTTTCACTTCGGTCATCGTAAACGTCGTTTTTGATCGAAGTTTGACATTGACACCTTGGGCTTGTCCTTATTCTCCTTGCTTGGTGAGGAATCTCCACCTTCACGGACTCATCACACTGACGCCTCTTTATTTCGCCTGCATCTAAACGAAGCAGCCGGTGGTCGGGATCGAAGCCTATTACTCCGGCACAGTAGTCTCGCTGTTACCCCTACACCACCGCGGCGGGTGCCTTCTGAAGGAACTTCACGGTTCTAAAACCGTTCCTTGCGCCTTTATGATGACCATGTGTGCTGGCGCCACAAGCCAAGGATCCAGAAGCCTCTTATGTGATGTCAGTCTACCTGTTCGACAGTCATCAAGTGTAGCATAGAGAAGCTAGGTTTCCGCAACGTCCTGGAAAAAGCGTGCCGTCACGCAGTGTAATAAACTTTCAGAATCAAATAGAGGGCTTAGAAGCGGCTGGATACCGACTTTCCTTTAACATCCGTTTCATAGAACCCGTAAAAGACACCGTTACGTCGGTCCGCATTGGAGCCATTGAACGGAGAAAAGGAAACCTAAATAAGATTTCTTGCAACCTCAGCAATTCGAGCTCACATAGCAATGTAAATGTGGCTTTTCCTGCGCCCGCTAAGCTGTCTAAAGGTCGTGATACACGAAAAGCTTTCACTGCGTCAAACCGACCTTTTTGGCAAAACGGCGCGCACTTGAAGCCCGGCGTCGAAGAAAACGTGCGCCGGCACCGATCTGGACCTGCCAGATATATGACGGTCGGAACTCGCGGCGTCTTCCTAACCGGAAGTCACTGCGGACGCGTTCCAATAGCAGCGAGGAAAGCTGGCATTTCCACTTTGAGCGATCCCTGTTAACAGGACCGCCATGGTTGACATGCGGTAATTATACCACAGAAACGTGATTAACGTGGAAATAAACGATTCATTAAGCACGCAATCGCTTTCTTGTGAATATACAATATACTCTGGAATCGAGAGCACTGTGCTTCACGAAGCGAAATGTATTAAAAAAAAAGAAAAACTTTGCCGCTAGTGTCCGCAGCCGAGGGGACATTTTGAGGTATGTGTCTTTGTTCTTTTGAGCAAGCCAAATCCTTGTGGGACCTATGTACTCTTCCTACATTTATGACAGTAGCGTTGGAATGAGCCATTTACACAAGGGGCGGCTTCGCGTTTCCCAGGTACCCCCCTCTGCGGTTATTTCCGCTCGCTGATGCATTTGTTGTCGCTCCGAGGGATCCGAGGCTGCGCTCGCGCGGATCCGACCTTCCATGTATCTCGAGTTGGGTGTCGCATCTGCGCGGCATTTTTCAACACGCAAAAATTGTGGAACAAAAAACTGCATGTATTCCGGGCTCAATCATTTTCTTGGTGAACTCTGGCAACACAGGCAAGGGTGGCTGTGCCAAGAAGCATAAGAGTAGATTTATAGAGTGCACTGACAATGTTGCGTACAGGCTTACACTTTTCAGCGGTAAGCACTGCATTGGTCATGTACCTGTTAGGTACGTGTCTGAATGACCGGCTACGAGAACACAATAGCAATGTAGAAAACAATGTTGACGTTCATTTTGACATTCCTTGTAGGGACGGCTCAGAAGAAATGAGAGACATAAAGCAATATGTTTCTCCATTTTCAACCAGTGCCAAGCCTTGACCGACAGCTGGTTTGAGATTAGTCGCGAAATCATTGAAGACTGTGAAATTAAGAAAAAAACTAAAAGCAATCCATAAGCACCGAATAAATTGCTGTGTGTGTAAAGGAAATCTGTTTTATGAGCCACCAATAAGGCAATGCTCACAGCTTGCATTGGGCTAGTGTTGCAACGTGCGGACTTGTGGTCATGAATTTCATGATATTTTCTTGGTATGCGTGTCTTCTTGCCTATGTGACGCGGTCCGCTGCTGCCTTTAAACAAAGGTAGAGGCTCAATAAATTAAAAACTTCGAATTACCATTCGGCTGTGACAAGCGCAGCTTTATAATACTAGTTGTAAGTTCAGCGCTGTGTCTGCATCTCCTCTCGTTCTCGTGCGTATGAGCCACTTCGATAATGTCTAACATGCCCAAGCGTCTACCTTGTCTGTGAGATCAGTTTGAAGCCTTCAGATCGGTCCAAGTGATGTCACGGTTCGTGTCTAAAATTCTTATATTTTACCCATCGTGTCTAAAATTCTTATATTTTACCCAAGAATCATGTACCATCGCGTATTACATACTAAGCCGTGTACAAAGACCAACAGGGCCAAAAACATTAACTGTCCGAAACAGACCGGATGCCAGCTGCCTGTACAAAATTTTTCATGTCCTACGTAGCTATGCAGCTCACTGTAAACACGCTAGAAGAACGCTTTGCTTGGAAGCGGGGCGAAAAGTACCACTTGGAGATCTTTTGCTCAACTCTTGGGTCATATGAAGGTAGAAAACGGTGGGGGAGCTTGCAAACAATTTAAGCAAATAGTGGTCACGTGAGATGAAATGTGGATGTATGCGAACAAATATCCGCGAGGGCAGCCGCAAGAAGAGAACCATCAAAGCTCTCCTCATCCCAACCATTTGAATGGGAGCATTGTCAGCAATGTGGCTACTCTCCGTCCATTGGAAAAGATCCAGTTTCACAACAGTAACATGGCTTTCAGTGATGCCCAGTGTGTCTCCGCAAAGTACAACGCTGAATATTAGCGTTAAGGCAAATACATCACCATCATAATTATTGTGACTACACCCACTGCAAGTCGAAGGCCTCTCCCATATTTCTCCAATTGACCCCGTTCTGTGCTAGCTGCATCCACATGACCCCTGCGAACTTCTAGACCTCATCCGCCCTCCTAACCTTCTGCCGCCCCCTGCTACGCTTTGCTTCCCTTGGAATCAAGTTTGGTACCCTAAGCGACCATCGGTATTCCTCTCTTCGCACTACATGTCCTGCCCATGCCCATTTCTTCTTAATTTCCACTAGAATGTCAGTAACTTGAGTTATTTCTCTGACCCACACTGCACGCTTCCTATCTCTTATGTTACCCCTACCACTTTCCGTTCCATAGCCCTTAAAGTTGTTCTCAACATACGTAGAACCCTTTTGGTTAGCCACCACGTTTCAGCCCCATATGTGAGTACAGGTAAAATGCAAATGTTGTATACTTTCCTCTTGAGCCATACCGGTAAGCTGCTAGTCATAATCTGCGAGGGCTTGCCAAATGCGATCCATGCGAATCTTATTCTACTTGTTATTTCCTTTTCATGGTACCCATCTGCGGTTACTACCGGTCCTAATTAGACATATTCTCCTACTACTACCACTGCTTCGCTACCTTACGTAAACTGCTGTTTCTTCTCGAGGCTATTGAACATTACCTTAGTCTTCTGCATATTGATTTTTAGGCCTTATATTTTTTTTTTGCCCAGGCCATCAAAAATTATTTGCAGTTCATCCCCCGAGTTACTTAGCAAGGTAGTGTCATCAGCGAATCGTGAACTGAAGTATTTTTCATCCAGCCTTATCCCTAACTGCTCCCATTCCAAGTTTCTAAATACTTCCTCTAAGCAAGCTGTGAATAGTACTGGGGAGATTGTGTCTGCTTGCCTAACACCTTATTTTATGGGAATTTTGTTACTTTCTTTATGCAGAACTATGGTTGCTGTGCAGCCACTATATATAACTTCCAGCACTTTCACGTACGTCTCGTGTACCCCCTGATTTGGCATTGCCAGCATCACCACCGAGGTTTCAACTGAGTCAATTTTTTTTGCGTAATCAATGAAAGCTATGCATAAGGGCTGGTTATATTCCGAGATTTTTTCTATCACCTGGTTGATGGTATGGATATGATCGATAGTAGAGTACCGTTTCCGAAAACCTGCTTGATGCTTTGCTTGATTGCAGTCTAAGGTTCTCCTGATTCTACTAGTGATTACCCTAGTAAATACCTTATACATAGCAGACAGTAAGCTGATTGGCCTGTAATCTTTAAGGTCTTTAGAGCCCCGTTTCTTATGAATAAGGATATTATTTGCATCCTTCCAAGCTTCTTGTACTGTCGATAACACCAGGTGGCCAGCTGTTCTAGGATGAAATTCCCCCCCCCCCCCCCCCCCCCCCGTCATCTAACAAATCTGAGAAAAAATATATTCTATTCCAAATTTATTACTTGGTTTCGATCACTGACCGAGGCGTCCTCATAGCTTTGTCATCCCGTTCATATCAGCTATTGCTATCACCTTCAGTTAGCTAGGATTCGGATCGCATGCCGTCCTCGGCGGCAGCTTTTCGATAGAGGCAAAAAGGAAGGCGCAAGTGTGCTGGGCGATGTCAGTGCATTTCAAAGAATCCCAGGTGGTTGTGGATGCTCAGTTACGTCAGCCAGCTCCGCGAGGTCAGTGGTAGTACCGGCAAGGTCCGTCTTGATAAAGCTGAAGACTACACATCTCGCCTCTTCGACTGGCGCGGAACTAGCTACCCTACGAGCTGCTGTCGAATACATCAACCAGGTAACCCTAAGAATGATCCCTTTTCACTGGCTGCAAAGCAGCGCTTCAAGACATGCAAGCGAAACTACGGCATGGTTCAAATGAACAACTAATTGCAAAGACCTGCACGCTGCTCCACGCCGCAATATCCAAAGGCCAAGACATCGTCTACCAATGGTTGCCAGGACACTGTGGCATTGCAGGAAATAGCCAGGTGGACGACGCGCCCGTTCTGCCCACAACGATGGACTCCCAGTCCAAATTCCGTTAAGGAGAGCCGACGCAGCGAGCCGGATTCGCTGTTTGGTTCTGGAGTTGACACATTCAGTGTGGAACACCCAGTAGTTCTCTAACCGTAGCCTCAAGGCATTGGACTCCGGACTGCGGCTGCATTTTCCCCACCACATAACACGTCGCGAAACAAGTTTACTGTGCCGCCTATGGCTTGTTGCTTTTGCAAACAAATACGCCTTCCTGATCAGGATGGCTGACAGTCCTGCTTGTGAACGATGTGGCGTTGATGAAACGATTCAGCACTTTCTTTGTGATAATCGTGATTTTTCAAGTGAACGACATACGCTGCGTACTGCATTAGATCCTCTGGACGCTCACCTCTTAACGGAAGGAAAAATCTTGGAACTATGGCCACAAACGTCACCTGCGCTCAAAGCCTACAAGACACTTCGCTTTTTACCACATACTAGTCTGATTGACCCACTGTGACTTTCTCACCTCCTCTCCTCTTCTACGCTACAACTTTAATTCCCAATTCTCCTTCCACAGTGCAGGGTAGCCAACCGGAATTCATTCCTTCTGGTTACCATCCCTGCCTTCCGCCCTCCTTTTCTCCTCCTCCTTCTCCTCCTGGTGGTCGCAATTTCCCGAGACCTCAACTACGTCGTCTCTCATATTCTGAGTTGCTCTGGGAAGTTAAACCCCACCAACGAAACCAATGAACCCAAACCAAACCGAACCTGCTATTCTTAGGAAACCCTTGCTTTTTTCCCTGTAGCGTCACATTCCAAAGTATGCTCACGAATACAGCAGAGCTGCGCAAATACAACAGGATCGATATTATATCCGCTGCACAATGCCGCTATGGTTATCAATGAAGTGCTGCAGACAGCGTCGCATCCGTTTCAATATAGGCTTGAATGAAGACTGACATATTGTCTTCCATACGTCTGAATCTTTTTCTAATATTCTCTCTTTCGTTGTGGGGAAAGGGTTTCACTCACACTGCTGAAGTTGCACGTGGCCACGAACCAATCATGTTGAAGTTCGTGGCGATTGGACGTAATGGAATTGTGGGCTTTACACGGAGGGCTTAAAACCAAGCCCGAGAGACCAGTCTGATGTTCTGAGCTATGGCTTGATGTGTACATCTTCGGCTAGGCCGAGCTAGCCAGATCCATGCAAATTTTGCCTAACCTTGCTGTAAATATTGCTAAGATTTGTATACAAACTTAAGTTATTCTTTTTGTAATTCTCAAGTGTCGTTATCCATATTTTGTCGTCTGTGATCTCCGTCTTGGACGGGGCGCACCTGTGGTGCAATTTGCCACGTTTTCAAGTCACCGAAAAGAACCTAATTTCGAGAAGAACAACGAAAGTTCACTAGTTCCTTAGCTTATCGACGCACTGATCGGTCGCATTACACCGGCGACGAAGTGAGCACGATGGTTGCCTATCATGTGAGGCTGTGGTTATTTTTGGCCTCGTGACGCCGACGGAAGTGATCATCGGACGGTCGCCCGATTTGTTTTGGTCGGATCGGAGGCCAAGCGAAAACTTCACACACGATGAGTGAACGGCCAGAACAGCTGCGCTTGTCTGTAGCTTAACCGTGTTAAAAAAAAAAAGAAAACACAAAACTACACTTTATATGTTCTTTCTTGCCATCAACAATGAGCTTGGCCAGAAAGGTTATTACTCTGCGCCGAACTGCTGGCTCGTTCAGCGACGAGTAGGCCTAGCGCGAGTACGCGCGGTCGGGTCTAGAGTTTCGGCGAATACGGAGTGCGAATGCACAAGCTTTAGCGCTTGCATTTGACTTTCGAACGTAGTTTGGCAATAGTGACTCAAAATCGACGACTGCTTACGTCACAAAGCGCTTGCACGTTGAGTGGCAAGCGTCGATGTGACCATGTCTGGAAAGCGCAGTTGGCAACTGTCGGCGCAGCTTGTGGGTAAAGCGCTGGGGGCGCTGCCGTAATGCGCTAATCGTCGCATTCCTGCGGGAGTTTAGGGCTCCAACAATAAATACTGAATTGGGTATGCTCACTGTGTTTTCGCTGAAGCACCCACGAGACGTCATTTGGCTCGGGAGTCGGTCGCAGTCCCTCGCGCGACTGCGGAGAAGCGAGACAAAGACGGCAGCAGATGGGAGGCTCTTGTTCGGTGCGGGCAGTGAAGCGCATTCGAATCGCGTTGGGTTTTGCGATGATGGGACTGAAGTGGCGGTGGGGGCGCATACTTTCGTGTGCTGACCGTGACCAGACTACGCATAGATTTGCACAAAAAAAAAAAAGCTTTACCAGCCGAAAATAATTAGGTTTCACTAGCACGTGCATATGACAGCAAGTCATGAGTACCGCTTCGTTCACAACTTTTTTCTGCTTCTAGTATGCCGCAACGTAGGCTGTGTCCTCAACGTATGCTTGCTTGATATTTCCTCTTAGTTGTCGACCGAAACAACGACGGGCAATAGGTCAGCAATCAGCAATGCAACGCTAATCCCTCCCCCCTTTCGCCAAGCACAGGGCGAAAAGAAACGCTGAACATGCGGGAGAGTTGTTTGGATAAACAACATAACTTTTATAACGTAAAACTAATATGCTTCTGATTACACGCTTAAATAATACAACATGTGGCCATCGATTTCGACCCCCTCCATAATCTCTAGACAAAACCCAAAAAGGGTTGAGGATCACTAATTTCGCGTATTATATTGAAGGCTTCATGAAGAAAAACATATTATGCGAATATTTTATTTTTGCTGAAGAAGCAAAACCTATCAGTAACCATGCACCGTACACTGCGTGCATGCAATTCGCGATTCCAGCAATCCATGCGGCGACTGGCGGCGAAACCATGCAACACACCAAAGAGGTCCTGTAGCAGATGCCCCTTGCTCGCGCTAAGGAAACCCGCTAGCAAAGCGCTCGTAGCACCGCGAAAAAGAAACAAAAAACGGCTGTAAACAGATTCTGTAGCCATTCCGCAGTGCGTGTCAGCACCGTGACCCATCGTTTTATGTACTTTCTCTGTGCTCCAGCGATCGGTGCCAGAGAATCAATGCATTTGCAATCTCCGCAGAACGCATTGGAAGTGCCGTCGACAATTTATATATAGTCTCGTCAGTTTTGTCGTACGATTTTTTTGCTGGTATCAGTTGCCTTCTACTTACCTTCCTAAGGCACGGAACACCAAAGGATAAGTATGAGTGATCAACAATACGTATGTATTATGCAGCTCGACTTCTCGCGTCACTTACAAAATTCGATCGACGCACGTATAAACAACTCTTAGTTTGTGACAGCTTTATCATAGCGCTTGTTATGCTCGTTCTGCTAAGAACGTCATTAAATGCGTATAAGGGAGCAATCTACGACGGTTGGCTTAATTCTTCGCCGCGTCTAGCAGGCGCCTCGAGATCTGCAGGCCACGATGCGCATGCCACTGTCCTCGATCTTGTACCGTGGATGTTACGGACATTTGGTCTGTTGTGTTTTCTTTCCTATGCTGTATTTACGCATGTAAAGTTTTTGTATTATTCTATATTTTTTAATGTCGTTGAGCTGTCATTTTATTTCATTGCCTCTGTGTTTAATTAGTGTGATATTAATGTTTTGTTCTATTCTGTAATAATATGTATAAATTTGTGCCGCCCACTTCTCAGCCCTCCTATTGGGGTCTGTAAGGTATTTTGAATGAATAAATTGATGTTTTGTGCTTACATATCCTAAATAACTTCATATTCGATTATACAAGCAGGATTTGTAAGTAGAAGTGTCATGAACTGAGCTCTCATATCAAAAGAAACTGCAACCCCACTGCGCGGCATTCTATAGATTTATATTATCATCATAAATAGCGCAAGTATTCCGTAGAATCTCGGCTGCTGGTCAACTTCTTCAATTCGGAAGGCGTTTCACAGGTAGTAATTCTTAGTTTGGAAGGAGTGTTCCAGTGCAGGCCCTTTTAAATCTTGCTACACGGTCACACGCTGGCGGAATTGTGTAAGCCGTGCGGTTAAGGGAAGAATAACTTACAAGGCCTATTGTAGGGCGCTCACTTTTTTATTATTTTATGACCTTAAAGCGGGTGCTTGGCGTATGATTTACTTTTTAAGCAGGGCTCATTGTAAATTTTTTTTCGCTTTTCGAAATGTTTCTTTTATAGAACTCCTAGGGACCGCCACTAGAACAGAGTAAGCACCACCGTATCTTCCCTCGTAAAAGTTACTTGGCCACATGCGTCGGATGTTTCGTTTCCATAATATCAGATTTCAAAAGATGCTGACGAGAATTGATACGAAGGAACAACGCAGCTAGAGTTACTTTGCGGCCATCTGTTTCGGATAAAACGCTCGCTCCACAAGTGGTCCTTAAAACACATCACTAACGAGTTGCTGCTGTGTATCCGTATACGTGCCTGCTTAATGAGTTCCATCTTTTTGTGAGCCTGTGTTTTCACTTGTATACTTTTATTGTTCTCCTTTCATCGCTTTTTACTTTCTTCTCTCTGCCATGCATTCTGACATGAAAATGTTTTCATTTCACACAATTTTCGCCTAATCCTTTCATTATATCTCTTTATTGATTGCTGTTCCTCCGCCTGTGTTAATTTTATATTCCTCGCTAAGTCTTGTTTTAGCGGAGGTTATTCTTTGACCTCCTTTTTTCTGCTCTCTCTATCTCCTGATATATATATATATATATATATATATATATATATATATATATATATATATATATATATATATATATGTATATATAGTAGTGAAAAATGAAGACCAACGTGTGAAACAATTTATTGACGTTTCGGCTGAAACGTCAATAAATTGTTTCACACGTTGGTCTTCATCTTTCACTACTATTGACCGTGGACAAGATTTGATTTCATTTTGGTGTATACGTATATATATATATATATATATATATATATATATATATATACAGCGACATTTAGATGAAGACGGCAATTGTGACTATCAGAACCGAGAACTATCGTGATACATCTCGGAGCAACTTGTGCAACAAAGAAAAATGATAACGTCCTGTCTCGCGACATCGAGTAACTATGATTTGAAAATCGTACCGTGCGCTAGGTGATCAGGCCCGTGCTAACGGCTGTTGTGAGAGCAACAAATGAAGTTATAAATGGTTCACAGCAATATATATCGTTCACTGCTTTCTTTGAATCATCCTTTAATGATTTGATTTCTCTCTTCCTTTTTCCACTTTATTCCTCGACTCTTTCTTTTTCCACTTTTTTTTATTTGTGTTGTTTCCAACTTTATTTTCTAATAGTGTTTTCTCCTTTACTAATTTCTACCAAAAAGCCTCTGAGTACTGAGAACGAGAGAATTTGTTCTACTGCCTTGGGTTTTAATCTCTTTCATCTAGGGGAGTTCTAGCTCTGTCACTAAAGCGCAGGCAAACTATCAGAGTGTAGCAGCACGGTAGATACTTGCCGCAAACAAAGCCAAATTGCGTTCCTTTCGCACCCACTTCCACCACATGCCATTGTGAAAGTCGAGTTCTCGTGTGCCGTTTCATCTTGCAGTTTTTTCAAAGTTGTCTTCGAACGAAGTGTTGATGTTCTCGTTGAGATAACATTGACATAGTATTCAGTCCAGCACTTTTGTTGAGCGCAACTTATCGTTTGGGCCAGGGACGTCTTGTATGAAGGCATAATGAGACGGTCGCCTTCTCCACCTTCTCCAGCGGGCTTCCTGATCATAGCCTAGATGAGGTTATTCATCACCGCCGAGTGGTAAATCCAGAGGTTGTTCGGCATACACGTGGGTTTTAATGCGAAATTGCATTTAACGGGTACATTTTCAACGCCGATTGTCCGTCACGGTTTCGTCCAGCAAGGCTACAGGGAATCCATAGGTGCACGAATGACGCTCCGAGGAGCTTTAAAAGTTCTACTGTTGTTGCATTAGATCACAAAAGTTCATGAAGTGACGGGGTACTGACTGCAAATGATTTTTTATATTTACTGTCTATAAAAAATGACGATGCGAAGGCATTGTTTTGCATAGGAATTAAAGTTTTAGACTCGGATTGTTGGTATAGATTGTTAGCCTCGAAGAGTTCCAGCTCGTGCGACCCCGTGGCAATAATTTTCACTACCGCGCTATATGACGCCATAGTTGTCCACATCGCTCGGAACATCACCTTTCGGTGAACTTCACTCTCCAGGCATGACATAGAGGGCTCACAAAGGCGTTTGGTTTCTTCAACATTCCGCAAGAGACGCGGTATTGCTGGGGACGACCAACGACAAAGTACTGGGCAGAGTTGCTGTGGTGACGCATGGGATGCTATCTGAATGGTCGAACGCAGCTTTCCCGTTGTGACTGACTCTTGGCCGAGTGAGGGAGTAAGTAAGTTAGTGAGTGAGTGAGTTTAGTAAGCAAGTAAGTGTGTGTGTGTGTGTTTGTTTGTTGTAATGTTATATGTCCTTTTATCATTATATTTACGGCTGGGACACCAGCCTGGAGTACACCCGCTCCAATGTAAATTCACAAGTCAATAATCACCGTGGCCAAAAATCTGGTATCTCTGAACCAACGAACGCCTGTGCAATGCTTGGTCAAAATGCTGTACTATGCTATGCAGGTGCTCGTGCTTGAACAAACATTTTCCTTTTAGATACCTCATTTGCCAATTGCCTTTTGAGTTGATAAGACGGTAGGACCTCACCTAATGGCGTCATAATCGGCGGCACCTTCCACGAGTACTGCTGCCGACCGCAGAAAACGCAATCGCCTTTGTGTAAGAAAACGAAATATGCGTCAGCACGCGCGTTGTCCTGCAGTTAAACGATCTACGTGCAGCACCGATTCAACAGCTAATTTCTATGAACACGTTATTGCTGCTGTGCACAGAGCGCCCGCCCTGGGTTCCGCCCTGAACGCGGTCAATGTCATGTTCGTTAAACGGGGGAAAATGCGTGTTACCTATGCCTAACTTGCTCTCTTTGGGCAGTATAAAAGTCTCCATGGCTTGGAACAGCTATCCTTCCCAAGCACCTCCAGCGGCAGTGAGGATAGCGATGAGCCACTCTGGCCTACCGCGCTCCTGACAGCGCCACTACCGCGCCACTACCGCACCACTGACGCGGCAGGTCATTTTGCTGCTTTCCAGCATTAGGCTCAAAATGGCGCGGTCAAGGCGACCTCAGTACGGACATTTGAACGCGTGGTTGCTGATCACGATAACAGATCGTGGCGTGAGCTATGCTGTGACACCTAATGAAGGTAATGACAACTAATGCTTACTACTGCTGCCACCACTTCTGCCGACAGGGCCCTACCTTACCCGGAGGTGCTACCAGACAGCAAATGGTGGCTTCTATTTGCAGTGAACGTTGCTAACTTATTATGCGGGCTTATATGAGGCGGACATTAATGTTGTCCCCCCTGCTACCTTTCTCGCCACCAATTACTTCGAAGGTTTGCACCTATAGAAGATTCTTTGCCCTCTTACACCCTACAGTCGCGAGAGTATATTTGGGCAGAGTCTGGGGATAAAGAGTATCCTGAATATTATACGTACAGACGGCAATCATCAATGGCGTGCAGCGATATACTTCATGCGCCCCAGCATGGCTAGACCTTGAAAGCCTTCCACGTTAGTAGAGGATGGACATTATGACAAAGAATTTCTATTGTTCGGGGTGTCTAAGAGCCCAGCCTTGTTCGTGCTTTATGTTTCCCTTATACCCTGTACCAGTAGGGAGTTTCAAGCATATATCAGCAGTAACACAGCTGATGTGTACATACGTTTCTCTCGATGCGATCCAACCATGCGACCCAACAAAAAGGTGTGCTCTGAATATCAATTTTGAAATGGATCATGCCATGGTCATCCAATGTATTAGTCTTGTAGTATGTCAGATAACGCTGACCCTTATTATTTTATATTGTCACGTAATGGTGACGAGGTCGACGACACAAATGAAGGAGGTCGATGATTGCACTAAAGAAACCTTTTATTTGGGCTGACTTGCACCCGCAAAAGAACTAAGCAACTCGGCGGCGGCGATAGCAACAAACGCGCTCGTCGGTCGTCGAACAAAGAGCGCTCGTCACACTCGGCAACGCTCAATTTCAAGGCTGCACAGAACAATCTAGATAACGTCGCAAACAGCTACCAGCACGGGCTGGAACATTGTGGAAAGACACCCAAGTGGCCGGAACCTTCGAGACAGATCTCGGTGCATCTTGCGCTACAACAAAACTGATAAAGGTATGACTCGCGACATCGAGCATTAACAAACAAAGATTACGGAACTGATACGCGGTCCAGAATCAGAGTGATAAGCCTGTATGCCGGCGGCTGTTAAAAAACAACAAATACTGTTTTGAAGGTTTCGCGGCATTACTACCCCCTTAAAAAAACATCGCCTCGATGTGAACAGAGAAACTTAAACATAAACACTGCAAAGTTTAAACACCACAGATTCTTTAACGCGCGTAATATGGCTTCAGTCGCACAACATGTACAATTTCTGGGCGTGCGCGTCGCCGTTGTGATGCTGACGTTCCATCGGGAATGACTTCATAGTCCAGTGGTCCGACGCGGCGAAGGATTTTGTACGGCCCAAAGTATCGACGAAACAACTTTTCACTTAATCCGCGACGGCGAATTGGTGTCCAAACCCACACTTGGTCTCCTGGATTGTACTCTGCGTGGCGTCGTCGTAAATTGTATCGTCTGCTGTCGGTGCGCTGTTGGTCCTTAATACGCAGCCGTGCGAGTCGTCGGGCTTCCTCTGCACGCTGCAGGTAGGCGGCGACGTCAAGGTTGTCCTCGTTGGTTACGTGCGGCAGCATTGCGTCGAGCGTCGTCGTGGGCTCCCTGCCATACACAAGGTTAAACGGGGTCGCTCTGGTCGTCTCCTGGACTGCCGTGTTATACGCGAAAATCACGTACGGCAATATGGCGTCCCAGGTCTTGTGTTCAGCGTCGACGTACATAGCGATCATGTCCGCGATCGTTTTGTTCAGGCGCTCCGTAAGGCCATTGGTCTGGGGATGGTACGCACTTGTTCGTCGATGGCTTGTGTGACTGTATTCCAGGATGGCTTGCGTCAACTCTGCCGTAAACGCCGTTCCCCTGTCCGTGATGAGCACTTCTGGGGCGCCGTGTCGCAAGATAATTTGGTCGGCAAAAAATTTGGCGACTTCTGCCGCGGTACCATCTGGTAGTGCTCTTGCTTCGGCGTAACGGGTAAGGTAGTCAGTGGCCACGATGATCCACTTGTTACCCATAGACGAAGATGGAAAGGGGCCGAGGAGATCCATCGCAATTTGTTGAAAGGGCAGGATTGGGGGCGGAATCGGGTTTAGTAGTCCTGCTGGTCTGATCGGCGGCGTCTTGCGTCGTTGGCACTCACGACACGTCTTCACGTAGTGGAAAACTTCGGCAGGCAGTCGCGGCCAGTAATACTTCTCCTGGATTCGACGCAACGTGCGCGCAAATCCGAGGTGGCCTGCTGTGGGCTCGTCGTGCAACGCCTGCAGAATTTCTTGCCGAAGGGTTTTAGGCACTACGAGAAGCTGCGCGGTCTTGTTGGGTGCAAAGTTCTTCTTCACGAGGAGGCCATTGCTTAACGTGAAGGATGATAAATGTCGCCTGAACACACTAGGAGGGGAAGCGGTCTTTCCTTCCAAGTAATCGGCTAGCGCTTTCAGCTCAGGGTCTGATCGCCGTTGTTGTGCGAAACTGCTGGCGCTTACCGGTCCCAAAAAGGCGTCATCGTCAACGTCCTTCGGGGGAGAATCGACGGGAGCGCGGGATAAGCAGTCTGCGTCGGAATGCTTCCGGCCCGACTTATAGACTACAGTCATGTCAAATTCTTGAAGTCGTAGGCTCCATCTGGCAAGGCGGCCGGAAGGATCTTTCAAATTAGCCAGCCAGCAGAGCGCGTGATGGCCGCTTACCACCTTGAATGGTCGGCCATATTGTGTTTATATGTTCGGTCTTTTTTTGACGGGGGGGGGGGGGGGGGGCAGGGAGAGGGATGAAAGGTTTACTTGACTGATGCGTGGCGTGGACGAAACGAGTCTGCAACAAACCACAAAGAAACCTATTCATGCAACGCTAGTTGCTGTTACAGGAGCCAGAGAAGCGGCGAGTGAGGCATCGGCATGTACAGCAAATAAACTGTTACAGAGTGCTATTTGCAGGCATTAAGTAGAGACGGAAAGTGTGCCGTCACAGAAACAGAAACACCGATGGTATGGTTGCATGGGTTGCGCACTGGCGCGCACCACAGGCAGAAACGTGGTATTCACAAATTGTGCATAGCTCAAAGCACGAGAAAGCTTTTGCCTTCATACATGTACGCTGAATACCTGTCGCCGTGACATTTTAGTGCCAGTATGCTCGTAAAAATCCGTATTTACTCTAGAAAAACTCAGCAGTTGTACATTTTCTGTGTGCGCAGAAATTTTCTAGTCGTTCTATTGTACTTGTTCTACTTGTTCTATTGTAAAATGCCGTCTCCACTTTAAAACAACTGGTATAAGATGTATTCTTTTGATGTTATTAAGAAAATCACTTCTCGAGGATTTTAAAACAACAGATATAATCATAAGATGCCAAATGAAGTGTGCCGAAAACCTTTTCGAGCTTACAAATATACGTAAAGGATAAGTTGCTACTGTTCCGCTCAATATAGTTGACATAAAAATAATTCATTTTAGAAGAAACTAAACGCATGTAACGTAAAAGAACTTCACAAAGATAAACTGAGCAAGCCGCGTAGACTAGTAACTTTGCACATTATGTCTAGTTCCTTTAAAATTCCAGGGTTTCTGCGCTTTCACCAGGGATGGAAACATAGCCGGTGAGAAATAGAACTGCAACCAGCTACCTCAAGAAATATTTGATATCTTTTCGTGCTGTGGTTTCGCAAATAGTTGACAAACGTATTATGTTTTTGCTGAAAATCACAGCAGACGTGGAAAGGTTTAGCTTAACCTTTTTTACGGTGCGTGCATTCTTGCGTGCATGGTGTGTGTGTGTGTGTGTGTGTGTGTGTGTGTGTGTGTGTGTGTGTGTGTGTGTGTGTGTGTGTGTGTGTGTGTGTGTGTGTGTGTGTGTGTGTGTGTGTGTGTGTGTGTGTGTGTGTGTGTGTGTGTGTGTGTTTGTGTGTGTGTGTGTGTGTGTGCGTGCGTGCGTGCGTGCGTGTTTGTGTTTGTGTGTTTGTGTGTGTGTGTGTGTGTGTGTGTGTGTGTGTGTGTGTGTGTGTGTGTGTGTGTGTGTGTGTGTGTGTGTGTGTGTGTGTGTGTGTGTGTGTGTGTGTGTGTGTGTGTGTGTGTGTGTGTGTGTGTGTGTGTGTGTGTGTGTGTGTGTGTGTGTGTGTGTGTGTGTGTGTGTGTGTGTGTGTGTGTGTGTGTGTGTGCGTGTGTGTGCTTACTTGCGCGCTTGTGTATATGGCAACAATATTCAAGACTTAGTACGCATAAAGCTTGGAAGTGAGGTCCGAAACCATATTGAAACGATGAAGAACCGCGACGATTGGCAGGCTTCTCCTTAAAGCAGCTAGTAAATGAGAAAACATAGGTCATGCTAGGAAACCACAGGAGCGCAAAAAGGTACACGTACGTAGAGGACGTAGAGAGCAACCGGACAAACGCTAAGAACACTCAACAAGTTTTATTTGGAGAACAACATCCATTAGCATCGCTTAGTCATGTGCCATAGCGCCACCGGCCGCGGCCAGTTCCGTTTCCATTTTCCGCTGCTCACACTCAGTACGTTTTTGCCATGCCGCCAAACAATGGCTGGCGGCCTTTACTTTTATATTTTCTTTTCTCCTTGCTTCCAGCAAGGGTTCACACGTTGGAGACATATCTGCAATGCTATTTACGCCTCATGCGAACGCCTTCGCCACGGCATGCGCGGCGGTGAAGCTTAGATCAAACGCAATATTATTCCGCAATTGTGCGATCTTTTTTTATTGGTGTCGAAATTTTCGCTTTATTACGCTCTGCGAAGAAGGTCTAGGAATTTACACGCCTAAACTGATGTGACGTCTGAATCCAATAGGTAAAACATATTCAAATCTTTTCTGGTGAGATACGAAAGAGTACAGGCTACTCTAAATCGAACAAAGCCCAGTAGGAAAGCCCACTGGGATGTTATAGAGGCGGCCGTGCTTTACCAAGGCAGAAATGTCTGTAGGAATGAAGGAAATTACAGCCATAGAAGGTGAAACCCGCGCAGTGCTCCTTGGAGTCGACACATGACGCACAAGAAGCTGTGGGCGAAGGCATCGGAACATTGAAATTTTGCTTGTTTTGGTTTTTTTGTGTTAAAGTCATAACACAGCTCCTTTTAATTTGAGTCAAAGCCTGGACGTCGCTTTGGCATTCAGCGCAAATTACGTCGACGTTTTAAGGATTCAATTTAGGTTCCAGCAGTTTCAAAATTTGTGAACTCTGAAAGTCGTCGGATAATGATATAAAGGATGCAGCTTGTCTTAGAGGAGATCAATAAGCGCTGTATTGAAGGCTTGAAGGCGTGTGCCGTAGTAACCGCAGATCCGGACCATGAAAAAGAAATAACAAGAAGAATAAGATTGGGATGGAGCGCATTTGGCAAGCACTCGCAGATTATGGCTAGCAGCTTACCGGTATCGTTCAAGAAGAAAATATACAACAGTTGCATCTTACCTGTACTCACCTATGGGGCTGAAACGTGGAGGCTAACCAAGAGGGTTTTACTTAGGTTGAGGAGGGCTATGGAACGAAAAATGGTAGGGGTAACATTAAGAGATAGGAAGCGTGCAGAGTGGGTCAGAGAAATAACTCAAGTTACTGACATTCTAGTGGAAATCGGAAGAATAAATTGGCATGGGCAGGACATGCTGTGCGAAGAGAAGATAACCGATGGTCGGTTAGGGTAACAAACTGGATTCCAAGGGAAGGAAAGCATAGCAGGGGGCGGCAGAAAGTTAGGGGGGCCGATAAGGTCAAGAAGTTCGCAGGAGTAAAGTGGATGCAGCTAGCACGGAACCGGGCTAGGTGGATAAATATGGGAAGCCCTTCGCCCTGCAGTGGGTATAGTCAGGCTGATGATGATGATGATGATGCTATGGGCGATTAACAAAGCATTAAGCCAGTGCTATTCAATAATAGCCTAATACCGAGCGCTTAAAGGCGACAAATATATACAAGTATCAGAAGGCTGAACATGCTACGGAGAGGAACTGTCCTTCTTATTCGATGTCTGAATGCATTTTTTAACATAAAGAAACATTTAGTTTCAGTGCAGTTTTGCAGAAACAATGGATTCAGAAAGTCGCCCATAACCCGAGTCTACCATGAGCTCTAGAACAGAATGAGAAACAACCTACTTAAGTTTTTGGAGAGATGGAGTAACAATGAAATAGTTTCCAACATGAACGAAAAATCTTTTTTTCCTCTTGTTCTCAGTAGCAAAAGGCAGGAACACATTGAGTCTTTACGAATAATAAAGCAAGGCACAATTGTTTGCCCTACTTAAATAGAGGAAAATTACTCAACACTAAAATATTATTTGCCAATGCGATCGTTTTATAGCCAACATTTCAGTTTACCATATTGAAAAAAGATTTCTGTGTCTGTTTAAATCTCATTTCACAAACCCGTACTGTTGCTGTGTATTCGGGCCATCTATAGAATATACTGAACGGGTAATCGCTTGTGGAAACAAGGTTAAAGGCAGCCTTTCTACCAATATTTTTGTGACTGTAAAAATAAAACTTCCCGTGTTTCCGTCTTTAATTCCGCGAGTGATTAGACGGAGGTGTTGAAATAGAGGCCCCCTTTTCTGACAACACGCCACGCGACCACCTCGGAGTTCGTCGCACCAGCACTGCTACGGACGCAGCGACGTGGTGACGCATGTCGGCGGCGACGGCAGCATCTACACAATTTTATTTCGGTGGGCACAGGGTCGCTAAATAGGTCGTTGAAGAGAGAACCCGCCTATGTTCGTAAAAAATTATAGGGGCCCCTGCTTGTCAGCGCGAGGAGAGAGCGTGTCATCCCGCACTTGGAGGTGGGCGGTCAGTGCAATTCACAAACCACGGAGTGCTCCCGCGCGAAGGACCTGCGTGGGTGGCGTATAGTTTTCGACACTTTCGCAGCAACCAAACCTCCTTTCCGGGCCACCATGTCTGTCACCCCCTAGGTTTAGTCACCATCATGACGGAAGGGTGGAAAGTGAGTGCTAAAAGGGAATCTCTCGCTGGCGGTTCCCGAAATGAGTGCGTGTGATAAATTCGAGGGTAAATGAACTTGACAAAATGGACTAACTTCTTCAAGTAGGGACTTTGGAAAAAAAATCAAAAAGGGAGACCGAACGCTTGCTTGTGGGTGTCTTCTCTGATATCTCTGATATCAACATGTGAATAAACCATGGTGGGATAGACTCCAATAGAATTATGGTTACAAGATTCGGTGAGGGCTTGGCCTTTGTTCCCTTAGCTTTTACCTGCTTTTCAATAATTACGTTTAAAAAAGGGGTATAAATTCGGTTGATCCTCAGGACGTTGTCACCTGAAATTATGGGACGATAAGCTTTCTTAATGGAAGCAATTATAGCATTTCGGTTAACCATGAATTTGAAAGCGGTTTTTGAAAATTTGAAATTTGAAAAAGTCGGTTTTGGTGGAGTTGGCTCAAAGTTTGTGTTTGGACGTTCAGGACCAAAGCATAAAGCCACCTACCATCGATGCTATTGAGACACTTGAGGCAGACGCGAATCAGCTCTCGGAAGGCCCAAACCTAACAGCAACTTTCCTAGATTCAATGCTAAACGTGCTAACGATAATAAAGAATGAATATCCTACATCGCCCTTCTTTCCGTCGGGTGATTTTAATTACCGGCCAATCAACACGCCTTCGGCCCCTATCCTAAGTTGATCATCATCATCAAAAGAACAGAAAATGTGTTTAGGACTTTCTCTTGAATTCAACCTTCAATAAATGATCACCAGTTTCACCAGAGGACCCTTTGCTCACCCTTTGCTCACAACTCCCCCGGAGGTTGTAAAATCTGTAACGGTCCTTCCTGAATTAAGCAATCATGAACGCATCCACATCTGCATGTCGCTTCAGTTAAAATTAATGACATCTTAAACAAGAAAAAATTACAGGAGTTCAACGCTGCTGAACCAAATATTGAGCGGAAGCAATAGCTGCGGGTGACAGAGCGTTCTTCCTCTTCTCTTTTTTTTCTTCCTCAGCCCACTCATAAAGCCCCGTTTTAAGCAAGCCGTATGACCGTGCTTTAGCGACCTCTAAGGAAAACGTGAATGCCAGGGTCCTAGCAGGCTGATTCTGATATAACCGTCACATGTGAAACAAGAGACCAAAGTTGGCAGCTCCTGCTAACTAAGCCGCGGCTCCGACCGCGGCAAGCAGATCGCCTGAGTTCAGAGCCCCTCTCTCGCTTTTGTGTCACGTGGGGTGTGACGTCACAGCGTCACGTGGGTCCCACGTGGCTACCGCCGCGCTACGCCGACCGCTTGAGTTGGTAACCCAGCTCTCACCCTAGTTTCACGTGGGGTGTGACGTCACAGTATCACGTGGGTAAGACGTACGTGGCTACCGCCGCACTACGCTGAAGGCTCAAAAACTGGAGCAGTATTGCTTTCGCAATAAATATAAATAAGGATTACGCAACAACTTATATTGAGCTATTACCAACGTTCTAACCTAACGTTTTCTAAGATTTGTGTTGCTGTAATCTACACCGCACATCGAGCGAAACCTGGAAGCTGTTGAAACGTACCCTGCTGAAACTGTAAAAAAAGCACTTCCGTCTTTGCTTATAAAATCAGATTGCCACAATCAATTATTCAAAAAACCCGTAAACTCTTTTCGGTACAAAGAAGCGCATGTAGCGCTAAGCAAAACACAACAATAATCACTCAGTATGGGAAACGTATCGCATATGCGCCTTACAGCACCCCGCAGAACTTAAACATGCTAAAGTAAACATTTACCTACAATATTTATTGAGGACCCTTCGATCTAAACTGATCAATATCTAGCGCATACTGTCTCGAAAACCACAAGGTCGCATAGTACGGCTCCTGGTTCCCGAGGGCGACCATATCAAAAGCGATGTGTGCGCCGCTGTTCTCAGTAATTACTTTAGATGCGATTTCTCTGCTGCTTATCTTCAAAGTAGTGAACGCAATCCCTAAATCGCGCACCCAGAAATGCCCCAAAAAAGAAAATAATTTGGTAGGTATATCTCAGTAATTTATTTAAGTTATCAAAGTCACCTGGCAGCAATATAATCGATAGCAAACTTTTGAAAAATACTGTCCCTTTATTCACTCAGATATATCTAATTTTCACGTGGTTTTTAGAAACCAAATTCGTCCCCGACGACTGGAAAATGACTGAAATCACACTAGAATTTGAGGCCAGTCACTGCGTGCGCTCTGACAACTATCGTCCCATCTCTCCGCCTAAAATACTTAACATACGTCAATTTAAGGCGACAGCCTGTGCATCGGCTTAAAGTGACCGCCGAACATGACCGTAGGACGCGTCATCAGGAAATGTCGCCGTATGAAGACCGATTAAAGGCAGACTAAAGAAAGAAATATGATGGATAGGGACAGTTATTACTCACGGTTATAATAGAAAGTGGTAATGTTATAAGACCGTCGTTAATAATGACTACTAATGACTTGTAATAACCCATATTCTAAAGATGCCTTGTAACGACTACAACTGGTTAGAAATGACTAAAATGTTTCATAATCAGAAGTAGTGACAAACATCACCTACTAAACACTTGTAATGACCAGTGTGTCTAAAAACGACTTGTAATCACAATATGTCTAGCAACAACTTGTCACAACTAAAACTGATTAAATTGACTGAAATGCTTAATAAGGAATTCCAATAACTAAACTACTACTAATGACTTGATATTACAAATAAGTATAGCGACGACTTTTAAAGACTAAAACTGATAAAAAATGACTAAATAGGCTTACTTATAAGAAATAATCACTAAATTGACCACTAATACTAAGTTTGCACCGCTCACCTATAAAAAGATATCTTAAGAGACCCTGTAAGTGTTTTCCAATCCAATGACCTACAAAGCAACTAATAATTATTTCTTGGCGAATCAGCACCGCTTTAGGAATCACCTCTCATGTGAAGCACAGCTCGGTTAATCGATGAATGACATACTATAGTACTTAGATCTGTTTGCCAAGGTCTATACCATGTTTGTAGAATTTTCAAAAGCATTTGATTGTGCCTTAGATAACAATTTTTATTTTGTCATCGCCTGGCATTCTAGCAAACTACCTTACATGACTGGAATATTTGTTAAAAGGACGCAAGAAGTTCACCCTTCGATAACTGTAACGCCGCTCTTAAGAACTTGACATATGGCGTACCGCAGGGCACCGACACATCACATCTCTTGACCTACCGATTGACATAAAATCCTCAGTGCGTTTATTTACAGATGACTGCCTTATTTTCAGTCCTATCAGCAGCGCTAATGACTTCACTTCTCTCCAACCGGGGCTGACATGTCGATTGTAACATGGTGCGATAAATGGCACAACTCTCCAAAAAAAAGCTAATTCATATTATTTTCCTGCAAGCACACCGTAATTGTCAACGCATACAACATTAAAGCAGTGACCTTTAGTAATACGTTACCCAACAAATACCTAGAAGTGTTCATTACGTCATTATTACCATAGTCAGCCCGCATTAAAAGCATATGTTCTAAAGCTTCGTGCACACATATATTTCTTAGGCACAATTTGAAATCTGCATGACCTTATATAAAAAATTTAACATAAATAACATTCTTGCGCCCGATATTAGAATAACCTTTACCTGTCTAACATCCTTCAAAAGCATAACACACTTCCGGTCTTGAAGCTATCGAAAACCGCGCCACCCATTTCATCAAATCGGAATACTCAAGGAATGCGAGCGTCACATTACTAAAACGGTCCCTTACTCTTTACTCTTTTTACTCTTGCTTGCCTAAAATGTACGAAACTGGGTGGAAGAAGAGCCAGATACTACGGTCGTTATTAAACATCACAGCTGGAAAGTTTGTCTCGCGTCTTGCACAGACAAAAAAAAAGCTGGAAGAAAACTACCAGAATAGGAATGAGGCTGGGTGAATAAGACAGCCTTTAAATATATTGTAACAGTACTGAAGAAGACGAAGTTTAGAAGACAAGTGAAGGAGAAAGACGTTAAAAAAAGGACTCTCGTGCCGGACGCGCTGCCGTTGACCAGCTGAGCTCCCGACCCTATCGTCTTGTTCAGCGCTCCGATGTCTTACCCCCTTCGTAACAAATTGGTGGAGGTGCTGGGTACGACTACCCTCAAGACGCATCCTCAATCGCTGGAGCTTCGTCGGAGCCGTCGCCTCGCTGGTCTCCCACCCTTTCCAACAAGAATGCAGCAGACTACTGAGCAGCCCCGAACATCAACACGGGATCATCTACCCCCGTCTCGCGATGCGCCGCCGACCACCACGAATGCGACGCTACCGTTTCGCGAGCCTCGTTTCTTTGCCGGCCAAGCAGGGGAAGATGTTGATGACTGGCTCACTCATTATGAACGTGTGAGCCGCTATAACCGCTGGGATTCAGTGGCTAAACTAGCCAATGTAGTCTTTTTTTTTTGACGCAAACTGCCTTGATGTGGTATGAGAACCACGAGGACTCCCTGACAACTTGGGAAAGTTTTGTCGAAGCTATCAAGGAATGTTTCGGCGACCTAGCTGCAAAGAAGAAACAGGCAGAGCAGACACTTGCTCAGGGGGCCCAGGCAGCCGGAGAAACTTGCATCACCTACATAGAGGCCATACTCAAGTTGTGCAAGACCGTCGACAGCAGGATGCCTGAAGATGATAAGGTAGGCCATCTGCTCAAGGGCATTGCGGAAGATGTCTACCACTTCCTCATTGCCAAGGAAAACTTGAGTTCGGTCTCTGACGTTATCCGGCACTGCCGAACATTCGAGGCCCTAAAGACTCGCCGTATTACACCGAAATTTGGACGGCTCGCAAATGTGACTACAGTGGCTAGCATTGAAGAATCGCCATCTCAAAGCCTCCTGTGCGCGATCCGTGAGATTGTTCGAGATGAGACGTCACGACGTGAGCAGCTTGTCCGGCCAAATGGCTTCGGAGGGGACGTATATGCTCGTCCAACTTATGGGGGTGCGTGCCCGCCGATGTCCACGAATGTCACCGACTTTGTCTGCCGCGAAGACCTATACACTCCGCGACCAAGGCCTGAAGAGAATTTCCAACAATTATCTTGCCATCAGCGTAGAGATCCTCGCTCTTACTCCAGTCGTACATCGCGCCGACCGCCGGACAACTACATCGTCCCGGAACCACCATCCGGATATTCGTCGCGGCCTACCATGCAGGAACCAGCTGACACGCCACTTTTTGAGCGACCTCTTCCGGTGTGCTACCGGTGTGGGGCCGCGGGTCACATTTCCCGCTACTGCAATCGGCGCACATCGTTCCGGAATCCCCCGACGGCACCGAACCGACGCATCGTCCAGCCCTACATCGACAACTATCGGCCAGAACATCCTTCCCGGAGGGGCCGTTTTCAAAACGAAGGGCACCGCAGCCATTCGCCAGCGTCTGACCGTACTGTGACACCACCTCCGTCATTTCGTGTGCGCCGCTCCCCGTCTCCACGGCGCCGATCTCCACCACCAACGCAGGAAAACTAGCCAGCGCGGCCAATGGAGGTGAGGTCGCTGGACAATGTGCGCTGCTACCTATTATTCCTCCGTCTGTGTTCATGTTAAAGAACAAGGTCAATGTGATTGTTGATGGTTTGCCAACGATGGCGTTGGTAGACACTGGTGCTACAGTTTCAGTGATGAGTTTAAATTTTAAGAACCTTTTGAAGAACAAAGTTATGTTTGTTTGGGACAAAACTGCAAATTTTTATGTAGTAAGTGGAGAGTTATTGTATCCGGTTGGGGTATGCAGCGTTAAAGTTTCCTTGGGGGGCACGGTATTTCCGGCGGAGTTTGCAGTACTGCACCGATCTACGCACGACGTAATCTTGGGAATTGACTTCCTGCGTATGTGCGGCGCTACAGTTGACTATCGAACGGGAGAGCTAAGTGTTAGTGGTTCTCTTCCTCGTGAACTTTTGGAAGAGACATCAAATTATGAAGACGTTTTGTGTGTGTGTGATGAAGTCGTCATACCGCCACATTCAGCAGTGTGTGTCCAGGTGTCCTGCTCCCGTCATATTAACGACTCTTTTGAGGCTACTGTGGCGCCTCTTAATTTACAGTGCGTAAAGAAAAATGCGTTAGTGCCGCATTGTTTGGTTCGCGTGAAAGAGGGCCGTACCGGACTGTGGACTATAAATTGCTCATCGGAACCAGTTGTTTTTCCAGCGGGTTCCAAACTAGCTTCATGTAGCGCAACTCTCCCGAATTGTGTAGCTGTCGTTACTCCTGACCTAGACAACCCCGCTAGTAACTCACCTGCTGACGAAAAGCTTCTTCCGATGATCAGTGCATCGTTGAACACCTCACAACGACAGATATTGAAGAACCTCTTGTCCCAGCACCTATCCGTCTTTGATTTCACGCAGTCCGACGGCTCGCAACGTTTTCCCCTGTCGCGCGCACGCCACAGGATTGACACGGGATCTGCCCATCCGATCCGTCAAAAGCCATACCGTGTGTCACCATCAGAGCGTAAGATCACCGAGCAATTCCAAGACATATTGAACAGGGGCGTAATACAGGAATCCTCAAGTCCTTGGGCTGCTCCCGTGATATTGGTGAAGAAAAAAGACGGAACATGGAGGTTCTGCATTGACTATCGTCGCCTCAACTCCATCACTAAAAAGGATGTGTATCCTCTCCCACGCATCGACGATGCCATAGATTGCCTTTTCTCCGCGTCTTATTTCTCTTCAGTTGATTTGCGATCGGGTTATTGGCAGATCCCGATGGACCCTGCTGACAAGGAAAAAACTGCATTTGTTACGCCGGACGGCCTATTTGAATTTAACGTGATGCCCTTCGGCCTATGCAATGCGCCGGCCACATTTGAAAGATTTATGGACACAATACTTCGTGGCCTCAAGTGGGAAATCTGCATGTGCTATTTAGACGATGTTGTTATTTTTGGCCGGACTTTTACTGAACATAACACGCGACTCGCTGTTGTGTTAGATTGCCTACAGAAGGCTGGCCTTGTCCTGAATTCCAAAAAGTGCCGTTTTGGTGAACGTCAAGCGCTGGTACTAGAACATCTCGTCAAAAAGGACGTCCCTTTCGACTGGACCTCAGATTGCGACGCGTCTTTCCGCCAACTAAAGTTTCTGCTTACGTCACATCCCATACTACGGCACTTCAACCCCTCCGCTCCGACTGAAGTCCACACTGAAGTCCACACATGCAAGTGGGATTGGTGTTGGCGCTGTGCTTCTGCAACGTTCGACAACAGGCGAGCATGTAATTGCGTATGCAAGCCGTTCCCTCAGCAAACCTGAGCGTAACTACACTGTTACGGAGCAGGAGTGTCTCGCTGTAGTTTTAGCTGTTCAGCGGTTTCGGTGCTACCTATATGGACGCCATTTCACGGTTGTGACGGACCATCATTCCCTGTGTTGGCTTGTCAACCTTCGTGATCCATCTGGTCATCTGGCACGCTGGGCCCTTCGACTGCAAGAGTACGACTTCACTGTTTCGTACAAGAGTGGCCGCAAACACGCCGATGCAGACTGTCTTTCACGTCTTCCTCTTCCTACGACCGAATGTGACTCTGGTGATTTCGATCATTACATCGCCTCCGTCGTGCCCGAGTTTCCCGACGCCTCGGCTTTGCGGACTGCGCAAGAGACCGATATAACCCTCGAGCCCCTCCTTGCGGAGGCGCGAGATTCCACTGCTTCCAGCCCATTTTGTCTCCGCGATGGCCTTTTGTGCAAAAAGGCTTACTCAAGCACAGGTACGAATTTTCTGCTTGTGGTTCCCGAGAGCTACCGCTCGTGCATCTTACGCGCCATGTACGACGACCCCACTTCCGGTCACCTGGGCTCTGCAAGAACGCTCCATCGTGCCCGCGACCGGTTTTATTGGGCAAAGATGCGCCAGACGACTGAGCGATATGTGGCGAGCTGCACTGAGTGCCAACGACACAAATGCCCTACGTCCACGCCACAGGGCCTGCTGCATCCTGTGACTCCACCACGGGGCGCATTTGAGAAAATCGGAATCGACCTTATGGGTCCCTTCCCGAAGTCATCCGACGGAAATCGTTGGATCGTGGTTTGTGCCGTTTACCTCACCCGCTACTGCGAAACAGCAGCTCTTCCTTCAGCCACCGCTCACCACGTGTCCCTGTTCTTGCTCCGTTCTGTGATCCTCCGCCATGGACCTCCGCGAGTGATCATCAGTGACCGAGGTCGCCAGTTTATGGCAGATGTTGTGGAAGAGCTTCTTCGTTTGTGTGCGTCGCATTTTAGGCATTCCACACCATATCATCCTCAAACCAACGGCTTGACGGAGCGCACAAACCGCACACTCACAAACATGCTATCTATGTACATCGCATCTGACCACAAGAATTGGGATACTATACTGCCATTTATAACGTTTGCATTCAACACTGCAACCCATGAGACTACTGGCTACAGCCCGTTCTTCCTGCTATATGCCCGTCCTCCTCGGTATTGTCTAGACACCATTCTTCCTTACTGCGTCCATGATGAACCGTGCATCGCGGAAACTCTTTGTCGAGCCGAAGAAGCTCGCCGTCTCGCCCGTTTGCGAATTCTCGCTTCGCAAGAGCGTTCAAAAGCTCGGTACGACAGCCGGCATAGCCATGTGTCTTACGCCCCTGGAGATTTAGTGTGGCTTTGGCGACCTCTCCGAAAGCGTGGTTTAGCGCAGAAAATGTTGGCGCATTACGCTGGCCCTTACGTTGTGCTTGAACGCATCAGTGAAGTGAACTACCAAATAGCACGTATGACAGCAAGTGGTCGTCGTTCAGTCAGAAATGAAGTTGCCCATGTCGCCCGGATGAAGCCGTGTCACTCTCGTGGAAACGAATAACTACCTCGCCCGGAGGGGCTTCGTCTGCCCAGGGGGAAAATGTAACAGTACTGAAGAAGATGAAGTTTAGAAGACAAGTGAAGGAGAAATACGTTAAAAAAAGGACTCTCGTGCCGGACGCGCTGCCGTTGACCAGCTGAGCTCCCGACCCTATCGTCTTGTTCAGCGCTCCGACGTCTTACCCCTTCGTAACAATATAACAGTAAGCAGAGGGCGTACACCTCTCAGAACAAACGCCATTTTCAAAGGGTATTTGCTTCAACTTGAAAGCGACGATGAACATACAAGGATTTCGTTGTCATGCATCAAAAATGTCGTTGTGAACGGAAAGCCGTGTCGCGTGCTTCAAGATTGAGCAGCTACAATGGGGATGTAGTCCATCAATCGTATGTAGAGCCAAGAAATATTCCGGAGACTGTGTATGGAAAAAACAAACAGTGAATGCTTACAACGAGTGCCTTCCAAACGTCAAATGGACCTTCCAATTGAAGGTCCATTTGGCGTAAATCATGCTGAGGCTGTCGTATCAGCCTGCGTGCCGAAGCAGTACCCTTTTTTTTAAGGCTAGAGCTTTTAATGGCTCCTTCTCTCGGCATCTGGTCACACTGCGGCTGCCAAACAAATCACGTCATGATAATGGCATCTGAAAGATAAAAAGCCTCTCTCAGCCAGATATCGAACCTCCATGCCTCGGATCCCTAACTGAGCGGTTTAACCAACTACGAAACACCCGGCATCGTGAAAAGCATATCATACTTCTGCTTGTCTACAGTGAGGAGGATGGTGGTGATGATAATTATCCTTTAAATACTTATAACGACAACGACGACAGTAACAATCATGACAGTGCATTTAGTAGATAAGGATAATGAGAACAAACGTGATGCACAGTGTGGAGCAGCAACACTTAGGCTTTCGCATTTCTGCAGTGTAGATTTAACACTGCTGTCTGAATTTTTGAACAGATCTCTCCAAATGATGCAGCAGAAGGAACTGGTTTTTCGGAAAAAAAGAGCTGTCTACCGTTTGACTCCTGGTGTCCCATGTCGGTAGCGACAGCAGTAGTTTCCCCATACAGTACAGTACAGTGGGCTAATAATTCACTGAACAGCGCACGCGCCTGTGTTGTAAGCAGAGCGCAGCAGCACCTGCGTCTTAGCGCCGAGGAGACAACATATCAACCCTCCCCCCCCCCCCCCCCCCTAACCTTGTAGAGAAGACCAGTCGCAGCATTCCTTGGGAAGCTGCCAAACCTTCTCTCTGGACCACCATACCTCTCATCTCCCAACAGAGTTGCCATCGGGCTGAAAGAGTAGAAACAGTGTGCTGGGATGGCCCTTATGGTAGGTGGTTCTCTACGTGTGCGCATGTCAAGAACTCGAGAGTGAACAAACGTGACAAAATGAACAAAATTTCCCGAATAGCAATTTTTCTCGTCTTCCCTCTTAATACCATGTAAATAAGCTGTGTTCAGTTCTGATTATCGACTCATCTCTGTTTGGGTGACCACAAAATAAATCCTGACTCGGCTCCTCGCTACCAATGGATCCGCTACTGGAGCAGGTTCAAGGCAACAGCTTACTGGCAGGTTTGGGATGCACTTCGTAGGGACTATAGGTACAAGGTACGGTGAGTATGTAGCTTCCCTTCACTAAGGGTTTACCAGGCTTTGAAATGAGGTAACAAAAAAGCGTGTAAATAACTATCCTTATCATGTCATTTTAAAGTGCGAGACGATAAACGTTTTCTGGATGGAAGAAGTTATAGAACTCGGGGTAACCGAGAATTTGAGAGCACTGAAAAAGCCGCGTTTGGTATATTTGGCCAAACGCCTATGTTTAGGTATTCAGGACCAAACGAGCAAGCCAGCTATCATCGAGACTGTTGAGCCACATGAGGCTGACGACTATGAGCTCCAGTATTGCCTGGATCTGATAAAAACATTTCTATAGTCCCTGCGAAGCAAGGTTATGATCATTATAGAGTGTGTCCTAAAGCGCCCATCCTTTTGTTAAGTGGTTTCAATTACCCACAAATTAAATGGCCTTCGCTTCCAATCCTAATTTCATCGTGAACCAATGAGTAGAAACACTTCTTAGAACTAATTATTGATGTAACATTCAACAAGTGAACCACTGGAGCAAAGGCCGTATATTAGACATTTTCCTTACTACTAGTCTGGACGATGCCAAATCTATAATTGCGCTTCCCGGATTAAGAAATCCTGGTCTCATCTACACGTACATGTCCCTTCAGTTAAAAAAAAAAAATCTCCAACGAACAAATGAAACACAACAAACGTGGTTAATATTGACGGGATTAGCAATGGTCTTGCAAAAATATTTGAACGACTTTCGTTACTTTTATCTACATCGATCATCAAACGAAAACTGAAAAGTGTTTAAAAGTACCATGCTGATACTGTAAAGCAAGCACTTTCGACTATACTTATAAAATCTGATTGCCAAAATAAATGATTCAACAAACGCGTTAAGTCGTTCCTCGGGAAAAAGAGACGCCTGTATCGAACAGCAAAGCAGAACAGTAATCACTCATGGTGAGAAAATATCGTTCATGCTCCAAACAGTACGCCACAGACCGTACAAAAGCTAATGGCAAGTTTTACTCAAAAGAGTTCTAAACAGATGACGTTCTGGCACATGCTGTCCAGTAAAACACAAAATCTCATCGTAAATCTCCGGGATTCTGACGGTGACCTTATCGAAAGCGATCAATGGGCCACCGTTTTCAAAAATTACTTTACATCTGTTTTCCCCGCTCATAATCTGCAAACTAGCGAATGCAATTCCTAAATCCCACCAGAAGAAATTCTCAAAAATTAAAATATTCGGAATATATCTCAGGTTATTACTTCATTTAAATAATCCCTGGAGCTACTAATCATTAGTAAGCGAATAAAATACCATAGCTTTATCCAGCCAGAAATTTTCTCGCCAACTTTTGAAACTTTAGCCGTCACCGACGACAAAAAAAGGGCTTACTTAATACCGTATTTGAGGCCAGTGACCGCACGTGCTCTAGGAACTATCCTCCACCCCCCTCTAAACACTTATATACTTCATTTAAATGTGAAAGCCTTTCTAGCCTCAAAGCGCGCCGACAGAAAGTGACCGTCAGTCGTGGCTGCCAGATGCGTCATCAGGAAATGTCCACTGTATGAAGGCAGATTAAAGAAGGAAAAATGATTGATAGTGATAGTAATTAATTGAGGTAAATTAGAGATTGGTAGAGGTTAAAATGAATTATAAAAACTAATAATGACTACTTATTACTTGTAATCACCAATATGTCTATGAGTGACAAGAAATGACTACAGTTGATTTGAAACAACTAAAAAATGCTTAATAACGAGTAGTAAGGACCAATATGACTCACTAATGACTCGTAATGACTACTAATAACTAGCAAAAATTAATACCTCTAAATACAAATTGCAATGACTGCAATTGATTAAAAACGACTTAAAATGCCTAATAATGAGAGGTAGGGACTAAAGTGCCTACTAATGACTTGTGAAGGCCAATATGTCAATCGACAAGGTTGATGACTGGGCACGTTGGTATGGTTGGTTGATAGTGCAGCCTTGTCCTGTCCTCCTCTTCGCTGTGTTTCGTCTTTTGGCTGGTTAAGTATCTCTATCGACAACCTGAAGCAACAGAAAATGACTAGAAATTACCTAAATGCTTAGTAATGAGTTGTAATATATAAACGACGACTAAAAGGTATAACAACAACTTCTAACGACTACAACTGGTTAAAAATGACTAAAATGCTTAGTAATGAGTATAGTAATGACTAAAATCCCAACTAATGACTTGTTATGACCAAAATTTCTAATGACGACATTTAACGACAATTGATTACAAATGACTAAAATGCTTACAAATAAGATGTCCAGAGTAAAATCTTTAATACAGCTACTGCTGCTAAATTTTTGACGTTCACGTATTAAGAGTTACCCAAAAACACCCTTTATTGTTTTCCATTTTAATGGAATACATGCAAAATTAACTTCTACTTTCCGAATCGAACATGGCTTGGCTTTAGGAAGCAGCTTTTATGCAAAGCACAGGTCGCTAGAGTGACCAATGACGTATCGCAGTACTTGGATTACCCTGTTCAGATCGGTGCCATCTTTCTAGGCACTGTACTTCCCAAAATTTCCTTTCCTGGCTGGAACATTTTATAAAGGTAGCAAGCGATTCGCCTTTGTCAATAACTTTAGGTCAGCTTTTAGCAACATGACATCCAGGGTGCCGCAAAGGCAAGCCTCATCACCTCGGGGGTTTCTAGTATTCGCATCCAGCTCTCTTGAGTGCGTCACTATAGGAGTGACCTAATAGAAACGCGAGGCAAAACGGGCAGAAAGGCTGCGTTTATGCCTTTTCTTGGAGGACCCTGGCTTGAAAAGGGGCCAGCTTCGTCTCGCAGTTAGCCGACAGAGGGTCACAAATGAGACATATAGTAAAATATCAGAGGTCGTGTCTGAAACACACCCTTCTAGGACCCTTGCATTTTTAGTCAGACATGCTACCCCTAGACCACGCAGGCGCATTCGGAAGCCTGGGTTAAACGGGCTCTATATCCATATGTAACTTGGTCTTCCGCGTAATATGGTACCTTAATAATGTTTGGTAAATACTATGCGTCTGACAGTAGAGGAAAGAATTTTGAGATTATTGTTATATACAGCTAATAAAATGCGTGTACATCACGAGGCTTTGCGAAAGGAGAGGCGGGCGTTGTTTAGAGTAAAACTATTATAAAAAAAAATGGCAGCTTGAACTCGACCATAGTACCGTAATTTGTTTAAAATGCTTTAAGGTGGTGAGCGAATATGTGCAAATATTTCTTTGTCCCATTATAATTGATGAGGTGGTTACTGTCGTTATTTGCCATGGAAAAACACGAAAAAGCAAAATATTGAAGCCAGAAGTTCGGTAGTGAATTTATAGAGTGAAAGTTCTTTAGCATTCGTCTCGGGTGGAAAAGTGAACCCCTGAAAGAAAAAAAATCATTGTGCGTTCATTAATGCAACAAAATGTGATATCTGTTGACAATGAACGTAGATCCGCTTCTGAGAATGGGCCCTAAGGTGAGCGCTTGTGTATACAAACCATATAAGGACTTGGGGCATTTTTTATTCGAATGAATACTGGTGAAAGGTGACTTTAGCTTGAATGTTACAGCCCCACGTTCTTATTCCCCTATGTCAACAAAACAGAAAGTCGATAATTGTTTCTAATCATCCTGATATGTCATTCATCAGATATAGAAATTCCATGAAATCTGCAAATATTACTGAAATATAAAGTTCAAGATTCCACTGTCCTGTGGACGTCGGACAAAACGAGACGCCTACGAACTTTAGCTAAACACTTCGCCTTGCATTGAATGCGCGCGATGTCTTCATTGTCATCTAACCACATCTGCGAGTTGACTTGAATGAAAGACACTGCACTGAGAACTCGACACAATGATATTTTTCTCTCGCGCCTACAGTTATTATGTGCTTGCTGCTTTCACATGCTTTACTTCACTTTATCGCACACAAAAATTCATACGGATGAACATTTCTCCCTAATTTGCCGTGGTTATGGAAGCATACGACATATCACTGATATCGTTGTTTTTTACGAACACTAGACACTGATTTCTACAACTCATTCACAGCTGCACCAGTAAGGACCTAGTCACCGCACTATATATTGTCATTGTGTCATTCCGCGTTCATTTTTTTGTGCACGGTGTCATGTCGTGAAGAGGTTTGAAAATTCGTCTCTTTCAAATCCTCGCTATGGTACGTTTTTGCATTTATGGTCTGAGCTTAAGCTTTTATTTGCTGCATTTTTACCAGTGTGGGTTTGTCGCGAGGCGTATTGAATGACAAGGTGATTTGGAATAATTTTCTGCGCCCGAAGCCGATGTCTAGAAATGTGACTGCTGGCCCAATGGACCAAACGCCGTTCTATTGTCACAGTATGTTGTTAAAATGGCTATTTTTCCGCGGCTTTATTGCGATCCTGAGATTCTAGACATTTGAAACATTTTTAGAGGGGCGGGGGGGGGGGGGCATAAAAGGCATTTAATATTGTTTTACTTACTTTTACTGCTCTGTGCTAGCTATATTCTGGAGAAACAAAACGGTTTATTAGAGACACGGGCGCTATATGCATCTTTCTCTTGTTTCCGTCGTCCCTTCTGAGTCGTAGTTTCTATACATCATTGCCTTTTTTACTTGCGCACCACTCTACAGCGATCAGTAAACAACGATAATGCTTTTTTTAGAACAACGACATAAGACATTATTATAGCTCTGTCAGGCAATGTCAAGGTTATGGTGCAACCTAAATTTAGCCAGCTATTAAAAAAAGTATTCTTCATGAAACACGGGCACAACTCGATATTATTCTCTAGATTAGACTAGGCAACAAATAATCAAAACATATAAACTGCTTCTTAAACATGAAGTGTATGGTTCATTCAGCTCCACAGTGTTGAAAGATGCGTTCCTCAAAGTAAGAGTCCTTTTCTTTGCTTACTTGTCCACTAAGAAATGTGTGGCATTTTGGTTGGCACTGCAAAGGTTTGTAGCGGACACGTACCGCGCTATAAAAGCTTAATAATAATTAAATTTGCGGATTCCCATTTCTTTATTTGGAGGGGCGAGGGTAGGGGTGCCAAGAAACAAAATTTTGTCGCTTACTCCCCTCTCCGTTACATTTCATCAATATGGCCCAAACGGTTCGCGCGAGGTGCAAGAGCGATCTAAATAATATTTTAAAGAAAACAAGACGTGAATATATCAGTTACAAAATATCAGCGAGTGAAATACTTAAATATGTTTCCAACACAAGCACATTATTCATTCTTGAATAAAGAAAAGTCGTTTCATATTCTTACAGGAAAAATGCTAAGTAGTTACTTCACGAAGAAAAATATTACCGACGACAAATACGTTCCTTTCAATACCTTAATTATTTATGACTGTTTTTCTTCACAAAATAGGCGTCGTTGCCGACGCAATTCACAAATAGCATAAAAGTCCAAAATCTTTTTCCGTAGAAATCGTACCTCTTCTCATCTTGCCACCCCAGCCAAGAAGTATTCGTGAGCATACAGCTTAATTCAAATTATAGGTTTCAACAGTATTGCCATCAAGAATAAAAAGTTTAGCGCGATCCAAACGCGCAGCGAGAGCATCAGAATAAAGGTGAACTTTATCTCAAAAGTTCAGATTCAGCACAGGAAACTTCCTGTGTTGAGAGAGGTATACGTACGCTCGGATACATGTTAATATATTTTCGCTATCTTATACGACATAAATGAATTTAGAGGCATTCATAAAAATATTCAACAAAATACATACAAAGTTGCTGTGATACTGTTCAGCTTACAATTCGAGCTGTGAAGAAAGCCTGACATGGTTTTTAAACATATAAACTAAAACAACAAACGTCAATGCTCACTGCCAAACGTGTTGCTGATACAACGTGACATGAGGGTTCATGTTTTAGAAAACCTCCTATGTCTGCTCCCTTGCTGTACATTCACAGTTCTTTAGAAATAATAACGATGAATGAATGAATCAGAAATAGCAGAGAGTTCTGTACCATGCTAATAACACGACCACGGCCACTTGCGCATAGTGGTCACTGCTGGCTGATTAAGAAGCGGTGGCTTCATACCATCAACTTCGAATTCACTTATTGAAATCAACTTCGAAGATCATCGAAATCGTGTGTCATTTCTTGTTGAGATTGTTTCAGTATTGGCCTCGAGATTGAGCAGAGTCGCCACCTTACGGCGCAGCGGTGAATCCTATTCAATGTAGATGCGTGTGCGCGTCACGTGCCAGGCCGCAGTGATTTGATGCGCGCTTGCGGTGTGTACAAGCGGGCTTTTTGTTTGTTTCGCGTTTCCGGCGCGCTTTTGCTTGCCCACTTGCCTCTTGCAAAAGAAATGTGAGCAGGCTATGCGACGCTCCATTAAAGAAGAAAAAAAAACCTTCCTATCGAGATGAGGACATCATCAGTCGGTCTTGGGCGTTTGAGATTCTTTGAAAAGCGGTGTCTCAAACGAAGCGTTTGTGTTGTTAGGCGACGTGCCAAAGCAAAACAGGTCACCGCCACAAATATACAACTTAACGCAAACGCTCAGAAATCGTGCATTCCCATTTATGTTTGGAATATTATAGCTACTGAAGCATGCGACTGCGGACTGCTCCATAACAGAGCACAGTTCGAATAGACCACACTTTGCCTTCTTTATACGCAATATAGTTGTTTGAGTACCTTTTGCTAAACCGCCATCGTGGTGTCTGAGTGGTAGGGTGCTCGATTGCTGAGTTCGAGAACGGGGGGTTCAATAGCGGTTCTTGCGCAAGGCGCTGCTCTGCTGTGGATTTGACTGCATGTTAAACAACCCCTCAACGACACCGATGCCCGGTGCTACTTCATTCGTCATAACCGATGTCACGTCGGTGCGTTAAACCCATTGTGCATTCCTTTTGCTGTTGATGGTTTGTAAGCAAATCTTGCTTTAGTGAAATGCTCGAACGTTTGAGAAACATATCTTCCCAGCGCCTAATTGTTACACTAAATATTACATAATACATCTTGATCAATGTGTCTCACTGGTAGCCCATTACATTTTTTTTTTTCGTCTAAATGCTTCCACTGTCTTCCGAGCAAACTCGTTGTTTCTGACAAGGGGAGTGAAATAGCTTCCCACGGGCTTAACTATCGGTGCTTTGCTCGGGCATAAATGTACATCTTTAGAGTCGCATGGTAAAGTAAACTCTGTTTCTTTCTGGGCAGTTTTATGTCTGGCACTCGTTTTGCAACTAATTCTAATATTTTGCTTCGCATCATATTTAGTCACTCAGAAATTAGTTATTAAAACTCTTCAGCCTCTCAAAATGCATTGCCAGAACATGACAGCGCCCATGCACAGTGTTTTTTTACCATGTCTTTGCAGCGACTGATCCGAAGCTTGCACTTCAACCTTATTAAAAATTAATCTCTGATTATCCTAAACTTTGTCAAGTGTGTAAATCTTTTCTCACACAACAAAATTTATCGGTGGTAAAGAATTATTACACTACTAATTTACCATTTGTCAACTTCACACACATCAGATCCCTTATACTTTGATCGGCTTCAGGAAATAATTTAGCACTATTGGCGCTGTAATTTTCTGACATTGACAGCAAGAAGGTTTGTGCGTTTAACATCCCAAAGGGACTCAGGCTATCAGAGGCGCCTTAGTGGAGGGCTCCGAAAATTTTGACTACCTGGGGTTATTTAACGTGCACTGACATTGCACAGCATACGGACGCCTAGCTTTTCACCTACAATGAAAAGTGGCCGCCGAGGCCGGGATTCGATCCCACATGCTTGGGCACAGTAGTCGAGCTTCCTACCACAGCACCAACTGGGTTTTTTCTTCTTTATTACCACTGCACAACCACAGCGGGATAAGACCGCAAGATGCATTCACCTCGTTGTGAGCTCGGAAGACTCAAGCCACTCTTCGCTCTACACGTGCACAGTCAGGTTTCCTGTGAAGCGAGATTTTCTGCACAGTGTCATTGTAATCTAATTTTCGGAGAATACGCCAGGTTATGTAGCCAGAGTGATGTGCGCTATGTTGTCAGTGCTACATTTAACCAGCCTATTCTCGAGTTTGTCTGTGTCTGTGTCTCGATCGGGACCAGACTGTGTCTCGATTCGTTCTAAAGTACTGTAGGTTAGAGGGCGAACGTTGTGTCTGCGTCGGCTTAACACTAAATTTGCCGGTCTGACACCCGTATAAGACACGCGGATACTGTTGAAAAAGCAATAAGAAAAAGCCAAAGCTGTCATTAGTCAAGTGGAACACAAAAAAAATATAACGCCCATGACCGCGCGGTACAACGCGAAAAGCGTGCAAAACGACGCCAGTAAATATAAAAGAGCGGTGGTTGCGTGCCTGGTTACCCTAAAATACACGCTTATTTTCTGCAGCATTGACCAAATTGTTTTTATGGAGCACTCTAAACCATGCTAATGCACTGCGGAAGGCACGTTTTCTTCGCCAACAAACTCGCCGTAAACTTGGAAGCAGACCTACGCCGCGTGCGTTTCCGCGAGCGCCACCGGCTGCCGATCCTCACGGTTGGAACGATGGTGGCGCCACCTCTAGGTAGATCTCGCGGCGAATACTGTCCTTTCCGTGCAAAGGAGGACTTGCCTGGAGCAGCGGTAGATTCATAAGTCGCAGCTTTGTCTCTTCTTCGTAAGGCCACTAAAAAGCTCGTGCCGCCACCTACGCCTTTGCAGACATTTGGCACCAACGGACCGCGCACAAGATAAAAACATCGCGCAGATCAGCGACGGGAGTCTTGTTACGCAGCTAATGGTTGGCGCTCAGAAAGCGGAGACTGACACAGGGTGAATGGCACGAGCGTTGGCTGCGCGATGCAGCCGCCGCTGACACTCGGCCGCTGCTCGAAACACGACCTGCGATCGTCGCTCGCAGCCGCCGACCAGCCGCGCCCGCTGACGAGTTTGTTGTGTCGGCGGGCGCCTCTTCAGCTCGCCGCCACTCCATGTTATTAAAGCTGGCGACGCGTGTATCGCGTGCGGCTTTGGAGTTCAATGGCACGCCGCTGTGTTGACCACCCACGTTCCACTATCGACATCCACGTCCTAGTGAGTGGGAATAGATCAGGTTCGACTAAAGTTTCAAGGCAGAAAGTTCAAGACTGAACTCTTCAGGTGACAGTGCCTTCTGAGCCTTGCAGTCGGCTGCAAAAGGGTGAGGAGCAATCTCCATCCGCACCCTCAGGTGTTCTTGGTTAATTTAAAACGGCCCCGGAGGCTCAACAAGACTACGTAACACCTTCATGTGGCTTAGAAATCGGTAAGTATAGGGGATATCTACATGATTAATTCTAAATAACATACTATGTAACTTAGACGGTACTGTCGTGACGCTGGGGCTAAGTCGACCCGGCCTTCACTTGGTAGCGTGCAGAGACTCGGGGTTGAAGAAGGACTGAATCTTCGAAGTTGGTGAAATATGTACAAGCAGGTTTAATGGCACTTTGAGAAACTTATTTACAAGATTATTTACACGAAAAAGAAGGGTACATCAGCAAAATGGCAAGCGTTAAGAGTTCATAGCGAGAAGCGACTGGATGAGCCGTTTACCCAGGGCCCAGAGCGACATTTCGTGCTCTGCAGCGTCCTTAAAAACCCCCTATGTCCAGCCCCTCTCTGAAGATGCTGACCAACCAAATCCAGGGCACGCCCCTCAGGTATCGGCATCCAATCGAACACATCACTGCACTGATGGTCTGAAGCACTGACTGGTCCGGCATTCATTCGTTGGGCGTGATCACTTGTTGGCGGGAAAAGCTTGGGAACGGCGAGGAGAGGAGGTACATTTCTATTCTTCAGCAAAGAAACCACAGGCTGGTTCTGACAAGGGGTTTTACTTCTCAGAAACCCGAGTGCACGTGGCGCCGCATAGGGCTCCCAACATGGTCCCTTTTCGACAATTGCAAATCTTTCCTGCATTCCCGGGAAATCACTTAATGGCCGTATGAGTCATGCTCCTTTCTTGTCCTGCACGTCAGCGGACATGTCACTCTGTCGTCTCCTTTGGATAGGAGGCATTCATCACTGGAGGATAGCACTTCTCGACTGGAAGGGTGAACAAAAGAAAGAAAGCACTTCCTGCTATTTCCCTCAGGGGGACGTTTCTTTGTGTTTTTCCAGACGTTCTCTTGACAGGGTCAATTTGGCATTTGCAGGTTGTCCACAAAGCAAAACATGCTTACAAAACAGGATTCCTGGAAACAGGCTCACTTAGAGCCATTGGACCATCACCACATATTCACAAAACTTATCCATGCCCACAGGCGAACAATAGAGCGCGCAATTGCGGATGCTTGGTCGTAACAGCCTCCTCCCCCGCCAGAAGAGACTCGGAGGGCAGCAGTCCCAGCTGCTGCATGAAGAGACGACTTAATGGCCTGCACGTGAACGCTTGAAGCTCGCTGTTGCTTGTCGCGTTGTCTTGATTGTTGTAGGCCAAATTGCTCGAGCTGTCTGAAACTCAACCACATGTCGAAGCAAGCACTCGGCTCCCGTCTGAAGAGACCAGGTTAAAAGAAAACTGCCATTGTTGTTCGAGAAAAGCCCACTCTCAAGACGTTCAGGACCCACGTATTCCTAGAAAACCAAACGTGCTGCTTTACATAGTCACACATATACAAGCGCACGAAAAAAAAAAACCTGATTATCAATTTGGATACATGGTGAGGAACATCTCGGACCGCTTAGAAAGAGCGGCTAAGCGCGTCCGCATTCCCATTTAACTTCCCCTTTTTGTATCTTATTTCAAAATTGTACTGCTGTAAAATCAAGCTCCACCTAAGAAGGCGACTGTTCTTCGATGTCGCAGTTTGCAGCCAAGCCAGGGGACAATGGTCCGTCTCTACGGTGAATTTGGCCCCTCCAAGATAGCACTGCAATTTTTGAATGGCCCATACAATGCAAGCGCACTCTTTCTCTGACGCGCAATAAGCCCTCTCTCTAGAACTCAGTTTTCTGCTCAAGTAGAGCACGGGGTGCTCATTACCGTCGTCATCTCTCTGGCAGAGAACAGCACCTAACCCTCGATCACTGGCATCACACTGGACCGTGAATTCTCGGCCATAGTCTGGAGCTCGCAATACCGGACGGCTAATCAGCACAGCCTTCAGGTTTACGAAGGAGGCTTCCTTTTGTTCGTCCCAGACTACATTTGTCGGTTCTGTCTTGCGGAGAGCGTCGGTCAGAGGGCTGGCCAAAGCTGAATAGTTAGGGATGTAGTGATTGTAGTACCCAGTCAGACCTAGGAATGCTCGAATTTCCGTCTTCGTGCTCGGCCGCGGATAGTCTGCTACCGCAGAAATCTTAATCTCGCTGGGTTTCCTGAAACCTTGACCTACATTGTGACCCAAGTAGTCCACGGTCGCCCTTGCCAGGCAACATTTCTCGGCCTTTACAGTTAGTCCAGCTTGACGCAAAAGGCTCAGTACAGCTCTTAGATGTACCATATGGTTCGCCCATGAGTCGGAAAAAACCGCAATGTCGTCTAAATAAGGCACCGCGAATGTTTCACACCCCTTTAAAACCCTATCCATGAGTCGTGAAAAACAAAATGGAGCATTTTTGAGCCCGAAACTCATCATTGTTGGCTGGTAGCTGCCCGTCGGAGTGACGAAAGCCGCGTATCTGCTGGCGCGTTCAGTGAGCGGTACTTGCCAGTATCCTCGAGTAAGGTCCAGCGTAGTCACATATGCCGCTCTACTGACCTGTTCTACTCTCTCCTCAATATTCGGAATAGGACACACTTGATCCCTGGTGAGAGAATTTAGCTTTCGGTAGTCTACCACAGGCCTAGGGTCTTTACCTGGAGCTTCTACTAAGATCATAGGCGAAGCATAATCGCTTTCCGAGGGTTTTATTACTCCCAATTCCAGCATGCGAGTTACTTCCCTATCCAGAATTTCTCTTTGCCTTGGAGAGAATCGGTAGCACCTTGATCGCACTGGCACGTCTGAAGTCAGCTCAATATCGTGCTCAGTCAAATCAGTCCTGCCTGGCCTGTCCACGAAGCAGGACTCAAACTCTGTTATTATTTCGCCCAGATCGGACAGCTGGGATTTCTTTAGTTCTCCTCTCTGCTCCGTCTTTTTGAGAAGCTCCTGAGCGTTGCTTCCTTTTCCGCTGAGGCAAATCAAGTTATCCCCCATCTCCTCGGGAAGGTTTAACGTTAGATTTACCACGGTTTGCTCCATAGCGAAGTCCTCTCGGTTTTCACTTAAAAGTCTCGTTAGATTACTAGACGCTGGCGGCAAGAGGTTACTCCCAAGGACGTCCTCATTCCGCGTCTCATCAAGCTCACTTTCAAGTTGACTTATTTGAGATGCCTTGCTCTCAAAGTTTTCTGACCCACTGTCTTCCGCATCGACCACTGTTTTAGCTGTCGTTTCCTCCGCGGTGGATTTTTCTGGAATTAGCAGTGTAGCTAGTTCTCGCGCCTTTGAACGTGTTAAGGCTGGCACAACTCTGTCTCCGAAAAGGATGCCCCTCTTTCGCAGTAGCATATCCGATTTGTTGGAGAACAAATACGGATAGCACTTAGGAAGCTTTCCTGAAACGGCAGCCTCGGTTGTTAATTCGCCGAAAGGGCCCTCGATGACCACGTTCGCGATCGGCAAGCACACACTCTGTTCCTCAACTACCTGTCGGATCCATGCACACTGTCCTGTATAGTCGGAAGGCGACACATACGCCGGATGGACAACATCCATCGTTGCGGCCGAATCGCGCAGTACCTTGCAAGGCTTCCCGTTGACTACTAGGTCATGCATGTAAGGTTCCAAAAGCTGCATATTTTCATCGCAGTCACTGACATACGAGAAAACAAACTTTTCTTTCCGGCAGTTGACGGCAATGTGACCCTGCTCATTACACCTAAAGCATGTGAGCGGCTTCCTAGCCCCAAGCTTGATCTTTGTGTTCTGCGCGTTGGTCACTTCCCCACTTTTCTCACTGCCGTCCTTTCTAGGGCGTTTGCCTGAAGAAGCCTTCCTTTCTTCGTTTGCAAATCTAGCAAAGTGCCTTTTCTGACGGTTATTTACACTCAACTTGGGATTGCGGAGCCTATCCACTGCTGGGTTGCTGAATTGTCGGCGCGAAGCGTACTCCTCAATGACTTCGGCAGCTTCAGTTGCCGACTTAATGTCGCCTCGGTCCTGTAACCAATTTCTTTCTTTTTCTGGGAGGCAGCTATAAAACTGCTCCAAAAGAATTCGCTCGACTACAGCGTCCCTATCACTGTAGGAATCAGTGCTCTTTAGCCACTCGCCCAAATTAACTCTTAAATTGTACAGGAATTCAGGGTAACTCTCGTCCCTGGACTTAGTAGCGTTCCGAAAACGTTGTCTGAACGCCTCGGCGCTAAGCCTATACTTTCTCAGAAGGCAAGCTTTGACCTTCTCGTAGTTGTCCGCGTCCTCCTTGCTTAGCCGCGCGACAACCTCCGCTGCCTCGCAGGGCAGAACCGTCAATAATCTCTGAGACCAAGTGTCTCGCTGGAAGGACAGTTTTTCGCAGGTTCGCTCAAAGTTAGCCAGATACAGACCGATATCCCCTGATATCACATATGGCTGCATGTACTTTGACATCTTGAAATCTGCCTCCTTGTTGAGAAGAGGTACCGCTAGCTGGGGACAATTGCCCGACCTCTTGCTCAACTCTAGTTCTAATTTCCGGAGCTCAATTTCTTGGTCCAGCTTTTTTGCTTCTCTTTCACGCTTCTTTTCCTCTTTTTCCCACTCACGTTCGCGCTCCCTTTCCTCTTTTTCCCTCTCAAGTTCACGCTCACGCCTCTTTTCCTCTTTTTCCCGCTCTTTCTGCTGTCTGAGCTGCTCCTTTTTTTGACCGATGAGGTTCCATGCTTCACTGAGCTCCTCATCATCGGTTCCCAGATCAGTGATTGCCTTTATAATCAAGGGTTTTCGTGCCAAACCACTTGTATCAATTCCCAATTCCTCACACAATAGCAACAGGTCCGGTTTCTGCAGCTTTTGTAGGTCCATGATCGCTCCGAGTGTCGGCTACTTCCAAAACAACAGTGCAAACTACCAAACCTAAAGGCGTTTCAACACTTTTTACCAGTTCTAAAATCTAACCCTGTTCTAGAACCTGGTCCACATCAGAAGAAAAGCCAAGCACTCACCCACACATGCGATCGATGTTCCGAGCTGCTGTCTTGTTGGCCGATTGTTGCGCCTGCTTGTTGCTTGAGATGCCACCTCCGATCACCAGATGTTGTGGCTTGTAGCTTCAGATCCACCTCCAATCACCAGATGTTGTGGCTTGTAGATTCAGATCCCAACGCTGGTCACCAGTCGTTGTGCTTGCAGATTCAGATCCCACCGCTGATCACCAGTTGTCGTGACGCTGGGGCTAAGTCGACCCGGCCTTCACTTGGTAGCGTGCAGAGACTCGGGGTTGAAGAAGGACTGAATCTTCGAAGTTGGTGAAATATGTACAAGCAGGTTTAATGGCACTTTGAGAAACTTATTTACAAGATTATTTACACGAAAAAGAAGGGTACATCAGCAAAATGGCAAGCGTTAAGAGTTCATAGCGAGAAGCGACTGGATGAGCCGTTTACCCAGGGCCCAGAGCGACATTTCGTGCTCTGCAGCGTCCTTAAAAACCCCCTATGTCCAGCCCCTCTCTGAAGATGCTGACCAACCAAATCCAGGGCACGCCCCTCAGGTATCGGCATCCAATCGAACACATCACTGCACTGATGGTCTGAAGCACTGACTGGTCCGGCATTCATTCGTTGGGCGTGATCACTTGTTGGCGGGAAAAGCTTGGGAACGGCGAGGAGAGGAGGTACATTTCTATTCTTCAGCAAAGAAACCACAGGCTGGTTCTGACAAGGGGTTTTACTTCTCAGAAACCCGAGTGCACGTGGCGCCGCATAGGGCTCCCAACATGGTCCCTTTTCGACAATTGCAAATCTTTCCTGCATTCCCGGGAAATCACTTAATGGCCGTATGAGTCATGCTCCTTTCTTGTCCTGCACGTCAGCGGACATGTCACTCTGTCGTCTCCTTTGGATAGGAGGCATTCATCACTGGAGGATAGCACTTCTCGACTGGAAGGGTGAACAAAAGAAAGAAAGCACTTCCTGCTATTTCCCTCAGGGGGACGTTTCTTTGTGTTTTTCCAGACGTTCTCTTGACAGGGTCAATTTGGCATTTGCAGGTTGTCCACAAAGCAAAACATGCTTACAAAACAGGATTCCTGGAAACAGGCTCACTTAGAGCCATTGGACCATCACCACATATTCACAAAACTTATCCATGCCCACAGGCGAACAATAGAGCGCGCAATTGCGGATGCTTGGTCGTAACAGTACGTAGAGGAAGAGGATCACCAAGGCTGAGAACGCAGCTGTCTATTTTCGGCCATTTTCTGGCAATCAAAGATGCTAAAGTTGAAGCCAGCGATAGTAGCAATTTCACTGCAGTCGTCGGAGTGAGAATGGCCGACGCTTTTGCGTCACGCTCTAAGAGCAGACCACGTCGATCTCAGCGATAGGCTGCCTAAAACAACGTGAGTGGGCAAGAACATCGCAGGATGTGCAGCATATGACGAGAGTTGCTACCTAGCGACCTCACTGCATATCGCGTAACAAAAATTTGATGAAATAAAATGCTGTTGGTGGTAAAGAAATAAAAAGAAAAGCAGCATTACATATGTTCTTCGGCTACATTCAGTAAAAAAAAAAAAAAAAGGCAACATTTTTTATAACATATACAAAGGATAACCAAACGGTAAAATGTAATAAATACCCGAGTCCACTATTGCTCTTAATCCTACCATGTGCACAAAGAGCACGAAATAAAGGGTTTATTTATTGGTAATGAATTCAAACCCGGCAGTGGAGCGCCGGATACAGCAATTATTAATTTTTTTGCCTTATGATACCATACGAGTCCTCGCGTATATGAGCCAGGTTCAAATGTATTCTCGGGATTTACTAGGCTGATTATTTCAAGACGAGAACTTGTCACTCGTAATGGCACAAAATGCTTAGATCCTGACTAGAGAAGTAGCCGAAAGGAACGTCAGAGCGCCTCTTAAAATGTTATGATCGATGCATCTCCCTTTCTGCCTAGCGGTTGTTTTTGCGACCGGCCGCGTATAGCACCCACTGCAAGCTATATATGGCTGCGCCAGTGCTCATGCCTCTTTCCATGACAGTTTCCTCGTTTTGTAGCCTGCCTGGGACGCCCTGGTAATAGAATTCAGATTACCTCAGTAAGATGGAAACTTTTTTTCATCCTTACTGTCCTGGAAAGCCATTCTCCAAACGATTTTTTTATGTGGAGTTCAGTTTCAGAATTACAGTGCGAAAGGTTTTTTTTTTTTTTTTTTTTAAGCAGATGCATTATTCACAAGAACATGCTGCTGACAATTTTGTGCTGATATCATTGAAATCAAAATGCTTGGCACAATCGTTTCCCCTATTACTGTGTAATTTCCCTTTTAGTAGACGTGTAGCCTTTAAAGCACAAATAAAGTGAGCGTATTACCGGCGGTGTGAACCTGTAAAAATTATTCTGGACTGGATGAGGAAGGAAACTAACCTACTGATGAAGAGCCAGGTAAAGAATGAAATAATAGGTATCTTCAACTCGTGATTTGTTTTGCTTCCACACGGTTTAGGGCCCACAAAGGGTTTCTGTGACATCCTTGTTTGATTAGCGGTAAAAGCAGAGAAAAAAAATATTAGGGCAGATTAAACTTTCGAGTAAGACTGATGAACAAAGAATGCTGTTTGAGTTTGATTCGAATAAGTTATCCGTGATTATACTTCGGCAATCGTCATTTCGTCATTTTAATCTATTCTCGCCAATAGATACCACTCCCCCCCCCCCCCGCCCCCCCCCCCCTCTCCCCATCAATATCAAGAGTCAGTCATAAGTACGTGCAACTGTTTGATTCAATAATACAATCATTCTACATTCTTCCGTGCTGCAGTTGGCCATGGACATTGACAACTGTTTCAAACATGCTCCCCTTATAACGCCTACGTGGTTTGCGCTACCACGGGCAAGGCTGCGGTAGTGGTGGACGAAGCCACCAACATGCCACCTTGAAGCTTTGTCAAAGAAAGTGCAAGGACGGTGGACTTCGGGACGAAGAGCTCAACACATTCAGGACCATGTTTAAGGACGCAACTTCATAGTCGACTGAATCGTATTATGTCGTCAAACCAGCTCGACGCGACCGACAAACTTCTTTTTTTATACCACATGGTTATTTCATGGCCTTCAGGGCGTCTCCGTTTGTATATTATACTCTCGGACATATAATATACTCTCGGACAAGGGCGGGTTAAATATACCACATAGTTATGGCACATTGGACCCTACGGTTTACAACTAGCAGCGGCGCTCTCGGTTTCTGTTTCACCTATGCCTAAAATAATGGGTTTTCAGCCACCAACGACGCAAACATTTGTTTCTTTACACTAGGGAAGGTCAAAGGGAAATATGATTTTGACGGTGATTATTAACCAACGCTACAAGCGCATTACAAAACGTACAGATGGCGCATATCTCATAGGCACTAGAAACATTGGTATTTAAATATAACCCGGGACTAAAAGGAAAATCGATAAACATGACGGATTATCTAAGTTAAAAAAAAAACATAACAGAAAAGTTGAGCATGGTGATTACATCACCACATAGTTTCAAAGGGGTCGCTCATAACATCAATCCCCTTCACTAGGGTGTCTCGATGCGCACGTCCTCCTCTGCTGCTCTCTGGAGGGTAAGGACATCCTTTGAAAGGGTCGGCGCCGCTTCCGCGAAGGTGCGCGCTATATTTGCGTCAATCCCGCATTTCTTTTGCGTGAGTTGTACGTTCGGGGTTGTTGTTCCCGTCAATACATGCCGGGATTTCGTATATCTGCATACATGAGTGCCCGCATCACTTCCGAACTGGCTGGACGATGCTTCCATTTCGCAGAGTTCCAAAGAGAAGGCTCCTCTGAGCTAAAAATGTGAAACGGGAAAAATGGCAACCGACAAAGCGTTCACCCCTATGCATTGTGAATGCAACATTGCTGGTTTTGTTTCCTCCATTTTTAACCAGCCAAACGATGAAACACAGAGAATTGAAGCGAACAAGACGAGGCTGGACTAACAACTAAATATTTATGGACGGAAAGGAGACAACAAAGACTCACACTGAGATGCGTTCGCACAGTCAGAGGTCTGTTTTTATCGCCATGCAATTTTTTTATTGAAATCAAATTGTTTGCCTTGCTAAATGTTTCAACATCACTTGTTCTACAAATTCCGGTGCCCATCTCTTGCGTGCATTATGACTTCTAATTTCTTATTTGCGTTGTTTCACCTGTCTTTTTTTCTTCCTCGACGCATGCAATCATTTTTTTTTTACATGTAAGCATACTCAAAACTTTCCTTGCTGCCCAGTTATTGGCCGATCCCCCTCTGTGGGTATTTGCTATATGTCATTATGACAACAACAACAATACTGAAACCCGTGTAAGGACAGAAAGAATTCAAAGTCGTGGCCTAACAATCAATTTATCTAACAGAGCCAATTCCTTACTATGGAGGTTAACAGACGCCTTAGCCAAACGCGTGGCCTTATCCTTAAGAATGTAAAATGCCTCAACTATCTCTCGACAGGTTTGTTTTTAATTTCCGTAAACTACATCCGAGTTGCTGAAATCAGGCGCACAAGGGACGGATCATCCTCGAATTGATATTCCCGAGATTACTCGTGTAACGCCGGATTAGAATTCGCCGTCGGCTATCGCAGCTACTCTCGATGCAAAGCTTGAGGGCCCATAATTAAAAATTTAAACCATGCATGACCATGCTGCCCTGCCGGGGTGGTGCAGTGGTAAGACGCCCGACTACTGTCCGGAGTTCCCGGGTTCGAAGCCGACCACGCCGGCTGCGTTTCGATGGAGGCGAAACGAAGTGGCGTCCGTGTGCTGTGCGATATCGGCGCACGTTAAAATCCCCAGGTGGTCTAAATTACTCCGTATCCCTCCACTACGGCTCCCCTTTCTCTCCCACCTTCATCTCTTCCCTTACGGCGTGGTTCAGGTGTCCACATATCATGTGGACAGATACTGCGCCTTCCTTTTTCTTGTGAACCAATTATACAATATAACCATGTTGAACACAGTGTTCGCTCGTATGGCTAGGTTCAAGCCATGCGTAAAACGTGACAACTATTTTAATTTTCATTTTAGGTGGTATGTTTTATTTGTAGAATAGGAACTCTTATTAGAAGGGAAAATATATTTAGGCCAAGTTGTTGCTGATGGCTCATAAATGTATGTCGCGACATGCACGCCACAAAAGGATTTGACTGTAGCTGGAAAAATACTTAAGAAAACGAGTAGCTGGACGTGACTTGGGCCCGGCTGCAGCGCAAGAGGTATGAAAAACGTCATGACGTTCTAACATTTAAGCAAAGTGTGCTAAGTGGGAACTGACATTTGCCAATTTTTTTGGCGCTCAAGCCCATCGAAGTTCATTAGAGAAAGTTTTGTCCATATAAATGCCAGTGTAAAATATTCGATATGAGCTACCACTGGGACCGTTTTAACTACAGCGAAAGAGACTCGTAACAAAAAAGATAACTTCACGTGTCACCAGTATGTTGAGATCTAGCACATTTCAATTATCAGGTCAAATTTGTCCTAAACAAAATTTCTGCACAGCTGCTGATCACCAGTCGGAAGAGGAAAAAGTTACTTCTTGTTGATTCGGGAGGGTATGGAAATGGGCAAAATTCTTACATGAACAAGAAATATTTGTCACGCAAAGATTTGTGCGGAATTCCCAGACTCAACATTCACTCTGTCCTTCGCGTTCATCGTGACAGGACACGGCTACCGCTGATTTCAGATTGCCGCTTCGCACCTTTATCAGCAGCACGCTGAATAATGTTGATTGGTCATCGCTTCCCTTGACCGTAATGTGGGTGACGAACGTTCAACAAGACGCCCAGCGTGGCCCATCGCCGACGACACAACTGCCTCTGGCTTTGTTGCACTGGTGAGTTCAAAATTTCTAAGTTTATATAGGCTTTGCTATTAAGAGTTGTGCATCCTAACGCAGCAATTTATATAGTTGCAACAGCAAGTAAAATTTGATATGAATCTGCTAAGTTCCAAAGTTAATGCTTTTGTTTCTCTATTTTGACTGTATTTGCACAGCCGTCAAGACTTGGATGCCTGATTTTGCTACGGTAATTACCTTCCAGTAAGCGTCCTCCACCGCCACAATTTCTAGTGTTAATCGTATGTAATAAATTTCCTACCCTTCTCCACTTCTTTGGCTACCTAAAAATCTAGGCCACAGACAAAATCGTGGCGTTTGATGCATTTCAATACATTTCTGTTTCTAAGAGTCTCTTATGGGCACTCTCTTCACCTTTACATGAATTTGGCTCTTCTTTTAATATTTTCCCCAGCATAAACTCAATCGATAGTAGAGTACCGTCTCCGCAAACTTGCTTGATCCTTTCCTTTATTGCAGTCTAAGGTTGTCCTGATTCTATTAGCGATTACCTTAGTAAATACCTTATAAGTAACAGACAGCAAGCTGATTCGTTTGTAACTTTTAAGGTCCTTAGCATCCCGTTTTTTTTTATGAATGAGGATAATGTTTGCATTCTTCCATGGCTCCGGTAGCGTCTATGACATCAGGTACTGCGTGGTCCTGACTACTTTGGCTACTGTAGAGAGGAGTGTAGAGCTTATTCACGTGATGTCATTGCAGCTTTACTCGCAACCATGGCACGCACAATGCAACATCGGAGATGGGGAATTATGAGAGAGAGAGGGCCTGCGGCAAATCCTGCCACGGCGCATGTGAGATCCGAGCTCTGGTTGGACGGCATTGCAAACGGCGCCTCATGTGTCCGACAAGCCAGTGCCGAAACTCCTCGGAAACATATTTTCACTGCTTTTAGTTTCGAACCGCCCAACGTTTTGGCGTCGCCACAATCCAGGGTTGCCACAACTGCCTCCTGCTAAGCTTGTTAGCGAATAGAGTCTATATAACTCCTCGGCGATTCTGACTATCTTGTCCATATTCCCGATGACGTTGCCTGCGTTTTCTTTTAGCGCATACATCTGATTTTTGCCTATGCCCAATTTCTTCTTCACCGCTTTTAGGCTTGCCCCGTATCTTTCCAGCATGCTCAATTTTCCCCATGTTTACTTTCTTACAACGGCCACTTTGCGCTTATTGATTAGCTTTGATATCACTGCCAATTCTATCCGGTCTGTTGGATTGGAAGCTTTCATACTCTGGCGTTTCTTAAGTCTTTCGTCTCCTTAGGCAGCTTACCGGTATCCTCTCTAACTATCCTACCGTCTACTTCTACAGCGCATTCAGTAATGATACCTCTGAAATTATTGTTTTGTTGCTTCTAGGGTAATGTCGCCATCCTTGGTTAGAGCTGAATATCTATTCTGTAACGAGATTCTGAACACTTCTGCCCTCTCCTCATCGTTATTTCGCTGATGGACTGCTTTCGTACTAATATGTTGCGTTCCTTGTCCGGATTTAGACTAATTTGGGACCTCACCGTCACGTGGTCACTGCACCGCACTTTCCTGATTACCTCTACATCTTGCATAATGGCGGGGGTTGAACACAGTATGAAGTCAATTGCATTTTTAGTCTCCCCGTTAGGACTCTTCCATGTTCATTTCCGGTTCTTCAGTTTGCTGAAGAAGGTATTCATAACTTTAAGTTATTGCGCTCTGCAAGCTCAACTAGTAATTCCCCCCCACTATTCCTACAGCGAATGCCATAGTCATCTACTGCCAGTTCTACTGTCTTCTTTTTCCCTACCTTGGCATTGATGTCTCTCATTAGCATAAGTATACTGCGTCTTTACTTTTCGCAGTGCTGATTCTACATCTTCGTAGAAGCGTTCAACTGCCTGATCATCATAAATACATCTAGGTGCATAGGCCTGTAAAACCTTTATTTATACCGCTTATTAAGCCTAATTACAATGCTTCTCGTCTCTCTGGTAAACCTCGATAACACAGTACATGCCCATCCTTCAGTACAGTATATGCCTCATTCGGCCTTCTGACCTTACTAAGCCCTATGACATCCTATCTGAGTTCCTCTAACAGCACTGCTAAACTGGCTTCACTAGCTGGGGCTCTAGCGGTGAACGTTGCCAGGGCTGTTTCCCGATGGCGGCCTGTCCAGCGCAGCCAGAAATGTTTAGCACCCCCTCCTATTTCACAGGTCTGACCGCCGCCATGGTCAGTTGTTCCGCAGCCGCTGGTGACTGACGGCCGGGGTTTTATGGAGCTTATCATAGGAGGTTGCGGCCAATTACTGCACCAGAGTGGCCAACTCCTGTTCTGGTGGGGGAGTGCGCTGCTGGAGATGTTCACCGTCATCAGGACGCACCCCAAACCTGTTTATGCAATTCCATCGACACGCGGATTTTTTTTTTCTTATCCGGTGGAGAATTTCGCGGTACTGGGATTAGAGCCCCGGTCTTCTTGCATGCAAGCCGGATGTTTTACCGCTGCACTACCGCTGCACAGCCAACAAAGCAAAGGATCAAGCAGGTTTTCGAAAACGGTAGTATACTATCGATCATATCCATACCATCAACCAGGTGGTAGACAATGCTTGGAATATAACGAGCCCTTACACATAGCATTCATTTCAGTCATGTCAAAATTTGATCTAGTTGGTAGCACCCTTCTCTTCTTCTTCTCTTCCTGCTCTTCTCGGTGTTTCCCGTGTTTTATGTGCGTTGTTTTAGATGGATAGCATTCATTCATTACGAAAACGCATTTGACTCAGTAGAAACCTCGGCGGTGATGCATGCATTGCGAAATCTGAGGGTAGACGAGCCGTACGTGAAACCGCTGGAAGATATAAATAGAGGTTGCACAGCAACCATACTTGTGCATAAAAAAGTTGCAAAATTCCCATAAAGAAAGGTGTTAGTCACGGAGACACGATCTCCCCAGTACTATTCAAAGCTTGTTTAGAGGATGTATTAAGAGACTTGGAATGGGAGCAGTTAGAGATAAGGTTAGATGAAGAATTCCTCAGTAATCTGCAATTTGCTGATGACATTGCCTTGCTAAGTAATTCAGAAGATCAATTGCAAAGAACGATTGGTGACCTAGACAGGAAAAGTAGAAAGGTAGGATTGAAAATCAATATGCAAATCAAAATCTAGGTAATGTTCAATAGCCTTGGGAAGGAACAGCAGTTTACGTTAGTAGCGAAGCACTGGAAGTGGTGAGCGAATATGTCTACTTAAGACAGGTAGTAACCGCAAATCAGAACCATGAAAAGGGAATAACAAGAAGAATATGATCGTGATGAAGCGCATTTAGCAAGCACTCGCAGATCATGATTAGCAGCTTACCAGTATCGCTCAAGAGGAAAGTATACAATAGTTGCATCTTACCTTCACCCACCGATGGGGCTGAAACATAAAGACTAACCATGAGGGTTTTACTTAAGTTGATAACGCAGAGGGCTATAAAACGAAAAATGGCAGGGGTAACATTAACAAATAGGAAGTGTGCAGAGTGGGTCAGAGAAATAACTCAAGATACTGACATTCTAGGGGAAATCAAGAAGAAGAAATGGGTATGGGTAGGTCATATAGTGCGAAGAGAGGATAACCGATGGTCGGTAACAAACTGGATTCTATGGGAAGGAAAGCGTAGCAGGGGCGGTAGAAAGTTAGGTGGGTGGGTCAGGTTAAAATGTTCGCAGGGGTCAAGTGGATGCAGCTAGAACAGAACCGGGTTAGTTGGAAATATATGGGAGAGACCTTCGCCCTTCAGTGGGTATAGTCCAGCTGATGGTGTTCATGATGAAGCTCAATCAAGGCATGTGCGATTTTTTCTACGGTAGGTGAAATATCACTTTCGCAACGAAGCTCGAACTTCAACTCTCTTAAGCAGATAAATACTGCCACAAACCATTCAAACAATTTGTCGTCGCGGGATAAGTGAAATGTTGTACATCGAAAATTTGGGACGTACAGTAATATCCCTCGTCGCGTCGGACGACATACCATGAAGTGATTACAGATGGTAAGACAGCACTAAATCTTCTGTGCGCCCAGAAACAGTACATGTTTTACCTATGAAGTCGTATTACATGCGGTAAAGAATCTTTGATGTTTAAACTTTCTGATGTTTATGTCTACCTTTCTTTGTAAATTTTAGAACATTGATGAGATATTTTCTAAGTGAAGAGTAATGCCGCAACCATTCAAATCGCTGTTTTTTTTTTTTTTTTATGAGACGTTTGCGTTCAGGCATACTGAAAAAGAGATCTGGAAATAGGAGAAACTTAGAAGGAGGAGTATTTAGTGTTTTTCTGACAGCCGCCGGCATGTGGCCTAATCACCCTGATTGTAGCGCCTGGTTAGATTATTTATTTCTTGTTTGGTCAGGACCGTCCCGTGAGGCGGCTTTATCATTTAGTTTGTTGCGAAAGATGCTTCGAGATGTATATTGGAGGGTTCCGGCTTCTGTTTCTGCAATGTTCCTGTTTTTGGGATTCACCGTTCGGGGTTTTATATAGATGTTTTTTCACCGCCTTTAAACTGAGCGCAGGCAAATTAAACGGGCAATTGTTGATCGGCGACCGCCGAGCACGCTTTCTGCTATCGTCGCCACCGATTGCTCAGTTCTTTTGCGGGCGTAAGTCAGTCCAATAGAGTTCATTCTCGTAAATTTAAAGCCTCCTCATTTGTAACCAAAGGCATTGTCACCACTACGTAACCATATTGCATTATTACGAAATGCCATGAGTTCGTCAGTGATTCCAGAGGAGTGTTCACAAATTATCGTGTGAATAACAGAAAGCTTGAAAGTTCCTGACTTGCTCTAAGACCGCTGAGCAGTAACATCAGCGCTCAATTGGGAAATAAATTTCCAAATTTACGTAAACAAGAAAGATAGTGCTAGAAGGGACCGCAAAAAGTGTATTATGTTTTCGTGCACACACTTGCTCTTCACAAAAAAAAAAAGATCAAGTTCGCTTCACCCCTCTGTCAACTCGGCTAATGTTATATATCGCCTCTTTGTGCAACTAGTGGAATGGAATCTTGTTGAGTGTCTTTCTGGAATGCTGTATGGGGCGGTGCCCTCTTTCGCATCTGTTGTCCGAGGACTTGGATTCCTTTGTGGTGAAAGAGAGAAGACTGGAAATTCCACTCTTGTTGTTTAAAACTTCGGCGTAAGTTATGTGATCTAAAAATCTTTTTTGTCATTTTTGTAAATGAAGTTCAGGTAACAGTCACGCGACAAGAATGCTTGTTTTGACGTTAGGCAAATGGAAGTTCAGGTTTATGTGAAAATAAGAAAAGCCGATACATGAAACGCCCTACTGTTTTGCTGTTGCAGGTGGAGTGGGAAAAAGCTGGAATGCTGCATTGCAATCCTGGGGTCGTCAGTTGCCCTGGCGGCGATCCAGTCCCACACGATCCCAGTTCAGTTGACAAACCCGCTAAACTGACATCGTCACTGTGTTCAGACTTTAATGTCGACGGGGAAGTGAACCTGGGGTCATGGGTTCGCTTTACGCCTGCTCTGCCCTCCTCACTGTCCTAGCTTACAGCATCTTTGTGTGGGCACAACAAAGCTCAGAGGCTGTCGTTCTTGGAAAGCGTCCGGTAGGTGGGAACAGCGCCGATTCCCCTGGAGAGAATCTTTTTCGCAAGAAGCTGGTGGTATTCCTTGCTGATGGACTGCGCTGGGACTACCTGAACCGTGGCCGTTACCCTGGATTCGAACTCCTGGCAACCCACGGCGTTCGAGCAGGACGCTTGATGCCTGTCTTCCCATCAGTCTCGTATCCAAATTGGTATTCTCTCGTAACAGGTAAGATATATATATATATATGAAGGAAAGAAGCCAACAGTCGGCGAGGCCAAGGAAAGCGTTGGGGATGGTACTTTTATGTCTTTTTTTTTTTTAATGTTTGCTAAGCAAACATTAAAAAAAAAAAAAAGACATAAAAGTACCATCCCCAACGCTTTCCTTGGCCTCGCCGACTGTTGGCTTCTTTCCTTCATGTATTATAACGAGCACCCTCATTTCCCCTTAATTGATCTATATATATATATATATATATATATATATATATATATATATATATATATATATATATATATAATATGCTGAACAATGCTATTACTCAGCCACACACAATAAGCAAATGTATTAAGCCATGTGCGCCGAAATCACCCAAATAAAAAAAAATGAGTGAATGATTTTTTTTAATCTTTCATTCTCAGACTTAACCGCGATAAGTGTTCATTTCCTGTAGCAATAGCCTCTCTGCCATTTTTCTCGCCTCTTCGTGTATTCTTCCGATAGGTAAGTTAAGTGGGCTACATAAAACAATTTAGGCTAAGCTTTGACCTTAAAGTTATCGCGAAAGGCAAGCCGAAAGCGTAAACATGTGAATATTGATAACGTACCCCTCCATTAGGCGTCGAACCTGAGACTGCAATAAAGATCTCAATATACTGCCGCGTACAAAAAGTTGTTTCACAAAACCGAGTTTAACAGTAGTGCCAGTGACTCAATGATTGCGCCTACATAAATGTGCACATCACTGAGCTGCACCTGGCATATATCGTCGGACGGTGCAATGTAAAACGTATTATATGCACTGAAAGACGATTCATACCTAATTCAACGTTTATTGGCTTCACTCTTCATGCAATGAATAACAATTTGAGACGCTTTGCAACATGCTAGCCCTTTCCTCCATTTCCTGCAACTGACAATGCAAAGACCCCGCCATGATGAATCAGTGGTTGGAGCGCTTGTCCGCTGAACACAAGGATGGTGGACTGAGCCCCGGTCACTACGACCGTTTTTCGATGGCGGAGGAAAGCAAGTCGGCGCTTTGCTGTGCAATGTTAAGCACTTTAAATAAGGCCGGGGGTTCGAAATTTCGAAAGTCCTCCACTACGCTGTCTTAAGTTTCCAACGTCGCCTTCGGATCTTAAACCCCATAAAGCAATCAAGGGACGGTATAAAACCAAAGGACCGAACGAATGTGCCACGTCGCGTCGGAATGTATTATATACATGTCCAAAGGCTGTTTTCTCCTGTTTTCCCCTCCACTTTTACGTTCCTCGGAGCTCTTCTCTCTGAAGGAACATAATTATGATTTTCTTTTTTCTGGAAGTGCTAAGCTTGTGATACAATTGAGTTCAAAACTAAATCAACGCTGTAGGGCTTCGATCAACAAAGCGCGTCGTTTTTGGAGAACGTGGGTTTTAGTACTTATTCATGTCTTATATTATAAGCTGCCGTAAGAAACGAATATGCTTAAATAAAAACGACTGAACATGGATAATGGACAAATGTTTCTTTACCGCCCATCATTCAGTCCTCTGGCTTGGAAGTGCGTCGAATTCTTCAGATAAGAGATGTGCGGAACTCTGATACTTTGTCACTGCACAAATCCATGAAGAAAGCGCCGTACTTTATTCATAAATTGTGTAACCACACTAGTAACTGAAGCATAGTACACTAACAATACATTGTCTGCTTAAGTATGTCGCCTGTGAGCTTTTCAGTTTTAAAGGTCATGCCTTTATAATATAGAAGCATGAAACTGTGAAGTAGACAGCGTCACCCAGGCCCTTCACCGATGTTACTTTCGACAAGCTCTTTAATGAAACAGATAGGTTGATTATCGGTAGCGGATATTTCCTCCGTTCACAACGAAAGACTTGCCTAGGAGCAAGGCTTTTATATTACACGCTCCCGTCATCTGATGTTTGCTGTCTCAGCACGCTTCTCTAAGACGGTATGCACTTGTTGTCACTCCCGCTATTTTGTCGTTAAGCTAGGCGTTTTTTTTTTTTGAGAAGGCGCAGTGGAAGATAATCAGATTAGAAACGCGTAGGAACCTTTCATCATGCTCGTGAACAGACACTTATTCAGAGCTTGAGTGCACACCTCGATGCTGAAGCCTCGAGACTGAAGCGCAACGATGAAAAAGACTGATATTTTTGTTCCTTTTAGCCTACGGGAAAAAAAATCGTGTTGCACCTTCATTTAAGCATAAGATTAATTCATAGGCCACTATATAACCTTTATGAGTACCTAACCACTTGCCATGATCCTAACGTGGCGCTACATTTTGCCTTTATTTCCTATAACAGGTTCATTGTGCGTCTGGCATGGAAGCACTGTCTATGCATTGCCAGTACTGTCAGCAGGTCTAATCCCTTCATTGTTATTGTGTAATGTTCCTCTGGATTGAGAAATGTTAAATTTGCATCTTTTCTCCTTAAAAGTTTCTATTCTTTCGTAAAACGCGAGAAAGCTTTTGAGTTTAAGCAATAGCGTTCCTTTTTTCTTTCTTCAGGGAAGAAATTTCAGCCTAAAGCTCGCCCTAAAAATACAAGGACCTTGCCCTGTTTTTGGTTCGGTACTTATTCCAAAATGAAAACGCGTCGTGTGACATTTCAGTATTTGCTTGTGCTTTTTTAGTTTCTCATGTTAAATAATGCTTTATTTGATTTTTGGAGTCAAGGGAGTTAAGTCCTAGCAGGCCCTTAGCTGTAGTAAGAAATATTATGCAGCTTATCTTGTTGCCATTGAGCAAATAAAAAATAAGGACTGCGCATCACTTCAATTTTATTTAGCATTCCTTATTTCTACTTTTAGCAGCATGTAGACGTAGAATAGAACGTATAATAGAATAGAACTCTGGATAGAACTTGTCCCGAAGAGTTAATGCCACGAACTGACATTTAAACAAAAACCGTGTTCAGAAAGAAGCAAACGATGAGAGGCAAATGTTAGTATCAGAAGGGTAGACTTTCGCCATTCTCCTATTACTAGACATCTAAGATACCCTGTAATTTTTGGTTTAGGAAGAACATTAACGTAACCCTTTCCTCTAGCTAAAGATGCTCACAAGCGGAAAAACAAACACCTGATTTGTCATTTGCATTTAGCATAGCTTCATTTCTGTCATTTTCACATAGTGCATTCATGCCACTAACATGGAGCCACCCCAGAGTTATCTTATTATTGATCTTAATCTGTATTGATAGTGTTTAGATTATTCAGAGCAGACGGTGCTTATTTCGTGGTATACTAAAATCACCAAGGTTCATGGTGTTTACGCATTATGGAACTATTCTGCGTGATGTTTTGAATCTACACTGTGTAACCTGCGACACCGGTAGGCAGAATCTAGACACTGACGTAATGGTTCCTACAGTGATATAATGGGTCGCATGGATTGCTTTAAACCAATACAAAAGCTTTATCACCTCTATACGCGAATTGGATGGGGACAGGGTGAGGTGGCGAGGGAGCTGAGTGATACTATCAAGGCAGACGTTCTAACATCTGTCTCGGATTTGGTGCTAGGGCACATGTGTTTTGTAGGCACCTGCTCCTTTAAAACTCTACTCTTGACACAGCTGCGGATACATCAGCGCACTTGTTCGATATACTGAATGACAATTTAGTTATTGCCCACGTTTTGCATGGTTTTGCTGCAGCCAATTTTAACATCCGCTCGGATATCAGTTGACTTCCCGCTAGTGATGTTTTCCTTTGGTTATAGAAGACAATTAGTACAAGCTTATTATTTGTACATTTCGTATTATTTAGTGCACGAGCGTAAGGCTCGACCAAAGTTTGTGCTCTTGCCATTGGTTTCCTATATTTTTAATTTGTTCATGATTGTAGCTCAATTCTTGACTGGAATCCTCCTGCGCTGCTCGACATTTTTTTCCCTTTACCTACGTCCAGGGCTCTATACCGAAAAGCACGGCATACTAGGCAACTACATGTACGATCCAGCGAGAGGTTCCTACTTCAGGATGTCGGCTCCCGAGAGCTTCGATCCGCGCTGGTGGACGCGAGCGGAACCCCTGTGGACGCGCGCCTTGCGTAGGAACCGCACTGTGGCCATGTTCTGGTGGGATGGCTGCCAAGTGGACATCAACGGCACCCGGCCCCAGAGCTGCTCCCCGTATGGAGGATACTCCACCAAGATTGACCTCCAGATGGAGCAGAAAATACAAGAAACAGTTCTGGCATTCAAGAGAGACGCGTTAGACCTGGCCATGTTCTACTACGAGGGACCAGATGCCGAAGGTACGTGCCAGAGTTGTGTTGACCTAGATATAACTGCGGTTGTATCTAATCTTAAAAACCACGACTCGTGGTTTGCATTATTGCTGTTGATATTATGATGACAGATTGCTAATGTTGCCATAAAGAGACCATCCATGAACTGGGTGGCAGAAAGAGCTTTTTCAGATGCTTTGTTTTCTTTGTCGCTTTAACATCTCAGAGCGACTCCTGCCATAAGAGACGCGCTTTTTCGGGTGTACATTTGCATGGTGAAGCAGACAATAGTTGATGGACGAGTAGAAACAGACTAGAAAAGTGAAGAACCGAAATAAATTATCCTAACTTAGTGATTCTTCTCGAGGCTGATGTTTTCATTTCTTCCTTTTTGTCTACTGCATGCAATTCTCTTCCACTATCAGTTTTGCTTAATCGGGCGTTATAGCTAGCAAAGTTTAAAGTTTGCTGGCGCCGGCAACCAAACTCACAGCTGATAAGTGGACAACGTGCACTTAGAAAGGGATGATTAGAAAACGCTCTAAAATGTTTTTTGTTTATTTTCCTTTGTCAGTGGTAGCACTATTTTATGTGCTCGTTTCGGCACTGCCGGAGGGGGGGGAGGGGTGAAGGGGGCTTTGACCGCTTAATGGTTTAAAGCAGTTGGTGTTCTGTGCTACCTCGACTGAATGATCCTATCGCCAACTGGTTGAATAATGTAACGCGTTTCTTTATGCTGATGGCACTTGTTACATTATTCATCAGTGGGCACTGTTCAAAATTGTTAAAATATAATACCGAGATAAAGAACTCCACTCCTAAAGACGTTTTAGATGAAGATTTAAGCCAAGTAGAACAAATATGAGCTTCAAGTTTTATTACATTTCCAACCGTTTTGTCATTTCATTTAATTTCATTTTATTAGATTAAGACCGCTTATTACATAAAGGGTGCGTTAACATATAAGTGAGATTTATAATGTTCTAATATGTGAAGTTACAGTTGTCGTAAATATCGGTATGCGTGAAGGGGGGGGGGGGGGGTATGTAGCGGGAGGGGATGATTAAGCGAACTATAAAATAGCTTATGGAACAGGCAAAAGCTAGCGATGCGACGTCGGACGCTGAGGCTCATAAGATCGGATTGAAGTTTTAATGCTGTTACGCTAGTATTAAACGAGTAATTAGAGTAAATGAATCGTACAGGTCAAATCTGTAAAGCTTCAAGTGCGTTATCTAGATAGGCTTAATGCGGGGGCCATATTGGTGACGCATTGTCTACCCTAGTTCTGATAAGCGATTTACACGCGAATAACTTTACGTGCTGTGGTGCATGCCTTAGATGATATTTTAGAAAACCGAGAAATTTATTTGCAGATGATATCTCGTTAGAGATATGAGCGACCCAGGTAACATTACTGCTTGAGGCTACACCAGGTATTCATAAGATTGCACATGTTCAATAGTAGAAGTGATGATAGTGTAGTTAAATACGACGGGGTGTTAGTTACGGTGAAAGGATACTTGTTTTCATTTGTTAGCGTTTAGTTTCATGAGCCATTTGTCGGACTATTGCTTGGTGGGATATGTTAGTCTCTGATGAGAAAATGACGCAATCGTAGGCAAACATGCAAACCTTCCATGTTAGATGCGTTGGTAAGTCATTATGTGGATCAGGAAGAATAGAGGACCAAGGACAGAGCCTTGTGGGACGCCTGACGTTACAGCAAGGGAGGTAGAAATTAGGTTGTTAACAAAACTAATCTGTGAGAAGTTAGCCAAAATTCCTTGATCCACGCAAGAACGTTAGGGGGCAAATTTAACTGCTCTGGTCTTAGTAGTAAACGTTCGTGGGGTATACACTATCAAAAGCTTTTACGAAAACTAAAAAATACTATCAATTTGAATATTAAGATCGAGATTAGCATGATCATGAATGAAATGTTAGAGCTGGGTTTCGCAAGAGAATCCCTTCCGGAAGCCATGTTGTGCAGGAAAAAAGAATTTGTTAGCGTCCAGAAAATTCATGACATGGGAGTAAATGACGGGCTCCATGATTGTATATGGCACGCTTGTTAAAGAAATATGACGGTAATTAAGAGGAGATTATCACCTGGTGTGTATGCTGGAACCACCTTCCCCATTTTCTAATGATTTGGGAGGCTTCCTATAGCGAGTGATTGCGTAAACAATAACAAACATTCAACAGAGATTTTCTTAGTGTTTTTTTAGTAGTTGGAAATTAATTTCGTCGATTCCAGGCGATGATGAGAGCTTTATATTTTCTATTACAGATAAAATACCACAAGAAAAAAACGTTATACAGGGTAAAGGGGGAAGTACTGCAGTCTGGATTGCAGGATGTGATGCGCCAGCCTCTTTTGTGAATACAGATGAGAACGCGACATTAAACAATTTCGAGAAATAAGTGGCACTCACCTCCTCGCCTGCTGCACTAGTAAGGGTAATGGTATGAGTGTCCTTTGAATTTATTATCAGCCAGAGTTTTTTTTTTTTTTGCGTTACTGTTGAGGATGTTGAGTAAATCAAGTTGAAAACCAATTTTTTTTGCATCGCAAATCGCACTATAGTAGGCGCCGTCGGCAGCATAATATTTATTGCAGCTGCATAATAATATGCAGCCTGACTGCATATTTGACTTTCGAAAAAAGCGCTTTTTTTCCGTTCTAGCCTTTTCAACGTGTTCGTGAACCACGGCGTTTGTATATTGGCGCGAATGGTTATCTGAGCGATATGCTTGTCAACAAGCTCGGTGATCATTTTAGTAAATAGCAGCCAGTTATTGATCACATAACGGCAATAAAGTTTAGATTTAAATTCAGGCAGGAAGTCTTCAAACTCGTTGTTAATGGCGTCGTAATTCCCTCTATCGTAAATTCGAGTGGTTTTATCGCCCGTCTGGAAGATCTCAGGAAAAACCTGATAAACCGTGTGAATAACTTCATGTTCGCTAATTTCACGTATGTTGGTTATGGACGATAAGCTACCGGGATCAGTGGTGAGTTTACGATCTAGGCTGTTAGAAACGCCGCGATCCACACGTTTGGGCTCAGACACTAATTGGTGTAGGTTAAAATACCAGCACAAATCTAAGAATTCTCGCGATTCGGAGGCACTATACGTTTCGTTTTCACAGCAGTTATCTGGGCAATTGAAATCTCCAAAAAGAATTTCAGCGTTCGGCTATTTAGACTTAAGGCTGATTAATGAGTTATTAAGTTATCTAGAAAACAATGAGTTACTGTGCGGAGGCCTGTAGCACACGGCTAACAAGACAGCTTTATGTGTGGTGCGGCAGATCAGTCACAGCATTTCCAGTTTTGACGGAGTGTTAATGCGAGAACATGATAATAGTTTATCAACCGCAATGAGGACGCCTCCGCCACGCATTCCGGTACGGTTGTGATAAACGTCAAAATTTGGTAGGTGTGACTAGACTTCAGTATCAGTTACATTATCCTTAAGCCAAGTTTTAGTGAGAATCACTATAAATTAGTCGGGGATGATTGTACAAGACTTGCCAAGGCGACACCTTTATGAAAGAAGTATCGTATGTTAGTATAGATAACAGAAAAGGAAAGACTTGATCGGTCAGCAGAGCTTGGCGGTTTGGGAGAAAATTTGCGATTTCGCGGATGATACGCAGTTTTTTTCACAGTACCCGAGATTTCACTATACATGTAGCGCCTTGTACTCATATGTAAAGTCTTGTAGCACAGCTGAAATTTCCCAGATTTGTTTTTTAGCAAATGCGAGCAGGTGCTTGCAGACATCTCTAACTTGGCGAGAAAAATGCTCGCCAACACTGTAGCCTGTGTCCCTTTGGCGCCTATTCAAGGAAATAATTATTCTATGTTTGAAAGACCAAAACTTGACAATTATAGGGCGGAGTAGATCATCAGTGTATTGGCCTAGACGGAACGCGCGTTCGATGTGAGCAGGGTCAACCGTAACGTGCAACGTGTCACAACAGAAGCGGATAAAGACTTTTTCTGAGTCAGCATAAGTTTCAGAGGAGCTAGTGTCAGCGAGGCCATAGAATTGTGATTATTGCGTCGTGCACGGTTTTCCGACAGGTTTCCAAGTTTGCAAGGTTTCCAAGGTGTTTGAACGGCGATGGTCTGTATTGCTTCAATATCTGTCTTCACAGTTAGAAGATTTTTGTGTTGGGTTTCCAGGTCTGCTAGTTGTTTTGCCGGCTCTGGAATGTCATTGTGAGTAACTTCTATCTAAGAAAGTTCACAAGCGATATTATTTCCGCCTGACGAGCAGAAAGGCTTTGCAACTCAGCGAGAATGTAGGGTCTTGGATTTGTTTCGACATCACCGGACCCCAATAACAAGGTACCAATAACACTCACACATTCAGCAACCAGGCAAAAGCAGCACCAAGTATAGTAGTTACTAGTTCTCCTAGCAAACAAGTTCTAAGATCTACTAATCTACATTGCAAAAGCGAACTGCTCCATGGAATAGCACAGCTGCAGAGCCCGCAGAGCGCAAATGACGTTTTTCATATTGCCTTAGGCTATTGCATCTTTTATATTTTTATTAGGCGAAGAGGGCGTGTGAAATCGCCATGGTATTCGACATGACAAATAGCAGTGCTGGAATATTACAGTCAGCCATTGTGGGCCTCATCGTGCCGCAGCTTTCAGTCTTCGTTGATGTCTAAGGCTTTGAAAATCGTGCAAACCCAGCTACGCATGCAAAGCTAAGTGCGAGTTTTGGCTTTACGAGGCTTATGGTGGCCCCTACTAAGCCAACAAATTCAGCTCTCGCATGACAACCTGCAAGTCCCTATCAAGAGTTTTATTTTGGGAGCATCGGGGACAGGGCGATTTGCAACCTACCAGATATATGTTACAAGAAATGGAGATTGATGGTAATTTTGTCACTTCTTTCTTCACAGGTCACAGGAATGGGCCGGACAGTCAAGGAATTGAATTAGCTGTCGCGAAGGTTGATCGATATCTTTGGGACCTGCAGATGGGCCTCAAGAAAGAAAACCTTTTGGACCAGGTAAACAAGCTTTTGGCCCAATTGAATAGTCTCAGAGGCAGCAACTGATAGCACCAAAGAGCTCAAAGGAGATAACTAGTTGTAATCAGCGAGTTTAGCAGGATTCCGTAGTGAAACCCATATTTTTATGATTTTCTCATTTCTTCTGCTTGAGCGTTTATGTAGCTAGTTGGGATTGCGACTGCAAATACACGGGATGTGCATGCAGTTCATTACATCAAAATCGTAATTATATGTGCCACTGTTGCTTCCAGAGTTCACCATTTTTTTACTTCGTCACATGCCGTGCAGAGTACGAAGAAAATGAACATGATTAAAAGGTGGTTAAATATATTACAAAAGCGAGGAGAGAAACGTTGTTTTAGGCAGTCCACAAGAGCGAAGAACAAAAAAGTGTGCGTAAACAAAATTACAGTTCAGTTTCAAATCGAAGAGTATAAAACGTTATATGATATCCAAAAAGTGGCCGCGGTTTAGCTCTGGTTTAACCTGGTTGTTTTGCGGAAGCAACGACTGCTTGGCTGCGCTTATGATCCGATTTGTAGTAGCTTGGTTGTGCTAAGGTTCATCGACGTAGACAGACGAAGTATAGCTTATGTAGCTTGCTTATTAATCTCAATGAATGAGCTCTTGCGATTGGTAGTGTGACTTCTTCAGTTTCCTCGGCATGGCATTTCCACCTAGTTGCATTCAAACATTCCTGTTTGGTAAGGCTAGGCTCGGCAGAAGAGGACTCACACTGAGAACTCGAGCAGCTAGCTTCGGAGGCGTCAAACTCTTTAGCGGAACGCTTACCCTGCATACATTTCACGGCGTTTCTGCAATCGGGCGACACGTTCTTCTTTGGTTTCATGTGCATGTTGCTCCTTCCACTTTTCAGCTTTTCTCCTGGCCTTTTCTTTGCATATGTCCATGGCGAAACTGCTCAAACGAGCCGTAGCGCACTGGTAATACCCCACGGCAGCACACCCTGTCAACACGTAGCGAGCGCTGCTGCGAAAGAGGAGCGAGCGTGCGTCATGACGCTGCTAGGCGAGGCGGCGGCACCAGGCATTAGTAACTACCGCGAGACAGCATGCCCTGACTACCACGAAGAAACGGTATTGCAAACGTAGTGCTGCTTCCGCAACAAACGAAAAATCCTACTGTAAAAACGCACAGACACAAAAACCCATCTTGGAGGCCGCATTAATGTCAAAGTTCACAAGTCTACACAGCAGTCATTATTGATTTTAGGTGCGGAGTAACGCTAACTGTTCTGTAATAGAGAGAATTGACGCCTCCGATGAAAGAGTACGGCCGTTAAACTTTCCCACCCAAATTATGAAGCAATCGAATAAGATATGGGAACCTCCAGCATATGACCATGACAGTAATGAATAATAATGACCCCGTGGTAATTTGAAATTTCATTACCAATACAATCAATAACAATTGCTATGTTCCCGCGCAACAGACTATAGTAAATTGCGTTTGAACACATCTTTGAGTTTAAAAATTGGCACACCACTGATTTCTGAAATTGCTGAAATTGCAGATTTCGTCCTCCCCGCCGGGGTGGCGCAGTGGTAAGACGCCCGACTACTGTGCCGGAATTCCCGGGTTCGAACCCGACCTCGGCGGCTGCGTTTCAATGGAGGATGACGAAGTGGCGTCCGTGTGCTGTGCGATGTCAGCGCACGTTAAAGAACCCCAGGTGGTCGAAATTACTCCGTAGCCCTCCACTACGGCTCCCATTTCTCTCTTTCCACTTTCACTCTCACTTTCCTCCCTTCCCTTACGGCGCGGTTTAGGTGTCCACAGAGCAAGTGTGACAGATACTGCGCCTTTCCCTTCCTGTGAACACCAACCAGCCAGATTTCGTCCACTTTGTACAATTTTAGTTCTGTAGACGAAGAGCTAGAATGCTCTTACTCCCAAAGAACTGTTCCTCCTTCGTCAAAACTTGAGATTGTTTTTGCAGCAAAATGAAACTGTCTCGCAATGGCAATGTAAGGCATAAAGGGGAGTTTTTTGTTATTGGTGCTTATGCGCGTAGCCCACGCCGCGTCGAAGGGCTGCCTGACCTTGCTCTTCGAAGACAGGATACACAGTTTTGTTTTCTTTTCGTTTTTTGATCCGGCGCCGGCCTCATGCCGAACCAGCTCGGAATGCTTCTCGTTTTTATCACCTCCCAAGCGTTTGGAAAATTTTGAAGAAGGGGAATAGATGCGCTCCCTTTGAGCGGGAGAGCTCGTTTCCCGGAAACGCTCTGTGGCACAGCTTTCTCGGAGGTCCCCCACGCAGTAGCGCTAATGAATTAACGCGACTGTTAATGGAGCTGTTCGAAACACGGCGTCTCGAAGTCAGCCTAGCTGCGCACTATTCAGCAAGAAAATTGGGTACGCGCCCCGGAACAGTTCACAGTAGATCTTCATCAATGGCCTCCCGCTGCGCGGCTAACGCAAGGAAGATGCTGTTAACAGAGCAGTTTCGAGCTTACTCCTAAGTGAAAGCGGGCACCAACCTTTCCCTCCCGCAGTGTCTCTCCCGGTTCGGGCAGCAGCGACGGCGACGAGCTCCTCCCACCAATGGCCACTGACTGAATTGTCACCCTGTCCCCTGTGGCTAACGGAATAGCATCCTTGTTTCTTCGGGAAACGCGTCAGCGGCATGGCTGGTTCCCCATGTGGACCGTGAGATAAAGAAAGGAGGCCAAGCTTCTAGTAGAAGAGGTTAAAACCCTCTAGTGGAGAGAGCGTGCAGGGCGCATGCTGCATTTTTTTTTAAGAATTAAAAACTTGGGTCCGAGATAATTGGCAACCCATCCGGTTTGGGTCTTCTTAATCAACGAGTTTGATTGGCTGCGTAATTTCGAGGCGGGTGATGTGAAGCGACCGCCCTCATGTCATTGTTTGTCGTTGCCATGAAAAGCGGCTATCAGACCCGGTTGATCAGTTCTGTCCAGCCGAGCACAACTGGGATCTCCGTGCTCGGCACGCAAGCTTTCCTATGTGTGAGTTATGCGGTTCTCTGTGTGGGGTGTTTTGTTCATGTATCCCTTTGCTAGGGCGGTGGAAGCTCTCTCTGGGGCCACCAGTGTAAAGTCAGTTGTCTTTTGTATATAATCTGTAAATATATTTTCCCTCTTCCTTCATTCAACGCAAAGACTGTCTGACTTGTCATATTCCTTCTTCTGCCCAATCATCCGTTTGAGCCTTCGGAAGGTGACACCTATTTCATTACTGGGAGCACATTCACTTTCGTCTTGTTCAGCGCTCCGACCATCCTACCTCCGTCGTTACAATAGCAATAAACTCTCAGCTAGATTAGATGTTCGGGCAGATTAATGTGTTTTCTTGGTGAGAAACGTAATTACAAAGCATATAGGTAACTGACTTCTTGACTTTTATAATCTGGCCAACTTTGTGCACTGTTCCACGATGAGAGCTTAGTGGTTTGGCTTTTGGCTACGGCGCCTAAGAGTGCTAGGCGGTATTCTGGCCACGGCCCCCCATATTTTCGTGAAGTAAAAAAAAAAACACCCATGTGTTTTCTGTAATGAACGAACGTTTAAGACCGATGAGGTGCTAAAATTTTCTCCTCATGCCTGGGGGAAGGGGGGGGGGGGTAGAATAACTCCTCATCATATCGGGGACGTTAAATCTTCCTATCCTGTTCTGCCTGCAGGTCAATATAGTAGTAGTGTCAGATCATGGAATGACTCGCACAAATCCTCATGCTTCAAGTCACATTGATATGGATGCTTTGGTGAATGAACGCGACATTCACGTCATGCTGGACAAGGGACCTTTCGCCATGCTGCACCCGCAAGCCGGAAGAGAAAATGCGGTGAGTTCACAGTAACTTTAGCGGAAAGTATTTAAACTAAGCGTCTTTTTAAGACAAGTTTTCACTGTGATTAGCACACTGGTTATCGTTATCCAATTGAAAGAATTGGATGATATAATTTTTCGATTCAGATTATTTCAGCTAGAATAACAGAGGCAAAATTAATCAGTTATTTATTAAGCATTTATTTTTAGGGGCATGCTCATCTGAGCAAGAAAGGTATTCGGAAGGCATATCGAAATACTCTTAAACAATTCCGGGTTTATTTTGAATGTTACTTGCTGACAGGCGTGTAAGCATGCGGAAGGTCTGTTAGGTGGTCTTGACCATTTTTTTTTCGCGTCCTTGGCACTGCACCTGACATAACCAGCTTTCTTGTGTTGCCCATCTAAAATATATCAATAACTGTTATGATATTCCCTTAAGTGAAATTTGATTGCAGCAACTTCAGTGTTTTTCCTGTTTAGTGAGATGGTTGTATACATGCATGATGTATGTGCGTACCATTGTATGTATGTATGTTTGTATGTATGTATGTATGCATGTATGTATGTATGTATGTATGTATGTATGTATGTATGTATGTATGTATGTATGTATGTATGTATGTATGTATGTATGTGTGTATGTATGTATGTATGTATGTATGTATGTATGTATGTATGTATGTATGTATGTATGTATGTATGTATGTATGTATGTATGTATGTATGTATGTATGTATGTGTGTGTGTGTGTGTGTGTGTGTGTATGTATGTATGTATGTATGTATGTATGTATGTATGTATGTATGTATGTATGTATGTATGTATGTATGTATGTATGTATGTATGTATGTATGTATGTATGTATGTATGTATGTATGTATGTATGTATGTATGTATGTATGTATGTATGTATGTATGTATGTATGTGTGTGTGTATGTATGTATGTATGTACGTACGTACGTGCGTATGTGCATTTACAAAGCATGCATTTTTCTCAGGAGCCGAAGATAATTTTTCAGCAGAGGAAAAAGAAGAGCCTTGAGCGAGATTCTCTTCTTCGGAGAAATTCTCTGGCTCTGAACACTGTTACTTGATCATGCCGGTAACGGCACCAACGTCGATGCTGCTCATCCGCTCAGCGGGCGCACAAGAGCTGCTCACCGAAAGAAAACGTTTCCTTAAATTCGGATATTAAATTTCAATCGGTCATGTTAATTCTCGAACAAAAATGATAAAACGACACAGTAATACATGCCGCTAATATAAATAATACAATTCTTAAGAAAATTCTCTCATCTCGTGGGAAATCATAGGACATCGATGTAAACCAGGCCAGGCCGCTCTCAGTCAGCACAAAGGTGTGGTACTTGGCCATGAATAGGCAAGGCCAATACAGTTGTGTAGGAGAATGTAGTTAACAACTGCTATTTCACGTAACTGACAGGTTGTATACAGGCAAATATTATATATAAAATAGAAAACAAGAGACGACATGCACATGCTACAATAGACATTTGGTACTAAAATCATTCACTTAAGTTCAAAGAACAATATTATGCGCAGCATACGAAGCCGGATGTAGTACATCTGGTGTTAAAAAACTAAGCACATGCAAATAGTGAAACAGAAAATGTTGAAAAAGCCATATTGTATGACCCGAACAAAAAGTGACTGCGGCATTGACATGTCTCGGGCGGTGGCCTTTCTGGAGCTGCTTTGGGAAATAATGAAGAGGAAAATGTGGGTACTCTTTTCTTTGTTGACGTGCATCTTGTAAATATAGGGTGTAGAGAACGAAGAATCTCCAAGAAGGGTTCTGCAGTCAAGCTTCACATGAAGTGGAAGTACGAGAACACCGCAATGCAACCCCCGTATTCCGCCGCAGACCATTTCCGCAAAGCTGAATTGCGGTCCCTATAGCTGCTACTAATGCAGTGTAATCTATATCTTTGCAGACGCTACCTAACTTCGAATAACCGCAAGTGTGTGATGTAATTTAAGGCGATTAATTAACCATAAAAATAAAAACAAGAAAACTGTTAACATGACGATAATACGTCCTTGAAAGGACAGGGCACTGTGTAGGATAAGTGGTTAAGGCTTTCGGCGATCTGGAGAAAGTTTTTTGCTTTGCTGTCATTATTAGGGAAACACTTTCATGAACACAATGTGTCAAAGAAAAAGCACACATCTTTGTTTTTAGTTTTGTAGCAAACTAATCAGCCCTAGGTAATAAATCTTAAATTGAATCTCGTTGTTACGATGCTCTTGGTGCAAGATGTACATATGATCTCAAGGAAAAATTATTTTTGTATTGATTAGGATGGACCGGTCACATGTTGACAAGTCAGACAGTCCGTTTTGCAGAACAAGCGCTTCTATAGTTCGCATGGCTGCCACTGAGCGGCCGCGTTGCACCGAAGACATTAAACCGCGGAAAAAAAAAGTGCGTGATCGGTACATCAATGAGATTCCCTGGGACGGTCAGATCTTGTCGATGAGCTGCCAGGAAGGATTAATGGTCGAGCTTTTCCAGAGAGCATGATATCCTCATGGAAATGATGATCACCATGGTCCTATAGTATCTCACGCATACTGCTCGTTTCTCGCAATTTGAAAATATTCACGTTGTATTACGTGTTGTTCTTTACTGCCAGGTGAAAAAAGTCATTAGTTTCTGCCAAGTAAAACAAGCGATGGCAGCTCTGAGAATTATGTCGATATCAGCGTAAGAACCATTTTTAGAAAGCAAATTAATAGCTTCTCTGTACTGTGCCCGTAACAATCGAATTAAGGGTGCGTAATACTTAATCAGCTTTCCAAACTTGCCGGGTAAAGCTGAACCACCACCTAAGCTGGTCATTCATGTGTGAGCTCTCCCACTGCGAAATTAACAGAAAGTACGCGTAAAGTCATTTGTTTTTGCAATAAAAATTGTCACAAATTTAATGATTGCATCCCTTGAGTATTTAAAGCGGGGAGCTCAAAAAAGTGAAGGCCGTGCGAGATTTGTCAGAAGCAAGCGATTTAAGACGATGCAGGTGCGGACAGAAGTAAACGAAGCGTCCAGCACAAGAAAAAACTGCGGGCTATCGCCGCCTAGCTGAGAAAGCGGAAAGTCCAAAATCGCCACGCGCGTGTATAAGCCCCTCATGCGGAGCGACTCTCCAATTGCTCCTCTTGTCTTGCATTTTGCCAGCGTTAATGTAAAGCTAATGATGTGCATGTTGGATGTTTGCATACTATGTAACAAGCGGCAATTTTGAAATGCGCTGACCGCTGTCTGGATAAGGCAGAGCCCGCGGGGATGGCACGATCGTTAAGGCCCTTCGTCGCGACAGTTGTTGGCTTGCTTCTGCCCCAAATGACCTGCAAGACTTGAACTTTCGTTTCCTCTGGGACTCATTTGCTTCCAGCTAGTAGCCGAAAGCGCTGAAAATAATCGACCTGCCACTCCAGCTCCTTTTCTTTTTTAATATATTTTTATTCCATTTAGTACGCCTTGCTCCTACAGGCTAACTACGAAAATTATGCCTCAAAATACCACTCGTGCTTCGCGACTTGCACTGTCATTTAATACGTAAGAAATAAATAAGTCGAGGTGTTAAGTATATATATAAATATATAGCGATTTGATTGAATGCGCAAATGCATGTGTATCATATAGGCCAGAAGGCGAGTATCTGTGTCCCGTGTGGCGCTGTTATATTAATATATAATTCTAGATTAAAGCCTGAGTGAAATGCAGCGCTCGTACCGTCTTGTTGCTTTGTGTTCCCATGAATAAGTTTGCGTGGCTAAATTATAATGAATCACCAACAAGCGCAGTGCACTGTTCTAGCCATTATGTGGCGTTCGAAACCTTTTGTGCCGTGGTGTTGCCTACATCGGAGCTGAAAGACTCGTACCAGACACAACATTATTCGTTGCACACGAGGACTCGTATTTCAAGAAGTGTGCTGTTGCGTTCCAAATATTTTCTGCAGTGTGTAGTGCACCACTCTCCTCAATGAATTGACAAACTTTGAGCGTGGGCCATGACAATTTCGGGTGTGGCCTCTATAGTTTTGGTCGTGGGTTGACTCAATTTTTCAAATTTGGTAAGTATATTTTGAAGGCGCGCCAACTTTACGCTGGAAGTCGTGGTTCTCAGCGTCCCTCAAGAAAGGTCAAAGGTAGACGATTCAACATACCCAACCTTTTTAAGATTCGTTAGAGAATTACTTTTTCAGCTCATAAAAAAATTCTAAAGCGTACCTGGAGCAACAGTTTTCTTTCATTTGAAAAACAAGGACAAGATAACATTTCAGTGCTAATGCAGTGCGTCGAAGGAGAGACCGGAAGAGTGCAGCCATTGCTGCTCCATTGGAACTTCCTTGAAGCAACTAGAAAGCAAAAATACTAACACTATTTAACAAACCAGAAATGTGACGGCACGTTCAGTATTTTGGAGACGTTTGGACGCTAGCGACTGACAACTTGGTCGCAAAGGCAACAAAAGTTCAAAACAGGTGCTCCATCTTCGGTAGAAGCGCGTCTGTTCCTCTCTCGAACGAAGTGGCTTAAAGGTAGCGCCAAACTCGTGGTCTTCGCTGTATGCAGGCAGCACTTCGTGCATTCGAACAATCCCTATTCTAAAACGGACGTGACCATCCGATAATATCGTCTTGAAGCTGGCCGAATTGCAAGCAAGTGAAGAAATAGGATGGTGGCGCCACCCCAGGGGGTGTACACGCGCGTGCGATTTTGTGCTTTCGCTCGGCTAGGTTAGGTGTCGCTGACCCGCAGTTCTTTCTATAGTTCTTTCTTGTGCTGAGCACCCCGTTTACATCTATCTACATCTGAAAATTTAAGCATACGTTATAGAGGGTTTACCGTTGCCTAGAAATATCTGCGTCGTTTCGAAAAGCAAAATAAAATATAAGTAAAATGCGATCACTAAAAATACTCTCGGAGGCGGAGCGCGCGCGAACGAACACAGGATGGGTATTTAGAGGCATATTAGTGTTTCCCCCCGTTTGTAGGATTCATAATTAAGCAACGAAGACCAGCAAGCTCTTTAATAATTTACATGGCTTCGTCAAGGTTCGTTAATCCTCAGAAAAGTGTAACAAAGCGTATTAACGTGTATGGGAGAATCGCAGGTTACATATTTTACGATTTCAAATGGCTATGCTTTTCAGAGCACTGCTGCGAGTTTATTTAGTAAGACTTATTTCTGGATGAGCAGCAAGGATCCATGTTGTCATTGGAACCTTTCAGCTATATACCAAATGCCAAGGACAAAAATCAAAGGGCTTTTGTTTTGCCGGCTGCCTGCCCCACAGACATCACTTTATATTTTCTTTTATATAGCTTGATTGCTTCTTAAGGAAAAAACATTTGCATCAGTTTACATTGATGTTGGTTTGGCGGTTCTAATTCTGATACTATAGCAGGAAGAAATTAAAGTTTCGAAAAAAAAATGAAATCATATAAAAAATTGCGCTGAAAACAATTGCGACTGGGAAATGAAAGTTATCCCTCGTCTTAAGTGTTTACACCTCTTGGTTTACTATTTCGTTCATTGCAAAATTGACTTTCTTGAAATTTCTGATGCAGTATACGCGCAACTGTCGAAGAAACGGCTCTAAAACCTCGCATTCATGCTTTTCTTTTATTAGGAAAAATGAGCGTAAATGTTGCTTATTTAAAAGCTCTCTATTGATAAATACACTATGTGTTGATTTAATGTCATTTAGGGTTTATATGTGTTTCATTCCAGCGCGAATACGAACATTTCATGCAGGCCATATGGGGGCATGAGTCGAGAAAATTGGAAAACAATTTAGGCTCATTTGGTTCTTTATTAGCCTTTGCAAGATAACATAACCTTCCCTGCTCTTTCCTTTGAAGATGCAGTGCGAAAGCAAAAATAATTTTGTTTCGACAGCCAAAAAACACAAAAAAATTGTTCAGCCATGGGATAATGAGCAGGCCACTTAACGAAGAATGTAGTTTCTGTAATGTTTCTAACTAATTGCAAACAGGCATTATTAATAGCGTTTGTTGAAATTTCCGCGCCTAGAATGACAGGAATTCAACCATACTCTCATGAGTACATCGCTAATATGTGCAGAGATCTTTTCTCCTGTTATGAGGTCTACTCTGCGTTCTTTTTCAGGTGGTAAAGCAACTGTTCCTCAAAAAGCCGAGAGGGCTTCGAGTTTTCACAAAAGATGGTATTCCGGAAGAATGGCACTTCAAGAACAACGAACTCGTCGCGCCGATCGTTCTTGTAGCTGAAGAAGGATACTACATTATGCCAGTAAGCATGACACTTGCAAGTTTAACGCCATAAATATTGATCTTTTTTTATTGCGAAAACTTTGTATACACTCATGAAGGTGTGTTCTCTAAAAACTGCAAGAACTAAATGAGCTTTGGTAAATATCCATACTCATTCGTGCTTCTTTTAGAATACGTACTCTACGCCGCGTGGTGTTTAAGTTCCTTCTAAGAGGAGAGTGCCTCTAAATTAAACCACAACAATGTGAGCTACAAGATCGCTGCTATACTTAAAATGGTTTGTCTCGTCCATACAACTCTGAATATGCAGGTAACATTTGTTTGAAATATTTGCTTTCAGTTCAAGAACCCAGCAAAAACTCTTCCAGGAAACCACGGTCCTCCACCTGGAGTTCATGGTTACGACCCCGCTATGCCTGACATGTGGGGAATATTTTTTGCTCGTGGACCAGGTGAGGGAATATTCTGGCCCTTAATTTATGAATCACTTCGTGAAGCATCGCCCCTGAGAATTTCCTAAGTGAGGTAGAATTTTTTACCTCGTTTTGTAAAGGCGGTTGGCGCGGAAAAAAGTTAATTCATATGCATTGTATATATGCAAAAAACATATTCGAGAAGTGGAGTACGGTACAGAAAAAAATACTCCGAAATCGAGACTTCTGGATATAATTTGTTTTCTAAAATTATATTTTCGACAAGTTTAAGCAATTCAAAATGCGCGGGAATATAACTAAGATAACGTCCCAAATATGCGCCATTTGCGTCTGGCGCGCATAAAGGCGGCGCCAAAAATCATCACACGTAAACTTCGTCCTTAAGAGCATGATGCATCGGCGCAAATGCTTGTCCAACTAGTTCAACGATCCACCGTATTTTATGTTCCTAATCACCTGAACAAAGAGGTCTGCATAGGGCTCAGTTCAGCTCAGCTCAGCTTGTTCAGTCATATATTATTCTTTCGTCAACAATAGTCGAAGAACGGCAGCTTGGGCGGCAGCTTGGGCGAGTTGGTTATGCATATTGTTTGTGTAAACCAGCTCCGTCCCGTGTCTTCGCTCTAGTTTATACAAACAATAGCCGAAGGGAATGGCGGGGAAATCAAAACAAATCCTTCCCGGCTAACTACACCCACATATACACGGATAGCATGGTAGCGTAGACGGCATCTAGGACGCTTGGGATCGTCGAAGACTCGAGTCACTGCTCCTGGGTTGCTCACAGTTTACAAGGCTCGACGAACCAGCGATAAGGCGGGGAAGCACTGAAGCAACCCCACGTGGCTGCAAACACCTGTGCAGAATCTTCGTGTATCTTACGGTGTCAAAATAAATATTTTAATATAAGCATCTTAAAAGGATATAATAATTATAAAGCACCGCTCCAGTATTCAGTGCCAGATCAACAATATGAATTCAGAAAAAAAAAAACGCTTGGTCAGATTCAGATCTTCAAACGCAATCAACAAATCTGTCTCATGGCAATTTTTCAAAGTAACTGCGCCCTGCTGACCACCACTCTGCTTCTGCAGAAATAATAATGACAAAGAAAAAGCTTCCCTTGCTATGCCTTTACAGCAGGTGACAGGAAGAGTGTACTATATCCTAGACAAACAAAACCATTCTTATCTGATGTCTTTTGCGAGAAATTTTGCGGTTGGAGCATGCTTCTAACAAGAATTGCTAGCACCCATCCTAGCGCAGCCAAACGTAGCAAGACTACTCAGACACTTCATAGTTGAAAAAGGTTCGTCATATGCTGGGGCTCAAATTTCAGACGATCGTCTCACCGTGCCATGTCCTTGTCCTTAAAAATGACCTAATCAGAACGGCCAGTAATCTGAAGTTGGGGAGAACCAAACTGATCAACTCTAGGATGAAACTGTTTGTCTAATGCTTTTAGGGACTCCCTCCAGGCGGTGTAGGTTTTAAAAAGGGTATGGGGCCGCCGCCCCGTAAGTACGGTCGTTCCCTGTTTCAAACCCGAACCATGAGGTATTTTTATATCAAACCGCAAGTTTCTGAGAAGCCTGTTTAACTTTCCTCTGTAGCCATACGAATGAGCTCTGAAGGAGGCTGACGATCATTATTAGAAGCAAAATTATTTTTCGCCAAAGCTGCGACAAAAAATGGGCACGAAAGTCACTGTAGAGAAAAACCAGCTTACTTCATATGTCAATTAAAATAGCTCTTTTCTCTGAGTTGAAGAAATGTAGTTAATAAAAATAAATCAGAGCAACATGCACCTGCATTACGCGCGGGGAAAACGACTACATTTGACCACTGAATACAATTTACTAAAGGAAAGCACGCTCAGCAGCACGCAGCACCTTTAATGCTTTCTTAATCAATTCTCCTCGTGGTTAAGAGAGATATATTTTGAGTGCCTCTAGGTCATCCTCAGTTTTTGAAAAGGACCACAGGCATATAGTTAGTAATCATTTATTACTTATTAAGGCGATCCGCATAGCATGCAGCTGGGTGTAGTTTTGCAATTTTTGTTTTCTTTATCGACACTGGTCTTGAAATCATTTAACGTCAAAAATAAGCATTTGTTTTTCTCTGAAAGGTCGCTTCTCGAAACTTCGCATTTAAAATGGAGTCGCTAGGTGCAGTAATGTCATAGAGGTTACGTTAGCTGCTCCTAGTGCATACAATTGGCAAAAGACTTCCGCATTTGCTGTATTAGAAATGCAATCAACGCCACTTTAACACTGTGCATTGCGGGAAGCCAACATTCTAAGAAGGCAATGCGTATTTTGTCGTTAAATGTTTCAAACTGTGTTGGCAGAAAAAAAGTTTAGAATCGGACTAATATTTTATAATGAAGACCTTTAGTTTCTCAAAATAATCGTGACCCTTGATGTTGAGAGTAGAAAAATTGAGTGGTACGTTTATTTATTTAATTATTTTTTCTGCCCTCCATTATGTACCTACATATGTCCGCCTTGCAGTACCATCCACTGGCGTAGACAGCACCGACTTATCTGTCGCAGGGTTCTAAATAAAAATCTTCTAAGAAGTTAAAAAGGAAACATCCGGGATAGTGCTGCGTTTCAATAAAAGATAGAATGCTTTGATATTATTCAACTATCTGGGGAGCTAAACACCTCGAAATGAAGGCCCCCGTGGTGCAGTTCTGGAATTGACTCTCTTGTGATTTTTTCGGCTTAGATAGGCTTGTTTGTTGCTATATATTAATAGTTTATTTATTAATATCTGAGTAACACAAGATGTTGCATTGTATGCGGACGCAACTAATTTATTTTTTCTGATGAAAACACTGAACACATGAGAAGAAAATGTAACATTTGCTAACAAAACTGCAGCAGTGGTGAAGTACTAATCAATTACAGGTAATCGTATTAAAAAGGAAGTGCGCGTTGTTTCAGCACCGAAATAAACAAATTTAACTTTGTTTCGTGCTTAACTTTGCAGGCGCTTTCTTGGAACGCAAAGAATCTAAAACAATTGTGGGGATTAGGCATGGCTTGAACCTATTGATAGAGCGAAAGCTGTGTGTATTGCAGAAAGCCGCTTTTCAATTGGCGGCCTTTTCATAATTTTGATCTAAATTAGGTTTTGAGGAAAGAAATGAGCTTTATACTTTTGAGTAGACGCCACAGTATTCTAGATATCTGCACCTAATCAGGTCAAGGTCATGTTATCGTATTGTTTCTTGTGTATTGTGGGACCGAAGCGGAAGAGGTCTTGTAGAGGAAGGCTGAGAAGTAATTTGGCCATCTCTCGGATTTTAACTTGAGCGAACATTGCACAACTAAGGGCTAACTCTTAGTTTAATAGCTGTTCCTGGCCCCACGGGGCTGGTACTGGTAGGTCAACGCCGCTTTCGGCGGGGCCTTGTCTGCCACCGAATTTTTATCTGTTGTAGGTCGTCATTGCACCCGAAACCGCTTAAGTGGTGGACTACGGCTGTTGCGGCGTGCGTCTTTCTCACTTTTTTTTTCTTTCTTCTCTACTTTCTTTCTTCTGTGCGCACGAGGCAGCGGAGGTGGTTGAGCTACAGAGCCAGTGGCCGCCCCGTGCAGTTTCTTTTCCTTTTTTTTCTGATTTATTTGTAGGAAGGGAAAGGCGCAGTAACTGTCTCACTTGTTTTCTTTGGACCCCGCAACCGCGCTGTAGGTGAAGGGAGGAAGGTGGGAGTCAAAGTGGAAAGAGAGAAAGAGGAGCCGTAGTGGAGGGCTACGGAGTAATTTCGACCACCTGGGGATCTTTGACGTGCGCTGACATCGCACAGAACACGACGCCTCTTCGTTTCGCCTCCATCGAAACGCAGCCGCCGAGGTAGGGTTCGAACCCGGGAACTCCGGCACAGTAGTCGGGCGTCTTACCACTGCACCACCCTGGCGGGCCTTCTTCCTACAGCCGCAACAACCTCTTCATTTAATAATATAATAATTGGTTCACATGAAAGTTGAGGCGCAGTATTTGTCACACTTGTTCTATGGACACTTGCACCGTGCCGCAAGGGAAGGGATGAAGGTGCGAGTGAAAGCGGAAACAGAAAAAGGGTGCCCTATATAGTGGAGGGCTTCGGAGCAAGAACCACCTGGGGATCTTTGTTGTTGGCTGTAAGAAGAAGGAAAAGAAAATACACAAGCCTGCTGCTGGCTCTGTAGCTGAGCCACCTCCGCTGCCTCGTCCGAACAGAAGAGAAAAATGATCATATAATGATGATAGTATGAGAAGCCAAAGATGCGTGCTTGGGCCCGGGAGGAGGCCTGAGCCGTAGACAGAAGAGAGAAAGTAGAGAAGACAGAAAAAGAAGAGGGAGAAAAGATGGTGGTGGTAAAAGCATTTTGCTGCCATTGGAACGAATAGTGGGGGCGAAGCCTCCCTGCATGGCACTTGGGTACTTCCTTAAAACATGGGAGGCACTCTTATAATACAAAAAACGCCCTTGAAGAGCAATTCTACTCATAGTACTGGAAATGATATTGCGTCGGTCATGACTTGAGGTGCTCTTCATGAGAAAGTCCCAGCAGGACTCTGCGACGTTCGGTTATGGAGGATGAGGAAATTTGGGGCATGTAAGAAGGATTATTAGGAAGTGCCTTGGTTTGTCGCAGAGCCTGCTTGCGGAGGAAAACTGGTCTGGGTATCGGGCATGTAGAAGTGCGGGATATGGAGCAGTTTGAGTCTGCAAGCTTCGCCAGTGTACGGCCTGCGCTATGGCGAGAGAAGGGGCGGGGGCTGTATATTCCCTTCGTTTCTCTCAATAATACAAGAAAATATCACGGAAGGAGAGCAGGCGCTCGTCGGCCTGTAGAGGGGGCTCCATTGCTCTACCCAGGAAAGTGACACCTCGGGCTAGGGAATTAACCTCCTCGTTGCCAGGGAGGTCAGCATGTGCTGGCATCCAGATGAGGCTTATGGGGTGGTGGGGCTGCCAGAAGCGTAATATGCGAGCAGCGGTGCGGTATATATATAGCCGTTGGCATAATGTAGAATCGCAGATTTGTAGCCAGATAAATTTTTTGTGGCAGATGTAGAGATGAGAGCAGCGCAATGGCTGCCTCTTCTGCCTCTGTGGGGGAATTGGTGATTATAGAGCTGGAAGTAAGCAGCCTTGCTTGATTTTCGGCTACAGCCAGGACCATACGGGAGCCTGGCGTATATTCCCCTGCGTCCACGTAGACCACCTCTTGGTCCTCGCTATACTGTCTCTGAAAGACATGAGCTCTGGCTATTATGCGGCCCTGATCTCGCTCAGGGTTCATGTGATTATGGATGGGAGGTATGATGAAGTTAGAGCGGAGGTTAGGAAAAAGGGAGACACCGTCAAGGGGATATGTAACTGTACTAAGGTTTAAGTGGGATAATAAAGTGCGGCCAGCCGCCGAGTTGGATAGAGGGGATATTTGGTCCGTTAATGTAGCCCCTCTAAGTTCCTCGACATTGTTGTGTAAACCGAGTTTAAGGAGTCGGGCATGAGATGTGCTGGGGGGAAGTCGTAGAGCCGTTTTCGTTCAACTTTGTAGGAGCGCGTTCACCGGTTTCTCGCCTTTTGTTTGAGGGGGAGGTATGTGAGAGCATTTGTGCGCTGCTTATAATGTAAGCCTAGGTGACGCTAATTGCGTTTCGCTTGCGTAAGCCTGCGCGGCGGTTGGCTATGCGGCGAATCAGTCGGGTGGTCTGTTGACATTGTGTATGGATAGTCTTTCTGACTTCTCCGTGTGCACCATATGAGTGAAGAACGAGACCCAGCACACAGATGTTTGGATACTAGTGGGATCGAATGGGTACCTAGCTTTAGGGAAATATGCGGCCTGCCTGAATCGTATTGCTTGGGGCGATAGAGAAAGAGTTCTGATTTTGAAGAGGAACAAGCTAGGCCACGTTCCCTTACATAGGTGTTGATGGTGTTTAGTGCCAATTGCAGGTGTTCCTCTATTTCGGCATCACTGCCGCGGTTAGTCCAGACAGTGATATCGTCGGGGTAGAGGCTGCAATGAATGTCAGGGATTTGAGCCAATTTTTTGGGTACGTGAAGAAGTGCTATGTTGAATAGTAAAGGGAAGAGGATGGCGTCCTGGGGCGTACCTCGTGCACCTAGCGTAATCTCCGTAAGGCAGTGGTCACCAAAGGTACGTGTGGCTGTGCGCTGGCTGAGGATGTCTCGGACGTAATTATACAACTTGACGCCGACTCCCAGGATTGTAAGATTCTGAAGAATTGCTGATTGTGTAACATATTATTAAATTCATTTGTTAGACCCACACGTAGGATGGGTTTGGTTTCATAGGTTTGAAGGTTTATGTTCTAGCTTTTTAGATTTGATGTTTTACCTGTAAGAAGACATCCTGTGTAGAAAGGCCTGAACGAAATCCACACAAGCAGGTGTGCATGACATTGTCGCCTTCTAGATATTGACAAATGCTGGTGTGGAGTACATGCTCTATTAGTATGCAGAGAGAAGGGGTGAAAGAGATAGGTCTAATGAATTTAAATTAGCAGATGTTTCCCAGGTTTCAGTATAAACAGAACTTTGGCCTCTTTCCATTGAGTCGGGAGGGTTTTAGCGTTGCCAGTACTCGTTAAAGTATTCGGTAGGGCGGCAGTAAATTGGTTATCTAGATATTGGCGTACCGTATTATGTAGTCCATCTGGACCGGGTACTGAAGATGTGTTTAGCCTCTGAAGCTCAGCTTGCTCCTCTGATACCGTGATGGGTTAGTCGAGGAAGTCGTTAGGGGGCTCTGAATAGTCGGAATGTGGTATAGAAGGGTACTCGGGGAAGTAATGATCTCTTAGTTCTTGGAGAAGTTCCGGTGAAGGTGTATCGCAGGTATATAGTAGTCTAGTGAGGTTATAACGTTGGGTAGTCCTAGTCTAACTAGAGTCCATTAAGTGCCTAAAAAGGTTCCAAGTCTGAGATACACTCATCATCATCATCATCACAATCATCATCATCATCATCATCAGCCTGATTATACCCACTGCAGGGCGAAGGCCTCTCCCATATTTCTCCACTTAACCCGGTTCTGTGCTAGCTGCATCCACTTGACCCCTGCGAACTTCTTAATCTCATCCGCCCACCTAACTTTCTGCCGCCCCCTGCTACGCTTTCCTTCCCTTGGAATCCAGTTTGTCACCCTCAGCGACCATCGGTTATCATCTCTTCGCACTACATGTCCTGCCCATGTCCATTTCTTCTTCTTAATTTCCACTAGAATGTCGGTAACTTGAGTTATTTCTCTGACCCATTCTGCACGCTTTCTATCTCTTAATATTACCCCTACCATTTTTCGTTCCATAGCCCCCTGGGTTGTCCTCAACATAAGTAGAACTTTCTTGGTTAGCCTACACGTTTCAGCCCCATAGGTGAGTGCAGGCAAGATGCAACTGTTGTATACTTTCCTCTTGAGCGATACCGGTAAGCTGCTAGTCATAATTTGCGATTGCTTGCCAAATGCACTCCATCCCAATCTTATTCTTCTTGTTATTTCCTTTTCATGGTCCGGATCTGCGGTTACTACTTGTACTAAGTAGACATATTCGCCTACTACTTCCAGTATTTCGCTACCTAATGTAAACTGCTGTTCCTTCCCGAGGCTGTTGAACATTACCTTAGTATTCTGCATATTGATTTTCAAGCCTACCTTTCTACTTTTTCTGTCTAGGTCATCAATCATTATTTGCAGTTCATCCCCCGAGTTGCTTAGCAAGGCAATGTCATCAGCAAATCGCATGTTACTGAGGTATTCTCCATCTACCCTTAACCCTAACTGCTCCCATTCCAAGTCTCTGAATACTTCCTCTAAACAAGCTGTGAATAGTAATGGGGAGATTGTGTCTCCTTGCCTAACACCTTTCTTTATTATAATTTTGTTACTTTCTTTATGCAGAACTATGGTTGCTGTGCAGCCACTATATATATATATATATATATATCTTCCAGATAGATACACTCATATTTCCATCTAAATTGTTGCATAGCGATTCCCGATTATGTCGTGTCCACACAAACAATTGTGACAGATACTGCTTCTTTCCCTTCCAGTGAACCAATTATTATTATTATTATTTTTATTAGACGTCTCTAGGCATCAATAAAAAATATAGAAATTATTTACTTATGTGTCCTAAATCAATACTGTATACTTTTGTCTAGTAGAGCCTCGGCAGAAGTACTGTTTGCTCGTATGGTGTACGCCGTACGGTACTAATACCATACCAACGTATGGTTCGCTTGTATGGGGTACCAAAACTAAACCTCGCCTCATTGTTCAGTGTAAAAAATAGGAAATTAGTGCCATTTACTGTTTAGAGGTACAAGACCACAAATTGCCTGATTTTTTTTTAAGCCAATATACTTCGTTTACAAGGATATATTTGAATTCAAACTGCTGTATTTGTTTACAAAGAAATAAAACTATATCAGAGTTACTTCAATAGAATGTTCATTACACATGATCCATACCCTCTTAGGTACACACAATATCACTCCTCGCCTCAAACTATTTATAGTATGCAGACGAACTCGTATGCTGTTTCGGTCTTAATTAATAAAGTCCCATTCAAATACACCTTATCTCATGAATTTAAAACAGTTCGCTCATTTAAAAACATCATTAGAATTTGCCTTCTTGCAACTATTTTCACTTAACGTAACTTCCTTATTATAAATTTGCTGGATGCGTTTTGTTTCAGGCCTTATCAGTGTAGTTGGTCTGGTGCGATGCGTTGTGTTTGGTGGTGCATTTGATGCACTGGTATCACTACTAAATTAGTTCTGATGTGCTTTTGTTCCTTTTTAAGCACGACCCCACAGTGTAGCTGCTGTAACGTGTTTCTGTTTTTTTTTTTTTTTTTTGCTGGAGCCCGGAGCCTCGGCAGGTAGGGTTATCTTGCTCCGGGCTACACAATTTTTCATAATCCGAAGAAATGAAATTGCATTTCGAATTTTATTATTTAGGATTTTCCAATAGTGATTCTAATAGTGTGAACATCAGCAGCTTCCCAACTCCTGGTTATGGCAGTCTTCAGCTAATGCTTTTCGCAGTTTGCAAATTGTCTACATGGATCTCCTAGATGCTTAATCCAGAACTCTGGGAAGTTTAAAATGTGTATGCAGTGCTCGCAGCCTTTTAGTTTTTTCGCAGTGTTCAAAGTAAAAAAAAGCATATGTGTGTTTTTATATGGTATGATTTAGATTGCCAAGTGGGAATGTACGTCAGGAGAATACAGTGCTCGTACCACGTGATATCGTACCGTGTTTCGCTGGTAATGGAAACCTACCCGGCCAAGGTAGGCAGAAAGACGACCGCCGGAATGATTATACAAGATGCACAAATTATGTTTGTATCTTTGTCCAGATTATCCATTTCATTGCCATGATCGTTTACATTAATTCCATATAGACCGATGATAGCAATGTTTTGCGAATTTCACACAATTAACATTGCCGCTGTTCACTATTGTGTTGAATACCCAGCAAAGAAAAAACTGCCAACGGCGTTCCTAATCCCCTTTTAAATCACGCAGTGAGTTCCGGCACACCACCTCCCCCCCCCCCCCCCCCTCCTCTGTCCGGTATGCGCTGCAGATAGGCTAAAAAACCTAAAAGAATGCAAATGCACATCTAATACTTTGACACGCAGCGGTGGTTGTTCATTTTCATTACTACTTTCATGCGTGCTTATATGCCCAGTGTGCTTGCAATGAGAAAAGAAAAATTTTCACTTATCACTTCACCTGCGGGTTTCTATATCCAACATACACAAAAGGAGAGAGCATCCGACTTCCACGATGATAGACATCACGCAATGGGATGCTTGAGCACTGCCCGGCTTAGTTCGAAAAGTTTTCTTTATTTACACAACATTTATCGCCATTTGTATAGTGCGGGCGTTCTCGATTTTGAGCCTGCAGTGATTAAAATTTTCGTTGCACTCGTATATAAAACAGTCGCAGTAATTTTAAAAACGAGCAGCAATGACACGGAGTTTATTTTACGCGAGCGTCTTTGCAACTCACTCCGCCGAACAGCCGCTGTAGACGTTTTCTGGGTTCATCGGCAGAAACTTGATCGGCCGACGTTGTCTTGACCTCACGCTAGTATTTCAAGCACCCCGCTTCAAATGGCGCGAATGCGTTTACGGCGGGTTGAAATGAAGCTTAAATTCGCTAGGAGGTAGCTTTCTGTAATGGTGACATTTAAAAAAATGCTAGTTTACTTCTGTTCAATGCAGTGGCTAAAATAAACTTGACGCCTTGATCGAACCGAGGCCATTTGCACTTGATACTGGCATGCTGCATTGTCGCGAAGAGTCGCTAGTACAAGGTGTGTTAGAAGGGAGCCCGTCACGGTGCGTATCACCTACAAACAACCTTCACTATTGCTTTGTGGCGAAAATGCGGTGGCGCTATCGTCGGCGGTGACTTTCGCGCGGTAGGCAAAACATTTCTGTCAACTTTGCCTACTTTATTGCTGCGTGGTTGCTGCTGCCAAAAAAAAAGAAAAACAAAAAAGCATAGGATCATTCCTTCTTGTTGCGTAGCAGTGGCGTGTGCTGAAAGGTACAAGAAGGGAATTTTAGTTAGCTTTCACAGATTTCTTGCCGACAAAGGTTGCCGTATACAGCAAACTGGAAGCGCGAAGGCTGGATATCGACGCCAGCTCTTCGAATATGCGACAAACACTTTGTCACGGATAAGTCCGTGCTTATTAACATTACGCCTGAGCGTTCGACGTGTTCAAAGATAGCGAATAACTTGAGTTTGATCTTCTTTACGACACGTAATAGGATCTCGGTACTGCTTTGGCGCGGGTGCGGCTGCACACGTATTGGCGAGGCAGCTAGCATTATAATTCTATGTGAGTGAATGTGCGTAGATGTCAATGCATTTGTCAAGACTATATATTTCAAGAATTCCTTACACACGTTTTTCTCCCTTTGGTATAATTGCACGCATGCTTGGTGAGCTGCTCAACTCATCGGTGGTTGTGTTGCATGGCCAACCTTCGGCGTGTTCACCTCAAATCAATTTAATCTATTTCGTGATGAAGATTACCACTGCGTGCTGACAGCCGCCGATATTCGCTCGAGTCAGCCTGCATGTTTTTTATCACGAGCGGTTTTAGTTGCATTCATATAGCGGCTCATTGTGAATGCGAGTTGTGGGGTTTATTGCCGAGTGACATATATGGGCTCGTGGTTCCGTCTCTCTTTACATCAACTACGAACTTCATGGCGCACTGTTTCATGCTTCATTTTTCCTAATCTGAAATGCACCCACGGTGGCTGGCATAAACTGGGTCACTGTGACTACGAATCCTCGCGGCAGCTACAGCTTGCAATTGTAATGCAAACCGAAAGCGTGAATAACCTTGATCAAATTGCGAACGTTAACACTGACGACAGCAGCCCACGAACAGAGCAGATACAACAGGCGCGCAGAGCGGTAATTTCAACGAATAACGAAAAGATAAGCAAATCCGTGAAGTGCTTAGGCGCAATGGCCTATCTACTGTTGCAATGCTTACCTAAAATCTTTAACCATAAAGTCGCTTCATGCCAGTGAGGGGCTTCGTGCTTACCAACAACGCTTATTTGTCGCTCGGTTGAATTAAGAATCATCCGATGATGCTTGGAGTGGAATACTTCGTACGTGGTTTGCGCGCGCAGTTTGCTGGCGACAAATATCACCGTCTGCTTACTCGACTGATATTAGTTGTAAGCTTCCAAAAATTTGTAATTCTCAACACATTCCTCGATTAATTTGCTTTAGAAAACAGCAAATAAAGTTCCCCAGGTGGTCGAAATTACTCCCTATTAATTTAAATCAGCAAATAAAAAATAATGTTGCTCATTTTCCCCGGCGGGCATCAAAGCATAGCCTGTACGCCTTGAACCCACTCTTCGTCTATTACGGCGTGCTGGACCGGACACTGCACGCATGTCCACGTGGAGTTTTTCCGTGTATCGCGTTCGTCCCCATTGCCGAGCCGGTTTTGTATGGGAAACATGTGACTAGGGTTTTGATCTCTTACTGTACGTTTTGCCCTTACCCTTTTAAGCAGTGCCCGCTCGACTTTTGTCGGGTCCTGTAAACCCCCTGAGCCCATTGTAACATAGTCTGCCAAAAAGGCGCCTGTGCATCACAATAACACGCTCTTGATAAGCTTGGCCACAGTACCGCTCCCGTGCTTTTTGCTACGGTGGGATCGCAGACTTCTGCAGCGCCACCTCGGTCGCCTTGTTTGTTTGTGAACATGGAAAAGGTCTATAATTTTCTTTTGAATGTGTATGCGCGTTACAATTATATATTTCAATAAGTGTAATAATTTTAACAACAATTTGCGGTGTGAAACAGCACTGTTATATGCTCTGTCGCATCTGTCCCGAAGGAAAAGTTTAGGTGTCCGACTCATTATATTCGTATTTTTATTTGCTTTGTAATTTGTTCCTTACTATCAGTATATCCACATGCCTGCAAAACATTCAATGTATTTTTTGTTTCTATTTTTCTTCTTGCTAGCCGTTCGTCAAGACAGCGCAGGGCCCAGCATGATTCGCATGGTTGATGTGTACAACGTTCTCTGCTACATGTTAGGCATGGATCCCGAAGCCAACAGCGGGTCGTGGCACGACGTAAAGATTTTTCTGGAACGCAACTACGACGCATACCTTTACGACCGTATCCAGTAGGCAAACCTCGACTTAGTCTACACGTAGGGCTTCCAGACTACAGCATAACGGATAATGAAATTAACCCGCCTCAGCACAAATAACACCAAAAATACTTCTGTGTATCTATTCAGGTGAACATACGCGTATTCAATGCGGTGGACGTCATATATGAGTCAGCCGTGTAATTTTGTTTTGTAATGTAATCGAGAAATTTATCATAAATATAAGTCGATATTCCGATGTATTCTCTTTAATTTGTAGATCTTTTCTGTTCGCCGAGGTCTTAGAGATTGGTTGCCATTGGTCATTCTGCGGTGATCAACGTTGCAAGTGTGCGTCAGCTTCTACGCTGTAGAAGTAACATGTCACTTCCGGTGAGAGAAAAAGACCAAAGAGCGAGTAGCAAACAAGACATGCAGACGTCACTTCTCCACTACAAAAATGTTGAGCTGGACGAAATGACGAACGTCAGTGTTTTATCCCCATGTAAGTTTAAGCGAGTGATGTTGACATAAGGTCAACACCAGAGAAACACTATAGATTTGACGAGGCGAAATCTACAGCCAGCTTCTTCCCATTAGGAAGGCTGGGACTCGAACTGTTGCATTTCTGTAAATAATGACATGACTAATGGTCATAGGCAGAACTGCGATGTGCGAACTACGTGTCAGTCGATATTGCAACATATGGTACTTCTAATTAAAAACCGAACCGTTCAGGAACAAAAAACAGAAGTCTTCCTGCTCGGTCACTCATACGCTGCAGGCTCATTCGCTTAAATGTATCTTAAGGGCTCGCCCCATCTCGCAACATATATTGCGCTAATATGGGTTCTGTCGATATAGAGAAATCTATGGGCCAATCATAGTGGACACGTAACGTTCGATGAGTATTTTATTCTAGTAATTAGTCAGCTATCTGCACTCAAGATTGATTGTGGGAAATGAAACAGTCTTAATATCAATCACGCCATAATTTTGCAAATCAGCGTCTTGATTTAAACCATTAGCATACACTGCGTCGTGCTGACACTTTCCCATTGAGTGTCGTCGTCAGTTACATTGTGAACCAAAAATCGAGTGCTCTGGTCTAGTGGCGACTTATCTAAAAAGATTCGCTATTTGCTACAATTATCTTGCTTGCCCTGTACTTTGCAAAACGAATAAAAGGATGTCATCAAAATGATTTCCGACATATGCTCGTCTTTGTTGTTTTCTGCATTAACCTTCGTACCAATAAAAATGTTCCCATCAGGAAATAATGACACACCATCTTTGTTATGCGCTGCATATATCTGTGTGCTTTACAACGTTGAATACTTTTCTAGCATTTATAAGCACAATTTGCATCGTTGTATTTGTCGTCTTCTGTTTTCCTATCCACTACAATGTATCTTTTTAATTTTATATTGAAATATTTTCACTCCTGTGGTGGCTCGAAAGTTACACTCGACTGCGCAATCCAAGGACACGGGCTCAACCCAGGCCACCGCGGCCGTTTCTTTTTTTTTTTGTTATGAAATGCTATGCACCAGTGTACTGTGCCGTGTCAATGCGCGTTAAAAAAAAAACCTAGATGGTTGAAAAGTTTAGAGCCTGCCACTATGGCGACCCTTATAGCCTGAAACGCTTTGCAACATAAATCCAGTATGCCAGCCAGCCATTCCTACAATCTAATCGAGCACAAAAAGCGTTTTTTCGTTTCTAATATTCTAAAAGAAGATGTTCTGTATGGAAGAACATTGTTGAAAACGGCAGCCTGCATGCTAGTTTAATGCATCTGCGGAAATCCACTGATCTGCTGAAAAGATATACTTTTGCTCACTCTTATATCCGCTAGCGGATACAGAAGAAGAGATACAAAAATTGTTCCGTTTTTATGTGCTGATCACAGAAAATCTTTCGTAGGACCAGTATCTAAGTTTAAATGCAACTCTGGCGCAGTCGATGTCATGAGACCTAGGAGTGTTTGGATCGGCCAGAGATCTAATTAAATATAACATTCTTTTTCAATGTGGTAAAATATGCGTACTGACGGGCGAGAAAAAGCGTACACAATAACGACGCTCGGTAAAAGACAAACTGAACGCAGATTTTATTGCCATTAAACCTGGTGTCTTCTTCGTAAGAAGCGTAAGCGAGAAGCATGCGTACAGTACCGCAGTCGCACAGTTCCCAGGATCATTTGGTTCAGAAAATTTTATAAAAACGAATGAAAGCTGAACTAAATGCGCACTTCTGAACAATTCCGAGTGCATTTTGTCGGCGACGTTCTTTAAAACGCGAAAAACGGTAGTTCGAATGCGCATTTTTACAATTTACTTGACGCACAAGAAATTTACGGGCACTGATAAGCTTCTCTTTTAGGCGCAAGACCTGATAGCGTTAAGGGGTCCTTAAGGATTTCCACTCAGTCTCTCACAATTGTTTCGAGGCATCTGTGCTCATTATGAGCATGGAAGGTTTCCCGAAGACGAGAGGAATCGTGTGCCCCAGTTTGGCCTTGCAATTAATGGCCACTCGGGACTGTCTGTTAAGGGTGCACTTAAGCGTCGCCTTTAAGCAGGACGCGGGAGCCTTGAGATGCACCTAATGATCCCAACTTTCTCATTCACCAAACGGGCTGTGACATGTATGTTCCAGACGAAAATGGTTGGTTTCAGAAAGGCGATCAGAATCTTGAACGCCACGTTAGCCAGCGCCAACTGTGATATACCATAGCCAACGAGGACGAACTTGATAGTTTTTCACAGGGTGCTGACAACATTCAATACAGGAATAAAAAATACTCCCTGGTGTCGCTAAATACAGAATGCCTAAAGTCGGCAACTAATGCTGATTTCCGCCCAAAAGAGGCGAATTCATACTAATTGCCATGGTATTTGCGGAGGTTTTATTGTATTCCAACTTTTAACCTTGGAACGTGGGGTGCAGCCGTTAAAGATATCCAGACAATGCCAGTTGCATAAAATATATATGATTTAAGGAAGTTTTCCTCTTTGTGCAATACTATTGCACTGCCTGATAAAGCGGAGAGAATCTACCCCAGAGCTTTCAGCGCATAGCATGAACAGAAAACGGATTGCGCTAAAGGACACAGTATTTTCGTTTTACTCCTTACAAGATAATTAGCATTTAAAGTGTACTTACGATTTCCAGCATATTGGACGCGTGCAAAAATGTTTTGTTTAATTGTGTTGAATATTTCTTTTATACAAGCTCCCTAAAGTCGACACTGATGCATCGCCCCATTCATGCTATCATAGCCTGCTAATTTTACCATGCCGGGTAATTCACTCTGGCGTAGCTGTCCAAGATCATCATTTAAACTAAGCTTCATTTAAATTACGAGCGTCGGTTCGGGAGGTGCACCAAAATCTATAGGTGTTCGCCGCGGTTCGCCTTCCCTTACGGTGCGGTTGCGGTGTCCACAGAAAACAAGTGAGACAGTTACCGCGCCTTTCCCTTCCTATAAATCAATCAGTCAATCAGCTACCAGTAAAGCTGCAATGACGCCAAGGGAATAAGCTCTCGAACGTGAATCCTTAGTGGTGGCGTCATCACTAGTGATGATGTCATGACGGAATGTGACGTATCCCTTCCTGTTCATAAACATTGTCGGATGTGACGTCATGACGTCATACTTGATACTTTCGCATTAACATATAAAATAACAGGAGCCACATGTTCATCACACTGAAGCTTAAAATCACGACAATCATATTTTTACTTCTGGTAGCCCGAACGTTTTAGCAAGCAGATTAACGCTCACATGGCTATTAAAATTGTAACGTTTAAAGTCTCGCCGCCTCCGATACGCGTCCACTGTGGAAAATAGATGCAAGAACGAATTATGCGAGAAATGTTTGCACTTCAGTTCAAGAGAAAGGAATAATGACAGTGTGTTAAAACTTCATAGTTACCTAAATACCGAAATCACACTTTATCGAACGAACATAGCGTGTCTTACACTATAGAAGTTTAATGAATTACAGGAATTATACAGGAGAGACGTCGATGCACTTGGTAAACAAGAAAATATAACGATATTTGGCGCTCTTTTGAAAATAACAGTCCAATTACGCCGCTGTGTCATGTACAAATGTCGCATTCTTCAAACGTTAGCATAACAATTGTTCATTTCAGACGTCATAGTTATGAAAACTAGACACGAAATAACTAGAATAAAATTCGTTACATTGAATGGTGCGCTTCAAACGCAAACCGCCTTTTAGGCAGTATCCTGTTCAGATGAAATATCACCGGTGGGTCTGTTTTACCTAAATACCGAAACGCGTCGTGCAACAACGAAGAGCGTTTGTTTGTTGCCGGTACCGGTGGTACAAGAAACTCTTCCAGTGTAACCACGGGCTGATAAATCGCGGTTGCACCGAGTTGGGTAAGGTTTCCGTCCAATATGTAAGCTGTTTGTGGCGGCGTCATCAAAAACCGACCCCTGGATGGCTGCGGGAACCGCGACAGCAGGTCTCGCAGAACAGAAGGATTCGTTTCACTCTCCTCTCGTTTGTTGTGGCCAAGTTTATGGAGCCCCTGTGTTGAGGCAGTCATTGCGATAGAACGTCTTATCAACGCAGCAAAATCTAAAAAACTGTCGAAGCCTAAGGTATTGAAAGCTTCATCGTCTTCTTCCCGGATTTCAGGTGGTGCATCTCCCTCTCCAGAATTTATAAATCTTTGCCAGGCGCTCTCTGTTGAGATATTATATGCCGAAGTGCTCTGAGTTGATCGAGAGCAAAGGCTTGACGAATTGCATCCTGCTAATGTTTCAGTATCATTGTCCGGCTCCTGGTCACTTTCATCTATTATCTCAGCGTCCAGGTCGTTGAAAAGTAGGTCGTCGGAATCCGGATGCTGAATATCGAATATGCTCCGGCCGAACGCCTCGTCTTCTACTGGTAGCTCGATAACGCTCCGGTTTCTGGCACCGTTACTCTCGTCGGCCATTGAGATGTTATCTTTGGCGTAAATTCCCAGGCCACCTGCGGAATAAATAAATATTTTGGTTTGGTTTATAGGGTTTTACTTCCCAAACCGACTATGGCTATTATATACGCTATACTAGAGGGCTCCAGAAGTTTGGACCCCTTGGGGTTCCTAAAGTGCACTGAAATTACACACAGTACACGAGCACCTTGCTTTCGCATCCATTGAAAAGCGGTCCCCGCGGTCAACATTCGGTCCCCCATATAAGGGCACCGGAGTCGAGCGCCCTAGCCATTGCGCTATTTAGCGGGCCCCATATGCTGAAGGAGATAATTTTAGACAAATAGTTATTATAGAGAAGCTTGAACGGTGTTGTCAGCGCTCGTCTCGGCGTAACCGGTAGACGGCTATAGGGTGGTCCTGTGAGCCACCTAGTTATAGTTGGCTCTGGCCAACCTCGGACGAAATGTTCGGATGAGACTCCCGCAATCTGTCGTGGCATTCCACGACACAAAGTGTTGGGCACTCTGATTAATACCAGTTTTGGTATCCTCCTGGATCCCTTGACGCTATAGCGTCTTATATTGCAGCGAAACCTAAATTTACCTGGGACAGATTGCCATTAGCGGCCACTATATTACAAGTAGCAAAGACGAAACTAAGACTCAAGTTACTGCTCGGCTTCGTACAACATTCCACGATCATGCGGAACATTCACAGCACTCAGAACTACATCGCACAAGTCCTGCGCCATGCGTTGCCCGTACCTAGATAGAAAGCAATGTTTTTACTGGGGTACTACATCAGCGAAGGCCTCTCCTATACCCCTGATATTATCCAGTTCTGTCCTCTTGACCTATGCAGACGTCTTAACCTGATCCGCCCGCCTAATCTCCTGCCTCCTCATGCTGGAATCCAGTTCGTTACCTTAGGACACACTCGATTATCACAACTTCAAATTACATATCTCGCCCGTGCCTATTTCTTCTTGATTTCCACCAAAATGTCAGTTACTCGAGTTATTGCTCTGACCCACTCTGCACGCTTCCTATATTCTAATACGTAAGGGTAGGCATGAACAAAAGACAACAGGAACATACAGAATTAAGGCGCGCAAATATGGTCACCTCGTCAGTGTAAGGAAAAAGAGGTAAACCTCAGCCTGTGCAAGAGAACTCACTGCCATGTAAAAAGCACATTTGAACTTAAATATGAAACGACTTGAAAAAACCATAACAAAAAAAATACAAGAATTCGGAGACCTTATTTCCACTTGGCTGATGCCAAAAAAAAATAATTAGATTTTGCTTTACGTATTATATTGTGCGGAATAAGCATGCCCAAAAGTTGAAATTTTGCTTCGTAGAGACTATTTATGTTTGTGGACTATACATTGTCTCATTTTTTCATGGCGCTTACATGTTACCGTGTTAAATAATACAGCGAAATCATTTCTTATATGGAATAAACTTCGATATGCAAACGAATTCTGTCGTGGTGCGACGCGCGGCTGATTTTCAGTGCTTTCTTTCGCGAGAAACCTCACATAACCTAATGAAACAAACAAAAAATAAATAGGGGTCTGTAAGCGTAGATGGAACGACAGAGCTGTCACGGTCAAAATTGTTGCGATGGCTTTTCGGCAGAGTCAAGCCCCGAAAATTTGTTTTGACGCGTTATGGATGGGAAGTCAATCAAATGATACATCTCACGGTTTTATCTTTTGGGAAAAGATTGTTCCCTGTGCATGAAAATCTAAAACAAAGTCCGTTTTCAACCGAAGTTCGTCACTCCGGACTATGAAGCAAATGCGGGCTATCTAACAAAAAAAAAAGAAAACGAATTTTGAGCGAGAAGTTTTGCCTGCGAACTATCAGCCAGAAAATTATGGTAGATTTACATGAACCGTAATATCTTCCTAGAAAAAATATCAAATCACTGCAAAAAACATATTAATCGAAATATAAAACGCGCTCGGGAGTAGAAGGCGGTAACAAGACCGGGGCATGGTTCACTCCCACTACTGCGAATCGCTGCCGCTGTCATTTCCGGTCCTGGTCATCAAGCTAGAGGCTTTAAGATGCAAGTTGGATAAAATGAAAGCTAGGTTCTACACTCTATTTACATTGAGTCTACTCATGTTTTTGGTCTGATGCAGCCGAACGTTGACAACCTCTTTTGATACACAGCAGTGGAGACTGCAACACATAAAGCAGCAACCTTCCAGAACCACGAAAAGTGTTATTTGTGTTTTTAAGCATGTACAAGTTGCTCATCATATGCATCAGCAAGAAAAACAAGGGAAAAAGGGCTGTTTGCGGCCTAATGCCGATACTAATATTGCCTGATATAACTACTTGGTATTTTCACTCATATTTCTGATGTAATACCTATGCGTGGCTAATACTGTCTGTGATTATAAACTAAGAATATTGCTCTTCTATGTCACCTGGTAGCTCAATTCACCGTTTATGGGAATGAAAACCGCTTACTCTTGCAGAGGACAGTCATCAGCAAGGTGATTCTACATTATGTCGCCATCATCATAAATATATGCGTGATAACAATATGCGTTCCGCGAACCCTTTAAAACAGAGAAAGACAAAAACGCCATATCTATTTATAGCCACTGAAGCTTGGGAAGGGGGGGGGGGGGGTAGACTGGAGTCACAAAGGTGGCAGCATTTATATCTTCATAATATGGCCATTAACCATATGTAGTGAGTTGATTGAAATATATAAGTGTATCCTTTGTGCCTCTGTCTTGTCGATATGGCAAGAGCACGCGTACATTGCGCGTTCTCGTCGCGGGGTAGTTTCCGTGCACTTAAACAAACCCCTCGCAATGCGCAAGCGAGGGCGTCTTTGCTGCTTTATTTGTATATGGATAAATTTTCTCGCCTGCAAGATGTGAAGCTATCGCCGCGCCTGATGCCGTGAAGAAACAGCTCCTTTAATCACGATGGAGAGGCACGCAGCAATTTTCTCTAATGTCCCCGGCAAAACAGAATTGATTGATTGCAATCTCCCGCTCACGGCAATCGCACCCGTTCACGTTAAGCATTACCCTCTACCGTTCGCAACACGGCAGGGTATCGAGAGCAAAGTGCAAGAAATGGAGAGGCTGGGAATTGTTGAAAAGTCAGTCTCTCCATATAACTCCGCCGTACTCCTGGCGAAAAAGCCGGATAGAAGTAATCGCTTTTGCAGCGACTTTCGGAGGCTTAATGATGTTCTGATCGGAGACTCGGAGTCCATGCTCAGAGCCGATATTGTTTCTGCCACAGCGGGAGACAAGAGATATTTTTCAAAAGTGGACTTCGTGAAGGAATATTGGCAGATCCCGCCGTACCATGACGCCAAGGCTAAGACAGCGTTTTCCACTACTTCTGGATTCTATCAGTTTTGCTCCATGCCGTTCGGCATCAAGACAGCGCCATTAATTTTTGCCAAAATGATTCGCAAGGTGATCGGCGGCTTCCACAGAGTAGAGCCCTACTATGACGATATACTGGTAGCCAGCGCAACCTGGGAAGAACACGTTTCTATGCTGCAACAGCTTTCTGCAAGGATCGAAGCGGCCGGGCTTACGGTGCGACCAAGCAAGTGTGAACTTGGGATGATGGAAAATAATTTGCTCGGTCACCGAATCGATGCAGGCAAGCTGGCATCTCTGGGAAAAACTCTGGAGAAGATACAAGCGGCCGAGCCACCAAGGACCAAGCGCGAGGTGCGAGCTTTCCTGGGATAGAACGGCTATTACAGAGAGTTTATACTCAACTATGCGGAGATAAGCGCACCCCTCACTCAGCTGACCCGGAATGGCAGAAGTAACGCAGTGAAGTGGGAACCCGTACATGAGGAAGCCTTCCGCAAGCCTTAACGCTGTATATCAAATCCCCCCATTTGCGGCTGCCGAAATGTACCCAGACTTTCGTGCTGCGCACCGACCCTTCAGACACTAGCTTAAGCACTGTGCTCCTGTAGCCATATGAGGAACCTCTACACGCTATCGCGTATAAGAGCTGAAAATAGCTCGCTAGGGAGGTTGCCTACAGCACTATCGAACGAGAGTGCTTTGCTTTGGTCTGGGGAGTCCAAACGTTCTCGACTTATCTATACGGTGTAAATTTCTCGTTAACACAGATCCTCAGCCCGTGGCATATATACAGGAGAGTAGACAACTGAACAGCAGAGTTCTTCGCTGGTGTTTACTCCTTTAGGAGGGTAATTTACGTGTGCAATACATTAAGGGTAGTCAGAACGTTGGGGCTGACTACCTTGGCAGACTGTAGGGCTCATCTGATCTTGAATGCATTATGGTATATTGGGTTATACTCCTCTATGATGTCTGAACTTCAGTTTTGTTATGTGCTACTTATTTTATATCGCATGTCCATGCGTTGTTTCTGCCTGTGTGCCACGTTTTGTTTGTTTAGATTATTATTCCATAATATTCTGAAAGTGGGCGCCATGTCACAAAATTGGCAGCATATATATATTTATAATATGCCAATTATCAATATGTAGTGTTCTAGAAGAGTTCACAGAGATATGTCAGCGTATCCTGTGTGTGCCTCGGTCTTGTCGTTCATCGCAAGAACACGCGTACATGCGCGTTCTCGTTGCGGGGTAGTTTCCGGGCAGTTAGACATCATCATCATCATCAGCCTGACTATACCCACTGCATGGCGAAGGCCTCTCCCATATTTCTCCACTTAACCCGGTTCTATGCTAGCTGCATCCACTTCACCCCTGCGAACTTCTTCATCAGCCCACCTAACCTTCTGCCCCCCCTGCTACGTTTTCCTTCCCTTAGAATCCAGTTTGTTACCCAAAGCGACCATCGGTTATCTTCTCTTCGTACTACATATCCTGCCCATGCCCAGTTCTTCTTAACTTCCACTAGAATGCCAGTAACTTGAGTTATTTCTCTGACCCACTCTGCACGCTTCCTATCTCTTAATGTCACCCCTACCATATTTCGTTCCATAGCCCTCTGGGTTGTTCTCAACTTAAGTAGAACACTCTTGGTTAGCCTCCACTTTCAGCCCCATAGGTGAGTGCAGGTAAGATGCAACTGTTGTATATTTTCCTCTTGAGCGATACCTGTAAGCTGCTAGTCAGGCAGTTAGACAAACACCTCGCTCTGCCCGAGCGAGGGCGTCCTTCCTGCCTGTTTTGTATATGGGTAACTTTTTCTCGCCTGCAAAATGACCCCTAGCAGGACCGAAGTTCTTGGCGTACGTGCCTCCCCGTTTGGTTGTTTGGGTTATGACTTTTTTTTTTCATCCGCAACATGGTGGCCATGCACACTGTGTGGAAGTGGCGGGGCCTACGTGCCCCTTCCCGTGTGTGCACTTGTGCGTATTTGTTTTTACGGACCCTCCCTTACAAAAAAGCTTAATGAGTTTCTGATTAAATGTTAATTACGTTTCTCATCATGCACATTAACATTTCTATACATTTTCTTGATGCATTTTTGATGAATTTCATAAGAAAGTTGGTCACCGTGTTTATGGTTGGTACCTAATGTGTGCATTTCTTGTGTGTTGTTCATGAGTGTTGACCAATCAGCGCCTGATGGGCTTCACTTTTGGATAAAAAGTAAAAGCTAAAACGTAGCGAAGCACCTCAACTACATTAAAAAAGCTAAAAATTTAAAAAATTAAAACTAAGCGAAAAAAATAACTACTCCTCTGGCGCGATTCGAACTCGGTACATCTTACTCCGTAGCTTTCTACGCTAACCACTCGGCCACTCGGGAAACAGGTGACGTTGGTAACGTATTTGCTTCTTATGTCTGGACTGCATTCATAAGATTGGGACTTAATGTTTCGAAGCATGTTTCGAAGTGTACAGGTCATTGCGGCTGCTCTAACAATTACAAATTCTTGGCCATTAAACCTTGCATCTAATGTTCTGGATACCTATGCGCACTATTTTGTCCACTGGAGTCATTTTAACATGTCGAGTTTGGCATCGCTGGCAAATTTATCAGCGCTGGCTCTTCGGTGGTTGCTACATTGGGCGTAACTTTCGCTGAACACGGAGCTGTAGCACGAACCTTTAAGGAAAAAAGAGTGCGACCAAGCTTCAATACCGGCAAGCGCAGCAGCGCCAACACTATTTTACTGGTAACTAAATCTTATTTGTATTTAAACATTTCGGGAAGCGATGCGATGACTGAGGGCTCGGCTAATCTATACGCAGAGCAAGAACCCAGTCGGAAAAAACTACAGAACATTTTCTGATGTTACGACAGAATTTCTGTGCGGTTTTTGACCGGAAACCTGTTGTGACAACAGAACATTCTGTAGTAACATCAGAAGTTTCTGTAGTTACAACAGAAAAGTACTACAGAACTATAGACAACAGAAATATACTACAGAAAAACTACAGAACTACAGAAAAGTACTACAGAACTACAGAAAAATTTGATGGTTACGACAGAACTACAGGATATTTTGTCGTATTTTTGACACAGTTCTGTAGTTTTTTGCGACTGGGAAGGAGCTCGAAAGCATAAGAAACACGCAAAATATCATACATTATAAAGAAGACATTGCTTCTCGTGCCCTGGTCGCGCACATGCTCCCAGGATCGTCCAGTTCCGAGGCAACGCACGGCTCGGGTTACGTCCGCGCGTCGTCGTCGGCGCAGGCAGGGTACCCCTGCTGGTCTTTCCGAAGCGGCCTGCTCGCAGGGGCAAGGAGGCATTGGAAATGGAGCGGCCGTGCGTCCGTTTGCTTGGAGACGGTGTGGCAGTGCGTCGGTTCGCGTACGCAACAATATCCTTGCCCGTAACACCCTAAAGCATATTGTCCAAACATGGCACCCCTTCGCTTCGCAAGAAGTGATTTGCAATGGCACAAACACCCAAGACTCAGGGTGTAAGCGTGTTTTGAATGAAACAAATGTCCAAAAAGTTGTTTTTGTTTTTACAGTGCATGCTAAACAGAAATGAAAACATAGTAAAGTATATACATTCGCTTAGTGATGTATACTTTCTCTCATTTGAGAAAGTCAATGTATTTCCACACTAGCTCCTATACAAAAATACTGTGTTTTCCAAGCACAAAACTTCTTGCGTAATCTCAAATGAAAGTCTGTTGCGGATCTCATGTTAAAACACATAAAAGTTGTTTCTTAGGCAACATCCCACATATGCTAAACAGAAATGCAAACATAGGGCTTTGAAAGTGTGCAGTTAACAAGGAAAGAATATATATTCACTTAGTGATGTATACTTTTCCTCACTTGAGAAAGTCAATGTATTTCCACATTAGCTCCTACCCAAAACTACTGTTGCGTTTTCCAAGCACAAAACGTCTTGTGTGATCTCAAAGGAAAGTCTGTTGCGGATCTGATGTTAAAACACATCTAATCTTGAATCTCCTTTGAGTTGTTGATGACTCATCCAAAACACATTGCGTGCGTAAAAGAAATTCAATATCTACTTTTGTAAGGGCTAAATCGGGGAGGCAACCATTCAGTGGGCGTGCCTTGTGCATTGTAAACCGACGGCTAGAAAAGGAGCCAACTCGAACCCAATGACAGTGCGCCTCTCACTTCCAAGCCCTTCGGGCTCCCCGAAGCGCCGCCGCATCGCACCACGAAGACTGCCCCCCAGGGCTGCGGAAGGACCATCGCCTTCGAGAGCTCCCCATCTGCATCGCCTTCGTGAGTGGAGTGCCGCCGGGCTCACCGGACAGTATGCCCGTTTCCTAATTTCCTCTGAACCTTTTCTACACTCGTGTTATCCCATTTTAAATGTTTGTGTTAATTTGCATGTAGCTCGATAGTGAGAATTTGACAGATGTATTTGTAATTCGTAGTTTTCCATGTGCGCTACCTTCCCTGTTCTGCCTTAAAAGCATCTACATGCTTGCGTCATATAGTCCTGTATATAATACTGAGAAGATATTTGTTGTTTTCTCACAATTGACTTCGTGGCTCTGCTCTCATTCGCGACGCTGAACATAACTGGCTAACGCTGGGTGTCAAAGTTCCAACCCGTTTGCCTCTGTTCGAGAAGGTGTCTCGCAGTCTTTCCGGAGCCGTGATAACTGGGCATTGAGAGTAGTGCCGCAGAAAAATTGCTCCTCGCAATTTCTACAGTAAGGCGACTGGCTTACAAAATAATGCAATACGTTAGTCTGTTTTGTTAGTCTGTTGTTGCAGTGTATTTGATTTAACAATTGTCTCCAGTAATTTTTGCGACCGTGCTCTACAGCAGGAAAAGTGAGCAATTTTTATTCCACAAGGCTAAACTGAGACCGCCCATGTCTTCCCAAGAAACTTAGTACTCAAAGGTATGCTCTCGCGTAGGTTGTATTTGAAATGTTATGGAGGATGAAGGGTGTCGTACAGCTTCACGACGTAATAGGTATGGGCTTCAGAACAGTAAAGTACGTGCCATACTGCTAGAAGCCCGGCTCCGGGAGATTATACATGCAGTGAATGAGGAGAAGATTCGCCCAGCTCCTTGGTACCAATGATGGTTTTAGCCTAACCGTACTGTGTAGGTCTAGGTGTTACCCAAACTTAGGTCACTTATTTGTTTGCAACTTCCCGGGTTTTTCTCGAAAGGGGCCCATAGTTTTGGACCTAATATGGAGCGCAGCTTGCTGTTTGTATCTTTGAATTTATTGCCTGTTTTCAAGGAATCGCCAGACTCAACGGATGACCATACACCAATCATTAGGCCCAATCTCGAATACGCAGATATAGTCTGGAATCCGCACACCAAGAAAGACATTTTACAATTAGAAAAAGTACAGAGACGTGGAGTGCGTTTTATATACAAGTATCGCATAATGACTCTCAATGTGCTCTCATGATAGCCATTAAATACATCCCCTCCAAATCAGGATGAAAATTTTGCTACTGACTTTTCTTAATTCACTGCTTCATTGCAAATTACGAATCTGCACAGACAGTTGCGTCACAGAGTAAGTAACACAAAAAATCCGCTATAACCATAATTACACCCTGGCTCACTACTTTGCTCGAACAAGCCATTATAAATATTCATGCTCCCCTCGAACTATAACGTACTAGAACTGATTACCATAAATAGTGTTTGAGAATGAAAATTTTGTGAATGCAATTGCTAACATTGTAAATCTGTCTCCATAATCTACCATTTGTGAGCATTTTCAGTATTTATTTATGTGCACAAATTGTTCTTGATGCTTCGAATATTATTGATTTTCTTTGATTTCGGCACATCCTGCTTGAACCATATTAGGTCTGCAGTATCGCGTAAATAAAATAAATAAAAAAATATATAAAACACCCGTTTGCTACCTCCGTTCATATTTACAATTTTTGCTTGAGAATCAGACATAATATTTCCTCGCTAGAAAAACAGAAACTCACATAGGAAGTCGGAGAAGCTTTCCGGAGCCACGAGGTAGGCCACGTTGCCAACTAGGATGCATGCCAGAAATAGGACCAGCCACAGCGCACAGCAGATGCGCAGAAACCTCCTGGAGCCCGCTTCGAACGCCGTTTCTGGCTCTCCCTCTTCATCTTCTTCCGTGGTTTCGTCATTGAGGTGCCTGAGCGGATAATGAGGTGCCGCTTTATTAGCGAGAAAATGGCGAAACGAATCTTATCCTTTCATTCAGCGGCACGGGCGTAATTAAGGTTCACAATGGTGAACAAAAACCAATACTTGCGTTTAGTTCTCTTTGATGTGCATAACTAGAATATCGATGAAAAGAAAATGGTTAAAAGTAGACATTATTTTTTGTTGCGTGGAGCTTCTCAATATTGTTTTTATTCCAGCTAAATAGTTGACACATAGACTGAATTGGTACTTTCAGATTACGGTCATGTAGTGTTATTAAATTGATAATCTTATAGTCCTCGTTAGTGAGGTTATCTAAAGTCGGGGGGGGGGGGGAGGGGGGGGGGGGCGTTATGAGCGAATGGTCGCAGAGTCAACGCTGGTAACAAGTGTGGCCGATTAGAGACTCCGCGATGGTTTGTGCTGCTTTAGATGTGATGCTTTGACGCGTTTGTATGCCAGTTCAAGAATAACAGCGCAACTTATAGAAAGCCGGAAGGAAGCCACACACACACCGATCGTCCATCTGTCTGTTATTCTGTCCTTGTCTAAGTCACACTGTTATTCGTGATATGTGCGAATTGATGAGACTACGTGATATCAGAAATTTGGGAGCAGCTGTCAATTTGGGCCACTCTTTTCATGTATGAAAGTAGGCTGAGAATCAACATTCGAGTGTTTGTGGATGCCGAGCCAGGTATGCTACAACAAGGCTACGTAAGTATGTTTATACGGTTTGGTTGGAACGGGGTATTATACCAGCTAACCCGGGTGTGCCAGCTCCAGTACACACTTTGGGATCATTACAGTTGAATAATAAGCATAAAGACTAAATACCTAATTTTTCTAATTATTGGCTATAGGGAAAACGTGTCATGCAAAAGTTGTAGATCATCTCGCTAGCTACCTTGTTTCCATCAAACTAGCGTTTACGTAATGTGTTATTTTTACCAGTCGAAAACAACGCCCGGCGCAAAAACAAAATTGGAGGTGGCTTAGATTGGTTAAGCCTGGTAATTGCGAAAGCAATAGCTATGGCTACGCCTAGGTTCGGCTGGTGGTGTAGCTGGTTGTTGTGCTTGTGGTTATGCTTATGGTTATGCAGTGATTTACTCTGGCCACGCCATAAGGATCAAGTATTGTTTATTGCGGCTGCTACCTGGTTATTCTATGTATAACTAGTAGCGAGGCAAGGAGTGCCGAGGCTGCAACGATGTACTTGGTTGTGGGTGAGGTTAAGGCAGAATGTACAACTGCCGCTGCGGCACCACATGCAACGGCATTCTTTACGCCAGCAGATCTCTGCAGACTGCGTTGGTTCCACCTGCCGCTAAGCCACCTCCTATAGTATCCAACGCTGCACCCCCGGCGGTAGCTGCGGCTGCAGCCCCATAATTGTTCTTAGCTTTAGGAGCATGTGGCACAACTGCAGCTCCGCGGTTATAGCTACCGCCTCGCGAGCCGACGGCGCAATTTGGGGCCTCTGTTTTTGCCGCAGAGGAGATGACGTCACTCCGGCTGTAGCGCCACTCGTGGAAGGAGCGGGGGTTAGGCCGCGGTCAGTAGCTATCGCCTCGCGCGCCGACGGCACGAGTTGGAGCCCCTGTTTTTGCGGTAGATGGCATGACGTCACTCCGGCTGTAGCGCTTCCTCACGGAGGGAGCGGGAGTTGGGCCGCGGTGGGTAGCTACCGCCTCACGAGTTGACGGTGCGAGTTGGGGCCCCTGTGTTTGCGCAGCTGTGCTTGGCGGCGCGCCATAGGTCACGGTAAAGGTCAATGGTAGCTACCGCTTCGATACGCGAAGGGCTGAAGAGTGAAAGTAGTATTGCTTTCGCAATAAAAAAAAAAAAATACAATTCCTCGCAACTGCGGCGTCACTTTCAAACCTCGACGCGCGTCTGACATAACGCAACCCGCTTTTCTGGGTTGTGCTCCCTACGATGAAGCTGGTTGTACGCATTTGGCGAATGATGGTCACAGCTGGTCACGTGACTGAATTTTTGAAGGCCTATAAATAGGGCGGCATAAGTAGTACAATATTGGAAACAACGTAGCTATTCGTTTTGCAAGATCTTTACCTTTTGCTTTAACGTTTTTTCTTTCAAGCCAATAGTTAAATAACAGGCTAATTCGTCTGTACTATTTATTGGACTGCAGTGAACGAAAAAATACTGGACCTTAGCATTGGCGATTCTGAACATCTCTCTTATGTCGTTCTTTTTTTATTATTTGAAGAATTTCTGGAAAATATGAACTAAAAAGACGTATTTCCGCTCTTGTGCCAACAGACTTTATTACTACTAGAAGAAGATTGAACGAAGGGTGCGCGCTGGCCAGATCGAAGGAAGCGGCCGATTCGGCTCATTTGAAACAAAGCAATTTGCTGGACGAGTTGAGGCGGTCTGCTATAGTTAGTGCGAAGACAAGACAATACGGAAAAACACAGCATAGTGCTGGGTTGCGTTATTTTATTTTGTCACGTATAGACAACTCGTATAATAATAATTGGTTCACAGGAAGGGAAAGGCGCAGTATCTGTCACACTTGTATTTGTGGACACCTGAACCGCGCCGTAAGGGAAGGGAGGAAGATGGGAGTGAATGTGGATAGATAAAAGGGGTGTCGTAGTGGAAAGCTCCGGAGTAATTTCGATCACCTGGGGATCTTTAACGTGCGCTAACATCGCACAGCACACGGACGCCTCTTCATTTCGCCTCCATTGAAACACAGCCGCCGCGGTCGGGTTCGACCCGGATACTCCGGCACAGTAGTCGGGCGCATTACCACTGCACCACCCCGGCGGGGCGTATAGACAATCAGTTGTATCAAATAACTTACAGGCCGGCCACAGGACGCCAACTTAGATGCTGCTATCATTAACCTATTTCACGCAAAAAAGAATGATAGGATGAAGTTGTGTATATTAAGATCATAGTATGATCGTCATCATGACCTTGAAATACGTGCGGTTTATGGTAGACTCGATGGAGGCGAAAAGCAAGGCGCCCGTGTGCTGTGCGATGTCAGTGCACGTTAAAGAACCCCAGGTGGTCCAAATTTCCGGAGTCCTCCACTACGGCGTCTCTCATAGCCTGAGTTGCTTTGGGACGTTAAACCCTACAAACCAACCAACCATTCTTTGTCACTTGTGCTGCGTATCCGAAATACAACAACTAAAATAACAAAAACAACAAACTAAGCGGCAGGAGCTCAGTGTTTATAAAAGTACAACTTGCTTGTTTGCCTTTTGTCATCTTTAAGCTTCTGTAGTCTGATGTGCGTTTGAGTTATTTCACTGAAAACAGAAAACAGAGAGCATAACCGATGGTCGCTTAGGGTAATAAACTGGATTAGTAGGGAAGGAAAGCGTAGCAGGGGCCGGCAGAAAGTTAGCTGGGCGGATGAGGTTAAGAACTTCGCAGGGGTAAAGTGGATGCAGCTAGCACAGAACCGGGTTAATTGGAGAAATATGGGAGAGGTCTTCGCCCTGCAGTGAGTATAGTCAGGCTGCTGCTGCTGCTGATTATGATGATGATGACGACGACGACGACGACGACTGAAAACAGTCTCATCATTGACGCGACTACTCGAAAAACACCGATATTAAAAAGCTATTAAATGACCAAAAACATCCACCGAATATTCGAAAAATAAACACTCGAATGTATACGGCCTATAGTTATGTCCTCGTGCGGCTTTAGGGCCGTGCGCCTTACTACCGTGTGCGTCTTCAAGCTCGAGCGCATCATGCTAGTAAAAGTGAATGTCTCGGTTCATATTGAAGGACTCTGGCCCGAGTAAACAGCTAGAGAGCTGGAGCAGTGCCCTTCAACTTTCCCATATTGTTTTTTACTTATCAAATAAGACGCAACCGAAGCGATTATTTTGGAGGAATAGATGTTGCTAAATTTTAGTTATTACCTTATTGTGAGATACCCTATCAACAACTTTGGAAAGAACCCTAAAATTATATATGCTTGGCTGCCACTGCGTTTGGTATTTGCTAGGTTATGTACGGTGTCTATTAGCTGCGTGGTAGTAGAAAGACTTTGCCGGAAGCATTGCTTCCTCTTGCTAATTATGACATTAGTGACTAAAACCAATGTTTAGATATATGAGTACAGTATGCTCGAATAACTCACAAAGGCAATTCATGGATCAAAAAAGGGTTAAGGTCGAGCATTAATTGGCGATTGAGGGATATTAGTCGGTAATAAACAATTTTCGATAGATTTTATTGGTCGAATACGGGTAAAAAGCGCGCCACCAGAAAAAACCATTACGCACAACTTCTGACTGTAGGGAGGATTGAAAGGATATCATCAAAACCCTGGCCACAATTTTTGCATACCTCATTAAGAATGATGCTGGTATATTATCATGATCATAAAATGTTTTTCGGATCCATTCGCAATAGCAGTTTAGTGACACCTTCCGAAAAAATGGTAATATTTGCCCCATTGCTGACTGACATTGTATCAAAACTCTTAAATACGCTTTTGAAATGAACGTTGAACCTGCTTGCCATGTCCTTTTTGTATGTGATAATACAATAGTTACTTGTCCTAAGATTTTGTTGCCCTTATTCGACATGCACAGCGAGAATTTGTGAAGAGCTTCGGTTGCAAAATGACCTAAAGTCTCGGAAAGATATTTCTATTCTGCTTTTTGCAGTGTATACTTGAGAGAGACGCTTCATCCTGCGATTAATGACTCGTTCGTTTTTCTTTTTCTTCCGGCAGTACTACCACCTTAAATGAATCAGTCCTCGACTTACTCATGGAATTTCTCGTCCTATTTCATTCTTTTTTTCTGGTATCAAACTGCGTGCTATAAGGTGCTTCATAAGTCTCAACGCTGGTCACACATTGTGGATGAAGTATAAAAAAGAAGAACTGAACAGGGTAAATAGGGTACGCCTCAGGTCGTAGATGAGCCAACGTTTCCACAAGTGGACTTTTCTTCGTCTGGGCATGTCCACTTGTCGAAACGTTGGCTCATCTGCGACCTGAGGCGTACCCTATTTACCCTGTTCAGTTCTTCTTTTTTATACCGTGCAAACCATCTTCTTCCTTTCGTTCTACCTGAATAGTGGATGAAGGTTATATTGAAACTACGGCTGTACACAATTTTAGAACGGGCCGGCCAAAATTGCGTGAAAATTTCAACCTCATAACATTTTATCTCTGAGATCCGCAATCTTAGGCAGCTCTCAAAAACCCGTGCCCGATCATTTCTTAAGTGCATTGCGTGTAAGAAGCCATTTTCTCAGTCATTTAACGTGGTGGTAAGGCAAACAGTTTCGCTACTTCACTTTGGTACTGTTGCTTGGACATGTAGAATTCGCCCGTGTTATGCGCTCTGCGCAACAACATGCCACAGCTCACGAGTGTTCATCGTTGTCGCTGTTGGTATCCAAGGACGACGTCCCCAGTGCGTGAACCTCATCGGCGCCTTTTTTGCTGACCGCCGCGAGTGGAACAGCAGCAGTTGGTTGCACGCCTTTTGCTCCCCCTTTTCCGGGGGCTTCATCCGACAGGTCAGAAACATCCTGCGGCTCTTCATCGCTCTTAGCCTTCTTTTTCTTCTTCTTTCCCACGTTTGTGGATGCGACAGGATTAGGAACCTCGTCTACATATGCTGCGTTGCCTGGCTCTCCTGCGTCAGTAGCGACAATGAGTAGTTATTAAGTGTTGCTGTATTTCTTTTAACGCACGCTTACCGGGTTACACTATTGCGAAAGTAGGCTCCTGAATGAATGGAAAGCTATTTGTGATTCCTTTCTGTAAGATTGATCCTATGAAGAGCGACGCGTAACTCGATTGCGCAGCCAGGAAAATTGCATCTTTAGACGGATCTCCACAGTGTTAGGAGTAGCCTCTATTCCTTGTTGCTGCGGTACCTTGTGCTGTGTGGTGGTCAAGTTCTTGAATCTGTATATGAGCTATAGAATGGCAGCACTAGATCGACACGCACTACACTGCGTACACTCGAGGTCTTTATAGAGCCCTGAAAATGCACCTTACAGCTCGTTTTCAATCAAAACGTACGGGAATGCGTCTACAAAGACACTGGTACGTAAGCACGACGTTCGAAACACGAAGCCTAATCGCATGCCAATGAACAGCCAAAGTGGGGAGCAGATCGCTTACTTTAGAAAGGAAGTCATGCTAATATTTTGATAAATATGGCGCTCAAGGACGACAGCCAAAAAGAAAAATTACCGCTATTGCGAGGGCATCGTGTTCTTACAGCTGACGGCTAGCGTGCTATGCGCAACTTATCAGGTGCGCCGGATCTGAGGCATACTGGCTGGCTACTCATTCACGGTATCGCATCTCATCTACCATTAGACAACACTGACCACGTGCAATTTTTAGTCTCGGGCAGTCCCAAATTTCTTGGTGACAGATTTCAGGCGTTCAACTTTCACCACGCACTGAGAAGCTCCGTTCACAAGTACAGCGCCTGGCGGGCGGCCATTTTGAGTTAGCGTCCAAGCGCATCCTAAGGGATTTTCATGTTCCTCTATACGACATCTTGAGTTAAACAGTGACAAAATCTTTCTAGACAGCTATAACACGTTTCAATCTCCGCGGTTTCGCTTTCTTGTCCTACATTTCATTGCACACCGAAGCATCCAGAGCCCTAAAAAATGATTGAGTTGTCCAGTTATTCACCTGTTTCGCGATCTTTTCAGCGCGCAGTTCTGACAGCTTCGCAAGCGGACCGCTTTGTCCTTCAGCAGATGACGCTTGATGTAAATACTTTTGCATGCGCTTTTATCTGCTTGCGAGCGCAGTGAGCTGGGCCATCAGAAGACCTTTGTGAGCAGAAATGGCAAGCTAACTCTGCCAAACAGAGCTCTGCAAAACGCATCACCTACAGCCATTTCCCGCTCCGATTGGGAAAACACCAATTGATTCGAGCCTTTGGTGTCTATCTTTAGTTTAGCACGTACGCCAAACGATAAACGGCGCGCAGCGTCACTGTCAAATATCTGTGTCATGGTGACTAATGGTTGGCATTGTGTGCTAAAAGCAAACTATAGAAGGAGCTTGCAAAGACAAGTGACCATCAAACTGCTTCCTGTCAAGCGGAAGCTAAAGCCTGTCAGCAAGTATTCCGGGACTGAAAAATTGAATTTACACACGGTGCAGTCATTTCTGAAATCTGATGGAAGGAACCAATAGGGCTGCCGACCCGTAGACCGGTAGGGCGGGAAGTACAACAGCTGCATTGCTGGCTAACAGTGAGGACTCTCGCGATTCATCAGAAGCGTCGAATATCACAGTTAAACTGGCCACCGATGGTGGTGGTGAGGCCATTGAATTTGTGCAGACAGATGCCGCTGGTTCTGAGCACTCCTTTGTCGGTATTGCCGATGACTCTCGAGGTCTTGTGGCGTTTTTAAACCCGGCGATCAGTCAGTGCAGTTCCAAACCACCTATCACCTGCCTGAGCCATGCCTCAGATTTGCGGTTCAGATGCTGATACCGAAAACGCCGGCGCAGGATTCTATAAAAGAACGACGTCTTTAACCCTATCGCATTAAGAAATAGGAGGGAACAGGAAGAGGGACCCTTAAGCCCCGCCTTTAAGAGTACAGAAAGCGTAACAATTCTGGTCCGTGGCTTCGTTTGAGGATCCTCGCTCGCGCATGTGCATTCATTAACTCAGATAACCATCGGTGGCACTGCTGCCTTGCATTTGGCTTTCAACATGCCATGCCAAGCTAATGTATTATCTTAATGGCCATCCCTCATAGAGATTGCCACACTGTTCGTGGGAACGTGTCAGTGGCATCGGTTTTTGCATCAGTGTTATTTCGCCATTGAAAGACGGAGAAACTGAAGTGCGTGTGTGTGGCTGCAGGCTGCCTTGTCGGCTGCTGGTGCTTTCATACTTTCACCTGTGACAATACAACATTTTGCTTATCCATGCCACAAAAATGTACCTGTGTGACATTGAGGCAACATACCTCACTCTGAATGCAGTGATCCTAGAGTACGTTCTGATTTTATTAGGCCTTCCATAAAAGTTGGGAAGCCCAAGTCAGCAGCTGGTGCCAAATCAGCAGTGTCATGTGGTCGTTTGATGTTGGGCACGCCTTAGCCATTTGAGTGCCCGGCCATCTCAAGTGTCTAGTTGCCAGAATGCTGAGCCGTGGCTGTTAAATGTTCGCTCCAAAAGCCAGCGCCGATAATACAAAATGGAAGTTTCTAGACAACAGGGCGTTATAATGCTGTCCCTTAGAAATCGCTGGCGATTTTGCGCGGATAGGGAAATTATTCTTTAGGTTCGGCAGCCCCACGTTTGTATTTATTGTTCAGACCCTAAAAAATCATTTACATAGTCCCAATCTGTCACACTGTGTGAAGGGCCACATAAAGCGCCTGTCTACTCATGCCTTAGAACTGTGAAGTATGGCCTAGGAGTGTCGTATCTGAATAGAGATCCAAGGGTGGTGAAGGGTTGAATACCCTCTAAAAAATTCTGCCCACGTTTGCAGTGACTGTCCATTCGACCATGACATGTGCTTTTATGGCGTCATAATGATTCCGGCACTGTCAGCAGCGTATCGGTATAATGCCAGCGCCACTGCTGCACCTTCATGAAGGCTTCCTACATAACACAAATGTTAACTGGCGAAGTGAACTATTTAACGACATATTGCTGAAACCCTGGTCCTCGAGGACATGAAGAAGTACATATGGAGCGACTTGAATAATGCCGCTTCCACTGGAACCAAGAAATTAGTGAAAAATTGTCTGTGAGATACGCGTGGTAATTTCAAAGTCATCAGGACCAAGTAATTCCAGCGCTTCACCCGATTACAAGAAGGTTATAAAACAGGCTTTGAAGGTTTATTCATACAGTAGATGCGCTCTTCAAATCACACAAGTTTTTTTATAACTTCCAGTTTCCAGTACATCACTCAACGTCACAGGTTTCATGAAATATCGCTCATTTATTTAAGATATTGACGTAAACATATTGCGGTGTTGTACAGGCGACTTGAGTGTATGTGAGCGCTTCACCGTCCTCCGGATTACTTACGAAAGTTGAAGACAGGTTGAAGTTTATTTTATACATGCAAGAAAATATGCGGCGATATTCGTATAGAAGAATGTTTCGTAGTACAAGACTGACGGGGGACCTCCAAGCATTCATGTCTCTTTTCCACATAAAGAAGTCCTATTATTTTTCACAATTCGAGTTTCGCACAGCAATGCATTTTGGTTTGTTTTAGAAAATTCAATATATCAAAACGATTAGATCATGAGGTACGCCGTAGTGGAGAGCTGCGGAAAGTTCGACACCTGGCACCTGAGCCTGCATTGACATTGCATGGTACACATCCGCCTTGCATTTTGCATGCTCCGAGAAGCGGCCGCTGCGGCTAAATTTGAGCCTGCGGCATCTGAAGTAGTAGTCTAGTGAACTACCTACAAATTAAGCCACCAAAAGAGTGAAGGGGGTGAATGTAAACAAAACAATCAAAGAGGCTTTTACTTCACCTAGCTGAATTGATGCCAGCTAAATTGGTACGTAACTATTAAATTATTGCTATAGAATGTAGGAAAGATTCCTAGTGACAGCCATGTGAGTAAAGGCTTATTCAGTGATATGCAATAAAATTGTTATCGTTAAAGGTGATATTTATCCGTTTACTGTTACTGTTACTCAGCAACGTTTTCTAGACATTTACTTTTTAATTCAGCTCTGATATAAATATAGGAAAACACTGTCACTCTACCTGAAAGAGTAATTCACATAGAGTCAAAAGGTACCATATGAGAAGAAATGCATGACCAAGGATATTATTACTTTAATCGAGCCGTATGATCGCGCCTTTGTGGCATAGTGTCAGCGCGCTTGACGCAGGATCAATGTATAAGAGACGGTTCGACTACTATCAGCCATTCAATAGAAAGTTGAAACCAGAATTGGCATCTGATGATAAAACTGCCGTGTCCCCCCGACCATTTCAGCTGGCAACTTGTACCTGCTAGATTCACGCCAGTATTGTTTAGCTCCCAACGCCGACGCAACAGCTTTTCACCCATATGGCATGTAATACTTTCGCGGTAAAAGTGTCTTGATAGTGAAAATGAGCGCTTGATGAAAATACTCTCCCCCCCCCCTCCCTCCGAGCCAGAATGCAACCGCAATGGGGAGCTTCCAGTGAAGAACTCTAAACAGAGTGCCATCATCTCTAAGCAGCATGGGTAGTTTCATCCACGTGATCACATTTGGGTAATTGGGTTCAATATATAAACCTGACTATCTTTACAGGTATGCCTACAGTTACCATGGGAAACAATAATGTCTCCCTTAACAATCATTTCAGGAGGTGATAACACGTAACAGTGTCTAATTGTAGAAGATAGAACTATCAATAATCGGATGTGAGCCTTGAAGGTCATTTTGTCGTTTAACTCACGCCCTAAAAAAACGCTCGCTCACTGAGAGCGCCTCAGTGTTATAATGGAAGTCGCTTCCATGTTTTTGTTAACGTTCTGAAATGCGGCGGATAAGCGCATGCCTGGGTTAGGGACCGTATAAATGATACCAAATCAGGTGCTTAAAGTTCTGCGTTTTTCAAAGAGCCCAATTCCTAGCTTTATATGCAAAAACCAAACAGCAGGCGCAAACATGGGTCCAGACACACGGCCAGAGCTTTAGCACGTGGTGCTTGGTAGCTGACGTGAATTTTGAGGCTCTGAGGTTGCATCTTTCTGTCTGTCCGTCCATCTGATTGTTCCTCCTTGTTTCGCTATTTCCGTGGCATCATGCGACCGTGCGTCATGGCCACAACAGCACGGGCAGCTAACTTGGGCAGTTCATTTTTGGTGCGAACTGAACCCACCGCCCTGAGACAAAGAAATATGTTCCTAGGTCAGGTGCATGGTCGCACACATTTAGGGTGAACACGCATGCACTTGGCCATTGCTTTCAGAGTGACAGTACGTCTGATCAAACATTGCAGCTAAGCGCATATACGACCCATGTGAAGCAGCCCCTTAAGAGTCCTATGTGCATGTGCTAATTCGCTTCTGTGTATGTCCGTGTACGAGGCAACGGTGCCCAAAAGAGAGCGGCCATCTCTGGGCGCGTTCACGCAAAAAGTGGAGTACCTTTGTGTGACTTCGTTAAAGGGAAACAGTCACGGTTCTAGAGTTTGTTGTGTTTCGAGCGCTTGAATGAATATATCTTGCACATAAAGCATGCGAAATATCTTAGCTTTAGCATTCGAAACAATGGCGCAATTCGCGATTAAAGCTGCGACGGTTATCAGGCTTCACTGCACTGCACAGCGACGGTGGGGGACGCAGGATGACGTCTTGGACGGTACCGGTACGTTTAATGGATATACGCACTTGATTTGAGGAAATAAAAAAAAGATTGCCGAAAACAAAGCCCTAAATATGGTGATTCAGTTCAGTTCAGTCAGCCAGTCGTGTCCGACTCTTCGTGACCCTATGGACCATATCACGCCACGCTTTCCGGTCTCTTACTAACTTCCTAACACCCCATAACTTCATCTACAGCGCCTCGAGGATGCCATCTAACCACCGCGTTTGCTGCCTACCCCTTCTCCGGCGACCCTCAACCTTTCCCAACATCAAATCTTTCTCCAGCGACTCCTCTCTTCTTATCAGATGACCAAAGTAGCTGAGCTTAAACTTTAGAATTTGACCTCCAATGAGCAGTCAGGGTTTATGGTCGACAATATCGCCTGACTTAATCTTCTGGCCGTCCAAGGAACTCTCAAGACTCTCCGCCAGCAGCACAATTCAAACGCGTCAATTCTTCGGCGGTCAGCCTTCTTCACAGTCCAACTGTCGCCTCCATACATCGCAACTAGAAAGACCATAGCACGAGTTATACGGATCTTGGCAGTGTAATGTCTCTGCTCTTTACTAGGCGGTCAAGGCTAGCCATGGCTCTCTTTCCCAGAAGAAGGCGTGTCCTAATTTCATAGCTTCAGTCTCCTTCCGGGGTAATCTTGGAGCACAAGAAGAGAAAATCTGTCACAGCTTCCACCTCTTGTCGCTTCATGCTCCAGGACTTGATAGGGCAAGACGCCATGATCATTGTCTTTTCAATGTTCAGTTTAAGCCCAAACTTCTCACTCTCTTCTTGTACGCGCATTAGAAGTCTCTTGAGTTCCACTTCACTTTATGCCATTAAAGTGGTATCATCCGCATATCTAAGGTTGTTGATACGTTTTCCAGCAATCTTACTCCAGCTGAAGACTCGTCCAGACCGGCTTTCCTCATGATGCACTCAGCATATAGGTTAAATAGGCAGGGCGACAGTATGCAGCCTTGTCTCACTCCTTTCTGAATCGGAAACCAATCAGTAAGACCATGCCTAGTTCTGACTGTGGCGTCTTGCCCTTCATACAGGTTCCTGAGGAGACAGATGAGGTGAATTGGAACTCCCATCTCTTGGAGAGCTTGCCACAATCTGCTGTGATCTACGCATTCAAACGCTTTCGCAAAATCAATAAATCAGAAGTAGATGGGTTTCTGGATCTCTCATGCGTTTTCCAAGATCCAGCGAAGGTAGGCAATTTGGTCTGCAGTTCCTCTGCCCTTGCGAAACCCAGCTTGCACGTCCGGAATTTCCCGATCCACATACTGCTGCAGCCTACCTTGGAAGACTTTCAATATCACCTTGCCCGCATGCGAAAAAAGCGCGATCGTGCGGTAGTTGGAACAATCTTTGGCACCGCCTTCCTTTGGGATGGGGATGTAAACTGACCTCCTCCAATCCTGTGACCACTGCCGGGTTGTCCAAATTTGCTGACATAATGTATACATAACGTTAACAGCATCGTCATGGTTGAGGGTTTGAAGAAACTCAGCTGGAATGCCATCAATTCCGCTAGTTTTTTTCTTAGCAAGGCTGGCTAAGGCTCATTCAACTTCACTCTTCAGGATACCCGGCTCGAGATCAGTAATCACACCCACCTTATGTTGGGTTTGCACAACCGGGTCCTTGTACAGTTCTTCTGTGTATTCCTGCCACCTCTTCTTTATCTCTGAGGCATCAGTGAGGTCCTGGCCTCGTTGGCCCTTTATCACTCCCATCTTAGCACAGAAGCTTCCTTTGATATCTTCGATTGTCTTATACTGAGCTGTTGTGATCCTCAATTGGCTGTTGTCCTCAGCTGTTTGGCACTGTATGTTCTGGAAGGCATTCTTATCTCTTCTTGCTATTTTATGGAAATCCGCATTGAGCACCTTGTATCTTTCTCTTTCCCCCAAACCTTTTGCCATCCTCCTTTCTGCAGCTATTTGCAAAGCCTCTTCAGATAACCAGTTTGCTTTCTTGCATTTCTTTTCCTTGGGAACCGCCTTAGTAGCAACTTCTTGTATTATGTCACGAACATCAGTCCACATCTCTTCAGGCTCTTTGCCTTCCATATCTTATTCTTGATATCGATTCCTCACTTCCACAGCATATTCTGATGGAATTTGACCCAGAGCATACCTGTAAGGCCTTCAGTTTTCTGCGTTTTCCTCAATCGAAGCTTAAGTTTGGCAACAAGAAGCTGATGATCAGAGCCACAATCGGCCTCAGGCCTTGTTTTTACTGCTTGTATAGCGCTTCTTCATCTCTGCCGGCAAAGAATGCAATCGATGTGGTTCCTGTACAGACAGTCCGGTGAAGTCCATGTGTACAGGCGCCTCTTGTGCTGTTAAAAATGAGTATTCGCTATGGTCGGGTTGTTTTCTTGACAAAATCTACTAGACTCTGCCCAGCTTCATTTGGCTCACCAAGACCAAACTTGCCTGTAATTCCGAATATTTATTCACTCCCCAAACTAGCATTCTAGTCTCCTATGAGAAAAATGACGTCTGATGATGGAGTGCGGTCTAAAAGGCATTGCAGGCCAGTATAAAATCTCTAAACATCAGCTTCTTCAGCAGTAGTGCTTGGTGAATAGACTTCGATACCTTTTATGTTGAAAGGGTGACCTTGGATCCGAAGTGAAATCATTCGGTCAGCTTTGGGGTTGCACTCTAGCACTGCTTCGCCCATTTTTCTGTTTACTATGAGAGCGACCACGTTCCTTCTCCTGGATTTGTGCCCACAATAAAAGACATAATGGTCGCCGGAATTAAATTCTCTCATTCCGGTCCACTTGAGCTCGCTGATACCCAAGATCTTGGTTGGAGGTGCGGCGTACGACATCCCCATCCTCGCCTTGGAGCATCGAGGCCATCTTCAAGCCGGGACCATCACCGAGGGCCCAGGGACATCGCCGAGCAGCTTCGCCCCAGCCCTTCAAGCCCAGAACTGAACTACCACAACCCAGCCCCCCGCCCCCAGCCCGGACCTGAAGACAAGGAGAACAGACATACGAATCAGAACCGAGACGAAGGACCCGAAAGACCCGAATGACCCGAAGGAACCGATGGACACGAACACGCAACCCCCGCCCAAGCTGCCCGACGTGACCTCGAGCCATCGATCCCATGGACCCTGGTGGCGGATGGTTGACAGCTCCAAGGGAGGCGGATCACCCACGCATCAGACATCGTACCGGCAAGCCGTTCTATTCTTTCTTCTTCCTCTTCTTCTTCAAGCATCCAGACGCGCCCATCATCATGCCATAAAATCATTAACATCGCTAAACTTCCTCGTCCACGATCGGGACGATCGCTCGGTAGCCCCGGGTCATGTTACGGACGACAAGGAAGAAGAAGCGGGCAGTGGCGCGGGCAGGAGCGCTCGCGCTAGGCCCGCGAACATTCATTAAACGTCATCTACCATCGCCATCGGTCATGTTCTGTCTCCTGCCTTCATCGGCTTACCGCTTCGTAACAATATCAATATTCCATCTGTCCATTTCTCGCTTAACGACTTCCAGTTCACCTTGAGTCATAGATCTTACATTCCATGTTGCTATGTGATATATCGCCTTGCAACATCGGACTTTCCGGTCGCTTCCCGACACATCCACAACTGAGCGTCCTTTTGGCTTCAGCCCAGCCGCTTCATTCGCCCTGGAGCTACTAGGAATCACCCTTTCTTCATCCCCAGTAACATGTCGGATGCCTTCCAACCTGGGGGTTCATCATCCGGCGCCATATCATCAATCCTATTGAGACTGGTCATAGGGGTTTCTTGGCGGGAAATACTGGAGTGGGTTGCCATTACCTTCTCCAGTGAATCACATTTGTCAGAACTCTCTGCCGTGACCTATCTTGGGTGGCCCTACACAGCCGAGCTCACGACGTCTTTGAGTTTCGCAAGCCCCTCCACCACGTCAAGGCAGTGATCCATGAAGGGAAAATATGTTGATCAGCACCGTCAGAAAAGGTGCAGCAGTACGTGGGCGAAGGCGACGGAAATAAAATATATTAGCGTCAGTGACGTCATCACCGAGCTTGTCCGCAGAACTTCAGTGTTGTGAGAAGAAGCTCGAGGTTTAATCATCGATTAAATCATGAATGTGAATGCTAGCGCAAGAACACTTTGCATGCACTACCTACAGTCTAGTAGATTTCAATTCTTGAATATCACGAAATTTTCGAATCTTGATGCCGCTGCTCTTCGTATCTACATAGCTCCTGCAAACATGGGCAGCATATATCTTGGCCCTTTAAGCCAGAATGCATCTCGCTGGCTGCATAGTTGGTATGCAGCCAGCGGTATGCATCCATGACAGGCAATTAGGCAGCCTCCACTGCAAAAAACGTTGGATGGCACATAAATTCTACGTCATCACCACGATGAATTTACTGTAGCATAAAGTGTATAAGAAGGTGAAGCTTTATGTAGAATTATATTTTACGCTGCCACCTGAGACAACAATCATAAGAAGCTCTGATGAACTTCGACTTCTTGCCTACTGCCGCCTAGATGACAGGCTTCGGCTTATTGGCGGGCATACTTTTGCACGTACGTCCGGTGCCTTGACCATACATTACCACCAGCATAGCCTTCTCTTCCCAATGCTTCTCAATGCAGCAAATTTGTTTATTTGGTATTTTGTAATGCGACTCTCAGCGTCTGGACTCTGCGGCAGAGGTGACGACGAATGAACCAGATTTAGAGGTGATTAATACGATTACAGCTAATTTGCTGGAGTCTATGCCGAAAATTCTTAACCTTCAAGTGCGCGAATAACTAGCGGATTTTAAATCGACTTGATTCTGTATTATATATATATATATATATATATATATATATATATATATATATATATATATATATATATATATATATATATATATATATATATATAATAGTTATTAGTTTATTGTACGGTCTCGCTGCTCACACGACATCATCCTGGGCTATGATTGCCTTTCCACTCATGATGCCGGTATTGACTGCGCCCGCGTGGAAGTCTCCTTTTTGTCTCTTTGTGATACCGTCTTGTGTGACGTCCCTACCCGGCCTGCAAAACTCCTCGTCGACAATGACACAGACATTCCTCCATTTTCTGCTGCTCTCGTTCCACTCTCCTGTGAAAGCGTTATTAGTTTGACTGTCTTCCTCTCACCTTCCGACGCCGCTTCACGCCATCCCTGCCTCCTATTTCCATTTGCTGTCCTCAAGTTCGAAGATGGCCTTAGTGCAATGTACATCTCAAATTCATTTTCTTGCCCGTCCTTCCTGCTACGCGGCGAGTGTCTCGGTCGTATTGAAGAACTTAATCCCGCGCTTGTAAATACTTTCCTGCCACACCTACTTCATTAGACGTTATTGTTCTCAGCTCTTGCGATATAGCGACCACTTCGACACCACCCGATGTTCTTCAACAAGCTATTGAGGCGAATCTTCCACCCGCACAACGCGATCAGCTCGCTGCTCTTCTACAGAACTTCACTTCTACCTTCGACCTTCCTCACATCGCTCTGGGTCGCACGTGTGTCGTTACGCACACAATCGACACTGTTATAAACGGACCTTTACGACAGCGTCCTTATCGCGTGTCAGCCTCTGAGCTCCAAGTCATTGCTGATAACGTGGACGACATGCTTCACCGGGGCGTCATAGAGCCATCTAACAGTCTATGGGCTTCTCCGGTTGTTTTGGTCACCAAGAAAGATGGTTCCATCCGGTTTGCGTCGATTACCGTATACTAAACAAGATCACGCGCAAAGATGTCTATCCTCTGCCGCGAATCGGCAACGCCTTGGACTGTTTACAGGGAGTCGATTATTTCTCCTCATTGGATTTACGCTCTGGCTACTGGCAGGTACCGATGGCTGATGATGGCCGCTCGAAAACTGCCTTTAAAGCACCGGACGGCATATAAGAGTTCAACGTCATGCCCTTTGGCCTTTGCAATGCCCAAGCTACTTTCTAGGGCCTGATGGACACTGTTCTTCGTGGACTCAAGTGGCAGACCTGTCTTTGTTATCTAGATGACATTGTTGTTTTTTCTACCAACTTTTCTTCTCACCTTCTCCGCCTAAAGCATGTCCGCACGTGCCTCGCCGACGCTGGGCTTCAGTTGAATTTGAAGAAGTGCCACTTTGCCGCTCGAAAACTCACAATTCTAGGCCACTTAGTATCTAAGGACGGCATTCTTCCTGATGCCACCAAACTTCGCGCAGTTGCAGAGTTTCTGAAGCCAATCTCCCTGAAGCAGCTCCGGAGCTTTATCGGCCTCTGCTCCTACTTTCGACGCTTCATCTTGAACTTCGCGTCTATCATCGCTGCTCTGACCCAGCTCCTTGCCGGCAGCTCTGACCTTTCCTCCTGGACTTCAGCCTGCGACAAAGCCTTTAAAACTTTACGCCGCCTTTTGGTTTCGCCTCCCATTCTACGCATTGTGATCCGACTGCGCCTACGGAGATTCACACTGACGCCAGCGGTATTGTGCTGGGTGCCGTCCTTACACAACGTAAGCCTGGTTTCAGCGAGTATGTTGAGGCATACACCAGCCGAACATTGACTAAAGCAGTCTAATTATTCGGTCACAGAAAGGGAATGTTTGGCCATTATTTGGGCCATCGGGAAATTTCGTCCCTATGTGTATGGCCGACCGTTTTATGTTGTGGCCGATCCCCACGCTTTGTGCTGGCTCGCCTCTCTGAAAGACACATGTGGTCGCCTTGCTCGCTGGGCTTTCCGTCTCCAGGAGTATGACATTCATGTCATTTATCGGTCAGGTCTGAAGCATAGGGACGCGGATGCTCTTTCCCGCTCGCCATTGCCAAGTGATACATCGTCTGAGCATGTCTGTGCTTACGATTTGTCGACTCTTTCCACTGTCGACATGGTTACCGAGCAGCGGAATGACCCGTGGATCAGTGCAGTTTTGGAGTTTCTCTCAAGTCCTACTCTCGGTCATTCATCCAAAGCGCTCGTCCGGTAAGCCCACCACTTCTCCATTCGTGACGGTCTTTTCTATCGCCGCAATTATTTGCTTGATGGACGGAAGTGGCTTTTAGTCATCCCGCGTCATCTCCGCGCCGAAATTTGTGCTGCGTACCATGAAGACCCACAGTGTGCTCACGGTGGCGTATTGAAAACCTACACGCGCCCACGTCGCGATTTTACTGGCGTGGAATGTACCGCTTTGTACGACATTTCATGCGCGCTTGCGAATCTTGTCAACGCCGAAAAACTCCTCAGGAGTCCCTTGTTTTGTTGCAGCCGTTATCCTGTCCTACACGTCCGTTTGACCTCGTTGGCATAGATCTCTATGCCCTTCTTCCTACTACTGCCGCTGGAAACCGGTGGATTATCGTGGCAGTAGACCATCTAAATCGCTACACTGAAACATCACAGTTACCCTCTGCCTCAGCAAGAGGCGTTGCTTTGTTCCTTCTCCACAACTTGATTCTTCGCCACGGGACTCCGAAGGAGCTGCTCAGTGACCGCGGACGCGTTTTCTTGTCCGACGCTCTTGAGGCCCTACTGAAAGAATGCCGCATCATTCACCGCACCGCTACTTCTTACCACCCTCAGACGAATGGCCTGACAGAACGTTTCAACCGTACTCTGAGTGACATGCCGGCCATGTACGTTAACGACGCTCATTCCAACTGGGACCAGGTTCTTCCCTTCGTAACCTACGCGTATAACACTGCGATACAGACCACCACTAAATTCTCTCCCTTCTTTCTTCTTTACGGGCGCGAGCTAACCTGCACAATGGACGCGCTTTTGCCCTACCGCCCTGATATTTCTGAATCACCGCCACACTCGGACGCCGCCCAGTACGTAGAAGAATGCCACCAGCTAGCTCGCTCGCTTGCAAAGGAAAACCAGTGGCAACAAAAACACCATCGTGACACTGGGCGAGGCTCCTTCTTATGCACCCAACTCCTTGGTGTGGCTCTGGGTTCCTGCCACAACCACTAGCCTTTCAAAGAAGCTTCTTGCTCGGTGTCACGGTCCATACCGAGTCCTTCAAAAAACATCTGTCAACTACGTAGAGCCCGACGACCTCTGCGGACTTGCGTCGCCGTGGACGCGAAATAGTTCATGTGGACAGAATCAAGCCATACTACGATCCGTCTCTCCTTTCGGCTCCATGAGTCGCCAGGATGGCTCCTTCTCTACCCGGGGGAAAACTGTAGTATGGTAATCTTCATCGTTATTGCCACTGACATGCATCGCGTGCTGGCGCTCTCGAGGACGAAGAAGTTGGTCGTTGTCTTCGTGACTCGGTACGCCTCACGCTCCGCTGCGAATTCATCCTGAGCAGCTATCCCTCTGCGTGGACTGAATAACACCCCCTAAAATATATAATTATATATATATATATATATATATATATATATATGTATATACAATTGAAAAATTGCTTCATACTGTTTCCAAGGTTATTTGTAGTCGACGTTTCGGCAGGAGCCCTGCCTTTCTCAAGACAGGGCTCCTGCCGAAACGTCGACTACAAATAAACTTGGAAACAGTATGAAGCCATTTTTCACTTGTATGTAACCTCTAGCAACCAAGTACGTCTATTTACCTATGCTATATATACATATATATATATATATATATATATATATATATATATATATATATATATATATATATATATATATATATATATATATATATATATATATATATATATTTAGGATGCGAGATCATTTAACGTGCTTGGCCGCTTAAACATTTATAGAGCGAAATGCGAGCTTAATTAAAGAAGCATATTATTAAGCATTCCTTCATCAGGAGTGCGAATGTAAACGACTCGGATAGGGTATAAAGGCGAACAGGGGAAAAGAAACAGGTGGAGAGAGGCAAAGAAGGAAAGAGGGCTTAGCAGCAGGAAGTACAATGGTATTGTAGTGGTGGCATGGGGTAAATAGCAAAAACATAAAAAAGCAGGTGCAGGTGGGGAGTGCCAACAGTGCAAGTATAGTGCCTGTGGGGTGTTAAAAAAAAAAGAGAACGAAAGTCGACACATGGAATGAAGCACGTTAATAAGTATGATCACAGGGGATAAAAGCAGGAATTGTGTGCCCTTCATTGTGTGTATGGGGGGGGGGGGGGAGGCTGACATTCCTTCGAGCTATTGGCAGTAAGCTTGACATGCCAGTTTGGGTGAGTTTGAGGGAGGACTTTAGGAGGTAACTGAATTTCGAAGTGAAGAAAGAATATCAGGGCTGTCATTTATACCGGCCTTTAGGGCATTAAATTTAAAAATTAAGTACGATTCTCGTTGTTCCCGTTCGCGGTTGCTATGCAGCCGCTCGGGAATAGGATAACTTTGAGTTTGTCGAATTCGTGGCTTTTCTGTTGAAGGTGTTTGGACAGGGGAGGGTAGGGGAGAGATTTAGTATCGGCGCGATGGTTGGTAAATAGAATTAGGAAGAGGTTCTCTGTCTGCCAGATGTATTGCATTTGACACTCGCCACACTCGAGCATGTATGCCACGTTCCTGGTGTCACAGTTTAAGTTGCTCGACTACTGTTCCCAAGGACGTGGGATCGAATCCCGGCCTCGGCGGCTACTTTTCGATGGAGGCGAAAAGCAAGGCGCCCGTGTGCTGTGCGATGTCAGTGCACGTTAAAGAACCCCAGGTGGTCTAAGTTTCCTGAGTCCTCCACTAAGGCGTCTCTCATAGCCTGAGTTGCTTTGGGACGTTAAACCCCACAAACCAACCAACCACAGTTTAAGTTTCCGCGAATGGAGTGTTTAAAATCAGAGCGTGTGATCTTTGCCATTGTCGTTGTTTGCATGTGTTTGCAAACTTGGCATCTATTTTTTCCGCACGACAGTCAACCCACAGGATCTGCTTTATCGACAGTAAAATGGACTATACAATTTTGTAAATTTTTTGGTCGTCTGTATGTAACCCGCGGAAACACAGGAAAAAAATTGGAGTGGCGATCACTTTGTTTGATGACGCTAAAGTGTTTATTTTAGCATTTTGGTAATGTTCGGAAGGTTATTTGCGAAAGTTAAGATCAGATTTGAGCGTGTTCATTTTTTGCTTCCGGCCGGCCTTCCCCAAACGTTCCACTGCGATCAATTATTCCCGCTTTTCGAATGGTATCATCAATGATATACGGGGCGGATAGTGCTGCTGTTTCAGAACCTGCCGCATGTGGTTGGAAGTTTTCGCAAAATCTTCTGAGCACGAGCAGATTCCTTTCAATCTTATTGTCTGTGAGTAAGGAATTCATGTTTTGCAGTGGCGCAGGTGGCAGCTTTGAAAATGAAGGTATTGTTGTCTGTCCGTGGGTTTTCTGTAGACATTGGTAATTAGTGCACCTTCTTCAAATTGAATTAATATGTCCAGGAAGGTAATTTGAGTGGAGGAGTAGGTATGTGTGAATGAGATGTTATGATGTATGTTGTTACTTGAGGTAATGAATTGGACGTGTTAGTGCTTGTTCTCTGTCCATACGATAAATATATCGTCTAGAAAGCGTTTATAAAAATCTGTTTTTTTTTGGGCGCGAGCGTAGGAAGTCCGATTCAATGTGGTCTGTGAATATGTTGGAATAGTTTGGAGCCATTTTCGTTCCCATGGCTGTGCCACTGGATTGTAGGTAATACGAGCTGTTGAATTCGAGGAAACTGAGTTTTAGAAAAAAATAAGCGAGTGACGCGGTTGCGGCTTTGCTAGGGGAGTTTGGGGCTTTGTGTTTTCATATGAAGCGGTAAGAGCTTGGATCCCGTCCTCGTGCGGAATGTTCGTGTAAAAGGACACCATGTCAAGGGTCGCTAAAAGGGCACCTTTGTGGATAGTAAATTTAGATAACTCTTTCAGGAAGGGGTTAGTGTCGCGTATGTACGATGTATGTTTGGGAGGGATATGTTTGATGAGGGAATCGATGTAGTTAGATATTGGTTCTGCGAGCGTACCAATGCCGGATACGATTGGTCGATAGCGATGATTTTCTTTGTGCACTTTCGGGAGCATTTAGAAACGCCCTGGGGACAGATCTATTGCCTCTAGTGTTTTAGGTACTTGCCGTGGTAGTTCCCCCGTGACCTGCTTTAGAGTTTGTAGTATAATTTCCTGGTGTTCGGCGATGGGATCTGATGGGAGTAATTTATAGAAATTTGGGTTGTTGAGTTGGTGATATCCCTCGTTAATGTGCTCATCTTTGTTTAAAATTACTATACCCCCCTCTTTATCGGCAGGTTTGATGACGATGTCCGTTCGCTGGCTAAGTGATCCTAAGCGTTACATTCTTTCTTCGAAACTTTACAGGGTCCGGGTGTGTAAGTGTCGAAAGCTCGAAGGATGAAAAAATATTGCGGTAGTCTTAGGGTTCGCGGAAAATTGTCTAGATCCTTCAGTAATTTGTATTCGTCATATCGTCCCATATTTAGGCAAAATTTTAATCTACGGGATAGGAGTGCTTCTTCTTCAGGGTTAAGTTAATAATGTTCTGTTGAAAGTGTGGTCTGTCCGGTGTTTGGGTTAGAATTGTTTAGGTGGGTTCCTAAATCCTTACCTATTTGTTTATATTGATTTATACTATTAATTGGTTGTGGTGTCACGCCGTACTCAAGGTTTATATGAAAAGGGGCGTTATCTCTTTGAATTTGTTTACACTTCTTAGTCAAAATTTCTGTGGTTCTTCTGAACTGGAAGACCTCCAGCTCGTTGGCCTCAGTTGTTGATAATGTCATGTTGTGACGAACCCACCCCTCCTCGTAACTCAGTGATGCTAACGTCTCATCGCAGTGATGTATGGTTATTTTCAAAAGCTTAAGGAATGTATTGTGAAGTTTTGGCTGCAAGCTAATTTACGGGCATTTGAAAAGTAGTCCATTGACGAAGTTAAATTTACAGAAAGGCCTTTCGGTACCATATTTGATTGGAGGTATATCTTAAGGGCTTTTACATGAAGCTGGTGTCTGATTCGTTTGTCTTATTTTTCTGAATTTTAAGAAATGCTTTTTTCAAACTCCATACCTGCACGCTACCTGCAGTGTTTGGCACTCCCCACCGGCACCTGCTTTTAAAATGTTTTCCTTTTTACCCCAACCAACAGTACAATACCATTGTATTTCCCTGCTGCTAAGCCCTATTTACCTCTTTGCCTCTCCGCCACCTGTTTCGTTTCCGCTGTTCGCCTTTATAAGTTACCCGCGTCGGTTACATTCGCACTCCTGATCAAGGCCAGCTCCTGGTCGAAACGTCGTGTAAAATAAATTGTTGCTTTAAATTAATCGTACACTTTGCTCTCTCTCTCTCTCTCTCTCTCTCTCTCTCTCTCTATATATATATATATATATATATATATATATATATATATATATATATATATATATATATATATATATATATATATATATATATATATATATATATATATATGCATACCTATATATTAATGCTGGAACACGCATTTAACAGCTACCTTTTCAGATCATATTGTCCGTTACGGTTGGTCCACCAATGCAGATGGAAGATGGACATCCCGAGGTTGCACGGTAACTATAAGACGATTTTGAGAACTTTTCGTGTGCTGTAATTGTTACTTCAGAATCATTTGAGCTGACGAAGCACTAAATCTGGATAGTGTTTTTAATTTACTATATCCAGTAACGACACTGTGAAGGTGCAAGATATTTAGTCTGGGAAAGCTTCGATCCCGGCTCCAAGGATTGCCGCTATCGGCCGCCTATCGGGACTGTGGTGTATCTGGCGCAGCCCACGCACAAAGCAATCTCTTTATCGCTTTAATGACACGTCATAAAGGCATCATAAGCTCCCATAGTAGAAAAAGATGTGGTCCCTCGAAAACTGGCCTCCTAATAATGACTTGCAGCCACGCCTGTCGAAATCAATTTACTCTATCCCACGATTCAGTAACGTGTGGAGGCGCAGTTCTTGTACTGGTTCATAACATGTGAGTATTATATGCAGTATTGTCACCCAAGCCATATGCGAATTTCATAGCAAAGAATTCGGTGGAGGTCGCTACCTCGATTTAGGATTCCAGAACGTAAAAGGACAAGCTTGTGATGAGAGCTGAAACACAACGCTATAAAAACTCATAATTTATAGTCATAATCATAACTCTTGACCTGCATGCATTGTGCAATGTAACATCGGTCAGCACTTCATTTACCAGAAACGCAGTGTTGGCCGATCACAAGACAAACTATTATCCTGCGAACCTTACTTCACGCGACGCGCCACTTGCCCTGAGTGAGTTTCGCGCCTATCCCGCAATTGAGTAGTACGACGAAAGGCCGCGTCCATTAATAATAACCTTATCGGCTCCTGCGAAGGTGATCGTCAGAGTAGCGACAACGAATACGGCTGAGGCTTTCCCTCTACTCTGGCCAGCCATAAAGCTCAAACAGCAAAAGGATTTCTACGTTTCCGTTGGTCTGAAAGCCAATGTTTCATCACCTGAAACGGCCTTTGGGAGAGAAGTGAGTTGGACATTTACGCATGGTCATGAATATGAACTGATTTTTTATAATACCTTAGCATTTTCACTCTCAAGCAGTCTTATGTTTCATCACCGAATATTCTGAGGCATATATATATATATATATATATATATATATATATATATATATATATATACTCTAATGTAGTTTAGAGTTTAGCTAATAATACTAATATTATAAAGCTAATAATTTCTAATTTAGTAAAAAAGAGGCTACTTCGAGAAAATTAGACATTGTCCATGGAGCCGCTATTGGTTCCCAAACTAGCGCCGGAAATTGAGCGCACGAATATGCTCACGAACTAGACTAACCTGCAACATATTGGGGCACCGGGGCAGGCGCTTGTTGCAGCAGCAGGGTCCGCAGGTTGTCCGCCGTCACGGTGGGCAGGCAACTCAGCCTACGGTCGCGGAAGGCGACCACTGGGTCCCGCTCTGGCGCCGCGGATGGCTGAGGTTGTACCTCAGAGGGTGCGAGCGCACGGAGCGCCGCCGCCATGTCTTCGGAGCTGATGCTGCCTTTGAAGGCGTCCTAGTGCAGAAGATCAAGTTTTTCAACACCGCTTCTGCGCACTCTTCTGGACGCTTTACATGCTGCTAAATTTACCCCGGTGTTCGCTCACTTAAATAAATATTACACTGACGGTCGGTTCCTTTCCTTCGGGGCGCAGTCGAATAAAAGATGTTCCTGGGTAAATCTACGCGAAATAAAGGCTAGCTGGACTTCAGACTGGCTGCAAAGGCAGGGCAGTGTTTGTTGCACCGGAGCTAACGCGGACGAATTGAGTGGAAGATTCATTAAGCACGATTAACCTGCGAGGCACGTTCGAATATCGATGGACTCAACAGTACGTCGCATGGGTAACAAATGTGAACCGGATTTTGACGACAACGAAAGAAATCAATCCACACAGTGATTGAACTGTTAGTGAGAAAGTAGTAAAGTTTCCAAATTATAGTTTTGCCATCACATGATAATCGTTCGATCGCACTGTTGGAAAGTTAAGTGACGGTATCGGATAACATTTTGTGGGCATGTCTTTGTGGCAAACGATGTGCCTACTGGAGATAGAATATCTGCATCATTTAATCGAATAAACCACGAAAGGGTTCCGCCGTAGTGGCCCAGTGGTTAGCTCTACCGCTGGCCTCAATGGCGCCTTTCTCACAAAGGCGAAATTCTCAGAGTTCTCTACGCTATGCCTCATCGCCTGAATCGCTTTGGGAAGTTATACCCCGAACTAAATTCAAGAATAATTCAGTCGGAAGTCAGCACCAGTGCTGCTTCCAGTACTATCGTCCTCGCACTTCAGGGCGTCTTTGTTGGATTCGATAGTTCGTGAAATTTTCTAAACTAATATAGCCAGCGCTCTCAAAGGTGTGGTAGTATCTTTATTAAGCTTTGCGACTGACTAAAGCTACAAAGGGATTATAATATGGCAGCAAAATACATTATTAGTGAAAATCACCAGTACGATTACACCCCAATTGGCTCTCGTTTCCGTGACTGTGGTGTTATACGTACAAAGTTTTCGGGGAAGTTATCAAGTAACGTTTAAATATGTGCTTTTTATTTGTGAGCATTTTTTGTAGCGTACTAACCCCAATTTCGAATGACACCAAAAACAACATGCTAACTTGCTTGGCAGACAACTGAATCTTAATAGTTTTTCTTTTAACTGTTTTCGGTAGATTCGTAGCAATTAGAGCTTTCTTGTCGGAAAATAATAATGGAGAAGGCGTTTCGATTTTCGAAAGTGCTATTGTCTTTCGTACTGTAGCTGTACCAATTTCTATTGTTCCTTTTGCAATACAAATATCGCACTACTTGAGAGGCAGCACCACAATACCCCTCAAAACGCTTTATACTCAACGGCTATCGTGTCACACACTAGCAGCATAACTGTACTCACCCTCTCCTCGCAGCTTTATATGAACCGCGGTGTGGAATGGCATTCGGCCCGCACACCTCGGACCGAAGCAGTTTGACGGACGTCACAACTTGTTCCGCAGGTACCCAATTTTGAAATTGGGCTGGCATTATCTCAGACGCATTGAACTACACCGCAAACGGCGATTTTAAATTGAGGCAGCATTGCCTCAGCCTTAAATATTCATACCTAAAAAGCGTTGGCTCACAATGGAGGAAAAGAACTAGGAAACTAACCAGCAATTATGCTGGTCACAAAACAAAGAAATAAAGAGCGTTAAGCAACAGGTTAAAAAATAGAAGGTACGAATTGGATAACTTCGATGGAAAAGAAGCAGAGTGTGGAACTATAACGAAAGTGGAAAAGGAAGGCCAGGAAGGAAGCTTTCTTTGATAACTCAAGAGGCAGCGCCCTACTTTTTGAATCTAGATCAGGCCGCCTTAGAACACGCAGCTACAAAAGGAAATTTAACAGCGAAGGTGACGCATTTGCAGTATGCGGTAACTCTACCGAAACATTTGACCATATTATTATTGAATGTAATGGTATCCATCCGGAAGTCAATTCAGGCGCAGTCATTCTCCCTGAAGCTTTGGGGTTTAGAGATACCAGCGGCCGGGTGAATAACCCTGCGATGGAACCTAGCAAAAAACGATTGGAAGATTGGCGACATAAAAGCAGAAAAGTGACATAATGTGAGTAATCTAGAAACAAAAATTCAATAAACAGAATGAGATTATTGTTAACCAATCCTAAATCATAATGAAGATATAGGGGGAAAATGAGCATGATAGCAACTGCTACCACACCGTTGCAATGGGGAATCACCTATATTCCATTCATCCATCCATCCTTGCACCTTTAACGTCATCGCGCGCTCCATGCTCGGAGAGCTCGGAACCGAAACTGGTCTTGTATAACGTTATGGTAAATATTAGTTGAGGCATGTTGGTGCTTTTTAGGACGCATTCGTTTTGTTTGTGGCCATCGTGAATCGTTTAAAACAAAAATCCCGACACAAAAAAATCTACAGTCGTGAGCAAAAGTGGCCCGCGATACTTTGCTAACAAGACCGGCGCGGTCCATTCAAATTTTTTTTAATAAATTTGGCATTAAAATTATAGCATTTTTAATTTCAATAAAGCTACGCTACGTTTTTTGGTCTACAATCAGCACCGAATCTATTCTCACCCTAATATTGGGCGAGCTGAGACAGGCTGGGCACCAAGTTGCTTAACAACAGTGCTCTGTAGCAGGCCATTCAACCCTAAGTTGACTTGGGTTGCGCTTGAAAAATTATAATAGAAGTGCCCTGCATTATCCGCCACAAGAACTATTATGGAGTTAGCTGCAGTTGCCGCATTTCGAGGATTGTTATGCGCTCGGTTTACCGATATGGAAACTTGTGCACCAGCTTCCTGTTAGCAAGGTAAGGAAGATCGAATTCAACAGTCTGGTAACCGACCCTGCTACGGCTAGATGTCGGGACATGTTCATTTACAATGAGGCATCACACATGAATGACAGCATTTTTGAAGGCGTGTTTTTAAATTTTGACAATACAAATTTAAATGCTGCACATGATTGACCAGGTACAACACTGGGCAAAGTCGCGAAAGGAGTAATAGGAAGCGCGCTCGTGCATTGAAACTGTTCTCTCTCATAATGGAAACAAACAGGAATACTGGCTGTAGTTCTGAGCAAGGGCAGAATTTTATATTCGCCTACATGTCAATTATCAAATAACGTCATGTAAAAAACACACTGAAAAAATCATTTTTTGAAATGAAGTTAAAAAAACTCTGAACTGACTGCCTTGTCCATATTCATCTGTCCGCCATGGTAAATTTTATTTCTATGAACGGCTCCCAATAAAAATCAAGCGGATTTTCATGTATTACCTTAAGCCCTTTTGAAAATCCCGCGTGCGTTTTGAATATTAAAGCTGTCATTTATTAAGGCCAGAATTTCATATTTGCCTACGCACCAATTATCAAATAATGTTCGCTCACAAAAGCAATGCAAAACGTTTTTTTTCCTTAAATAAAGCTCAGAAGACTCCGAACTGTTTTGTCCGTATTCATCTGTCAGTCATGATAACTTCTATTTCCGTGAACTCGTATTATTAAAAAAGAATGAAGTGTGTTTTCGTGCAATAAATTAAGCCCTGTTGAAAATCCCGCGCGCGTCTGAGTGTGACAACTGTCAATTTATTCAGTACAGGCAGCAACCGCTAGCGTTTGACACAACTGGCATGTCACGCCAATTGAGTACAAAACCTTGATTTCAGCAAGTTTTAAAGTTAGCAGGAAAAGCAATCAAGGGAAAAAATTTGATACAGGTATAACAATTTAATTAAAGCGAGAATATTTCCTTGTCACTAATAAACGCCGAGGACAACTTTTCATTTAAGACACATTTATAAACGCATAAGTCTTTGCACGAAGGCGGGATTTGTGTTTCATAATTGAGAAATCTAAAAAAGAAAGCATGTCGGCACTCATTACAAATGCAAGCACTTGCCTTGAGCATCATGGCCGTCATAAGGGAGACCATGTCCTGGAGCGGACTGGAGCGTTGCTGAGCCGGTGGAGGAGCCGCAGGAGGTGGAGGAGGAGGAGGCGGGGGTGGAGGATTGATGACCACGGGGCCACTTGAGCCGGAGGGAATCGGCATCGGTACAGATATTGGAATAGGGATGGACACGATTGTTCCCTATGAACGAAATGATGGCGAAGAAAGCTCTCAGGAAAATGGCTGATCTTCCTTCATCTCCTTTCAGCAAAGGGCTCTTAACTAGAGAGTTTCGATGAGACCAGCGGCACGGGAAGAGATAGTTAGCAAGCCCAGACATCCTGTGCTGCACAAGAACGTCTCTGGTAAGGGCAGCCTGCCTGAAATGTTTGTTCTAAAAGAGAAAATTTTTATCCGCATGTTGTACGTAAGTACAGAAACATACACAGCAAATTTCGCAACTGAAGTAATTTTGTCGATTAAGCGTCACGTTTTGTGTAGTGATTTAAAACCCTCTGTGAGATTCATAAAGGCATGATTCTTTGAGAGACTTCTTATGTGTATATTGGGAGAGGAAAATATCTTCGTGCAAAAGTATATTGAATTGCCTATACGTCTGGCCGCTACATGGCTCGCTATGCAGGATGCGATGAGTTTGCTGCGCGCTCGAGTTTTATCCGAAATGGGAAGATGGCAGCCAGTTTAAACAAAAAGCGAGGAAAGCGCGAGGAACAGAAATAAAATTATTTCATTGCATTAGCTACGCTTATGAGATTAATGACGAAAGTCTTTTTTTCTCCAACCTGTTCTCTTCTACCGCTAAATTTCGTGTCTATATATCTGTTATAACTTCACTTCTTTCTTCCTTCCTTCCTTCCATTCTTTTCTTGTTTATTTCTTTCTTTCCTTCCTTCCTTCTTTCTTTTCTTTCCTTCTTTTCTCCATTTCTTCTTCCTTTGCTTTCGTTGTCGGCGGAGTCGGAATCTCAGGACTCCTCTCCTCTAGATATGACCGTCAACTGATTTACACGTGGCCTATTTGTTTTTTTTTTTTATAAGAAATGTACCGAACAGCGAGATTACTTCGACGTTAGAACCTTCTGCGACGTCCTCAGAATTATGTCGACGTCCCAAATTATTGCGACTTGCGGCGAACACACCTTTGCACAACCTCATGCACATATCTCGCGAACAGATCTCGCGGAATCTTGCAGACTCGACATTTTCAACATGAGCCTGGAAAGGTTTGCGCCATGGAAAATGCCGCCATAAAGCTACATGAGCGCCCCTTGCGTAAACAAAAATCTTCCTCGTTTCAAACATAGCAGACTGCGCATTACAATGCGATAGCTCCGCTCACTGCTATCAGCAAAGCATCGAAAATCACAATACTATGACTTACGCACAGCTTGGCTGCACATGGACTGGAATGACTCTCGTTTCAGAAGGATAGCGTGCGTGTCACCTGTTTCGGTCATCATCTCTATCCACACTCTAACCAGCAGTGCACAAGCAGTGCATTCTCGCGCAAAGCCTTTTAATTTCTCATACGCATATTATTACAAATATTTTAGTTACATAATAAAGTGTCTTCAGTTATCAGTTAAAGCATGCTTTTAAAAAAAGTGAAGGGAGGGGCGAATGCCAAAATTTGACACTTTCTGCCAGGAGTGGCAGCAGTGACCCCAGGTTGCAGCTGTCCAAGTCGAACGTGCTGAGCCAGCGTCTCCTTTATTTTTACTCTGCGAGCCGAATCTCCCAATTCGCATAGGAGACGTTGTACGCTTTCAATTCAGTTACTTGCTGCAATATCGCTGTAGCCTTATGGTAAGACTAGCGTTATTATATTGTTACTCTAGGTAAGGCTAAGATAAGACTGATTAAGTCGTGCTTGCGTCCGGCTGCGCGACGCTGGCATTTCTTCGCTCGCTCCAACAAATACATCACGCTTGCCAGATTCTTGCTTCCTACACCTTTTATTGTAGCTCACCCTGTATCCATAGCATGGCACTTTTTCAGTCACCGATTAGCTGGGCGGCACCGTTGCATGCCGGTTGTAGGGGTGGCTGCGTCGTTCACTCCGCTAATCACTTGACCAAAGTGGCTGCCGATTTTGAGGCGTAGTTTGAAGCTTTTGCGATGCGTATTGCTGTTTCTTGTGAGGCATGTTTGAGTTGTTACGTTCGTTCCTTCTGCCTACAGAAGCCTCTAGCTCGCGCAGTTACTTTGCGTCTAATATTAGCCAACTAGCTTGATCTGACTAGGAATGAATCCTCTCTGCGCAGTTGTCACAGTAGTCCGCAAAGCCAATATTGTAATGGAGAACCAGTAAGTATATCGATATGAGCTGTAGCGCCACGCATTATAAACTTGAGTTCACTTTACTATTCTTAAAACAATCTTTGTCGGCCGTAATGATAACAGCTTATCCTAGAAAACGTATCGCTCCGACTTGAAAGCTATTGATACCTGGCAATATCGAAATATGCCTTCTCAGGGAATATATCATACACACTTCATTGCTCTATTTTCCTTACTAAATTTGACTGACCAAAAACCATTACACCTAAATATGTAGGTAATTAAAGGTAATATATTATCTTTTCCCTCTGACATTGTATCTCCGCTCAGCCGATTCAGTGCCACTGTCGAAATGTTGCGGCTTCTAGATAAACAACATGCATAATTCCAGGTAACCTCAACGGCCTCTCATGGCGACGCCATTTCAACGCCAAGGCCACTGCACCAAACTGTCTGTGCCTCCTTTTAGAGACTGCTTGCTGCCACTCCATGAAAAGCAGCGTCATAAGCAGAGCGCTTTATGACGCAAAAAATCTGTCGAGCAGCCTGCCGACAATGACGGATGCAGAGCGACGCCCCACAAATAAATAGAGAATGTGAAGAAAACTCGCTTTTCTCGTCTTTCGCTGTGTGGCTCCGGCCAATATAGCTCATTTAGTAAGAGCACCTGAAGCAACATCAGTCGGTGTTCTGTTCGGATCCTGCCATCGGCGCTTTGTTTTCCTTTATATTTGATTATTTGTTTCCCTAATAGTATTGCAGTATTAACTACAATCAATAGCAAAAAAAAAAGAAATCCCCTGTGCTCTTCTTCGCAAACCAAGTTTGCTTTCGTCACTAGCACGCGGCGACGCTCTCCTGAGCCTGAAGACGGATAAGAGCGTCGCTCATTTGGTGCTGGCTTCGTCTACCATTCCGCTGCAAGGTCCGCCTGAGCAATTATACCGCTTTGAGTTCCAGAGTAAACGCACTGCTACATTTGGTGCAGGTGCGAATATCTATTTCATCCACCATGGAACTACAAAGGCGTAATCTGCTTCCTATATGCCAAATAAAACTACCTCGATATCACCGCCCAACCCACACACGGACCTCTGCTCTGGCGTCCTCCGGCGGTGGGATCCTTGCCTAATAGACGGCAGGATTGATGGTCGTCATATTGCTGCCAGTGTGAAGAAGAGAAGGCAGAAAGGCAGAAGACGACGAAGTTCTCGTTTCGCGATCGCATCCCTGGACTTCGCCAACACCGGGCTCTTTGTGTTACCGGCTCTGCGGCCTTCACACGCCTTTTTTCTACGTGCCATCTCGTGGAGAAGTGCTGGGCAGATCTTTCATGTACCGGACGCCCTTTTCAAGCAGCAGCTGCAGCCAAGGACCCACTCCCAGGTTAGAAACGCCTGCTCACCAAGGCAGCCGGCGACTACGTGACCTACCTCCCGAATTCGGTCCGCTTCCTGACCTACGGTCCACAAGTACACAGACTATGAGCACACAAGAGATTATACCCGATGTCCTGCTTCACCAGCGAGACCCTCCTCGCTTTCATGGTCTTCCACATGAAGACGCCGAAGACTGGCTGGACCAGTTCGACCGGGTGGCCACCTTTAATGCCTGGGACGTGAAAGCAAAGATGCGCCATGTCTACTTTGCCCTGGAGGACTCGGTGAGGACCTGGTACGTCAATCATGAATCTCGCCTGCAAACGTGGGATTCGTTCAGAGCAGAAATTCCTCGGGCACGAAAAGGCCCAGATTTTACTTCACAGTCGAATCTAGCATCGAAACGAAAGCGTGATTGTGTACGCGGAGGAGATGAAGCTCCCAACATGTCGGAAGAGCGGAAATTGCGATTAATAATCAGAGCTGTTAACGAATAGCTCTTCGCCGGCCTCATTCGTAGTCCGCCAGTGGCCGTAGATGCTTCTGTTAAGGAAGCTACTTCCATCGAGAGAGCGCTTGACATGCGGGCACGGCAGTACGAGCGCACAACAGTATCGATGCTGTCCGCATGTGCTGAGAGGCCCACCGTGTCGTCGGGAGACTCACTCCGCGAGACGATTCGAGCCAATGTGCGCGAAGAACTGGCGAAACTCTTGCTTACGCCGGCGCAGCCGCAAGTTGCATCGGTCATCAATGTTGTTCGCGAAGTGCAACAAGCTTTGGATGCTGCGCCGCTTCTTGCTAGCCCTCCACAACCACCTACGATGAGTTACGCCGCCATCGCAAGCCGTTTGCTGCCGCCTGCAACAATTACGAAACACCTGCGCCGCTCGCTCCCCAAGTGCCACTGCCACCTTCCCAGCCGACTTTCCTCCAGGAACTGAGATCTGGCGAACCGTGGACTACCGGCCGCTGTGCTATCATTCTGGCGAAGCTGGGCATGTATGGCGTCGCTGCTCGTACAAAAAAAATGGGTCTTCGCCGGTTCCCCTTCGGTGCTCGCTGTCCGCAGCCGGGAGAGCGCCCATGGCGGATTTCCGACTACCTTTCTAACCCAGACTCAGTTCAGCGCCATCGATCACCTTCCTTAGCCACTGCAATTCCTCCGAGCCGCGGGAACAGTCTAGAAATTCCCGTAGGGGAAACTAGACGTAGCAGCCTCTGGAGGTGTGGCTGCTCGATGACTAAATGTGCAAGACCCTCTAACGACGCACACCACTTCGCCGACGCCGAACAACTCAAAGACGATGACGACGATTACCGAGCCGCCCAAGTTAACGGCAAGCCGACAACACTGCCAACTGCATAGCCCGTCTCTGTCTCTACAACGCCGCACCTCTTCGACGCACCGGAGCAGAGACCGGACACCTCGACATTACCGCAGCGAGACGTCACCGCCAGTCGATTTAGACCTTTCAGTTTATGGCATCGCCGCAACCGCTTTGGTGGATACTGGGGCCGATTACTTCCTACTCAGTGGATCATTCTCCGCGGCACTCAAGAAGGTTACGACAGCTTGGAACGGCCCTCAGATACGTACCGCTGGAGGACATTCGATAACACCTAGAGAAACGTGCACAGCGCGAGTCACAGTTCAAGGGCGAACCTTCCCGGCAACGTTTGTTGTGCTAGCGAATTGCTCCAGAGAAGTTATACTCGGTGTGGATTTCCTGGCGGAAAACGGCGCAATCATCGACCTGCAGTTTCAGTCGGTTCAGTTTTCGACAGAAAAGCCCTCGAAGTTAACTATGTTCTGCCGGCGCCGCTCCACATTCTCGACGAGCACGTGGCTATTCCTCTCCGCTCCAGTGTAATGGTGACCGTCGGTGCGCGCACCCTCCGGGGAGTGGAAGGTGTCGTCGAGGGTAAACCGCCTTTGCCTCTAGAACCTCTTCAATCGCTACAGAACTGTGTTCGCGTCGCTGCCGCACGTCGGTCGCACCCATCTTGTAAAACATCGTATTATTACGGACAATACAATACAGCCATCCAAGAAACAACCAATATGACGCCGTTTAACCTTATTTATGGCCGCCAAGTCACCACAACACTCGACGCCATGCTGCCCCATGTCGACGACCAACCCAATGATGACGTTGCGTACATTTTGCAACGTGCCGAAGAAGCACGCCAGCTCGCTAAGCTGCGCATCCGTGAGCAGCAGGTGCAGGATGCTCGAAGCTACAACCTGCAGCACCGCGAGGTTGAATATTAGACGGGCGATCTTGTCTGGGTTTGGTCTCAGATTCTACGGCGCGGACTTAGCGAAAAGCTCTTGGGCCGCTACTTCGGTCCTTAGCGAATTCTGTACCGCGTTGGAGCTCTCAACTACGAAGTTGCTCCTCACGAGGCCCCACGATCAAGTCGTTCCGCATGCCCAGAGATGGTCCACGTCGTTCGCCTCAAATTTTATCACGCAAAGACGCCTTCCCTGTGAGTCTGTGACTTGCCTCGAGCATCGGATCGATGCTTCCTCATCGGGGGAGCTAATGCTGCCAGTGTGAAGAAGAGAAGGAAGAAAGGCAGAAGACGACGAAGTTCCGTTTTGCGATCGCACCGTTCGTCCCAGGAGTTCGCCAACACCGGACTCTCTGTGTTACCGGCTCTGCGGCCTTCACACGCCTTTTTGCTACGTGACAATATGAGAAAGAAAGCAGATACAAGAAATGTGATGACCCCTTCGAGCTGAGCAATGCTCATTTGTTATGTGACAGATGTGACAACCCTTTAATTTCGCCAATATGACCCTTTGTGTTAAACAATTTACAGAAGTGTTCACCCGCCCTGCAGGGTGCAGGATCCATACCAAGCAACGCTTGGATACTTGTATAGCCCGGCTAGCGACACCTTTGCGAACATATAAATCCGTTAACACCCGAAGACGATAAATTCATCACAACAATACAGCATTGCTTTTTACGGATTTCAAATGCCCTTAGCGACAACCTCATCCACCGCCAGTGACGTCATAAAGATTTGCCAAAGCTACGACGAGCTTCGCCAGCAGTGCGACAAGACCCTCTCTACACTGGCCTTGAGACCATGCGGTTTATTATGAAGCCTATGCTTTTTATTCCAAAAATGAAATTCTTTATTCACGAAGAAGCCCCGTGCCAGCTGTTATTCACGCCTCATTTCTGAACTCCTGGCAAGTTTGTTCTTGACACAGCTTTCTCTTTGGCCCCTACCATATGCCGTACGTACGTTGTTGTGCAAGAGCACGTTACAGATGTCCTGCCCCCCAGCCCAGTGATGCCGCCTGTGAGGCACTCCCAAACATTACCCCGCCGGGGTGGCGCAGTGGTTACGGCGCTCGACTACTGTTCCCGACAATGCGGGACCGAATCCCAGCCGCATATTTGGGTTTGCTCGGTACGGTGGCTCCGCAAGGGACAAAGTAACAGAAGAGACGAAGAAAACGGGCTGTTCCGACTAGTATCTACCGCCCCCAGGAGCCGAGCAGCCTAGCGATTAGCGGCGCATGCTTTTTCAATTGGCGTCACGTTGGACGCGGCACTAGCTTGAGAGAGCCTATATACTATTACTACTACTACTACTACTGCTAAATAATAATAATAATAATACACAGTAATATTTCTCTGCTAATTATTATTATTATTATTAGTAGTAGTATTATTATTATTATTAGTAGTAGTAGTAGTATAGAGGAAGATTCGTTTCACAAAGTTGGCACAGAATTGTCTAGTTAATGGCCGAATTAACTGGCTAAATATTATCTTCACAGTTTTAATTATTAATAATAATAATAATTGGTTCACAGGAAGGGAAAGGCGCTGTATCTGTCACACTTGTGTCTGTGGACACCAAGGGATGAAGGTGTCCACAGACACAAGTGTGACAGATACTGCGCGTTTCCCTTCCTGTGAACCAATTAATATTATTATCATTAATAATTAAAACTGTGAAGATAATATTTAGCCAGTTAATTTGGCCGTTACCTACAGACAATTCAGTGCCAACTTAGTGAAACGAGTCTTCCTCTATACTACTACTACTAATACTAATAGTAATAATAATAATAATAATAATAATAATAATAATAATAATAATAATAATAATAATAATAATAATAATAATAATAATAATAATAATAATAATAATAATAATAATAGTAGTAGTAGTAGTAGTAGTATAGGCTTTCTCAAGCTAGTGCCGCGTCCAATATGGCGCCCATTGAAAAAGCATGCCCCGCTAATCGCTAGGCTGCTCGGCTCCTGGGGGCGGTAGATGCTAGTCGGAACAGCCCGTTTTCTTCGTCTCTCCTGTTGCTTTGTCTCTTGCGGAGCCACCGTACCGAGCAAACCCAAATACGCATCCCGGCCTCGGCGGCCGCTTTTCGATTGAGGCGAAAAGCAAGGCGCCCGTGTGCTGTGCGATGTCAGTGCACGTTAAAGAACCCCAGGCGGTCGAAATTTCCGGAGTCCTCCACTACGGCGTCTCTCATAGCCTGAGTCGCTTTGGGACGTTAAACCCCACAAAACCAAAACCAAACCAAACTTTACCATGCGGTGACTCCCAAACTCTTCTGTATCTACCAGCCCGCACGTTCCTTCCGTCCGCCTCCGATGGCTGAGCCTTCTTTCCAGCGCCCCTCTGAAGAGTACGCCAATATCCTATGAACACTTCGCCTACTGCAGAGGAATGCCGATTTGATACGTCTGGAGGCTACTGGATCATTGCGCTCGCTTTTGCGGTCAGCGCCTTCCATATGCACGGCCGGGTATGCAATAATATAGATAGGATTCTCGGCCACCCTCGCCGAGAGCCTAGCCAAGTCCCCAGGTCGTATCCCGCGATCGTCAAGCCTGTGCCACTAGCCGATGACCTTCCTCACGTCGCCGTTCGTCTTCTGTGATGCTGCGACGTTCTATTGGCACGGTTCAAACAAATTTATGCATGAGTATGCTTTAGTTACTTTTCCTGTGGAGAATTACAGAGGGGACATGTAGAGCTTACATTTCGAATAATTGGCGACGATATACCTACCTAGTCATCTCAAGCCAGGTTTCCAAATTTAGAGTAGACAACATCGGATGAAAAGGGCAGAGACTTGTACATTATCAAAAATGAGCAACTCTGAAATTTACTTAGTGAGATGGTCACTTAAAAAGCCACGGGAGCACAAGCTCGTATGAACCTTGGTTGCATGCTGGATCATTATTGCCAACACTAGAGTGAAAAATGAAACACGAAAGGCTTTATAATTTGAACCAATTCCAGCCACACAGACGTATAATATCAATGGCGCAAGGGCATCAGTGGGGCGGCAGAGCGTCGTGACATAAGATAATTTTTCGTGCATGTAAGGTAGTCTACTAAACCTATTTCCTAAGTATTTGATTGAGAAGCTGATTTGCTAGTCAGGTTAAAATTATCGCGGGGTAACTCAACAACTTCATTATACTGGTTGAATGTTCTAACGATTAGGCTAGCGCAGCGGTGATTCAGGCAATAATGCTTGGAGCACTTGCGAGCTTTTCAGAGCTCAATTCTAGAATACAATCTAGGAGGCTACTACATGGTACTAGACAAGCAAGCGCGTGTGGCGAATATTTTTTGAGTGTTGAATGATTGCCGACAGAAGTACAAGTATTGTGTTCTAGTTGAGATACTCTAGCACACCTCGTACTTTCGGCAACACATATGATATATGTTCAGAAGTCGACAGCATTCCTTCCTTCCAAGAATCGATTTAAAGCGGTGCCTGCCAAAATACATAAGCATTATTCTAACTCAAAAAGCAACATCTTTCTTTCAGCTTAATTTTCTTATTTTTTGAAAACCATCTTGTTTCTGTTGTTGTGCGCGAGGAAACCGATATAATAATAGGAAAAATGTTAAAAGCGGCACATCACTGGGCTGACAAACTTAAAGACTCTTAAAAGTTCTCAAAGGAAGGAAATACTACAACGAACGCAAACTTACTATTTTTAATGCTGATCAAGGTTTCACACAAACCCGACTCACTTGGCTTGACTGTGGCGCTGGGTGATGCCTCCAGCGGCCGTGTACGGGACAAGTAGGCGAGGGGAAGGGAGGCTCGTGCAGATGATCTACTGGATAAGGTGGCTCTGGTGGGTACGGGTGGTAATTGGAAACGGGAGCCATTCCATATGGCGCGTAATATGGCCATTCTTCCTCGGGTCGCCATTCTGTAGACGGGAGTTTATAGAAACAATGTCGTTGGAAGCATAAACGACATTACAATTCTTAGTTTTTGTGTTACGCTCACCTAAGATGTCACGCATTTCGCATGAATTTTTCTTGTCTTGCTGGAAACCAACGATTGCAATACGGTGTCTTTTTTTTATCAGAGTATAGACAAATGTCCTGAGCAATTGAGAAAATATATCAGAGGCTAAAGCCCTTTGTTCTGAACAAAATTTGAGTCTTTAAATGCACCAACTACTGTGTTATCTTTTCTGTAACAAGCACTCTTCCGGATGCGGAAGAAAAGGAAACAGAAATGCCTCTTTCCACATAAAGCACTGTTACAACTGCGCTGCAATTCGACAAATTATGTTTGCGGAATCGTCTCTTTATACTGCTTTATTGCACTGCAGGTCATAATTAAAAACCGTATGCGTTAATTTTTCATTTATATGTTTTGTACTTTCTATAATTTACCTTCGCATCTTTCCTAGAAGCGCAATCTGTCTGAAGTATTAAAGCGCACTATGGTGCTTGTGGAAACTGCTATCAAGCAGTTTGCAGAATAAACATAAAAAAGGGGGGGAGGGGGGTGTTGCTCCTTTCATTGAGAATAACCTGTATTATGGGCACCGCTCGGCTGACAACTATGTCATCCTTATTTTGAGTTCCTTTTTCATCAAATGTTACCGACACTAAGAATATAGCTTATTACACGTTCAGACGTCATTTCTGGATGAAACCTTTCATTACAATGTATTATGTAAACTAGTTGACTGGCAAATTCCTAACCGCTTTAGTATTTGCTGTCCTTGATTTAAAAATACCAATTGTTCTTTCCTTTCTTTGTCCATATTTTGTTTTCTAATTTTCAGTTGTAAATTAAATGGGATGGATGGATGGAATATAGGAGCGTCCCCTTTGAAACGGGGTGGTAGCAGTAGCTGTCATGCTCATTTTTCTACCTATATCTTAATAATTAATTTAGATTGATTAACTAAACCTTCATACTATTTATAAAATTTTTGTTTCTGCATTATTAACATTATGTCACTTCTCTGCTTTTAAGCCACCAATCTTCCATTCGTTTTTTGCTAGTTCCACCACCGGTTTATTCCCCCGGCCACTGGTATCTCTAAACCCCAAAGCTTCAGGAACAGAGACTGCGCCTGCATCAACTTCCGGATGGATACCATTACATTAGAATTTATTATGGTCAATTGTTTCACTAGAATTACCACGTACAGCACATGCGTCATTTCATTGTTAAATTTCTCTTTGTAGCTGCGTGTTCTAAGGCACCCTGATCTAGCTTCAAAAAGTAGGGCACTGCCTCTTGAGTTATCGAAAAAATCTTCCTGATCTGCATTTTCCACTTTCGGTATAATTCCACACTCTGTTTCTTTTCTATCGAATTTATCCAATTTTTGCCTTCTGTGTTTTTCACCTGTTGCTTAATGCTCTTTGTTTCTCCGTCCTTGTGACTAACATACTTTCTAGTTAGTTTCCTAGTTCTTTTCCTCCATTGTCAGTCGAGGTTTTAAGTACAGGTATTTAAATACTTTATCTGCCCATCTGTTACTGTCCAATTTCCTCAGGCGTTCTTCATATAATATTTCACTCTCAGCTTCCCGTACTTCAAAAGATGCCCAGCCCAAATCTCCCTGTACCGCCTCATTTGTTGTTTTTCATGTGCGCCACCTCGCGTCCTAATAGTACAGTGATACAGCATGTATCACTGGTGATACAGCATGTATCCCCCTTCATGGATCACTGCCTTGTCGTGGCGGAGGGGCTTGCGAAACTCGATGAAGCCGTGAGCTCTGCTGTGTAGGGCCACCCAAGATAGACAGGTCACGGCAGAGAGCTCTGACAAAATGTGATTCACTGGAGAAGGTAATGGCAACCCACTCCAGTATTTCCTGCCAAGAAAACCCCATGGCCAGTCACAATACCATTAATGATATGGCGCCGGAAGATGAGCCCCCCAGGTTGGAAGGCGTCCCACATGTTACTGGGGATGAACAAAGGGCGATTTCTAGTAGCTCCAGGACGAATGAAGCGGCTGGGCTAAAGCCAAAAGGACGCTCAGTTGTGGATGTGTCGGGAAGCGACCTGAAAGTCCGATGTTGCAAGGAGATATATCACATAGCAACATGGAATGTAAGATCTAGGACGCAAGGTAAGCTGGATGTGTCGTCAAGGGAGAAATGGACAGATCGAACTTTGATATCTTGGGTATCAGCGAGCTCAAGTGGACCGGAATGGGAGAATTTTACTCCGGCGACCATTATGTCTTTTATTGTGGGCACGAATCCAAAAGGAGGAATGGGGTCGCTCTCATAGTAAACAGAAGAATGGACAAAGCAGTGCTAGGGTACAACCCCAAAAACGACCGAATGACTTCACTTCGGATCCAAAGTCACCTTTTCAACATAACAGTTATCCAAGTCTATGCACCGACCACTACTGCTGAAGAAGCTGACGTTGAGAGATTTTATGCGGACCTACAATGCCGTTTAGACCGCACCCCATCATCAGACGTCGTTTTTCTCATAGGAGACTGGAATGCTAAGGTCGGGAGTCAAGAAATATCCGGAAATATAGGCAAGTTTGGTTTTGGCGAGCCAAATGAAGCTGGGCAGAGGCTAGTAAAGTTTTGTCAAGAAAACAACCTGACCATAGCAAATACTCATTTTAAATAGCACAAGACGCGCCTGTACACATGGACTTCACCGGATGGTCTGTACAGGAATCAGATCAATTATATTCTTAGCCGGCAGAGATGGAGAAGCGCTATACAAGCAGTAAAAACAAGGCCTGGGGCCGATTGTGGCACCGATCATCACCTTCCTGTTGCCAAATTAAGCTTCGATTGAGGAAAACGTAGAAAACTAGAAGGCCTTTCAGGTATGATGTGGATCAAATTTCATTAGAATATGCTGTGGAAGTGAGGAATCGATTTCAAGAATTAGACCTAGAAGACAGAGAGCCCGAAGAGATGTGGACTGATGTTCGTGATATAATACAAGAAGTTGCTACTAAGGTAGTTCCAAAGCAAAATAAATGCAAGAAAGCAAACTGGTTATCTGAAGAGGCTTTGCAAATAGCTGTGGAAAGGAGGATGGCAAAAGTTATGGGGAAAGAGAAATATACAAGGTTCTCAATGCGGATTTTCAGAAAATAGCAAGGAGAGATAAGAATGCCTTCCTGAACATACAGTGCCAAACAGTTGAGGACAACAACCAATTAAGGAACACAAAAGCTCTGTATAAGACAATCAAAGATATCAAAGGAAGCTTCTGTGCTAAGCTGGGCGTGATAAAGGACAAACGAGGCAAGGAGCTCACTGAGGTCTCAGAGATAAAGCAGAGGTGGCAGGAATACACAGATTAACTGTACAAGAAGGACCCGAATGTGCAAACCCAACATAAGACAATTTTAATTACTGATCTCGAGCCGGGCATCCTGTAGAGTGAAGTTGAATGGGCCTTAGCTAGCCTTGCTAAGAACAAAGCTAGCGGAATTGATGGCATTCCAGGTGAGTTGCTTCAAAACCTCAACCATGACGCTGGTAACATTCTGCATACGTTATGCCAGACGATTTGGACAACCCTGCAGTGGCCACAGGATTGGAGGAGGTCAGTTTACATCCCCATTCCAAAAAAAGGCAGTGCCAAAGATTGTTCCAACTACCGCACGATCGCGCTTATTTCGCATGCTAGCAAGGTGATGTTGAAAATCGTCCAATGTAGGCTGCAGCAGTATGTGGATCGGGAGCTTCCGGACGTGCAAGCTGGGTTTCGCAAGGACAGAGGAACTAGAGGCCAAATTGCCAACCTTCGCTGGATCATGGAAAAAGCAAGAGAGTTCCAGAAACCCATCTACTTCTGCTTTATTGATTATGCGAAAGCGTTTGACTGCGTAGATCACAGCAGATTGTGGCAAGCTCTCCAAGTGATGGGAGTTCCAATTCACCTCATCTGTCTCCTCAGGAACCTGTATGAAGGGCAAGAGGCAACAGTCAGAACTAGGCATGGTCTACTGATTGGTTTCCGATTGAGAAAGGAGTGAGACAAGGCTGCATACTGTCGCCCTGCCTATTTAACCTATATGCTGAGTGCATCATGAGGAATCCCGGTCTGGACGAGTCTTCAGCTGGAGTAAGATTGCTGGAAAAGGTATCAACAACCTTAGATATGCGGATGATACCACTTTAATGGCAGAAAGTGAAGTGGAACTCAAGAGACTTTTGATGCGCGTACAAGAAGAGAGTGAGAAGTTTGGTCCTAAACTGAACATTAAAAAGACAAAGATCATGGCGTCTTGCCCTATCATGTCCTGGAGCATCAATGGACAGGAAGTGGAAGCTGTGACAGATTTTCTGTTCTTGGGCTCCAAGATGACCTCGGAAGGTAACTGCAGCCATGAAATTAGGAGACGCCTGCTTCTGGGAAAGAGAGCAATGGTTAGCCTTGACCGCCTAGTAAAGAGCAGAGACATTAGTCTGCCAACCAAGATCCGTATAACTCGTGCTATGGTCTTTCCAGTTGTGATGTATGGATGCGAGAGTTGGACGGTTAAAAGGCTGACCGCCGAAGAATTGACGCGTTTGAATTGTGGTGCTGGCGAAGACTCTTGAGGGTTCCTTGGACTGCCAGAAGGTCAAATCAGTCGATATTGTTGACCTAAACCATGACTGCTCATTGGAGGGTCAAATTCTAAAGTTAAAGCTCAGCTACTTTGGTCATCTGATGAGAAGAGAGGAGTCGCTGGAGAAGGATTTGATGTTGGGAAAGGTTGAGGGTCGCCGGAGAAGGGGTAGGCAGCGAACGCGATGGTTAGATGGCATCCTCGAGGCACTGCAGATGAAGTTAGGTGATGTTAGGAAGATAGTGAGAGACCGGAAAGCGTGGCGTGACATGGTCCATAGGGTCACGAAGAGTCGGACACGACTGAACGACTGAACTGAACTGAACTGACAGCATGTATCACCTTACACTCAGACATTACCCCTCACTAAAGAAGGCCGGCCACGACCTTTAGAACGTTCATAATTTATCACAAAATTTCCGAATAATGCTACATGTGGTTACGCGTTGTGTGAACTTTCTTGCTAATGTTGGGATGGAATCACACGCGAGCAGTGACGCCAGCTTGCAAACTCGATTGCTCTGCTTTCCTTCAGGAAAAGGCAGGAGATTATTTTTTTTTTATAATTTGTAACAATAGAAACAGACTTTGTTCAATGACACTGAATATCAATATCATACGGTAATCTGTAGGCGTCACTATCAAATTTCGACTACGTGAAATATTCCCAGTGATTTGTTCTGTTTGGTATTCAAATATTGCTCTTATTATGTGCTGAATACATATTGTTGCAGCATTGCATAATTGATTGCCTAGAGTTGCTTTCAGGGCTTCTGTGTTATTTTCCTCTGTAAACAATATTGTGATTACAGCTGTTTATGCGAATTTGTTTTATGCATTCATTGCTGCTTGGTTGCTAGGCCATCGTCATAATACGCAGCTTCACAGGTCGAGCTTTCTAGAACGCTCATAATAACTTCCTCCTTCCACAGTACCCCTCTCCTGCTTCCTCCCGTGACAGCCCCGTTCTGGGTGCGCATTGCGTCCATCTCGCCACACTGCACAAAAACATCACTAAGCCACCTGTTGCCTCTTCCCAGTTCCCTAAATGCGAGGACAGGACTATATGTTGCGCAAACTAACCTTGAATTATGCCGAATGGTATAAAGTAATCGTATTTGTTCAAGACATGTCTCTACTAATGCTGTGTATAAAAACGACGCTATCAGCGCCTTTTAACCAAAATATACAGCTACACCTCGATTCTAGCCAGTCGCAATAGCCAAGAGGTAGTACATAATTAGGAGAGCTACACTACTCATTTAACAAGCTGAGAACGATAGGAATACGGTGAAGAAGCGCATATGTTTTCTTGACGAGAGAAAATTGCATAACCCTTACGACAACTGTTGTAATAAACAAACTTACCGCCATACTCTCCATAGTATCCCCAGTCATAAGCCGGGTTCCAGGAGTCATTGTAGCGCCAGTAATAGGGGTCATAGTCAAAGTCAACTTGGGTGCTTCTAGTCTTGGACGCCTTTGCCTTAGAGGAAGACGTAGTGGGCTTCACTGCTTGCTTTGTTCCGAGGTCTTTATTCAGAGCTTTCTTTGACGAAGAGGGGGCATTCACTTTGCTGCCCGTTTCAGAAGGCTTCTTTGAAGCCGACTGAAGAGATGTCTTCTTCTTAGAGTCCACTAGTGCTTCCTTTGCAGGCTGTTGAACAGTTTCTTCCTTATTAGAGTCCGCAGGTGCTCGTCTGGTAGACTCAACAGATTCCTCCTTATTTGAGTCCACTGATAATTGCTTGCTAGACGACTGAGCAGGTTTTTGCTTCTTGGAGTCCTCCGATGCCTGCTTTGGTGGAGATTGCAGACTTTGAAAGGTGGGCGGGGAAAGAACCGCTGATAATGATTTTTGAATAGGTTCACGGCCCTGGCCAATAACCTGTGTTGGTGTCAATTTTGAAAATTGCGCCCCTTTGGGCTCCCTAATTATTTCGTTAGCTGGAGCCAGCAATTGATTTTCTGCAATACTGCTCGTAGAGGCTTTTCTTGATGACGCTTGCGAAGGCGCTTCGTCCGCTCGCGTAGAGTTTTGAATGGTCGGAGATTTTGAGGGTTCCTCTTTCTTTTCATTTGTAGGGCTGCCCACCATTGGCTTCGGGCTTAACAGTTTCGGTGATTTCGCGAGTTGCTCTTTCTTTATCTTTGTCGTACTAGTCTCTGTTTGCTTAGGGCTTTGCATTTTCGGAGATTTCGCGGGTTCCTCTTTCTTTTCATCTGTAGGACTGCCCACTATTTGCTTCGGGCTTGAAATTTTCGGTGATTTCGCAAGTTGCTCTTTCTTTGTTTTCGGCGCACTAGTCTCCGTTTGCTTAGGGCTTTGCACTTTCGGAGATTTCGCGGGTTCCTCTTTCTTTTCATCTGTAGGACTGCCCACTATTTGCTTCGGGCTTGAAATTTTCGGTGATTTCGCAAGTTGCTCTTTCTTTGTCTTCGTCGCACTAGTCTCTGTTTGCTTAGGGCTTTGTATTTTGGGAGATTTCGCGGGTTCCTCTTTCTTTTCATTTGTAGGACTGCCCACTATTTGCTTCGGGCTTAATATTTTTGGTGATTTCGAGGGTTGATCTGCCTTTGACTTCGTCCTACTAGCCTCTGTTTGCTTAGGGCTTTGTATTTTCGGCGATTTCACGGGTTTCTCTGTCTTTGCTTTCGTGGGGCTGCCTACTGCTGGCATGTTTATTGGCTGTTCATTTTTGGTTGCCATTTGGACTCGCTTAAACGATTATTCAGCAGGTGTAGTTTGGTGATGCCTCCTACGTTGTGCACGCTCGATGAACCAGCTTCAGGTTATTTACTGCCGGTGCTATAATTTCAGTCATCGAATTCTTATGCAGCCTCGCATGATTTCATTCCTAAAGTTGGTTTTGAATAGGTATTTGAACCTCTTTCTTTTGGTTGTCCTTATTCAGAAGAGGTGAGTCATTTCCCGCTTCTTTCTGCAAAATAGAACGATGCCTTTACATTCACCGAAATCAAGAGAAACAAAACGAGTAGGTATTCGCGCTTTTCTTTACTAAAAAAATAAAAGGTCCCCTTGAACTATAATACTATAATATATATGCACTTTGATCAGTACTTGAGCCTGATGCAATCACCGCAACGTTCAAGGTGTGAATTATGAAACGAAGGTCCTCTTTCACTGGCATAAAAGAAAGTAGAGCGGACGGTTGCAATCCCGAAAAAAGAGAGCATAATGGATGTTTTGAAATCTTTATGCGCAGCTGTACGAAACATGATAAAATGAAAGCTTATAAATACTTCCCGAACTACCTTTTACTGCTGAATAATCGAATATATTAAATAACGGAAGCAATCTGATACTTTATAGAAGCGCAGTCGTGCGTTCGAGAAAGATACTTTTGGTAAAATGGTTCTAAAGTGAAACAAATTGGCAGCCCTATTTTTTTAGGTGATTTACCTCACAACGTATCGCCCATAATCAATTTGTTAAAAGGTAGAAAACGTTTATGTTCACCACGTTGCACCTGGTGCGCCCCACAAAGTTGTACTGAGCGCTCTGCTTTTATTTTGCATACCAACACTATTGGCTTAGTTTAAACGGTTTAAAAGCCAAAAGCGACTCAGACTATGAGGGACGCTATAGTACAGTGCTCCGAATATTGCGGCTGACTGGTGCTTTCTAACTTGTGGCGTCATCACAAAATACACAGGGGCCATGATTTTCGCCTCTGGTGAAAAAGGCTGCCTGGGCCGAGATCAAGCTGGCGTTCTCGGTTTTAGCAGCCAGGCGCCAAACCGCTCAAAAACCCAGCTAAGGTTAGCAATGATATTGTTAGAGTTGTTAACCAATCCGTTCATTTTCAATTGTTCTCAGGTGATTTCGCTGTATAATGAAAATATACAAATAAACGATCAAAGTGACCTGGCCAATGGTCTGAACAATGTAGTGCAATGGTGAGACCAATGGGCATGCTTTTTATTGTTGTCAAAACGTAGGAGCCGCAATCCCAGACACGGTATACATCATAGCTATAGGCATAAATTAAGATTGTGATTAGAACCTCAAGGCCCCAGATTGGACATTACATGAGGGGTAATGTCCCCTCTTCGACTAGTTTCACATTATAAATAACTATTGGTAACCATAATTAGTAACCTATCACAGGAGTTTTATATAAGCAATATTTGCACTTCCCCATTTAACAAATTGTGCTGCTCAAAGGATAAACATAACATTGCCTCTCTATGACCAACTTTATTATTCTTTTCTAATAAGGCTTAAACACAAATATGCACGCATGTATGGGTCCCTAAACCTAAACTAGCAACACTTTAGGGGTCCAGCGCTTCTGAACCGAGTGTAGCAAAGGTTTTGGCTGTGTGCGACTGAGCTTTGCATCGCACAAGGCCAGAGTTCTAATTAAGGCATCATAGTTCAGCGGCGTTCTAATCGTAATAAAATTAATAATAACAATAACGTTCTATGTAAAACCACTTTAATGTCCTGCGCTGCGGTGCCGACAAACGTTCTCCTGCTCCACTCAATCAGCTCTCCGCGGTGGATCGCCCATTCGCCCTACGAAAAAAAAACCTCCTCCTTTCTGCATCGGCTCGCATCTGCTGGGGCTCGTTCATATCTATACAATGCTAGCGAAGCGGTAAAGCTCCTCACCGATCTCGAACGCCGTATCTCACTTGCCTACTGGCATTGCGGTGCCGACACGACGTTGTTGTCGTTCAGCGGCTTGTCGATGTAACTTCACAACACCTTCCTTGCGTTCTTCGGATGTCTTGGCTCCCCGCTTAGTCTTTCGCTCCTCGTTTTTACTTTGTAGGCCAACCTTTTACAATGCGACGACTTCTGGATCGCGAGACTCGAATTCTAGCAGCCTGTACTGCTGCCGCTACGAGCTCGGCCGCTCTGCTTATAGGTATATGGGCACGTCTGAGAAGCGACCGCATAGCCCCAACCAATATCTTTATTTTTACAAAGAGCAATGAGAGGAGGTGTTGCCGTGGCTTATATCCCTACGGCGCGGCGCGATTTGGCCATACGCAGTGAGGCGCATAGCGAAGAGATGACGTCACGGGCGGCGGACTGGGGCAAAGCCTTCTAGGTGGCACTCACTTGGCGCAGCGGCTGCTGCGGAGACAGCGCGCGACGCACATCTGGGGCTCTGGCGCAACTGGTAGTCACGGTAACGGCGCATGCGCAGTCGTGGCTTCTGCTCAGCTCCCCGGGATTTGCTTATACTTGCCTAGTGTATCTTTAGCTACAAAACTATCCGGATGGATAGAGGCCAAAGCCGCTTGATACATCTTTAAGAAAAGTGTTATGGTTGAATACGCAAATATTTTAGTAAGAATTAACAGAATGTGTTCCTTTATTTTGATGTAGGATGGTTAGTTGAAAATTTATTTTCTTCTTTAGCGCAAAAGTTGGCCTTGGTCCCTCAATGAACTTAATGCCTTCACGAACTACACCAACTCGGCAGCACCACCATAGTTTTCCTATAATCCGCTCAATATTTTTTCTTATTTTCATGTACCATATAAGATTGGAATCAGGTAAGTAAACCATTTACCCCCGAAGTCGAGACTATAAGTGGAATATTGTTTATTTTAATGCAGGATTTTAGTCATTTCAATTAATTCTTAACCCGCCTTGCTTAGAATGACGGTCCACAAAGTTTTGCAAATAAACGAATAACGCTAAGAAAAACGTGTTTCGATGCAACATCCGATATTTTGAGACATATTTTCTTTTTGATATATTTCTTGTGTTTCGCTGAGTAGGAAAGCAATCAATAATCGGCACTGAAAATTTTGTGAAATCTTTTTTTTAAACTTAGTCAAATATTCAACACTTTTGTCTCTAATAGTGCTGTTAAAGCCAGTATTGCTAGTATGCACACAAGAACGTATGTGTTTACGCGGGTTGGGTTGTATGTACAGGGGTAGCCATGTTCCCAGGCCACAGGTTCTTCTTCTGTTCGGCATCCTATGGATCTAGAGGTCCATTCAAGCAGTCCATTATTTCGAAGGTTAGGATAATGCTTCTTGTACAATGCATATACATTTTGACACTTGGGGCTGTCGTAGATATCTAGCTGTAGTACGCCTGGAAAACTTTGACTACCCCTGTACGTCTGCTCGTGCTCTTGTACGTGTGTGCCTGTGGTATCCCGTGTTGCCACTCATATTGCGCACAGCAAGAACTCAGTAACATGGGGCTACCTGCTCTTTTCGAAGCCTGTGCTTTTACTCTCTGCCCCCCAGCAAAACCGCACGTGAGCCGCCTTGCTGCTAGACGTAGGATCTGCCATTTTATCCGGAAGTGGAGCCCTTGTACAGTATTAACTCCCCTTTCAGATCACCTAACGTTTATGTACGTTCGTAATATGTGTCAAACAGGCATAGTGTACATTTATTACTTGGTACAACCTTGCTCTATTCCGCGCATACTGCTCGTGGTTAACGCGCTATTCAGTGCTTTTTTCACAAGCGCATAAATTCATTCCCAGAAGCGATTCGACTAGCGTTTACTGCTGCTGGATGAATGTTAATTCCAGGAATCGCTTCTCTGCATGTTTCTTTCCCCTCCTCACTCCATTCACCTGAGGTTAGGTTTAGCACATTTTGAGAAGCCTACACGCTTCTGAAAGACAGAGTGTTAGTCACAATAAAGCGGTTATATCCTTTTCTTTTGAGGAGCATTGGCAATGCTGCACCTTGCATCACACAGAAAATGCCAAAAATACAGTACACGCGTCTCATATTTGTAATTATTCCACTCTATGTTTCCGTATCAACTCTCACTGCCTGTCCTTACTTCCAAACACTTCCAGCGCCTCGCTATCCATTGCGAAGTGAGGTTGCTTACCTAAAATACTAAACATTAATTTAATTCGCAGCTACATCTTTAGACCCGCCATGCCCCGCCGGGGTGGCGCAGTGGTAAGACGCCCGACTACTGTGCTGGAGTTCCCGGGTTCGAACCCGACCTCGGCGGCTGCGTTTCGAAGGAGGCGAAACGAAGTGGCGTCCGTGTGCTGTGCGATGTCAGCGCACGTTAAAGATCCCCAGGTGGTCGAAATTACACCGCAGCCCTCCACTACGGCTCCCCTTTCTCTCTTTCCACTTTCACTCCCACCTTCATTTCCTTCCCTTACGGCGCGGTTCAGGTGTCCACAGAGCAAGTGTGGCAGATACTGCGCCTTCCCTTCCTGTGAACCAACCAACCAACCAACCGCCATCATGCCTTGCTCATCTTTATAGATCATGCTTTGCAATTTGTCATTTGGATTTATTAGAGAGGTCATTGATCATTCTTCGTGGCTCGTCTTCTTAGCTTAACGAAAATAATTACTCAGTTGCTTAGACTTCATAAGCCAAATGATCAGATAGAATCTCGCAAAATGCTGCTCGGCTAGGCACTATTGCCGCGCTGTCAACCAGGTAATAGAGATATGCAGTGAATGTAACCAAAGCAGAATCGATAATTGAGCATCAGGCTCTGTCAGGACAGGATCATTCGTACTGGCAATTCAAAACAGGGATGTAAGAGGGCATCCTTTCTAAAAAGTCTGTGAAAACACATCCGACCATCACAGTTGATTGGTTGGTTTGGGTGGTTTGTGGGGTTTAACGTCCCAAAGCAACTCAGGCTATGAGAGATGCCGTAGTGGAGGACTCAGGAAATTTCGACCTCCTGGGGTTCTTTAACGTGCACTGACATCGCACAGCACACGGGCGCCTTGCTTTTCGCGTCCATCGAAAAGCTGCCGCCGAGGCCGGGATTCGATCCCCCGTCCTTGGGAAGAATCAGCTGAGAGGTGCCTTCTCTCCGCATCAATTAGACACTCTAATAATCTATCACATCGAAGTTCATCGCAATACAAGCAAATCATGACTGGTATTCGAGCCGACTGCGATCGGCCACTGTCGTATACCCGGGAGAACACGCATGTAAACGTGTAAAATACACGTGTTTTTGTAATCTGGTAATCCTTGAAAACTGTTATTCAAACTCTTCTTCACTGAAAGGAGATGAATTTATGGTGTCCACCGTTAACACGTTGAAAGTCTAGCGCACATATGTCCATAAATACATGTCAAAATTATATCTGGTTCATGCTGTTAGAACGGCAATGGCGAGGACACACCCTACTGAGGTAGCCTTCCTCTGCCAGAATGGCCCCGTAGGGCAATAAAGTGAGAGATGCACGTTATAAAAGGAAGCAGCGACGCGTTGTGCAGAGTAATCAAGCATCAGACCCGCAACAGTGTCTTGTAACGATATTTCGTTCGCCTTCAGAATAACGCTTGCTGCTTCGAAATTAACCCTGGTTAAACGTCTTCCACGCATCCGTCTCAACACGCGAGCAACGAGAGGACCGCTGTAAGCTTGGACGGCTCAAGTGAGCAACCTCAACATTCCTGGATATCATTAACGAGTCCTTTCTCTATTCACGCTTAGTTTATAAGCACTGCGAGTCCGAAAATACATGAAACCACCTTATAGGCCAATATATCATGAAAAAAAGTCACAAGCGTGGCATGTTTGCACCGAAATCTATCAAGGTAATTTTACTGTCATGCGTGTTGAAGCAAGATAATGAACGGGTACCAGACTGGGCGCAAGCGCACATATGCACGGCCGTACCCATGCCTGCGCAGTAGGCAGGCATGGGCCCTTACATCACAGCAAATAAAGCTACAACAGCACGTGTCTCGCACTTACTTTGCCATGTCCGGTTGAATTTGGACGATTATTAGGCGTAAACACAGTGTCGTGCCGTGGGCACCGCAAGTACGAGAAAATTATGCGACTGGTGTCAGCAGGCAATACTTACTGGTCCCTGGATACGAATCCTTCTTCGTTCTCTACTGGCATCACAAAGTGACCTTGTGATTCGTAATCGTCTTCTGCAGCCGTGAATGAGCTTAGATAGATTGATGTATTGAAAGAAAAGGCAGAGATCAATCAGCGTAATCTCACATGAAGGTATTGTTTGTTTTTTTTTTTTACATTTCGTACAAACTAACATATTCATTTATTTATACCTCAAATGCTCCTGGTGGGGTATTACATGAGGGGTGGGCTTTTACAGTTCATTGGCGAGTCTTTCAATGAATTCTTTGAAGTGTGCTGGATGAGCGAGATGAACTGCATCGGCAGGAAGGCGATTCCAGTCCTTTGCTGTCTGGACGAATAAAGCATTTAGATGTGCAGTGGTATTTGCGGATGGCGGGTATACTACTTTATTGTGATTAAGTCGATGGGATACGCGGTGACAAGGCATGATTGCACAGTGTCCTAGTGATGAATGGTAAAATTTATGAAAAAGGCACAGCCGGGCTGTTTTGCGGCGTGATTGGAAGGAGAGGAGATTAGATTTTGTCTTCAAATCAGTAACACTTGAGTGATATGAGTAGTCTGAATGAATGAACCTTGCTGCACGATTTTGGATGGATTCGAGGGGAGGGAAAGGTTAGACTGGTGAGGGTCCCAAACTGCGCATGCGCATTCCAGTTTGGGACGGACGAGTGTTAAATAGGTCAGCAGTTTGACAGAAGGAGGTGAAAGTCGCAAGTTACGGCGTAAGAAACCAAGCGTGCGATTGGCGTCTTTAGCAATGTTAGAGACGTGAGTAGGCCTAGTGAGGGAACGGGTAATGGTTACACCAAGATATTTATAAGAGTCAACTGCGGAAATTTTAGAGCCAAATATATAGTACGAAGGTGAAGGAAAGGACTGTCTACGGCGGAATGTAATTAATGACGTCTTATTTGTGTTTAGGGACATGAGCCATTTGCTACACCAGGATTCGATGTAATTCAAGTCGTTCTGTAACAGTTTAGTATCGTTGCTGTTAGCGATAGGTCGATATATTACGCAGTCATCCGCAAATAGTCGTATGTTAGAAGTTATATCAGTAGCCAAGTCATTAATATAGATTAGGAAAAGTAATGGACCGAGTACAGTACCTTGTGGCACTCCAGAGGCGACGGAGCTTAAAGGTGAGAAAAATTCATTAGCGTGTACGAACTGCTTACGGTTAGTGAGGAAGTGTTCTATCCAAGTTAGAATGAGTGGGTCAAGGTTCAAACTTGAAAGTTTAAGTAGAAGCCGTCTGTGGGGAACTTTGTCAAAAGCTTTCTCAAAATCCAAGAATAATGCATCAACTGGTATGTTGTCATCTAGGTTAGAACTAATGTCATTATTAAATAGAGCTAACTGTGTGTCACATGACATTCTTTTACGAAAACCGTGTTGGTTAGGGTGAAAAAAATTTACAGATATAAGAAAATTTGCGATGTGTGTGTAGATAACATGCTCCATTAACTTTGAACAAATGCTTGTGAGGGATATGGGACGATAGCTATGGCGTGAAGATGGCGAACCTTTTTTAGGAACTGGAATCACCTTGCCTACCTTCCAGTCTTGCGGCAACTCTCCAGATGATAACGATTGCTGAAAGATATGCGACAGAATGATACTTGTGATATGTTTGGTGTTTTTTAGTAGTTTTGAGTTGATGCCATCAACCCCGGCTGAGGAAGAGACCTTTAAAGAATCGATTAGTTTCGCAATTCCGTTGGCATGAAAAGTTATGGGAGGCATGACAGGGTGATTGTGTAGCGGAAAATCAGGAAGTTCATCTTTAGACTCGTTTGTATAAATAGATGAAAATACGGAGTTCAGAACTTCTGGTATATCTTTATCAGGAATAGGATTATTTCGGTCATAGAGCAGAGATAAGTGATTGTTACGCGATGGATGAACAATTTTCCAAAACTGTCTAGGATTTGTCCGCAGCATGTTGGGCAACGTGCTGTAATAAAAGCTTTTCTTTGTTTTGGCGGCAAGTGTCTGAAATGTTTTGTTGATGGTGTGATATTTTTCCCACGAAACTGAGGTGTTTAATCGTTTAGCTGCTCGATATTACCGTTTCTTTTTGTTGTTCATTCGTTGTAGGGTAGCGTTCAACCACGGCGATGTGAGTCGTTCCGTAGCAGTTATAGTGGGAATGTATGTGGTGATAAGTTCATGCATTTTATTCTTGAAAAGCGACCAGTTAGTTTCGACAGAGCGAGTAGTGAAGTCTGTTAAGTACCACGTCGTAAACTCTGACAACTTATCATTTATGCATTCATAATTACCCTTATGATAGAGCGTTAGTTTCTTTTTAGCCTTTTTTTGTGCAAGGTAGCTGACATTGGAATGAAGCTTGTAATATTTTGTGATCCCTAATGCCGGGTAAGTACGTATGGGGCGAGACGTTGTCGGGGTGGGAAGTTAGTACCAAGTCGAGTATATTCGAAGAATGGTTATCTTCCCTAGTAGGGGCGGAAACAAGCTGTGACAGATTGAACGTGAGGCATGCGTTTAAAAATTCGCTTTCAGTGTTATTTTTGGCGATTGTTAATGTGACATCAGACCATGTGATAGCAGGAAAGTTGAAATCACCCGAAATAAGAACGGAAGCGTGGGGATATTGCGAAGTTAAGGAGTGGATAGTGTCGTAGAAGTGATTAGAAAACGAGGCATCAGCATCTGGGGGCGATAGAAGGCTCCGATGATGACGGGAGGGTAAGACATGTTGCACATTATAAAAACAGCTTCTAACGGGAAATTTATGTTAATTACGGCACAATGTAGGCTATGATGAGCAGCTATTAGTACACCACCACCTCGTCTATTTACACGATCGCGACGGAAGATGTTGAAATTTGGACGAAATGTTAGAATCTCGGAGTCATGGATAGTTGTGTTTAACCAGGTTTCACTTAATAGCACAAGTTTGCTGTCTGTTGTGTCGATAAGGTAGCGAAGTTTGTCAAGCTTGGCCATTAGGCTCCTTATGTTAGTGTACAGAAACGGAACGGCTTTGGTGCTTGAAATTGGGTTAGCTTTGGATTCTAGTTATGGGGTACGTGGGACGACTCTCTTCGTGGCATGGTTAAAAGAATAAGTTTCATTGTTAATAATGAGTTTCTCATGACGCAGCTTGAATTTTTTCGGTTGTGCCTTGCCGTATTCAACAAGATGTTTTCGCGCGGTACGGGTGTTGGGTGAGTAGTCCTGGCTTATGCGGTAATCTGTGTTTTTCAGCTTATTAGCGCTTGAAAGTATGTTTTCTTTTGTCTTGAAGTGAGCGAATTTCACGATGATAGGTCTAGATTTGTTGGAATCAAATTTTCCTAGTCTGTGTGCGCGTTCAATATCCATCGGTGTTATATCGATCCCAAGTTCATCGCTGCAAGGATTTATGATTGCGTCTTCGGACTGGGACCAAGATTCGTTTTCTTTATCGGTTAGTCCAAAGAATAGGATATTAGATCGGTGCGCCCTGTCTTCTGAATCATCCAACCGGCTTGTTAGTACTGACATGTCGTGGGCATTATCTTCAGCCAGGGCCTGGACATCTTCAATTTGGGTTTTTATTACTGCGATAGACGAAAATTCATTTTCGATTTTTGATAACCTTTGCCTAATGTCATCTAATACGGCGTCGTTTTGGGTGAGTTTAGTTTGCATTGCCTTTACTTCGTTTAAGATGGAGGCTTGACCTTCACGAATTTCCTTGAGAGCGGTCAAGATGTCGCCAGACGCCTCGATTGAAGACGAACGCATGGGAGGGCCGGGATTTATCTCAACGTCGCCAGCTAGTGCGAGCAATTCCAACAATATGTCTGCACAATCACGCATAATGTCAATGCAACAACAGGGGCTCGGCAGCACTAACAAGGCAGGGTGACGGGTACGCCGTGCGTATAGTGAGTACCGATTCGTTACCTGAAAGGTGAGGAGATGGCGGGCGTAAGATGACCGCATCGTTGCTGTGCTGCCGAGCCCACTGAAGGGAGTGATGGGATGGGAAGCGCTTTTAGGCGGCTGTGTTGATGTTGCTTTCGATGCGATGGCTAGCTTTCGGGGGGTGGAGGGTGACAAGCGCCGCGCCGACGTGTCCAGAGACACACTGGGGCAGCAGCGCAAAGTTTCCGCTGCGCAGTCCGGACCAGATGACAGGCCGCGCGGCGAGGCAGGAACGTCCGAATCGCCACCGCTCAGATTGGCAACCGGCCCCGCATCAGATTCGCCGACCAAGCAGTCATCGCCAGATGCCGGCAGAAAGGCCAGAAGGAACACTTGAAAGGTGAGGAGATGTCGGGCGTAAGATGACCGCATCGTTGTTTTGCTGCCGAGCCCACGTGGCCTTTGTGGCCTTCGTCGCACTAACAATGATTCAATCACATCAAACATTTTTCTAACTATGCCCCACCAATTTAAGAAATTATAACGTTAAAATTTTTATTAATCTTACTGTTTTTTAAATAGACCGTACTATGAGAAAATAGGGCAATACAAATTGATTCGGCTAGTATACGCCGCATCATGCGCAGGTATTCGCTACACCGGTAGTGAATCTTATATTCAGACGGGCAATAGTAATGATGGTTATTATGATGATATTAGAGCTCAGCGGCGTTGCTTAGCAGCAAATAAGAGAGGCTAAAGTGTTGACGAAAAGTGATTAGTTTCAGAAAATGTTAAAACAGTCTCTGAGCATGCATATTATTGCAAATGGCGTTTCGAAATCTGGTGTTCGCGCAACGAATCAGGTCAATGATTGGTTTGGTTTGGTTTGTGGGGTTTAACGCCCGAAAGCGACTTAGGCTATGTGAGACGCCATAGTGGAGGACTCAAAAATTTGGAGGACGCTTAAGCTTCGCCTTCAAGAGTGGAACGCAATAGCGTTATTGCACCTCGTTCGCACCGCCTGCTCATTCGCTCGGTATGCTCTTGAGTGATCTAAAGAAAGGAAAGACGCTTGATTCTACAACCCGTGAGGGTGCACGGCGAAACGTCAGGGTAAAGTCCCTTGATAATTTGAAAGTAGCGACACCCTCCTCCGCGCTGCGCTTTCCTCCTCGATTCTCCTCGCGCGGCGGCGGCGAGAGCTGCGCACGACAAGCTTTTTCCCCTTGACGTCCGCCGGCCGGCCGCAGCAGTGAGTGAAGCGCGAGCTTTTGGGCCAGGTCTGCGCTTCAGGAGCGCACAACTTTTTGAAAAATTGCGAGAAAAGCATTGAGAATGCCGAAAGTAAAGTTCATGAATTGATTGGTTTCTTCTTAGAACTGTTTGAATGGGGAATACTGATAAACAAAGCTTTCAGGCGAGTTCTGTGCTACAGACACTTTTTAAGTCTCATGATAAGGTTTTACTTTGTGCGCTTAATCTAGTACTGCTTCTGATTTTGTGTTTGTTTTTTTTAGAGCGTGAAATCGGTCACCGCGGTAAAACTTCGGAAAACGATCCAGGCTGGTGCTTTGAACTTCAAGATCAGAGAAGGTCAAAGCAAGACTTTGCTACTGTCAATTTTGCTACTGTCATGCTATCTCTCTAAGCATAGTATATCTCACGTGATCAACCATGAGATCGGATTACTGGTTAATTGTACATGTATTTCAGTCAATTACTGAGCCAAATTATTTGATATTTAGTTAATTGCAATTAGAATCTAAATTTTAGCTGCAACATCGAACCGTATACCATTGGAAAGCTTAGGCCAAGTGTAATGGCACTGTGCTAGTTAGCGACCCGCGATAATCTGCGTTAATTAGTTAATTTTGTATAAAACCAAATTTTGAGCTGTTCCTTGCTGCTTCGAGGCAAGGAACAGGTTTGCCACGGCAGTCTTGATATGATGCTGATAGAGGAATGAAATAATTTTATGAGTACGCGGCCCCTCACTGACTTCGCGTGTGGTTAAAAGACAGCAGGGTACACAGGGAGAAGTGGTGGGCCCTATTGCCGACACACTGAAGTTCTGGGGCAAGCATGCTGTGGTATCATGCGCTATGTAAAAGAGCTTGATTTCATTGAACGCAACAATCAAATAAAAAATTACAAGATACACATAGATCTTCAACGTGCGGAAATGAGAAAGCATATAACTGCCAATTCATTAACTATCGCTATCCTATCTATCACTATATCTACTAATGCCAGAGACCTATCGTAACTGTCACTAATCCGCAACGAACACTATCACCTTACTATCCGGGCCTATTACTATAATTTACTATTATTATCCGTAACAGTCACCATCATTACCTATCACTATTAATAACCATCACTATTTAATCTGATGCCGCCCCATGACCCATTGATATACTTCAATTTTCATTGACTTACGTTGTCAGTCATATCTCTATTATCTCATAATATCTGACGAGACAACTATACATTGACTTTTAATTCTTATACTTTCTTGTTTTCTCATAAATGGAGGTGGGAAAAGAGCAAGCCACAGAAATAACTGACTACTATCAGAGCGAGGTTCAGGTCTCTGTCGAGGAGGCTTCCTTTACTTCAGGACAGGTCGGTGAGAGAAAATTGATGGAACTGCGTTTGGCCTGTTTTTTTTTTCGAGTTCGTGTAATATTGGCGGCTCAAACTGGTCTTCAGCGAAATGTAGCTAGAACATAGAGCGATGAGTTAATCACTCAGGCTAGGTGAAAAAAAAAATCTTGCATACAATTGAAATGAGTAATATGTTACAGTGTTAAGAATTGTTGCTCACAAAATGTTCCCTTATTCATCATAACTATAATCCTTATTGATTGTTTAAGTTTCGTAAATACAGAAAATTGATGCAATGATTCCGGCTGATTTGACATCGATGGGATAACTTTTCTCGCAATAAATGAATACGCGGAATCGCGGTTTTAGAGCTCCAGCTTTCAAAGCGAAGGTAACCTGCCAACGCCTAGTAGTCATGTTCAAAGTGTAGCGTGTGTGATCATATGAACACCTCCTGCACATTGGCCGTATCCCTGATAAAACGAACGCATATTTTTTTAACCCACGCGTGCGTCGAAGCATGGCAACACGTTCAAGAATTTAAAAAAAAAAAAGTGCCGTACGACCTAACTAGTGCAGATTACCCGAAATACCTCGGGTTTACTTGCTAAAACGTTTTTCAGGGCCGGCATTAATTGCTCCCGAGTAACCGACGCACACTACAAGTACAAGCTGGAAAGGCTAGCTCCTCTACAAGCCCGAATTTTGATTTTTAGTGAAGGAGGCCAGGGATCCTAGCATAATCGCGACAAACGCAATCGAGAGACTGTAATTTTCCAGTTATCTCTGACCGCAAAAAGCAGATTATAGCGCCCTGTTTCTGACTGTACAGAAGTCGAAGCGTGTTAAATGATAGAGCCTTGGAACCTCGCAGAATATTCAGCATGCTGCAGAGGACAACCTTATTTTTATACAATGAACATGTTGCCGCCGCAAAAATATTGAGGAGCAAGCATGAATAAAAAACGCAGCGTCAGGTGACGCGTTAATACGGGGAGTGAGAAAGGCACTCGACGTCGCAAACAACTCTGTTCTTTCTAGGAATAAACGTCTTTCGACTAATCTTGTGAATCCATTGACTCGTGCGCAATCCGTCACGCTTGCCTTGAGATATCACGAATACCGCATAACCATCTTCAGGCCGCTTGCTGCAGTTGTACGCGCAACAGCACGGCATAGAGCTTGCACGCTGTAATAAAAGCACAGTTCGCAATATTCGCTCGCCGAGACTAGGAGAAAAATGGCGCGAAGGAAAAAGAAAACGAGGAAAACGCCGGACGCGTGTCGGTTTCCAAGGGCAACGGCAGGGAGGCCAATCGTCGTTCAGGAAATCGGGCGGAGAGCCGGCCTTCGGCGAAGGGGCGCGCAAGGGGCGAGGAGGTAGCGCGGCGGCGGCAAAGTTCAATCATTGGCGTAACTTTCAAAGTATCAAGGGGTTTTACGTCAGGGGCGAGTGGCGCGCCACGTGTCGGGGCAGCGCCGCACATTGAGAGGAGAGGTTCTTCTGTGTCTGCCGCAAGATGGCTCTGCATGTGCGAAGAGCGCAGAAGAAATGTAGCGGAAACGTACTTCGCTACTCGTGTAACTGCGACTTCTGTAAGTAACATGCTCATAATTACCGATATACACCGCAGTATAACGTTCTACGGCACGTTTCTAAGGCAACACCGCATTCACTAGAAGCGCTTTTGCACCGCTTTCAAGCATCGAACTCGTGGCTGAGTTCGATGCTTGATGAGTTCGATGAGTTTTACAAAGAACTTTAAAAAAGGAATTTCCATTAGACTCGCATGGTATTAGATACTTGCCAGTAGAGAATGAGTATGGGGTGCCATTCGACCTTATTATGCTAATGGCCCTCCACTGTATTTGGCGTTCGAGAATGGCAGGATACCATTACGATCCTGACGCACGGCCAGCACGGATCTATTATCGGGAAGCCATGAATAGATATATTGAAATTCAGAAACTTGCTCCTGAAGCTCCCGAGTGGCTCGGAAGATTGGAGCCATTAGTGACCCTGAGAGAATTTTAGCACGACGACGCCACAACCCACCTGGATGATTGTTGTATTAATGAATGCTCGTTGTGCCCTGTAAGTGGTTTTGTGTATTGTGCTACAGTGTACTAATTGTGCTGAAGTCAGGCAATAAAGAAAAAAAAAAGAACTCGTGGCTGAGTGGTAGCGTCTCCGTCTCACACTCCGGAGACCCTGGTTCGATTCCCACCCAGCCCATCTTGGAAGTTGCTTTTTATTTATGAAGTGCATGCCGGGATTTATCTCTCACGGCCGACGCCGACGACACCGGCTTTTCTGCGACACGAGCTCATTAACGCTACCGCGTTAAAAAGCAAGGCGATCGTGTGCTGTGCGATGTCAGCGCATGTTAAAGAACCCTAGGTGGTCGAAATTTCCGGAGTCAATGATTACACTTCTTTCAATAGGTAAGGCTGATGACAGGGAATAATACTTCGTTTTAAAACGTTCCTTGCCGTTATTTTGGTCAATAATAAACGCTTGGTATTATGAAATTCATCAGTAGCATGGTTTCACAATGCTGACACCAAGCGAGATGTGTACGTACATACATACATACACATCTATACAAACAAGTATGTATGTATGTATGTATGTATGTATGTATGTATGTATGTATGTATGTATGTATGTATGTATGTATGTATGTATGTATGTATGTATGTATGTATGTATGTATGTATGTATGTTGTTGTTTATGGGGTTTAACGTCCCAAAGCGACTCAGGCTATGAGAGACGCCGTAGTGGAGGCCTCCGTAAATTTCGACCGCCTGGGGTTCTATGTATGTATGTATGTATGTATGTATGTATGTATGTATGTATGTATGTATGTATGTATGTATGTATGTATGTATGTATGTATGTATGTATGTATGTATGTATGTATGTATGTATGTATGTATGTATGTATGTATGTATGTATGTATGTATGTATGTATGTATGTATGTATGTATGTATGTATGCATGCATGCATGTATGCATGTATGTATGTATGTATGTATGTATGTATGTATGTATGTATGTATGTATGTATGTATGTATGTATGTATGTATGTATGTATGTATGTATGTATGTATGTATGTATGTATGTATGTATGTATGTATGTATGTATGTATGTATGTATGTATGTATGTATGTATGTATGTATGTATGTATGTATGTGTGTGTGTGCGTATCGCAAATTATTCTAATATTTAATTGGTCATTCTTCGACAGCCGCCGACATGCGGCCTTATCACTGATTCTGACACGCGTATCAATTTTGTGTTTGTTTGACCATGGTCGCTGACGCGAGACGCAGCTTGATCAGTTTGTCGTGCAAGATGCGATGAGCTGTGCCTCGATTCCCGTAACAGGCGAAAGGCTTTAATGCCTAGATGCTGGCGGCAGAGGGTGTCCCCCTTCCTAAAGACATAGTTACAAATAAACATATAAATAAATATAAAACCCTTGTCTCCACCAGGAAGCGAACCTCTATCGCTTAGAGCCCCAACAGTGCAGTGGTAAGACGCCCGACTCCTGTGCTGGAGTTCCCGGGTTCGAACCCAACCACGGCGGCTGCGTTTCGATGGTGGTGAAACGAAGTTGCGTCCGTGTGCTGTGCGAAGTCAGTGCACGTTAAAGATCCCCAGATCGAAAGTACTCCGTAGTCCTCCACTACGGCTCCCCTTTCTCTCTCTCTCTCCACCTTCACTCCCACCTTCCTCCCTTCCTTCACGGCGTGGTTCAGGTGTCAACAGAGCAAGTGTAACAGATACTGCGCCTTTCCCTTCCTGTGAACCCCTTGGATCCCCAGCTGAGCGCTTTGCCAACTGCGCCACACCCCGGATCGTAAACCGTTGATCATAATTCTCCTTGTCTAACATAAGGATAGCTTTTAATTTTCTGTAAACGAATTATAGAACGCCGGTGGACTTTGATTCAGTCAAGGGAATGCTTGTTTTCGTCAAGGGGCGCGCCATGCACCGCCACGACTTGCCATGACATCACCAGGCGATTCATGCCTATACGTCGTTGATCCCGCTGAGCGTCTGATGCAGGCGTTTCAAATTACTTACAGGAGAGCAAAGGCGCAGTATCCCTCACAGTTCTCCACGGGCGCATCCACCACGCCCTAAAGGAAGTGAGGAAGGTGGAAGTGATAGAAGAGAGAGAGATAGAGGCACTGTAGTGAAGGGCTACGGTCCATCGTACTATATTGATTTTCGCCTCATCGCACTTTAGATGCCTAAAGTGCTTTTTAAAATTTTCTAGGCTGGCCTAGTCACCGTTTGCGGCTTTATCTGGATATTTTATCGCCGAATATATATTGAGCGTTTATCGGTATAACTCAGTAGTATATCGACGACAGCTGAGCACGATAGCTGCTACTACCACCACCGAGTTCAGTTCTTTCGTAAGAGCAAATCAGCCTTATAAAAATTTGATTGCTGTGAATGAATGAATGAATGAAAACTTTATTTCCACCGAAAAGGAGCCCTTCATCTCCCGCCCCCGGCACGCAGGCCGGGTAGCGGGTCAGGAGGGCCCCGCAGGCTGAGATCAGGTGAGGTTACAAGCACTCTTCCCGGCCTCAGCCGCCAGGCGGGTTGCGTGCCGCTGAACGGTGGGATCTCCGCTCCGCAGCCAAACCTCCCATGCTTCTCTACTATCAATGTTAATGCCGGCACCTGGGGAATCGGTGCATTGCCATATTATATGATCTAGCGTGCCTTTTTGTCCGCAATTTTTACATTTAGAATCTTCTTCCTCCCCGGTCTGTGTTAAAAAAACCCAGACAGGGCAGATGTAGTTATCGGCTTGTAATCGCCTCCAGATGCGTGCTTCATTGTTAGTGAGAGACCGATCTGGGGGAGGGTATACTTTTCGATCTAATTTGTAAGATTCTGTGATCTCAATGTATGTGATAGCGCAATCTTTAATTCCCTTGCATTGATTGCTGTGAAGATCAAGTCTCCTAATTTGTTGCCGACTGCATTGTCACCAGTACGTGACATCTGGTGGAGGTGCTGTCCTTCGTTTCCCGTTTTACCACTTCAAGCCAAGACCACAACCCTGTTCCTGTTACCCTGGAGTACCAGCCAATAGAGCAGCGAACCAGTCTCCGACTTCAAGGGCTCGAAGCCAAGCACGTTCTTCTGCTGGACCCTGTTCGACTCTGGAAAGCATCAACTTTTGCAATGGCCCAGTCAACAGCACCGGTTATTTTTGTTACGCCATGCGAATACTCCCCCGTCTTCCAAGGACTGCCCACTGAAGATGCGGAAGGCTGAATTAATGTTTCGACCTTTTAGCAGAATTCAATGGCTGGAGCGACAATGCGAAACTCAGGCAAGTCTACTTGCTCTTCAATGGACTGCCCGAGTCTGGTTTGAAAATCATGAGACTTCTTTAAAAGTATTGGGAGATATTTAAAATAGATTTTTTGACTGACTTTGGAAGTTGTTTCCGGAAAGAAAGAGCCCAGGCCCTTCTCCACTCAAGAAATCAGCTCCCAAATGAGCCTTTCCTGGCTTATATTGAGGAGAGAAAGCGTCCCTTCCGCCACGTTCCGATCCCAGCATGACAGAGGGTACCACGGTGAACCTGTTGATGCGCGGTGTGAAAGATCAGCGTTTTGCAGGTCTTCAGCGCCAGCTGCCAAAGAGTGTTGCAGAATTCTGAAGGAAGCAGCGAACATGGAAGGTACCTCAGAAGCAATTACGCGACTCTACAACAGGCCTCTTGAAACGCTGAATGCAAGCCACTACGACACCATATCGACATGTGGAGACAACCTCCTTGAAATGATTCGTCAAGTCCTTCGTGAAGAACTACGCCGACTCCTGCCGTCGAAAGCGCAGCCGCAGGTTGCGTCACTCACGGATGTCGTCCGTGTGGAAGTCCGCCAAGCATTGTGCGTTCCTCAGGCGATGGCTCCAAAAGCTCAAACGCAAGAAGGATCTGACATGCATTATACTGCTGCATTACGGGCTTTATCATTACGTCGTCCTGTGCCCCGACGTGACCTTCCAAGCCCTCGCCACTATTGTCCTGTTCCCGAAAGCCGCCCCTTGGTCCCCACCCGCCAAGCCTCCAAACGACCCTCAAGCACCGGGAAATGCGACGCCTGGAGGACTTCCAACAACCAACTACACTGCTTGCATTGTGTTAAGGCTAGACATATCTTCCTTCACTGTCCGTAGAGTGGTATCGGCCTGAGTGGTTTTGTTATCAACACCCCACGACCCTGTCCTGGCGAGCGACCACACGAAATCGACTTCTTGCTAAGCAGAGAGCACGTAGCTTCTGTGACGCTCCCCATCACCGTATCGGTCTCGCTTTGCGACTCGGAGGCGAAGCTACATGCAAGCAAGGTCTAGCCAGCACAGCCAGAGATGAGGTGGAAAACACGAAGATCCTTCGCCGCCGACGGCAAGTGACGACCAAGTAGCCATTAAATCGCTGCTCCACATGGCGGCAATAGCGACGAGAACATGACCGGACTACAAATTGACGCCGCTTTTCAGCGAAGTGACAACAGTGTGCCCCGGCCTGCAACCTTATCAAACGATGAAGCCGAGATCGAACGCCAAAGCCCACATACAATACGAGGACACGAACAAGTGGCCTCGAAGCTGTTGTCGACGGTCGCACGGTTACCGCCTTAGTGGACACCGGAGTCAAATATTCTGTCATCAGTGGGTCGTTTTCCTCCCCCCTCAAGTGACGACCCCTTGGGATGGTCCGCTAATCCGTACAGCTTGTGGTCGCCTTATTACGTCGGCGGGGCGATGCTCTGCAATGATTAGAGTAAATGGACGAACTTACCCTATCAACTTTGTCGCCCTACAGCAAGGCTTGCGCGACGTGATTTAAGGCATGAATTTTCTGAATGAACATAGGGCGATCATTGACCTTCGCTCAAAAATCGTCAGCCTCTCGACGGACAAATCTTCGACGGGTCACGTCGCTCTCGACATCTCCGGCGAAGAATTGACCTTGCCTTCGCGATGAAGTGTCATTGTCTCTGTGAGTACAGAAGTGGAAATCTCTTAAGGGGTCATGGAAAGAGACACCCAGCTGGTACTGGATAGGAGAACTTGGCAGCTCAAGACTCATCGCCGATTTTAGGAATCGACATGTTCAGGTGCTGGTAATCAACTTCACCAAAAAATAGCGGCATCTCAATAAGGATACAACGGTCGCCTTCTTAGACGAATTAGGAGACATCAGCGATGCCATAGCCCTTAACAACGAGCCCACGAATGACAAATTGACCAAGGCCACCATCCCAGCTTCGATAATAACCCAGCACTACCACGAAGCCACTTCGCCTACGACGAACTGCGGTTCCTAGGTCACGTCGTTAGCCAGGATGGTGTTCGGCCTGACCCGGAGAAAAAGCTGCGCTGGCAGAGTTTCCACAGCCAGCCGGCAAGAAAACTGTACGCAGGTTCCTTGGGCTGTGCGCTTACTAGCGGCGATTTGTCAGGAATTTTTCGCGCATTGCTGAACCGCCGCCGTAGCTTACAAATGCTGACTTACCTTTTAAATGGAAAGCACCGCAATATGATGCTTTCAAGGAACTTAAGCGCTGCTTACAATTCTTTTCTGTATTCGGACACTCCGACGAAAATGCGGAGGTCTAAACGCATACCGACGCAAGCAACGTTGGACAAGGCGGCATTCTTCAGAAATTTGATGTACAGGAAAACGTTATCGCATACGCTAGCCGTTCTATGTAGAAGCTGAAGCCAAACTATTCGACGACAGAGAAACAATTCCTTGATATCATTTTGCCTACATCAAAATTTCTCCCCTATTTGGGCGGCAAACTAAAAGATACACCCGCCCGCCTTGCACGGCGGAGCCTGCGTCTTCAAGATTGCGACATTACAATCGTCTACAAGTCTCGCCGCAAACAATCCTGTGCAGACTGCTTGTCAGAGGCCCCCGTTGACGCACCGCCGTAAGAAGATGCTGGATGCACCTTCTTGGGACCGGTAAGCGCAAGCAGCTTTGCACAGCAGCAGCGCTCGGGCCCTGAGCTGAAAGCCCTATCTGATTACATCGAAGGAAAGATAGCTTTTCGTCTTGCTTTTCTCAGGCGTAAGTTATTAATAACTGGCGTCTGAACAAAGCAAGACGAAAAGCTACCTTTACTCTTCACGATGACGTCATCGTTTAGGACAAATGACAATTGTGATTCGTCTTAAACGATGACGTCTTCGTGAAGATGAACATCGCAGAGAAAATAGCCACGCAGCTTATTGCTGTGCCCAAATACCTCAGACAGGAGATTCTACTCGCGCAACACGATGAACTTACAGCGGCGTCTCTCGGGTTTGCGCGCACATTGCACAGGATACAATAGAAAGATTACTGGCAATGGTTCCCTGCCGACAGTGCTCATTATGTGAAAACGCGCCATGAGTGTCAGCGCCACAAGACGCCCCCAGTCAGACCTGCTGGTCTACTGTAACCAATAGCACACTCTATTAAGCCCTTTCAACAAATGGGGATGGACCTCCTGGCCTCTTCTCAACTTCATCAGCGAGAAACAAACGGATCATCGTGGCAACCGACTACATGACCCCTCACGGCGAAGCAGAAGCCCTGCGAACTGTACCGCAGCAGATGTTGCTAAGTTTTTCGTTGAGTGAATTCGTCTGCGACACGACGCTCCTGAAACTCTCATCACGGATAGAGGAATTGCATTTTCGACGGAGCTGCCGCAGGCCATCTTGCACTACAACTAAACCAGCCACCGGAGGGCAACTGAACACTATACCCAGACCAAAGGACTTAAGGAGCGCCTCAGGAAAATGATCGCAGACATAATCTCAATGTTAGTCGACGCCGAACACAAGAAATGGGATGTCATCCTGCCGTATGTGATCTTCGCGCATACCACGGCCATCCTGTGACAACCAGATGGACTCCGTTCAAGCCTGAGTGCGGCATGAGGCCCACGACGGCGCTAGACGCAATGCTGCCGCACGTAACCGATGAGGAGAGCCTGGACGTTGCCGCCTACCTTCGCCGTGCAGAGGATGCCCGACGGCTTGCCCAGCTGCGCATAAATGAGCAGCACACTGACGCCTGACGTTACAACTTGCTGCGGCGTGACGCAGAGTACCGGCCGGAAGACCAAGTGTGGCTTTCGACGCCGATACGGCACCGCGGACTGTGTGAAAATCTCTTTTGGCGGCACTTTGTACCATAGAGTCCTTCGACGCATCGAAGAGCGTGACTACGAGGTCATCCCTGAAGGCCCGAGAGCTTTCCAAAGGCGCCGGATGCGCCCAAGGGCATCCATGTTATGCGCCTGAAACCTTCTTATGCGCGCAAAATTTGTCTTAAAATGTTGTGTTTCATTCACCTTTTTTTTGTGTTTATTTCGTAAGGACCGGGTTAACGCCTTTTTAAGGAGGGAGTAATGCTACAAACCATTCAAAAGTTTTTGTTAATTTTTCAACAGCCGCCGGCATGCGGCATTATCACTCTGATTCTGGCACTCGTATCAATGCTGTGTTCTTTTACCGTGCTCGTTGATTGAGACGCAGCTTCATCTTTGTCGCAGCATTTGCGCCGAGATGGGTCTCGAAGATGCCGCCCACTCTCGTGTTTCTGCAGTGTTCGTTGGTGCTACTCACCATTTCCAGCTTTATCTAGATGATTCCTTATCGCCTGTATATTGATCGTTTGCCGGTATGACGGAGCAGTAGATCAACGACCGCTGAGCTCGATTGTTGCCATCGCCACCGCCGAGTTGTTCTGTTCTTTCGCAGGCTAAGGTAAGCCCAATAAAGAGTAGACTCCTGTTAAGATCAAGCCACACAGATGAGCTTCAAAGGGTGTCTGCAACGCTATCTCCTTGATGAATGCTGATAAGGCTTTTGTAACTTGCACAGCCAAAGACCCATCCCACCGGATCAACGACGTGTTTTTACACCCAGAATTAAAAGCGGAAACATTCTGGTTTCTCCCCTGTGCCTATTTGCTGCTAGGCAAGTTGCACGAATATAGACAAACAAGGAGGCGCATTGTAGTTCGACATCAGTGGCCTTCTGAAGAGCTAATTACGCGGCCATTTGAGGCTCTTCAGGTAACTAAAGCGACACTGATGTGTACGCGCGTGCTTTTTGGGTTGATCATGAGGGTGGCTTCATTGTACCAATATTTATTCGCCTGGAGGTCTAAAAAAATGGCAAGCATCCTTTTTGCGTCCTTGTTGACCTACAACTTAAAGCGCCTTTTTGACAGTGCCAAGCTGGACTATGCTGCGCCCTCCATCTGTACGGCGATTTCGATTCGTGATAACTAACCGCAATAGATTTCCCTAGCTGCATAGCTATAAATTTTAGTTTCATTTTTAATTAGAAATATGTTTTTAATTTAACTGTCCCAATAACCACTGCAGAAGGCCGCCCCCTCAAAGGTCAGTCAATCGTCCATTTGTCGATCGTTTCGCGGGCTAAAACATTTCAAAGGCGCAATTGTGACGTCCATGTGTGCCGTATAATCCGTTTCAATCGCTCAAGGGTAGGCTCTTCAGAGAAACTCAAAGCATTGTGCTTTTACCTTTAGTGGAGAGCATTGGCTTCCTTTTATTGAGCAAAGTGTCGGGGTACTGCTTTTTCAGGTGGATCAACCGTAACAATGCGGGGAGGATGTTCGTCGCGATTCCGCCAGGGAAAAGCAACGCGAGCCGGAGGAAATCTTTGTTGCACAGAACAGATCGGTGATCGGCAATTTTTGAATGTAGGCCCTCAAAAAGAATTTGGGAAGTGTGTGTAATGCTTTCACTAACTATTAATTTGCCTTTGCTCCAGAGTGAGCCATGCGGTAAACTCTCGTACTGGGCTGGTTGTGCCGAAAAGCAATCACCAAACTCAAGAAGTGTAAGTGGAAAAACTTTGCATCCTTCCAAAGTCCTAAAAAATATCCAGGTAATTTTGTATCAAAATATGATGCAACCGTAAGCATTAAGGGTGGTGGTATACCATTTCGGATACTATGTAGCATCTGTCTGCTGCTGAAGCTGGAGACACGTTTCCGATTGGAATTTGAGCCATGACATATGCACATGCCATCAATCTTAAATGTAGGTCCATATTTAAACGAAAGACACAAATTTTGAGTCTTCCTTTCACCGAAACCTTGCCTAAAACAAAAGTGTATCAAATTGCGGAATGAAAAGACGAATATAATGGCGTTATCTCTCTACTTAGGGAAAGCTTGAGCATCCTGGAATTTTCCACGTATGTGGGCCTGCAGTGTGCTCCATTTAATTGCGCTTCCTCTATGTGCATGCTGATCACCTATGTTTGAACTACACCAACACTTTAGTTAAGTGATGGAAATAGGTGAGTAAAGTAAACCAACACAATATTTACGCAGTACTCTAGTTTCTAATAACACGTCTAGAAGACGAGAGGCGATTTCGAGTTCTTTCAGTAAGCAACTATTGCAATGAACATGTATACGCAAGCGTTGTTGCTAGAGTTCAAGCACGAGAGAAAATAAGAACATATTTGGACATTCACATGTATTTAGATATGTATGTCGGATTTTATGCTTTACCTTGAGCCCTGCAAACTACTCCTATGAGAGAGTAGACGCCTGGATGAATGACATATGTTTGGGATGCATTTAGTAGGAGCTATACGTTAGCGAAAAAAGAAGCGACGGGGCGGCGTGGCGACGGCTGCCGTAGTGATATCTGTAGCTCAGTGGGCAGCCCCCTTGGAAGTGAAGTCGAAAGCGATGCGTACAGTGAAGTGCTTTTTCGATTACTGTAGCACTCTCATCATCATAATCATCATTAGCCTGACTATACCCACTGCAGGGCAAAGGCCTCTCCCATATTTCTCCAATTAACCCTGTTGCTCTACGACTTCCTAAATAGCCCGCAACTTCCGCTGTTTTTTTTTTAAGTCTTACGAGGCTGTCTATTAGCCGAGAGAAAAGAAATATATTCTGCGGGGTAGTGGGGCAGCGGCAGCGGTGTTGACAAAGCGCTTGATTTTGCGGAGGCGAAGTAGGGAAGTAGGGAAGAGGAAGTAGGGTAGCGTACCATGGCTTAGTATAATACACCTGCAACATGTTCTTTCATCTCGTTGTGAGAGATCAAACTTTGTCTGACTTAAAGGTTGAGCGCAGCAATATTGAGAAACGACCACCCGTACCGCGTCGACTTCCATGTCATGGTGCACATGTACGCTCCTACGTAGCCCGCTATGAATCTCCTGCCCTCCATTGCTGAATGGCATACAATTTAATTTATTTGAATTTTGTGACAACCTGGAAGTGAACACAAAATGTCTACGGCAGAGTTGCTGAACAAGTGGCGATGAACGACATGATCTATTGCGCTTATTAAGGCGAAGCAGGTGGCTATGCCACAATACGAAAACGGCCAGCAGAACTTCGGCTGACTGGTCGGAGGGGGAACGTTCGGCCAACGAGTGGAATTTCTGAGGCTGGAGATTCGAGCGACGAAGCAAGCGACGCGGGCAAATACATAACACTATTGCCGTTAGCATCATCGTCTTCACGATGGCGAGTGCTTTCGCTAACTCGGAGCTCAGCCTTTCCTTGCACGCGTTCTCTATCTGGTGAAAAATAGCATCATTTGCGGTTACAACGTCTCACTTGGAGTGCCGTTCTCTTTAAATGACTTTTAACCAAATCAGATAGCCACAATATCACAGCCTCGAAGCTTGACACCACGTCCACTGGACGTCCCGCTCGACAGTATATTTTAAACGCTGCCGGACTAAGGCTCAGGAAGCACGGGCACTGTACCAGCGACTATATCGAAATAATGCATTTATGCGTGCTTTTTGTGCCTTTGGATGCTTCAGTGAAGCATTCATACCAAAGTCTCGAATATATTTAGGCAGCTGGATGCTCGGTTACAGTGAACATCTACCCTGGGACACTTGGGCTCACTGAACCACGCCATTCCTGAAGCAAGTGATTGAACCAATCTATTAGTGATGGTGAAGTGGGCTGGAGTTCTCCCTTATTGTCTTATGAAATAATAAAAAAAAACATTCATTCGGGGCGGGGAAGGGCAAAATATCTCTTAATATAGGTTTTTTTTTTGCCCAGGCTCTGCGTAGCTCATGGATGGCTACGCCACCTGGCAGAAACTACATATTATACTGTGCTGAGAGGAAATACCACAAAGCACAACTTCCATTGATATGCTTTTTATGAGAAGACATATCAAGCGTGCCTGCCCGTAACAACAAATATTTGAGCGTTTGGTGCACGGTTCGCTAGAAAGAAGCGCAATCTTGCTTTACTCATTTTAATTACTTTGGTCATTATATTTTGTTCAGAAATGTCCATAGCGCGCGTTTGCCTTTTGTGACGGGCTACTAACAGCAAGATCGCGACATCAAATTGTTTCCCTGCCAACGGTTTCTCAATGGAGTCGGAATGCAAAGAATGCTCCTTCGCTATTCATCGTGAGCATAACAGAATGCTGGCAAATCGTACGTATATATGCAGCTGAAGATAGTGGACAGCACAAACTAGTATGGTATTTCCTTTATCGTTACTCGTTCTGCTGTTGTTCTCCAGATATACGATGTCCTCACACGCCTCAGAATCTAGGTGGTCTGAATTAGTTCGCAGCCCAATAATGACTGCCGACTACCCTTCCCTGAATTTGAATCTTTAAGCCGCGCATACCTCACTATTAATGTAGCGTGACACTCGCGCTACTAGGAAAAAGGCGCGCTGCAAGGGGAGGCTTAACTAGAAATGGTTGAAAGTGTTCTACAGAAACCAGATAAGCTATAGTAAATATATTAGCAAAACCTGAAAAGGTCATTCAGAAAATAACACCCAACAAATTAGTAGATTCTTCAGGTTGCGATTATTGAACGGAACCTGTCTGCGCTTTCAATATCTGTGCGCAGTCTATAGGACAAGATGCACAGGAACTTAATTCATGTCAGATATGCACGCCCATGCTTTTTATGAAGACAAATTGGAAAGACCAGTTATATAATCTGGATTTATTATTCGGGTTTATGCGAATATCGAAAGCATGGACTATGTTTGCTGACATGTATAGGTGTTCAAAGTCCATAAGTTTACCAAACCTTGCAGCCCCTTGGATTAAATTTATGTAACGTTGGCTTTCATTATTTACTTCATTATTACAATAATATTTTAATCTCGTGTATGTGGACTATCATGGGTATGAAAGACAAAGTTGATGTTTTCATCAAGGTGATACTGGCTTGTACATATGGTTATCCGCCTACTGCTCTTTGCTATCAATATCTTCTAAGCGTAAAGAGGCACGTTTGTTTATTTCTGAAAATTCATTCAGCATCTGTCTACTTGAAGCACAGGAAAATGGGATGGTCTTCTCTTTCGTCTAAAAGTGGTCGCTTTACTTTCATTTTGCCCAGAAATCAAAAGCCATCAAGAGTGGCCGAGCCGCGATATTCAATGGTCTCCTTCGAATAGCCAGGATTCTGTCTTGCAACTGGCCACTCTTCCCCCTCGTCGTCCACTTCAACTGCCACAGCGGCACCAGAGGTCACATGGTTCATATTCAGCTGGTTGGCAGGTGTATTCTTGTATGCATCAATTCTGGGACGTGTTAATCCCAAGCGGTCTAAAAGGTCCTGTATACCTGCAAGAGTTTCGTTTACTGCGTCACTCTGTGTCGACGTCCTAATGAATGTTCCATTGATTTCATGGCGGTGACTTTGCCGCTGCCGTTCAACCGGCGTCGCACTTCCACGCATTAGGCGTCCGAAAGCGGCCATGTCAATAAAGCTGCCAAAGTCGATCATATCATCCGATGATTCTTCGTCAAAAACACCATTATCCCAGCTAGTCTCGTCGCTATGATTCAGCGAAACAAACGACGGCACCACCACATCAAAGGAGGAATGGGGAACATCCGAGATGAGTGGATTTTCGACTGTCGTCGCTGCAATGTTTGTAACCTGGGATGAAGCTTCCCCGACGCCGTCGTATTCCGCATCCAATGCACGAATATCGTCCTGCGGCGAATCGGTTAAAGACAACCCGTCGTCATTGTGATGTACGTCGAAGATGCTCCGACCCCATTCCGGTTCATTCGGTACCTCGAAGAACTGAGTTCCATTTGTAATGTTGAAGCGATCAATTTGGTCTGGATCATTCAGGCCCCGAGCTGTTCCAAATCCTAAGCTGCCTGCGGAAGAACAAATTGTATAGTTCAGTTTCTTTAAAAGCACCTCAATATCAACTTGGTCTGCAAAACGGAGATAAGTGCCTTGAAGAAGGGATGAAGCCGCAAAGGTATTAATCTTCTGTAAGCGCGGTAGTGTAGATGTTTTTGACTGCGAAACAGTTCACGTTGCCACTCTTACTGCATTTCTGTTGCCTTCTGAGGTGAGGGCCCTATCGGGATGACATGCTTCTCCCTTTTGCCTTCCTCTAGGGCATTTGCTACATTCTTAAACCAATAATTATGCTTACATTTGCAGTAACAATAAATCACTGCCCTAAGCAAAGGCAGGCGGGCTGTACAGTTGATTAAGTTCGAGCATTGTATAAAAAGCCACGAATTTCAAAATGCGCATACTAAGATTTTCACCGTACAATGTCACCTAACGTCACCGAAGCCATAAAAATCCAATCTGATGTAAATGATTATTCACTCCATTATGCTTGCAAGATGCGCCAATTAACTTGAAATTATCAAACAGTTTTCGCACTTCGAGTGTATAAAATAGACAATAAGCGATGTGCTAAAACATGAAAAGGTATTCGCTTTTTATCCTAGTCTTTAGTTAGCCATTTATTTAACTGCTGGGCGAGTCTGGGGAGCAGAGGAAACATCTAATAACAGCTGCGATCAGTGTAGTAACAGCATGCCTGTGCTATGCGCGACACAACTCGAGTTCGCTGCCTAAACGCCGTTAACAGGATCGCAGCTGCAAGCAGTAATATGGATAGCTAGAAATAAACAGAGTTGTGTACTCTACAGAAGTAGGAGTGCCCAACACTCCAAGGAGCAGGGCACCAGCAGGGGTAGCAGTACTCACACAGGATGTCCGCTACGCTGTCTGGAAAGAGGAGGTACGCGGCAGCGAGAGCAAAAGCGGTGAGCAGTAACAAGCACCAAAGCACCAGGCAACAACAGCAGAGGCTCCGTCCACTAGCCTCGCCTTTAGACGGAGACTCCTGTTCTTCTTCCTCTTGCGGACTTCTGGGCGCGAAAAAAAAGACAGACAGCTGTACACCATCGTGCGTCACCGAACAATGAATCATCGATCGTACGTGATCGAATATCATGGTATATAATATAGTTTTGCAAGAATAACATGAGGCTATATTTTATAAGATTTCAGCTTCTATTCGGCATCCATTTGGCCCTTCGGCATTATTTGAGCCCCGAAGCCACGGCTTTCAAGAGTCAGAGGTAAGCGACAGCATCACTGGCGCTCTACCGACCGCTCCTCATTTTGGCTGAATGACGCGGTCGTTGGCTGGCTGGTGTGTGCGGAGGAGGGCGATCGTTATAATGATGTTAGGTCTCGCCATTTGATGACATTTCTAACAAGTCGAAGGCTTTATACTTTCTTCTTCCTCCGGCATGGTGCCATCCGACAAAATAAAATTATAAATGTAAGTTTATGCAGCATGCACCATAGACAAACAATACAACCATAAAAATGCAGTATAGTGTTTTTGGAAGTATATGTGCAATAATTGTGACGTATTATAAGAGCTATTTCATTTCATATATTAATAGAACGAATTTGGGCTTCCAAGTTTTATTCAAGTTTTGTTTCTGCAGATTGTCTTGAGCTTACGGGCAAATGCGATGCCTTTAGAAAACAGACCTATGCGCTTTTTTTTTTTTCAGGGCGGCTCCAGAATAATTTAGAGTACCGATGAACAGAACGATAGAAACGGTATAAACTTTGACGCGGACAAATTTTGAACCGAACGTTGTTCTGCGCAAAGATGCAAAAATAAGTTTCCCACAGAAAACAACGGGATGAGTCATCGTCATCATCAGCCGGATTGTACTTACTGCAGGGCGAAGATTCCTCCCATATTTCTTTTTTATAACCCTCTCCTGTACTAGCTTCATCCGTTTGACCTTCTGCGATCTTTTTGCCTTCATCCGCCCAACTAAGTGTCTTCCGCGCCCTGTTACGCTTACCTTCCCTTAAAATACAATTGGTTACTCTTAGAGACCATCGGTAATCCTTTGAACCCCATGCCTTGCCCATGCCTATTTCTTCTTAAATTGGACTAAAATGTCAGTAACCTGTGCTATTTCTCTGACGCACTCTGCACGCTTCCTATCTCTTAACGTTACGCTTTCCATTTTCCGTTCCGTGGTCCTCTGCGTTGTCCTCAACTTAAATAGAACCCTTTTCGTTAACCTCCATGTTTCAGCCCCATAGGTCAGTACCGATAGGATGCGACTGCTATACACATTCTTCTTAAGTGATACCGGTAAGCTGCTAGCCAATATGCTTAAGTACTTTCCAAATGCGCTTCATCCCAATCTCCTTTTGCTAGTGATTTCCCTTTCGTGGTCCGGGTCTGCGGTCACTACCTGTCCTAAGTCGACATATTCGCCTACCACCTCCAACGCTTCGCTACCTATTATAAACGTCTGTTTCTTTCCCAAGCTTTTCAGCATTACCTCGGTCTTCTGCATATTAATGTTTAGGCGTACCTTCCTGCTTCTCCTGTCTAGATCATGTATCATTAGTTGCAGTTGGTTCCCTAATTTGCTTAACAAGGGACTGTTCTCAGAGAATGGCTTCAAATACGGGGTGATAACTTGAAAATAGTTACTGAGAAACAGTAATAATTGAGACAATACATTGATGTTTATGTTATGCGAGCACATTTGTTTCTCGAAACGCGGTCACAAAACTCGCCCAAAAATTATTGGTGCGTGACTTCTACTGTCTATTCAACAAAAAGTTGTCACAATTTCTAGAACAGTCTTGAACACAGTTTTCCGTATATTAAAAACCAAACAGTATATTCGCAGACGTAATATGGCCAGGGTGCTCGATTTTCGCTACCAATCCTCGAGCACGTGCCTCATTCGTTTTCATTTGACCTTTTCTGAGTACAAGACAAATTTCGGAAACGAAATTTTGGCATGTAATTGAAACTTGCGCAGGGTAGTATTAATTTGTTGTTAAAAGCTTTTTGCGTCTTTCCACATTTTTTAAAACATGTTCACAAACACACCCCATCGGTTTTAACTGCAACTGATTAATTACTGGTGAGCGTAGGAGAACCTTGAGAGGCATTGCTTCTCTAATTATCTCAAGGTTTCCAAACCAAGTTATTTCCAAACGAATATTACAGTATTCCGCTGGCAATTAAATTTAAATCCCAAAGCACCGATTTTCTTTGTGTGTTAACTACACGCTGATAGCACAGGGAAGATTTAGTAAATAAAGTTTGCGGGGCCTGTAAGCTTAGACGAATGCCAATAAAAATTCTGATTGCAGTATCTTATAGCATCCTCCAGTTGCCTGAACTTAAATGTATGTACCACAAACGTGGTGCCATCAACACTAGATGGAATAATCTACCAAGTAGCTATTAATCTACTTGTTTCTCATGTTGTTGGTCTTGTTTTTCAAGCGATTAGCAAGGCAAAATCCGAGTACGACGCAAAACAAACACCTTTTTTCTGCTTTTCCCTGCTTTTTCTAAGCACTTTAAATGTATTTAATGTTTTTTTCCTGTTTCAATACCAAGGACCCGGATTAGCCTCTTTTACACAGGCGGTCACTTACTCATCATCTTCCTGTTCTGGAGATAAGGCATCATCTAGCATCTTGACAACGTCGGCACCTTTGGGGCTGATGGCCGCCACAGGCTGGCCCCTCTGGTTAGCGCTGACATCGCCAGCCTCCTCGTTTTCTTTATTTTCTTTGTTTTCAGCTTTTTCCTTTTTGTATTTTTGCCTGCTCTCCTTCGTGTCATCCGTGGAAGGCGATGACCCACGAGTTGGTAGCGGTGTCACTGGAGACCGCGGCAGCGATGACAGCCCCAGGTCAGGGGAACCCCTGTGCAACTGCGAGTAAACAACGTTTACACAACCTCCGTGATATGCGCCTTTTCTTTGCATAATGAAGTTCATGACCGGTTACGTGTTATCAGGAATTTGAATTTCTCTACGTGTTGTGACCATCCTCATCAACACACTCTTGCATGCTCTTTTCCTGACTATCTTCGCCATGCGAGGGAAATATTTTCTTAAATCTGTCACAGCCGTTTTGCAGAATTATTCGATGAAATTAAGCTTATAATTATGCGTCCACATGCAGCGCTACGTTGCATGATAATTACATTCTTGCACTGATTTGTATTGTTTCCAGAGAAATGTCCTCCCTCTATTACTTCCTGGAGAGGGTAACCGACGTTCTTTGTAGTTGTGTAAAGTTGGTTGTTCCACACGGCTGAACAGGTCCATAAACAGAGCCTTGATAAAAACGACTAGTCCATCAGGACACATATGACGTGTCCAGCAAGAATACCTAGCAGGTTTTTGGTTAAGCTATTATCACATATGTGTTACAACACGTGTTACTATGAGCGGAATAAAATTTGCTGTTTAGAGGCCTGTCACGGTGCTTGCGTTTTTGAATGAAGTGTTGAGTTCTGCTTTTGGTCGCCAATAAAACACTGCAGTGCAATACATATAAGTCACTTGCGAAGGTACGAATAGTGCTCTTCTGTGTCAATGTCCAATGACCAAGCAAACAGATTAGATTCAACGTGAAGGTTTTATCTTACTAGCAGTCAAGCTGCTCTTATACGTATGTCAAGAAGTTTATATACTGAATACTTTGGCGCTAATTGCTCCCCTTGAAGCCGTTTAAAATGAACTGAGAATAGTCTCTAATAGACTCACGAGCGGCCTAGCTGACGACTCCCGGTGGTCGTCTGCGAACAAGCGCTCCAGGTTCTTGTCCATCCTCCGGCGAATGTAGTCCACCATGGTTAGCATCATCATGGAGGCCACCTCCTGCGCGGCGCTGGGCCGAGGCTCTGGAGGCGGAGGGGGTGGTGGTGGAAGCGGCGGAGGTGGAGGGGCGGCTGGGGCGTTGATCACGATTGGCACCGGCGGCCCACCCCCTCCACTTGGCATGGGCATCGGCACTGAAATCGGGATGGGTGTTGATACGAGCGTTGCCTGCAATATAATCATGAGCAAGTTGAGAGCATATCAACGCAAAAGAGAGGCCCCAATACTGTAGCCGTTAACCTCGTTTTCGATTGGTGTCATGAACAGAAAGAAAAAAAATGATATATACCAAAATAAAAACGTCTGAGTTCAGCGGAACGAGAAATCTCGGAAGAGGCAGTAGATTAAAGCATCACGTTCGTTATCAAGAGACTAAGCAGCCATTTAGACATACAGGAAAGTGACCGTTATTTAGTAAAGGCAAGAAGTGTATTTAAATTTTAGATGATCCTGATTTAAGAACAGGACTTCATAAGATTAGATTTTAGTTATTTCTAAACTTACTAAATCATTTATACACGATGCGGAATTCCTGTTCACTTCATATAGCTTATAGCTTATACTGAGCAACTTTGTAGGGCCATCCCGCATTACTCGGCGGCCGGGGGTGCTGGTAGAGAAAGCGGACGCTATGAAATGTTTTTAGCTGCAAACGAATAAGCTTACAATTGGTAAAATAAATATTCCCATGGGTGTATCTAGGTCTACTTGAGAGCAGTAATGGGAAAGCATTTTTCTTACTGCAGCTGATTCTGTTGCTGCATGTTCGTTTCGTTATCTTTCCTTTTTCTAACATCATTTTGCGCTCCAACTCAATGTTAATTAAATGCTCGACGCTATTTTTTTCTGCCCTCGCGACTGCAGCGTGACACTGCTGTGCTGGGGTGCTCTGTGTCGACATGGATTGATGGTTCCACGCATCTGGTTAATGTGAGACTCAAAGTCTTTGTTGTATTTTGAATTTTGCACGCGTTGGTTTCGAAACTATTTGTTTGACCACCATAAACTATGCTTAGAAAGAGCATTATTAAGTTTGTTCATTTTTTTGCAGCCGCTTTGCGGTTTCCCTCAACGCCCTTCTTTGTCGTTGCCCTACAGAAAAATCCAAGGTTCTCTCAGTAAGTTAACCTAGACTAGTGATTTGTACGCTGCAAGTAGTTAACCTAGACTAGTGATTTACACGCTCGTCTAAAGAAAGGAAGGATCGTGGCTTGTTCCAGGTGGTGACATGATATTTTTTGGTATTAGACACCTTTAGCAGGCCGTGTTGCGAGTTGCCGTCTGCGTTACTGCAGTTGCGAGATCCCTCCCACTGGAAATGCACGCGCGCTTCATTGGCCTTGATGCGTGGCAGCTCGCCTTAAGGGTGCCAGATGGCGCTAATTGCCCGTCAGCTAAGAGCATGTCTACTGTATAGGAATGAGTGCGGGAGCACAGCCGGTGGGAGGGAATCCGCAATTCCAGCAACACAGACCGCAACAAGCAACACGACTGCTAAAGCCATCCGCTAATGAAAGACAGTTTGCGCGGACGTGCTCTTCCGATAGTCTAATGAAGACATGCTCTGACGACACATCCGGTCCACGTCACTCACGAGAAGAGACATGTTTTCGCAATAAAACAAAACGATATAACTGAATCTCGACAATTACATTGAAAGCCTCACCCGAACACGCTAACGATTCAACACGCCCAGCATTGTTAACAGCATCATATCTTTGGTAAAGACTCTTTTTAGTAATTGTATTCTTGAGTGCAAAGAATGGCGGGCGTAGCTAGCCGACTGCTCTACGATCGTTCTCAACCCTTTCGCTGGTTTGGAGGAGGTGCAATCACAATCAGCTCTCAGCATTCTATAGAGAGCATCGCGTGCTTCCAGAAATATCTCAAAATATCGTAATCTATGTGGGAATGGTGCATAGTTTCTCGTCGTCTAAGAACGAACATAGTTGGTTTTATATATACAACACTTTGGTACAGCATACTTTTGTCTCCTTTAGCTTAGCGTGCTGCTGACAGAACAGCAACGACGCGATAATGTACATCTCAAGAGGAGTTTTTTTATCACTCAGGATCTCCATGCCGCCGTTCGCCAAACTTCCCGAGGCCTCAATGTTTCTTATGACCAAGGAAGTTTTTCCGGGGCGTTTTTCGTAGAAATACAGGGCGCTAGATAGCGATACGTGTAAAGCCCCTCAATAAATTAACTTCAAAATGTGAAGATTACCACCCGTCTCCTCTCCAGCGCTTTCCTTTGGCGTTCGACCAGCCCTTTGGCCGAGTGCCATCAAGTGTCTCCGCGCGCTTTGTTCTTGATTGTTGCGTGGGTTCTGTCTTTCCCCAGATGCAAAGGGACACGCACGCGGCACATATCGTCGCGTGTTTTGCTATGGCTCCCGCCTCTTTTGCGCTGTTTCTTTTTAATTTCTTCGTTTCAAAATGCCATATTGCTGTGCTTTCTGGTGCAGCACTCGTAAACAGTATGACATACGGTTGTTTATATTACCGTCCATGAATAGAGATGCTGCGCAGTGCAAGGTTTCGCCGCACCGAATCCGCAGGGTGCACTTCAACTTAATGCTATGGTAGCGGCTCTGTGAGCTAGGCGATCAATTGTTCATCTCTAACCTAATACGACGCCACACACTCTGCACGGATTTGTTAATTTTTTCGCCTTGACAAGTACCGCAAGCCCGCGCGTCATATTTGTCACTCTTTTCGCGTTAGCCATTGAGTAAGTATAGAATAAAGCAGTTGGCATTTAGCTACTCAGCCATGATTTCTGAGTTGTTGTCCTTGTCGCAAATGTAAGCTAACTGCATGTTTTGAGTGCGTCACTTCATTTAACGACACATTCAAAGCTTTTAGACGAACGGATAAAGCCACATATTTCGTGCTTTGCATTCGATTGGTGTGCTGTAGTTCTCGATTTCGCAAGCCACGCATGCAAGGGCTGATAGACCTACAGCTCAAAATGTAAACACATGGAAGACAACTGCTGCGCACTTCCGACGTTTACTTGTAGCTCGCAAGCCAGTCAAAGCCGCAAAAAAAGATATTCACAGACTGTTGCTAAATAGTTCTCGTCTGCCACCAAGTTACAATTTATTTAAAACATGCCACTCAGTTTGACCAATGGGTAACGGAAGCACGGAGGTGAAGACTTTTTGAACTGAGGTCAAAATCGCGTGCTTGTAGCCTAAGACACTGACAAATGAAACTTTTATCGAAAAATCCCTGTTGACATTCTCAATTGATGTTTCAGGAGCGAATATTATTTTAACGTGAGCACATTGCGACGGAATGCAAGCTCAAATGTTCTGATGAGACCCGGCGCCTCCTCCGGAGAGCATGCGCTAGCCGTGCACAGCGTAGGGGGAGCCACGGTCAAAATGCGAGAGGAGGAGCAGCGGCGCGGGAGGATGAGAGAGGAGATGGCGCTACATTAAGTTTTTTGAGGGATTTTATATATGTAGGTTCCACGGGGCTCCTGTTAGGTTACGACATTGCGGGTGATAGAGGAGGACGAACACTCGGATACAGTGCCACGTGGGAGAGCTAAGGAACGTCGGTATGCGGCCCTGGAAAGGCAGCGTGCCGAAGAGGCCGGTGAAGAACGGGCTGTACTTTCTGGCAAAACGCACAATGTGATTATTCGTAGCTTGGCAATTTGCGTAGCTTTCGCGTCCCGCCAGTGTTAGCCAACGTTCAATCACCAGCTAATGTTTTCTGACATTATTAATGTTACCGGGAAAAGGGTGCCCGATGAAGTGGTGTGCTCACAGACGATGACGACGACCGAGGAACGCGTGCATGACGAGGTGTGCTAGAAGATAACGACGAAGACAGAGTGGATGGTGGACGGTGCCTGAAGTCTTGGCGCCGAGTTCTGCCCATCGCAGCACAAGTTCCAATAAATAGTTCCCCGTAACATCTTGCTGGAGGTTAACAACATTGTTACGTGGTGACAAGCAAAGAGACGGCAAAACATGGTGACAGGATGAACGATAATTGTATGTCTCGCCTAGCGCGAGGGCTCCTCTCGCGCCACTGCCGATCTTCTTGATCGCAACACTTCCCGGGGCCACCGAGCGATCGTCCGGATCGTTTCGTTGAAGTCGATGGGGACGTGATGGTGTAGATGATCAAGAACAGATAGAAGAGAATGATGTGCTTGTCACCATGATAACGATGAACATGATGCTTGGGTGATCTGCATCCCCTGGAGCTGTTCAACAATCTGCCATCAGAATCCATGGGACCGGTGGCTCGAGGTCGCGACGAGCGGCTGGGCGGGAGTTGCGTGTACAGGTCCGGTTCCTGTGGGTTCTTCGGGTTTTTCGGGTCCCTCGTCTCTTGTCTGGTTAGTCTGTCTGTTCTCCTTGTCTTCAGATCCGGGCTGGGGGATGAGCTGTGGTATTTGATCAGGCCTGGGCAGGAAGGGCATGGGCTAAGCTTCTCGGCGATGTCCCAGGGCCCTCGGTTGATGGTCCTGGCTTACAGATGACGCTGATGCGCCAAGGAGAGGATGGAGATGACACACCCCGCACCTCCATCAAAATGTTACGCGGTGACAAGCAAAGAGACGGAACAACATGGTGACAAGATGAACGATGATTTTGTCTGGCCTAGGGCGAGGGCTTCTCTCGCACCACTGCCGATCTTCTTCACAATAATATTAACGGAACCCTCTTCCCTTATGCCTGGCCCCACGTAGCCGCGTTGCATTGAAGTGCTTAGGTCATTCAACTGCTGTACCCAAGAATGCGGAATCAAATGCCAGCCACAGCGGTCGCTTTTCGGTGGAGATAAAAAGGCGCCCCGGTGCTGTGTGTTAAACAGTCCTCTGCTGCCTTGTCGCGCATACTCTGAGTCGCTCTGGGACGTTAAATGCTATAAATCGAAGCCAGCCAAACCAACCACTTAGCGGCGAAAGGTATCCGATTTTGATTAAATGAAAGGCGCAACGAAATGTCCTCATATGTCTTGCGCACGACTTGCTGCCGGGTATCATCGCAGTAACAAGCGGATATATATCCATGTGATATCTACCTTAACGCACTTCATTTTTCTTAAAAAGCGCAAATACTTTAACCGATCGTTAACTTATGAATAATCGGTCGTTAGAGCGCGATTCACAGTGAAGCAACAATCAATGCACAATGCGAAGCAACAAACACAGGTTTGTAATTTTATGTTTAACATTACATAACTGTGCTTAAATCAAAAATCCATTCCTTATGCTATCCGTTATCTGAGCGACTATGGAACTCTTTTTTGATCTCATAAGAAAATCCTTAATTTCCTTACAATTCTTTCTTGGTCGGTTCCGTGAAATTTGCGCAATAAGATCTAGCGTAGAAAGCGGCACTAAAGCTATGATGCCACTTCATCAGGCACATTTTCTTAAGGCGAAAGCCTTTCTAGGCTCATGGATTGCCCCGTGCTCGTTATTTCTACGCGCGATCTGTGCTATGATGTGTCACTTGTCATTCATCCTCACGATGTCATCAGAAAGATAAAAATCATGTCTGCACCGGAGATCGCACCACCATCCTCCCGACACGCAGATGTGCACTTTAACCAATTGCGCCACGCTTCGCATTGTGAAGCACACATCATGGTTATCCTTGTCTACCGTGAGAATGATAGCAGCGATGACAGTGCCCCTGCAATTAGTGATAATGACAATGATGACATTAGTTATGTTTGCGACGATGCATTTAGTTGATGATAACGAAAGCTAGCGTGATGTACCATGTGCAGCAGCAACACTCCGGCTTTCGCATTTCTGCAGTGTAGATTCCACAGTGCTTTCTAAAATGTTTTAAGTTAATCAACACAATCTGCGTACTTTACCAAAAAAACAGGGAAGGAAACAACGCCAACGTGGATTGTGCAGTTTTAATGTGCAGTAGCGAATGAGGCTAACATCGACAGCATAGTTGGCAGCTTGGATTTTTAGATTTAGCACCAGGCGATATTCCAGAAACGTTTTGAACAGGATGCATGCAATAATTACAGCACACAAAGTGGCTAGAAATGAAACTTTATCAGCGATTATCACAATATTCGCTAATCAGCGATACGAGCGCAGAGCTTGTGGCATAAAACCTGGCGTTTTTCCATCAGTAGATAAAGCGAAAAGCATGCATCCCTTTTCTCAACGGTAATGGCCCTTGCCTCACAAGGCTGCTCGGTAAGCAGTGTCGCCTATCGGCCGATTAGAGCATTTTTATGAAGATGAGTGGTTCCTCGAAATTGCGTATAAGCAGCGGAATCAAATCGGAGAAATCTTAAGACCCGAATGAAATAGAATGGCGCGCACTGGTTTTCTATTTCTCAGTGCCGCAATATATCAGCACTGCATTGTCGTAGGCGAAAAGCAGCATTTTTTGTCCATTTGGGCTATTTCCTTATACTCTTCTTTTCATGTAATCTGCCGGATATTTTGCTTATTGTGCAGCAAACTTAGGGCGGACGCTTAAGCTTCAGTGTTACGAGCAGGACACGGTAACATTAATAGTTCCTTCACGATCCCTTGGCTACCTTTCGCGAAAATGTCCGAGACGTCAGTGTTGTATGACATGGAAAGTTGCCCTTCATCCCTCGTTATGCGGGAATCATCCGGGGACCCCGTTTTTGGGTACACTTAAGCTGCACCGTTAAGTGTAAGAAGCGACAGCGCTATGGGCTCCCTCAGGAAACCAACATTGCCGTTCGCCTGACCGTCCGCGACGCATGTGCTTAATATCACAGCTGTACTGCAATGGTGCCATCATGAAAACGTTCAAGTTTAAACCACCAGGCCGCAGCTACTACTGAGTCAGGATTATTTTAATAGAAATTTGTACCATATACAGAGTACGCGGTATCGTTCACCTGACTTGCTGGAGCTGCGGGTGGGCAGCACTGGTGGCGTGCTTGCGCAGAGTGGTTGCAGCATCCCTGACACTGGTCGGGCTCATGAAAAGGGAAGGTGCTCCCGTAGTGCACAGGAGATGCCTGCCCGCTTAGGTAGCCTGAGGGGTGTGGCATTATGAGACACGGCCCAACATTATTAGCAGTTCCCCGTGATCTCTATATGTGTTCAAATAAAATTTATCTACATATGCCTAAAGGATCAAGAACTATACAAGAACGTAAAAAAAAAGAAAACGTAATATGAAAACACACATATCGAAGCATGCTTCTATAGCAGAGAAAGTCTGCGGAGTTTAATAACAGGAAGAAACAACGTTCATGCTTGCAATCTTACTCGATGACTGCTTAAAAATAGCAGTCGCTTTTTATTGCTTTTTGATTTAAAATATATTTCTGAATCTAGTGGTTTCTAGACGCATGGTTTAGGTTAGGTTAGGTTCGTTCATAGGAAGGGAAAGGCGCAGTATTTGTCACACTTGCTCTGTGGACACCTGAACCGCGCCGTAAGGGAAGGGATGAAGGTGGGAGTGAAAGTGGATAGAGAGAAAGGGGGGCCGTAGTGGAGAGCTACGGAGTAATTTCGACCACCTGGGGATCTTTAACGTGCGCTGACATCGCACAGCACACGACGCCTCTTCGTTTCGCCTCCATCGAAACGCAGCCGCCGTGGCCGGGATTCGATCCCGGGAACTCCGGCACAGTAGTCGGGCGTCTTGCCACTGCACCACCCCGGCGGGGCACGCATGGTTTGCCTAATGGATTTTTTGAATGCTATGTTTCGTTCAGGTTTATCGATTTCCAAAGCAGACGTACTAGATTTAGCGTTATACCATTTAGCTGTTGCCATTCCTCTGAGTATATCGTATGAAAACATGCGCTTTACTGATATTTGCATGCCCTCATCCCACTTCTCAAAATCTGCAAATATAGTAATAACAACCGCTCTAGCATTTTCAGCTCGTCTTTCTCTCCATGCAATCATCATTTCATTTATTAGAAGCATGCTGATTAAACAAAACTTTTATTCTCCTTAATTCTATAATACTTTACTTTTATTAGGGCGTACGTCTTTCAGTGCAATTCTGCGTCGCGATGATATCATTTCCCGGTATTCATTTAAAATCGAAATAAAAAGTTTGAAAAGAGACAGACTCTGTTACAGTACTTAATGACATACAGCTTTCATTAATTACTGTAACAGAGTCTGTCTCTTTTATAACTTTGTTGTTTCTGTTGTTAATAAATCCCCGAAAATGGTATCTTCGCGACACGGAGTTGCACTAAGGATTTCATACCAGTTTGGGTGAAACTTTCATTGAATTTAGAAGAAAAAAAGTAACTTAAGTAGACCTTCAAACTTGGTAGATAAAATCGTGCATTGCTTTGCTGAGCACATTCAGTACTTAACATAAAGTGGGGAGGAGGGGAAATTATAAGGGTTTGTTTACTATTACCTTTTTTTTTAATCCCTGAACTTGGTTTCAGCTGTAGGCGGCAATGTTGCCTGGCTTCACCTATGAGAAGTTAAATCTGGAGTGCAATAAACAACGCTGCGACGCACCCTCTGGCAAAGCACCACTGACAGTGCTACGCATTCTCATTTGAAATGGCATTTTAATGTGCTTTTACGATGCACACGACATCAGAAAGAAAAAATACGTTCCAAGCCATATCACCACATTCAATGCTTGTGCTACACAGAGCAACGATGATGTTCGGGCACAACCGCCGCTGCTAGCACTCATAAATTGTGCACGTCAGGTTGAAATCGACTTCGAAATGTTATCGCGCTGTCCACGCTATCCATATTTTCTGAATTTGATTGCATTACAGTCCACTTATTAAAGATTGCTCACACACTCGAAAGGACGTTTGTAACATTTCGCACTTTTTAGCCTTTGAGTAGCGATGCGGTATTTCTTATCACAAAGCTGCACGTTAAAAATTCCACTCACGTTATATAAGTGGTTTTTAGCCTCTTTCAATCGGCCGGGCAGCCATTCGTAATGACGGCGTTCTAATGGTCACACTCACCGGGCGTGACTGCTTGATGTGACTTGGAGGACCGTGCCCGCGAAGGAGCTACCTTCGCAGCTCCTCGATGCTCCTTGCAGACCAATGGCTTTAACAGAACGCCAGCAAAGATGGAATAACAGATTAGAGAATCGTGGATACCGCTCTACTCTAAGGCAAAGTGAAATTCCGCGCATATCTGGGACGAGTTCGTGCAGACTAGCGTTACCTCATTTGCAGGCATCTTGTAGCGGTTTATCAGTCGTTTCGCTTCTAAGAAACGTCACAGCGTAGCTGTCCTGTCTGAACTGCAATCGTCTTCTTCTCGTGTCGCTTGCGCGTGTGCTAAAACCAGGGTGAATATTTTACTTCTGATTGAACCGGTAATTTTGTACAAAATTAATTTGGACAGAGGAGCTAAATACGTAACGTGTTACAAGCAGTGTTTTAAGTAGGGAACAATTTTTATGGGCTCAAAGAAAGCAAACACCAGAAAACGGGTGTTTTGACAGTTGTTGTCGCTGACCTGAATGTGGGCAATTCTGGCTTGAATGATTATCTTACACCAATTTAAACCATATACTGTCATTTCGGAGTGAACTCGCTGCTGTTACTGCGTTTTTGGACACAGTCCATAAGTCAAGCTCTTACTTGGTTTTTCGTGCGTGTACAACTCGGATGGATTTTTTTGGAGCAGCGATGAGTAGAGCAGTAGAGCGTTAACTCTACTGCTCCCATTCGTCAAGATCGCGTTAAGCCGTAATTTGACCTTGAACTCTCGCCCCTGAGAGAGAACATTGCCGCTGCTTCGTTTGCAGTCTTTTCCATAACGAACAGATCAGCTTCCTTGATCCAGGCAGGTGAGCATTATGCCCTCATTTCTAATGAACCGTGAGCTAATGCTCGATATTCATTTTCGGCAGCGTCGAATGGCTTACATTTCTCACTTTTGACTTACACACTTGGCCCGATGAGAAACATTGGTTTTTGCATAAATAGTCGACTTTCTGGAAACCAGATTATGCGCTGTCTAATTGAAACTTGCATCTGAATTATGTTTCCGAGTGCTCAGGGATGTGGCATACAGCATCGAGTCCCACAAACGCCAGTCAGTCCTCTGTGAAAGCGTGCATTCGCTCTTCTACATAATGCTGTTCGAGAGTATTGTATCATTTTCATGCATGCGTCTTGCACCACGAACCCGTTCTTGATATCAAAGCTCAGTCGAAAGTGACGTGTATTTCCTCCTACACAATACAAACGGTTCACGATAGTGTGGTGCCTTGTTCTCAATTCAGCTCGCTAGTTAGCTCCCAAATTAGTTTTATCTTTACGGGCATGAATGACCTGAATTGCGGGAGGAGAGTCTACGGCCACGTCAAAGCCTTCCTGTCAAACAGAACGGCAACAATTGGTCTGGGGTACCTCAGATCAGACAAATTCCTCACGCCAAACAAAGGAACACCTCAAGGATCGGTCATCTCTCCTACACTCTTCAACATAGCCATGATTGGCTTGGCAAAACAGTTGAAAGAAATCGACGGCATACACCATGCCACGTATGCCGACGACATCACCATCTCGGTCAACACAGGCTCGCTCGGAGAGGAAGAAGAGAAATTACAAAAGGCAGCCACCTGCGTAGAGAACTACGTCAGAGCAAGAGGGCTAGCATGCTCCACCGAGATATCCTAGCTCTTAAGAGTTTGCAGAGGAAGACACAACCGCACAGTCCCCACTAGCGACGACTTAAAGCTAAATGTCTACCTCGAGAGGAAGTCGATACCAGAAAAAACACTAATCAGAATTTTGGGGATATGGATACAGTCAAACCAAAGCTGTACCCACACCCTCACCCTACTCAAGCCATCTACTCTACAAGTGACCCGCATGATCACGCGCATCTCACGCAGACGTCATGGCATGCGAGAGGAGGACACACTCAATCAAGCTGGTTAGAAGCCTGGTGGTATCTGAGTGACATACAGCCTCCCCTACTACAACCCCATCAAGAGTGAGGTACAACAGGCGGACGAGATTCTACGCAAAGCCTACAAAACCGCACTCCACCTTCCTCACAGCACTTCAACCGAAAAGCTCCTAGCCCTAGGACTACGCACTTTCGATGAATTGAGAGAGGCACAAATAGTCTCCCAAGTGCGCAGACTACAGCAGACCCCACCTGGCAGGGAGCTGCTTAAGAAACTGGGCTGCGCCGATCAAATTCAAGAGATACAGAGGACACAAACAATCCCGGACGAATATCGCCACACACAAAAAGTAACGCCCATACCCAGGAATATGGATCCCAACCTACACAAAGCACGCAGAGAGGCAAGGGCTGAATACCTACAAAAGACATTAGCACCCCGAGAAACGACGGTATACGCGGACGCAGCCACATACACCAGAACAGCGGGGCAGCACAACAGGAATGTGGTCACAACGGTGATTGACTCGACGCTACGCGAGATCACTAGCTCATCACTACAAGACTGTACGATAGTCGAGGCTGAGGAAGCGACCCTCGCTCTAGCGGCAGCGGAGGGCTATCGATCTAAACAGTATCTAACAATCCCTACAGACTCACAAACAGCGTGCCGCAACTATCTTCGAGGCAGAATCGGGCACAGAGCGCTCCGCATACTCCGCTCTGGGGGCCACATAACACAACGACAACCAAACGGAGTACCAATCAAGCATACGATAGTATGGACGCCGGCACACGTGGGAGTAACAGGGAACCAAGAGGCGGACAGGATAGCTCGAGGTTACACTTATTACCGAGCATCCAACGTAGGTGACCTCGAGGGGAACGAACCTGTACGCCAAGATTAGTTGGCGATAATAAACCATTACAAGGGCTGCAGAAAGCGATACTCACCACCGCACAACTCCCTTAGCAGAGAGGACTCAGTCGAGTGGCGGCAGCTGCAAACGGGCTCGTACCCGAACCTACACCTACTTAACAAAATGTATCCCACAAAGTAAACTGACAAATGCCCTTGGTGCCAAGAACCGCCCACGCTGTACCACATAACGTGGGCATGCCAGAGGATAAGCGTGGTACCCGTTATAACAAACTCGAGTGCGGAGCAATGGGAGGGAGTGCTCTCCAGCGATCGCCGAGTCGACCAAGAAGGTCTGATTCGGCGAGCACAACTGGCAGCAGCATTCAGCGGAGTCCTGGACTAATGGCAACCGACCTTTGTCTTAGAAGATAGACGAAGCTATCTGAAAACCGCAGAAGACAAGCCAATCTAGACCTTAATAAAGTTTTTCACTCACTCATTAACTCACTCACACAACAGTGGGCGTCCGTGTGTTCGCGCCAGGCAAACCTACCTTCGCCTGTCAAATTTCGCACCGTGTGCATTACGAGTCAAACTGGTAAACATTTGTAGCTTCTTGCTTCTTTTTTTTATTTATTAATTTGATGTTTATTTACTGTAGAAAATATAAATTAATAACGGTGGTACCGAGTGGCTATTGCAGCTCCCGCATTACAAATCGTAAAATACCGTCAAATACAGCATCAATTTACTTTGAATCGAAAACATGCCTTGCCTTGGCTTGCTTGTTTCGCCGGCTACACACCGAATGACATCAGCTTGAGGTGCGCGCAAGCAGCGGGAGTCGCGCTTCTTCTTCTCCACACGTGCAGTGCTCGCTTTTTGTGCTTCGCACGTGCGGCGCTCGAAGCCTTTGGTCCTCGCTAATATGTGCTGCTTCCTTTCTACTTCTTACGGCGCTGCAGTCGACTCTTGCTCCTGGCTGGGCACGTCATCTGCTACACGCGGCGCGGAGAAATGGAGCGGCCGGCATTCATGCAGCTGTTATGTGCTGCCGTTGCACTCTACACGGCTGCAGTGCAGTTATGGCTGCATTATGACAGTTTTGGTTTCCAAGGCATGCTACCTCAGAGAACGATTTTGTGTGATGCAAAATTTAATGCCGTGGAACAAGTGTGACAGCGTTGTCGACTTGATCGCCAGAACCAGCGTTCTAGTAACGTTGTTTGCTCTTCGGTTTCATTTCTTTCTTTTACGCGATATCGTGACGTGCAAGTAACTTTGTGGTAAATTATGGCGTAGCCGTTCATTTCGCAGCGTTCAGCGTGATGTCATGTATTTTTTCGCTTCTTATTTAGCATCCACCTTCTTTTCTAGCGTCAGTCCAATCTATGACAGGAATTCAAGCCGCCGACACGTGTGCCTCATTCGCTGTAAACGTAGGGTTTGCTCCGAGAAGATCCTGCGTCTTTACCCTAAAATCAAAAACAGATAGACGTACTCTTTGCCAACTACGTTCCAGTCTCTAGATGCCTAAAACTGGCGGAATGAAGAGACGACTTTAAAGGCGCTTTCGCGTCCTTTCTTAAACGAAGCTTTCTGCTGTATTTTTTTAAGCAGTACGCCTCTTTATGCTGGTCTGCATTCTTTGCACCGGTGTCAACGAAGCTTATTGAAACCATTACTTGGAAGTCCGTCATTTCTTCGTGTCACAGATCGACTTCCTCGATATTAAAAGGTAGGCACAAGTTCTGCACATCAGATAACATTGAAGTGAACAATTTGTTATCTGCAGTTAGAAAAGGAACTATATTCAAGTACTCTAGTGATAGTTCGTGTAGTAAGGCTCTTTATGTTCTCGCTGGCACATATTTCGAACGCAAAAGGCATTATATATACCGAAGATAAAGCACCCTAATAATCGCGCTGCCCCGTGTGTTTCGACAGCAATGCCAGTAGAGAACATGCAAAAATTCAAGAGCCTATCAGTGTACATAGTGCAAATTGGGCAGCTGAGCTGAACAAATGGATTTTGATTTAGATCATTTTGAGTTCGTCGCACTACCAGCAATTCGAAGGAATTTTGAGTATTTTCGCGACGAGGAAATAGACGAGCCATGAGGGCGAGGAATTCTGTTTGTTGAGAAGACTTTTGTCATTCAGCGGTTAATTACCACAGCAATGATATGTTGCACATAAAGTTCTCATATCAAGCGAATTGAGCGTTGATTGCGTAAAAGCTCTTCTGAAGCATGTCAATGAAATGAAATTGTGCACGGGGCTTCAAACTCACTGCTAAAGACAAGAGAGGAGACTTCAAAAGAACTGTAGAGAAATCCAACAAGCCAAATGATCACAAAAAAATAGAATATCCTAAACATAACGGACCATGCGGCGTAGAAAACGCAGCAAGCTGCGGCAACTGACAAGAAAAAAAAAACGATATTGAATGAAAGCATTTATTTGATTAAAGGCATGAGCCTCGATCGCTGTTTGGGTAAATAGGAGGTTAGGAGGGATGGGAGTGTAGCTTCGCGCTTCTTCACGGTTCTCCAAGCGATTTCTCGTTGTTAAAAGAAAAAGCTCAGAAGAGGACCTTGACCAGCATCTATACAAGTTAGGCTCTCCAGACTTGCAATAGCTGTACGTTAAGCTCCAGAGAAGAAATTTCGACGAGTCGGTACTGATCCATACTATACCAGGAGCGCAACACTAGGACGACAAAAAAAAAGGGGAGAGAACACACACCACAACACAGGCCCCAAGTTCTGACTGACGAAGAAAGCTGAAAACAACCATGTTGAATGGAACCTGAGCAAAAGTTGCGCAAGCGCTGACCAAAGAGAAAAATAAAACAAATTGGAAAAAAACAACAGAAGGTAATGGACGGTGTACTAACACCGTTATCTTGCAAGGCAGCAATCTGTGCAGCTTCCGCAATCTCGCAAGTTAGCTTATCTCTACTCTTGGCATCGACTCACCATTTATCCAAAACAGGCACGTATTTGCAATATTTGCCATACAAAGCTAAATGGCTTTCGGTATATGTCTTCATGTTGTTATTGCGCTCCCGAAGCCTTTCCTTAGTACGCCTGCGTTAGTACACTCTCCATTCTTTCTATAATATACAGCTGACGTTCTTGGGTTGAAAACATCCGTGATCTCCATTTTTTTTTATTTCGCATCTTTTTTCAATTTATCTTATTTTTTTTTAGGTCAACGCATGCGCTATTTTTGTTCAGGTTCTGTTCGACGCGGCTGTTTATGGCGTTTTAGTAACCAAATAACCTATATTCCATTACTTCGAACCGTTTTTAATTAATATTTAATTACATACTGTTCTGATGCTAAAACTTTTTTTCTATGTGCAACGCCGTCTGGCGGAGTTGTGAAACCTTGTGTCGAGTGTTCTCTTGTATCGAGTGTGAACCTTGTATCGAGTGTGAAACCACATTGTGTCGAGTGTTCTCTCTTTATATATGGTCGCCCATGTGTCTTCACGGCCGAGCGTACGCCGCCGAAGGACCGATATCTGGCGAACGCCCGATCACCAACCGTCGTGCTACCATTGCGGCGAAGCTGGACACCTGTGTCGCCGCTGCCCCTACAGGGAACTCGGCCTCCGTGGCTTTTCTTTTGATGCCCGTCGTCCGTTGCCTGGTCAGCAGCCACGCGAAATCGCAGAATACATTTCGCGTTCCAACACAGGCCCAAGCCGCCTCCGATCGCCGTCGCCTCGCCGTTACAGCCGGATCGTATCACGCAGCGATTCTGACGAAAACTGTACGGCTTCACCTGCACTCGCGGCGTTCATAGACACTGTTGTGCGCTGGTATTGCCGGGCGCGCATCTCAAGTGCCTTCTCGATGGTAGACGCCTCACTTATGAATTCGGCGACAGTTGTTGGTGGACTTCGCACCAGGCCTGCAAATAACTGCTCTTTAACACCTTGCATCAAAAAGCGCACTTTTTTCTCTTCCGACATGGTTGGGTCCGCGCGTCGAAAGAGTCGCTTCATCTCTTCGGCGTAGGCCGTAACAGTTTCATTCGGATGTTGTATACGGCTATTTAAAAGCAATTGCGCTTTTTCCTTGCGAAGCGTGTTGGTAAACATACGCAAGAATTCTGCCTTGAATGTATCCCACGTTCGGAGTCCGGCTTCTTGATTTTCGAACCATGTCCTCGCAGAATCCTCCAGTGCGAAGTAGACATGGCGAAGCTTCGAGTCAGCGTTCCAGGCGTTGAAGGCAGCCACCCGGTCGAACTGCTCCAGCCAGTCTTCAGCATCCTCATGTGGAAGACCGTGGAAATGTGGTGGATCCCGCTGGTGGTTGAGCAGGACAGGAGTTGTCAATACCGGGGGATTCATCGCGCTGAGAGAAACGCTCCTTGTTGGTCTGTGGTCAGGGAGAGGACCACACTCGGGAGGCAGACCTTGCAGTCGGCGGCTGCTCTGGTGTACTGGGGTCTCCACCTTAGGGGTGCGTCCTGGGCTTGTAGGGGGCGTCCGGCTCATGAAAATCGTACCCCGCACCTCCACCAGATGTCGCGTAAACAGCGACCTTTACAGTTGCGTCCGAGGTCCAAGGCGTGGCAAAGGTTCTACAAACAGCGTCAGAGTTCAGGCTCGAGGTTAGCACACTTCTTCCTCTCACACTTCTGCGCTTCTTTGTCGTCAACGCATGCTACAATATATGTTACCCTATGACCAAGCCACTATCAGCGATAAGCGACGGGCACGCCCCCGCACCAATCTTGGACGGTTATTTTTTTCCAGCTGTTACACTGACAAACAAAAAAAGAATAAAAAGCACTAAGTTGTCTAATTCAAGGCTGGCTCCGATTTTTATTTTTGTATAATGGTGCAGCACGTAAAACGAGGGGCGGCACGCGATACTTTTGGCTCGTGCAAACGTTGTTGGGAGCGCTGCAGTATTATAACTCATGGCGCGTCACGTGACATTTTAAGAATATTTCACGGGCTTTTTTTAAAATGCCTGAATAAATTGCCACGCCATAAAACGTTGGTAGAAAAAAAAATTATTTTGTTTCCGAGCTCCTCCACAGCTTGATAAAACGCACTTGGCCCCAAAGGGAGTAATAAATAGTTTGCAAAATTTATCTTAATGAACTGATTGAGCTGGATGTAAAAATAATCTGAGGAGCCCTAAATGACGGAAGACTATATGCAGTTGATTTCACCAAGATTCGTTCCACCGTTATTTTTTAATCCTTGGTTAAATTTTGTGAAATACCCTGTATATTGACGCAGCAATTTATACCGCAATTTATACTGCTTTCCACAAGCAGACTGAAAGAATAATTTGTGCTCTTCAACACCACGGCCTCGAGTACCCACATTTAACCATGCGTGTGTTTGCCGTGTCCGGGAAAGAGGGAATCCTTGTGGCTTAGCCGATGCCGTTCGTTTCTAACAGTGTGTAATAATATTTAGATGGGGACACAGCACGGGCGAGTCACTGGGCGAGGCACTCGACGCAAGTGACGAAAAAATGTACCAGCCACGCACCTTCGAACTGTGCCGCTAATGGCATCGTGAGCGGTGATGTACCTGTTAGCCGCAAGGAAAACAAAATCACATACATGAAAGGTGTGATTGCGATAGTAATCAGCTGATACCGCCCGGCGCGTTTCTGCCGTGGAAACCGTTCGAGTGGCCTGACTGTTTCTCCGTCATCATGTATCACCGTAGCACTTTATTTTTACATCATGCGCAATGCATCAGTGCAGAAATGAAGTTGAGAATAAATTGTTAAGTTGTGAATGCTATTGACGCAATTTATATTCTAACAATACCGCGAAGAAAAGTTTATAGTGGCACTGCATGTTTAAATGCAGTGGAGTGGGCGGCAAATCACCCAGCCATTGAGTAATGGTTATTTTATCGAAGGCGATCGGCTAGCATAGTCTTCTCGCTTCAGATAACGTAAATAGGGCAGGGTAAAAGAATCATATGTTCAGTAAGGCGAACGAGTGAAGAATATGGAAAGGAATTCCTTGCGAATTCTTAACCACATACTGAACGAAAGAAATTCGACAGCGCCCCCTACTGTTTATGTATCGCAAAGGTTATATATCACAAAAAATTACAAGCGTGCAAAAAAGATTGAGTGGACGAATGGGATAAGCAAGCGAACAAAACTACGGACGAGTTTGGTTGGAAGAAACGGGAATAAATGCTGAGCTGATTTAAGTTTCCTTTTTTTTTTGGCCTCGATCAAGCCCAACAGCCATCAATATTTGACGAAATACGACTGCACCAACGCCTGCACGATCCCCACACCGCGTAGCCAATCGCGCCCGCCATGCCCCTTTTACAAATTTTGTCAGGGTTGTATACGCCGCCATGCCCTTTTTACACATCTTGTCAGGATTGTACGGTAGTGGGGACGGGTAAAACAATTCCAGGTCAATCCGAACAGCCGCGGAGAAGTTGCTCCTCTCTATCGCTGCGCTGTTATCGCACGCGTGCCTCACCGCGCTCGGGTGGCCAGGGTATACGCTGAAAAGGCCTCCCTCTTCCTCGCTCTCCTCGATAACGAAGGTGGTGAAAAGATAATGCGACGTGAGCTTCGTGGAGCAGACGAGTTGCCACAAAATAACGCGATGCCAGCGGCCATGAAAAGTTAGCGTCTGCTTCACCCTACTTCGGCTTCTTGGCGGACAATATCTTGCGTTTACTTTCACATAAACGCGTCATGTGGCTCTCTGGGTCAGTACTTTAAATTTTCACAGGTTATTATGCTATTATTCTTTTATTTTCTTTTTGTCTAAAAATTTAATACATTTGTGTCGTCGTCTTCTGCGGCCGGATTACGATGGCACACTCAAAACATGTCAGAGGATGCATACTTAGCTTGCATGTCTAACCGCTTTTATTGCTCCGTTACTGCGAGGTTGCTGTTGCGAGTCTTGAATTAATTAATGAGATAAGTGCTTTTGCCCAGATAGACTAAATGAAGTCCCTCGTGTGTAGCGCAGTTAGGACATGTTGCGAAAGGTTCTGTGGGTATTTCGTATATTTCTATGAAACATATTCTCCAGATGTCAGGTCTACATGTCCGGCCTTAGCACGCGTCCGTTCGAACTCAGCAGAACCGAGGAGTATTTTGCTATGATGCCAGAAAGCAAGCCCTAACGTCTAGGCTTTTGGACAAGCCGTCATATGACCAGTAAAATGTGTTGAGATTAACTAAGGTGAGTGCACGTCGTTCCTACGCAATTAGGGGCCGCGCTTCTCTTAGAATCACCGATATACATCGTCAACTCCGGATAGGCATATGTAGAATTTGGGACTACCTGCCTGTGTCGGGATGCATTTTCGGTTGGCGATGCCTCAGGGCTGTCCCCATCTCGGCGTTCAAGCTTTTTGCATTCGGCTCAGTAATAGGAGAGACTAATATCGCACCTGGTCCGCAATACACCACATCTCTACTATGCAAGCACGGCAGGCCTGTCAGAGAACTTTCTCACTTTTACATCGTTACTTTTATGGTGACGAGCAAGAATAGATATAATGGCCAAAGTTTTACCTAAAAATGAGAGGATATGTTTATGACAGTGTTTGCTCTCCATTTGCATGCTATGACTGTTCAACAAAGAGTTTATTGCTCACCATTTCTTTCTGAAGGCATACGTGTGTATATTTTCGCTTAGCCTTTTCCGTGGCAAGAAGCAAAATTGCTATGCGGTCTCTGGCTCGGTATAGCACATCACATGGGCCTGTCAAAACACAGACGAGGACCCTGAAATTCGAAATTCGAGTGCGGAGCAATGGGAGATTCTACTGTCCAGCGACCGCTGCGAAGACCAGCAAGGTCTGGTACAGCGAGCGCAACGGGCGGCAGTGGCCCTCGGAGCCCTGGACTGAGGGCAACCGACCATTGAGTAGAAGTGGACGAGGTCGACGGAGAACACTCCTAGGGATGCAACAAGGAGACACCTCTGAAGACACCCCAAAAACCGCCAAAACAATATAGGGCTAAATAAGGTTTTTCCTTCCTTCCTTCCTTCCTTCCTTCCTTCCTTCCTTCCTTCCTTCCTTCCTTCCTTCCTTCCTTCCTTCCTTCCTTCCTTCCTTCCTTCCTTCCTTCCTTCCTTCCTTCCTTCCTTCCTTCCTTCCTTCCTTCCTTCCTTCCTTCCTTCCTTCCTTCCTTCCTTCCTTCCTTCCTTCCTTCCTTCCTTCCTTCCTTCCTTCCTTCCTTCCTTCCTTCCTTCCTTCCTTCCTTCACCACCTTCGTTATCAAGGAGAGCGAAAAAGAGAAAAGCGTAGAAATTAACCAAGAACAAATAAGTTCTCCATGGGCCGACGAAATCAACTACCACATGATAGCACATCTTTACGAGCTGTCACTTCTGAAATGTTTTAGCAAAATCCTGGTAGTAAAACATTATCTGAGTCCTGAAAGAGCCCCTTTTGCACCGTTCCTGACGCCTGAAAAGCCACCGACCTCACCTAGTTTTTATTGGCCTAAAGTAACTAGACGCTGTTATTTGAAATCTTTCGACAATCTTCTGAATATAAAGCTATTACCTTTCCTCTACTAATAAGCGAACTTCTTGATATTCAACAGCGTGCATTTAAAAACAGACCATTTGTTTTGACTTTGAACTGCCGTCCGAATGCATTTGTACAATGACAGTACTGACTTGCCGTCTTCTTCATGCTAAAAGCTTTCAATATGACATAGAGGTTCGGTATTCTCCCCAATCTAGCACAAATATGCTTCAGCGGAAAAGCGTGAACTGCCTTAATTCCTTCAGCTATAACCGTTCATTTGAATTATTTTAACCTACACCTTCGCAAGGAAATTTGTTCAGGATAAAGGGGATCCTTATGCGTGTCTCATAAGCACTACAGTCTTTGGTTAAATCACTTTCCGTCAAAAATACCTTGTAAATACATTACGCATTCGTTTATATTCATAATCTCAAATTATATAGTATGCAAATCCTCAAAAATGTAAATATGTGAAAGACAATAAGAGCTAACACTAAGTAAACTGAGACAACAGGAGAAAAATGGGTTCCAGTTTCCCCACAGAAATCTGTTTCTGTCGAGTTCTCGATCAAACGAGAATTACATATTTAGCCGTAAGCTGCTCCTAAACTAAACTGTGCTGCCAGTAAAGAGTCGTAGTAAATTTACGTGGTATTATTTTGATAAGAAACTGACATTTGTAAACGGCTTGAGGGGCTAGTTGGTGCATCATCGTATTCAGATATGTGGCGCAAACAAACACAAACACACGAGAAGATACACACCACACGCGCACTACCAACTGTAACAGTTGGTAGTGCGCGTGTGGTGTGTATCTTCTCCTGTGTTTGTGATTGTTTGCGCCACATATCTGAATACGATGACGTTTGTGCTCCGTATAAACAATTTCAAAAGGCAGGCATCATGATTCCGGAACCCTATGTATTGTCACAAAAACACTAGGGGTCTGACAAGGCAGGACACTGGAACATCCTTCGTTATATAGCCTGCTTAGCTTATATTATGGTACTATGGCATATCTGTCACCAAAATCACCATACCAAAACGATTGTATCAAGTAGAAAAGCTGAGTTCGCGTCTCCCAGCTGGTGCCTACAGATCATCACTTATAAATTGCTTTTACGGAGAAACAGATGAACCACTGGCGGAAGATAAAACCATGCTTACTTCTGCATGTGTATTCAAATTAGAGCGCCTTCCAAAACCTCTCTGTTATCCTGACATCACGAATTCCACACCTAGAACACTGTTCGAAGTTTAACCCAAACTGATCAGGTATTTGCTACCCTGTTTCGAAAAATGTAAGTAGTGTAGGAACATTAGATAGGGTTTCTGGTATGCCTTATCAGAGCTATGGCAATTTCTTGAAGAAACATGAGAGAAAATAGCACGACTCCCGAATTAGGAATCAAATTTTACTGCCTAACTTGTCTGTTATATAAGCCATGGAGAAATTAATAAACGCAACTTTTGAAAGCAGCAGATGAGAGACTTATTTATTGTAGCAAATCGCAGTCCTACAGTATAAAAATGCTCTTGAACATTCAGTAGGAAACGTAATAGAACGTCCGAAAGCCACTTAGGCTATAAGAGACGCCGTAGTGGAGGACTGCGGAAATTTATACTACCTGGGGTTCTTTACCGTGAGCTGACATCGTACAGCCCAAGGGCGCATTGCTTTTCGCCTCCATCGAAAAGCTGCGGATGGCTAGCCACCGCTGCAAGCAGCAAGACATAAGCTAAGATACTGTTAGATAGTGAGCAATGCCATAATAGATGCTAACGAAAGAGGTGATGAATGTGCCACACGAGCCGGAATTAGTGAAATTAAAAAAGTAAAAATAACCCAAAAAGCGTGTATGAAGTTATTACGTAGTACGTTGAAAGACAAATGGCACAAACGTCATTTCATGAAGTTCAGCTTTGAAGAAAAGAAATTATAAAAATACCAGTTGAAGTAACATTATGCAGCCTTTTTATTGCACACACACGCACACACGATGCACAACTTCCTGCTGACGAAAAGTGGAAATATAATTTTGAAAGTGTATACAGCGAGCTTACGACAAACCATTATTCATATTCACGCCCAAAACATGAAAAACTAAGGCAAAATACTTAAATGAATTTTACAGAATACAAGTCCCACTTCACCCAGTGTTCTCTTAAATGAACACGAACTTATTAGATTACTCATGATTTCAGATTTTTAAAGAAAGAAAATGTCTTAACCAAAATAAAGAGCAAATATACTGCAATAAAAATACCACTGGATTGGTAACCTTCTGCGTGGCACATGATAGACTCAGTTGCTTATGCGTCATTAAATCCACCATACAGACTATGCACGACGCGATAACTTTAAATATAAAGGCCACAGCAGTTGAGCACATTCATTCTCCGTGCTCCCAAGTAAATATCCAGCTGAGAAGAGAAGTGAAGACTGCCTCCAATAACAGGAGGGCAAAAAGAAATGAATCTTTACGTGCTCATCCCTAATAAAGAAGCCTGTTTAAAGCAGACCAGTATCAACAATGCGGCATCCTTGTTACTGAAGCAGGAGGCTGACCTTGGCGATGCTCGAAATGTACACGGGGCAAAATACGCTTCCAGTCATCACTAAAAAATGGCAGCGGTTACCATGATTCTTGTTCTGTTTTTGGAAACGCCGACTGCATTCATAATGTTTCCAGCATACGCAACACAACGTAAGACAAAAACTAGGGTTATGTTTTTAGTAACGAGAGCAGTGTAAAACTGTTAGTACTACAGAGCTGCGTGGTGTCTTACGCAGTAACCAAAGAAAATGGGCATGACAGATCGGTCAGCGCCCGAAGCTGGGGGTGCTGAAAATCGGAGGATAAAGGCTGCAATCAGGTGTTTTCTGGATATTTTACAAACTTTCTTTAAATTTCTGAAAAAGAGTGAGTATCGCAGAAAAAAATAAATCTCACCTTTTGTGTCTGCATGTCCTCTACAGCCTGCGAAAATGCATTTGTTCGTAAATTGATTATTTTGCAGTTTTGTGCCATTCGTCTTGATTCATTGATCGTTTAGGCTCAACTCAAAAAAAAAAAAAAATATTGTTTGAATGTCCTCGGCATGATGGCATGACGGGAACCTACTTTACGAGCTGTGTTTTTATTTATTTTTAATTATTCCTTCAGTGCACAAAACACATTAATGAGAGGACGGACAATATACAACAATAAAGAAACAAAATTGAAATTTTATATAATAGAGAAAAATAGAAATAAAGTTTTCATTGTTATAAAAGTTTTGCAACAGGAACCATTTCATGAAAAATATTGTTGTTACGCGGCGGCAACAGATGAAGGAAGGAGACGGAACATGACCCACGGCAGTGGTAGATGACTTTAATTGAAAGAGTGCTCACCTAGCGTGAATCGCCAGCCCACGCCAGTTTCCGCTTCTTTTTCGTCATTCATAACACTACTCGGGGCCACCAAGCGATCGTCCTGATCGATGGACGAAGAAAAATTAAGGTCAATCAAATTTATGATTTGACGATGATGTGTGGTTCGGTGATAACAGAAGAAAAAGAAGGTATACGGCTTGCCGCCATGATGAGCGATGAAGCCTGGCCCAGGAAGATTTTGCTGCAAATTCCGCCAGAATTTGAAGGATGAGACCTAGGCACGCATCAACCGGCACCGGAGAGGCTGATGTCTTCACATGTACTGTTGTATTGGGTCAGTGGGTTCGTCGTCTTGTCGGCGTCTCGGGTCGGTCGGGTCCTTTGGTCATGTCTGTCATGCGCTGTGTGTTTTGATGTGTTTTCGAGTATTCGTAGCCGTCCGAGTCGGTGGGGTCTTAACGTCGGGCTACTTGTAATTCTTTGTTTCTTTCGGTCAGGGCGGGGGAAAGAGAGGAGGTGGAGAACGGGGATGTTGCGTCAGGTTCTGCTGGCTGGGGAACCGCCAGGCGATGCATCGTTGCAAGGAACCCGCTGTCGACGGCGCAAGAACGCACAGGGCGCTGAAGCTCCGGGCCAAGAGGATGAGTGATGATGATGTATCCCGCGCCTCCAACCAAAATACTACGGGGTGGCAACCGATGAAGAAAAAAGATGGAACAAGGCCGATGGCAATGGTAGATGACGTTTAATGAAATATAGCACACCTAGCGCAAGCTTTCCAGCCCACGCCAATCCCCGTGGCTTCTTCGTCGTCCTTAACAATATGAATTGGTACATCAAAATAGCATCGCATAGTTAATGAACACAATAACAGTTTTTAGTTAGCGTTGTAAGGAGCTTTTTGAACTGAATGGCATCACTGATGCAGTTTAATAATGCGGCTAAGAAAATGCATTATTTACAGATTCATGGAAAATATTATTTTTCGCATGTGACTGTATTGAAATGGGCACTGAGACGTTTTGTTCTTCATTACAGCGGTGAGAATGAAGGGTGCTGGATGAATTCATCCAGAGCGATGTTTCGCAGTATGGTAGAAAATATTTTGGAACAAAGAATTGCGGGTGTGCTTTCAGTAGGTAGCTAGTCACATGAGGAGTAAGTATTTCATTAGGGTGGTGCAAGCTGAACTATGGTAGAACACGAAACTAAAGCGTGAAGCAAGATCATGCACAGGTTCCTGCTTGTTTTGCTGTATGACGTGTTCAAATTTCCGCAAGGATGAAGAATAATTCATATATGGTTATATGGCAACATCGGTGGTGTACAATACTGATTTCAGTGATGATGGAGCACGAAAGAAGTTTATCGAAATTAGCCTACGGTTTTGTGCGCTTTGGATGCTATATATATTCGGCATGTAATTTCCAGGGCACTGCGCTACTTATATGGAAGCCGAAAAACTGGTAAGTTATACGACGTCTTCAAGGGGACGACTACCAAGAAAATAAGACGGACATATTGTATTAGAACACAAATTCCTCCATGACTTCCATTTTTAATGCTTAGTTCCATTTTGCAAGTATGGCACCAATGTATGTTATTTGGATCTGTAAGCAGATAGTTAATATCAGGTTTGTTAGTTATTTTACAGTACCCACAGAGTTATCGGCAAAGAGTTCCTGAAGGTAACAACAGCAGTTAAGACATTTATCTAGATTAGCAATAACAGCGGGTCAGGTATTGATCCTCTAGAACAACATAAACACCTGGTATAAGGGAGGAATTAGCATTGTTAGTGCGAACGAACTTAACTGGAGAGCAACAGAGTTATTTGGAACAACCTGCTTACTACATACAACGTATCTACAACAACTTCATATACTTTCGCGTAGGCCAGGAAAACGAAACTGTTCCACCAAAAGAAAACTCCGTTGTCTCAAGTCATTTAGCTTATTACGTCTAACAGAAGAACAGAACGGATTGTTACACCTGTGATGCACATATTCTGCTTCCACATCGCACGTGCAGCCTTTCATTCGATAGATATCTCTTGACACGACCAATTCAACGTATCGTGACCAGCTGGAACACGCACCACACCTGCGCCGAAGCAATCTCAAGTGGAGTTCATTTAATTTGACGTCGGAAGCATCTGCGAGTATTTTTGTGGTGCTTGTGATTTGGGAAATTCGGCTTGTTTATACTTAGTTTTAAGCGCTTTTGCAGCAGCTGCCCGTCTACTGGGGTCTTTTATGAAATGCTGGCGCTCATTTGTGCTGTCATGCAACCAATCGTGCTTAACTCTATATCGCTGGAATAATAATTTACGGCTCTTTCCTCTGAATGTCTAAATTCTCTTCGTGGAAACAAAAGCGGTCAAAATACCGACCCAATAATGATGGTACAGTAGACAGCTTCACTTCTTTGTGCTGCTCTCAAATCGGAGTGGAGAAAAACTCAGTCCTTCTTTAGTTTCTTCCTTTTTAGCCGGAGGGAGAGGGGCGGTTGGGGAATTACTTGTTGCACGATCATACTGGCATGCGCAATTCGTGCTACTTGAACCGTGACACGGCTGTAGCGATTGCGAGCTAACAAGGTTGTCGCTTTCGTGATGAGTGGCTTTCTGCAGGAGTACCTAATGGGTTGTTCTAGCGAAGCGTCAGACGAGGCACGAGCATTACAGTGGTCTGAAGCCAGGAAATGTCTTCTATACACCATGTAGCATTCGTTTTCATATTCATTTACTTGAAAGGCAGCAATGGATACGTGGCACTAGCGCCGGTTCAAATTTCAAATGGTGAGTGCTGAATTTTTTTCGCAGATGACTTTTCATTTTGTGCAACATGGGAGTGTCAAATTGACAGCTTGGAAGGCTTCTTAGTAATCATCGAGGCGTTATTTCATACTACTTCGAAATGAGGCATAACATGGTTAAAGATATTATCCATGTAATTTTTATATTCAAGTCTTTTTCTCACCTGCATGCTGCAGATATAGACACACGAGAGCACAAGTAATCAGTGCGCCTTTAAAATTCTGGCTTTTTCAATTCCGTCATATCGACCATTATCCACCGCCCATGGTATTCTTCCTAAAGTAAACTACGCAGAAGCAGTTATGAAATGCTGCACTTGTGCAATAAAATGGGCTAATTTCCCCTCCGTCTAGCGCGATATCATTATCACTGATTGTGACCTTGTGACCGCTAAACGGTGATTCATAATTAATTTTATAATCACGCAATCATAACATTCTCCATACAAGGAAATTGTTATAGTAAATTCTTTGAATATCAGTGCGTTTTGAAGAACGGAATTTCTCGAGACACACATATTCGCCACATCTGAATAATTTCTTTATCACTATCTTTTTCTAATAACTAAGTCTTTTTATCTTGAGCGGTATAGATTTAACAAAAAGGTACGCTCTTTCTAGCCATCTATAAATTTCTTCCTGTGCCACAGAGATTAAGGTTTTAAGTATTAAATACGAGGACATAAAATAAAGTCAACAAAAACTGGCATAATCTATTTGATCGAGGTAATCAATAATCTGTAGTAAAACTGGCATCATCTATTTGATTGAGGTAATCACGAATCCGTAATGTCTATTTCACAGGAAAAATATATTTGTTGTATACAGTGTGCCAAAAAATATAGTTTTCCTTTTACTAACTTCTACATTAGCGATTGGTTTGGTTTAATGTAATGGAGCTTACATTTTGAGGTTTCGGAAAAATTTCATTCGCATATGTCAGTGGCATTTTTAGTAGAGTTTTCAAAATCGCACTTTTAAACTCTTCTTATCACAAGCGTCGTTGAACTGCACACAGCTGGAGAGAAATCTTATTACAAGTGCCGAAAACAACTGAAATTGATCAAAATACATTACAAAATATTTTTGCAACACTAAAGAGAGCTAAAGAGCTTTCAATAACAAATATTTAAACAAACCAGATTACTGCAATATCCGCTTGTCTAGTTAAATGTTGAAATTTTTGCTATCGTGGTTAACTGCAACTAAACAGTTATTACTGATCATGATGTGAATGAATATTTCTACCAAACAAACATACAGCTTAAATTACGCAGCTTTCTCCAGGACAAAAAAAAAACTCTTAACCTAACATTTACGTATCTGCTACTAATATCTTCGAAATAAATTTTTCATCGCTCATGCCGAGCGATTCGCCGCCATCTATGACTCACAACAGTGAGAATATGGTTAGATAACGGATCTTTTAACGCCCGCAACCACAAAATAGTGCATTGCATTTTATGCATAATTCGCCACATACTGGACCTTCATGCTCTTGCAAAACCAATTTACCTATTTTTATCTTTATATACGCAATGCTATCATACGCAGGTCCTCAGTGCTGCCTGTTATGTTGATAGCAGACGTTCAATTTATTTTTAGTTCATTGAACAATTCGATTCCAAAATATTTGGCAGATATTTGCAGCCCTAATTGAATAATGTTTGGTTTATTCAGTTCATTTTCATATTTTGAAATTACCGTTGGCTCTGCTGTAATGTCATCTTTTAGGGTACAATTAAAATTGAAAAACAACGATAGCGCAAGGTTTTGTTTTTTAATTTTACCAAACTATAAAGATATGTGCTAGTACGTCGGTTCTGCCTTCGGGTTGGATTACGTAGCAATAGCCTGGCATACTATGTCAAACAGTAACCGACATTAATATGATCCAGCTCTTTAACTCTTTTGGAACTTTCAAAAATATGCGCGCTTAGTAGGGGCCTAAAAAGACATATTTTGAGAATGATGTTCATAAAAGTAAACCATATAGTACAATTTATCAAGATGCAGCAATGTAAATTTTCTATCATACAACAATTGTTTGACATGCGTCATGCATAGCATAAAAAAGAACTTTCAGTGGGAACTCTTGGCAGACACTGGCCCTGATGGGGCAGGGACAGGTAGGTCACCGCCGCATGTGGCGGGGGCTAGCTTCCACTGATTTTTTACCTGTTGTAGGCCATCATTGCACCCGCCACCGCTTCGGTGGTGGTGGACGACGGATGTTGCTGTGACGCGAGTCTTTCTCTCCCTCTTCTTTTTCTTTCTTCTCTATTTTCTCTTCTGTCTGCACGAGGCAGCGGAGTTGGCTCAGCGGCAGAGCCAGTAGCAGGCCCGTGCATTTTTTTTTCTTTCTTCCTACAGCCACAACATCAAACTTTGAAAAATTACATATATATATATATATATATATATATATATATATATATATATATATATATATATATATATATATATATATTGTGAGCCTTCCGTGGATTGGTTGGTTGGTTGGTTCATAGGAAGGGAAAGGCGCAGTATTTGTCACACTTGCTCTGTGGACACCTGAACCGCGCCGTAAGGGAAGGGATGAAGGTGGGAGTGAAAGTCGATAGAGAGAAAGGGGGGCCGTAGTGGAGGGCTACGGAATAATTTCGACCACCTGGGGATCTTTAACGTGCGCTGACATCGCACAGCACACGGACGCCACTTCGTTTCGCCTCCTTCGAAACGCAGCCGCCGAGGCCGGGATTGTTCTTTAATTTGTAGTACATGCCATGATCTTCTTCTTTCATTTGTACATACCATCATCATCGTCCCGCGGCGCCGGCTCCGGGACGCGCCTGGGTTTTGTCACCGGATTAAAACGCTAGACAAGGCATCGCTGGCCTTGCCGTCACGACCTTGCCCTCTAAACCTAGCCTTCTTTCACAAGTGGTGGAGGTCGAATTCGATCCCCTTGCTGCCTCTCGCTGGAGCTACGTCCCGGTCGCCGTTTGGCAACTACCATCATATTCATGTCCACCGAGAGCAATCCCGACCCGGCCGGACCCTCTACCTCAGCTGCACCGATGCCTCCGACTCTGCCCACACGTCAACGCGACCCACCGCTGTTCGCTGATCGTCGAGACGAAGACGTGGATGACTGGCTTGACACATATGAACGCTGCAGTGCCTATAACCGGTGGGACGATGCTTTAAAATTCCTCAACGTTTCGTTCTATCTAATTGAGGTCGCCAGAAACTGGTTCATTAATCGCGAACCCCACGCTACTAACTGGACCACTTTCAAACAGCAATCCCGACAGTACTTCGCCGACCCGGCAGTTCGGACTGAGATCGCGAGAAACAAGCTCGCTTCCCGCCTTCAAGGTCCCGATGAATCATATGCGTCTTACATAAAGGCTGTTCTTGCACTTTGTCGGCGCATTAGTCCCACCATGACGGAACCCGAACGTGTGCACCACGTCTTAAAAGGAATCAATGCTATGGCATATCACACCTTAGTTGCCCAGAATCCTTCAAGTGTTGATTCAATTATTACGACCTGTCAACGCCTCGACCAGCTGCAGTCATCTCGATTACAGCCCGGCTTCGCAACTGGTCAGACCTCTGCTGACCTTGATCTGCGGGCAATGATTCGAGCAATCATCCGCGAGGAGCTTCAAGCCCTCAATCCTTTCTGTCGACATGGGTGAGGTCATTCTTCCGCACCTCCTAATGACGCCGTTCTCCGCAACATGATTAAAGAAGAGTTAGCTACCATCAGCCGCCCTATGACATCCGAACCTTCTGCAATCCGCCCAGCGCCGACCTACGCGCACGTCGCTGCATCCCCCCTTCCTCTGTGAGCCTTCCGTGGATGTTCTTTAATTTGTACATGCCATGATCTTCCTCTTTCATTTGTGCAAACCATGATCATCGTCCCGCGGAGCTGGCTCCGGGACGCGCCTGGGTTTTGTTACCGGATTAAAACGCTAGACAAGGCATCGCTGGCCTTGCCGTCAAGACCTTGCCGTCTCAACCTAGCCTTCTTTCACAATATATTTACAGAGAACAGTAATAAAATTGTTTAATATTGAAAATGTAACAGTAGATCTTTGTTTTGCGTGCGAAGATATAGCTCGCGTATCTCTATGCGTTCTCAGCTAGTGCTATTCAGCACCAGTGGCCCCCAGCTTGTTCTCTCAGGAGACGAGCATCACCTGCGGCTATTGTGCTAGTTAGGGAGATTATCACACCTTTCGTTGTCCTCCCATGTATGTACCACAGTGCGTGTGTGTGAATACACAAGTACCTATGTGTGTGCACTACAATATGTTCCCTCTGCTGTGCAAGCCGACGAAGGTTTCGTTCCTGGCTATTGTCAAGCGCAAGTAAAGTTTGAAAACATCGTAAAGATGTTTATTTTTGATACCTCATTTTTTTACACATATCGCACCTTGGTGTTGTTAGGCTTTCAAAATTTTGGCGGCTCATATTCAGGAGGTTTTTCAAAACAGTGTTTAGTTTGAGCTGGGGTTTCCTCGATATTGAGAGTCTGGTAAGAAGCTCTCTCTGAATTATAGGTTGTCATTTCATGCTTTCTCAGAGGTAACAAAATAAACCAACAACAAAAAAGTAAAGGCCTCACAGAAATTTACTTGACCCACTTCTCTGTGCAAGGCTCCTATTGATGCCCAAATGGACATCGGACTCTCGAACTGTGAAAACGCCACCTGTTTTTGGATCAGCCGAAGTTGGTCTCAGTTATAGTTTTTTATTTTTTTTATTAATTCATAGGAAGGGAAAGGCGCAGTATCTGTCACACTTCTTTGACTGGACGCCTGAACAGAGCCTTATGGGAAGGGAGGAAGGTGGGTGTGAAAGAGAAAGAGAAGGTGTAGTGGAGGGCTACGGAATAATTTCGACCACCTGGGGATCGTTAACGTGCGCTGACATTGCACAGTACACGGACGCCTCTTCGGGTTAGAACCCGGGTACTCCGGCACAGTATCCGGGTAGGGTAAGAACCCGGGTACTCCGCCACGGTCGGGTTAGAACTCGGGTACTCCGGCACAGTAGTCGGGCGTCTTACCACTGCACCACCCCAGCGGGGTATGCTTTAAACTGTAACAGCTATAATACAGTAATACAAGCAGGCAATACCTGAAACCTCTGAACAAGCGAGCTCAGGTCGAAAGTACCCTCATCTTGGACCAGTGGTTGGTGTTCCCTGCTGACGGGTGCTAGAACTGCCATCCGTACTGTGTACAGAGCTCGAGATGTTCCTCTCAGGTTGTTCCCTACTGCTGTTTTCGGGGTAAAACAAATTTGTAGCAGCGGAATAACACAAAAGAAGCAAAGTACGTAGCCCACCATGAAGCGAGCTTGACGCCATTGTCGATGTAATTTGAGACGACCTCGTACCGTTAAAAATATATTCTGTTTGTCGTTGTAAAAAAAAAGGCGTTAATTATGTTCCTAAAATAAAGGTACAGTTGTCATGCTAATGCATACGCCCGTGGTTACATGGCCTGTAGGCGATCCGAAAGAGTTATTCAGTTCCGATAATCATGACGTCACGGCCTTGCAGTAGCGTCTCTGACTCCGGGTCCAAAGGTACCGGTGGATTCGAATTGCATCTATAAGATTTCGCCTAAGTTTGCAGCCCCTTACTTTCAGCCTTCACATGCACTCTGATAACGTAAAATAAAACTGCTGAAACAGCTGTGGCTGGTCATGTCACATGCTGACTACTACCTACTAGAGGCATGCGCGCGAGGAGAAGCGGAGAGGAGAAACCAACATCGAAGAAAGATGCAAGTGGGAGCCTTAGTGATGGGGCACTAAAACATAGCTAGCTACGATTAGCATACATGCAGACAGCTGTGCTGGTTTGTGGAACCACCGATGAAGCCACGAATGACTCCCCTTGGGATTCAACTTTTCCACGTCTACTGAAAAGCGAGTGAACAAACTTAAATACCCGCATAAGCCTACTAGGGATGGTGCGTATTCGTAGCTGAGATGAGCTGCAGTCTGCGTTGCCGGTGAGAGTAGTCTGGGCAGACGTGGCCGTAGAAGACGTTATGAGGACAGAGGGCACCGAATGTACGATGCCGGGAATCACGACTACATGCTAGAGCTCCCAGATATACATTAATCACAGCGTTAAACAGTGCCCTAGACTCTATACCTGCAGCTCCAGCATTAAAACATCACTGTTAAACATTTCGCTGATTAACAACATAGTAAAGTGCGTATTACTTCACGAGAAGCGTTTGTTCTCATCTCGTTGCGTTCCACAGACGTTGATCCCAATAAAACACAGTGTGCTGCTCACTATGAAACATCGACCAACAGTTAGTTAATGCATAGCTTTTTTTTACATTTCGTAATATTTATAGATATTTTAAACATGTAAATCACTAACTGTCACTGCTATGCGCAGGAACGTGAATACATACTTCTTTTATCGCACATCATTTCAGAGCCCTGCACGGCTCACGACCGCATTCTGTTAGACCATGGCCACCTTTGCGTAGGGACGAAAATGATCGTGCAAGTATTCATGCAATTTGTTTTTAATCTTGCCATCCAGTTTTTCAGAAAATAACAAAAATTACACGAAATTGTATATACTGAAAAAGAACTTAACAACATTGGTAAGCGATTTGCTCACCAATACACGCTTCGGACTCGAATTATTTGCTCCCGTAATCGTATTATACAGCAGTAATTGGAAACATTTTCATATTGCAAAGCATCGTTTCTACACCCCACTTCTTACAATCGAGACTGATTACTCCACAGGGGTCGGATGAGAGTAAGAAAAAAAGTCGAATGTCGCAATAATATTACTAACTTAGCTGAGGACGGCATAAGAGGAACATTTATTTAAATGGTGTTTTATTTTTTTAATATTTTGTGTGTGTGTGTATGTGTGTGTGTGTGTGTGTGTGTGCGTGCGTGCGTGTGCGTGCGTGTGTGCGTGTGCGTGTGTGTGTGCGCGTGTGTGTGTGTGTATGTGTGCGTGTGTGTGTGTGTGTGTGTGTGTGTGTGTGTGTGTGTGTGTGTGTGTGTGTGTGTGCGTGCGTGTGTGTGTGTGTGTGTGTGTGTGTGTGTGTGTGTGTGTGTGTGTGTGTGTGTGTGTGTGTGTGTGTGTGTGTGTGTGTGTGTGTGTGTGTGTGTGTGTGTGTGTGTGTGTGTGTGTGTGTGTGTGTGTGTGTGTGTGTGTGTGTGTCTGTGTGTTTCACTGCTTGTGTTTTTGGTTGAGGGACATCAAACTTTGCACTTATTTCTAGGCCGAAAGGGGCAAGCACTCTTAAGGAAAGTTATATTTAAAACTCATGTTTTAACGTGTTTGTTGAGCACTGGCTTCATTCACATGATTCTGGGTTCATGAAAAAGTTAATACTCTTAGACATCCAAAGATCTTTAGTACCGTCTTGCATCCAAGCTATCTCGTTTTGTACTTGAAAAAAACCACATTTAAGTGCCTTCCCATTTTCTTCGTTTGTTTTATATTGTTTCCGCAGTACCGTTTTGACGCGTGAAAACCTAAGATAGCTTTTGCTGCCTTCGGCAGTTCGCTGTCATTAGACTACACGTACACCCGCCGAATAACACAACGACCTGAGAAGTTACTACCTTGAAAATGCGAACAAATATTTCCCTGATATATACACAGATCTGAGGTTGTTAAAGATCCACAATGACGACAAGGTGGCTAAAGTTGAGAGGATTCAGGCGTGAAGCAAATATGTCAGTCTCAGTGTTCCTTTAACGCAACAGCAGTAAAGATAATCGAGTTTAAAGTTGGAATTTCTTTTTCGCGAATACTGGGCATTGCGAGACTTTCACATACTTTGGCAAAGTGTTAAACGGCTTCAGTCGGCTTGGATTTTGGAGAAGAAAAGGAACAGCATCTGTATCGCTTTGAGATGGACAGCTGCACTAAAATGAACGGCGTGTCATTTCGTCCCTCCACGGAGGCTCAGTAGTTAAGACACTGGGATACTAAATCAAAGTACCTTGGTGTGAATCCAATCTCTGGAGACTGCGTTTCTATGGAGCCCAAACAGAGAGGCCTCCGTGCGCTGTGCGGGCGCGGTGTTGGTTTGGTTTGTTTCGTGGGGTTTAACGTCCCAAAGCGACTCAGGCTATGAGAGACGCCGTAGTGGAGGACTCCGAACATTTCGACCACCTGGGGTTCTTTAACGTGCACTGACATCGCACAGCAGACGGGCGCCTTGTTTTCCGCCTCCAAGGAAAAGTGGGCGCCGAGGCCGGGATTCGATCCCGCGTCATTGGGAACAGTAGTCGAGCTCCGTAACCACTGCGCCACCCCGGCGGGACATGTTGCTGTTGTTGTTATTGCGACTGCAGAAGAAAGGAAAGAAAATGCTCAGGTCTCCTACTGGCTCTGTAGCTGAGCCACCTCCGCTGCCCGATTGATTTATAGGAAGGGAAAGGCGCGGTAACTGTCTCACTTGTTCTCTGGGGACACCTCGACCAAAGCCGTAAGGGAAGGGAGGAAGGTGGGAGTAAAAGTAGAAAGAGAGAAAAAGGAGCCGTGGTAGAGGTCTACGGAGTAATTTCGACCACCTGGGGATCCTTAATGTGCGCTGGCATCGCACAGCATACGACGCCTCTTCACCGCTTCCTGATACGGACAGAGGAGAAAATAGAAAAAACAGGGAGGAAAGAAGGGGGAGAGAGAAAGACGTGCGCCACGACAGCCGTCGTTCGCCACCGAAGAGGCGGCGGGTGCCATGACGGATTACAAAAGGTAAAACCATTGGTAGCAGGCTAGTCTCCGTTAAAGTCCCTTGATAATTTGAAAGTAGCGACACTCTCCTCCACGCCGCGATTTCCTCCTCGATTCTCCTCGCGCGGCGGCGGCGAGCGCTGCGCACGACACGCTTTTTCTCCTTGTCGCCCACCGGCCGGCTGCAGCAGTGAGTGAAGTGCGAGCTTTTGGGCTAGGTCTGCGCTCCAGGAGTGCACAAAATTTTAGAAAAATTGCGAGAAAAGCATTGAGAATGCCGAAAGTAACGTTCATGAATTGATTGGTTTCTTCTTAAAAGTGTTTGAATGGGGAATACTGATAAACAAAGCTTTCAGGTGAGTTCTGTGCTGCAGACCCTTTTTAAGTCACATGATAAGGTGTTTTACTTTGTGCACCTAATCTAGTACTGTCTCTGACTTTGTGTTTGTTTTTTTAGAGTGTGAAATCTGTCACCGTGCTAAAACTGCGGAAAACGATCCAGGCTGGTGCTTTGAACTTTCAGATCAGAGAAGGTCAAAGCAGGACAGTCTATTTCGCTACTGTCAAGCTGTCTGTCTAAGCATATTATATGTCACGTGATCAACCATGAGATTGGATTATTGGTTAATGGTACATGTATTTCGATCAATTAGTGGGCCAAATTAATTGATATTTAGTAAATTGCAAATAAAATCTCAATTTTAGCTGCAACATCGAACCGTATACCGTTGAAAAGCTTAGGCCAAGTGTAATAGCACTGTGCTAGTTAGCGATCCGCAATTTCGGCGTTAATTAGTTAATTTGATATAAAACCAAACTTTGAGCCAAGGAACAGGTTTGCCACGGCTGTCGTGATATGATGCTGATGGAGGAATTAAATAATTTTATGAGTACGCGGCCACTCACTGACATCGCGTGTGGTTAAAAGGCAGCAGGGTACACTGGGAGAAGTAGTGGGTCCTATTGCCGACACACTGAAGTTCTGGGGCAAGCATGCTGTGGCCTCATGCGCTATGTAAAAGAGCGTAATTTCATTGAACGCAGCAATCAAATAAAAAACAGGGGCACATAAGTCTTCAACGTGCGGAAATGAGGAAGCGAATAACTGCCAATTAATTAACTATCGCTATCCTATCTATCACTATATCTACTAATGCTGTCAAGTGACCTATCATAACTGTCACTATTCGCAACGAACACTATCACCTCACTATCCGGGCCTATTACTATCATTTACTATTAATATCCGTAACAGTCACCATCATTAGCTATCACTATTCATAACCATCACTATTTAATCTGATGCCGTCCCATGACCCATTGATATACTTCAATTTTCATTGACTTACGTTGTCAGTCATATCTCTATTACCTCATAATATCTGACGAGACAACTATACATTGACTTTTAATTCTTATGCTTTCTTACTTTCTCATAAATGGAGGTGGGAAAAGAGCAAGCCACAGAAATAACTGACTACTATCAGCACGAGGTTCATGTCTCTGTCGAGGAGGCTTCCTTTGCTTCAGGACAGGTCGGTGAAGAAAATTGATGGAACTGCGTTGGGCCTCAGTTTTTTTTTTTTCGAGTTCGTGTAATATTGGCGGCTCAAACCGGTCTTCAGTGAAATGCAGCTAGAACATAGAGCGATGAGTTAATCACTCAGGCTACGTGAAAAAAAAAATTTCTTGCATACAATTGAAATGAGCAATATGTTACAGTGCTAAGAATTGTTGCTCGCAAAATGTTCCCCTATTTTTACATCATAACTATATTCATTCTTGATTGTTTAAGTTTCGTAAATACAGAAAACTGATGCAATGATTACGGCTGATTTGACATCGATGGGAAAACGTTTCTCGCAGTAAATGAATACGCGGAATCGCGGTTTTAGAGCTCCAGCTTTCAAATCGAAGGTAACCTGCCAACACCTAGTAGTCATGGTCAAAGTGAAGCGTGTGTGATCATATGAACACCTCCTGCACATTGGCCGTATCCCTGATAAAACGAACGCATACTTTTTAACCCACGCGTGCGTCGAAGCACGGCAAGACACATTCAAGAATTGAAAAAAAAATGCCGTACGACCTAACTAGTGCAGATTACCCGCAATACCTCGGGTTTACCTGCCAAAAAGTTTTTCAGGGCGAGCATTCATTGCTCCTAAGTAACCGACGCAGACTACAAGTACAAGCTGGAAAGACTAGCTCCTCTACAAGCCCCAATTTTGATTTTTAGTGAAGGAGGCCAGGGATCCTAGCATAATCGCGACAAATGCAATCGAGAGACTGTACTTTTCCAGTTATCACTGACAGCAAAAAGCAGATTATAGTGCCATATTTCTGACTACAAAAGTCGACAGCGTGTGAAATGATGGAGCCTTGGAGCCTCGCACAATATTCAGCATGCTGCAGAGGACAACCTTATTTTTATACAATGAATATGTTGCCGCCGCAAAAATATTGAGGAGCAAGCAGGAATAGAAAACGCAGCGTCAGGTGATGCGTTATTACGGGGAGTGAGAAAGGCGCATTACGTCGCAAACAAACCTGTTCTTTCTAGGAATAAACTTCTTTCGACTAATCTTGTGAATCCATTGACTCTTGCGCAAGCCGTCACGCTTGCCTTGAGGTATCATGAATACCGCATAACCATCTTCAGGCCGCTTGCTGCGGTTGTACGCGCAACAGCACGGCATAGAGCTTGCACGCTGCAATAAAAGCACAGCGCGCAATATTGGCTCGCCGAGACTAGGAGAAAAATGGCGCGAAGGAAAAAGAAAACACAAGGAAAACGCCGGACGCGCGTTGGTTTCCAAGGGCAACGGCAGGGAGACCAATCGTCGCTCAGGAAATCGGGCGGAGAGCCGGCCTTCTGCGAAGGGGCGCGCAAGGAGCGAGGAGGAGGCGAGGAGGTAGCGCGGCGGCGGCAAAGTTCAATCATTGGCGTAACTTTCAAAGTATCAAGGGGTTTTAGTCTCCGTGCCCCGCCGCAATCGCGGGGTCCTACTAGTCGCAGCCCAGCAGGACCAGGAGCTTTTCTAAGATCCCCAGATGGTCGAAATTATTCCATGCTTCTTTACAAGGCACCTCGTCCTCTCTTTTGACTTTCCCTCTCAACTCCTTCCTTTATTTATTTATTTGAAAATACTGCTGGCCAATATTTTGGCTCGGGCAGGAGGGGCAACAGAAGACATTCAATGCTTCACAGATAAAAAAAATGATACAATAAAGAGGCAGTTCAGGCAGTTGCAGTTAGTAACCAAAAACGACAAAATACAGCGTTTGTTTACTCATGAAAAATTCTCCCCTAGAGCTTTACTAAAATTAGGAGACTGGAAAATGTTCTCAGGAAAACAGTTCCAAACGGAAATGGTCCGAGGAAAAAAACTGTACTTGAGAGTGTTCGAGCAATTTATTTCGTGAATGATGTGTTCGGGGCTACATCTCTTTGAGAATTGTAGGCCGTGGTTCTTTTTTTTATGTGTCAAAATGTTATGCATAAACAATAAACGGAACATTTTTATGCGTAGTTCAAGTAATGGGATATGGCTGGCTTTCATTCGAGTCGAGGGTGAGTCTAATCTCCTGTATTTGTTATAAAGGAACCTGACAGCTTTCATTTGCACCATCTCTATTCGGTGTACGTCTTTCTTTATAAATTTATCCCATAAGACCGAAGCATACTCTAATTTAGACCGAAAAATGTTTAGCATGCAAGAAGTTTTACCTTACTTGGTGCGTCTTTAAGCTTCCGCCTTGGAAGCTTAAATCTGTATTACTTCCGCCTTGGAAGTAGTACAGCTTGGAAAATGTCGAAGAACATATTTAATTTATTTGGGCAGTCCATGTTACATCATGTGTTAGTGTAACTCTCAAGTATTTATAATGTGTAACCTCCTGAAATAAGGTTTACCAAGGTGTAAGGGAAAGAACTAAAATGTTTTTTACGCGTAATGCGCAAAAAGACAAGGTTTTCTTGGGTACATTGCTTGTCCCATTTAATACATCATTCTTGAACCTATATGAGTGAATTTTGCAAAATGTAGTGACCATTCTGTTCCTTTTTGCTCTCAAAAAGTATGCAATGGTCAGTAAAAAGCTTTAAGGAGACATTCTCGGAAATGAAACCGGCAGATCATTGATATAAATTAGGACGTATTATTTCCTATATTTAAGTTAAGCAGAATTCCAGTTAACAAGGCAAATAGAGACGCAATACTTTCTAATTTAAAAATGAGCTTACTATGGGGAACGTTGTCAAATGCCTTCTGAAAGTCTAAAATAAGGACATCAGCCTGCCCTGATTTGTCAAGAACTAGTCGGAATTCATTAACTGTAGTAATTGAGTCACAGTAGACTTGTCTTTTATGAAGCCATGCTTCAAAAAGAATAAAATGTTATTTTCAGAAAGGCATGAGTTGAGATAACCAGAAACTATATGTTCTAACAACTTAACACGAAGACGTGATTGAAATTGGTGGGTAATTAGAAATAGTTAGCTTATCGTCTTTTTTACGGATCGGTACAACGCGAGCTATTCTCCAGTCTTCCAGAACATCACCAGAAGTTAGGGAACCTAACAATCTTGGTTAAGAACACAGATAACTGTGCAGCAAAACGTTTCAGGAAGGCATTGAAAGCCCGTCATTACCGGCGCATTTTGTATCGGCGAGTTTTCGCCGCATAGATAGAACACCATTTACAAAAACAGTTGGAACATAACCACGATATTCACAATGGATTCTAGCTGCAGTAGCCCCCTCAGTCAGAAATACCCTTTGAAAGTACTTTTTATATCATTGGGCTATTGTTGTATGGTCAGTTACAACTTCATTATTAATTCGAACCTTGCTCAACTGATCAGTCTTGCGACTTAGAAAATTCAAAAATTTTGGAGGATAACCTTTTAATGAATTCGTAAAGGGGCTTATTAAGATAATAATACTTCGCTAATTTTAACTTTGTGGTAAGTTTCTGTTTCAAAACTTAAAACTGTTGTAAGGAAGGTATTTGTTTCTTCCTACATCGTTTAAATTTACGTTTCAGTTGAACATTTTCACGCATTATCGAAGGATTTCTGTGGTTGATGTGTACCTTTCTAAGTGGAACAAAATGTTAGGTACAGTATTATATTGCAGTCTTAAAGTGATGCCATAAACTATGCACGTCATTGCTGTAAGGTCTATCTAACAGTGATTGCAAGGAATCGATAACTGAATTATCATCAGCACGAACATAGTCTCTTATAATTTTAACTGGATGCATCGCAGAAGTAGCCAATCACAACAAATGTCTAAAAGCCGATGTTTTGATATTCCAGGCTCAACCTCAAGCACTCGGTCGAAAAAGGTTTGGCTAACAAAAAATAGATCTAGAACAGATGACTGTCTGCTGTCTTAACGAACAATTTGCTTAGGTTTTAGTGAAAGCAACTGGTCTAAGATAATATAAAATGAGTCGCACAAAGCATGGTTTACCCAGTTGATAGCCGGCAGATTATAAATCACCGGTAAGAATTAAATGTCGATTTTGGTAATGTAGAGGACGATCGAAGAGACTAGATATAAAAGAGTCCGCTGCATCAGGAGCACGATACTTTGCTCAACAATAAAAAGTGAAACCACACGTCGTTACACGCACAAATAAAGTTTCATGCTGATCAATTTGATCAAGGCGCCTAATGTTGGCTTCCTGCTTGAAAACTCCGGTGACGCCTGCACCACGTGAGCCGCGATCACGTCCGTATAGGACGTAGCAAGTGGCGCAATTTGCTCATCAAAAATACCAGTGTGCCACCAAGTCTTGCTTATCACCAGTAGATGCGGATCGTAAGACAAAAGCAGTAGCTCAAGGCTATCTATTGTACTCACAATGCTTCTGGCGTTCAAAGATATGACACGTAGCTGGCTTGTTTCTTGTGGTGGTTTCGTCTTACTGCCAAAAAATTCCGAGCGATAACCACTGCAGATGGTGGTGACTGTTTACTTCAGGGCTCTGTACAAAGTGCGGTAAAAGAAGGCCGCATTAAGTTTGAAGTGGTGGCTTGTCAAGTCAAAGCAACGTAGGTGCATTTCCTTCGCGGACGACCTGCACTTTTTTCAGGTTGAGAGTCTGTTTCTACATTGCTTGGCGAGTTTTTACCGATATCACGTGAAACGTCATCGCTTACTTTGTACCCCTAGTTCTTTTTTTCGTCCCATGCGTACATCACTTTGTTGGCGACTAACGTGTCATACCTGAGGTACACTTTATCCTTGCGCTTCTTAAAATTTTTATGTAACCCAGAGCAGCTTTCTCATTTCACGAAACCTATGTGACAATTCTTCTAAAATGTGCGTTTGAGAAGTTTTCAGTTCTGAAGCATTTCTGAGGACCTCCGCCCTTTCAGTGAAATCAGAAAACTTGATAATCGCGGGGCGCTTTTTATTTTCAGATTTTTTCCCCAAGCGGTGCACCCTCTCCAAACTCCCTACTTTAATTGCAAGCTTGCTTTCAAAGATTTTTGTTAGGACATGTTCCTTAATATCTTCTACCGTTTCGACTTTTCCCTCTGTAATTCCACAAATTAGCACGTTGTTTCGGCGGGAGCAGTTTTTGAGATAGCCCAGCCTTGTTCGTAACGAAACTACTGATTTATTCAATTCTGCCATGGCTTCCTCACATGCTTGCACTCTTTCAGGTGTTTGCGATAGTATTTCCAGTTTGCCTTCAATCGCTGCCAGCCTCTGATTTGTCTCTGATATGTGCACGTCACGTTTTGCTCTGATAGACTGGCGCAGTGGTTACGGCGCTCGACTACTGTTCCCAAGGACGCGGGATCGAATCCCGGCCTCGGCGGCCGCTTTTCGATGGAGGTGACAAGTAAGGCGCCCGTGTGCTGTGCGATGTCAGTGAACGTTATAGAACCCCAGGTGGTTCAAATTTCCGGAGTCCTCCACTACGGCGTCTCTCATAGCATGAGTTGCTTTGGGACTTAAAACCCACAAAACAAACGAAATCTATTTCGCGTGTCGAAACCTTTTGATTCTCGATGCTTTGCTCGAGTTCCTCTTACTCTACAGCTCGGGTCAGGTGTCCAAGGAAAGTGTGATAGATACTGTGTTTTTCTTCCCTAGAACACATTTTAATTAAACATGATATAATTACAGGTGTACTTGTGGTCGGTCAGAATGCCTATTACAGTACCTGCATCCAGAACACCGCCCAAAGAACGGTTAATTGAGTCGCAATTTTAATATGCAATCACGTGTATATTCCACGCCATTACGTTGGCGGATAGGTTGACGCCTATCCTGTATCTGTTAGAGAATAAAGGTTTACCGTCCCCCCCCCCCCCCTCCGCCACACCACCGACGCGATTTCTTAAAACTAGTATGTGGTTACGGTGACGCGTTTTCTACAAAACCAGATTTCTACGCTATCAGCTAAACCATGGACGTCCCTAAAGTAGGTTCGACGTTATAAGCTGTTTAGCTGCTTATCGTAGCGCCCGAGAGGCTAACTACTGCACGATGTTGATGACCTCACGGACAAATTGACCGGTAGAGCCGTGATGCGTGAGATGACAAATTGCGTGACAAAAATCTCAATTTTGGATAGTTTTGCTTTTTGTTAGGACAAACATGCCAGGTTTCACAGGTTTCACATTACAATGTGAAACCTGTGTTCTATCTCAATAGGGTTTCCGCGGTTAAGTTCGAAAATCTACTTTTTATCGCACAGACGACCTCTAAATGTTTGTCGTTTCAGCATACGTTCATTCCTTAAACTTTCACTGCTCTCTCGGCGAACTTATCAAGCTGTGAATCGATAGACTGGACATTTTGTCTAAGGTCCACTAGAAAACAGGCTGCGATTTGTTATTAAGGCGAAAGTCTTTAATGGCTCATGCTGTAGTGGACAAAGTGTGTCCGGCTTTTACGACGTTCTGATTTGCCGAGGCGGAATGCGTCTCTACCATCTGCAATGCCACGCTTAAACACGCACCAAAGAACGACACGCGACAGGAGCGGTGGTGTACCGTCAAACCTCACACTTGCCGGATAAAGTGTGACAGATACTGCGCCTTTTTTTTCCTGTGAACCAATTATAATTATATGTAGCCCTGCAACGAACGCGGGTGAGTGACAAACGATGAGAGGCAAATGATAGAAGTGTAGGCTTTCGCCATTCTCCTCTTAAGAGACATATAAGAGACCCTCTATATTTCGTTTCTCCCTTTATTGCGCGTAAATGGTCCCCTAAACATACGTGTTCTTGTTATTTCAGGTCATTGCAACTACGAAGGAAGGCGGATTCCGGTGAACACATCAATAAGCCTAAAAGCGCCCTGTGAGGAATGGGACTGTGACGGGCTGTCCAGTGCTGTCGTGATTACAGGGTACGCGGATTTCCCATTTTTTTTTTGCAATTAGACGTCAGATCACGTAGACTGTGAAGTTATTCACGAAGTCGCGTTGAGCCCAAATATCGAAACAAAAGTAACAGGTAATAAAATAAAAGTATTAAATACGGAAGAAATTTGCGCTCTAGTCACAGTTGTAAAGCGAGAATAAATTTTTGGCATGCCCTACAACACCAAGATAGAGATGAAGGCCCAAAGTTCAGTTCTGAATTATTCACAAAACTCGATCACACTATCTAGACGCTGAATGTTGGCTTTCTTTGTGAATTCCAGCATTTTAAATGCAAGGCAGCGCTACTATAAAATTTTCTGGTGTCCGCTTCTATAAAGAAAAAAAACTGAAAAAACAGACAGGAACAATACCAGTTGTCAATCCTATACAACTAGGATGATATTGTTTAACCGAAGTAATAATTACTACCAATCGAAACATCATAATGCCGATGTTAGTAAGTAGCCTCCATAATATTAAGATGGCTAGGTCGTGCTTATAATCAGTGCGTAGAGATATATTTCGCCTCAAATTTTATTATTTAGCGGCTCCATTTCTAAGTATCAAAAACGCATTCTACGATATTCCCCTAAAGTCAAATTGAAATTGCGCTAACCAACACAGCAGGTACGAATGCCTGACTTTCAGAGCAGTACACATAATTGATATCTAATTTTTCAAGTATATGCCACGGTGAGATCTTCGAAAACATCGATAACATGTCGGGTTGTAATTGCCGGCAAAACGATCATTCTCAAAACTTGACTGGCGTATCTTGCGTGTCTACATGAAAACTCAAAAAATACCTTCCACTGCCTCGCCGTGGTGAGTCTAGTAATGCGCTCGACTACTGATCCAGCTACACGGGTACGTTCCGGGCTGCGGCGGCCTTGTTTTTCAGGCGCCAAACGCTGTGGGCCCTTGTAAAAGAAGTATTCAAGTGACGTCATGGACGCCGTTTTGTGGCGCAGTACAGAGCTTCAACAGCGTAATCCGGAGCAGGCAATGATCTTGTGAATATATCTGTCAGCGTCCATTCGCCACTAAATATATCACCAGGAAACGGTCGTCACTGGGACGTAGTTGCATAATCATAGTACTATGTGACGTCAGTGCATGTTATAGTTCAGGTGATCGAAACTAATCCGGAGACCATAATGCGCCATCCTTTACATCCGACGTAGGATTTTAATTTTTTAACGGCGTGCCATACGCCTAAATTGCATCCAAATTCTTATCCATTAAAATCTTGCAAAGCCATATGCTTCGCTAACGGTGAATGCATGGAGAGCAGGGGCTGCTTAATCGCAGACCACTCCTGGTAAATAGTTTCTATTCGAACAGTGTCGACGACTTTATGTGCCAATCGCACTCTACCCGTCAGTTCTGAATGCTTAGAATAGTAGCTGTGATCGCCGAATGTTTCGCTTAAAAACAACGGCAAGTTGGTAATAATAAATATAATAATTATTTTAATGGTGAGTGCATATAAAACAAATAACACAAGTTGAAGACAATCAATTAGGGTCCCAAAAATCAATAGTGGAAAAACAGTTTGTTAATACTATATACCACTGCACTAAAGTTGCAACTGAATATCTTCCTTCTGAAGAACTCTGAATACACATAAGAAAATTAAAGTTGATATAGTTTTCCTCGCTACTGTAAATTTTGATTACAAGGAAGCAAGAAATAATGTTCGAGAAAGATGGTAAGGAACGCCCCGAGCCCGTAAATATTTAAGAAGAGTCGTAAAGCAGCAGGACTTCGTGTTAGGAACAACAATTACTGAGATGTGAGTCTCCAATCGATCTCTTAGGCTGCTCTTCTTCCCTATAATACTTTCATTCCGATATAGAGTACGAAGAAAAGAGAAAAAGAGAGCAAGCGTTGAACTTAAAAGGTGAATCCTAGGCTTTCGATTTTTGCGTGGTAACTATCGGGTATAATTTTTTATGGCAGCGGATAATAACGACATTCGCATTAGACACGTGGCTTAGCCGGTGTCTAATGCGAAATTACGAAGCTCGTAATTTCGATGCTTGACTTGAGTACTCACAATACTGCACTTCTGAGCGCACTGCAAGAGAGAAATAGAGAGAGCGACAGAGAGAACCCTCTAATGAAACAGATTTTAGCCGGCGTGAATGTTCGCTCACCGTTCTATTAAAGCGAAAGCCTTTCTACACTCACTGGCTGCGGTCATATTCACAGGAAATCTCCGTAGGAAATGTTTGCACGAACTGACAGTTAAAAAAAATCTGTCACATCCAGTAATTAAGCCAGCTAACGTGTCTTCCCAACCACTAGGTCACGGCGGACCTTTTTTTTCCCCTTTATTCCATGAGTAAACTACTGAGGAACCGAAACTAAAACAGCTGATGGAAGCATGCGTAGGTGTGACTTGTTCATTTATATCTCCAACTGCGGAACTTTCTCCACCCGCGATACATTAATGGTGCGGGCGCAGTGTGTCTTTGGACACCATCTTACATTCTGTGCTCATGAGAAAACCAATCGTAATTCTCCATAAGCAGTTTGAGGATAATAACAGTGATGACAGTTATGGCACATTTGGTTGATAAAGATGATAGTAGCGATGAAGATGATGATGCCACTAGGAATGAAAAATCGGGATGCAGTTGTTCAAAAAACTCCTGCAAAATGGATTTCCCCTCATAAGCAGACTTAAGCGCAATCTTGAACCTTTTTACTTCTCTTGCTACTGCTAATTTGGTTTGATTGGAGCAGAATAAACTACAACCAAGGAAAACCTTCACGTTAGGAAAAAATGTATTTGTACGCATAAATAGCACTGATAAGTACTGGTTACAAAATGTGAATTATTCAAGGCGCGAACGCTCGCGTAACAAAAAAAAAATTGTAATGCGAAGCGCGGTACTTTATGTGATCTTCTGGTTTTATACCGACACGTCCCCGACCATAGTTTATGACAGATAATTCATCATATTATGGCACTCTTTCCTCTCTTCCTTATAAAGTTAGGCTTGTTTTTTAGCTAGCTCTTTTTGCCTGGAGGCATGCAGGGGCAGAAAATAAATGTTTTAAATTTTACGTCGCAATTGGGCCAGGTGAGAGGTCGGCCCGTCTATCTCCACGGATTGGTTTCGAATACCTTTATCACGGCCTTCTTTCCTTCCAGTTGTTCTCCGGTGGACGCAGGACCAGACTGCCGGCAGGTGAAGGGAAGTGGAAGATTTCCAGATTGCTGCGAGAGGCCGGTGTGTGATGACGAAGCGACCATCTAGGGCGGACGCTTAAACACACGGAAAATACATGGACAGGGTGATTGGCAAACATGAGCAATTTAGTTCTGAAATAAAGTATGCAGAATTGTTCGTCGGCGTATAAAAGTAGAGAGAATGAGTTCACGTAAAAAGCTTTGAACTGCGTACAAATGTTAGTGCGAGGACGAAGCCATGAATGATTACCGCTATATATATATATATATATATATATATATATATATATATATATATATATATATATATATATATATATATATATATATATATAGTATGCTTCCTCAGGTGTAAGGGATGAAGTGCTCTCTAAATATTAAAACAAATGGTAAAGTAGTGCCAAAATTATTATCACACGAACTGGCCACTTATTTACATCACGACATGAATCGCTCATTTTTACACTGTGCTTTATGACTTTACAAAATGTGCAAGAAAGTGACCGCTGCGGCGCACAAAAGTATGCAAGTTCATATTGATGTTTCCTCGCGAACGGCCTCAAGGAAGCTTTTTTCGCAGGAAATAAATGTAGAGAGGTGCCTAATTTATGCTGAGTATTCAGGGCACAAAAAAGCGGTACTCATTTTGGTAGTCGTTTGTATGAAGAAATATTACGTTGGTGTCTTGAGAAAAAGTCTGGAAGCAGGGAGGGGGGGGGGGGGAGGCGTATTTCTGGGCCACAATTAGTGAGTGAATAAAAATGACACCATTCTGGTTACTTAAAAAATAAAGAATAAGAGAAGTACCTTTAAAACCAGATTCAAAGCAAAGGAAGATAAGCAGACAATGTTTAGCATAAAAGCTGCTTAGGGAGCATCTAGTCACCGTGCTGCACTCTTTCGGCCAATACTGAAAAGAGGCGTGTGACGTTTTTATTATCTCCTCCAGGTGTAGCTGACATACAAGAAAGAGAGAACTGTCTGGTTACGAGCGATGCGCGGAACTCCAGATCGATTCGCTCTTGGTGGGTTTGAAAAGTAGAATCCTAAAAGGCTACAGAAACCGCTTCCTTGTGGAGGCAGTAGTGCCCCTCCTCCCCACCTTTGAGAGCCCATTACATCAGCCTGCAGCCGGTTACAACTTGACAAAGAACCCCGAATTTGATCACAGTTTAGCACTTTTCTGACAAATTCCCGTGTAAAGAAAACGCGAACCCGGAAGCAGGAAAACGCAGACGTTCTTGCGCATTAGTCTTTTTCAAAAGCATTGCAAACAATTTCGTTCGCTAAAGCTTGGCGTGGATAATCTGAGTGATTGCCTGTTGGCGAAAACCGAACGGAGCATGTTTGTTCGTTTGGCAGAACACTGTTATTTATTTGCACAGATGTTGAAGCGTTCCTAATAAAACCGCAGTAATAAACCATAAGCAGAACAAGATGCAGCGTTGCGCGGATAATAGCGCTGGCTGACGCATATCATACCATGGACGCTATAGGCGGCACTCGGTCGCTTTCTTCGGATCTTAGCGTGAAGTAGAGAAGCATACAAAGTCACGTAAAATGAGCACCTCAGCTTAGCGATGCATATGCTATATGGAAGCGGTCAGAACAGGCAATAATCAGCTTACGGCAAGGTCGGTCTAGAGGGCCAGCGTGCGCTGCGCCTCTCGCCCCTTTAGCCCGGCCATGCTTACGGAGGGTTGGTTGGTTCACAGGAAGGGAAAGGCGCAGTATCTGTCACACTTACTCTGTGGACACCTGAACCGCGCCGTAAGGGAAGGGAGGAAGGTGGGAGTGAAAGTGGAAAGAGAGAAAGGGGAGCCGTAGTGGAGGGCTACGGAGTAATTTCGACCACCTGGGGATCTTTAACGTGCGCTGACATCGCACAGCACACGGACACCACTTCGTTTCGCCTCCATCGAAACGCAGCCGCCGAGGTCGGGTTCGAACCCGGGAACTCCGGCACAGTTGTCGGGCGTCTTACCACTACGCCACCCCGGCGGGGCGCTTACGGAGGGCGTTGTTGTTGTTGTGGCTGTAGGAAGAAGGAAAAGAAAATGCACGGGCCTGCTACTGGCTCTGTAACTGAGCCACACCCTCTGCACCGTGCAGACAGAAGAGAAAATAGAGAAGGAGGAAAAGGAAGACGAAGAGAAAGACGCGCGCCGCAACAACGGCCGTTGCCCACCACCGAAACGATGTGGGGTTCAATGACGGCCTACAACAAATAAAAATTCTGTGGCAGGCTAGCCCCCGCCGCAAGCGCCGGTGGCCCATCTGTCCCAGCCCCATAAGGGGAGTGGCTTGGTGAGGAACGTAACTTGGCGCCTCTGGCGCTTGCTGGTAGTACCTTTCTATGGCGCAGCTGTAAGGAAAACGTACTAGGGGCCACTTTGGACCATTAAAGTGCGAAGAGGCGAAATCCTTTATAGCGCGATTGTTGCTGTCTTTGACGCAATGTTTACTGAATGCGCTTGATGAATCTTTAGTCCAATGTTTGCTCTACTCTCATGCCTAAATCTGCACGTTATTGACCGAATGGAGCCAATACGCATACGCAGAGGCGTCCATGCGCTGTGCTTTTTAGTGCACGTCAAAAATTCCAGGTTGTCTGTTCCGTAGCTTTCCACTGCAGCTCCTCTCTCTTTCTTCTTTCACTCCCACCTTCCTCTCAGATTACGGTACGGTTCAGGTGTCCGCGGGTTCGAACTGAACCTCGGCGGCTTCGTTTCGATGGAGACGAAACGAAGAGGCGTCCGTGTGCTGTGGGATGTCAGCGCACGTTGAAGGTGGTGGTAACAACTTTTATTGCCACGAAATGAAATGAATTATTTCGGGCTGGGGCGAGTCTAGGGTGGCCTCCAGTCGGGAGCGACCTCTTGAGCTCCCCAGGTGGTCGAAATTACTCCGTAGCCCTCCACTACGGCTCCTCTTTCTCTCTTTCCACTCTCACTCCCACCTTACTCCCTTCCCTTACGGCGTGGTTGAGGTGTCTACAGAAAACAAGTGAGACAGTTACCGCGTCTTCCCTTCCTATAAATCAATCATTTATTTTTTTAGGTATCCGCGGAGATGTGTGACATGTAGTGCGTCTTTTCTTTCCTTAAAGCAATTTTGAAACGACGATGATTCCCGAGTTACAGTCACTGTTTCAGTATGCTGTTTGATGCGGTATGCGAGGCAGTGTCAAATCAAATGCGCGGTACGAACACTGCCTACCATGGTAGCGCAGTAGCCAAAATAACCGACAACTGTGCCGGTGTACCCGGGCTCGAAACCGACTGCCGGCGTCTGCGTGTCGACGGAAGAGAACGAAAAGGGGTTCATGTTGTTCTTGTGGCTGTAGGAAGAAGGAAACGAAATGCACAGGCCTGCTACTGGCTTTGCAGTAGTGCCACCTGATTGATTGAGTGATTTATTGATTGGCTGATTTATAGGAAAGGAAAGGCGAGATAACTGTCTCACTTGTTCTTGTGTGGACGCCTCAACCGCGCCTTAAATGAAGGGAGGAAGGTGGGAGTGAAAGTGGAAAGAGAAAAAGAGCAGCCGTAGTGGAGGGCTGCGGAGTAATTTCGACCACCTGGGGATCTTTAACTTGCGCTATCGCACAGCACACGGACGCCTCTTCATCTCGCCTCCATCGAAACGCAGCCGCCGAGGTCGAGTTCGAACCCAGCACCATAATTCAAACGCATCTATTCTTCGGCGGTCAGCCTTCTTCACAGTCCAACTGTCGCATCCATACATCACAACTGGAAAGGCCATAGCACGAGTTATACGGATCTTTGTTGGCAGACTAATGTCTCTGCTGTTTACTAGGCGGTCAAGGCTAACCATGGCTCTCTTTTTCAGAAGCAGGCGTCTTCTAATTTCATGGCTGCAGTCTCCTTCCAGGGTAATCTTGGAGCCTAAGAAGAAAAAATCTGTCACAGCTTCCACTTCTTGTCCCTTGATGCTCCAGGACTTCATAGGGCAAGACGCCATGATCTTTGTCTTTTTAATTTTCAGTTTAAGCCAAAACTTCTCACTCTGTTTTTGTACGCGCATCAGAAGTCTCTTTGTACGCGCATCAGAAGTCTCTTGAGTTACACTTCACCTTCTGCCATTAAAGTGGTATCATCCGTAATCTAAGGTTGCTGATACGGTTTCCAGCAATCTTCACTCCAACTGAAGACTTGTCCAAACCGGCCTTCCTCATGATGCACTCTGCATGTAGGTTAAATAGGCAGGGCGACAGTATGCAGCCTTACCTCACTCCTTTGCAAAAAAGATACAAATACAAATACAAATATTTATCAGAACCTTCGCATCTTGAGCAACAGTCGAAGGAAGTTAGCTTAAAAAACTGGGCTGTTGAAATGTTTATGGCGGTAAATTTCGCACACTATTTGTTGTCAAAGATCAGAATGACCTAAGTGGGTTAAACGACCAGAAAATCATAAAGACTGCCAATGCTTGCTATTACTCAGGAAGGCAAGTCTCTCAAGCTATGCATATATGGCTTCCTTAAAATCAAATAATGTCATTTCAGTTGATGCCGCGGCAAGGACTAAAGAGATGTCATCCCGCGACGCTGCAGAATGAACAAGACAATCTTTTTTTTTCTCCTGCTTTCTCCCTATACTTCACTAATAATCAAAAGTGTGTAAAGAACATCAATCATCTCTTTTTCTTACTGTGCTTATGAACCTTCCAGATGCCTCCAAAGTGTCACAAGCTATTACGAACGCGTAGACCAGAAAGGTCTGGAACACAAGCTAGGGCTTTCCGGGCAGTCTCAATGGCAGAAGCATCGATCCTTAATTGCAAAGTCAATATTACCAGGACGACTATTTAGCGCAATGGCCTTTCTTGTGAGGTCATGGCCATTGATTCCGTGGCATTTCGGTCAGCGCATTCCTTTTTCAGCAGTCAAGTAGCGGCACGTCATAAAGTGGAATTTCGCAAATTGCTTCATCGACCGAAGGTCCGGCTCGGAAAAATCGACTATACAAAACACATTTTATTCTGGTATTACTCTGAACATTTCCTCTTAGACACTGACGCGTGAAAGTGCGGGAAGTGAAGATTGTAATTGCAGAGGGGTGAAAGCAAAATACTAATAAATAAACAACTAAGGGGCTCAACCTACAAATTTCTTACGAGAATTACTTTATGATGTATAATAATGACACGAACGTCCTTGAACTGAATGAAAAATGATATTTTTTAAACATGTGCTTTAAATTGACCTCAGTACGGTCGCGCTCAAGAACGGAACATTTTTATGCTTTTTAGGCCTTTAAAAATCTACTTCTTTATTTTCATATTTTTCAAATCTTTCTCAAATATGAAATTTATTGACTTCAATGCTCAGACTATTCAACATCTGATTATATTAATATGTGGCAATAATGTTTGCTCACGAAACACAACTACTTATGATTTATGTGAATGTTCTGGCAAGCGCCAAACGTATTTAGCACTAAGCTGTAGCAACGGTAGTTACTACAGATTCGTCTTCCTTCTGTCTCACTGTTGCTGATTATCGCCTGGGTACGGCGCTCGGCTACTGTTCCCAAGGACGCGGGATCGAATCCCGGCCTCTGCGGCAGCTTGTCGATGGAGGCGAAAAGCAAGGCGCCCGTGTGCTGTGCGTTGTCAGTGCATGTTAAAGAACCCCAGGTGGTCGAAATTTCCGGAGTCCTCCACTACGGCGTCTCTCATAGCCTGAGTTGCTTTGGGACGTTAAACCCCACAAACCAAATCAAACCAAACCAATCAACGTTCAGTGACACAGGGCATATATGTAGCAATATCTTCGAAAAGAAAACTCAGTCACATGAACCTCGTCAAGATAGATTTGTATGTGAAAGCACAGACAATAACATATACCATTAGACTAACAATTTACAAGAAAAAGGCAGGATACGTACTTCTTCAGGCAGTTGAGCTGTTGCAGAGTTCTTCTATGTGCTCGGACTCCTGTAAAAATTTCAATACATAAAGCAACACAGTGAAACCGTCAAAAAATGTGTAGAGGCTCATGGATCCTTGAACCGGTTCAAGAGCGTTAGCCATTGCTGGCTTCGCATTCTTTGCTGCCGGGTCAATATTGGGTCTTGTATGAGCTTGATAAACTTCAGGGAAGCTGGCTACTCTGGCTTCTCGTTGTTCGTAAATCTCGACAGCGTGTGCCACGGCTGCGGTCTCTGTCTTAAGTGAGTGTTGCTTCCTTTACTCCACGCCGCCTGGTTTTGGTCATGCATAATTCTTTTAAAAACTGGCGAGCGACTGACCGTCTTGCTGCTTCGGACACGTCTGTTGCCACTGCGGTTCATAAATATTTATATTCCTACCACTGTTGAATAGCCATTGTTTATCTTTCGAGGGCACTGGCGGCCGTTGTGATGCGAGCATGTTTATAGGCTTTCGTGACATATCTTTTCATTTCCATTCTCTTGCAAAATAAGCAGCTATCGTCATTTAATTTATTTCCGAAAGTCTTTGATCAGCACGTGGAGAATGAAGATCAAATTCTCACAACCAGTTAAACTTTGCACTGCTCCATGTTTTCTCGGAAAACACGATATATTAGCACTGGGTGCGACTTCTTTAATAGCAGTTTATATTGGCGGTAGGTGTTTTACATTCAGGAGAAAAAGGGCGCACGTTTATTGCGTGACAAGCTTAGACAAAACGCTAAACAGGCACTGTCGCTTGAAAACTACTTAAAATATTTGTGCCATTCATTCAAAAGAAAGTAGATAGAAAGTGCAACTCGAAACGTGCTAAGTGCTAATTTTAAACAATTTGTCAAGCTTTCCCAGCCTATTCAGCGTTATTACAATCGATGTATTAAGCCTCCGGAAGCACCACTCAAAGTGCTGAGGTCAGAAACGGTGAGGAAAGCAATCTCTGACATATTGAACACAGTACACATAAAACCTGCAGCATCTAAACTCTTGGTGTCTAGTCACTTATCTTGCACACAAATATTAGAAAGGTTAATCGCGGCTGAACTGAATGTGGAGCGAAAGCTTTGGCTGCGGGTGACTGAGCGTTGCAATCGAAAACAACCAGCGGTTTGTTGAAGGCATGAAAGTTCCTCAGCGTTCTCGCCAGAAACCGCTTTAATGCCAGCTGATACTTTCCTGCTCCACTCAGGAGGCTCACCGTGGTGCCGCGCATGAGCAGTGCGGAAACTACCCTTCTCTCCCCTCCTGCGCGCGCACCACTGGGATACCGCTACCCTTCTGCTCCTCTGCAGCCAGCGCACGGCGGAACACTTGTAGAATGGTGTAGCTGGTTGCCATGGTAACGGCGCATGCGCAGTACTGGCATCTTCCCAGCGCCGCGGAATGCGCCTCTAGTAGCCTAGTGCAGCTTTCGGTGCAAAAAGTACTGCATGAAACGAGAAGTTCACGCAGTGATATTAGGGTTTCATACAACATTCCTCGCCTTACAAGCCAGATCCATGATAGAGTAACTGGCCTGTGTATTAAGAGAACGCGTGTACCTGCTGGATGCAGATGAAACAATTACTCAAGAAACCACTCAGTGTACCCTTCTAATAATTATAAAGTTATAATGAACTTCTTTTGGAAGTGCATTTCAAAAACAGTATCTTTTGTTCGCATGAAAAGACAATAAATAAAATGTCGCGGTAATGGAAGCATTTCACTTTAACAAAACCAGAGACGAGTCAGCACGGAATTCATTTCGCTGTTGCTGATTGAAGACCTTTAAGAAAGGGCACTTAGCAGCTTTTATAACTTTTTATTCAGTGCTTCACATTTAGCATTTTTACTCACCAATCACATTTTGCATTTTTACTCATTTCCAATCAGTTGCGGCCATTACAGGTCATCGTTTGCCATACTGGTCGTTTCGTATTTATTAGCAATCATGATTACTCAGGCGCAGTCATTTTATTCATTTTCAATCAGTTTCAATAATTTCAAGTCGTCGCTTGACATATGTGTTGCTTCGTAGTCATTATGAGTCAAACCTAATTATTATAGTCATTACCTTCATAGCTAAGCATTTTACTCATTTCCAATCAACTGTTCTGACGTATTGGTCGTTTTGTAGTCAATAGCAGTCATCATGAGTCATGTTCAGCCATTGTAGTCATTACCATACATCGCTAAACATGTTTACTTATTTCCAATCAGTTGCGCTCATTACAAGTCGTAATTTAACATAATGTCCATTACAAGTCATTATCAATCATCATTATTAATCATTAGCATTAGTCATTCACTATATCGATGTCTATTCCTAATTTTTATTCATGACCTATAATCATCAATCCTTTTCATTCTTGATCTGCCTCCTCACACATCCGCTATATGCGAGCGACATAGTAGCCCAAAGATGTGTTCGCTTAACGAGCTAGCCTAGAAAGACTTTCGCCTTAAAACTCTTTCCGGACTTACGCAGATTGCTGCAGCCGAAGGCGCTGTAGCGCGGTACTCTACCCCTAAGTACCTCTTACAGGAAAGAAAAAAACCTTGTGCAACAAAACTGGGACGCAAAATACAGCAATCTCCGCGTACGCATTTCGGAGAAAAGCCACCACGCTATGACTGTTTCGAAGCTTGATGGCGAAAGCGGGCCGCGGCACACCACGTGATCCATGCTGACCGATCGGTGGCGTAGCGGCGCGGACAAAAGAACCTCGGTACTGTCAAAATTATGAAGTGGCTCTAGCTCTTTGAGCGCCACCTGTCCAAGGTTGAGATACCTATATTAAACACTACAGAAGTGGTCTGAATAAAAAAAGCTTGTTGTCGTGGTAAAAGGTAGAAGAGAAAATTAGTCATGCTCCAGTTGACCTAGTTTAATTGCTGGTGCTGTACACTGCATGCCACTGCGACTAAGCCGGCGCCAGGCAATAATGTGAAGAGGTAGGCAGGCGCAAAATACGGTCGAAAGACAAAGGGAAGAACGCGTAGCACTCGTGACTGTCATATTTGTCCTCCCTTTTGTATTTTTCCGAACTTTTGTATTTTTCCGAACAAACCAGAAGGCAGCTTGCTTTCTTGCGCAGCCGATGAGAGAGCTAAGCATTTTTTCGGAGGGCTCAGAAGGGTCGCTAGCTTCGTAGCGCATGTTTTTATCCACCATTGTCTACAAGACAATCGCGGTCATGTACTGACCCGAATTAACACCTCTGGCTCGATTAGATGTCGGAATACGGCTTTTGGAGTACGTCGCAATATATATACAGCCCAGATGGGGAGTCTTGTTCATGATGGAAAAATACAGCGCAGAGAAGGACGAGGACAAAATGAAGACACATAGGACACACGAGCGCTGTGTCCTCGTCCTTCTCTGCGCTGTATTTTTCCATCATGAATAACCAACACGCCCAGACTGCTACGGTATTGAGTCTTGTTCAGTATGCCTATGGTTCCCGGCCGCCTTCACTCTGGGCCAGCTGCTCATTAACCGGCAAGAATCTCGACGAAAAACCAGATGTAATCTGAAGGTGTACTTCGCACAAGGTTTCAAACTTAAAGCGTTTAGGTGCAGGTTAGTTGGTTAGTAAAGATGAAATCTTAAACAGCAGGAATAACGACCACGAATCTTTTTCCGCCTTGCAAAGGACGCCAGCTCTTTTTTAAATAACGTCAGGGAAGCAGAGATAGCGCAGCGGTCGTCAATTTTTATAATTCTTTTCTTTACATAATCTCAATTTTGATGCGATCTGCCTTCAAACTCATCAGACTGCGGCCGCGTGAAAAGCAAGTGAAGCCAAGGAAGAGGGCCATATATTTACTATATGTCCGGCCCTTAACGAACAGAGGCTTACATTGTATTTTGTGCTTATGTATATGTTTTATGTTTGGTGAAGTGTAGTGGAAGGTTTCATTGTTCAGAATTATTCAAATCCCTGTTATGCTCTCTTGATCTGTCAGTCTGGTGCCGTTCAGTTTGCCCCCCGAAAACCTTGCCTTAGGATACTGGAATCTTGTAACCCAGTCACTCACGGGCAGGCAACAAATCTTTGATGCCTTTGGTTGCATCTACGAATTGGCTCTGTCGGGTGATTAGAAACTCGGCTAAGCTTTGACAGTTTGCAATGGGCTAGGACGGCTACTCGTACACCAGACTGTTGCGCAATTGTTTTTTGTTATGGGACAAGGTATGCATCCGGGAAATACAACTGTCTTTTCATGTTTTTTCTCCTCCTACGCCATACTGGTAATCTCACCAAGCAGAAAAAGTCAGTGTAATTTGTTTCATACATGCTTTGTCCCATAATTTAAAAAGATAGCGCATCATTGCGGTGTTCGAGGAACCTTCTCAGCTCCTTACAAGCTCTCAAATTCTTAGCCGGGTCACTAAGCCCCTGACAAAGCAAATTCTTGGATGCAAGAAATGGCAGAACACAGATCCGTTTACAGTACTGAGCAACTGCATAGTTTACGAGAGTGCAGTATTCTGTAGACAAGTGCCTGAATGACAGATTAAGAGAGCATAATAAGGATTTGACTAATGCTGAAGCCCGAAACTACTGCAGTACAACTTCGCTGCCTCAAGTGCACATGGTAGCGCAAAACAGATTGGAAACGATTGTTCGGTAAGTGAAGAAATTCCAGAAAAAATAAAGATGGCACGAGAATTGAGATAATTGAAGCGAAAATGATCTTAAAATTGTTGCCGTTGCAAAGCATTACATCCATGGCGTTATCTGTAAAGGGGCTTGCTTTCTTTGCAAGGCGAAAATGAGCACATTGACTCTGGGATGCATCTAGTCATGTTATATATTCCTGTGAATTTCAGAAGCTAAACTTGTCAATCAGTGCTCGGTGTGCGTGTCCCCTCTCTGCATTCTCATCCTTCGTGCAGCTTAAAATTTTATCAGAGTTAGAAATGTCATTCCGTAATAGCAGATACGTTGCGTGTCTACGAGTAGTTTCCACAGTGATACCTAACAAGGAACAAACTAACGCTGACGATGTGACATGCTCTTGACTTGAAAAATATTGCCAATTACTACTACGCTGCACTATTTGGGATTGGTAAGGAAAATATTACCCGTAGCAGTGATGAAAAGACAGCACACGACAAAAGCTTTTATGCTCGCATGTTATGAGGGATGAGATCGACAGTGTTTTATTTATTTATTTATTTATTTATTGATACCTCAAAGGCCCCATTTAAGGGGTATTACATGAGGGAGTGGTTGACGAGTACATGAATCATTCGATGGATGATCTGAAGGTTTATGGGTCGGTATGAAGTATGACGGTGTTTGGCAAGTCATTCCAGTCCCGTGGGGTGCGAACAAAAAAAGATGACAGATGCGCAGATGTCCGGCCAGGTGGAGGGTAAACGGTCTTTTCATGGTGCGTGCGGCTGGATGTATGGTGGGCAGGGCTGACGACAGACTTGAGCAGGGGGTGATGATAAAACTTGTGAAAAAGGCAAAGTCTAGCAGTTTTGCGTCTGTGCGCTAAGTTAGTAAGGTGAGCATTTTGTTTTAGTTCCGTGACACTTACATGATAAGAATAAGCCGAGTATATGAATCTTGCCGCGCGATTTTGTGTTGCTTCTAGTATGCTGGAAAGATTATTTTGGTAAGGATCCCAGACAGCGCATGCATACTCTAGTTTGGGACGAATAAATGTTAGATAAGCTAGTAACTTAACTGATGGGGGAGTTGCGCGCAGTGTTCGCCGAAAAAAGCCGAGCATGCGATTAGCATCGTTTGTTACCTGCGTTATATGATGGGACCAATTTAGATCGCGGGTTAAATAAATGCCTAGGTATTTATACGTTGATACAGCGATGATTTCGGTGTTGGAGATAAAGTATTTTAATGATGGCAGGGAGCGACGACGATGGGAAGATAGTAATGATGTTTTCTTCGTGTTTAATGAAATTAACCAATTATTGCACCAGGTTGTTACGCTTTCGATGTCCAGTTGAAGAGTTTGGGGGGTTATTGCTATTAATTATAGGACGGTAAATAACGCAGTCGTCTGCAAAGATCCGGATGTTAGAGCGTATGTTAGATGGTAAGTCATTTATATAAATAAGAAAAAGCAGAGGCCCCAGGACGGTGCCCTGGGGAACGCCGGATATAACAATGTACGTGAAGATGAATATTTATTAGCTAGAACAAATTGCTGCCGGTTAGTGAGGAGGTTGCGAATCCATTCTAAAACAAAGGAATTAAGGTTCAGGCGGGAAAGTTTCAATAAAAGCCGTTTATGAGGAACTTTGTCGAATGCCTTTTCAAAGTCTAGGAACAGGGCGTCAACAGGAATATTAAGATCAATGTTAGAGCTTAGGTCGTTAATTCGTAGCCTGCAAGTACTGTAGGCTAAATGGCAGTGGTGAGCTAATAAATGAGCTATAATCCGTCGAGGTAGTCTTACTAAGACAATTGCAGCAAGTTGCTGCCGACAAGTTATGCACATTTCCATTTGATACGTGTGAAGCGAAAAGGAAGCAACATACCTGATATTCAGTTTTTCAAATGAAGATATTAAAAAAAAATGCTAATGCTCAATATAGAATTGCTGTATCCCTGTGCTTTTTTCGACCACCAGCGTAAACGACCTCTAGTCGCTGAGCTCTTCGTAGCCGTCCTTGTTGACGTTGCTGGAATGATTCAATAATTTTTACGGACTGAAAATGACATGGCCTGGCAGCCACATTACCTCGCACGATAATTTCAAATTCACACAAAACATTTACGCTAAACCTTACGCCATGAATGGAATGAAACTGATCAAACGGGATATGTGGTGCGAATGAAAGATCGCCACAAGTACGAAAGGGAGGTATTCATTTCATTTAATCACTGATTTGGTAAAAGTGTCAAGTTTATAAGGGATTGAAATCCAGAAGCAAAATGTTGGGAGTCAGATTCGTTACCGACTTGGACACGTACGGCAAGCCTGTAGGGCTAGGAAACAAGCTTGTTACATGACTGTTGCGTGGTCATTCACATCAAGATTTGTGCTACGATTGCGTATTAATATTTGGGGTTCAAGCTTAAAGTTAAACGTTGCCTGGTATTTGCGCCAAGTCACATTTAAAATCTCCCTTTTTTTTGAAGCAATTCAACTTCCGAATTTCCTTCTCTAAACTTCCTGGACACGTGGGATAAAACCATGTATTCTCAAACCAGAAAATACCATATTCTTTCCACAACGTTTTTCTGCGCTAAACTTTGCAGTGAGGTGTACATTCTCAACACACTCACTTGTGTTAAATACAAAAATGCTGGTGATAATTTCGCAAATGTTCTTTGAACTTACAGGTTCCTTCACATGAATAATCCCGTATATCGCAAGGAACAAAGGTTAACACTGTTATCTCAAAACTTTGAATAACAAAAGCTGTTCGCTTCAATCAACGTAGAAGAGGAACATCGAAAGAGCAATTACTGGGAGGTTTTACTTGTTATATAGGGCACGAAGCCTCTGCATTGATGTCGCTCAGAGAATGCGATCTGTTTTTTTGAAGAATATCTGGTATCATTCACCAATTACCGAAGCAACGTGAATGTCCTTTCAGATGCCCAGCTTTGATAATCCAATTATTTATTTCCTAGTAGTGGTGTTACACTAGAGGGTACGAGGCATCTGTGGCGATGCCGCACTGGTTGTTCTTGTCTCGAGACATGTATATGTAACCTTTGTTGCCCCAGTCTTCGGCCCAGCTGCAAAATGGAAGAAAAAGGTTAAATACATTTGCTACTCAAAATATATTTTAAAAAGTTGTCTCTCATTTAAATCTCTGTTTTAGAAAAGAGCTGCGACGTCCAATAATCAAACAATAAATATTTGAAACCACATATATGTATATAGATATAAGCTGAAATGTGACCAGAGAAATGTGAATGACAAATATTAAAAAATTTGCCGTTAAATCCTGTTGTCTCTTTTGTGTACTTTGAAAAGTGAAAAAAAAAAAAAAACTATCCACAATAGCATATAAGAATTGAGTAGCGGGCACCTGTTTTTGACGAGCCAGTACTTGGTTCCGTTTTCAACGCCATAGCCAGCAACAAGGACGCCATGGTCTAGTTTGTCGCTACTGCATGCTGGCTCGTCATATACACCTGGAACGTAAAGCACCAATATCAAGAAGCGTTTTAATTCAATGTTATTATCACACGCTAACTACCAAATGTTCTTGAGGCGGTTTATTAAAACTAACTAAAACTGTTTGGCAATGGTAAATTCACGCGTATGCCTTTCTTCAATATATCTACCAAAATTAACTGGACCGGCTGATTCGCCTTGAAAGAGGATCATGTGAAGCGAATTGTGTGCTCCTGTCTTTATACAGAAACTTTTTCCGGCAAAGTGCGTTCAGTTCATTTCGAAATATAAAATGAGTTTCCGTGATCATGGGAAGTTAATAGAATATGAGCATATTATCTTAATATATGAGCCATTTGCACTCACTAACAGTGAAACCTGCGGTATTTCGTACCTCTTATGCGAAAGGGGAAATGTCCTTTATGTATCTATATACACGTGTTGCTCTCGGAAGGAAGCAGGCACGACACTGTAAAACAATTCTAATTCGCTATTGCGGTTCTTTATAGCTTGCTAGAGATTGCTCATGAAAAGTGTTCTTGTCGTAGGAAATGATTACGGAATTGAACGGCGGCGCAACACGGAAATGGACACAGACAAGAAGGGGACACCACATGCGCAGCGTTTGTCCAGTTCCTCTGCCCGTGTAAAACTAAGCAGCGCAGCATTTGTGAGATGTTCCAACTAGCTCAATCTGAAGCACTTCTTGAATAAAGCACAATAGAAATTGCAGTGAATACAATAATTAACGTCGTGAGAAATCGGAGCACCCTCAACCACAGAAATTCAGGGTTATGAAGGTAGCGTTTACAACGGATTTTATGGCATGCTCTATATTCATGCCTGTTTTTTAAATGCTGCATTATTTCGAGAATAGAAAACGTTCCATCTGTCTTATATTGGCTTCAATCTGGGTATAGGTGTGTTGGCCTTAGATTTTTTATTCTTTATGCAAGAATCAGGCGTTACAGAAGGTGTTTAAAGTTTGCCAAAATATATATGTTTGTTCTAAGAGCAGACTTGCCTTCCCGAAAGCCGATTTTACTTCTGCACAGTTATAACAAAAAATGGGTTCACAAACAAGTCCGTCCTGGCGCGGTACTCGCGAATTTTACAAGAGTGATCCTGCCGTATAGAAATCTAGATAGGCTTTTGTAGAGAAAGCTACACTGCGCTAGGTTTTCAAGCCATCGGCGTGTTACCGTAGCACCGCATTATTGTAGCACAGTAGAAAACGCGAAGAAGGAGAAGAAGAAGAAGAAGAAGAAGAAGAGGGGAAGAAGAAGAAGAACCATCGCTCACCCGTAGTTAATGCTATCACTCCACATTCGGCTTAGCAGCGGCGAACCCGTTTATTTAAAGTGACTTCCGCAATTTCCAGGCTTTTCCGTCAAATATCCGGTACACGAACTTTATTCTCAAGTTAACTCTACGAGCAGCAAGCTTATCGCGTTGCAGGTAATTTCTTAATTGCTGTAGAACTGTCCCTTCGTTCGCACCTGCTCAAGACAAACCTTACTGCTGTGTTGTGAACTCTCTGCAGTTTGTTAATTGATGACTCTTGTGCATACAAGAGCCTCATACAATGCAAGGATATTCTATGATGAGATATTCTGCACACCAGAAAAGCAGTTTCCCCAAGGCTTTATTGTTAGCATATTAAATTTGCTGAATAAAACTAAGCCAAACCAGGCTCTTTGATTTTTTAATATATACTGCTATAGTACTCGTAGCAAAACACCAAAGGTTTTCGCTAGCTTCATGATCCGTCCGCCTGACCGAGTGTTTCTATGGCAGCAATCAAACCTATTGTCGCTTCATGTGATTACACTATGCCTTGTTTCGAGTCAGCTTGACCACCATGGCTCACCATCGCCAAAGTCAAGATCAAAGCTTATTAGACGTAATTAACACCCATGCAATATGTGTGATATACAGGTTAGAAAAGGAAGTGTTAACACATTGGCGTGATTACACTTTCCCCAGCTTTATTGAGCGGAATATCTTCACTTTTGTTTAACATATGAGCTAAGGGTACTACATGCCTGTAAGGCAACATAAGTACTTTTCTAAAATGAAGGCAAATTACCCTAATTACATCTTCTTAAGAATAATTGCTCTTGATTTTGCTCAGCTAGGTTTTATATGTCTAAATACACCTGTAAGCCTAACTTGTATAAGTTGGCCTAGAAAGCCTTAATAAGCCTATGTAGTGCAAAAGCACTTCTAAATGTCGAGAGTAAAACTTGAGCTTCGCTATGCCTAAACTGCTGTCATTTTTTTCCGAAATAAGTGAACGGTAATAAGAAAGATATATAGATATATAGTTAAGCGGCAGATGCATAGGAAGAAACGAAAAAGAGATTATCCACAGCCAGCACTGTCTAAGTAGTTACTGTGCTGATTTTGAAGTTGAGTTATGCCGCTAAAAATTTTCGGACTTCAAACCGTAAATAACGTACGTGGTGTAGGGCGTTTTGAAGAATGAGCGTAAGCAGGCGAGATTAGGTCCTAGCTTCTATTTTCTCCGTTGTGCGGAGCCAGTATGATGTTTGTTATGTGGTATTATCTTCTCCTTGCTATCGACCTGTATGCCAATGATGTCTTCTATTACCGTGGGCCGTATAGTATACCACATTTTTCATGCGGTTGCAGTAGTTGCTTCCTGAACTATGTCATAGGTGTAAAAGCTCCTAATAAAAGCATAGCACGGCAGTGCTTTAAATTATGTTTTGCTAAGTTATTAAATCTTTCACTAAAACATAGTATCATTTGATATGAAGCTACAAGCCGTTTCTTTGATGAGCTATAACACAATTTATGCTGCAGTAATGTCAGGAGCGTTTAAGTTGTTAAAGAAAATCCGAAGCACCTGCTTCAATATAATCTCATCAGCCCTCTGCTGCACAACACGCGACGAATTTTCTTCTACATCATCACCTCTTCACCAAGATTAGAAAGCGCTATAATAAAATCTTGTATTCTCGACAGGCTGTAGACAGCATGCAGATGTACACGTTAGCAGAGATTATACGGCACGCACCGTGTTTGTAAAACTGGAACGAACGTTGGCTGGCATCGATTCCCACGGACACAGGACCTACTGTCGCCACAGCTTTCTTTAAATCATCTTCTGAGCCCTCCTTTACAATAACTGTTCCTGTTACTGTGGCTCCAACGTCAGTCTTATTGAACTTGCAATCTTCTTCCTGCGCATGGAGGAATATTTACAGATAATATACAAAATGACTTTACTCTACTGTTGCGGCTATATTTATTATCATAAAGGCTTTACAAAATGGCAGTCTGTTTTACTAACAAATTTGTTATTGTAACCGTTAATATTAAGCAAGAGAGCAGTGGCCCTGAAATTCAGGAACCTGCATCTTAAGTTTTATTGCAAGAGTACCTTAAATAAATTTTCTTTCTGATGATCCAGAGTAAACATGACATCAAAAATATAATCTTCCTTCACACCTAACCTGACTTTACGATTCCTAACAATTTAGGCAGCTTCAAGTGTCACTCAGCGCAATTGGTCGACGTGGAGGTTAGGCATATCACAAAGAAAGGGAAGTTGAAACGAACAAGCGTCGCCGTTCTTCGGAATATGAAAATTTTCGCAATTATTATTTCGCTTAATGAGGACCAACATAACGCACCTAATGCATCTAAAGTTCTCAGGTTTATCAGGAAGATTTTCACATCTTTGCCGAAAGGGTACGTCTAGCAATTAGCATAATTTTAAAGCGCTGGTTTTGTCTTAAACATACATTACAACGAGCAGAATTCTGATGAATGCGCAAAAACAGACCTAGACCCGTAGCCGCAATGCCTATATGAAACGACCTAACGCTACTAACACGCATAACGTATGCACGAGTTTAGCTCCATATGAATGTTTCGCTTTCATCGCATGGTAAGAGCACCGCCTGCGTTCGCCGCATATTTTTGTCTATGTACATGACACTGCAGACCTTTTTTGTCCAAGCATGATCGACAAAATGAGTGTAAAGAAGAAATAACAAAGAAAAGGAAATATTGTTTCATATCATGCACCAGATTACACTTCTACAAATAACCTGGAAGCAAGAATTGGATGAATTGGCACATACACAAGCCATTTTGATTATGTCACCATTAAAAATATTGCAAAATACAACCAGTCAAAAAACAATAGTATTGCCAAACGGGAGAGTTGTTGGAACATATCGTTCCACCAACTCTTGTTGGTGGAACAAGACGCTCGTCTTGTGTTTCTTTGCTCTGGTGTTTGTCTTTTGCGCTGTTTTTTCATACAGTTAAAATAAAACGCAGTGGTTAAACATATTGCCAAAGGCATTCCTGAAATTTTCTGAAGCTGAAATATATACCAGGGCCAGAAGAACTCTTAAGATCGAGTCTAACGAGCATCTTCACAACCCCCTCATTAGAGAAAAACCCAATATGTTCGTTGGAAGAATCCCATCGATTGTTCACATCTTCATCACAGTTAGTGGGGAACACAGAATGAAAATAGGATTTAAAATGTACCGCCATTTCTTTTGGCAATGTGACGGCATTGCCATGCACGACTATTTTCTGGATAGGATCCCGGCAACTCCGGATGTGGTTCCAAACTTTCTTGAATGCTTTTGCATGAACTATGGGAGAATTTCGTAAAGCAACGCTGCCTGGCAGACAGGTTGCTAGCAGATTATTCCTTCTTCAGTGCTCCTAAGGTACCAGACTTTGGAGACATTTCTTTTTAGGCCCTTGATTTTTTTTAAATGGATATTATGTCGGTCACCGTGGACCCAATTGTGCTCATAAGTTAACAGCACAAAGCTGCCAAAGGCAGCGGATATATGGAGCAAATATCAGCAAAGTCAGCAATGAGAGCATAGGGGCCGCCACTGGGCGCGTACACAGAGGTTCAACACCCAACATAAATGGCAGCCTTGTAGAGGAATATATAGCCTTTGGAATATAAATGTATGTTATGCAGACCACTCTGCCTTTTGCTAATAAACCGCTCCTGTGTGGATTACCGTTCATGTTTTCAGGTTGGTACAGCGATTCACAATGAATTATATTATGGGTATATATATATTTCTCGAACGCTTCACTAATGTACTGCGCACTGCGTACTGAGCACGGCTTTGAAAAGGGAACTATTTTCATAATTTCGAACCATGCCACACTGAATACGGCATGCTTATCATAATTCTGTGCCTTGAGATGCGCAGCACTGAAAAAGAAAGAGTGTCAATGAATCATAGTTTCATCAGCCGGTTGTATCATCTGCACAACCAGTCCACAAAATGATCCTATGCATTCTTACTTTCTTCGTAATCGATACTTACGATGCCTTTGTATGGGTAGCTTTTCTCGGTGTCAATGCCTCCATTGGCCTTGATATAAGCAAAGGCATTTTCCATAGCACCACCGTTGCACCCATTGTTGCCGTACGCTTTTGAGCAGTCGACGAGATTTTGCTCGCTTAAAGAGACCAGCTTACCCGTTTTCCTGAAATGTTGACCTTCCAGAGACCCTGTCTACAGTAATGAAAACAATATAAACGTTATTAGCATACGAAGGCAAACCAGATGCCATAGAGCGCATTATGCTAGCTATGATGAACAGTTTCTAAATAGAGTCTATTAAATGGTTCATGAGAAAACATTTGGCAAGTAAATCAACAAAATAGATAAACATTTGCGCAAATTGATCGGCATTCACAATGGACAAGAGCGTAGGAAACACAGACACCTCTTGCGGGCAGATATATATCAGCTCGTCTCTTGCCTATACCCTTCAACAACAGCCCATGTTTGCTGCGCTCTTGTCGGCTGTGAAGCAATAGACGTGGCTGGAAAAATTCCATGATTGTTTTAACGAGCGGTAGAAGTACAAATCGGCCCCTTGGCTACAATCTTGATTTTCTTTATGGTCTTCAGCGGCTGTAAAAAAATGGCAGTGTTTAAACCACGCTTCGCCCAAAAGTGGAGTGACACCTACCACCTCGTGGTGAGGCTTAAAGGCATTAAAGTGGAAATAAACAAGCTTTATCATTTTCTTCTCGCAACAGTCCCGAATACTACTGTCAGCATAAGAAAAGTGTGTCTGTTCTGCTTTAATTAGACAGGTCATAAACGCATGAGAGCTGCTGCTTTCAATTCGATTGAGTGTTCCGCTGGTAACTTGACATTAATGTTATGCCCTCTGCACTGGAGGCATTGAAATCAAATGAACTCACGCAGCGCAGAGCAAGTGAATCTTCCAAAAGTGGGAAGACATTATTTAGTAAACTAAAACATTCTTTCTTTCCAACTATTTTGCGCCTGTACAAGTGGAACTACAATTCAATAACTCTTAAAGAGTGTCGTTCAAGGATGGAATATGATATATGCCAGAATCTTGTGCCTAGCTCAATGTTATTCATATGCCAAAGAATATCACAATCATGCCTTGAAATAATTATGACGTTATTATGTTAATTATACGTAATTCTGGCGTCACTGCTTACTAGTTTCTTTTTATTTCTTACAGCAAGGTGCGCCCCGTACAGGCAGCTTCTTTCCTGTAAGCGACAGAGCAGGGCCCGTAACCAGAGTTTTTGTCGTTATCGAAGTGTCGCTATCTCACGTGACCTCGAGTCATCTGATTGGTCGAAACGCCAGAACTGGGTGTTGCCAATACGGAAGCGGAAGAGGTGGCCACATCATATTCCGGGGTTTCCACCAATCAGATTACTCGAGGTCGGGGAGATAGCGACACTTTCGATAACGACGCAAACTCGGAATATGGGCACAGTTCATTAAGTATTCCCCTGTAGACCGCATGCCCAGAATCTAGGGTCGATTATCTAGAAGCTACCATCAATTCATTTTTTTTCTAACGTGCAATTAAAGTAATAATTGTTTTCTACTTTTTTTTACTTTTTCGTGGAAGAGAAGCGGAGGGGTATTCATGTGCTGTGCGATGTCAGTGCACGTTAAAGATCCCTAGGTAATCGTAGTGTCCGTTGCCCTCCACTATGGCACCTATTTGTCTCTTTCAACTTTAACTTCCACTTTCCTTCTTCCCCTCACGGTGCGGTTCAGGTGTCTACAAAACATGTGCCACATTGTACAACTTTGCCTTTCTTAAAGCAATTATTATATTATTAATGGGTACGCATTAAGTAGGTTTGTCGGCAGTTTTGTATCACCAGAATCGTCATCACGGTTACGTTCGAACGAAGCAGGTTATAAGAAAATGAACGGTTACGTTAGTTACAAGATCAAAAAATCTCGCCAGGGAAGCAATTTGGTGCATGTGGGATAATTAGGTAGATAATTACAGCCAGTTAACATTTAGACGTCGATTTAGTGGGGAGGAATAATGGCGACGTCCAAATCGAGTAACGTAGTACTCGGCATCGGGTGACATAAGCCTAACGTCCGGTGGCGCAAAATTTGATATTTTTGAACCTAAACGATAGAGAAACGCCGCGATTTGCGTGCACTAATAACGGGAACGGTTAGAATGTGTGTAAAGAGTGGTAGTAAACTAACCACAATCTGAAAAATTCTGAGAGCACTACAGAAATAACATTGAAGAAATGCTGAACCCTGGGCATTGCCCCGGCACACGGTATATCGCGTGACTTTTGTCAATCATAACCAGCGTTCCATACAACGCATCAAATTTTGCCGGCGTTCTATACTTAATTTACATGAAAGGTTTGGTTTGGTTTGGTTTGTGGGTTTAACGTCTCAAAGCGACTAAGGTTATGAGAGACTCCGTCGTGGAGAACTCCGAAACTTTCGACCACCTGGGGTTCTTTAACGTGCACTGACATTGTACAGCCCACAGACGCCACTCCGTTACATGAAAGGGAAGACGCAGTATCTGTCACTCACAGTATCCTGCTGAAGCATATCGCTGACAACACAGCAACGTTCAGGCTGAAGCATTTCCGCAGAGCAGATTTTCCGTGTTCTCGGAAATGTTTATTATTATTGTTATTATCAATTATAATATTGTTAGTAAGCCATCCAATTTTCCTTCTCCTAATTGTCGTTGCGACAGGGCAGATATAAGTTTCGTGTACGCCTTATTTCATAGTCAAATTCTGCGCCGTCAGCTCACAGAATACTTTCTACTGCGCGTTCCGCGAAAGAGCATGAAGGAATTTATGTCGTTTCAAGTTTATTCGCTTCAGCATTCTCACTCATATCTGGATAGTACACATGTTGTTTATTTATTCTTGTCCTCCCCTTCACATATTCCGAAGCTCGCTTCTTTCATTTATATTGGATTTTAATTGTGTTTTAATCTAAATAGTGTTTTATCACATAAAAATTCAATTTTCCAGCCTATATATTGTATTTACTTTGCTTTTACCTTTTCTCCTGTTTAATGCTGTCGGTGTTATTAACTCTTTTTATCTGCTTCTTATTTATATTTTAAATTTAAAACCTCATATTTCAATCTGACTGTCCCGCGTTCAATTGCATCCCGTTATTGTATTTAACTGTATTTCTAGTTTGTGTTTTAGCTAGTACATATTTGTAGCACCTTGAATGGTTGCTTAATTTTTGCGCACTTCTCTATGGCTATAATCAATGACTGTTCATTTTTTTTAAATCTATTTATTGCTTTCTTATGATGTGCTTTCCACGAAATGTTACACATTCATTTCGTCCTTTCTGTGACTTATTTTTCTAAATTCCATTCCGTGCGTTATTTATTTCTTCTATCTGTAAGTATGTAAACATTGCGTGTGCATTTTTATTCTTATTTGTGCTTCAGCACAAAGGGCATATAGTTCTTCCTGCGCACATTAAAAGATTGATTGATTGATTTTTATGTGAGACTTGGTTCGTGCCGCGCCGTGCTAAATATCTACTCACCGTACTGAAAGCCCAGCAGGAACCGCATCTGCCTTGATTCTTCACAGAAGTGACGTAGCCTTTCTCGCGCCAGTCCACCGACTCGGGAAGGTCACCCAAACCAATGTTTTCTGGAGGCAAATACACGGAGCCGTGGCTGCCGGTGTTGTCTTTCAAGCAGCTGGTGGCCTTCAAAAACTCGTGATGGAGCTGCGAAACAAAAACGCCTCTAAATAACATAAAAAGACTCAACTAATTTTAGCTGTACATATCAAGTTTATGTACCTTATTTAGGCATGTGTCAGTGTACTTCAAGAGCATCTGCTACAGGCTGATTGAAATAATGCATCACAAGTTCATTCATTTTTTTTTTCAAATACTACAGACCATTTGAAAAAAAAAATACTACAGACCATGTCGCCCCGCCGGGGTGGTGCAGTGGTAAGACGCCCGACTACTGTGCCGGAATACCCGTGTTCGAACCCGACCTCGGCGGCTGCGTTTCGATGGAGGCGAAACGAAGAGGCGTCCGTGTGTGTGCGATGTCAGCGCACGTTAAAGATCCCCAAGGGGTCAAAATTACTTCGTAGCCCTCCACTACGGCTCCCCTTTCTCTCTTTCCACTGTCACTCCCACCTTCATCCCTTCCCTTACGGTACGGTTCAGGTGTCCATAGAGCAGGTGTGACAGATACTGCGCCTTTCCCTTCCTGTGAACCAACCAACCAACTACAGACAATGTAATATATTAGCAGGATCATACGTATATTTCATAGAGGAAGCAATAAAAAAATTGTTTATGAGGTGAAATCACTAGCATATGCAAATAACATTAACAGAAAAAAAGCTCACTGTCGGAACAAACAAAAGAGATAGACATGATAATACAAAATGAGAATCTCATTTAATAAGGAGGTGACGTTAAAGGCGCGCAACCTCATGCTCTGGGTTTATGTGCCTAATAAGCGTTTTGCTTTTCTTCTAGGCTATTGGAATGGAAGAAATTTCCGACACAACAGCGGTGCCACATTGTGGAGTAGTTCCTCGTGGACTGCAAAAGCGCTGGTTGCATAATCGCACAAACTGAATTGAAGTTTGGGGGGCAAATATCTTATTGCACATGCATTCCAAAATTGTTGCAAACGACGTAGTCATCTCATGCTATCGGTCCTGTGTTCTCAGTATTGACATTCTTACGATAAGTGGGATATGGAAGTTATTTAGGTGCCAGATGGGGATAATTAACACAGCCGTGCAGGGGTTGGTTTGTCATACTGACCACTGCTTAAAGTGTTGGAGTGACTTTCTAATCAGATTCCATCGTACATTCTTAAACACCAAGCTATATTCACCCATGATCTCCCATAACTACTCACAAATACACACTCAAAGTTGATTTGAATAGTAGACAGATACCTATATTTTTTATAAATTTTATTTTTGCATAAAATTAGTTTTGTATATAGATTGGTTGTCTCGTTTGCGCTTTAGGAGACACCTACTTAGTTTTCCTTGTTATTGCTTTGACAAATAATTTCATTGAAAGGTTTTGTGCTAAAGTGGATATTTTTCAATCTTCTATCAATTTTATGTTCTTATTGGTGCCAACATTTACGCATAGCATTGTAAACAGCTGCTGCGATGATGCTTGAGCAGCTTTTAGCCCGGGAGACCACCTTGGGCTTGAGGAAAATGTGTTCAATTCAACGGAACTGTGAATTAGTAAGTGGAAAGCAATCGAATGGAATAAAGGCTTCTCTTTTGTCTTCCTCCAAGTGGTTCTTTTCATGCCCTTACATAAGCTTATGTGCTTGTAGGAGATCGTCTATTTCTGCGTTCTGCATGTGTGTCGCTCATACGGTTCTTGTGATGGGGTATAATACAGAGTGGAAAGCTCCAGCAATCAAAGCAACAGCTTTCTTTTCTAAATATTTGGAAACAGCACCTCTCAATTATCTTGTTGCACATAATCTCTCTTCAGGTATCTTGCCTGTGGCCCACAGAAAAGCTTTAACGATAATTTCGATACTGAATTTTCCTTCAGCCAATCATTACTTCGTTAGTTTGAAAATACTAATGCTGTAATTACCCACCAACTCATTTGAGGCATTTTTCTATCTAGAATATAACAAACCCCAGCTGCTAAAGGCCAAAGGTGTTGACTGTGCACTAGCCAAATCATTTCGCTAAAATACGGAGCTTTAATACAACTCCTTCATAGGCAGTAGCTTTCGGCAGCTAAGCGGAGGCTTGTGGGGTCGCATCCAAGATGCGGTGTCCGAAACGTAGTGGATGTATAGTGCAAGCATGTCATTGTACTACGCGATGGCAACAGGCGTGAAGAAACCAAGTCAGCCTAAGTTAATATGATATTTTTTATTACGTCACCCGCTCGCAATATCCGACCAATCACCAGACCCTGAACACCAATGTACGGCACACTCTCTGCGTGCGGCGATTTAAGCGCATGTAAGGAATCTTAGGCTAATAAAATGAATTTGGAGCTCTCACTTTCCTAAATTCTAAATGTTATGCCTGGGCTAAAAATATAGTAGTAAAAAAATTTCTTTAACTGGTGAAAAACACTGTTTACAATATTTGTAAGAGTACATTGAATGCTGAGTATTCAAGACAGTGTACAGTGATGAATCTTTGAAGAACAAGAGCTGTCAGTTTATATTTTGTTGGTGTTTTATTGATAGCAAAGCGAGTCATACAGTCAAATTTTCACGTTGGCTCGCGAATTTGCACGGGTTGCGTTTACTTTCAGGGCTCAGCAATTTAAGATTAATCGATTGTAGGCTCATCATTTTAACACACCTAAGAATCCTCTCACGCAGGCCGCCTCCTCTAGTTTTACATTATGAGGTCAATGAGGGTTTTTTTACAAAGTAAACATATAGGCTTCGCGAGGAAATACAATATTACTGGGAAACGCGAACATATTATTTACTTTCTCAACGTGCTCATATGACGAATCAAACATTAAAAGAGATTTTTTTTTTCAATGGACCGGAAGACAACGAAGGTGTATTGTCATTAAAAGCGCCTCTGTATGGCAGTAATTTACTTCTGCCCGAAACAACGTAAGTTACGAGGCAATAGTCAATCAGTATATGCTATAACTATACTCACCATGTCTCCAAAATGATTCATGCCCATGCTGTAAGATACTGTGCCCTTTGCAAACTTTTCATTGTGCCGTGAGATGAATAAGCTGTTATCTACGAATATCTTGTACCTTAGAACTTCTTCAGAGGGAGATGTGTATTTTCTGCCTAGAAAAAAATCATTTCAGGTAATTGAGCGTCGGTAATTGAATATAGCGTGATAACCAGGAAAACATGAACAATAGATCATTCATTTGAAATATTTTTAGCATCCTTGGTCCAGAACAGAAAATCTGTTCCCGATAAAGAACACGTATATTCAGCAGTATTTTGCCATTGCACTAGAAAGGAGGAAGCTAATAAGTTCACTTAATTACAGTACATTAAGAGCACCCTGTTACAGGCGCATTTTGTTTTCATGCGGTTTGTTTGCGACGTGAGATAAGGCCACTTATCATGTTTATGAGTATTCACTGACTGGCTCCGGTGAACACACTGTGGGCATTTAGCCGTGAAGACTGGTGCACATAGAGTCATATCTTGCTAAACGTAATGATAGCCTGCCATGATTTCGGACCGGAAGCGTAACAACTCGTTAGTAAAAAAACATGAACTCGCCACACCACGACGCGTGCATTACAGCCCACCTATAGATCTAATACAAATGCAGATGCTGAAATTTAAACGCATTAAGCATCTCACACCCGCTCCAGTGGTTAGTTATCAATTTGTGTCGTCGTTTGGCACCACCATATAACTCGCGGAAATCGATAATACAAACATTTAAATACTTTAAGAGCTTTTTGCCTGCTCAATGTTAGGTTGTCATTCCATGCTAAAAGCACGTTAATATTAAATGCATTTCATTGCAAGCTTCTTCGCTTACTGCGTTTAACGCGTGGCGAGGATTTTCAGTTTCCAGCATTATTGCAGTCGGGATTAAAAATCAATAGCATAACTATACACAATATTGGTTTGGGATAGTCGTTCTCTTGAATCCGACGCAAGACAGCGAATATCGGCCATGCACTCAAATATGAGTGTTTACAATGGTGGTTAGGAAATAAGAAAGCCAAGGAGCCTTGCATTAAGCACAAATAGTGCCTTTGCAGGAATGGATGACATCTGGCAAAAGTCAGAAAAATCCCACCGTGCTTTGCCTTAAACGTCTCCCATTCAGATAGTAGAACATCTCCTGCTGTCGCAGCGAATGCAACAGCAAGCGCAGCAGAAAGAATCAGCCAGTGTAGGATCATGTTGAACAGCAACTACGCCTGTAAAAAAAAAGAGCGGGTTTTTGAGGTTTTCATACACTCCTAAAGGCGAGTGACGTTTGCATTGTTTTCAAAACCTGTCTCCTTATAATTTAGATTGTGAACCGTGCTAAAAAGAAGTGTGCTTGAAAAGCTATGTCAGACCTACCTCCGACAAGACCTTTATCCTCCCTACCAAGCAGCGTAAAGTAATGTGCTGGGTTGCGAAAGAATAGAAAAGAGGCGCGTCAAAGCTTTAGCCTCTCAGTAACGTATACAGGACGCAAAATGCGGTCTGTACGTATCGATAATATACTTCAAAAGGCACCGTAATTCTTTAGTAACGCTTCTTTTTCCACGGACGTAGGATTTGTTTTGCCGCCAATATTATTTTCACAGCAGCAGCATTACAGTTACTATAGCAACACCTACAAAGTCTAGACGCTATAATGCCCCATTATTGAGCTATATCTCATGTTTACGTGCTGTAAGAGTTACTCTAAAACACTCACGTTGTGTCAATTGTCGTGAGCACTATAATGTAAACAGCTATAGTACTGTATAGGTATTTAGTGAATACTTCTCTCATAAGTTAGAACAGAAATATTTGAAGTTAAAATTGAACGCACGAATACAGGGTGCTATAGGATAAATGTATCTAGAGTTGAATATTGCGTATACAAAATTACATTCTATTTATAATTCTACAAAACCATCATGCATAAGTGTTTACCAAGTGCAACCACTAAAAAATGGTTCACTTGCCACACAAGCTAAACAGACACGGACATGTGAGACAGAAAGGACAGGAAATGTGTCCGTGTCTGTTTAGCGCTGCGTTGCTAGGGAACCGTCAACTTGTCCATGTTTCCTTTCCGCCTAAAGAGAGGTCGGAAAGCTTGTACTGAAAAACATTTTTCTAAAAATTGCTGATGTAGACAACGTCAATTTAAATGAACATGCAAATCTCTGACGGGACTTTATGTCACGTACCGGCCTGCAGAGTGTTGTATTCCCCTTGGACCGCACCAGGCAAGATTTTGTTCCGTCTTTTAAAGGAGGCCTGGTGTGTCTAGTGGCGTCTTATCTAGATTCTGCTGGAAGAATTTTGGGGCATCTCTATTCCGAAGCTCTCGAAATGCTCTAGATTGACTAAGCTGGAGGTGTTCCTATTGTTTCGTTGTGTTTTTCCGACACTTCCGGGATTGCTCATGCGGTGTGTCTACGCGTGACTGTTCACAGGTAAGCTGACACAACTAGATGTTTGTCACGAGATAGCAAAATGTGTATGAAGTACTGGTCAAACACCGCTGATAACTGTCTGTACATGGATTTTTCTTATCACGTCCCAATTCTGAGCGTTCCTGCCCTCGTTGTAAACAAAAAATTGCGGACATCTTAATGAAGAGCTCAGGTATTATGTGATGCAGCGACTATTAAATCAAAAGCTCAATCCTGATGGCGTTACGGATGCAAAGCATGCGTCAGAAGATGTCGAGGACAAGAGGTCAGACACGTATAGTGTGCGTCATCCAAGCCAAGACAGGACTGTGACTATCGGTATCGCTGAACCTTTTTAAGTTTCCGCTCTTCCTAACATTCAATAATGGTGGCTTTACTGGCATCAAGAACACATTTTAAAACGCTTTGATAGGAATATAATAATTTTGAATCATTTTAAATATTCTGTTGAGATTTTGGCATTATTTGTGTAATGTGTGCGTCTGACTTTATTACCGGTAAACATGCTTAAGATAATCACCTTAATGAGCAAACAATATATGAGGCTCACGTGGTAAGCCCCAACAGCGATGTGTATTGATTCCTTATCAATCTTCAGCAAACGTGTTGACAAGGTTAGCGTGTGTTTCCTAACACATAATTGAAAACCTAGTGAAGGGATAATATTTTGTACTATCAAAAACAAGCTGTCACTCAAATGATTATTTCAGTACACATTGTTCGCCTACAGAAACAGAAAAAACATATCGAGCAATCGAATGAGTAAGAGATTCTACTACCATGGTGCTGGCCATCAGTAGGGTAGAACGCACTGAAAACAAAAACCTGGCCGAACCTCATCTGCACAAAAACAACAAAAGTGAGCCTTGATATAGAAAGGCTCGCAAACAGACTATAAGGACGTGCTTAATAGAGGAACCATTTTTATATTGAACGAGAGTAGAAAACTTGGCAAGTTGGTAAGTATTCATCTTGTTGTGGCACCACAGGGACGAGGACAGATACGGAGAAAGACAAACCAAGTGCTCCTTGGTATGTCTTTCTCCGTATCTGTCCTGGTCCCTGTGGTGCCACAACAAGATTTATATTGAAACTGTGCATTCTTGCTGTATTCTTTACCTTCCGCTGTTACCTTTTCCTGTGAACTGAATGCACGGAAGTTTTCTACACGAGCCTAGATGTTTAGCAGTTTATTTCGGCTTTAGAGAATATTTGTGTCGGAAACTTTCTGAAGAAGGTAAGGCTGAAAATTAAAGACGGGACCGTCTGCTACAATTTCGCTGACAAGGTCACGCCAAAAACATTTGAAAGTCTACGAAGGTGGTGTTTATTTTAGCTTAAAGCTATGCTGTCCCCTGCGGACTAATACCCAGGACGACTTGCAGTTTTTGCTTTAAATTGCTTTGCTTGAATTGCTGATCTCAAATGTTTTTCTTGTCTGCTTTTTGGTTGCCCAAACTGATCGTGTTTTTTTTTCTCGCTGCATGTTTGACATTTCATTATTGGATATTTCATCAATTGGCTTGCTTCTGTTTGTTTATGTTCATGACTTTCTCTTATGAAGAGCTTTGCTTGCATTTCATTTAGTCCTTGGTTTGCTCATATTATATTGCCCTAAGAACAAGTGTTTTGAAATTATTTATTGCTACCTTCATTCTGTACACTGTTGTTATTTGTATGCAACTCCTGCTTGGGCCATAAAGGCCTGCAGTATCGAATAAATAAATAAACGTGTGTTTAAAATAAACTACGGATGTTTTTATATGCAGGTCGCTTTTATGCACTGAAAGTCACAGAATTTTATCAATTTTGTTTTTATATGAACCAAGATAAATGTCCCTTTCAGAAAGCACCTGGCGTCTTTTATGAAATACAGTTGTTTCGGCCAAGGTCGTGACGCAGCTGTCTAGATGGTCAGTAACCACCAATTTTAACGTAATTTTTTAGAGATGAAAATAAATAGAAAAACAACAATACACCGTACAGAACATGAATAATGCGCCAACAGGGCGTGCAGGCCTTAGCGCTTGCTGGCTTGCTTGCTTAAACCGAGAGCGAAATCTTTATAGTACCGGCCGCTTGGTTCGCTCATGTAAATTGTGCCTCGGCGTCGTATGAGAGTGTTCGCTCTTTAGCCAGTCCTTCGTGCGCTTGAAGCGAGCGGCAGCGTTGTCAAGGGCGCTGGAAGATAAAATGTGCCAACTGCTTACCGCTTTCGCCGGTTCTGCGTGATGAAAGTTTAGTAGCTCAGTATGTTTAATGTATGCTCTACCATAGAAAATTAAAACAAACAAGGGGCTTCAAGCCCACCTAGCTCCTGTCAAGAAGCCATGCCCAGCACGTGATCATTTGCAGGCTCCTTTTTGTTATTATTGTGGTTTACGTTTTTTTCATGAGGTTTTTTGTTTTATTATAGCCTTATATGGTGGCTATACAAATGATTGCAAGCGCCGTGATTTTTGCATACTTAGAACTACTGACGAGCTGTGAAGGTAGAACAATTACTTACATTTATGCCAATAGAGCTCACCATCAGTCCATATCAAAAACCATAATCCCCAACAAAACATAATTTACTCCTATGCACTGCAGTTCATCAGAATACTCTCTAATCCAGCTCAGTCCATCTTACTGCAGCTTGATCAACGTTATACGCTCTATAGTGCCCGGCCAAAGCCGCCCGAAAATTAAACCGGATGCCAAACTTCTCTGGCGAACGACTGCTTCATAAAATCCGTATACTGCTCTACAAAGCACCGGTGCACTGGAGGCGAGCCGCGCCAAGGGGAGAGAAGCGACGTATTTGAACATGAGCTGAGCATCCAGACAGCTCTGCGCCGTGGCCCAGGCGTTGGACCCCTTCTCGCTCCGCGGCACATTTCAAGCAATAGCTCAGCAAGCTCTCCCATTGGCCCTGCTAAAGTGTTGCCGTCGGATTGGACCATTTGAGCGTCAACGGTTTCTCGGTTTACGGAGACTCAAGTGCTTCCGCTCGAGACTCCTAGAGTGAGTTCGTCACTAGCGTCCATCGTGAACAGCTCGCCCTCTGAGAGAGCGGACGCGGCGGAATCTCCCCGGCCGTCGCTGCGCGAGCACCGTCGCGTATGGCTATGATAGCTTTCTGCCACAGAGCCGATCTCGTTGTGCAAATACCTGTAAATAGTGTTTAAAGCTTTTTCTTCATATCACCAGAGCCGACTCGGATCCATCTCTACTGCCAAGGGAGCTGACAGCCCTTGTTCACGAAACGGGTGACGAGCGCTGCGCAACCAACTCCTTGGCAAAGCCCTTTTGACGGTGGAATACTGTGGGATAACCCCACCGGCACAGCTCCCTCCCTAGAATATACTCATTTTCCGCTGTATACTCTGATTTAATCTACCCTACGAAGATGTTTAATTCGTAATCTACCTCATCCTTGCCTCAAAGGTCCCATGAAAAGCTTTTACTGAAATTATAAAACGCGCACGAGCAACAGGTATACCATCAATAATCTCCGCAATGGAAAATTTTTAAGCTAGCTTCATCGGCGTCGAACATATGGCCATTCGGAAATAATGCTCCTCTTTTACCCGCTCAACTGAATTACGCTGGCGCCAAGAAAAAAGAAAAGAAACAAGTCGCGATGGTTCCCCATCACGCCGCATCTGCACTTCATTTACGTTCTTGTCTCGAGTTTTGGCAGAGCACATATCTGCTTTCTCATTACTTTGGATTCCTACTTGACTGGGGACCCAGCAAATGTTTATGCTTCGTCCTTTACCTGTAATTGTTGCTATGCGGTGTATGATGTTTCCCCAGTATTGGTATAACTGCGTTTCTTGGGTGAAGGCTTGTGACTATACCTAAGGAATCTGTGTAAATAATACTTCTCCTGATATTGTATTTTCTTATTTTCTCTATGGCAACAGAGACAACATAACATTCAGCAGTAACGATGGACACGCACTGTGGAAGTCTTATTTCCTCCCATTCGTCTTGAACAACTACGCATCCGACATAATGATCTGTTTTCGAGCCATCCGTGTTAACGTCCATGAAGCTACTGTACTTCTCTTTCAGCTGAAGGAAATCTTGTATGATTTGCTCTTGTGAGGTTATTGTTTTTTGGAACTGTGTGAGAGAGAGGTCGTAGACTGCAGAAACCCGGCACTAAGGAGGCAGAAGGTTGGGTCTTTTGGCTATACTAGGTAAACAATCCGGAAGCTCAACCTCTTGACACATTTGCTCAAATCTTAGGAGCAGTGGTCTCACAGCATTGGGTTTGTTGGTGAATAGTGTTCTAGAAGGGCATTTAGTTACTAGGGAATAGCAGATATGCTTTGGCAGAGATCTGATGTTAAATATAGAGGCATCGTAAGTGAAATTCTTCTAGGAGTAGGTTCATTTGTTTCCACAAGCAGACTGGATATAGGAGAAGTTCGGTATGCTCCACATGAGAGTCGAAGTTCTTAGTTATGTACCAGGTCTACTTTTTTTAAGTATGATGGTCTAGCTGACCCATACACTATGCAGCCATAGTCTAAGGAGGAGCGTACGACAGATCTGTAAATGTGTTTAAGGCATGTCCTGTCAGCACCCCAGTGTTTACGTGAAAGAACTTTTAGTATGTTTAGAGATTTGGAAGCCTTTTTCTTTAGGACATTTATATGAGGAAGAAAGGTGAGTGTTTTGTCAAACGTTACGCCTAGAAATTTGTGTTCGTTTTTTACCGGTAATTTTGTTTTGTTCAAGTGTAGCGTAGGATCTGTCTGTAAGCCTCGTTTGAGAGAGAATAGAACAGCCACTGTTTTTTGAGGAGAAAACTGAAATCAGTTTGTGTCTGCCCATGCTGCTAGTTTATTTATGGTCAACTGCACTTGTCTCTCACATGGTGATATGTTAGACGATGTGTATGCAATCTGTAGATCATCAACATAAACAGAATACATTATGGATTTCAGGATAACTGCGCTTATGGAATTCATTTTTACTAGATAGTTGTGCTTAAGACGCATCCCTGTGGTACACCATTCTCCTGCATAATGTTCTTTGAAACGCTTGAGCCCAAGCGCACACAAAATGAGCGATTCAACAAGAAGTCTTTCAGACAGTTTAATATCCTACCACGTATGCCTAAATCTTCTAGGTGACGGAGGACGCCAAACCGCCATGTAGTATCATATGCCTTTTTCATATCGAAGAAGACTGCAAGGCAGTGCTGTTTGTGAATAAATGCTTTACGAACAGTGTTGTCAAGGCGGACTAGACGGTCCCTGGTAGAACATGCTGTTTTGAACCCACATTGGTGAATGTCTAGAAGTTCTCGGGAATTAAAGACAACGGTTAATCTGGTATTAAGAACACTTTTAAAAGATTTTGCAAGGCAACGTGTGAGAGCTATGGGTCTATAAATGCCGGGGACCGTTGGTGGCTTTGCTAGTTTCAGGAAAGGCACAATCATAGCTTTTTTCCAGGCCTCAGGAATACCCCCGGATACCCATATTTTGTTGAAAAACTTCAGAAGTGCTTCTAAAGCAGGTGTAGAAAAATGTGCTAGCATCTGACAGTGAATTTGATCTAGGCCAGGTGCAGTCTTCTTGCCGACAGATAGAATCGTGCTTATTACTTGTAGTGTTATCAACTTGTTATATGCTTCATTTGTACCTCCACCTGTTGGCAGCTTTTGTTTTTCGGCCTTGTCTTTATACATTATGAAAGATTTTGGATAGTGTAGAGAGCTGGAAATTGCAGAAAAATGCTCGCCTGGAATATCTACCAGTTCCTGTAAGTTTGTTTGAGTGCCAGGAGAAGTTAGAAAGGTCATTGTGCACGAGGAGAAGTTACCATCCAGTTTGTGAACAAGCTCCCATGTTCGTTTTGGTGTGATTGAGCTATTTATTGATGGTATGTACTTTTGCCAAGAAGCCTTCTCAGCGTTATGGTGGACATACCATGCCCTAGCTTTCGCCTGCCTGATTTTTACGAGGTTTTCGTTTGTTGGGTGCCTGCGAAAGGATCCCCAAGATTTGTTTTGTTACTTTTTTGCTTCTTTGCACTCTTGAGAATACCAGACTTTGTGATATATCAGTACCACTCCTGAAGAAAAGTGCGGCGTCAATGATGCAGGCCGTAAAATTTTCATTGAACTTATCAACACTGAAATTTTCGGAAAAGACCTTTTCCAGGCTGGCTTCAGACTAAAATAGAGCCCAGTTTGCAAGGTGCAGCTTCCACCGCTTGGGTTTGTTTAGAGTGATGGAAGATGAGGGTGTTAGGCTGATAATGACAGACAAATGATCACTTTCAAGAGGATTGTGAAGGATATCCCATTTAATATCAGCAAAAATCGATGGGGAGCTAAATGATAAATCTAAAACACTCCTTTTCCCCGCGATTGGGGAGCAGTATGTATGCTTTCCTGCATTTAGCAGGCAGACATGATTGCATAATATGAAAGCTTCTAAAATACGGCCTATGGTGTCTGTTTGATAGCTTCTCCAAAAAGTGGAGTGTGCAATAAAATCTCCAACAACCAGATATTGTTCTGGCAGTTGTTCTTAAAGCTCTTCCAGATCATGAAGGGTTACAATTAGGTGCGGTTGAAGATACAGTGAGCATATAGTTATTGTTTTATAAAGAATTATAGAGACAGCAACAGCTTCGAACTGGGTTTTGAGGCGAATCTCATGTGTTGCAACTCCATTCGGTACTATAATAGTGACACCTTCAGATAGCCTATTTGCTTCTTTTCGGCCGCAGCGAAAGCCGTTGTGTCCTTTTAAAATATTTTGATGAGGTCCTAAGTTAGTTTCCTGTATTCAAAAACTACAGGAGAAGATGAATGTGAATTTTCTTTTATATCGTTGTAGTTGTTTATGAGACATCGGCAGTTCCAGTGTAGGAGGAAAGCCATTTGTTTAAGGAATATGTCTGAATTTAGGTTTCAGGTTTGTCTGGTTCTGTTGTACGAGTTTTTTCTTTCTGTTTCCTTTCCAGTCAGTTATGCTGCCGCTGCAATGAGGACGAAGAAGGGGTTGTGCCCCTTGCCTTGGGGATTTGGCCGTTTGGGGAGAATTGGGATTGTCGGTTGCAGGTTTCTCTTCTGGGGGAGAGGCCTTTATGGTTGCTGGCTGTGGGGCCAGTGTGCCCTGTTTCTGCAATGGCAGGGCAGCTTTCGCTGCTTCTGCCCGGGGCGGGGATGGCCTTGCCTGAGGCTTACCCTCGGCGGAGACCAAATCATGTTGTGGTGTGCTGCCCCTACGCTCCACCACATTGGAGCAGTTTGGTTTGGCTGTGAACACCAAAATGCCCTATCTATCAAGATATCGTTGTCGTGCCTCTTTAAACGTTATGGTTTCCTTGAATTTTATGGTAATGACGTTCTTTTTCTTTTTCCAAGAAGGACATGACCATGGGTATGCGGCGTGTTCACCTGCACAGTTTGCGCAGTGTGGCGCAGTTTCACACTAGTCAGATTTATATTCATTTGAGGCACATTTTTCGCATGTTTGTCGGCCACGGCACCTCTGGGAGCCATGACCGAATCTTTAGCAGTTGAAACAACGCCTGGGTTTGAGGTGTATGGCCGGATGTCTACTTTGATGTAGCCGACTTCAATGATTCAGGGAGTTTGCTAGAGTTGAAAGTCAGAGCTATGTGCTTTGGTGGGATTTCTTGGTCGTTCTTGCCGATTTTGATCCTGTGCACACTGATTACATTTTGCTCGGAAAGACCTTCTAGAAGTCCTTCTTCGGTGAGTGACAGGAAGTCGTTCTCTGAGATCACGCCTTTGACTAAATTCAAGGATCTGTCAGCACTGACATTTTTGGGATGTCCCCAAATGTGACAAGTTGCTGATGGTTGCTGTACTGGAGTTTGCTTTGGAGCTCAAGCAGGAAATCCCCGCTAACCATTTTACTAATTCTGTATCCGGGGCCTAGTATGGTTGTGCTAGGTGCCGCAAATGGGGTTATTAGCCGAGCTTGTTCGGAAGGGCTTTCACTGTGGATCACATGATATTTAGGGAAGGTTTCCTGCTTCGTTGAAAAGAACTAGGCTGATACATCGAACCGTCTTTTCTTGAAAAGGCGATCAGTTTGTTTATGGAAGAAGCCATAAAAATGCATGATGTTTGGCCACGGCGCCAGCCACCCACCGTGGAGCCCAATGAGTGGACGGGGCAGGAATTGGCAGGCAAGTCCTGTCCACGTCAGCTGTACACCGTAACTATAACCTAATATGGCGTAACTTAGGGTAGTCAGCCGCACAAGGTTAACCCTCGCGGCCTGGAAGTAAGGAAAAACCAAGGTAGATAGTAAAGGACAGGAGAGTTGTAGGATAGGAGATAGGAAAGTGAAAGATGGAGGGGAGGATAGGAAAAGGCGACTGCCAGTTTCCACCGGGTGGTTCAGAATGGAGGTGACGTCTATGGGAAGAATGGGTCAATGCGGTGTGTTGCCTCCGCCGAGGGGCCTTAAAGGTCCGGACAATCGGCATCGGCTCAACAACCAGGATCCCCTTTTACCCAGACACGGTTATGCCATGCACGGCTAAGCGTGGGTGCTCGGGGTCTGTGATGTCGCACATAACAGGCAAACGTCGGCTTCAGCAGATGCCCCCTGCGGGGGTAGTGTACTTAGTTTATTAGTTTATCTTTACATCGTTGTTAAAAATCATTTGGAGAGAGAGAGAGAGAGAGAGAGAGAGAGAGAGAGAGAGAGAGACAAAACTATTTTCCACTAGTGTGGGATATACGGCTGTGGTGGGATACCGCGCAAAGACTAGTGTGCTCTTGTTCTATCATTTTTCAGTCATGACTACAGAAGAGACGGGTAGCACTATCTACATGTGTAACATTTCCTGATTATTCACAGAAATAGAAGAATTAGTTCTATATAAAGAAGGAAGTACTCCCACAAATTGGTCATGTTACGCACCACACTAAAGGTAATTAACACTGGGTAAAATTCAGCCTGTTTTACCAGATTGCTGTAAGAGGGATGGTCTCGCAGGAACTGCTTAAGCAGTCCCCTAAATCCGATCTTTGTAACGCTGATAGTATCGAATGCTTTTCTAATTTAACAAAAATATTTATTCTAAATACTTTGTAAATGAATCTTTGTAGAAACTTTCAACTGCCTGATCACTGTGACCAGAAGTAGGCGCGTATGCATGTACAAACTACAGTTTATTCCAGTTAAGCTCAACTAATATGTCTGCCATACCCTCATTAATGCTATAAAATTCATCTAAATGGGCAGCTATATCCTTATTGACAAGAAAACCTACCCCTAGTTTGTTGTTCCGGTAAACCTCTATAACACCAAACATGTCCGTCTTTTCGTACAGTATATTCCTCATTCGGCCCCAGCCTCACTAAGCCCTATGACATCCGTCATACCTTTTAGTTCCTCTAACAGAACTGCAAAACTATTCTCGCTAGCATATTCACTAACCATATTATCAGTAGCTATGGCCTTAGCAATAAACGTTGCCAGGGTCAGTTTCCAATGTCGGCCTCTCCGGAGCTAGAAATTCTTAGCACACTCCGCTGCGTCGCAGGTGTGACCGCCAACGTGGTCAGTTGATCCGCTGCCACTGCATGGTGGCTGAGGGCCGGGGTTTTAAAGACACATCATGGGAGGTTATGGCCAATTACTGCACTATGCTGGCCAACTCCTGTTCTGGTGAGGGAATGCATTGCCGGAGGTGTTAACCGGCATCAGGTCGCACCTCAAACCAGTTCATGCAATCATATCGACACACGATTTCTTTATTTGGGTGAAGAATTGCGCAGCACCTGGTTCGAACCATGATCTTTTTGTACACAAGGCGAATATTTTTCCTCTACGGCGCCGCAGCACAACCCATGCTTACATACTACCTATCATTGTGACACAAAGTGATACTGCCTATTATTGTTACAAATACGCGTCTACGGTGTGAAGAAAACAGCTAAAATCTGAGTTTGGGGGACCTAATAACGTAGCGATAATTTAGAACCTAGTTCCAAAAAGAATTTTGGGTTTCTAGTTGTAGACATTGTTTAAGGATATACACTTCATGAGGTTTGAATGTAGGAGGACGGAACCCCCGATACATTAGTGGTGCATGAGGAGTCTGACTTTGGACTCGATCTTACCTTATGTAGGAAGAAGGAAAAGAAAATGCGTGGGCCTACTACTGGCTCTGTGGCTGAACCACCTCCGCTGCCTCCTGCTGAAAGGGAGAAAATTCAGAAGAAGGAACCCACCCTCTATATTTCATGAGTGGGAACAGGCAGCCTGCGGATCACCCCATCCCGTCGTTCAGCAGGTCAAACATTTTCAGCCTTTTTTTACGGAACCAGGTTCTAGTTTGCCGAGGCATTAGAATCATCAGACGTCTTGTCCATCTGAAATTATCTAAAATGTCTCCTCCACAGACGGTGGGAGCTCTTTGTGGAAATGAATACAGGTATTCACACGTAAATCTGCGCTGGGTTGGGAAAGAGGCCATCTGCCTTCAGAGCCGGCACCAGACGCGTCTGCATTTTTTTCTCTTGAGGATGAGCCCCAATTTTCATTAAAACCTCTACTCTTTCAGGACACCTCTCTAAACAACCATAAAGTAGCGCCTGCCGGGCCTTACGACAGAATCGACCACTCACCCACTTTAAGTGGTTGTCGGTGCAAGCATCCGGTGGCAAAACCGGTGTCGGCGGCCTTCCGCCGGCGTTGGCGCTGTGAACGAAAACCAGTAGCTGGCAGCTAAAATGGACGAGCACAGACAGTCAGGACGTAGGATTGCGGGACGCTACTTTTGGCAGGAGCTGCCTACTCGGGCTTTTTTTTTTTTTCATATGAAAGGGTGATAACGGAATCAGCCTGCCTGGATCCTTGTATTCCGCTACCTCTGCTGCACGAAAGCAGGTTCATACGGGTTGTTTAAAGTGAGGCTTTATATGCGTCTGGTAACCTACACTATCGCCTCACGCCCTTAAATGGGGACTTTGTGTTCACTTAAGAAAACACGTTTCTACTAGTTGGTGAAGCATGGTTTCTTAACAAATTATTTAGAGCTACATAAATGGCGCGGACATAGGAATAAATGCAAAGGACGGGATACACACAGCTTCCATACTGTGTATTTCTTCCTGTGTCCGCGTCATTTATGTAGTGCTGAATAACGTGTTAAGATATTTTGTGTTCATCATAACCTTTTTCCATGAACAAAGGGAGTACCTGATCTGTGAATTAATAATTCTGCTTGTTATCTTGTTTTATGCTTGTGGAATGTATATAAACTTCGTTGTTTTATTTATTGTACATATTGTCTTGTGTTTCGGGCCTTATGCCGGAAGAACATTAGATTCTTAGCCTTGCGCGAAACCCAATATGAAATTAGGACCTCTTCAGTATTAATGGTTGCACACGACGTGCACGGAATATAGGAAAGCAACTGGATTCGACGCGCATTGACGGACGCGCTGTACCACAGAATATGAGTCTGACACTTCATCATTTGCTTAACGTCATCATTTATTTAAGGCACGACATACTACACCACTGATGACGTCATCAAACTAAAGCGTTACGGATGGATGGACGCGATCGTGGCTGCGAGCATTAGCTATTGAGCCAATAAAGGTTATCGCCTTGAAAATGAGCTTTAATTTTGAGTGTGATTTTTTTCATTGGACCAGCTGTGCTTTGCGATATGCTCACAAAAAAGGCTGCAGCACAGAATATGTGTTTGGTGTTGCTCCTGACCCTAAGTGGCTGAAAATGGTATGCCCCTGCAGAGCCCTCGATGTTTTGCGGCTGGGGCTGACCTGCCACCGGTGGTTGTATCTGTTCAAGGCCGTGATTACCACCGCTGCGGTGGATGGTGACGGCTGTTGTGATGCGCGTCTTTCTTTCCCTGTTCTTCTTTTTCTTTCTTTCTATTTTCTCCTCTGTCCGCACAAGAGAGAGGAGGTCGCTAAGCTACATAGCCAGTAGCAGGCCCGTGCATTCTTTTTCCTTCTTCCTGCATTGCGCACAACAATATGCTTGACAGGGAGGCTCTTCGTTTGTGCGGTCGACTCTCTCCGACAGTCAGTGAATTATTATCAGGCACAAAAAGCTTTGCTCCAGCATTTCAGGATTACAGTAAAAGGCTATCGAGAAACATTTTGTGAAAGTAAGTCGCGTGATATAGAAACAGAGAAGCATAGCGTGGCCCGCTAGATTAATCGTTTCAATCGATGGGTCGAGAATTCAGGTACAGGCATGACGTAGAATTATCCATGTGACTGGTAGTAATTGCCGAACAGTTCATGAGGGACTGTGTCGTCTGGCGATTTTTGTTCGCTAAATAGAGTGCTAGACGGTAGATAAATGGCTGAGGCAGCAGCAAAGTTTTCAGGGGTATGGCGGCAAAATCTGGCCTTCATTCAAAGAGTCTTTCGAGGTGTTCATCCCAATGAGAAAGGATGTTTTGTGCCGTAGTCAGTCAGGAAGGCCTAATGTGTAACCGACCTGGACATAAGGCTGCTGATTCTCGTTCAATGCAAAAACAACTTTATTGCAGTTATTGTAAAAAGGCAGGACATGGTGTGAATTCCTGTTCACGTAAGCACGGAAACCGAAAGCAGTCTTCTTGTTGTGTTTCGTCTTAGAAGGAGTCCACAACGGAAGGCAGGCTGGAAGTAGCTGAGGAGCAGCTTGGAGTCGGATTTGTCCGCAAAAGATCTGCAGGCGCACAAAATATACCTGTACAGGCGGGAAAGCTCAAGGACTACCCGTCCGTGTCTTACGTTACAAGGGGAGCACTACGGTGTTTGTATGGAAGGCTCTAGTTCCTTACACAGCTCTCACCAGCACCACATTCACGGTGGTCCTGGTTGAAGACAGTAGCATGCAACCTCTCGAGGCAAAAGTTTATATCGCTCCCCTTACTTAACTGACAAAGCCCTGGCGAAAGGCATGGAGACACCATTGAATGATTTGATAATTAGCAATATAGCGGAGGCCCGTGAGCCGTGATGTCTAGGCAGTAATTAGAAGAAACCCGAGTGTGCGGCTAAGTCATTTCCCAGAATATAGGCGATGTGGTTAATGTAAATGAAAAACGTGATGGCACAAAAGTAGTGTTGGTCGGAAAGGATGTTTCCGGGCAAAAAAATAAAGACTGCTTTAACTAGAAAAGGTTTTCCAGAGCACGCATGACACTTCTCCATCGTATTTGCGCAACAACGGTTCGCTGTATCGCCTTTATCATCTCGCCTCTGCCAGAGAGGTTCGACAGCTAGTACGTCCAAAGTTGGGCAGATCGCATGTGTTAAAGCTCTCCCACAATAGCCCGCCGGCGGTATATCAAGGCGCTAAGAAGGCTACAGGTCGAATTCTTGAAGACTTTTATTGATTATGAGTGCATGAATATATTAAGAAATATGTCAGGTCGTTTGGCACCTGCCAAAGGAGTTGTCCGAGAGGCAAAGAAGGGAAAGCTCTGCTAAGAAGCATGCCTCAAAATTTTGGCGCGTTCTCAATGGTGTCAGGAGAGGCATTAGGACAGGATCAGTAAGAAAAAAATTTAAGCATCGGGGATGGAGTCATCAATCTTTTACCGAGTTGCCATAATAAACTCCTACTGCAGTGGAAAAGTCAGTTTGTAGTTGTGGAAAAAAGAACAAGGCAGATTATCGGCTCGACTTCTGCCACGCTAAGAAACTGTTCCACATGAATATGATCAATATGCTAAGAGATACAAAGAACGTACGCCACAAAAATTCATGAGGCATCATTTTCGTTGAAGAAGATGACTGGGAAAAATAACTACCTAGCCTTACAACTGAACACGGTTAAGAGATTGAAGTTGTGAAGGTCTCAACCGAGCTCGATGATGAGAAGCAGAAAAAGACCCACGGTTTACTTTAAGCATATGAAGACATCTTTTCCGAGATTCCTGTAAAGACTAACCTCATAGAGTGCCAACCTAGGCACGCCTCATCGGAAGTCTTGAATATCCCGCAAAACCAGTCAACTTTTGCTCTGAAGGACGTGGTTGAAAAAGGAATAGGCCATTCGTTCAAATTAGGGGTAATTAAGGGTTCAAATATCCTCACATTTATCCCCACGATTTCATCAAGAAGAAAGACACCACCTATCGCTTTTTTATCTTTAGATGTATCAACGATGCTTTTGTGTTCAATGCAGAGCTTATTTTAAGAAATGCTGAATTATTTACCGAGATGGGAACTAAGGTGTAGATTTTTCGAACTATACACATGCTTTTTAGCCTTTTACTATAGGCTTGCCTCACGATCAAACCGCACTAGATTAAGATCGGGGCCATTAACATCTCTTTTCTTGGGCATCAGCTTAGAAAAGCGAGGACATTGGAAATGGTGGAAGAACAGTTGGTAAACGTGTCGCTTCCGAGGATCAAGAAGCAAGTGCATGCATTATAAAGGCGTGCCGGATACTACCTTGATTTCATTCCTGGCTACGCCGACAAAGTCCTACTGCTAGGGGAAATGACATGCAAAACTGAGCCAAACCTTGTTTCCTGGACACCACCGAGGCAAGCCGCTTTTGACGAGCTTAAGAAGGCGCTAACTTCTAGGCCCGTGGTAAGAGCTCTACGTCTTATTAAGCGGTTTGTGTTTCGCACAGATGCTTCCGCGTTTAGCATAGGCGATGTTCTCCTACAAGAACATTATGGCGTTTTCTATCTGGTATCATATGCCAGCCGACAATTTTCGCCTCTCGAATTCCGCTATTCTGCGATTGAAAGCAAGTGTTTGGTGATAGTCGGTGTTATGGAAAAATTCCACATATTCCAGTACGGAACGTTTTGCTTCAGACTGATCACAAACTATCTCACGAAAAAGAAGCACTCGAATAGCTGGGTACTGCGTTGGAGCCTAACATTACAAGTGTATACCTTTCGTGCGGGGTACATCCAGAGGTGGGAAAACGTAAGCGCTGACTGCATGATCCGTTAGTAAAATGCCGAAGGATGATGCCCAAAGAGTTATATTGCTTGGTGTTTACAATGGTTACCTGTACAATGGTAGTGGGGTGTTCTAGAATTTTCTCGCTCGTCAGGAGTTTTCGTAGAATGTCAACATTGATCTTTCTATTAAAAAATTGTATGCATCTATTGCTGCGTTGTATGAAGGCTCTTGTGAAAAGTGTACCGAAGCTGCCGCTTTAGTTGGGTCGCCGTATCGTGGGAAAAATGGTTTCTTGCCGAATGCACTCCCCAACTCACTCACCAAGGCACTCATTTACGCCTTGTTACGTACATGGACATCCTTGGACATCCACCAGCATTATCGGCTCGAACGGTGTCTATACCCCCTCCACACCGGGAACTATCCCGGCGCGAGGCCGCTCATTGGCACAAAATATAAACAGGAACTTTTCCAAACCCGTGGCTTTATAGCAAACTTTCCCCAAATGTGAATGCACTTATGATCAAACACTGCTCAAAAAAGGCCGCATTCATTCACATGATGTGGACATTTACACGACACAACGCAGACAATTCGGCTACATTGGATGCGTGGGAGTCCCTCCTGCGAACTACCCCGCTCGCCCAACAGCGCCAGCTCATTTTGCACGCATTGGAAGACGCAGAGTTCCAAGGGATCCCTGCTGACCTTCTCTAAGAAGTGCAACCAGTCTTTCGGCTGGTTTCCCTATTTTGGGAGTAAATAAAGAGCTTACCATCATCATCTACATACGCGACAAACACGCGCATTCGATGGAGTGCACGACTGGAGAACCCATCCATCGGAAATCGCTCGGCGCCAACCATCCAGCGCACTTCGGCCATTCTGTTCAATTGAGCTAGATGCGACACGTGACCCTATTGGCCCAGAAATTAGCTGCGAGCACGGTGCTGGGGGCTGTCGGTGGGAGCGGAGAAATTCGCCAGTTGTATTTCGTGAGTGAGTGCAAGTAGCGCGCTGCGCCACACCAACCTTGGCCTGTTTTTCCTTTTGTTTGCGCCGGCCTGACGTTGTTGAACGAAGTCATTTCTTTCCTGCCCCGTAGAGTATTGTGCTGCCAACCGCAAAATTGGGGTGCGTTTTTTCCCGCCAAGTGCCATATCTCTGGCGGTCCATTTTGCTTCTCTTTGAGTTTATTTCTACTGGTGAAATTATAGCGGGCTTGTTCTCTCTACGGCTGGTCATCCCCAGTCAGCACAGCAACATCGCACCAACCCGGTCTAACGTCGACAGAAATTGGCACTAACATCGACTTAACACTGATTTTTCAAAAATTATTACATTCTTATATCTTGGTCCGGCATATATTTCAACATTAAACCAGCCTTAGCATCGCCAACATAGGCGAAAAACCGACCGTGCCACTAGTATCACATATTGGTATTTACTGGCACGCAACAAAGATTCATTTGCATACACAGCATTGGACTGCCACTGTCAAGCGAACTTTAGACATGCAAAGTTATTTCATCTGCCCTTACTTCCGCCATTTGCTTTGAATAACTCAGTCGGTATATTGTGGCTTTCATATGCAGTTATTTCCCAATGCCATCTTGCATGCCATCTACGTAGGGAGCCATGAACACCATGCAAATGAATGAGACAAACAAAGCATTTTGCAAAAACATTTTATCAAGTACTCATATACATGTACATGTAACAGAAGGACATACAAGGACTAAAATGCAGTAAGGGAAGAGGAGGCATGGGGCACAAGGACGCGATGGAAGGGGCTAGTAAGTGGGATTGAAATCAAGGCACTATAGCAGCACATGGTCATGTAGTGAAGGGAGAGGCGGTGGAGCGCAGTCGCATTTGGTCCTGATGGAAGGGGCTGGGCATGGGCAGCAGGGTTCATGCACTATAGCCTTGTTGTGCCAGATGTGTTGCAGGAACAGAACGCTTGGCATGGAGTGCGTTCCAGGGCGCGGTCCACCATGGATGGAAAAGGCAGTGGACTGTGTTGAGCATGGTGGTTTGCAGTGAATGGTCGATGGATCAAGTGATGAGGTTAGGAACTGGGAGAAGTGTATGGCCCAGGCAGTAAGCTGGAAACTCCGCAGGAAGCACAACAATTCATCAACAGTGGAGATTGGCCCCGTGGGTTTTACATCTGCGTATAAATGTAGCATATATCCATAAGATCCAAACTCAGCCTCTCAACACTTATCCACATTTTTCGTTTAGAGCGTTTTGCCACAGTTCTCTGGGCGAACCATAACTTCAGGTTAATGCTTAGTGTTCATAAAGAAAGAGTTCTTGAAAATGTGATGGCTTAGGTTCCAGAGCTTATCAGTTTTTAAAAACCCTGCAATGACCAATATGGATTACTCTGCATACAAAACCTGATATAAAAGACCATATTAAAGGAAATGTTTCTGCAATACACCACTTACAGCCACACATACATTACTTTGGCAAGAATAAAAAAATATGGCCCTTCCTGCATCAACCAAACAATCATCAATCTGCATGCCTCAATCAAACAAAAGCTAACTGACGTAAATGTGTACATTGCAGATATTCTCAAGCCTGTGCGTGCATATTATATTCTAAACATCACTGGTGAATGGGAGACACCTGTTTAGCTTACAGCAATACCATTTCAAGTTCCAGATTTTTAGTTTTCACAATTTTTTGCATGTTGCGATCTACTATAAACAACGGCCATACTTGTAATGTACCAAGTAAGATGTATACAGTGCTGCTTCTTCAGTTGGAATTATTACGGTTAGCCTGTGACGAGCAATTCCGCAAGTACTGTAAATTTACTTTGTATAGGCCCGAAAATATTATGCAGGATCTGGCTACAATGATTTGATACTTCCTTTTCAGCTAGCAGCATGTCCGGTATAAATTTTCCCTCATAACAGCTAATCATATGGTCTTATCATGGGCATCCTTCCATGTGCAAGAATACTTTCACGTAGGAATACATAAGTCATTCTATATAAAGGTACCAGGTGTGGTGCTCAGGCACCTCTGACTTCTTAAAACCAATTCGTGGTAGATAATTGTATAGATAACAGTAATATGCCTGAATATTGGAGGCGAAAAATTATTTTCATTGCTTAAGCACGTTAAAAAATTTAATGCTTGATGTGAATATGGGATCACAAAAATCATACGTCCAGCATGACAGCAATTTTTCATTTTCCTCAATCACAAGTTCCTTCAAACACTAGTTTAATCCTGAGGTGAAATGTTGTTTCCTGCACATTTTATATTTCAGTATCAATAAAATGTAGCTATTTTGTGTATTTACTTCAAGACCAAAATTTTCACAACAGTCAAAAAATATTTGTTTTCCAGAAATTGAAAATATTTTGTACTCACTGTACAAAATAAAATTGTCTGATGAAATAGTTTTGTTCGCAGAACCAAATAGCACATATACACAAAAAATCACCAATATCTCTCAAATTTAAGGTGCAATGCATGAACTAAAAGTTCACTTAAGATATTAAGTATAATGCTGCTAACATTTTCAATTAAGTGTCTTCTGGTGCATTCAGGTTTCTAAAAAAATGTCTTGTCGGACAGAGGAGAATATTTGCAATAGGCAGCTATGCAGCGCAAGATGTACACGGGTGCACCAAAGCATGACTTCTTAATGTACTTACAATAGCAATTTGCTTGGTCATGTGGCAGTTCATTAAAACTTTAATTGGGCGTGACATAACAATTTAAAAAAATTGGGGGATCATTCCTTTTTTTATTAAGACATGTAAAACCAGTCGGCATGGTTTTTGTTGTTGGCCTAGCATTCACATACTGCAGCAGTTTGGCAATTTTTTTTTACGTCTTATTAAGTTCAGCAGAGGTAGTAAGTGGATGCAGAAAAAGAAATATGAGTGGGGAATATAACGGGGTCACGCCATCCCGAAATAAACTAATGGACAAGTGAAGCACACTGCGTATCTTAAATGGCATCCCTGGTCACATTACAAAAAGAAAATTGCCCCAGAGTATCACCAGTGTGAAGCGCAGGAGGTGGGCTGGTCGTGGGCTGGTAGCTGGAAAGGGAAGTCCCCTTGAGAGTCGGCGGCAAGACCACTGCCAACCATTATGGGGAAAACTCTTCAAGTATTCAGGCAAAGCTGCACATGTATAGGACTAACAAAAGTAGGAGCAACGGGCCCCTGAATGAGCAGCTGAACTAATAATTTCCTCTTGTCTTGCAGACCATCCCTCCTGCACTGTAAGCAAACCTACTCATGTTTTCTGAACTCAAAAGTATATCCAAGTACAAACAAGCAAAACCCAAAATGTTCTCTAAAAATGACAAAACTTGAAATTGTATGATGTTATCATTTCAGTAAATGCCTTGCTCAAGGGTTAAGCAATAAATTTATTGAAAGTGGGAATAAAGTGAGTTGTCAAGCTAATGACAAATATCAAAGGCTTGGGGAGAGATAACTATAATTGTTCCTTCAAGCGAATTAAATAGCCTATTCCCACAGGGCTTCATACAGCAGGGTGTAGGAAATCCACTTACAGCACGAATTTTGTCGGGGTCGGGTTGAAGGCCGGGAGCATCGACCAAGTGTCCGAATACCTTGAGTTGTCGTCGGCCGAAGTTACACTTCGTTGAACTCAGCTAAAGGCTAGCTCTTCGGAAGACTCCAGGAATGACATCAAGGCGGTGAAGATGGCTCTCGAACGTCGAAGAAACGACAATGACGTCATCGAGATAGCCTAAGCACGTCATCCATTTGAAACCACGTGGAAGATAGTCCATCACACGCTCGAATGTAGCGGGCGCAGTACATAGGCCAAAGGGCATCACCTTGAATTGGTGCAGGCCATCGGGAGTGACGAAGGCGGTCTTCTCTCAGTCCCGCTTGTCAACCGCGATCGGCCAATACCCGGAACGAAGATAAATCGAAGAGAAATGACTGGTACCGTGCAAGCAGTCGAGGGCATCATCTATCCTGGGAAGTGATTAAACGTCCTTCTTTGTAACTTTTTTGAGGTGTCGGTAATCAACGCGGAACCTCCAGGCATTGCCCTTCTTTTTAACAAGCACGATTGGTGACGCCCAGGGGCGGCTCGAGAGTTCTATAACGTTTCTTGCCAACACCTTGTCATTTCATCTTGTTTGACGCGACGTTCAGAAATGACAACTCAGTAAGGTCTTCTGTGAATTGGACTGGCGTCTCAGATACCGATATGATAAGTAACGAGGGACGTTTGTCCAAAGGGTCAGTTACCAAAATCGCAAATGTCACTGTACGAGGTCAGAAGGCTCGTAAGTGCTCGAGCACGATCAGGACACAGATCAGGAGCTACCATTCGTGATATGCGGGCCTCCGGACCGTAGGCGGGGACGGCGCATGTGTCGATACTCCAGCAGTAAGGCCCGGTAAAAGTGCACACACATTAAAGTCAGACAGCGGGGTCAGTTCGGCTAAAGAAATGCCCTCAGGAAGAACTTGTGCAAAAAAGATGAAGTTCAGGACTGGAAGATAAGTGTGGTTATTCGCTACATGCGCGATATTGTGAGGAAGGGCTATGCTACGCTGCAGAGTCACATCTGTTAAGGGGAAAACAAAGTAGTTCTCATCAAGAATGGAGGGAAAAGGCGTCATCAGCACATACAGATGAAGCAGTCCAGAAGAACAGTCAATGAGAGCGGAGCGTGCAGTTAAAAAGTGGAGGCCTAATATAACGTCTTGAGGGCAACTGGTGAGTACTGTAAATAACAAAGGGATGTTGCGGCCGGCAGTGCTAATGCGTGCAGTACACATACCAATCACAGTAGATGTGTGGCCATCCACAACACGAATGGTAGATGAGGTGGCGGGTATGAAGAATTTTGGGGCATCGGCGGAGCGAGGAACTCAGGAGAGGTGTGGGCGCCAGTGTCAATAAGTGCAGAAATTGGAACTCCATCTACAAGAATAACAATGAGATTACGTCTAGGTGCGGGGTTCAGAACCGAGTTGGCAGTCCGGGTCGGTAATGCAGCGTCACTCCCGGGCGCTGCATTCTCTAGTTTCCCAAGTAAGTGTCGGCGTATGATGGGGAAAAGCCGCAACGAGGGGTCGGTGCACGGAATCGACGAGCCCGGGGAGATGGAGATTGGCTCTGTAGTCCATCGTCGTCCTCTTCAGTGGCATATGCGTGGCAATATTTACCTGTTTCACAAAATTAATGAGTGTAATGATGAGACCTGTTGATTCCGCCAACATATCTTAAATATATGAAGCCTTTCCCCTCTTTGGGCTGCCAAGGCTTGACAAAACGTGATGCGATGAATACAAGTGTTCTGCAACGGGCTGGCGCAGGTCGGGTCGGCGCGCGCTGCCAAAAAAAGGAAAAGAAGAACATGGAACCTCCACGGCCAGCTGTCCTTGAAGTGTTGTCTCCCTCTCTAGAAAAGCATGATAATACTCCAACGCCAAGACCAGCTCCAATGACACAAGGGCCCTCTACTCTCATTGCCATTGGCGTCCTATGCGGGACAGCGGTTGCCTGCGCGCTTGTCTGGATTGCCCTCAGCACACCCCAAAGGCTGAGCAAAAAGAATTCGACACAGGGCCAATTCTGCTGTCCCGAAGAAGCCGCCTACCTGCTGTCTATTATAGACAGGAGTATTCTGCCCTGCAAAAACTTCTTCCAGCATGTCTGCAAGAACGCGATCGACGAGGGAACCGTGAAAAAAGGTTTCGCCGAAGGCATTTTGGTGAGCCCCTTTGCCATGCGTAGCAGGTGATATTGCAAGCACTTGAAACTCATTTAGCTAGATAACACAAATGTCATAATTACGTTTCTTGTACAGTGCCCGTAGCACCGAAGTTAGACATCTTCGGAAGTACATACAGGAAGCGCATTTCAGTATGAAGAGCTGGAGAGTGCCATCTTAAACTGTTCGCAAGAAAATTCATTTTGACAAATGCCGTCATAGCTACCCACGTTTACAGTAACACTGAAGCACAGATGGGTGCACGTTACTGACACAGAAATAGCGCATTTCATTGCCTGTGACTGGGAGGAAGAATGCGTATAAGTGCACCTAAACCTCTTTACGCGCCGAAAGGAGAAATTATGGCGAGTTTCGTTATGAGTATTGTTTAATTCTTTAGTAACGTTGCTTAGTGGGCATCCTATTGTACACATTCGGGCAAAGTTAAAATTTGGGCCTCAAGGGACAAAGTTTATGGACTGTCCCTCCCTAATTTTAAAGTCACCACTGTATTTGCAATACGCAAATCAGCTTTGACATCATCTTTCTCAAAATTCAGACGTAGTAAATTTTAGAAAGTCGAGGCGGAGAGGGGTGGTGTCGTTTTGACTGTGGCCTACCTAAATTTTGCAAGTCACCATTGAGTTAGCCACCACCAAGTTTGATAAAATTCTGATGTAGTCAGCTTTCGGGCATCCAATGATGCCAAATTTCCATGGCGGAGCACCTACGTTTTTGAGGTTTACCGCGAAATTGGTCACACTCGAAATACGTTACGCATCGAATTTGTCAAAAACTCTGAAGACCTAAAATTTTGGGATTCAGGATCCCAAGTGCAAGGTTTATCCATCTCAATTTCATGGTACTCTTCATATTATAATTAGGTTATGTACATCGACCTTCCTCGAATTCTGATGAGAAATGTTTTAGAGTACAGGAAACCAAGTGTAAAAAGCAGCCCGAGATCTATTTGGCCGTATTATAATTATATTAGGACAGTTAACTGTTGAGCTAGTCATCAAGTGTCGTGCTATAAGAATGAACGAGCCAATAACCACCACGTTATGCTTTAATTCAATGCATATAAATATAAATATATACATAAGCGGAGCAGCAAAGGGAAGTCTTAGCCATTGCATCTATCGATGCCAGAAATGATGCTAACAAGCTTTCATAGGTTTGTACATGCTACGCCTAAAGTGGCTCAATAATTTCTGTTTGAAGCATGTAGACCTGGCCATGTCCAAGATTTAACCAGGTTTAAGGAAAAGCATGTTCCATTCCATCGTAATTTCGAGAGTGTATATTTCTGAAGTGTGTGTGATGTGACAAGGGGCCCATAACGCCCTAGTATCATAAAGTAATAGTCTATTTGCCACATCAATTCTTGTTATAACAAGCATTTAAGTGTCCAGGTGGAACAATTGGCCTGCATCCAACGGTGGGATCTGTTTGTTACGTTCTGCGTACAAAGATATATGGCTGGAATGTCTAACCAAAATTCTGAGCTCATCTACTTAGACGGCTTTAAGCCCAGAACTTAACATGGCCCCTTATGCACATCAATTGTTATGACGAGGTACGAAAATTGCTTATGAACATGCCTCTCAAGCCACGAGAATAGCCTTCCCCACAATCCAGTTACGGATTGCCTACTTCTAGTGAGAATGCCCCTGTTAGAAACACTGGGTTTTATATCAATATTTCTTGATCCCAGGAGGACATCAACAGCCGACTAATCACGGGTGTCGATTCTTTCGTCTCAACGTCTGGTACCGCCATCCGCCACTTCTACACATCATGCCTAAAGGAAATATGGGAAGAGGAACTGCGTTTCAAGGACACCACTACTGCGGTTCTCGAATTCGCAAAAGCGAAACCTAAAATGACTTCGGCCGACATACTTCGCTTCGCTCTCAATGCGTACCACCGCTTCAAGCTTAACTTTTTCTTCACAATAGCATCGGAGGATACGAACACCGTCACACTCACAAGGAACTATATGCGTACCGCAAACGCTGGAAAATTCAGAAACGAATGCCTGCATACTGTTCTCAAGGAGGCCAACGCGCACTTCGGCACCGCTTACACGCTTGAGCACATTGCAGAGTGGGAACAGCATCTTCCGGGCCCGTCCAGGGGTGGTTTTACGGATACAACATTGCAAGAGCTCAGTGATGCACTCAATGGACTGGATCCCCGCCACCTGACAGCTATCCTTCAAGATTTCTCTATTTACATAGCAGAAGATAAGCCAATTCATGTACAGAAAAAAGACATTACCCTCAAAGAAATTCGGCTCTTGTGCAACTCCTCGAGCCAACCGCTGTCATTGTGTCACATGATGGTAGTGGTTACGCTTGAAGCACTATCTCAGATGCAGGTATACGCAACGCTAAAATCACCGACGCAACAAAGCACGGGCGTCTGCAGACACCACGCATTCAAGTTCAACGAGCTCTGGCGCAGGACGCTTATAGCGGTTCTCATTAATTCGAAGAACACAGCTCAAATAAGGAGCCTGTTTGAAGCAACAAGGCGTGCGTTCACAACCTACGCACCAGTTCGCAAATTCCTGACAGCCGCCAATGCCATAGAGCAATTCGAGGCTTTCATAGGAAATATGTCCCTCTTGTTGCCCACAGACCTCGTTCTGCCAGAATTTCCTGCGCCAGCACTCTCCTCTCATGGCTTCGTCCGAAACTATTTTCAGATTCTGAACTTCGAGTACGACGTTGCAGTAGCAAAGTCTCAGCGTGGCGTGGTGCAGGTCATTGAAGACATGGAAATGAAAACCAGCGGTCAAATGCGGATTCAAAACAAGACTGCATTGTACGTGCCGGCTCCCATGTTCACCATACTAAGCTCCAACAGCACGAATCCTATGCTTGCCGATGTTTCCGGTATGGGCGCCCAAATGGCTACCGTCATCTGGCTTCAACTTCTTCAATGGGATTTCGAATCTTCGCGTGTATGGGAAGCTTATGTAAGACAAAGGTAACCGTTTACACTTGGTGACGTCTTTTTGAGGCATTCAGGATGCATGTTTGAGAAGCAGCTTTTCATTACGCACTCGTGCCTAAAAATTGCCATATCTACGCGGTCCGTACAAGAGGCGATGTGTAGTTAACCTTTCCAACGTTTTCATCGCCAATATATGTCAATTGAGAAGTGATTGATTAGCTGTACGCTTATAGATTTTAAAGAGGCACCTTCACGGTTGCCTATGCTTGGAGGACCGCGTTATATATGACGGAATCGATTATGAGGAACAAATCTAGAATGTGCTTCGAGGAAATTTATTGGAGCCTTGCTGGCCTCCGAGCACATGGTATCAAAATTTGTAAGTTAGGAAAGCGAAGGGAAATCTTTAAAAAAAAATATCGGATGGCGCTACATGACGTTTCGAGGCGTTTCCCAGCAGGTGTAAAACGCGCGCTAGCGGCGACCGTTATCGGCGTGTTGCACATCCTGCTTTAAGCAGTTATGTCTTTTGCGGGAAGTTTTGTGCATATCAGTGTGCATATTACACATTTCATGGCCGCAAAATGTTCATCCACAGCAAGCGAAGCGCGTGTCTGGCGACATCTCGCTCGAATCGGAGCGCAAAGAGAACGGTATACAAAGGAGTTTTCTTAATTTGCTTTTACTATTTGTTTCTGCGGACCGGTACTGGTAGAAGTTTCTTTGGCGAGCACAGCTTGAAATTCGAGTATCTCTGCCATTGCAGACCTTATAGAACTAGTGCTCACAAAATTTGCTCAAACTATGTATATATATATATATATATTATATATACAGCAGAAAATGGAGAGGGAGATGAGGGTCGCGTCATAGTCTAAGATGAACGAATAGTCATCAATGCCAAGGACATTGTAAGGTATATCTCTTTTTTTGCGTAATTGTAGTGTGTTGACCAGAATTAGTACCGCAATGATTTTGGGAGAAAGAAAATTACCCACAAAGTAGAAGCATAAACCCTATGCGGATGGTGGGCACTGAACCCCCTACCTTGTTGTTGTTGTTGTTGTGGTTATTTATTGTATGTACAAAAGGAAAGAAAAGATGTTTGCAGCCCCGGTATCTGCTATCTGATATCCGAAGCACCTGAACTGGGGCGGCGGAAATAAAGGGATAGCGAGAATAAGGTAGAGGAAATCAAAGAGGTGAGTGATAGGGGGAAAGAAAAGGGTAGGTAAAAACAAAAGAAATATATACACTATGGTACAGTGTACAGTGTTTTGCTTGAGGCCCACTCGCAAATGTCTTAGGTAACTGAGCACTCGGCACATCGGGCGGGCCTCCGCAATAGCTCTGCGTCCAGGCAACTGTTCACAACGCACGCACTGGCACACTGTACAAAACACTGACGGCTGTCGTGGGCGATCGGCTGTTATTGTGGGAAATAGCACACGGTGGAGCGTTCAAGTCACAGCGCGAATTACCTGGCGAGACGAAATAGACGGTTCATCAAGCCCGCCTGTTCGATGTGCTCACACAGGCTCACGTGAGCTCGCTCGCGGACGCGCGCACTGCCCGGCGGCCACAGGAGCACAGCTACGCTGTCCTGCGCTCTGCAAGCCGCCAGCAACTCACTTCGTGGTTCGGCTAGCGCGGTGCAGCGCAGTAGAAGATGTTCGAGAGTTTCTACCGCGCCATAGCCGTCACACACGTCACTGGTGGCAAGTCTGTGGCGCATCCGTCGTTCCCCAGGCCACACAAATCCAATGCGTGCACGGAGGATCATTGCGCGTTGCAGCCGAGTCAGCGAGCGGCCGCTGACACTGTGAATGCGCGCACCTCTTGCGATGCGTGGTTCGGGGTGCTGCGTCCGGAGGTGATCGTCGATTACCGCACGCACATCCTCCAAAGCGAGTTGCTCGTCGCTAGGAGGGAGTTCATGTGCTGCGATCGCGAGCTCGTCGGCACGTTCGTTGCCCTCTATGCCGCAGTGCCCGGGGATCCACTGTGCCCGTATAGCGCAGCCATGCTCCGCCCAGCGCTTGAGACGCGCGCGAATCTGACATAGCAGCGGAGTTCCCCGGCCGGTGGTTCGAAGGCGGCTGAGGGCAGCGCGGGAGTCGCATAGCACGGCACACCTGGGTGGCGGCGGAGTCAGTTCAAGCAGTAGGTCCAGGCCTAGGCGTAGGCCCAGCAGCTCCGCCGTGGTGGAAGAACCCAAGAATGACAGGTGCAGCTGTCTGTGCAGTTGCAGGGCGGGGATGGTAGCCGCCGCTGCTAGCGAGCAACTATCTCTGGCCACGGAGCCATCAGTGTAAATGAGGAGGTGGTGTTGGAGTTCCTCGTAGATGACGGCTCTGGTCAGCTGCTGCACTGCACAGGGCGGTGTGGTGCGTTTCCGCGCTATTCCGACAATCTCTCGCTGAACCTCCGTAGCAGCGGGCCAGGGCGAGAAGAGGTCGTAGGGGGGCGTTGCACTGGTGAGCTGCTCGTACTCGAGCAGCGCCGCTCCCATGCGCGAGTGGCGATGATGTCGCAACCGATGTAATAGCGGGCCGCCGTCCTTTGCGCGCTGTAGGCGATCGATGTGTCGGAGCCGCGCCGCGTGGTCTGAAGCTGTAAAGGCCACGCACCTACCTCGGCCAAAGTAGCTGCGCATTGAGAGTTCTGAGGAAGGCCGAGGCAAACGCGAAGCGCCTTGTGAGGCTCGACTTCTAGCTTCTTCCAGCATGGTTTGCGCAGTGTGACGAGCGGTAGCGCGTAGAGTATTGCCCCCAGAGCTGCGGAGTTGTACAGCCGTAACGCTGCTTGCTGGGAGATTTCCTGGCCTCGAGCAGTGAGCCTGTGTACGGCGGCGGTGGTTCTCTTCATCTGCAGGCCTTGATCGCCGCGGGTCGGAAGGAAAGGCGCTGGTCTATGTCCAACTCCAGGTACCGCACCGAATGTCGCCACGGCAAGAGGGTCCTGTCCAATGTGAGCGGCGGTGGTCGCTTGCGCGAGCTCGGATCACAGGCCATTGCGATGGATTTGTCCGCGATGAGCGAGAGACCTAGGCCGTGCAAACAGTCGCTCACCGCCGTCAGAGCTGCCTGCAGGCACGCGCGCACCCGTGCTGTCTCGCCCGGCAGTCCCAGGCACCACAGAGCAATGTCATCTGCGTATATGGAGATGTACACATGATGCCGGCAGCCTGCAGGCAGGCAGCCCCCGGCACCACCGACATCGCCACATAACACCCCCCCCCCCCAACCCCCTACCTCCAAATATTGCATTCGGTGGTATTACTAACTGTGGTAATTTTTTGGTCTTTCTTCTAATACAAATGTGGGCCTGCCAAAGGTTCAGAAGGCTTGAGTGGCATTGCGGCGCAACAGACAGACCATATGGCATATATCGACCAGACAAGTTACAAAAAAATAATGAGAGAAAAAAAGAATTATAAAACAACACAAAAGGACCAAATAAAAAAACGTAAAAAGATAGCATCAAGCAGAATGCTGACAGAACTGACAGTCTTCAAGCCATAGATATTACGCTAGTGGGCTCTCGCAAAGCTCCCGCTTACCCTTGTTGATCCAGTTCCACTTGACACTTGAAGTAACACAGGACGTTCCATGTCCGCCACATTGGAATACGATGGTGCTGGTGAGCACACTAAAGGTTCGGTAGCCGGCAACACTAATACCCGAACAACTAGGGGGTCGGACATCCGTCGATGTAGTCCAGGAGGTAAGAGCACTACACTCGATATTTCTGTTTTGTGTTCGGTTACCACCAAGACACACTGTTTTTCTTGTACTTTGTGCTTCTATTCTTTCTCCTCAAAATATATACAGTACTAATTCTCGTCTATATTAACTAGAGAAGTAAAAAAAAGCCCCATACGCTTTCCAAGAGATCGCCGACTGTTGGCTTCTTTCATTGTGCCATATATGTTACTGTCTACGCGCCCTCTCCTTTCCGACAAGTCATGAAGTGGCATTTCTTCCGTAGAAAGTAGCAATAGCACAACCGACCAAATATGTGTTATTTAAATACTTGTTCAAGGAAGAGCTAATTAACCACTTTGATTTGTCGTCGTACATCCTCTACAACGCTGACAATTTGAACGGCAAATATAAATGTAATGTTCGCGTGTTTTTGGATCATTGGAATCGGCGTATCGCATCGACGGGCTTCCTAGGCATTGTACATCTCCAGCAGGTGGAGTTTTCGCCACAACTAAACTATATTTGTTCTCCTAGGAAAAAAGTCATAAGGCCTCTGGTGCTTAGTAAGCTTTCACCAGCCATTTCCACCTGCTCTAACGGCCAGTGGAATTGAGTGTCTAACAGCACATAATATAGTTATGTGCACTACAATTCTTATTTCATCATGAGGGACAAATCTTACGAATATCGTTTCAGTGTAGATAAAAAAGTTGATGGCTTTGTAAGCAAGAATCAATTTTGGTAAGAATACATTTTCTTTCTTGCTTCTGTAGACAGCACTAGACACACATTGGCACTCTACTATTTTGGAATTAATATTCACAATATGCGCGTAAAGCGCCACGACTATGCTAGAAAAACAATATTGGTCACTTTGGTGAATAATTTTCAGTTCTGGTAAGACGTCTGTTTTTAACCTGGAAGCGTATATGTACTTATTACATCTCCGTACTGTTTCTCGGCGCTTCCTTGCAGCTACTGTTTCGGGAACGCTACGTCCGCCCTTTATAAACATATTGCACCTTTTGCGGCCGTATATAGCATGGCCCTGCAAGTCGCTCTGGAGTCTTTGAGGACGTTGCCCTCCTTGGCAGGCATGGATCCGGGAGCAGAAGACTGGCATGAACCGAAGCCAGCATGGAAAGAGCACCGGATGTCCAACGCAGAGTTCTTCTACTTAAGCTACGCCTATTCTCAATGTGATGCTGATGAGTATCTTCAGGTCCTGTTGAACGAGGCTCTGAAGCTTGTCCCAGATTTTGCTTCTGCCTTTAGATGCCACTCCTACAGAAGTGCCTCCAGAAATGTGACTTGTGCGAACCTTGAGGAGGTGCGGATGGTCCTTTGATATGCTAGCAATCGTAGCATGATCACGAAACTCGTGAGGTGCAATGGATTTTTGACATATTTTGGTACTTTTCCTATTTCAATTTTTTTATTTATAGATGAAAACAAGTTGTCAATGCCGAATGGTTGTATTCCTCACATGCCCGTTTGCAAGCGGTGGCCTAAATAATGGAAGATAAACGATTGTTTCGTTATTAACTGTAAGCTAAATAGTTTAACCTGGACACTGCGTGAGTCTTTCAGCATATTAGTCTTTCTTATGAAGGTATATACGTATCAAAGCAATATAGCACGTTTTCATGGTGTTCTCCTGGCGACTGTCGAATCTACGCCGCCAGTGCTCTTTCTTTGCCGACAAAAGAAATGTTGAATTGTTGGAACTGCTGTAGTTTGTCATTATTTAAAATCCCCATGGTCTTCCCCCAAGCATACACCTTGCTTTATGATGCGTATTTCAGTGATCGTTCAAAGATCATTTCAGGCTGGATGTGAATTTTGCTACTGTGTGATTGCTTAAATGCACATTCCTACCCGTGTTTAGGGGGCAATTTTTTGCACTAATGGTGCGTTCGAACATCAAGCGACTTGAGTTTCCCACACTGGTTTATGTTACTGGAAAGCGAACAGCCGCCAATAGCTTCTTGTTGTAAAAAGTGTGCTGAAGCTTTTCATTGTTATATAAGAACTGTTCAATCTTGTTTGCGTAGGTCAGTGCTTTTGTAGGAGTGCATATTGATTTGTTGCTGGTTTCATACCCTGCTTCAAGGAAACGGACTTACAGAGTAGGTGCTTTCCTCCTAGCAGTCCTCCTGCTGTTACACCGCGGTTTGTTTTGATTATGTGGGGAACGAAAACAAAACTTTGAAACTGCAGGGAGGTGACTTTGTAAGGATTGCTACTCGCAGGTGAAAAATATATTTTTTTAAACGTTGCCAGGGTCAGTTTCCAATTGCAGCCTGTCCAGCGATGGCGGCCTGTCCAGCGGGATGCGATCGGAGCACATCAAAGAGCTTTTTTTAGGTGGCGTCTCCCAAACGACACCATATGCACGTACATATATGTTTTGTGTCTCAGCGCTGATAAAATTTGCGCACATATCCAAAACCGTAGCGCTTGGCCTCAAGCTTGCGTGCTCTGCCCCCCACGCCCATCTCCCTATAAACGAAGCAATCGAGGGTAAGGCCCCCTGACCACCTCGAAATTGTTTGTGATAGCGTTTTGCTTTTACTAGAATTAGACTGCATTGTTCTCTTGCCTCTTATGCCTTATGCCTTCCGCCTGCAGCTGGTTAGAAGTTCAAATCTTGTCGTTCCACATGGGTGTGAAATATTTCGTCTCTCTATCTGCATAAAACCTATGGAATATGAACCGACGGCCGTTTGCCTGGGTAATAATGTTAGTGGCTATTTTTCTTTCCTAGCAGTTTCGCCTTTCATTGGCTCCATAGAAAACTGTTAGAATTATTCTTTGCACTTTTCATAGCCCCTAGCGACTCTGCTAAGTTGGTTGGTTGGTTGGTTGGTTCACAGGAAGGGAAAGGCGCAGTATCTGTCACACTTGCTCTGTGGACACCTGAACCGCGCCGTAAGGGAAGGGAGAAAGGTGGGAGTGAAAGTGGAAAGAGAGAAAGGGGAGCCGTAGTGGAGGGCTACAGAGTAATTTCGACCACCTGGGGATCTTTAACGTGCGCTGACATCGCACAGCACACGGACGATACTTCGTTTCGCCTCCATCGAAACGCAGCCCGGGAACTCCGGCACAGTAGTCGGGCGTCTTACCACTGCGCCACCCCGGCGGGGCCTCTGCTAAGTGCATATCTCATTCTCAACATCTGTAGGGGTAATAATATTAGTTGGTTCACAGGAAGGGAAAGACGCAGTATCTGTCACAACCGCACCGTAAGGGAAGGGATGAAGGTGGGAGTGAAAGTGGAAAGAGAAAAGAGAACTATAGTGGAGGGCTACGGAGTAATTTCGACCACCTGGGGATCTTTAACATGCGCGGACATCGCACAGCACCCAGACGCCACTTCGTTTCGCCTCCATCGAAACGCAGTCGCCGTGGTCGGGTTTGAACCCGGAAACTCCGGCACAGTAGTCGGGCCTCTTACCACTGCCCCACGCCGGCAGTACTAGGAATCTATTCCCAGTGATTCGCTGCAGCATGAGCGCATCCGCCGTCTTATTTTCAAAGTTCATTGTTAGCTTCGAGAAGTTCTTATTGCCAAGTGCAAATGTTCAACGCTTCTTGACACCGCTGTAAGCGAACGCAGGGAAGAATAGTTTGTGCCTACGTTGACTCAATAACATCGTCATATATCGAAAATAATAAAAATAACTAGAGTATTCAAACTATTGGACATGCGGTTGAGGGTGAGAGAAGACAGAATAAATAATGGGGAGAATGAGTGAGGATCACCAATATTTAGGTGGGGGATAGGGCAAAGGAAGGCCACAAAAAGTTTAAAATTGAGGGTGAGGATTAGGGAGGGTCACTGATTGAATAATCTATGCCGAGGGAGGAAAGACCAACATTAGGGTATTGCCCACCTCTGTGCGGGAGTCACGGCTAGCTTGGCGTGCGGTGTGCGACTGTTGAACAAGTTGAATGGTTATCAGATTTGAGGGTCCGTCGTTGGTGTGAAGTTGGTCTGGTTCACACGAAACATTTATGGGTGATTTAAATCAGAATCTACTGCGAAGCGACGAAACATAAATTATAAAGCTGCATTCGGACTGCCGTTTCATGTTTCCCGTATACACTCTCGGCAGTTTGCCTGCTATTTATGTGATTCTTTTGCTGCTCCGATGATGTCTCGACGAAGAACGACGCTAAAGAAGGATTTATTTCAATAAACGGCAAAATATTTATGAGCAAGGCCGCTCAGCCATGCATAAAGCGCAATACTGTTCAGCCCAGTCAAGACTGGCAACATTAGTCAGGCGGCATGAACATGGTTAGGGGGTATTTTCTTCTTTCCGTCTTAATTTCGGTAAAAAGGTCTTTTGTAGGCAACGCAGCTGCGGCGGGTGTCTCGGTAAATTTTCTTTACATGAATCCTGACGTCACGCATGATGGACAGTCGTGGACTCAATTGTATTGGCGGTCACGTGGTAGCTATGAAAGTATTTGCGATGCTATTGTTATGAAGCCGCGATTTGGCCGCATATTGAATCTGCGATTGACGGAAAAACGGACGAGAAAGCGGAAAATGCAAATTGCGAGCTGACGCTGTTAATATCATCCACCAACGCGAATCGAACTCCTACCTCTGCAGCCAGCAGCCCAGCCTGTTCACCGACAACGCCACCGCGAAACATATCTTCGTTCTCCTTCTAGTGTGTTCTTGCCGTCTCCATGGAAACGTAGGGGAGCGACGATGATGCCTTCACCTCGATGTCTAGGAGGGAGCTGGGCGCACGCCATTGCCGCAAACTATGAAAATCAAGCGTTCAATCTGTGCGCGCCATTATCGCCGAGTGGAGCTATGGAATCCGGCACAAAATAATCAGCAGACTAAACCCTATAGGCTTTCACCTTATCGCGCTTCAGAGTTTTTAAGTGCCGTAATGTAACAAAAGTACGTAGGTGGCGCTGTTACCAGTGGCCGTACTGGCTTCTAACAAGTTGCTGTCGCTTGTCGACCTAAGCTTTCCCACGAGCGCGCTTGGAGACACATGATATAGCAAGCCCCATGATAAGGCGGTAGAGGGTGGCTGAGCCTGGCCCTGATTGGGCTGGGACAGGTAGGCAACCGCGAATATCAGCGGTGGCTAGCCTGCCACCGAATTTGTATCTGTTGCAGGCCGTCCTTTCACCCGCCACCGCTTCGGTGGTATACGATGGCTGTGGCGGAGCGTCATTCTCTCCCTCTTTTCTTCTCTATTTTCTCTTCTGTACGCTCGAGGCAGCGGAGGTGGCTCAGGTACAGAGCCAGTAGGAGGACCGCGAATTTTCTTTTCCTTCTTCCTACAGCCACAACAACCTGCCCGGCTTCATGATGAGCCTCCGGCCGCATCGGGAGCCGCGCTCTACGTGACTCCAGCCCTCCCAGCTCTTTCTCTTTTTTTTGTTTGTCTTGTTTTTCTGTGACTATGTCCCTCTCCACAGCTGTTTTCCGTGTTTACTTCCTTTATTGCATTGTCCGCTTTTATTGTTTTTTTTTTAGCGCAGCGTCCGATTTTGAAGCGTCATGCTGTGCGGTCTCTCCATCACTGTCGAATTAGCTGCAGTGGCGTGGTAAACCTACTGGTTGTTCATCACATGATCACGAAATATAAACAATAAATAGGATCAATCATGTTTGACGTGAAGCTCGAATTTGTTTTTGTTATGGAAGATGAAAAAGGAAATGGCGTAGGCGCGGGCGCTTTGTTTACCTCTGTATATTATCTTATACTCTAAAGCAGTCTTACGACCTCTTTTCGTATATGCCCTGCCGGATCTTACAAAATACCTCTTCAACCTCTCACTAACCGAAAAGATCCCACCCTTTTGCTTGTTCGTTTTCTTCTGTCTTTTAGTGCCTCTAGGAAGTCCCACAGTCCACAACCTCATCTCTCTCCCACTCATTCTTCCTTCGTTTTTCCAGGAGCGTCCTTTCTCCTGTACCTTCTATCATTGTTTCGTAGTTCTCACGACTTAAAACAGCAATCACAACCAAGGCAACCCCGTTTTGATAATGGTATGTCACTGACAAATACCGCCAAAGAAGGTATTTCTGAGGGTTATATGCTCTCCTTAACTATGAAACAATGTCGTCGGCAACAGTCGACGAAACGGCGTAACACTGAAAACAAAATGCAACTGAACCGATGGACTGATTTGAGCCATCTAAATAACCCAGCAACTCCGTGGCGGCGACAGCAACAAAATTGCTTTGCAGTTGTTTAAAAATGCCAGTTTTTGTCTGCCGCGGTTAATTTAAAGTCGATGGAGAAAAGCTTAGTATACCCCCTTACAACGGAATATAACTGTCTAAAGCAGTACGGAAGACGTTGCACCTGGCGGCAGTCACTATAGTGTAAATCTCTGTAAATATTGTTCTACAAATTGATCATTATGGTTTTCTATGACATTGACCATGAACAAGATATGATCACAAGATCTTTCTGCGCACAGTCAGAGTGATAAACGGCATGATGGCGATTGTTGAAAGGAATAACTAGAGATTGCAATGGTTAGCTGCATTATCCCTTGAATAGTTTTCTAACGTTTTATTTCCGTGGTCGCTACAGCTTGATGAATTTCGAAGCAGCACTAGCCATGCTAGTATGACAGAAAATCTACACCACCGCGAAGATGTGGTCATGATAGCAAATGGTAGATCTGTCTCAATCACATTCCTTTTTTTGAGTCAGGATAAACTTTTTACACACTCAGAACTTGAGCTGAACATTTTCTTCTTTGCCGTTCCTTTCGGGGGTCCCATGGTGCGTGCACCCTCAGCAACACTGTCAGCCGAATGCCACGGTTTCAGCTTCTGGACACAAAAAGGACTTGTAAGAACGGCTGCTGTCCACTTCAATCTACTGTTGAAAGACCCCAACCTCTTGAGGCAGAGGTTTTTCTCAGGGCTCCCGGAGATATGGGTGATGTTCCTGGAGCCAGACGGCCCTGTGGCTTTCACTGGTCGCGGAATCCCTCCTTTCTGATACTGGCATGGCTTGCGCCCACTGTTGTCGAGGACATTGGCATCTGCTCCATAAGCCAGAAGCAAATCGGCTACGTCATTCTGGGCGAACATGTATGCCAGGTGCAGAGGTGTGTAGCCTCCGTGAGACTTCACGTTGGGGTTTAGGCCGTAGGAGCCAGCGATGAGCTTTACTATTTCCGCACTTCCGTGCTTGGCCGCCCAGTGCAGTGCTGTGTAGCCCGATGCAAAATCCTTGAAACCATAGAGGTCAGGGTCTTCACGTAGAAGGCGCACGAGGGAGTGATAGTCAGTTTGAGCTGCGCGAAGCAGCCACTCGTGTTGGCGAGGATGCAACTGCAAAGCATTATCGCGCTTTTGTTGAGAACCCTGTAATACGGCAGGCGTAGCAAAATACACGCTACTAGCGCTACCCGCGATTGCAATTAATGTGCAACAGTAACTTACCTTTGACGCGCTCGCCCTCAGGTCGATCGCACCCTTATCGGCTCGGTTCTGCGAAGAGGCCATGGGATTTTCTTGACACGTTGCTAATGCACATCCTTTTCTTTCTTGTTCTTCCTTTGCGCAGCGAATTTATTGCCGCTCAACTTCGCTTCCGGCATTGCGCTCTCAAATGGTTCGTGCAACAGAAGCCAAACCAATGGAGTTCAAAAGCTTTAAGCAGTGCGGTGAATACTTTTTACGGTTCTCTTTATGCCTATCACTAAATAAAGCCTCGGGAAGGAACAGCAGTTTACGTTAGGTAGCGAAATACTGGAAGTAGTAGGCGAATATGTCTACTTAGGACAGGTAGTAACCGCAGATCCGGACCACGAAAAGGAAATAACAAGAAGAATACGATTGGGATGGAGCGCATTTGGCAAGCACTCGCAGATTATGACTAGCAGCTTACCGGTATCGCTCAAGAGGAAAGTATACAACAGTTGCATCTTGCCTGTACTCACCTATGGGGCTGAAACGTGGAGGCTAACCAAGAGAGTTCTACTTAAGTTGAGGACAACCCAGAGGGCTATGGAACGAAAAATGGTAGGGGTAACATTAAGAGATAGAAAGCGTGCAGAGTGGGTCAGAGAAATAACTCAAGTTACCGACATTCTAGTTGAAATTAAGCAGAAGAAATTGACATGGGCAGGACATGTAGTGCGAAGAGCGGATAACCGATGGTCGCTGAGGGTAACAAACTGGATTCCAAGGGAAGGAAAGCGTAGCAGGGGGCTGCAGAAAGTTAGGTGGGAGGATGAAATTATGAAGTTCGCAGGGGTCAAGTGGATGCAGCTAGCACAGAACCGGGTTAAGTGGAGAAATATGGGAGAGGCCTTCGCCCTGCAGTGGGTATAATCAGGCTGATGATGATGATGATGGTGATGAAATAAAGCACCTGGGTGTAGCCGCGGGAAGTTATGGTACAATGTTAGTTGCCCAGCCTTCTATTTAGCACACACTCACGATATTCGAAATCACGTGACTGCTAGGTGCAGTTATGGAACTGTTAAATTCGGCGCATTCGCGTGTTATGTTTATGTTTTGAAGCGATAACTTCACTGCGTGAAGAAAATGCAAGGTGTCCGTGATAGGAATTAGATTCAGGTGATATTGACAGATTCAGCGCCTTTTCTTGTAAATTTAGAGTTGAAGCGAAAGCTTCTCTAGGCCAGAAACAGCTGGTCTTCGCGTAACACTAATCTCACCTTCAAGTTACCTTCATGAAATAAAGCGCGGCTGCCCACAATTCTGTAGTGCCCACCAAAAATATCCCATGCTTTTCTTTCCCCAAAACCTACCTTAAACAGAGAGGTAACCCTACGTCCTACGATGTCGTTTATGTCAGCGCACGGACCTCCGGTGGCAAAATTACTTAGTAACCCTCCGCTACGCGCTTCCTTTCCCCAATAAAAATAATAATAATATTGGTTCATAGGAAGGGAAAGGCACCGAGTCTGTTACACATGTTTCTGTGGACACCTGACCGCGCTGTAAGGGAAGGGAAGAAGGTGGAAGTGAAAGTGGAAAGAGAGAAAGAGGAGCCGTTGTGGAGGCTAGAACACATCCCGCGTTCCGCTGAACACTTAAGTCACATGGAGGAGGAGGAAACAACTTTATTCAATGCATTACTATGCGTCAAGAATGCCCTGGGCCAGGATCACCAAGGCCAAATGATCATTCAGCTGGTAAGATGCTAACCAAACCCGCCAAATTGGGGGAGGAGGGTGCGGAAAGTGAGATGATTGAATTGCGACAGGGCAAGAACACATGCGACATTTCAAGTTTGCATAGTGTTCAGAACAATTTGGGCATGCGGGGGAATGTCTGAATCGATATAGAAACGATCTGGCAGGCGTAAGCAGTGTATTTAGTTGTATGCTTCTAAAAATGCGTATATGCGTGGTAGTGAGTGATTTATCAGGAAGTGTACGCAGAGTTTCTCTAATGTTGTCATAGTGAATGTTGACTTCTTTTTAATAGTGAGCAGTAGCGTCCCACATCATGGATAAGGCCGGGAAATCCCAGGTGCCCGGTGGTGAAGTTTGCGGGCGAGGCGATGCACTATCTCATTGCCTGCAATTTCAGCGTGACCAGGAATTCACCTCAGTGTGACAGTGTTGGGACGTAGTTTGGTGAGAGCTCTGTGCAGATCATTCTGGAGTTATTTAGGAATACGACCAGTATGAATGGCGCGCATAGCCTGTATTGATTCATTGTATGTGGTATATCCTGAAGGGTTTAGGGGGTGCTTGTGCGAGGTCTTGAATACTAGTGACTATTGGCAGGGCTTCGAGAGTCGTAGGAGGGGGATCTATGTAAGTACCTAGGGTATGTGTCACTATATAGCTACAGCTCTCAATTGAGTAAGCAGCCGCTCCGACGTTATTTCGGAATGCATCTGTGTAGACGATCGTGGAATCTGTAGGGCGAACATGATTGGCAACGCGAGCGAATCGTCTGCCTGGGTTAGCATCGGGTGCAACGTTTTTTGGAATCGGGGTTATTTTGAGGTTATACGGGAGCGCCGAAGTAGGGGTACTTATAGGGAGGTCGATAGGTTTGAGTGCAACCTGCTTTAGTATCTAATGTCCTTGTTTGGAGCTACAAATACGTGTCAATGGCCGGTCTTGATGTTGTTGTATGAGGTCTCCCAGGGGCACGAACAGCCCTGTTGAGTATAGGCGCTCCGTGAACGCATGTACAGGGACGTTAAGTGCCGCTTTGTACAATATATGAAGCGCAACCTCAATCTTATGTCATTGGCGACAGGTTAGAGTAAGGTAAGGAATTGTATATAAAATTTTGCTAAGTGGTAATGCGTGGACAAGCTGCCTGACTTGACCCTCACGTAGCCCGGCGTGCTTGTTGACTACTCGGCAAACTAGATGCCTCTGCCATTGGGATATTGATTAGCTGGTTATGTTGGCATTGATAGCGAGTTTTCGCAATCAGCAGCAATTCGGATTTTTTAGGGGCTGGAAATAACCCTACTTTATCACGATAGCTAACGACTGCATAAATACCTCGCTGTAGTTTCTCCTCTACTGCTCCAGGAGACCCAGAAGTGCACCAAAGAGTAAGGCCGTCTGCATAGAATGTATGTTTTAGGTTTGAGATAGATGCTAAAATACGAGATAGGGGAGCCATTCCAAGGTTAAAAAAGGGTGGATGACAGAATGGCGCCCTGAGGAGTACCACGTGTGCGAGGAAAGGATTAGATACAGAATCGAAGAGACGGAACTTGGCAGTGTGGCCGCGGAGAAATGCCGTGAAGTAGCCGTACATAATTGGACCAAAGCCAGCAGAGGCAAACATGTTTAATAGAGGAACATGGGCAAGGTCATCAAAAGCCTCACGCACGTCAAGGACCACTATGGCTTGAATCTGGGAAGAGGGTGGAGGGTCAAATTCGTGCATGAGGAGACAAAGGAGGTCCTGAGTAGACACGCCTTTTCTGGAAGCCAAATTGTTGAGGGGGAAAGACATTTGTGGATTCAAGATGAGCTTCGAGTAGATTGAGCATCATCCGTTCCATGGTCTTTCCCAGACATGATGTTAAAGAAACTGGGCGGAGGTTTTGAAGCGCAGTTGGTTTGCCTGGCTTTGGAATTAGGATTATGAGTTATTCTTTCCGAAATGCTGAAAGTGTGCTTTCCAATGTAAGTTTATAATGCTCAGAAAATGTTCTTTATCCTTGTCAGAGAGATTTCGAATGAGTGAGTACGTAATCTGGTCTTCACCTGGGACTGACTTCCGCTTTAGCTGCTTTAGTGCCCAGTCAAGATTCCAGAGGGTAAACGGCTCATCGAGTTCTGTATTGGAAGTACCAGTGTGCGGAGGATAAATACTAGTTAGGGGAGGAGGAATGTAGAGATCACGGAGTTCGGCTGCTAAGGCATCCGCGCCTAGCTGCGAATAGTGCTTCTCGAGAGTGGGAACAGGAGCCAGTTGAGGCCCGAGGAGTTCTCTGATTAAGTACCAGGTTCTTTTCTGATTTAGTGTGCCGTTGATGGGGTTACAAATTTTGTTCCATTGATTCGTGTCATGTGTAACACAGTGTTCTTTAACATGTCGCGCAACTCGGTGACATGCTCAGACAAGCGAGAATTGTTGAGCGGAGTGCAAAGGGTGGGCAAGAGTCGTTTCCGCCGCTTCGAGATGCGCACAAGTGAAGGGTTTGGATTATCTGGCGGGGCTGAAGTGAAACTCTCCTGCGTAGCTTGTTTCTGGGCATACTTGAGTGCTTTTGTCCCGCTCTGAAGATTGCCAGTAGTATGAAAGATGCCTAGAATAGTGCGTAAGGTATTGCAGTCTACGTGAGAAATTTTACGGTTATGCGGACGGGGATGGCTAGGGACAATGATTTGATAGGTCGCTGAGCAGTTTTTCATCTGTAACCTGTTAGGTGACATCTCGCAGTCCACGGCCCACTGTGATGTCTGGCGTCGTGGATTGTTGGTGCCTGTAACCTTCCCGAGTAATGGAGTTCGGGGTTTTATAAACAGTTAATTGAGCTCCATTTAATGCGTCGTTGAGAGTGCGAACAAATCGGAAGGTGTGTTGATATCCCCAGACAACGTGCTCGGCAGTAAAGTCCCCACCTATCAAAAAGTCGGAGCCTCGAAACAACCTGAAGTAAATACATGAGCGGTTTGAAAAGCGTGTACTCTCTAGGTGGGTTATAAAAATTGTGAATGTATAAAGGGTAAGATGAGTGTCAGAATACAGAGCAAATGCCGCGAAGTGACCTTCAAGACGAGAGGCGACGACAATGGCCTCAAATCGGAGGTCCCGACGAATATACGTGCTCACTAATGGGGCACTCTCGTTGTTATGCGCTGCGTGCAAGGCACGGTAACCCGGAACACCTTTAGGAGCACGCGATTCTTGAAAGAGAATGACGTGAGGCTTTGAGGGTAGAGTCGGGAGCCATATATAATGAGTGTTCGATTGATACTCGGGTTGCTGCTATTCCACTGTACAATGTGTTGTCCAAAGCCATTTTTAAGCTACGTTAGCATGCTTCTCGGGAGGGACTAAGAGGATGCAGCAGTTGCTTCAGTGGATGTAGATGGATGGGGCCGTTTGAGAGAACGAGTTAGAAATTACATGTGTTCGTCATTCTGAAGGAGATTGCTGAGGAGGATATGCATGCCTTATTGCAAAAACCAGTGCCACAGGGTCCTAGCGCCCCAGCGCCATACCTGATTATAGTCCCAGTATGACCCTGGAACCTAGGCGGCACTATTTGCCCGTAGAAAGAAAGGCCTGGGATAAAACTTATAAGGTAAAAAGTCACGAAAAAAACCTGAAAAAAGTTAAAAAAAGAGTGGAGCCTAGCGCGCTTCGAACTCGGTACCGAGACGCCTATCAATCACTAGCCCTCCACGCTAACGACTTGACCACGCCGAGAATTTTTTTCTGACATAGTATTTATTACACGTGGTTATGTACAGAGAGGGTTGTGTACACAGACTATTTACAATGCACTCAGCCATTGCTAAGATGCACAACAAAAAACACAACTAAAAGGCAGGCAAAGATAAGCACCATGTCACCAGCGGAAACCAATCAGGTTGAAAGTCATTTTCATCATAAGTGTCCTTCAGTTGCAGCATAATTCTGCTCAAATGGAGTCTAGGTGGAACAACAGGTTCAGCGTTGCGATCCGACATGTGTGTCTTCCACAAGCTATGAAGTCCAATAAAGAAAAGCATGTCATATGGTTCGTAATTGGATTGTGTAACAGCAAGATACCACACACTGTACGAATTTGGAACAAACTCTTTTTTTTAGAGTTCTTTGAAGCACATCCCAAAAAAGTATTGCGTCTTTGCAATTAATGGGAAACAGTGCTCAATTGTTTCAGGTACATCACGCAGACGGCAGTTTACAGAAGATACAAAAATATTTTTTCTATGGAGCCATGTGCTAACAGGTAGAGTTCGGTGTGTAATTTAAAGAAAAATGTTTTCGTGCAAGGAGAAATCTGCACTTTCGCACCCTCTTTAACACATCAAGACCCTTAAAACCAAAGTACAAAGAACGATGCAGCTGTGGCGTGAAAACAATTGCTACCAAATCCTTGTATAGTATCTTGAGCGAATCAGAATATAACTACTCATTCGAGAAAATACTGTCAAAATCTCTCCGAAGCCTAAACTTCCTGCATAAATCCTAGTAAATTTGGGCGGTTAGTAAAATTTGAAGAAGCCTCTAAGTCGGGAAGCAGATTCATGAAATTAACTTGTAGGAATGCTCTAATAATTGGATGCGAACAATCAAGAAAAAAGAAGAAACGGGCAACAAACTGCCTCACTTACAGATGCACTAAGCCGAGCCCCCCTGCACAAGCAGGTGTGAATAGGTTACCACGTCGAATCGGTTCAAAATTGGATGACCAAATAAACTTCGCAAATATTCGGTGAAAACGCTGGATGTAATGCCTAGCACAGTGGAGCACCTGAAGCACATAATAAAGTTTTGTCACCAACAACATGTTGCAGGCTTGCGCCCGACCGATTATTGAAAGCCGATAGAGGACAAATGTATTAGAATAACGCTGGACGACTGGAACGCGCTCTTTCTAGTAATTTGCACTTGACTTGATCGCATGCAATGGAACGCCTAGATATTTAATGGCACACATGACCATTCAACTTCTGCATATAGGGGGGGTGTTGAGCCCCACGAACAAAACCAAAGGCCGGAACTCTTGGAGTGACTCATCTGAGCACCAGAAACAACGCCAAATTCTTCTATGCTGGATATAACGTTTTCTATGCTTGGTTTTCCAGTGCAGAAAAACGGAAGATCATCCGCATATGCAAGCGCTTTAACCTCATTTCCAAGGAGAGGGAAGCCATGGATACTACTGTTTTGTAAAACACTCTGATAAAGTGGTTCCAAGTAAAGAGCAAAAAGCAGTGGAGACATCGGACAGCCTTGCTTCACAGAAGAGTTGATTGGTATGGGGTTTGAGAGGTGGCCATTTACAATTAGGCGAGTCGAACAATTTCTATAGCAAAGTTGCACCCCCTTCTGTACTATACTGAACTAAGGCTCGCTCGTTCCAGAAGAGAAAACAGGAAAGAATGACGAACTCAATCAAATGTTTTTGTGAGGTCGACCTGAAGTAAAGCAACCTGATCATGAGAGCACAAAGCACGATTCGAGGATTGTGCGCGCAATATATGGCAGGGCTCCTCAAGCCGCACGTCTGGTGAGGGCCAATGAGAACCGATAATGCGACTGTAGGCGATTTGTAAAATTTTGGCGCAAATCTTGTAATCCACATTTGCCAGTGTGATTGGTCTATAGCCTTCCACTGAGCGTAATTTTTCTTCATCAGTACTCTTTGGAATTAGGACTGTGTGGCATTTTGTAAAAGTCTCAGGAAGGGCTTCTAGATCAAAACTCGTCACATAGACATCTAGCAGGATAGGAGCAAGAACAGCTTTAAAAGCTTTGTAAAGTTCAGAGGAAATGCCATCAGGACCAGGCGTTTTTGAGAGAGGTAATTGATCAATTGCCACTTCTACCTCTTGCTGCGTGAAAGAGCTACTAATTACAGAACAATCACCTTTTGATAAAGGGGTCACCAGGGATGTGAAACGCGAGATAATGTCAGGGTTTCTTACAGGAGGAGTCACTACGCCGAGAACTGGCAAGTATCGAAACATTTTGCATTTTATGCTACGAACGCCTTTATAAGGTTGGCACTTCATATTGCTGCCGCTCTAACAATTACAACTTCTTGACCAATGGAGCTTGCGGCCTTCTCTCACGACTTGCAACTAATGTTCCGGATGCCTATAAGTGATATTTTGCGCACTGGAATTATTTTAACATGTGGAGTTTGACATCGCTGGAAAATTTACCAACGCCGGCTCTTCGGTAGGGCTCTGCTACCGTGGCGTAATTTTCGCTGAACAGGGAGCTTCAGTACAAACCTTTAAGGGAAAACGTTTTGGTTTTTGGGTTTCGGGTTTAACGTCTCAAAGCGACTGAGGCTATGAGAGACGCCGTAGTGAAGGACTCCGGAAATTTCGACCAACTGGAGTTCTTTAACGCGCACTGACATCGCACAGCACACCGTCAAGGAGACAAGTGCGACCAAGCTTTAATACCGGCAAGCGCAGCAGGTATTCAAGCTTGGTCGCACATATAAAGTGATAGCATGGCAGCAAATAGCACAACAAAGCCAACAGTGACCATCACATGCAAGTTACCAATGCGTACATTTACACCCTTGTTTTGTCGTGTTTATAACTAACCTCCTTACACTCTTCAGAAAGTGTGCAAGGGGGCACCAACGAACCCTTTCAGTGGGTGTATAGGTAATCATTGTACCCTTTTGTAGAAAGGGTGCATCATGTCCATCTGCTTCCTTTTACAAAAAGGGTCATGCAGCTGCACCATTTGAAAAAAAGGCGGCTGTAAACGTCCTGCACCCTTTGTCAAATAGGGTGTTATTGTCTCCACCCTCCGTTAAAGAGGGTGCTATGCACACCTGCGCCCTTTTTAGCAGAAGTGCATAAATTAGTGCTTCGCGTCCATGCTTATCCATTGCGGGTTGGGTTATACTCATTCGACATGTCGATGTGGCCTTGCATCGATGCAATTGGCCACATAGTCTTGAAATATGTGGATAGGATAACGGAAATTTCATTCAGCACAAAGGAGCGGCTTCTTACAAAAGAACATATTGCCGCGAAACCTTCAAAACTGTGTTTAGTGTTATTAAGAGCCGCCGCCATACGGCCTTATCCCTCTGATTCTGGATCGCGTATCAGTTCTGTATTCTTTGCTTGTTAATGCTCGATGTCGCGAATCACACCTTTATCAGTTTCGTTCTAGCGCAAGATGCACCGAGATCTGTCCCGAAGATTCCGGCCACTCATGTGTCTTTCTACAATGTTCCAGCTTGTGCTGGTAGCTGTTTGCGACGTTATCTAGATTATTCTGAGCAGTCTTTAAATTGAGCATTGACGAGTGTGACGGGCATTCTTTGTTCGACAACTGACGCGCGCGCTTGTTGCTATCGCCGCCGCCGAGTTGCTTAGTTCTTTTGCGGGCGCAAGTCAGCCCCAATAAAGATTTATTTCAGTACCATCACGCCTGCGTCTTCTTTTGGCGTGTGCGGCCTTGTCACCACTACGTGACATCTGGTGGAGGTGTTCCCTTTGATCCTTCAAGCGAAGACCCAAGCCATGTTCCTGTCGCCCTGGAAGACCAGCCTACAGGTCACCGAGCCAGCCTTCGACTTCAAGGCCTACAACCCGAACACGGTCTGCGGCCTGACCCCATTCAATCTCGGAAGGCATCGACGCTGACAATGGCCCAGCCTACAGCACCGGTTGTTTTCGTACAACCCCGTGAGCCCCCCTGCTTCCATGGACGACCGGATGAACATGCTGGAGACTGGATGGACCTTTTCGACCGTGTGGCATAATTCAACGGCTGCAACGACGCTGCGAAACTCAGGCAGGTCTACTTTGTTCTTCAAGAACATGCCCCAGCTTGGTTCGAAAATTATGAGGCAGCTATGAAGGATTGGGAGATTTTCAAGGAAGCGATTTTGACTGCCTTTTCAAGCGTCGTCCGAAAGGAAAGAGCCCAAGCACTCCTTCAGTCAAGACTTCAACTTCCTAACTAGCCTGTCCTGGCGTACGTTGAGGAGATGAATCGCCTCTTTCGCCGCGCCGACCCTAACATGACCGAAGGTGAGAGAGTCAAAGTTTTTATGCGAGGCGTTAAAGAATCGCTTTTTCCAAGTCTTGTCCGAAATCCGCCAAACACCGTGGCGGAATTTGAAACGGAGGCGTCTACTATCGAGGAGACGTTGGCCACCCGAATGCGCCACTACGAGCGACCACTTCAGCCGGACTGCTAAACCCACTACCCCAGCGCATCTGCAAGCGAAGAGAACCTTCGGGACCTTATCCGGGAGATTGTGCGAGAGGAGCTCCGCCGATTGATGCCATAATCGCAGCAACCCCAGGTGGCGACGCTTGCGGACGTCTTCTGTGAAGTCCAGCAGTCGCTTGGCGTTCCTAAAGCGATGGCTGCGACAGTTCCAGCACAAGGGGCAGCAGCGATGAACTATGCTGCTGCATTACGTCGCCCTGCACCCAAACGTGATGACTTTCCAAGCCCTCGTCGCAACCGTCCTGTTCCTGAAAGCCACCTCTTGCCCCGCCCGCCAAGCCTATCAGCGACCCCCAAGCCCCAGAAAGTGCGACGCCTGGAGGACAGTGAACAACCAGCCATTATGCTTCCACTGCCGTGAGGCCGGCACATTCTGCGGCACTGCCCGTACCGACGAATCGGTCACCGCATCGACGCTCCACGACCACGCCCAGGTGAACAACCGCAAGAAATCGACAACTATCTGCGTAGCGGTGAGATTGCGTCACCAAGCCGTCGGTTCAGATCTCCATCGCTGTACAGGGCCAGCTTTGCGTCGCCAGGCCGTAACTATGATGAAAGTATGCGCGAAAGGTCCCCAAGCCCGCGCAGGAGAAACTAAAAGCAGCAACCGTTGGAGGTGAGGTTGCTCAATGGCGAATAGACTAAGACCCTCCGCTGCCGACGACCACTAACGACGATGCTGCTATCTAATTGCCGCTCCACACGAAGATATCGACGACAACACGACCAGAGTGCAAGCCGACACCGTCGACCAGCGAGGTAACAACGGTATGCCCCAGCCATGACCTGAAGAGACGATGGAGCCGAGATCGGACACCAAGACCCACGTGAAATGCGAGGACGCGAACAAGCGACCTTGAAGTTGATGTCGACGGCCGCAGAGTCACTGCCCTAGTAGACACTGGAGCTGACTATTCAGTCATCAGTGGACCATTAGCCTCTCAGCTCAGGAAAGTTATCACCGCTTGGGATGGCCCGCTGATTCGCACCGCAGGAGGCAACCTGATTACTCCATCGGGATGACGCTGTGCAAGAATATCCGTAAATTAGCGTACTTATCCCACCAGCTTAGTGGTCTTGCAGCAGTGCTCCCGCGACGTGATTTGAGGCATGGATTTCCTAAATTAACATAGGGCTATCATCGACCTGCGATCCAAGCTCATCAAGCTCTCTGCAGACAAAGCCATTCCTGCTACGACGACTTCGACCCAACACATCGCTCTAAACGTCCTCGATGGAGAATTGACCGTGCCGCCCCGATCAAGCGTCGCAGTCCGCGAAGGTAGCGCAAATATCGGATCCGCTGAAGGCATTGTCGAAAGAAATATTGAATTGCTCTTAAACGAGGTGTCGGCATCGCAAGAGGCATCGCGAAATTCCGGAGAGGTCAAGTACAGGTGCTGGCAACCAACTTCACCGAAGAATACCGGCATCTCAACAAGGGCACGACGATCGCTTTTCTCGACAAATTAGCGGACCTCAAAGATGTATTCACCCTCCACGACCAAACGCTGGAAGATGCACCGAACCAATTCAGTCAGCCCACATTTGACATCAACCCGGCATTGACCCACAGCAGGAAAGATCAGATTCTCAGTCTTCTTCGGAGCTACGAGGAGTGCTTCTCGTCATCATCGAAGGTACGACAAACACCACTGGCCAAGCACCGTATTAAAACGGACGAACACGCCTGACCTCTGCGCCAAAGCCCTTATCACGTATCGCCGCGAGAACGCCAGGCCATACGCGATCAAGTTGAGGAAATACTGCGTGATGACGTAATCCAGCCATCGAAGAGCCCCTGGGCGGCACTAGTCGTTATGGTGAAGAAAGACGGCACACTTCGCTTCTGCGTTGATTACCGCCGCTTGAATAGCATGACTTAGAAGGGTGGCTAGCCACTTCCCCGCATCGACGAAACTCTCGACCGGCTCTGCAATGCAAGGTACCTCTCATCGATGGACATGAAGAGCGGATATTGGCAAATTGAGGTCGACGAAAGAGATCGCGAGAAGACCGCATTCATCATACCGGACGGTCTTTTTGAGTTCAAGGTGATGCCATTTGGCCTCTGCTCCGCATCAGCCACATTTCAAAGAGTAATGGACACAGTCCTGGCAGGCTTGAAGTGGCAAATTTGTTTGGTATATTTGGACGACATTGTTGTCTTCTCGTGAAACTTTGAAGATCACCTAAAACGACTGCAGACAGTGCTGGAAGCCATCACGTAATCGGGACTAACGCTAAAAGCAGAGAAGTGTCACTTCGTCTACAAAGAACTGCGTTTTCTAGGTCACATCGTTAGTAAGGATGGTGTTCGCCCAGACCCAGAGAAAACCGCTGCAATCGCACAATTCCCACTGCCTGTCAACAAGAAAGCTGTGCGCCGATTCCTTGGGTTGTGCGCTTATTATAGACGATTTGTCAGAAACTTTTCGCGCATCGCCGAACCGTTAACGCAGCTTACAAAGGCTGACGCACCTTTTAAATGGGAAACGCCGCAAGGAGAAGCCTTCGACGAACTTAAGCGCCGCCTGCAATGCCCTCCTGTACTTGGCCACTTTAATGAAAACGCCGAGACCGAAATTCACACCGACGCGAGCAGTGTGGGCCTAAGAGCCGTTCTCGTCCAGAAGAGTGCCAGACAGGAGAAAGTAATCGCCTACGCGAGCAGGTCCTTCACAAAAGCCGAAGTCAATTACTCGACGACCGAGAAGGAGTGCCTCGCGATCATCTAGGCCACTTCTAAGTTTCGTCTATACCTATACGGCCGTCCATTCAAGGTGGCAAGCGACCATCACGTGCTCTGCTGGCTGGCTAATTAGAAAGATCCCTCCGACCGCCTTGCCAGATGGAGCCTACGACTTCAAGAATTCGACTTGACTGTAGTCTATAAGTCGGGCCGGAAGCATTCCGACGCAGACTGTTTATCACGCGCTCCCGTCGACGCCCCCCCCCCCCCCCCGAAAGGCGATGACGACGATGCCTTTTTCGGACCGGTAAGCGCCAGCAGTTTCGCAGAACAACAGCGATCAGACCTTCAGCTGAAAGCACTAGCCGATTTCTTTGAAGGAAAGACCGCTTCCCCTCCTGGTGTGTTCAGACGACATTTATCTTCGTTCGCGTTAAGCAATGGCCTTCTCGTGAAGAAGAACTTCGCACCCACCAGGACTGCGCAACTTCTTGTAGTGCCTAGAAACCTCCGGCAGGAAATTATTCAGGCGTTGCTTGATGAGCCCCCAGCAGGCCATCTCGGATTTGCACGCACGTTGCGTCGAGTCCAGGAGAAGTACTACTGGCCGCGACTGCCTGCTGAAGTTTCCCACTATGTGAAGACATGTCGTGAGTGCCAACGACGCAAGACGCCGCCTATGAGAGCAGCAGGACTACTAAACCCGATTCCGCCCCCAGATATGCCCTTTAAACAAATGGGGAAGGATCTCCTCGGCCCTTTTCCATCTTCGTCTATGGGTAACAAGTGGGTCATCGTGTCCACTGACTACCTTACCCGTTACGCCGAAGCAAAAGCACTACCAAATGGTACCGCGGCAGAAGTCGCCAAATTTTTTGTCGAACGAATTCTTTTGTGACACGGCGCCCCAGAAGTGCTCATCACGGACAGGGGAAGGGCAATTACGGCAGAGTTGACGCAAGCCATCCTGGAATACTGTCATACAAGCCACCGACGAACAATTGCGTACCATCCCCAGACCAATGGCCTTACGGAACGCCTAAAGAAAACGATCGCGGACATGATCGCCATGTACGTCGACGCTGAACTCAAGACCTGGGACGCCATCTTGCCGTACGTGATCTTCGCGTATACCATGGCAGTCCAGGAGGCGACCAGAGCGACCCCGTTTAAGATTGTGTACGGCAGGGAGCCCACGACGACGCTCGACGCAATGCTACCGCACGTAACCAACGAGGACCACGTTGACTTCGCTGCCTGCCTGCAGCGTGCAGAGGAAGCCCGAGGACTCGCACGTCTGCGTATTAAAGACCGACAGCGCACCGACAGCCGACGATACAATTTACGACGACGTCACGCAGAGTACAACCCAGGAGACCAAGTGTGGATTTGGACACCGATTCGCAGACTAAGTGAAAAGTTGTTGCGTCGATACTTTGGGCCATACAAAACCATTCGTCGCGTCGGGCCACTCGACTCAGAAGTCATTCCCGACGGAACGTCAGCATCACAACGGCGATGCGCACGTCCAGAAATTGAACATGTTGTACGAATGAAGCCATATTACGCGCGTAAAAGAATGGGTGCTGTTTAAGCTTTGCAGTGTTTATGTTTAGGTTGGTTTGTTTTAGTACATCGAGGCGATGTTTTTTTTTAAGTGTGTGGTAATGCCGCGAAACCTTCAAAACTGTATTTGTTGTTTTTAAAAGCCGCCGCCATACGGCCTTATCACTCTGATTCTGGATCACGTATCAGTTCTGTATTCTTTGTTTGTTAATGCTCGATGTCGCGAGTCACACCTTTATCAGTTTCGTTGTAGCGCAAGATGCACCGAGATCTGTCCCGAAGATTCCCGCCACTCGTGTGTCTTTCTACAATGTTCCAGCTTGTGCAGGTAGCTGTTTGCGATGTTATCTAGATTCTTCTGCGCAGCCTTTAAATTGAGCGTTGACGAGTGTGACGGGCATTATTTGTTCGACAACCGACAACACGTTTGTTGTTATCGCCGCCGCCGAGTTGCTTAGTTCTTTTGCGGGCGCATGTCAGCCCCAATAAAGAGTTATCTCAGTACCATCACGCCTGCGTCTTCTTTTGGCGTGTGCGGCCTTGTCACCACTACGTGACAATATGAAGCATGAAATAAGATACATTTTCCAGGTTAATTTAAATAAATTCTGATTTAAATACCAACTCAACCATTGTGCAGCCGCCTTCCCCTACAATTGAGATGCTCCTAAAAACGATTCTCAGCTATCCAGTTGAGAATGTTGCCATTGAACTGTTAAGAAGCCGTTAGGAAGTGTTAAGAATCCAATATGGTAGTAAGTTCTTGGGTATCATCAATAACACGAAACAGATTCTGTCTCTCAGCGACGAGGAAGTCAGCAGCATGTTCGACCATGTTGGCCAACACCACGCACACCTCAGTGGCTTCTCTTCAGCTCGCCTTTGTAGGACAGTAAAAGTATAGATCAGAATACCTCAAATTAGTACAGCAAGTAATTGCAGTTTATACATATAAATAAAATTATCTGGACATGACCCGTTGAAATGCATTGTCCCAGGTTTTCTTTAAAACTTTTGTGCAGTGTTCGCATGAAAGATTTGCAATTTATTCGCAAGTCGAGAAGAAATTATTCGTTGCCTTATAAAGGTAAATAGCACAAACGCGCTGTAACTGAGATCTTCGATTAACTGTACGTGGCTTACACCTTCAAGAAATTGTCAAAATCAAATACAAGAAACGAAAATAAATAAGCGAGTCAGCCTCGGAGAGTTCAAGTTGGTATTACCTGAAATTGGTTCGCTTCAAAGTTGACCTTGGAATACAAATGATTGCTGAAAGTGCCAGGGGTTTTTAGGCATCGCAGGTTCGGCTCTTCCAAATTCAATTGTCTATATGAAATCTTTCTTCCGGTGGTTGAACAACTCGTGATCGACACCTTTTAGCCAATGCTTGCAAGTTCAGTACATCACGCGGTAGAAAAAGGACGTAGAAGCAAGAATTGTATAAACTGCGCCAACGACTACCGCCAATGCGAATGATCGCGATACATCCTCGCTGGCCCCGGACCCCTACTCACCGTTCGCGCGCACACGACACATTCCATCGAAAAAGATCGCACGCTGTATTCTCACGCAGCCGCCGCAGTAACCGAATTCTCTCAAAACACTACAAACAAAAACAGCTCCCAGACAGCACCGGAAAAAGAGAGAGTGAGGAAGCGAGGTTTGCCCGGAACGCTAAGGCTCAAGGGCTGACTGAGGGTACGTCTCCTATAAACACTGCGAGACAGGCTTCCGATGCACGCGCGCCGAAGAGGGGCCGTGCCTCTTTATGGCGTGCTTTTTTTTAGACAGTGCCTATCATTAAGAGCTGTTATTAGCATGCTTGAATTGAACTTACGAGTTGAGCTTGTGTGACGCGCTCCTACCATGCATTTTCTTTAATCGACTCTATTTGTTGCCCCCTTTCATATAGGTGGAATTAGTCATTTTTAGTTTCAATACTACATTCACAACCATCGGGAAACCTTTGCAGGCAGAATGAATTCAGCGTGTGTTGCCGAGTTATTAACGAATGCAGCAACTATCTCTATTTTATCTTGACTAACTGGTTACAAATTGTTCGCAACCACATTGGTACAAATGCGATAATCTATAGGCAAGACAGTCGCGTTAGCAACCACTACGAGCTAATACACGCCGCTTGTGGGCGGAAACGACGGCATGCCCTTAGAGGCCAGTATCCTCTTACGGGCTGCACGGCGCCCGTGCTCTCGCCACCAGTGAACAAAAAAAAAATATAAAACATTACAAGTCCCATAGCCGTTTCTTGACGAGAGCTGAGCACGAAGCGTGAGGAGGCGAGAAAATGGCACACACCATGAACGCTACGCCAAAATCGAAGCGCCGTAAGCCCTCTCCTGGATACCTGAGCAGTCCAAGCACCGGCGCGTTGACCCCACCACGGAACGCGCTATACGAATGGGAGGAATTGGCCTGCCGTCGCTGGTCCAAACAATCGAACAGCGCCGAGTAGAAAACCGAATACTAAAGTAAACAAACGCAGGAATTCAGAAAGGCATCATTGTGCCTTTGATAGTGCGACCACAGCAAGGCACGCCGGATGCATATTGGCGGGAGAATCATATTCGCGAGTCACCGCCAGGGCAGCTGTAAGGCTGAAGCTTAACTAGTTCGTTTCATTTATGCATAACTGCAGTTGAGGCAAAGCTGTAAAGCCTCCACGCACGAGTTTTCTCAAGAAAAGAAACGTATTCGAGTATATAGTAAAGGCAATATAATGTTGACGGTCGAATATCTAGAAAAATCCTCACAGGTAGAGTAGATGCGTAATAAAGGAATAATTACACATTAACATACACCCAAGGGCTGCCATATAAGGCAACAAAAAAAAAAAAGCTACACTGCTTTCTCAGAAACCTCGAAGCTAAAGAAAAATTATGGTGACGTTGATAAGATAGTCGTTTTTGTGCAATAAATTCCTGAAACATGACTTTTCAATATCAGTGTCCGTTTCTTAGCACTGTGAGTACATTCTTTTTGAAGCGATATTTTCTGCAAGGAACAATGACTGCTTCCCTTATGCATCCTATTGAAAGAAAGCCTTACCACCAAATCCAAATATCAGAAAGCATGACGCAGGAAAACATCTAGTAAATGTTATTCACTTAGGCTTGTTGTTGGAACTTTGCTTTTTTGTGGTAGTTAGCATCACTTTGTACATAAAGGATAGAGTGCTTGTAGCTAGACGCTATTCTGTTAGTTCACATCTTTGAAGTACAAAGTATTATTAACAGGACTTTTACTATACCTATACTTGGTAAGAACCTATACTGAGAGTACCATGCAAGCAGTTTCTAGCCGTTTCTGATAGTCGTTAAGGCAGTTTTCAGGGTATATAGGTGAATCGAAAGCAGATTCTAATCGATTTATATAATAGAGACTGCTTGGTTTGGTAAATAAATTCAAGAGTGGCAAAATGTCGCACACAATAAAGCTGACTTGCTTCTTTTGACAAATATAAAACAAATACAGCATGATTGTAGGTTTGTGACTATTTTATACACATGCTTCTTCGTGTTGACAAAAACTAGAGATTTATTTATAGGTAAATGATTTGATTTTAATGGATATTTGATAATGCACGAGCATTACGTTTTGTGAGTTTTAGTTATGAATTTGGTTTACTACCATTTCTTCATCTGTATAATCAGTAATGTAATATTGTTTAACTATTTTGCCGTGTCTAATACCCTTACACCCGCGGAGCCGAACACCCTATCACATTTACACCCATAAAGGGTGGAATGAAGTGTTAAAGTTGTGAAGGGATGTTTTGCACACTTTTTACACAAAGAGCAAAACAAAAAGATGTGAAGAAGGAGTGAACAGCAACGTTGCCCGTTTAAAGGTGTAATTATTTTTTTACACTGATGCATATCCATGATGACACTGCCCGCCTTGTCCCTTAGAGCATACATCTGAATACATGTGAGCATACATCTGAACTATTCTGCCCTCCCCCTCACCTCTAATTCATTGATGGACTTTTTGCTTACTAATCTAGTTCCCTCCCTCTTGATATCTAGCCTAATTAGACACCTTATTTGTCATCCTGTGGTCACTGCATCGAGCCTTTCTGATTACCTCTACATCTTGTTCCGTTTTCCTCTACACAGTATGAAATCGATTTCATTTTAATTCTCCCTGTCAGGGCGTTTCCAAGTCCACTTCCTGCTTCTCCATTTTCTGAAGAAGGTGTCATGATTTTTAGGTTATTGCGCTTGGAAAACTTAACTAGTAACTCCCCTATTTTTTTCTAGAACCAATGACGTGGTCCCCCACTGCCTGGTCTCCAGCTTGCGTTTTCCTTACCTTTGCATTTAAGTCACCTAATAATAAAGTATTCTCGCGCCTTTACTTTCCCTATTGCCAATTCTACATGTTAGGAAGCTTTCGGTAGTGATGATTTCATATATGACTTGATCACTTCATAGATGATGACTTTAATAGATTGCAAATGAAATTGTACAGTTGACGTCTCTTGCTCAAGTTAAGCGAGAAGCACTAAAATGTTTGTTTAGTAATTCTATACAGCATGCTACGTGAAAGTGTTTTTGCCATTTACTATATTGTATGATGTACCTTTAGTTTATTATTGTTTATTTTGGCGTGGAGCATGCGCCCCGTCGATTGCCGTGGCCAGCCCAAAAGCGCTCCTGTGCTTTTGCGGGCACGAGAATGTAATCTGTATTGATGAATGGTAATAAAATTATGTATGTGTGTATGCAGGTGCATAGGCCTGTAAAACCTTCAGTTTATTCCGCTTATTAAGCTTCATTACAATATCTGCCACCCTCTCATTATAGCTATAGAATTCCTCTATATTACCAGCTATATCCTTACTGACAAGAAACCTAGCTACTCCTAACACTTCTCTCTTCCGTAAACATCGCTAACACAATACATGTCCGCCATTCAGTACAGCTTACCCCTCATTTGGCCTGCAAACCGCAGTAAGCCCTATAACATCACATTTCATACCCTCTCATTCCTCTAACAGTACTGCTAGTCTAGCCTCTCTAGCTAGGATTCTAGAATTAAAAGTTACCAGGGCCAGTTGCCAATGGCTGCCTGTCTGGACTTGAAATTCGTAGCCTGATAAATTGTACAAAGCAACTACCAAGGATTAAAAACTGCTCTCGTAAGTTACAGGCACATTCTGATATTAAGAGTTTATGCTGCTTAATATGCAATGATGTTATGCTAGTTTCTTCCATCAGGATGTGTTCTAGAAACGTCCTATGTCAAGAACCTGATGCAATTATCAATGCACAGAGAAGCATTCGAGTCCCTCATTTGTTTTGCACCAAGATTGGCTTGTGAGCCTGAGCTACTCTGCTGGAAGAGGTTTTGCCGGCTCAAAATGCACAAAGCCCAAGCTCAAACTACTGCAAATCAATTATTGTATTGAAAACATCACAGTAAGTTTTCATAATCATTTTTGATATCTGACTAGAACGAATATGACATTGTTCCTGTGCGCCTTAGATAGCCCTACAGAGCCTAATAATAAGTGACCGGTATATTTTGCTGCAGGAAATCACATCATTCACGTTTGTCGCGAGTGCATTTTGGTGCCCAATATTTAAGAGATACTTTAGTTGATTAGTATTAGGAAGCTCTAACACTGGGAGCTTGCACTACGTAGGGGTTAGCACATCAAGAATTATTTTCTTTCAATATATCTTGCCTACTGCTCTTTGAACCATACAAAAATTACTTTTATTAGAATCCTTGCCTTCATTCAGCCTAACTTATGAAGTTTAATGCTGCTAATTTTTACATGTTAGTGAACTTTTCCACCTCGTTTTATTTTACACCAGAAATACAGGTACTAAATGTCGACTCATGCGATGTTGGTAATGAAATCGCCATTGGTGATGTGTAACAAGCTTTATTGAGCCAATGGGGCAGTTCTTGTTTGCACAAAATCTTCCGCCTTCAAGTTAGGCAACTATGGTGCTTTCAAGAATTCAGATAGCTTGGCTAAGCACTAAAATTAAAGAGTATGAGGCACAAAATTCGCGCCATGCCTTCACTAATATAACTTTTGATATAAAGAACCGTGCGTAAAAATTCCGCAGACAAAAGGAAATGTACAGAACACTACAAATTTGAATTTATTAGAGAAGGGTTCTCACGCAATTCGTGCAGACGGCAAGGGGATTTCCAAAGTTTAAGAGGACTTGGTATAGAGTGGTGCTGCACAGGAGCAGAGCGCCGATGTCGGCAATGCAGGTCGTTCTTAAAAAACGAATAGGCGCCATTTTATTTATTTAACCTGTGCCTATGTAAGAGCAGTGAACAGCGCCTGTCGCCGGAATCGTTTTCAGGGCAGACGTACTCCCCACTTCCGCTCATGTGTTCCTTCAGGCGGCTATCTGCGACAAAACCTCGTGGCTGCGGCACGTGCCGATAAAACTGACAATCGCCACGCTCCTGTCGACGAAAAAGACAATGAGTGTGTGAGAGCCAACTTGCTCACGTGCTCGTTCCTTTGTGGCCTCACATGCGTAACGACGAGCGTGCTAGTTACGTACGATTGCTCTTTGAATGCTCGCGTGATTTTTCGTTTTAGCGAATAAAATTAGGAGGACGCTTAAGATTCGTGTAAAAGTATTCGAGTAACTCATTAGCCGATTTCTAATGATCGTGGCACATCCTGTTTTCGCCTAAAGCGTCCACCTGCCTCCCACCGAGAGCTGTTCTACGCCACATTTCTCGGCATCCGTCTTGCAAAGCCTCACTGTCTAGCAGTACCATCATAAGGAAACACACCCTCAAACTGTTCACCTACACGACTGCACGCATGTGGTAATGTCAGACGAAATCCGGCAGTACAACCCGCCAGTTTTCATCGCACGTGTTCGAATTCAGCGACACTCATGAGGTTATTTGTCTACACCACGCTGGCTTCATCCACTAAAACCACTAACCGGTCGCTAATAATTTATTCCACCAGCCACATAATAAACACCCCGAATCAATGAACATAAACGCAGTATATATCCCGAACTCCACGCAATGCGTCAATCGTTTTGTGGCATGCTTTTCGACTTTATACGCGCAGTATGCACTAGCGCCATCTGTCCAGGGGAAGACGAATCGCATTTCTGGTGTGCGCTGGAATTTGTTCTGGCCCTTAAAGCGCCCTCTCAAACGAGGGTATTGCGTCGGCCTTTAGGCACAACGAGAACACGGCGCCTAGCGTGAAACAGTAGGCAGACTCACGCGAATGGGGCTAGAACAAACCATCATCATCAACCGGACTACACCCACTGCCGGTCGAAGGCCTCGCCCATATTCCTTCATTAACCTGGCCCTGTGCTAGCCATGTCCACATTACCCCTGCTGACGTCTTAACCACATCCGCCTACTTAACTTTCTGCCGCACCCTGTTACGATTTCCTTCCCTTGAAATCCAGTTTTTTTTTTTTTTTACCTTGAGCGACCACCATTTATTTTCTTTTAACAATACATGTACTGACTATGCCCTGAGCACAGCATAGTGAGTTGCTTTTCACTCATGACGTTTTGGCCTAAAAAGACTCAAAGTAGGTGTTTGCTTAAATTACCGGATTACAGGAACTTGTGAACGTGTCCTGCCTGATATAGTCGCGCTCTGGAAGTGTGCGTTTATGATAAAGTACATTTCTTCTTTCTTTAATGGGTACACCTTAGAGGTCTCTAACCAGAGTATTATACTAGATGCAGTTATGGTCATAGAGGCACTAAAGTTACACAGTATTGAAATTTAAAAAAAAAAACGGCAAATTTGTACGAGACTGGCCACGAGGCGAGGACTTCGTTTAGCGAATTTGATCTTGCACTGTTACTACATACTTGTTGTTGCAAATGAGAATGTAATGTCGAAATGTCGGGTGATCAATGGTGAACCTTGAGTAACAGCACGCGACAAAGCAGGAAAAAAGGCGTGTTCTCTTTCAGCAACCGACGTATTCAATTCGTGCAAAACAAAACTGACTGCACTGAATGGCAAGTGCACTTTCGTGTTTCATGACAAAGAGGATGACTGCAGGTGTACGGCGCATTTAGGTCCTAAGGAGTATTGCTGAGTCAGACTAAAACTGCCTCATCATGGGCGTAAGCGAGTGGTTGCCATGTCCTGCACTTTAGGCAATGCACGAGAAAGTGGACAAAATATTGGTGTAATTCATCGAAATACCGAGAATAACTTTGTTTTGATTAACAAAGTTTTTGGAGTTGTTTTGCTCGTTTACGTTTTCTAAAATTCATGCACTAAGGCTGAGTTCTAGTTTTTTGGTTTAGAAAATTTACGGTACGTAGTTCTTAGCATTCACATACACTGTGGAAATAGATTTCAAGTTATAACCAGCTACAAAATGCGAAGCCCCAATCGTTTACATTTTAGAACGTGACGCATTCATGCATACAGGGCTAATAAGAGCGCTCATGTTAATATCAAGCATTGAGACAACATAGCGAACGCTCACGTTAAACATCATCCCACGAGTTCAGACTCGTAGAAAAAAAAGTCATTCAGTGGCATTTCTGCAGCGTGACGAGCTCATTACGCCTGAGTGATAAGATTAGTATTCATTAATCGCCCATCGCTTCTACCTGGTAAGGTAATGCGATGACGCGCGACTCAGTAAGTGCATGCTGCGTTGAATGATTTCGACAAAGGATCAAGGAACAAAAACTTCTGCATAAAACAATGAGCGTTGGTCCTATCTGCGGTATGTGGTGATATAGGCTTCGCACCGTCACGTAAACAGGAAAAAGAATATTAATTTGTTTTCTGCATAGCTTCTATGCGATGCAATAAACGACCACACTAGTACAAAACGTTCCCATTTACTCCCTCCTTTGGAATTGCTGCAAAATGCAAATCTTCGCTGAACAAAGTACCTAAGGAATGTAGTTTCGGAGAGTTTTTTTCCCAACGGGATAGTCAAAACATGACAATTTGCAGTCGTGGGTCTTAGCTTAAACGAATCAAGCGTTCATGCACAAACGTCACATCTATTTTTTACCTTAGTATAGGGTTGGGGTATAGATAATGATGTATTGCTCTTTTTCTCAATAGCTCTGATTACCCTGTAAAAGGACAAATGGACATGGGAGGTGGACACCTGCAACTTCAAAAAATTTGTTCAGTGAAGTGCTTTAAGTGGTAATGGTTCCGGCGGATAAGCAGTAACATTGGGAAAGGTGTTCGAATCCCAAGATCATACTCGTACAAAAATAATGGACGGCTAAATGGGCTTCGGGGGTTTTACAGTGTTTTCGTAGTCGTAGCAGATAAGGCAAGATTGGGAATGTGCTTATGTAATCGCATGGCTGCGATATGATTCTTGGCAGATTTTGTGGAATTAAAGTAGGCTGGCGACTTTGTGTTCGCATGCATGGTTGTATATTATCTTGCGGCTTGCGTTATCAAGTAGTACCAGATGTATACGAATGATATTAAAATAAAACGTCAGCAAGATTTTGAAATTAATAATAATAATATAATAAAATTACCTTTGTAATGATCCCATAAAGCGAATGTGCATTACATTAGTAGCTTTAAGAAATGAGAGGCTACGTAGGCGTATAAGAATGAATAGTAGAGAATACTGTGCTTAAGTGACCGGTGTATGGACCATCAACAAATACAGTTAAACCTAAGTATTAGGTGAAATCTTATTCTAAGGGTCAGGTAATAATATCTAAGATTTTTCGTGAAGAACGGAGACAAGTTTTGACCTATTTTGTGGGGCTTAACGTCCCAAAGCGACTGAGGTTGAGAGATGCCGTAGTGGAGGGCTCCAGAAATTTCGATCACCTCTCGTTCTTTAACGTGCACTTATATCGAACAGTCCACAGCTGTCTTGCTTTTCGTCTCCATCGAAAAGCGGCCACCGATCCGCAGCCATGGCCGCATATCGCATCCTTGGTAGAGTAGTCGAGCACCCTAACTACTAAGCCACCATAGAGAGGTCGAAGACAGGTGATTGTCTTAGTATGTAAAAAATTAGCGACATTTTGCACCAGGTTTTGATGTTGGCTAGATCAAATTACCAAGCGCTAACTTACACACACATACGTGTACAGGTGGGTGAAAAAATGCTACTGTAAATGAGGAACATAAGAGCTGATAACTCTGCTACGTAGTCAACGTTAGTAACTGGAAATTAGTCGCAAGATATATTTTGATAAAACACAACTTCTAGGACTGTGTGGTTAAAGGATAGCAAACATATATTTAAAATTATTTAAGACACCTTTATTAGGATTTTCTATAGTCAAAAAAAAAAAGCCGCTGATCTATATATTAGTGCTGAGGTTGGATCATATGTAGTTTATCAAAGGTTTCAAAAAGGGCTACCTGGTTGTGCACATTAGCCTCTGGGTGCCCTAACAAACTTCCTTACGTAAATAAAAGGAGTACAACACCACGAAGGCAAAATGTTTCGTTGCATGCACAGTTGGATCCAGCATCTCTGTATATGCTGCATAACGCGAATTAAAAGCATTTAGATAACACTGTTGAATTTTTGAACTTTCCAGGCCAGGAGACAGGCCCAAGAAAGCTTCCAATTGTTTTCACTAAACGTTGAAGTGAGCCTAATCTCACGCGCATAATAATTAAACTGTGACAACCGGATGACTGACAGTGAAGCGGCCGGACAAGTTTACCTTGGGTGATACTGGCCTACAGTACAAAAGATACTGGCCTTCAGTACGACCGAGTATCACGCGGAAGATTACAAAGAACCGTGAAACCTGTTCTGACTGTACGCGTGCAGAAGTTAATCGAGTGCAGTGTAGCTTTGATTTCAGCACACTAAACAGGCATTTCGCTGCCGCTTGTGTTGCGTCACTGCGGGTGAGAGGAGATCGCTGGGACAAACCGCGGTACGCTCACGAAATTCGTTACACTTCCCCGCAAACAAGAGACAATGAGCAGCTGATAGAGTGTTGTGTTTTTCTTAACAAGTTTTCTCATTGGCGGCTTCGGATAGGTATACACGCGCGTGCAACTCTTGAGCATAGCCTTTTCGAAAGGCGTAGCGCTTAGCCTTAGCAGTGATCCGAAAAATTTGCTTGCTGGAGGGAAGGCACTGCAAATCACATAATGTAATCTGTTTGTGAAGGTTAATGCTTTGAGAAGTATAGAGCCTTTCCCAAAATGAATCTAATACGAATCGTGTACCTCTTCTATTAAAGCGAATACGAATCGAATACAGATATCACCGACCCAAATACGAATCCAGAATTTGCAGCATTATACACCATTCTGGCGAATTACCTTGTAAACAAGAATGATGCGAAACACCCATGCGCCAGCAGTGTTGCAGTGCTGAACAAGCGATGCTGATTTCCAATAAAAGACAAGATACAACAACAGTAACAGTAAGAAGGCGTACTCTCATCTCGGAACTCCCTCCTGCGCATAAATATTTCTGGAGGATGGTACAGAGCGTCCGTGTGTGCTCTTTCGGGCTTTCAACAGGCACTCATCGATGTCACTCATAGAAGGAAAGAAGTTGTAGCGGCTTCATAATAGGTTGGTTGGTTTGGTTGGTTTGTGGGGTTTAACGCCCCAAAGCGACTCAGGTTATGAGAGACGCCGTAGTGAAGGACTCTAGAAATATCGACCACCTGGGGTTCTTTAACGTGCACTGACATCGCACAGCACACGGGCACCTTGCTTTACGCCTCCAGCGAAAAGCGGCTGCCGAGGCCGGGACTCGATCATGCGTCCTTGGGAACAGTAGTCGAGCACTGTAACCACTGTGCCACCCGAGAGGGGCGGCTTCATGCAAGAGTCGCGCCAATTATTCCAACAGGATTCAAAACGATTTATTCTCGTTCTATATGGATCAAAGATTTTCTGGACCACGTGGTTCTAGCCGTTGGCTATGGTGTCAAGGGCAGCAAGAACTACTGGCTTGTCAAAAAGAGGTAAACTGTATATAGACCTTAACATAAAGCTCAATAAACAAGCTAGCACAAATTGTCGATCTGATTTCACCTCTTGCACGTTCTACAGCTGCCGATAATTTCATTTCTTGTCATTTGGTTCATTTTAGCCCACGTGAGTTGTGACCGTCGCCGTGACACATTTCCAATGAAAAGGTGATTGTATACCGAGTATCATCAGCTAGGTTTGTCAGCTAAAGAATATTGATATTAATGCGTGTACTTGCTGACATATAACAATTTTTGTCATGTCTGTCTCTAAATGAGAGCCGGCATTGGAATAGAACAATAAAATATTTGGAATGGATTTATACTTTTGGTGAGTCTCCTCTAAAGCAAACGCATCGTACAAAAACCTTGAAACGTAAAAATAATATTGTCTAGAATATGCCGTGGCAAGGCGTGATTTGAAACTATTTGTGACTGTGACAGAATTTCAGGGTATGTAAGCACGAGTTCTCTCGAGACCTGTCAGTACATGCCGACTTTGAACTAGAATTGTGCTGTTCTTAGAGCTTAGCTCCATAACGCAGTGATTCAGTGACAGGATAGGCCGAGTGTCTCATGGCCCCTTTTATACACTTTGTGGTTCTTGAATAATTCAACCTACTTTAATGCTCCAATACTAGAAAGCCACTTAAGGCGGCTGAATGCTTCTGTACTGGTTATCGCATCGCCTTCTCTCGGGCTTGCTTGCTGCTTGCTAGCGCACCTTTTTTTGGTAGCTACATTTTTCATAGGATTTGAAACGGAGTAAGTTGTAAACGTACTTCCAAATAAATTAGAAAGACAAACAGCCGAATAGCGAGGCTCATCTCATTAAAGACATCCGCACTGCATTTCCTTAAAGATCCTGCCGATCTGAACGTATGAGAGGCTCTATTCGCTGTGACAATATCTGTCGTCTTCAATGTGTTTTGGCCGTTATCATGCTGTCATACTTTTGTTACGTTTGCGTAGTACCGGCACTAATTAAATTTTAGCAAAAATTTACAAACCTATGTTCAACAAAACTTGTAGCTCATATTGTATTTTTCCATACATGAGCAAGAGCACAAACTTACTAAGCGACATATGTAAATTCACAACAGGCGCAAATATCCGGTAGAAGACCTTAAAGGTTGCAAAGAAGATGAATAATCTGCTGCCCTCAGTGATAAGCGATGAGGCCACTCTGCGCAGCTTTGAGGAAGGCATGATTGCGAGGGCGTTCGTTTGGAGACCACCTCTTATCTGGAATGGCTGCAAAGACGCATAGTGTCCGATAGATCCGGAGCAGTGGCAGATGCTATTGCATTGCAGGGTACTTCCGCCTGTACCGATTCGCTTGACAGCCTCGCCAGTTTTAATTGGAATAAGCTTTCCATGGCCTAGCCGTAAAACGAGTACAAGAATTGTCAGTATCCCATTAATTATTTATTTTTTAAGCTTAAGACACTTAACAGTAAAACAGTTCATTTCGGTCGTAAATTTCTGTATTTGCAACGCGGAGCGAAGTGTGTTTCATCAGTCGACATGGCTCTGTTCGACGCCCACTGGGCCATCACGTCGTGATCTTATTAAACTCAAGTTTGCCGAATTCTCCGCGGTGATTACTAGGCAACGAAGGTGTTTTTTTTTCTCCGCTCGAACTCTTTCCACAACGTCTCTTCATGTGAACCGGTCTTGATAAATATACTTTTAAAACACGCATTGGGGCTATGGCGCAGAGCATTTTCATTCTTTATTTCCTGCTGGGGAGAAGACGGGCCAGAACGGCTACATCCTCATGTTTCGCGACAGGGACAACCAGTACGGCATCGCCAGAAATGCAAGTTACCCCTTGTTAAAGTTTACCCTGCAGCGAAGCAAAGACAACAACACAAAATGCTTGTGCGCCACAAATTAATAAACGAACTTTCCAATAATTACATTGGCATAATTGTTCTTTTATTATATAATTATTCGGTCTTAGTTTCTAACCGAGTGATGATGCAGAAATGCGTAACAAACATTCCATTTAAATTTCTGGGTACGAGAGCATCAGTTAGATATCTACTGGAAACAATTCATTTCCACGATTTTCTGTAGCCTCTGTTCATGAGAAGATGGGATCAACCATGGAGCAAGAACCAACACCGCTTGTCCTCTAAATTTTGCCGCAATATCAAATATAAACATAAGTATAAATATAAAAGAATACATAATATATATTTAGATATTATACATAAACATATATATATAGAAATATAAATATAACTCAGGCATATTGATCGGCGTGTTTTTTTCAAGAATGTCAAGAATTATATATATTTTCTGCGTTTACTCCATCCCAGGTAGCACAAAGTGGGCGCTGAAGGGTGGGCCCCGGTGGGCCCGATGTAGGCAATGCAGGACAGTCCCGGTGGGCTCAATGTGGATGCTGCAAGAGGGGCCGACGTAGGCCCGAAGGGGTCTGTCGACAAAGCCCCAATGGGCCCCACTAGGGACCGATGTAGGCAGCCCTTGCGGGGCTGCCCACAATTTTCCGAGATTGTTTAAAGGGCACATCCCGCCAATTCTCCGCGATGGTCCTACTTTGGACCGATTTGGGCAGCCGCTTTGGAGGAACGTTTTTTTTATTTATTTAAGTTAGCCCCTCAGATAATGACATAGGACCAATGCGGGTTCTATAGCGCTAGCCGCACTTGGGCTTGCCCACATTATTCTCATAGGGGTCCAACGTAGGAAATTGATGGAAAGCCATAGTCCAAGTTTTCCAAATCAATATTTACGCACATAATTAAATAATTATTTTATACATGAGTGCACTTTCTAAACAGCCACAAAATTAGATTTTACAATAATTCATAACATTCATCTAGCCGAAATGACTTCATGTACGTCTTGTTCAGGCTATGGAGATGTGTGTTCTGAACAGTAATATTGTGCCGAGAGTTGCAGGCTGTCCAAAGCAACCACATAAGAGGCAACAGTTAGCAGTCAGTTTGTTTTAGTATTTGTAGCGCAATTTGCATGATCGCGAGAACTAAAGCCATGTAAATTTCTAATCGACTAAACATGGCAACAACTATTATACAAATCATCTATAATAGTAATTTAGGGCAACGTCTAATGCAAATAAAGGTTGGAAACAATGATTACGCAATTGCACGCACGCCTTCTAGCCCCATTACGGCCGATGTGGGACCTACAGCGGTTTTGTGTGGGCAGCCCCAATTGAGCTGGGTGTTGGTTTTCAACCTAAAGCCCACTTGCTGTTGCACGTGCCTTTAAATTCTCCACAAGGGACCAATTTGGTATCATGCGGGCCCTCCCGCCTTCCGGCCCCATTACGGCCCATGTGGGATATAAAGCAGTTTTATGTGGGCAGCCCCAATTGGGCTGCACGTTGTTTTTGAACCTAGAGCCCACCTGCTGTTGCACGGGCCTTCAAAGTCCCCACAAAGGACCGATTTTGGTACCATGCGGGCACGCCCGACTTCCAGCCCCATTACAGCCTATATGGGACCTAATGCCGTTTAGCTAAGGCTGCGTCATTTGGGCTTCACGAGGGCTTGCCCAAATTGAGCCCTTATTCATATTTCACCTGCCCTCAAGTAACCTACAAGGGGCCGATTGGGGCAGCATGTGGGTATGTCCGTTTTCTTGCCCCAGTACGGCCGATGTTGGTCCCACAAAAATTTAATGGGGGCGGCCTTACTTCGGATATATGAGGGCTTTCTCATAAAAAGCCGACATTTAGGTTGGATTGCGCTCAAAGATCCGGCAAGGGACCCTTGTGGTCTGGATGCAGGAATGTGCTCTGTATTAGCCCAAGAAACGCCGCTATGGGACCCAAGCAGGAGGAGCAGGGGCAAGCCCAAATGGGGCTTGCCCATTTTTGCCCCATCGGGGACCGATGCAGGTTTTATGATGGTTGCCCCAGCCCCACTTGCCTACATCGGACCTACTGGGGCCCCACATTCTGTGCTACCTGGGATATAAGAAAATCAACTGAGTGATTTGGTATAGTGCTGCAATAAATTTATACAAGATGATGTTGAAGCATATATACGATTTAACCACTCGCGAGTCTGTAGAAGTAGGATCAGTGCTTCCAGTGAACTGTATGGACCATTCCTGCTTTAGAACAATAATATGAAATCAACAGTATGATGTAGTGCCGGTTTAATGTTTACTGTTTCGTTGTATTTTGCTTCTTTCAGCACTTTTTGTGACCCAGCATTTGTACAAATATAGCTATTTGATGCTCTAAAATAATTTTTTGCGCGCTTCGTACTCGTCCTACATGTTATACTCATAGATTCTATAAGCACTAATAAAGAGTAATATGGAAAAAATGTTCTTGAATTAATCAGGGTCGGTATAATTTATGTACTTATTTGGGATTTGGCCACATGGAGCACGCCAAAATTTACTGCTTGTTGTAACTCCGTCTATCTGATACATTCTTCACAGTACAAGGCATCTGAACGCCTACTGTGAACTGTTATGTTATCATTGATGAGTGGCTGATGTTAACCTGAAGCTCATATTAACAGGGCAAGTACGAAGCAATGGATAGGTTTAGCAGATCCATTTACTCAGCCGAAATACATTTCTAAGACTCTATTGGAAGATTTATGGGCTGCCAATTAAGACCTGGTTGTCTCATTAGCATATTAGTGAAGCTTGCCTGCTTTTAGGAATGGCCATACTACATTCTTTTCTTACTAAATAAACGCTTTTATCAATTCCCTAGGTGCGACTGCAGCAACGCGTCTATTACCAAACATTGCCTCTCAGGCTCACGCCTTTGGCTACTCCTCTTTTGCCGAACTTTGTCTAATTTTGGAACATCCTTTAATGTACCATTCATTGCTAATCATTATCTGTGCATTGATAATCAATGGGAAACAATGTAACAATAAAATATTGGTGGTGGCTTAGCTTGGTTAAGCCTGGATATCAGAAGCGAAAAGCTTCGGAGATGCCACGGCTATAGCTTGTGGTTATTTATCGTAGTTGTGGCTTACCTTGTTGTTGACGGTTGCATTCTATAGATATTCCATGGCTTATCATCACGGTGAAGCCTTGATTTCAGCCGTGCATTCCATAAGTTTAAACTTTATTCTGATTCCAAATCGTCATCACCGCTACGCGTCTGTAATAGAGGTCATTCACGTGACGTCATTTCTGCTTTATTGGCAACAATGGCACGCGCAACTTAACATGAGAGAGGGAGAAAGAAATAAAGAGAGGGGGCCATCGATTTTTCACGTTCTTCACGTTCTTCCACTGTCTCTTGTGCACGTTGTCGCTTCCTTGCCACAGCTTGTCGCCGATACCTCTCTTTAGCAGCCTGCGTACCAAAGCAATCACGGCGAGGCCGAAGCAACGGCCCGACGGTGCCGCCATCTGCTGGAGCTCGGCTGAAGAAGTTGCTAGACAACGGCACACCACCTGCTCGGCTGTTTAAGTTCAAGCGTGGCGTCCGCCGGGGATACACGACGGCTCAAAACCTGGCGCAGTATCACTATCGCAATAATATTTTGAGGTCGATTTCCGTACCCTCTTCTCAGTGTGGCATATTATGTCTGAGTGGCTTTGAGATTCGTTCAGTTTTTTCTTGCACAAAGTTAAAAAATCTCATGTAGTTTTGATTCTATGTGTAGTTATCCTTCAGTCCGCCTTAATGAATTGCATACATTAGTTCTTCTCTTGCTACACGAATTCAAAAGCAGCTCAGGAGTACTCCTCTGCCCCAGGTCAAGTAACCACGTGTATTCCTTCAGAGTGTGCAAAAAAAAAAAAGGTTTCTACTTGCTACCTACAATGTGATATGGAGTAGCTGTTTTTGTTGCATGAACTTTGGCTTTTGCACAACGAAACAGTTCGATAATCATAAATAACTTCGTCTGGAAAAGAAGTAGAAATTGGCATAGCGAAGCACAAATGAAGAAAGTATATATGTAATGGATGTCACATTGTGTATTAGCCCTCTTCAAGATATATGCAAGCGAAACCCCACCAACAAATCAACATTGAAAGTGAAAATTGAAGAAGTGAGGATCTCGCTGCTGAATAGATATTCGGCTTTAATCGAGGAAAGTGGTCTTAGGCAAAACGAAAGTCGACAATTTGATAGATTTCATTAATTATGTATTTTATATTTATAGCCTAAATATTATTACTTTATTACATTATCGTTTCTACTAATACCTAAATAAAGGATCACTTTAAATGAGTTATCATTATATCCCTATGTACAAGGATCAAACATCATTACCGATTGCCCAATAAAAGCAGGGGTACGATACTTAGTGTAATAAACACTAACTTAAAATGCGAGCAAATATTTGACTAAAGATTTCAAAAGCGGGAAAGCCTCCAATCCTACAGAGAGAATAGAGCTGGCAAAGCTATCAAAGCTAATCAATAAATGTAATTTAACTCTCATAACACAGTGCCTTGGAGAGAATTTTCAGCATATTCTCAAAAATGGTGGTAGCCTAAATGCGCTCAACAGCGTAATAAGCTTACTCAGTCAAACAATATATGCGCAAAATGACAAGACAGGCAATGCATTTACCACTATAAATATTTTAGTCGAAGTACATCTTATACTTTAACTGAGCAGTAGATCAAGAAAACTAATCAGGATCACAGTGAATGCGGCTGCTGCGCAGAGTGATCAGAAAATCCGGAGGTATGAACAAATGAAGTCAGGGAAGCTTTAGATTGACTGATATAGAAGCAGTTAGGAACCATCTGTTAACTCGGATTTGTTGATTGTGAAAATGCTGTACCAGAAAAACAAGAATCTCTGGATACCAAATCCCTCAAGGCCTCGAGATTATCTCAATCATGGAAGAACACTAACAATGTTGGTCATTGTGGACCGGGCATCAAGGATGAACAAATTACAAGATTACAGACCCATCGCCATAATGTGCGATACTCACAAGATATTTATTGCTAGTGGAATCCGGACAGCCTTAGACTTAAAAAAAGCTACAATACGTGATACGATGTCCGAAGTCGAATATCAGAATATAGCATATCAACACTCTGAACTTGGTAGCAACAAAGTGAAAAGAATATAAAGTACCCTTGTAGATAGCGCTCAACATTCAAGGAAATCCATCTGACAGTCGGAAACTCAGCAGCCATGTCGTATTGCAGAATCAGTCCGCATTTATGTATTTATTTATTTGCATATACCTTACAGGCCACGAGAGAAGCATTGTGAAACGGGGGACATATACAAAGATATCCGCAAAGTGGGTTAAAAAACAAAATAACAATCGCAAGTACAGGAAAACAGTGGTAATTATACAAATCGTTAAACATAATAAACAATATATCGCAATGCAGAGGGAGTTATAAGAATTATACTAAGCAACACTGTAACGCAAGCGAGAACATTGCAAGGCATTATACAGATGCAAAAAAAAAAAAACAAAAAAAAAACGTACATTAAACTATACCACATGACTAGTGCGCATCACCGAAGCCCCTTCAAGGAATAGTGACATAAATGACGGGTGCATACATGATATACTAAGCGTTATCAATGAAGTGCTTCAGTAGATCTTCGCGAAATGCGTCGTGGTTGTGGGGCGATGCCATGCTATTCGAAAGGTCATTCTACAGATGGATGGCGCGCGGGAGTGATGATTGGTTTGGTTTGGTTTGTGGGGTTTAACGTCCCAAAGCGACTCAGGCTATGAGAGACGCCGTAGTGGAGGACTCCGGAAATTTCGACCACCTGGGGTTCTTTAACGTGCACTGACATCGCACAGCACACGGGCGCCTTGCTTTTCGCCTCCATGGAAAAGCGGCCGCCGAGGCCGGGATTCGATCCCGCACCCTTGGGAACAGTGGTCGAGCGCCCTAACCACTGCGCCACCCCGGCGGGGCGGGAGTGATCAGAAGTAAAACGCTTTAGAACTGCTGTAAATGCGAGCATAGCTGTAGTCGTTATGCAATCTATGCGATCATACCAGGGCTGATTAAGATAGATTAGGGTGGTTTAATCTGCAATATGACATTTTACGTAAGATTATGGTTGAATACTTTCTACTAAGTTAGATTATAGGGGACAATGCTTTATAAGGAAGATTACGTTGGATTAAGAAATATTGCGTTAGATAAGGCCATCACCTTGAATATAGTGGATTGGGATGTAATTAAATTAACTGATGTGGGTTTGCTGAATTAGGTTAGATTAATGATGAATTGATTTCGTGTTCATGGCACGTAAATAGTAGTCCACTACTTTAAAACCAGCGTGCAACATCAAACACAGGGATCCCTTGGTACCTTGCCAGAAGGATGTTATGTACAAAATCCTGCTTTCGTGTGGTCACACTGAATCGAACGAACTGGAAGATATCTGAACGTCTGGCTGCAAGAACGCTCCAAAAGGTAGACAACATTGCCATATACGGACACTTAGCTGTGCATTGTAAAAAGTGTGACAGTGAGACACCGTGCTTTCTTTTGCTCCGCCAAACAATAGTTTTGTACCGCCGCCGCATCGGCTTGACTAGAGAGATTGTGGAGGTGTCGCTGATAGAACGGTCAGGGGATGAATGCGTTAGCAACCGTCTGTGGTTCTATCAAAAACAGAGCTGGATTTCTTAGCTTAGGCGGCACATGAACGTGTCGCACCTTCTTTCTCTTGTGATACTGAAGCGTACATATATATGGCCCGGAACCGCAATAAACGTTTGTTGATAGTAGCGCTTGTCCTGTCCTCACCTCGCCCTTTGTCGTTCTTTGTGATTTGTTTTGTTGACGATGAACCAACACGCACAAACATTTTCCCGTCCCAAAAATAGACTCGGTAGCTTGCGCTCAGCAATTGGCTGGACCCTTCCACCTGTCTCCTCCACTCCCATCCTCACCCCTCTCTCCTTCCATTGTGACAAGTGTAACTAAGTAGTTTATAAAAATGTGCAGCAGCTGAAGGGCCGCCCATCGAGTGAAGCGTCGGCGACGCTATCTTGCGCGGAAGGAGGGGGGGGGGGGGGGGGATGGGGGCGAGTTAGCTGCCGCACATCGCGCCGGCTGAGCGCACGGAGAATTGGAGGTTGTTTAAGCGTGCGGCATGTAACACGATCAAAACATGTGTGGCTTACGGTTGTAACAACCAAGTAAAACGTCATCAGGGGTTCCATTTACAAAAATTCTCATTTTCTTTTATTTTGAATTGATTTTTGCTTGTGATAACATCTGGTTCGGTGCGGGCTTCCTCTCACATTTATTTACTTTTTTTTGCCCTTTTGAGAGAGTTTACACTAAAGGGGCTCTCTACCCACCGATAGTTTCAGCATGGCCTGTGGTGGGGCAAGACAGGGCTCATACCCGATCCTGGCCACATCGGCCTCTTTCGGAGCACTTTTAGGCAAATGTGGGTGCATATGTAGGCATAAAGCAAACAGAATATGGGCTAGCGCAAATGGGGCTGCCTATTCAAAAGCCGAGTAAGTCCTGCACGGATTGCGGCCGGGCTGAAAAGTGAGTCTTCTCCCAAAAGCCCCACACGAGCCTTTTTTTGCTACTTGCGGACAAATGCAACATATATGCGTATTCTATTGAGTAAAAATTAGATTAGTAGTCCAATTGGGGCTGTCATGGAAGGCCGCAATGGCCCCCTGTTGGCCCTAGGTGGGCTTACCACTCCGAAACTTCTCCATCCTATTTTTAAGGGTGCCTTTTTATTTATGTCATTCATATACGCTCCTCTAATAGCCTCTCCTGGAGGTTTGGAATAACTGTCTTAAGCATATTCATGCCATTACTGGAGACTAACATATTTTTTCGCTATGTCAACAATGTAATTATGCTGCATTGGCAAACATTATGTAATAAGAACTTTTCCGCCTTACCAGTATTCACAGAACTACCTTCGAATCTCCCCTGCACAATTATAATTCGACACAGGGCACCGAAATAAATTTTCAAGCAACAAGTTAGGGCACAATGTAGGCCAGCCTACAATGTTATAGCGTAGGCAATAAATTTTTCTTACGTTGTTGAGTATAGCCCCGCCGGGGTGGTGCGGTGGTAAGACGCTGTGCCGGAGTACCCGGGTTCGATCCCGACCGCGGCGACTGCGTTTCGATGGAGGCGAAACGAAGAGGCGTCTGTGTGCTTGTGCAATGTCAGCGCACGTTACTGATCCCCAGGTGGTCGAAATTATCCCGTAGGCCTCCACTACGGCTCCTCTTTCTCTCTATCCGCTTTCGATCCCCCTCTTCTCTTCCCCTGCAGTGCGGTTCAGGTGTCCACAGAAACAAGTGTGACAGACACTGCACCTTTCCCTTCCTGTGAACAAATTATTATTGCTGAGTAAGGCTCACCCGATGTGCCGAGTGCTCAGTGACCTAAGAAAGTAGCGGGTGGGCCTCAAGCAAACTACTGTATACTGTACCATAGTGTATATATTTCTTTTATTTTTGCCTGCCCTTTTCTTTCTGCCTATCGCTCGCCTATTTGATTTCCTCTACTTTTTCCTCGCTATCCCTTTATTTCCGCCGCCCCAGTTCAGGTGTTTGAGGTATCAGGTAGCAGATACCATGGCTGGCAAACATCTTTTCTTTCCTTTTGTATATACAATAAATAACCACTACCACCACCACCATAATACAAGGTAAAGAAATAGTGCTCAGTGTTTCACACTTGATGGTTATTGGAAGTTGGGCAGCCCTGAAAACGCCAGATTCATCCCATAAGGGCAACACGTGGGCCAGACCAAACCGGGCTGGCTTCGTAAAGCCCTCACCGGTACAATTCGGGTACTGGAGGCATTACAGGCAGAAAATTTAAAACGTTGATAAATGGGGCGGCACTCAATCGCCTGTACAAAAATAGGGCCCATTACTGATTTTAGCGTGCTTCCCCCACTCGACTATCCGTGCTGAATGCAGGCAGCCCTATTCGGATTGCCAACACGGGTACCAATTGGGACCGATCATGGCGAAATTGTACGGCCCAAGTCACAGTATTCCAAAAGAGAAAAACGGGTTGGAAAAGAGTTGGAGGCCTTGTGCGGTGCTTGTGAGATAGTGCCGTCGTATGCCGCATATATTAATGACATGCCGTGTAGGATAAAGTATCAACGAAGTTGCAATAAGCCTAGAATAAGGCGGAATAAATTGGGAGAGTCGAATGAAGGTTTCATTAAGTTATATTATGGTGGGTTTGTAAGAGGCTGTTATTTTATTGCGTAATGCGTTCAGTGAGTGCGATGTTAAGTCAGGGCTGATTAAGATAGATTAGGGTGGTTTAATCTGCAATATGGCAGTTTACGTGGGATTATGATTGATCACTTTGTATTAAGTTAGATTATAGGGGACAATTCTTTATAAGGGGGATTACGTTGGATTAAGAAATATTGCGTTAGATTAGGCGATCACTTGGAATTATGGTGGTTTGGGATGTATTAAAAGTAACTGATATGGGTTTGCTAAATTAAGTTAGATTATGGATGAATTGATTTCGCAATCTTGGCACGTAAATAGTAGTCCACTACTTTAAAGCAAAAATACGTAATTGATAATTAAGGGAATAGTGAAGAGACTGCATCGTTTGCAAGCATAAATTGAAATAATTTAGTCAGTTTATTTGAAAATGAACGCCCTAGGGCTAAATGGTGAGCATGTCGTCAGAGAAAAATATGCTTTCTCATTTGAATAAGCAACTCACTCACTGTGATGCGTAGGGAAGCATATCTACAAGCTTTCAAAGATATAGTGGAGCTCTACATAAAGTCAGAATTCATCAAATAACTAAAGTGTGGAATATGGTTTGTACAAACGACAAATCGAGCTCCATCCTTTGAATTCTTCTTTCTTTTAAGAACCAAAGAAAGCTGAGTATGCACCATCAGGATTATTTATTTATTTATTAATTGATACCTCAAATGCCCACGGGCCGTTACATGAGGGGTGGGCTAACAAATCATATAATTAATTTGGTGATGTATGTCCTGAAAAATTCGTGGTCAGGATGGGCAAAAGCTTCAGCTGGCAGGTCGTTCCAACTAGTGTCACTACAGGTAAATTCGATTTGTGTAACGATGATGTCGTATTGAGGTTTGCGGCTACATCTAAAGCATGGAAATATTGGTGGATAACGCATTCCGAAGTCGACACCATTCCAATTTAAACTTTAGAAGCGTAGTACTTCTTAGATGTTTGCAATTTATTGACTCTGATATTTTCGAATACTGCATCAACTTGAAATTTCTTTCACAAGTATATTTTAGCCAGTAAGCTCTATACGGTTGCCAAAATATAAATCGTTTGAAGTTCAAATTTATTTTGGAAATGTTATGTAACTCTGTAACCAATGAGAATCAATGTTCCTGCTTGATTCTTTGCTGTTTGTTTCTTGCGCTATATTCGTCGAGACCATGTAAACAATATATTACTTGATGTTTTACCATAAAGTTCAATTTTAATCATAATTACTAATCTTGAGAAGTTAGCACATTACTATAGGGCAATGACATTAGTTAGGTACAACTGTGCTGGATATAAGTAACTCTACGATGTATGATTTGAATGTATAGCATGTTTTTGAAATTTATTTAGCGGTCTTTAATTAGGATGTGCAGTTAGTCCAGTGCATAATTCTATATGTATCAATATACAATTTGTAGCAATACCTAAAATTTGAAATTATTTATTTATCAGTAATTAATTAGGACCTAAGAGGCGCCCATCAAAATTATACTCTACACAAGCTATCTAAAGAGATATGACTCGATGTTGTTGCATAAAGCTTACAGTTTAACGGCAGCTAATAATTTCACTGAGTTTAATTTGGGCTTGCCATTCATATTGTGTCTTGATACTTTATGTAAGCTGCGGTACTATGTAATGCTAGCAATGCTATGGCTTCACTAAATGGCTTGGCATTCAAGGTGAGCTGAGACTTTGAGTTTAGAGCTAACAACGCCCCAACACTGGGATATCAACGATATCATTAAAATCTGTTGTTTAAATTGGTTCGGAGATTCGATTCAAAAATCTTTAAAACACTTGAAACACACCAGCAATGCCTGCGAACAGGGCAAGAAGCGGCTGGCCAAGCGCGCTTGACAGGCCGCTTCTTACAAAGTTGGCTGCCGCAAGCTTGGCCCCAGTCCATTGGCCTGTAGGGCGGCTTCCACTTTAGCGGTATTTTGTAACCTCTTTCATGTCACCAGAAAACACTATGCCCGAAGCAACCAAACACAGGAAAGCATGTAATAGCTGTATCTTGCCGATTCTCTTCTATGGAGCTGAAATTTGGAGGCCACCGAAAACTTCAACTTCAATACAGAAAAACCCATCAGCTGTGTAATGGAAATTGGGAGGTGTATTGTTGAGAAGCAAGAAGGGAGCAGAGCGGGTCAGCGAACAAGCACAATTTAGATACATATTAGCCGAAACAAAAAATGGGCATATACAGGGCTTCCAATGTGAAATCAAGAGAAGCGAAACCTGTGGTCGTTACGTCGGACAGAGTGGATTGCATGGAAAGTCAAGCGTGGCAGAGACGTCAGAAAGTTAGGTGGGATGACGGTATGAGAATGTTACAGGGACTATGTGGATGTAGCTGTTCCAGGACCGGGTATTAGAGCGATATGGGAGACCCCTTTAGCCTGCAGTGTGCATAGTCCGTGAGATCATGACGAAACTATTCTGGGTGAGGCGGTCACACATTGATTTCGCCACACAAGCGTGTGGGCTTGCTGACAGGTACAAAACCCCACACCTCAACTCCATGCCTAACCCGATAGACTCAAATCCCTACAAAAAGATGCTCACTAAATAACGATGGTGCACCAGGTGCGCACCAAAATAAAACATTACAGCAGGGTTAAGGTATATGAAGCAACACCTACGCCGGTGTTCGACATTACGAAAGGGCTCACTCGACCACAACAGATATTTCTAAACAAAATAATAGCAAACGCAGCGTACACAACATACAAACTTGACAAGTGGTTTCTCGGCACGCACGAAACACTGGAGCAGAGCATATGCATCCATTGTCATGCACAGTGTAGAGCAGATGTAAAACATTTTATGACAATGCTCATCTTTTTCACGAGGAAGAATAAAAATTACGCATATTCCACGTACCGGCATGCGAACCCTCGCACATCAGATACTATCAAACACCGCAATACAGCGGCCTGCTTCGAGCAATGTAAGAGAGGTTGGCTTACAACGTGCAGATCGGCAGGATGCCAAGCAACGGAAAACAGCTTGAAGAACCATGAAGAACTGCGAAGCTACACTCCCATCCCTTCTAATTCATTATTTGTCCAAAACGCTGCCGAGAGACATTCCTTTATTAACAAAATATGTTATATATTCATTCATTATTTCATTCATTCATTCATTCATTCATTCATTTTTTCACTCATTTATCCATTCTCTTGTCCTACTAGCTGTTTAAACAGAACTTTGATGCTTTTGTCTCAGTACTTGTCCCGTCAAACTTCCTATGCCGATGACCTTACTCTAACATGTAGCGACAGCATGATTCCGTTCTCTTAATGGTTGGGTTCTCTGAGAGGGTCACGTAAAAACAAATACGAGCGCACTGGAAACACGCAATTCCCTTCGATTCTGTGGCGCAATGGACTCAAATCATCTGCTATAATCATCCCACTGCAGTTTTTCTGATTTATGTTTTCAATTCACAATGTTCAAATAAATTACTAACATCTTTTTTGGGGTGCGTATCCCTTTAGGGTGCATATTATGATGTTTTTGATTCCTGATATCCGCAAAACGAGCCGTGAACAGAGACAGGAGGTGATCGTGGGTGACTGTGACACTATGAAATTACATTCACTGCAATAATTTTCTGTTTCAGTGAGTGTACGGTACCTTTAGGTAATTTTCAGAGGCGGTTGTAAGCAACAATTGCCGCTTCACTCGCTAAAAGACGATCAGTGAACAGAAAGAAGTTGCAAGACCATAATGTTAAGAGTTCGGAATTACGCTTCGCAGAGGCTTGTGTTGGGGCGCTCTACCACACAGCCGTGAAATCCGGGGACTTTTCCGGTTATACTGGTCTCGGTTTAATCCAGTCGATAAGCAATACAACTGGCTACAACAGACGCTTGAGCAAGTTGGTGATCCATTGAGGGTAAACAGTGCAAAAAAGACGAGGACATAAGAACTGCACAAACGAGCGCTGACTTTCAAGTGAGCTTTATTGCTCTCCCGCAAACATATATACTGGGAACAATCAACAAAAGAAAACATAACAACACTGATAAACATAGATATCTCTAGCTTCGGATGACAATAGCGGCGTCATTGCCTTATATTCTGAAACCTGAATTCCTTCGTTGTTAGAGCCACCGAAGCACTACTAATATAATCATCATCTACCTTCGCGATTTCAACGGCTTCCAGAATTTCACGGTGCGGTGAATTTCAGAATTGCGGTGATTTTTTATCACTCTCGTTAAATCGAATTGAGGCTTGCAATTAACACAATCCCTTCAGTGAATACCGAGATGCCCCTTCACTGCTTCCTGCACATTGTAATGGTGCTCTTTGAGGCGCTCATTGAGGTAATGTCCGTTCTTCCCGATATATTTTTACCACAATAAAGCGGAATGGAATGAACAACACCTTCCTGACAAGCCACAAATTGATATTTGTGTCTAACCGAGCAACGTTGCGCAACGAACGCGGCGTTGCTAACCTTCTTGCAAATAATTCCCAGCTTGTTGGGTGCCGAAAGGACGACTCTGACATTAAATCGGCTTTCTATTTTCTTCAACTTGTGTGAAAGCCCGTGAATATATAACACTGCTGTTACTTCTTTCTTTTTTCTTAATGGTTGCAGATGGAGCCTCGTCCTCGTTCCTTTCCTTTGACCTTAAACCTGAAAGAGTTGAATCTGCTGTTGTGACAAGCAGCTGCTTGGGATACCCGGCATTCACTAGACGTTGGGTTTCATAATCGGAGCTGTCTTTCATGGAATGGAAGCATGACGTTTTAAGTGCATAAATATAACAGAACTTGACAACGGCTCTTTTCAATTGTTTTGAATGAGATGAGCCAAATGGAAGTAATGGTTTACTATTTCCTGGTTCGTACATCCAGCATGTATAACTTAGGTGAAAAGGACAGCTTGAGGTCAAGAAATCTGATCGTGTTATCTTTAGGAAACTCACAGGTTAACATCAGCGGATAAAGGCACTCTTCAAAAATAGATGTAATGTCTGGCATAATTCTCTCGAAGTCATTAACGTTAGCGTCGATCAGGACAATAAAGTCATCGACAAAACGGAAGCACTGCACAACCTTCGACACTTCTAAATGATTTCTCAACTTCCTGCCTTTTTGCGCTAAACAAAAGGGACTTAGTACAAGTGAACCACTTGCGCCAACGCATCCCCTTGGTTTTGCAAGTAGATTTTGTTATTCCAGGTGACAAAGGTTGAAGTCAGAAAGTTAGTAATAGTTCTAAAAACCTGCCACAGAGAGGCCTGTCTCGTTCTGGAGCGTCACGACACCTTGACACCTATGCACGAAAGGAGCTCGTCATGCGGTAGCGAGTAGTACAAATCTTTCGCGTGAAACGAGCGAACCATTAGACCTTTGTTCTTATGCACTTCAAAAGATTTTAACACGTGCTCTGAATTCTTTACCTGGGAAGGGTCGTCTAAGGTTAAGGAATCTAAGATTTTCTTGATATTAGTTGGCACAGAGCTTTGTCACGTGCCCTTTTCAGAAACATATACTCGAAATCAGCTAAGCCGTGAAACTCTGGAAGCCGTTCAACTCGCGAAGGTAGATGATGATTGTGTTAGTAGTGCTTCGGTGGCTCTAACAGCGAACGAATTGAGGTTTCAGAATGCAAGGCTATGACGCCGCTATTATTATCTGCAGTTGGAAATATTATCTATGTTTATCAATGTCATTACGTTTTCGTTTGTTGATTGTTCCCAGTATATATGTTTGCGGTACAAGCAATGAAGCTCAGTCGAAAGTCAGTGCTCGTTTCTGCATTTCTTATGTCCTCGTCTTTTTTGCGCTCTTTACTCTCAATCGATACATAATGCAATGTGTACATAATGCAATCGATACATAATGCAATGTGCAACGTGCCTGTGCACGTTGCCATAAATGGCATTATATATTTAATTTCATTTTCATTTTATTACCCTCAAGCGCATACGCATTACAGGAAGGAGTGGTACATCATATGCAGAGAGAAATCACTGAACATGAAATTAACAAAAACATAAAAGCTAAGCTTAACCAGGCAGTACAAAACACTGTATGCACGTGCAAAATATACCAAGCATTACAAGTAGAAAAAATGAAAACAATTGTAAGTGACGAGGAATGAAATGGGAAAGGTTCAACGCTGCTGAATCGAATATGGAGGAAATGCATTAGCTGTGAGTGACCGAGCGTTCTTCTGCTTCTTGTTCATCTTGTTCACTTGACTGTTTAAGATCATTAGTGATCGTGGCCACGAACTACGCGACAGGCCGGAAACTGACGTACTATTGCTTTTGCAATTAAATATTATGCAATAAAACAAACACCCACATACTAACCAAACATAAGCTGAAAATGAGGGACTCAAAATAAGGTAACTGGCTTGAAGGAAGAAAATGCATCAACAATCAGCTTTAAGATGTTGCACCAGTGATGCGCGAAATAAGTCATTCCCTGGCATTATTGCATTTTGGGCGGAAGGCAACTTCACTCTACCGACGTACGACGTAGAAACAAATTGAAATGGGCATTGATATTGAAAATGATGACGTTTGCTTGGTAAGCATGGTTGACGCGGAACGAGCGATAAGATGTTTGTAAATGAAAGCGTATAAAGCGTTTGGTTATAATGATGAATCGTGATTTTATATAAAAGGCTAAGTTGTGATTATATCCTTGGGAGCTCGAAATATGACAGATATCGTTGCTTTCATTGATGTTATGCTACTAGTGTCGACTGTCATTGGAAATAATGAAACGCGGCGAATTATTATAAACCATCTCGAGTCGGCATGGCAAGTTCGTGAAACCGGGATCACAGATTTCCGAAGAATATTCAAGCTTCGAACATACTAAGTCCTACTACATAGTCAGTTTACTCGAAGCAGGGAACATTCAAACAATTACACAAACATGCTATAGCTGTTATTAGTGATGTAATCGATAGGTTTCTGAGATTGTTAGTGATATACATGCCTTACATATTTCCAAGAAGAAACAGGCTCTAAAAAATAAATGGCATTGAACAAGGATGGAGGGGAGCATCTGTTGGTTAGCCAGGTCGACAACAGGCACCGCTACGCCTAAGCTGACGCCACTACGAGTGCCACTGCATGCTCCCAGCTAGCTTTGGCCCAAAAGAAGCCATGTCCCGTTGTCAAAATGTTAGTTCCGCCAGGGGAACTGAGGCTCCCCCTCAACCCTTGTTCAGTGCTGTTTCATACTCTGTAGCCATATTTTTGCCTCGTTCCACCAAGGATCTAAAGGAGTATAACTTAATACATAGCAATCAGGGATTACATTAGTGTGCGATATTCGCATAGCTTTTCAGGTTTTGACATTGAAATCAATGACGTGTGGGTCGCACAATTTGGCTATATTATTTTACCGTGGTAGTGACAATACCGTTGACAAGAAATGAGGAGGCGATCTTCACGGGAATCAACTCCTCATTGAGCTGACTTGCGCCCGAAAAAGAACTGAACAGCTCGTCCGCGGCGACATCAATAATCGTACTCAGCGGGCGTCGAACTAAGAATGCCCGTCGCACCCGTCAACGCTCAGTTGAAAGGCTGCTAAGAAACATCCAGATAAAGCCGGCAACGGTGACTAGCACAATCTGAAACATTGCAGAAACATACGCGAGTGGTCGGAATCTTCGAGAAATATCGCGGCGCACCTTGCGCGCCATAACTGACAAAGCTGCGCCTCGAGAGAACAAGCATTAAAAAGAAAGAATACTGAATTGATTCGCGAGCCAGAACCACAGTGATAAGGCCGTATGCCGGCGACTGCTAAAAAGTAACAAAAAAAGAAATTTGTAAAAGTGAATATTGGGAAGGTTTAGCTATATGCTTATCAAGAACGCTATCACCGGCGAATAGCTGGATAGAAGAACTCACACAAGTGCCAAGGTCATTAACATAAACTAAGAAAAGAAGCGGGCCCAGAAAGGACCCGTTTTTGGTTACACTTGACATAACAGGTGTTGGCGATGAATAATTGTTTTCAGGAAACGCATCCTGTTCTGTCTATTAATACAGATTCAATCCTGGCAAGAAAATTCCCGCCAGTATGCAGGCACTTGAGTAAGTAAGGCACTGTTAAGTAGTAGAAGGCGATAAGGTAATTTGGACAAATTTCTTACAGAACATAAGAAGATGCCATCAGCCGAATAGCGATTCTATTAGGGATTATTGTGGAGTTATGAAAAGAAACTAGATGGGTCTCGCTTGAACAGGACTTGCCAAATCTTTTTCGTTTTAAATTAAGAAAAAGTGTTTGAATAAAAAACCTAGCTGTAGATGTCAGCAGATGATAGGTTCAAGAATTTTACACGTTTTACTAGCAAGGGAAGTGGGGCGATGATTACGGGGTCACTGTTTATTACTGGATTTGTGAAACGAAATCACATTCACCTACTTTCGATGTATGGGAAGAGCTTCAGTACTTAAATATTCTTTAAATGTTTTTCCAAGAAAGACGGAGTAGATTTTTTTGTAAGAAACTTTTTATTTACATTGCCAACAGCAGAAGACCACTAGTGTTTCCGTGTGTTAATGTGCTTTAAAATCCCCGTGGCATCTACTGCAGGGACAAAGTCCAAAAATTTATATGATGGACACTGAATATTAGTTGCGGATGAAAAGCTGAGTGTGCATATATCGCATGAAATAGAAAAGCTCTCTTGACTAGGCAGGAGCAAGCGTTCTGGTCAACTAGGAAATCTCTTTGTTGCAGTGGGAGTTACGATGTTCCAAAATTTGTTTTGATTATTTATGAGCGTGGAGGGAGGAGCGTTTTTCAGAAAATGTTACTTTGCAGTAGCAGAAGCGTCAGGGACGGCCTTATACGCAATGTGAATGCCTGCCTACCAGCGTTGCGTGGTATGTTAAAATTTTGGCGCCTGAATTATATATATATATATAGGAAGGGGGTTAAAGCTCGAATGGGTCAGGTTGGGAATAAACGTAAAGGAGATGACACACGCTAGAAAAACGGTAAACTTTAATCCGACGTTTCGGCCGGGGTCCGGCCTTTGTCAAGATCACTTGACATCACTTACAAAGGCCGGACCGCGGCCGAAACGTCGGATTCAAGTTTACCGTTTTTCTACCGTGTGTCATCTCCTGTACGTTTATATATATATATATATATATATATATATATATATATATATATATATATATATATATATATATATATATAAACAGTCAGGTACTAGAGACTGTGTGAGCGGCTGTGTCTATGTAACAGCGATGATATTTTTCTAACTAGACACATATGCTATAGGTGCACTGCGGCCAGATATTGATCGTTGGAGGCATGTACACATGACTGAAATGATAGTACCCCATTCTCTTCATGCAAAAACACAGCTTTATTTTATTCCCGATCCTAGCTACCTGTTGTTGGATTTCTAGCAGCCACTAAGCTTATAGCGCTGCTTACGTGACGTAAATTTTATATTTCACAGTTCTCCTAATCCCGATGCCAAGGTTGATCTCTTGAAAGCTGAATCGGCAAATAGCGACGGTGGGTCGGGAAGGAACATATATAACCTTATCAAGAACCCTTGTCAGAAACATAACTAACCTGCATTATAATATGCGCAATCCTTGACGACATGGATGATTGTAATGGACCCCAGATGATTGTACTCTTCGTCATTTAATAGGGAGGTCAGATCAGATTTGCATTACTCATCGTTACCATATCTAATAAACCAACAATCTCAATTCGACGTTCTAAATAATATCTGTCAGCTTCTTGGTGATGTGTTCGCAGCTCAACCCCAGACACTGCCGCCAAAACAAGGCCACCATCTTACAACGGGAGCAAGATGGTGGCACAGTGGGATGTCATTCACACCTCTTGCCTCCGCTCGCAGCTTCGAGCGCGTGGGTTCATAGTAGGTCATTTTTGGCCTCCCGTACAAAACTTCGCGACATTAACTGCTGCGTTATATTACAGCACCTTATGGATGCAGCTTAAGTGATTTTACCGAATGTCTTGAATTCCCAGCAAGTTTTTGTAATTGAGGCTTAGTTTAAAATCACGTCGTGTACTATATTGCACTCTACAGTCATTTCTTAAAGAAACTATTAGACATAATTTCTCTTTACTTAGACTGGACGGCTTCTGAAGAACACTCACGACATATCAATATTTTGGGCCCGTTATTTATTCAATCAATAACTTCAATACAACTTTCCTTTAGTAAAAATGTATGTGAAGGCCTATTTTGAACTGAAGTGCTGCTCCTGTTAAGTTACTGGATCTACTTGCCACATTTATGGTGAGTGTCGCTTAGGTCTTTGTCATTATCAATCTTATGTAGTTCGTGCTCTCGTCGTATAGTACTAACATAGTCGGTGTACACAATAAATACGGTGCTGAAGGCAAGAACCCGCAATGGCGTACGTTTAGCGTGTGTGGCTCGTACCCAAAAGTGCCTCTTTCGGTTCGTTTCTGACACGCTGGCTCAAGTCACCCATTTACTTTTACGCAAAATATTTGTTTTTACTTTGTTATTTGTCAAAAAGACATTTTATTTAGTTTGTCGCCTTACTACGCAATATGTCTGATGGCTTATTCAATTTCATTTCCATTGCCAAGAAAGAGTTCTGTAGTGACGTTTATCATAATTGAGCTGTACTGTCTTCGTCAGATGTTTATATTATCCCCGTGAATAATATCTGTTTAAACGCCGGTTTTTTTCTTAAACGGCACTGTTAACTCTTTTATGGGTAACGTTTTCGTTTCAGGGTAGCAACTTTTGTTTTGTAACATTTCTTCCAGGTGCTCTCTGCCATTGAACGCCTTTATTTTAAGTTTGTTATTAAAAACATTTCTTGAATTTCGTGTCGTAATCGTATGTGCTAATACAATGGTATATTTTGTTCAGCATAGCATTCTGTAGCAAGGCCGTAAAATAATCTTCTTACAACGTTGTATGTATTGCTGTAATTGGCAAGCTTAGATTGTTTATACATCTTTTGTTTCTTGTACCGCAATGCACGAGAGAGAGAGAAAACTTCATTACAAAAAAAAAGACCCCAATGGTCTATGGTGTCATTCTTGACTGGGCTACCAGTCTACACTGAGTCACTAGGTCTAACCATATCATAGGGGCCTCCCCTGCGCCTCCCGATGGTATGCGTGTATGTCTGTGGGTTTGGAGCCCGTGCTTCCCCATGTGATATGGTAGGCGAAGGCCGGTTGCTACACCAAGGGCTTATATCTTCGTAGTGTTCTTGGAAGATGATACTGTATTAAGTGTTGGTCTGGAGCTGTTTTCATCCTCGCGATGCCTACCCATTCAGCCCCTAATGTGGAGATGGGGAGGGGGCACATCCGACGCAGTGCGCATAGTTGCCGAAGTCGCGCGCCGTAAGCCACGGGGGCAGGAAGGCTGGACAGATATCAGCGATAGTGGCCGCTCGGTTTGTGTGCCCACGAGCTAGCCTGTCCGCGACGTCATTACCTGCCTTCTTTTCTGCCTTCATAGTCATTTGTACCACGTCCAAGAATAGAACCCCTTCTCAACAGGGCAAAAATATGTGATCTATTGGTTCGTAATTATTAGACATGATGGATTTGAGTCAACATGGTAGGAAGTAGAAACTTTTTTTTTTTCTCGGGCATTTCTTCTACACTCGGGCGTTTCTTCTGCCTTCGTTCTGGGCAGAAGACATGTTGTTTGAGAGCGGGACCACATTTACTGTTGCCCGGTGGGAATGGAAATGTTAGTAATTGACTGGCTAGTATACGTCTCATTCGTTTTTGTTTTTTTGTAAAAATGTCTCCGCCCATTAATTTAGCATATTCCTATGCGGTGCATGCATGCATCCTATGCGGTGGCTTACCATGACACTTATTGATACACGCTTCATATGTCGATTTAAAAAAAACGAACCCTTTAAAAAAAATTTTTTTTTGATGTTTTAGCCAAATTCAAAACGGAATGCGCCAATACATGACATTTTTGCGGGGAAATTTTCAATGGTGGTTAAGGTTCGTGAACAGAGCCCCAAAGAGAGCGCAAGTGCAGCACACAGTGGCAAAGAGGTAGGTGAATGGATAGGATAAGGAAGTGAGTGGCGATAACATGCGTGACAACACCAGTCACAGGACTTGCATAGCTGGAGATAGACTGGAAACATTTTTTTTCTCCACCGGTTGTATTCGAACTGATAATAATGGGGATGATGACGTCGTCATTTTATTACTTATCGTATGGATTTATTATCTTCGTACATTCTGATTTCAGAAAACAGCCCCCTCGCTGCCACTTATAGAGCGATTTAGACATAGTGAACCCAATAATCTAGTCCGCCATTGGCAAGAATACGGAGGCTAGAAAACAGTATGCAGTGATCTGTCATCCAGTGATATTAAAAATCTAACAGCGCAGGTTGTTGCCAATGTTTATCGCAACTGTTTTAAGACTAACCGTGTGCGCACAGTACTTATATGGCAGAACTTTCCTACGACTCATGAAGCCGAACGACGTGACGGTATAGTCCAAGAGCCGCACCCGGCTGGTTATCAAGAAGGGCTGATAATAGACCTGCTGAATACCAGTCGTTATCGGCACTAAGCGCATGACCGCAGCCCTCAGCGAAATTCAATTGTCCGACAAACAATGACACATGCCTCCAGGGCACGGGTTCCGACCAGGAACGAAACCTATCAGTTCGTCTTATCAGGTCCGATAGTATTGTGAAACTTTCTCGTGCCTCAATCAATATCACCAAGAGAAATTGTGAGGTGCAGCAAACATGCTTCGTGCGCAAGTATAAAACCCGAGAGAAGCGGCACCAACGGTGCAGAGTGCGTTCGAGCAGGAAGATCCTTTGACGGTAAGGTTACCTCATCGTTTCTGTCTGTCATTTCTCAGAGCTCTCGCTGCTGAAAGAAATCTTACCTGTATTTTAAGCACTGGGGATTTGTCGCTAAAAGATATATTCTCGAAATATTATTCGGCATTTAAAAACTGTTACCAGAAAAAAAAAAACGCGCCTTTCTTCAATTTAAGAAAAAATCTGAGCCCGAAAATAGCTCAGTCAATTTTCCCTTTCCTCCAGTCAACTTTGTTAAGAAAAGTATTCAAAAGTGGAAGGACCCCGCCGGGGTGGCGCAGTGGTTACGGCGCTCGACTACTGTTCCCAAGGACGCGGGATCGAATCCCGGCCTCTGCGGTAGCTTTTCGATGGAGGCGAAAGGCAAGGCGCCCGTGTGCTGTGCGATGTCAGTGCACGTTAAAGAACCCCAGGTGGTCGAAATTTCCGGAGTCCTCCACTACGGCGTCTCTCATAGCCTGAGTCGCTTTGGGACGTTAAACCCCACAAACCAGACCAAAAGTGCAAGGAGCTGTGCTTTCTCAAACCATTTCCGTAAATGAACTACGACCGCAGAGCTTGCAAGATAAGCATATAAAATAGCGCTAGGTTCTCAGAAATGTCTCCTGCCTACTCAGCAGCAGCTTCGGTCTTGGCATGCGGGAGGGCCGTTATCGTACCTGAAGTGCTATCTTTTCACTTGAGCAGGGGAGCCCCAAAGCACGCTATCGTTTTTAAAATGTACCAAGATCCCTTTATTACGAACAGAAATTGATTACCACGTTACGTGTGCATAATAAATTAGATTTTGTTTCACAGCAAAAACTAAACTGGAACAACGGCCTCATTTCCACGGATAATGGACCATAGAATGGTGACCTGGGCCAGGGTAGGGTGGGGCAGACAATCTGCAGGCCTATTTCGGCCTCTAACTAGCTAGCAATGGTTTCAAATGAAGACTGCTTCTGCGCGTCGTCACATTTCCCGTCATTGCTGCCCACACAGACGGTGCCCGCCTCCAGGATGCTGCGATTCGCTCTTCTCTGTGCCATTGTGGCAGCAGCCACGGCAGCAACTTCACAAGAAATCCTGCGCACCGAGTGGGAGGCGTTCAAATCAACCCACAGTGAGTACAGCCTACTCTCCAATCAAATAGTGTAATGAACATTGCAGACGGAAACATATTTCGGACGTATCTCGAGATGTCCTCTATTTTTTTATTCAGAAATTGGAACGGTTGCATCATAAACTGGGATTGTGTGTTTCTGATAGCAACTTCTGATAACGTGCACAAAGTTCAAAGTACATCACAGTTCCTTGTAAGTTATTAACAGACGCTCTGGGGGCACGGACATTCACGTCTCAGTTCGAAACGCCGCATGCCATATTGCTAGAATAAAGAAAAAAGTCAAATGTACTTGATGGCATTCCTAATGCTTTTCTCCATCAGAACTCTGACGTTATTTTCCATTACCTTTACGTGATTTTTAATGCATAACTTGATCAAAGTTGTGTTCTTAGTGATTTTTAAATTTGCAGAATAGTGCCAGTTTTCAAGTCGAGTCAAAAGTTAAACAATGGAAAATATACGCCTATTTACTTCTATGCACATGTTTAAAGTTGCTTGAACTTATATTAGCTCATCATATACCCAACTATCCTGAATCGGTCAACTTCCATGTCGAACATTAGCATTGTTCCTGTAAAAGGGTGTCTACTAAAACACCGCTAATATCCGTAATTCATGGCTTTTCTGTGGCCGTTGACAATCGTGAACAAATACATGCCAAATCATTTGTTTCTGTACCGCACGGCTAAAAGAAATCGGGATGCCGGTGATATCCCAGGAGCTGTACCATTTACAGACCAATGTCGAAGGAACAAGAAAAGGCAACTGGCCATTTATCAGAAAGTAATACACTAATCAAACTCTCTTTGCATTTAAGTACGTCTGAGTATAGCTAAATCTCTGTACTGTAGAAAGTTTCTAAACTTTCAAAAAGCAACCAAGTTCTAAACGCCCTAATGTTTCTATGCGTTAGTATAATCAGAAATGCCTGTATATTCCAGAGAAGACATACAAGTCCAATGTGGAGGAGCTCCTTAGGTTCAAGATCTTCACAGAGAACAGCCTCTTTATTGCTAAGCACAATGTAAAGTACGCTAAAGGCCTCGTCTCTTACAAGCTCGGTATAAACCAGTTTGCTGATCTGGTGAGTAACTTTGGTATGTTCCCACCTTGTCTTTTTCCATGTGGGTGCTTCCCTGCTATGTAGCTGGCATTTTGTTTACTGAGAAAGTTTAATTTGCAAACGGCTTACTGACTTACTTCAGTTGCGCCAAATACATTGCAGGTGCAGGTTATATCCATCAGCTGTCTTGCTGTGCTATATGTCAATCAAAATTGTAAGCTCAGTGACGTTATTGTGACGTTACGCAGTCAGAACCTTACCTGTGTTTAGAGGCAATATGGCGCGTACATGAAAACCTATAGCTGTAGTAATGGTAGGGTAAAATAAATGATAATTTTTATTGAAGCACAAATCATATAAGGTAAATTACAGTACTCATATTTTGTTTATCATAGCGTAGTATAGCAGCGGCAGCTTATTTCAATCACTTTATTGCAAGACCTCGCCCTCACTCCAGACATCTGTAGCCATTTAGCTTAACTCATTTTAGGATGGAATATGGACTCATAGGATATCTTCGTACGACGTTTTTTCAATATGTTAATTCGCTCCATGGAGTGCCATTTAAAAGTTTTTACGTTTAGTAGCCCCGCATCAAAAACCAGAAACTTTATTCTTCAGTACCATGTCGCCAATCTTTGTCAGCGTTTAGATGTTCATCATGGGAGTAAAGCCAGATTAATCTGAACGGGCATGTTTTAAACACTTAAAGAAAGCATTCAGTTCAATTAGTTGCACCACCGATCGTCTTTGTTCATTTTATATTACAATAACTAATCCAGTCGGTTTAGGGTGTTTGGTTAGTTATCTTGACTATCTGCCAATGTACTGGACCATCAATCTGAAGGGATTCTGATGCGAACCACATTCGTTTTATTTCACATAGGGTGAAATTAATTGCCCCAGGAGTATACAGAGTACCCAGGAATTTCTCTTTCACATTTCATACGAAAATAAAAAGAATACATGCCTGGTGAGAGGCACACATGCTGCGTGGAATTCATGCTGCGTTCCACCTGCGCTGGACGGGTCATTCGGGTCGCAATGTTAATTCAACTGCCTTGGTAACACTATCAGGACACGATTTACTTAACGATTCTCCGCTAATTATTTTCTTTTCTTCGCGCAGCTCCCACACGAGTTCGTTAAGATGATGAACGGTTACCAAGGGAAACGACTGGCAGGTCGTGGCTCCACTTACCTCCCGCCGGCTAACCTGAATGATAGCAGCCTACCGAAGACTGTTGATTGGCGCAAGAAGGGAGCCGTCACCCCCGTCAAGGACCAGGGCCAGTGCGGATCCTGCTGGGCATTCAGCAGCGTAAGTGCTTAACAAGTGGAAGCAACACGTGCTCTGTATTCGACACCGCATAAATGAAAAACCACGTTTATGAGATCTTAAACTTAGTTTCTCGGTGTCTATAGCTATTTTGCAATTGTCATCTCTTTATCATGGCCCATTATACGCGGTATAATAAATATTTCAGCCGCTAGTATAATTGGTAGTAAACATAACGTGCATGACATTGTACTTGGCTATGCTGGTAAAAACATTTGCTTTAATTGAGCAAGAACGTAATCCTTAACTTTTGACTTGACTTCGTTAAGCTGTAAAGCGTCGACTAAACTACGCAGCACTATTTATAGTGAGAGCTCAAAGGGAAGCCCGTGGCCGCACCCGTGAACACCGTTTTTCATTTAGAACTCTCTGGGTCCAATATGAATAAAGGACTTAACTGATTTATTCGAAGAACTCTCCCAATGATTTTACATTGGAGAGTATAGACTTCCGAATATCTAAAATGCAAATTTCTGGCCAGGTCTATCAGGGCCATGCTAATAATAATGGTAACCAAGGTGCTTTGTTTGAATAGTGAAGTTCTTTGTTAACTAGTAGATATAACTTACGAAAAATGTTATGTCGTCGTTACGCAGACTGGATCTCTCGAGGGGCAGCATTTCCTGAAGACCGGCAAACTTGTTTCGCTTAGTGAACAAAACTTGGTCGACTGCTCCAGCGCCTACGGCAACCAGGGCTGCAACGGAGGACTCATGGACAACTCTTTCAATTACATTAAGGCAAATGGCGGTATCGATACCGAAGACAGCTACCCTTACGAAGCTGAGGCAAGTTAAAGCGACTAGTTTTACAATGATTTCGACGATCACTACAGAACATCTGCCCATGCATAATTAGACAGTATGCATTTCACGAAACCCTCCAACATAGCTGCTTGATAAACGCCAGACAGGCACAAATGCATCCGCTCAGCAACCTAGCGATCAAATCACGCACACACTCGCATACACACATAAATTCAACGAAGCTGGAGAATAACTGGTGGCCATTAAATGAAGCGAATGTTTTGAGAACGCAGGGCATGTATAGATGCTACAGTTAGCTAAAGACTCTGTCGGATGCTACAAACGGCATATGTGAAGGGCGCTTCAAAACGGGCAGGAATGCGCAGGGCTTCAAAGATAAATAGTTTCTTGTACGTTAACACAAAGCTATGAACCCGTAAGGGTGCCCAGGGATATCGGTGATATAAGACAAACAGCCGTGAGGCAAATGGCATGCCGCCGTTGATAAAAACGCGACATACGCAATAAGGAAGACATCGATATTCTGTCCCAACAATAATGTTCTAACAGCGTGAGTATCCCCACGATCCCGCTATAAGAGTCACTATTTTAATGCCTGTTACCGCTCCATTCTACAGACGAACGCACCAACCGGTGGATTTAAGTCAGAATTTTCTTACTTTACATATGTCACTTTATTCTATAAATGCCGCACGTGTCGCCCCCTAAGCAAATCAAGCACCCATCCTGAAGTCAAATCTACCTTTTCCTTTTTCATGTATCTAGGCCGCACTCCTTGTCTCGCCATTCCAAAAACAAGTCCCCTAAACTCGTAAAGTTTGCTTGTACACCTCACAAATCTGAATACCCTGACATTAATGAGTAATTTACACGGCATTAACTGTATTGACAAAAAGTTTGTCTTTTGTGTCTTACGGCATACAGGATGGTGACTGTCGTTACAAGAAGGAAGATGTTGGTGCAACTGACACTGGTTTCGTCGACATCAAGGAGGGTTCCGAGAAGGATCTACAGAAAGCCGTGGCCACGGTCGGCCCAGTTTCCGTCGCTATCGACGCTAGCCAGCAAAGCTTCCAGCTCTACTCTGAAGGTATCGCTGTTGTATTTTTCTTTTTAATTCCTATTTCTGAAAAACATTGCTGTTAGTAGTAGTCGTTATCGCTAATTGAGCTGACCGTTATGAGTGGAAAACAACTAGGGGCGGTTCGTTTTTATTTCTAAAAAGAGAAAAATGAAGATAGTATGTAAACTTTGTTTCGGCACTGGTAAAATTGATTATTGTTTTCTCAGCCAGCAAGCATATCTAAGTAGATTATGCGTTTTGTAAAGACTACAGGCTCCATCCAATAATATGGCGGCTGTAGCCACGAGGAAAATCTTATGAACTGATAAAATACCGTTGTGTCCGTATTATGCTCTTTCCTCCCTTTCTTGTACCCTTTCGTCCAAAGCGAGTTCGAAAGTGTGGTTTATAGAGCATATTCCATAGTCAATAAACTAAGTTCCTTGCGTTTCGCTGGTGTGGCAATTATGGTTACGCAGCGATAAGAACTAAAATCCTATACCGAAAGGTTCCGAATGCTATGCACTCTGCACAATAATTTTCCTTGTACGAGCTTCTCAGTATTATGCCTTTTCTCTGCAAAATGAAGTGTTCATAATGGTTTGCTTGGATATTATAGATTTTTTTAAGTTGATTTTTTCTAAAAACATCAAAAAATTTATTTGTTGAAGGAAAGAAGGCCTCGAATCTTTGCTATATCTGTAACCCTTGCCGCCTATTCAATTCTTGAGATCTCACTTTAATCAGGCAGCACAGTTTTGCATATTTCAGGGAGGTGCATTATTGTTCGTACAAATACTACTAATCTAAGATGCACAAGACAGTTAAACTACTTCCCATAAATTTAATTATATCTTGAAGAAAATTCACGTGGGTGGAATAAATAAAATTTTGTCTTTCTTGCCTTGTTCTCTATTAGCATAACCGTACATGTGTGATGCAAAAAAGGTTCCCATCATACAGCATGATTAATTATACGTTATGTCAGCCTTGCAATAGTATACGGAATCTTAAGCTGCTTCGATCCCCAGTGCTCTGTAATATAGCTTGTGGTGGAACTTTGGCCTGAAAGCTAACACGATATGCCGCTGTGCCGTCCTCTAAAAACTAAGTCGACTGCTACGTACAAGTAGCGCAGACAGACACAGACAAATACGAGACAAACACAGCGCAGACTGTTTACATGTATATGCCTTCGGTGCTAACCTGTCTGATTGAACCATTCTTATCCTAAGTTCTTATCTTTTTGCGTTATGCATATACCGCAGGCGTCTACGATGAACCTAACTGCAGCAGCGAAAGCCTTGACCACGGTGTCCTTGCCGTCGGATACGGTGTCAAGAATGGCAAGAAGTACTGGCTCGTCAAGAACAGGTGAAGAAATGTAGATATTTTTGATAGCTTAGTTTGTTTCTTCCTTGCTTACTTGTACCAGTGTTATGATGGCTTTGGATATATTTGCATTTAAGTAAATTTTTTACTACGCTCGCAAAGGCGTAACAAATGTCACGCACATTGTTGTCCATGAATTTCACACGTGTTAAGTGTACCTGCAGAGAAAGCGTTTCTTTATCAACCCCACCACTGAGCTGCACATCCGTTTAAAATTTTGCTTTGCACTTTACTTAGCTATTTTTGTTTAGAGTTTTCTGCGCTGCGTTCTATTCCACAAAGATTAATGCATACTGCCAGCACACAGTCTAATAACCTTGTAAAATAGAGAAAAACATTAGTCTCGCTAAATATTGCCTCGATGTAATTCGGTAAAACTCAGTAGTACTTGCGAGCGGGCTAGTTGGCTATACGACTCCGACGACCTCCGGCGCTGCATGGCCGTACACAAAAAGCAATACACACCCAAGAGAATTAAACCAGGACGTTAACACAGATGATGCGCGCTCATCTGAATTTCTCACTAACAAGGGGTATTCTATTGGGAGAAAATTCATGTACTTCTGGGGAAACGAAGCTGTGCGGTGCTGCTATGTGGAATGGCCCTCCATGATGGCTCGGAAAGGGTTTCCCTCCTTGTGTGTCTTAACACCAAAGAATGGTGTCAGGGTCAGCTTCTTGTATCCCTTAATTTTCTTTGTTAATGCTTCCTTGCCCATCTCTTAGAAAATATCAGCCGCTTGCTTATGGGCTAAACAAAGCTGTCTCCTAGAGATTTTTCTTTTCGACTCGAAGTTTTTTAATATTCCTTCCTTCGCATTGGCCTGGTAATCATCTTTGTGCATGACAGCAAGCTCTCCCGTCTTATCAGTGTTATCTGCCGTGTTATCTAATAGAGCGTATCATCTTTGTTAACGTCCTGGTTTAATTCTCTTGTGTGTGTGTATTGTTTTTTGTGTATAACCATGCAGCGCCGGAGATCGTCGGAGTAATTCAGTAGCTGCGCATAATCGTTTAAATCGTATGTAAGCGGCACTACATTTGCTGCCCAACGAAGGCCTTCCCTATGTTCTTTAAGCTCATTGTCTCCGATAGAGGTTGCGGTAAACTTCCCCGTCGCACCACCCCCTTGACTTCAATAGTGGTCTTGATAAGTCGGCGCTCAATTGAAGTTCACTCCGTTATTGTTCCACATTGCGCTTAATTTCGCGCTGCAGTTCTCGGCAATAAAGCCTAGTTCGCTTTAGCTGGCAGATTAGAGATTACGCACTTATCAATAAAGTGCGTATTGAGCGGGTGAAAGAATGTTGCACAAGCACTGCCTTTTATGTGATCATCCTATGTGAGCTTAAGAGTGCTATTGCATGGACAAAGCTTCTGACGATAAGCTCTTCCGTAAAAATAAAGAAGTGTGGCAGCAGTGGAGCTAACGCTATTAGCTTTATCGTGGAACACCGACGTGCTTTCACTTTGTTCTGACGGCTGTGCCTGGCCTGGCTTTGAAGACGCTAGAAGCCATAACCTAACACGAGCATCGCAATATTGGTGTCCTTCGTACCACTGCACGAGTCTAGAACCTATAACAAGGCGAAAATCTCCGTTATTTCATATATTGGAGATGTTAGTCAACTAAAGGAAGTATCGGAGTCTTTCTGCATCCCGAAACTGTCTCCTCGAATGTGCCCTCTCTTATCAAATATATGAATTGCCACGGGTTTGATGATTCATAACACCCATTTAAATCTGTCCCATGGCCAATAGGATCATCTGCTGAAGAAAAAAGAACAAATTTTAGTCGCGCCTTAAGGTGGTAGTAACAGGAGCATCAAAGCGTAGGAATACGTACTTACATCTTCAGTAGCCATCGGTATTAGCCGAGCCAAGAACCAGTTAGCAATGCAAGAATGGCAATTGTGCTTCCATTTCCTGTTAAAAGACCCTTTTTAGAAGTGCCTAGAGTTGTGACATTTATCTGTATGAGGCCTGCTTTGTGACTGCACATTTTTGTATCCGCCTGTTATTCCACTGGATGTTCTTATTTATCTCTGCATGATGTCGTTACAGCTGGGCTGAAACCTGGGGCCAGGACGGCTACATACTCATGTCACGCGACAAGAACAACCAGTGCGGTATTGCTTCTTCTGCCAGCTACCCTCTAGTTTGAATTAGGTGCTAAAAAAAAGAGCCTCAAGGCGGATCACTCATAAATTATTGCCGCATCACTAAAGAAAATAAATAAACCGCCATAATCGCCACTTTGTGTCTACAGTCCTTTCTTTACTGCAAGGTATGCTGCAAACCAGATGTCACACGCAATATGTCATGAAAACAATGATGCAATATTTCTGCATATTATATAGTAAAAAAAAAACGAAGAAATATTTCCAAAGAGATGTTACAAGCGCTGTAAGTTCTAGTTGCACTGTTGAAGAACAAACAGCTTGGGAGGTGAGATCCATCTCCTCCCCAATTATTAAACAAAAAATGCTAGTGCTCGGGGTTCGGTGGCATTGCTTGATTTTCGTACTTCACATCACGATGCCAATAGATTATTAGCAATGAAAGTATCGTGTATTATGGACTACGATGGCTCTCCCTTTGGATAGGCATTGCGCAGACGTATGGCTGAAATGCTCGAAAAGAGGCGGGTGACAGGGCTGCGGTAGATGAAAACAAAAATAAAAAGAAAGGTTAAAAGCTCTCCCAGGCATGCACGCTGCGTGTATAATTTACACGAATGTTAATCCGAGTGTTAAAGCCGTCATCTTTAATTATACACTTCCCTAACCCCCCCCCCCCCCCTCCCCCCTCGCCTCAGACCAAAACTTACGCAGGCTTTCTGCAAAGGATATGGAATGTAGGTTGTCGGAAACAGCCTGACAACACAAAGGTTTATTATGGGGATATATTGCTTACATACATTTGTCATTTGGTGGTTTCTAGAGTGCTAGATAAAAGGCTCCCGATATTACTTTCTAAAAGCTAATCAGGTTATTGTCACTGAAACTACCACCATCCCAGGAACGGGAGATAGTAAAATGCTAACTAGTGAACGTTACTAGCACAAAAAGTCGAAGAAAAGCATGTAGAGTGCAAACATAGACTAGTTAATTTGTTAAGTCTACAGAGTAACTCTGGTTGTGAGGGATGCCATAGTGGAGGGCTCCGGACATTTTGACTGCCAGGGGGTCTTTAACGTTCGCTTATATCGCTTAGTCAGTACAGTGGAGCATTGCTGTTCGCAGCTATCAAAACGTGGCCGCTGTGGTCAGATTTGGAACTTCGTCCGTGTGTTAAGCAGTGTTGCGTCCAAAACACTCAGCCACCATGGCGGGAAGCAAACATAGCGGCAGTCAGAGTACAGGTAATGTTTTGAGTGTGTTGCAGGTTCATATGCGGAATGAGATCTGTGCCCACAGCCTCTGATACTTACCAGTAATATGTAGGGCCTTACTCATACGAAGAAGTATAAACGATGGGTATATACGTATAAACGGCGAAAGCCAATATATTATACAACTTTACAAGCCACACCAACCCTCCCAGGTTGTGTGAAAATCCTTATTCAGGAATGGCCACGATAGCAGGACAAGCCAAGCAACAGGTTCGATCCACTAAATACCTTAATTACCGCTGCATAAATATAATTACAATGTACGTGTACTTACTCAGCCGTCTGATAATTATTCCTACAACTTTCCTTTAGAACAAATGAATGGTAGCTGGGAACGAATTAGCGACTTTAGGTATAAAAAATGTGGAGATGTCTGATGTTGCAAACTGCTTTAAGGAAGATAGTAAATGTTCAGTAAAACAGCTATAAAAAAGTCTGTCTTAATATTTGCTGCATTGAATACGTTGTTAGGACCTTTGTTTTTCAAAAGAAGTTAAGCCTGAGTTGATTGTGTATTCAGGGGCGGCAGGGAAAAGATTCCGCAACGCACCCGAAGTGCATGGATAGTTTACGTTTCACCATCGTTATTGTCTCTTGGTTGGAGGTGGCCAATTTTTCAAGATATGGAAATATGAGATGTTATTAGTTAGAGCGGCCGTCTGGGCTGCAGGAGGTAGTTAGTTCGAAACCCAGCGCTGGATATCCACCATTGAACGTGAGTACAAGCCGGCCGAGCGTTCGGGTTTCCAAGGAGTGTGCGCACGTGAGAAGCTCTGTAAACGCCGCAGTGCCCCTGGTGGGCCAAACCGTATTTCGAACAACCTCGCAGCTTGCTAAGGTAATTCATGTTCGCCTAAGTTCTCACTTTGAGTCCCGGCATCAGCAGTAGCATCAGCAGCAATTAAATCTGGCGTAGGTTATAGGGACACCCTATGCCGTTCAAACGGGAGGCGTTAGAGACGTTGTGAATAAAGGGAAGAAGTAGTGTCTGCGTAATTGTGCTAGCAGTCATTTTTTACTAAAGGAGAGGAGGTGTGTCCACCTAAAGCGAGACCAAATTTTGGTTTTTGTGTTGTACTCCTTTATTAAATTCTTATTTTTCGCCTTAGAAATTCGTAAATATTTTGAGTATAATTTGTATAGCATATTATTTGAAAGGTATTGTATCGCTGCAGTGAAGTTCGCGCACTTTGGTGAAGCAAGCAAAAAGGTTTGGCGAAGTAAATATTCTGAACATATTGTTTTCTCCTAACTGTACCACTAAACCTTGCCAATAAATACATATTGAGATCTCCGTAAGCAAGCCCGATCATCCCCATTTATATAAAACACGGCCACGTTAGTTTTTCTTTGCAATCTTGTTTCCTCATGTGAACGCATGGTAAATACAGAAGGCAAATGTTTATGCGCTTCGAATGCTTAGGTCGTTTTTTATTAATGTCGCTTTTAAGACATTTTACTATATCCACCAACAATTTCACTTTGAAAAGATATCCAAGAAAGCTATACATAGTTGAATATGGTGTAACCCTTCCGAAGTGGTAGGAGGCTTGGGTACTAGAGAGCTAAGCCTGGAGGCATGGTTCAGATGCTAGAGGCTAAGGCTGCTAGTCGTTAGCAGCAAAACAAGGCGGTAATTCAATGTGCAATCTCAATGTGATTTGAAACTCTGGCTGTGAACCTTATGGTCTGGTTAATCCTCAAACCTTCACTGTCGGATTTGTCTTAGTCAAATGGTCCTTACGGTGGTCCCCTTTGTATCGTACCGCCATTAAAAAAGTCTGTCTTAATATTTGCTGCATTGAATACGTTGTTAGGACCTTTGTTTTTCAAAAGAAGTTAAGCCTGAGTTGATTGTGTATTCAGGGGCGGCAGGGAAAAGATTCCGCAACGCACCCGAAGTGCATGGATAGTTTACGTTTCACCATCGTTATTGTCTCTTGGTTGGAGGTGGCCAATTTTTCAAGATATGGAAATATGAGATGTTATTAGTTAGAGCGGCCGTCTGGGCTGCAGGAGGTAGTTAGTTCGAAACCCAGCGCTGGATATCCACCATTGAACGTGAGTACAAGCCGGCCGAGCGTTCGGGTTTCCAAGGAGTGTGCGCACGTGAGAAGCTCTGTAAACGCCGCAGTGCCCCTGGTGGGCCAAACCGTATTTCGAACAACCTCGCAGCTTGCTAAGGTAATTCATGTTCGCCTAAGTTCTCACTTTGAGTCCCGGCATCAGCAGTAGCATCAGCAGCAATTAAATCTGGCGTAGGTTATAGGGACACCCTATGCCGTTCAAACGGGAGGCGTTAGAGACGTTGTGAATAAAGGGAAGAAGTAGTGTCTGCGTAATTGTGCTAGCAGTCATTTTTTACTAAAGGAGAGGAGGTGTGTCCACCTAAAGCGAGACCAAATTTTGGTTTTTGTGTTGTACTCCTTTATTAAATTCTTATTTTTCGCCTTAGAAATTCGTAAATATTTTGAGTATAATTTGTATAGCATATTATTTGAAAGGTATTGTATCGCTGCAGTGAAGTTCGCGCACTTTGGTGAAGCAAGCAAAAAGGTTTGGCGAAGTAAATATTCTGAACATATTGTTTTCTCCTAACTGTACCACTAAACCTTGCCAATAAATACATATTGAGATCTCCGTAAGCAAGCCCGATCATCCCCATTTATATAAAACACGGCCACGTTAGTTTTTCTTTGCAATCTTGTTTCCTCATGTGAACGCATGGTAAATACAGAAGGCAAATGTTTATGCGCTTCGAATGCTTAGGTCGTTTTTTATTAATGTCGCTTTTAAGACATTTTACTATATCCACCAACAATTTCACTTTGAAAAGATATCCAAGAAAGCTATACATAGTTGAATATGGTGTAACCCTTCCGAAGTGGTAGGAGGCTTGGGTACTAGAGAGCTAAGCCTGGAGGCATGGTTCAGATGCTAGAGGCTAAGGCTGCTAGTCGTTAGCAGCAAAACAAGGCGGTAATTCAATGTGCAATCTCAATGTGATTTGAAACTCTGGCTGTGAACCTTATGGTCTGGTTAATCCTCAAACCTTCACTGTCGGATTTGTCTTAGTCAAATGGTCCTTACGGTGGTCCCCTTTGTATCGTACCGCCATTCCCAACTCCTAACACAAAGTCGAATTTGGTTCCGCAGAAGAAGCATAGATAATGTCTTTGGGGAACGCGTTGATGATAAGTATAAGCAGGAAAATACTTCAAATACACGGGTTTGATAATTGTTCTTGGCCAGCGATAGAGATTCCGGGAAAAAACTGCCTGAAAACAATCCTCACCTACGCAGCATCCCTGCTTATCAAGCCAAAATAATGTGTGATAAAGGCCACTCAACATGTGAGCCAGGAAAATATCTTCAGTCAGCGGTGTTACGCTACTATCTTTCTCATGTGCTTCTACGCCCTTTTGATACTTTCATCAAACTAATGCATTTCTTTCCCCGATTCTCTAGTGCACCGTGATATATACGCCCTCGTTGTGTTTGCAAAGGTACAAGGGTCTCGACCAAAGTTCTGATAACAACTGCAGTATTCAGGTGAGCTTCAAGCTCTCCATTGTTTCCTGTTGCTCTGAATGTCATACTGTAGTGGTGCTGGCCAAAATTCGTTTGACTTGTTCGATGCAATATGTATGAACCATTTCGCCGTAAACTATACTGCTCTGGAAAAACAGTACATGTGAAGTCCGCTTGTATGGTTTATTATGACAAAGATAGTTTATTTCTTATTTTATTGTGACATATGTTCCGCTATAATGCACCTCCGCACAAAGACTCGTACAAAAAACTATAAACATACATAGCCACAGAGCAAATGCATCATCATTATCAGCGTGAGCCGGACTATACCTGTTGCACGGCGAAGGCGTCTCCCGTATTTAAACAACTAAACCAGTTCTGTGTTAGCTGCCTCCACGTGACCTCTCATCCATCCAACTGACTTTCTGCCGCCCCCTACTAGCTTTATTTCTCTTGGTGCCTAATGTGTTGCCTTTTCTGACCATCGATTATCCTCTATTCAGAATACATGACCTGCCCATGCCCATTTGTTCTTGATTTCCACTAGGATATCAATAGCTTGAGTTATTTCCATGCCAACTCGGTATCCTATCTATCTCCTAACGTTACGCATGCCATTTTCCTTTCCATAACCCTATGCACTGTCCTCCTTTTAGATAAAACACTTTTCGTTAGCCTACACGTTTATGCCCCATAGGTGAGTACAGGTAAGATGCAACTCTTATATACTTTCCTCTTATGCGATACTGAAGGCAGTTAGTAATAATCTCCGGGTTCCTACCAAATGCGCTCTAACCAAATTTTATTCTATAAACTGATACGGGGGAAAACAACTGCTGCGGTTCAGGTTACTAAAGATTTGAGGAACAATGGAGGGTGTGTCGTGCTTGAAAACCTAGCCACTCTGTAAACGCAATTACTCATGACAACGAAGGTACCAAAATCATGGACACTACTAACATTTTCTTAATTCATAAGAAAGGGGATGCCAAAGACTTGAAAAATTACAGACCAATCAGCTTACTATCTGCTACGCACAAGGTATTTATTAAGGCTATCATTAATAGAATCAGGACAGCCTTAGACTTCAATTCACTAAAGAAGGAAACAGGTTTTCTGAAGGGTACTCTACTATCTGAGCAAACAACTGAACTGTAACGCATTCAATTGTCGGCAAAAGAATATCTGCATGCAGTCACAAAAGTGAACTTGCCATCATCGCGATGGTCGACACTCCTTGACGTCGGAATATAATAAAACAGCCCCACGAATATAGGGACAACCAAGCGACAAACATATGCGCTGTCCCTTTTTGTACAGTTTTTGACCATATACCTACCAGCATGCATTCGTCGTCGTTACCCATTCTACCTATAATTGCACACGCCTTTCAAAGAAATGTAAAGCCTCTTGATGTACACATAATTTTTTTGCATAGATTTAACATCATGATTTAATTGTTACACCTCTGAAAGCAATAAACGTTTGCTTCAAAATTTTACTGAGAGGTGCTGGTGAAGCGCAAGCCCCTCCCTTCGTGTTACCAAAGAGTGCAGCCCAGGTAGTGCTAGGCCATAGAAAAAATGATATTCATATTGCCAATGCAACTCAGCCTGTGCCAAACTCCATCAGTTAAACAACGAAAATCTTAAAGTAGATATACTAATGGAGGACGCGCTCGTTAGAATTCTGGTACACCAGTAGTTCATGTTGCTCACCGAGGGATTCAGAAATTTCAAGGGATCTCTTCTTTGACAATAAACGCAGTAGAAACGAAAAACTGCATAACCAATACAATACCACAAAATATTCTGTATTTCGGTCGTAAGCGTCACATGTTTCTTTAGTTCTGTAGTTTCTGCGCAGCAGTTTTCTGTGGGTTGTAGTTATTGCTAGCGGTTAACTTATTGCGTCGGCAATCCCCGCCTGGGCGGCGGCCGTGTGGATTTTGAAGCATACGTGAAGCGTTCGGAGCATGCGTCTTGGATTGCCTGGCTGAGCATGTAACCCAGGGTAAAGAGAACCCCCGCCTGCAGCGCGCATCCGCCGAAAGTAAGTCGAGTCGGCTCCGTGATGGCTGGTGCCGTGCCGTCTGTGTTTACCTGTCTTTTTTTATATTTTCGGCATGAATGGGCCTTCAGTGCAGCAAATACAGCGTCCATGTTTTGGTGTGAGAGAGTGAGATTACGGGGCTGCGAACAGTGCGTCGTGTTGTTCTTGTTGTTGTGGCTGTAGGATGAAATCAACATTCACCGACCTGCTACTCGCTCTGTAGCTGAACCACCTCCACTGCCTCGTGCGGACAAAGAGAAAGTAGACAAGAAAGAAAAAAGAAGAGGGAGAGAAAGACGCGCGCCGCCATAACAGCTATCGTCCACCATCGCTGACGCGGTGGCGGGCGCAATGACGGCCTCAAACTGATAAAAATTCAGTGGCCGGCTGGCCCCCGCCGCACTACCTGTCCCAGCCCCATCAGGGCCATCCTAACAGTGCGTCGTCAACGACAGAGGAAGCTTGACGAAAAAACGTGCGAAAGTGCACGACGAAGACTGAATTTGTAAGCAGTAAATTTCTTTATACACATTTATAGCTTTTCGTCTTTTATTGTGCGTTGAGTGTTTCTGGTTCCTTCCTGCTTTTTTAACATTCTGGACTACTTTTTGTTGTAACTATAAAGAATAATAATATTACTTCAGAAAGTTGCCCCTACTGGTTTCCTATCGAAAATCACATATAAATTCGATCGCAGCAGCAGAACAATTTTTGGGATTTTTCCGACGGTTGTTTTTCTTTTAGATTGCGTCAGTGCAATTTAGAAAGCGGAAAAACCTATTTATTTTCCCATAGCCCGAACGTGTCGCAAACACGACCCCGCAGAAAATTCACCCTTGTCGATGAAGGCGATGCTACGTTTGGAGGCAGTCAGTCATGAGTATTTCTTCTATACCTGAGTTATTTCGCTTCCGGCGGTGGCTGCCGTTTGTGGATTCGCATTCGCGTAATCGCACTTTACTATTCGCCTAATCAAAATTTCTCTGATTTGTGTCTCTATTATCACCACGCAGGCTGGAAGCAAGTACGCATTCGTAGCGACCACATTAAAACACGTTGCTAACCGATCTGCAATGGTTGTGCGGAACTTAGGGTGTCCACTAATGCACCCGAGGGTGTCGAAATGAATGCCGGCCACGGGAGCCGCTTTTTTATGGAGCCAAAAAGCTAGACGCCTCTCGGCTGTGCGATATCAGTGCACGATAATGAACCTATGAACCTGAGCCGGTCGAATTTTGCGGAGCCCTCCACTACGGCGTCTCAATAGCATGTGTTGTATCGGCACGTTAATTCCCTCGTAAACCAAACCGACATAACCGAGGCGTGAGAGCGCGCTTGCACGACCTAGGAGCAATGTCTCTCCCTATCCAAGTGTCTCCAATTAGATGATAATTTTACCCGATCATCTCAACGAAGCTGTCCTTTTAAACAGATATAGTAAAAAATTCCTATATTTTCGGGCCATTGCATAATCTACCGTAGTCAGTGTCCCGGCATGTCACCTGCTAACTGTGCTAGAGGTAAGGTGCAGATTATAGCGAAAACTAACTTATGGAGCTATTTCTCTACTCAAGTTCATTTGTGGGATTCCTCCATGCGAGCTTGCCAAAGCAACTGTGATGCGAGTCGTTGCCGTAGTGGCTGTATCTCCAGCTCTTTCGCTTGTTGCCCTAGCAGCTTCGACGCCAGCCGTTGGAAAACTGCCAAAGCATTGAGCAGGACGCCGGCATGCACACAGAATGCTCCTGTGAGAGGCCTCTTATAAGCGAGTTGATGGCCTGGCTCCGCAACCAGTAACTGCCACTCGCAGCAGTATGTGTAGTTTGCTTCGTAGTTTAACGTACATGGTATTGCTGGATCATGGAAAAAGCAAGAGAGTTCCAGAAACCCATCTACTTCTGCTTTATTGATTATGCGAAAGCGTTTGACTGCGTAGATCACAGCAGATTGTGGCAAGATCTCCAAGAGATGGGAGTTCCAATTCACCTCATCTGTCTCCTCAGGAACCTGTATGAAGGACAAGAGGCCACAGTCAGAACTGCGCATGGTCTTACCGATTGGTTTCCGATTGAGAAAGGAGTGAGGCAAGGCTGCATACTGTCGCCCTGCCTATTTAACCTATATGCAGAGTGCATCATGAGGAAGGCCGGTCTGGATGAGTCTTCATATGGAGTGAAGATTGTTGGAAAACGTATCAACAACCTTAGATATGCGGATGATACCACTTTAATGGCAGAAAGTGAAGTGGAACTCAAGAGACTTTTGATGCGCGTACAAGAAGAGAGTGAGAAGTTTGGGCTTAAACTGAACATCAAAAAGACAAAGATCATGGCGTCTTGCCCTATCAAGACCTGGAGCATCAATGGACAAGAAGTGGAAGCTGTGACAGATTTTCTCTTCTTGGGCTCCAAGATTACCTCGGAAGGAGACTGCAGCCATGAAATTAGGAGACGCCTGCTTCTGGGAAAGAGAGCAATGGTTAGCCTTGACCGCCTAGTAAAGAGCAGAGACATTAGTCTGCCAACCAAGATCCGTATAACTCGTGCTATGGTCTTTCCAGTTGTGATGTATGGATGCGAGAGTTGGACTGTGAAAAAGGCTGACCGCCGAAGAATTGACGCGTTTCAATTGTGGTGCTGGCGAAGACTCTTGAGAGTTCCTTGGACTGCCAGAAGATCAAATCAGTCGATATTGTCGACCATAAATCCTGACTGCTCATTGGAGGGTCAAATTTTAAAGTTAAAACTCAGCTACTTTGGTCATCTGATGAGAAGAGAGGAGTCGCTGGAGAAAGATTTGATGTTGGGAAAGGTTGACGGTCGCCGGAGAAGGGGTAGGCAGCGAACGCGATGGTTAGATGGCATCCTCGAGGCACTGCAGATGAAGTTATGTGATGTTAGGAAGATAGTGAGAGACCGGAAAGCGTGGCGTGAAATGGTCCATAGGGTCACGAAGAGTCGGACACGACTGAACGACTGAACTGAACTGAACTGATTGCTACTGCTATCCATGAAATACTGAGGGGCGGGTTTTCATTGTAGGCGTGCTCTGAAGAATGGGGAATGTTTTCAGACTACCACTGCGAATCATAGCGTTGGGATCAGCCATAGGTGTGCCGCGGAAACTTCCAGTGCAACTATGGAGTGGGCGCAAACAACGAGGTCTTGGATAAGGTGCCGTCCGCGATAACGTATCAGGTAGGGGAGGAGCGCAAAAACATAGGAAGAAAAACGTAGTCAAAGATACGCTATTGAACAGAATTTCCGTATCGGCAATGGCATTTTTAGGTTCAAAGCTGGCATCTAAGAACAAAAAAACCATGAAATAATATTTGTTAAGAAATGAGAAACCTCACGTCAATTTCAGCAATGTAGACAGGTTATCGTCCTGTTTTTATTTGTCATGGAAATATATATTGTAGTCTTCTCACTGATGCAATGGGCGTATTAATTTTACTAGTTACTTTCTTGCTCGTTTTTTTAGGAATGCGCGTGAACTCTTTCAGGCCTTACCGCGTGTTCTTTAGGATTCGTCAGAATACAGGAAAACGCATCAGAAACCACGCTTTTTCTATAACACTAGTGCAGTACAGGTAATTGCTAAAATGCAGGGTTACTGGCTACAGCAATACCCGGCGATGACAACCCTGAACAGATATGAAGACGCAGAGTGCAATAGCTCATTGCTACGTGACAGCTCATTGTGCCTTCGGACCTAATCATAAGGCACATACATTCAAAATCACTCGAAGTGGAAATTATGGAACAAAGCTGCCTCCGAGAACAGGCTCTCAAGGCAACTGGACTGAGCTGAACGATTTCGAGGATGTAAAACAACTGATATCAACCTATATATAATAAAAAAGGACTCAGCCGGGATAGTGGGGCCCCTACGCCCTAATACGCCCTACCCTTTAACATCGCCTGTGGCCAAGGATAAACCAGCCCCGCCTGTGGTAAATATCACATAGCTCCTTGCCAACCTTACGGATCTACTAGACACAAGCCTGTCATCGAGGCTGATAGTGGTGTCAATGTGTCCAGTCTTCCACTCTCTCTTTCGAAACAATTATGTGGCTCACTAGGGGTTTAATCTTTTGCCTTACGACAGAAAACGTCAATGAATTCCATTTATTCCTGGATTTAAGCAATTTCACAATGAGCCTCCGTCTCCATTAAGACTTCAATATCCACAAAAATAAACGTGAAATTAACAAGCTTGGAATCTCTGATAAATTATGGACGCCAAAGGAATACAGAGATAAACATTTATATATGTACATCGCTGCTGTTCAAAAAGTTATCCTAGCCGCGTATAAAAATAAAAACCAAAAGCAGTCCGTAACAACCTAGCACTCGAAGAAAGCCAAGCCCTCGACGCTTTCAGTCAGCGGTTCAACATTATCATCAAACCTGGGGACAAAGGCGGCGCTATTGTTTCGACAAGGCTAAATATTTAACAGAATGTTTCCGACTATCACGAAATAAACACAGCGCGAAGAAACAGGACACAGAGCGCCAGTCCCGTCTTGTATGTGTCTTCTTCCTGTTTCCTGTTTCCTCGAGCTCTGTTCATTTCGTTATAGTTACGAACCAACTAGCCCAGACCAAGATCTTAATTGAATGTTTCCGACATCTGCAAGATAAACATTTTCACACAAATTGGCTAGCGACCCCACAAGAGATTTTGAGACCCAAATCAGCAATCAGTTAGAATCTCTGCTTATAAGCTAAATATATCCCGGGATGTATTAAAAATAATGAACCCCATCCGACCAAGTTCACGGCAATTCTGCCCTCTCCTAAAAATTCACAAACCCAACCATGCCGGACGTACAATGGCAAGTAATGCTGTGTTACTGTTACTGCGGCTAGTAACGGTACACTGCGCGAAAATATTTCCACCGTCCTTCACTTACTCTTTAGCACATTATACATACAGGACACAAATCCCTTCTTCAGGGTTGTGTCCATCCTTAAAATTTCAGGGGAAAGCTTCTTAGTCACAATGCACGTGACAACCTTGTACATGAATATCCCCCATTCAGACGGAATACGCGTGACAGTGGATGCGTACCTAAAGACGTACCCTCATGTGCACCTGAATTAGGAACCCCTCTCCAGTATTTCTGGCTTAGTGCTTACTCACAATAATTTCTAATTTGGGAAAGGCAATACCTTCAAGTCAACCGTATGATGATGGGAACAAACCCTATGCCAACATATTCATGGCGGATCTCGAGATGTAGTTCCTGGTTACTCAGTCTCTAAAACCCTTCCTCTAAAGCGTTTTCTGGACGCTTGTTCCTCATTTGGCTCTACGATGAAGCCAGCCTGTTAAAATTTATATAAGATTAGAATTCATTTCACCAATCCCATATTGTTAATCCACAGTATTTATACATCTTTAGCTTATACGTTACAATACAGAGAAAAGGAAATGTGCCCAAGACAGCCCCTCTAGCGGAATTCCACCTTCCGCCAGGAATATCTGCGTTCAAAAAGCAGCCAATCACTCCACTGTGAAACTAGCATAACCTTCTCACAGGCCGGTACATTCCGCCGGGTCTGCTCAGAGTTCGAGGACTTCGACTGCCGTGCGGAGCAGCTAAAGACTAGTCTTCTAAAAAGGAATACTGCCCATCCATTGTCAATGATAATATTGGGGAGAGGTCGATGCATAGATAGAAATACGATATTCAGCTTTCAAAAATCACAGGAGAGCAAGAGGCCTATAAACCCCGTTCTTATCCATTTCCCAAAAATGTCAAAGGTCATTAATATCCTACCGACACCTTCAACAATATTCAGCAAAGCATCCACGTGTCTCTCATTTTGAAACATCCACAGACAACAGTATATCAGCGCTCTACAAACTGAAAAGACATTTTTCTTAAATCTAAAACGACCGTCAATACTAACCTTAACCCTGGATACAAACCTTGCGGAAACCCACGTTGTAAAGTTTGGAGCCATATGCAGGCGACAAACATTGTAAAAACAGACTTCTCTCATTTTACATTTAAAAATAAAGAAACCTTGAACAGTGACAGCGCCAGTGTGGTGTGCATGCTACGCTGCGATATGTGCGGCAAGAAATATATCGGCAATACCGAAACACCATTTCGGTTTCGTCAGGTCACCGCTGACAATAGGCACTTTCGTCGCACTTCGCTTCTTAGATTTGAAAGTGGATGAAGGATAACACCGAAGTGTAAAATGACGAGGGATAATACTTATCGACTGCCTATGTGATCAGCCTCAAAGGTAGACCACGACACATCTACGAGGGTGGATAACATATTCGAAAATAAAGAAACATAATTTTGTGCAAGTCAGAACTTGCGTACAGAATAAAGTGAGTAAAAAGGCTGACAGCTATAAAAGTTAAAAAAAAATCAAACGTACCAAAAAAAACAAACTATAAAAAGAACGACATACCAGGAAGAAAATTAGGCAATCTAACAACAGAGAAACCTGTAAAAAGCCATATCATGTAAATATTCGCATTGGTCATGCATTGCTTGCTGTATTAGAAACACACATTCACTTAAACTGTCTGCTGCCTGCTCCGATGATTCGGAGATATTCAGAATCCGTACAGACATACGTTACATATACATAAAAACACATGAACGATCTCACATGCACATTTGCGGAGTGCCGCTAAAGAGAATCAGTATACCACGATCCGCGATAGACAAAGTGGCCCTCAACCGTGCGAGGGCGGTGCGCACGCGGTGACTGGTGCCGACGCGGCAGGTCTACGTGCCGACATTCTGCAAGTCTATCGGCGTTATTGCATTCGCAGCGGAATGCACAGTGGAAGCCACAGATTTCAGCTAAATATGCTTGAGCAACATGGGGCAAACGTATTTCTATAACTGAAGTGTAGAGAACAAACACCATGCTTTTGTGCCATTCTTATTCTCGCTCCAAAACCCGATTAGACGCTACATTTTCCTCGGTTATCATTTCTGGAAATTGTTTTAAAGTAAATTCACTCTAAAGATACTGTGAACAATAGCGCGTATATTAAATAAACGTTTATTTCTACTCTGAAGTGCGGCCTAGAGCGTCAGCAGCCGCACCACTCCGATTGCCCATATGTAGTGAACACTATGCTGAGGCGGGCAAAGGCGTTTTTAGCGGCTACTCATATCTGTATAGCACGCGTTTAGTGAAGTATTGTATTGAAAGAATCTGAGTGTACTGAGCGAAACACCTTCATATGTGACAACAAAATACGCCTTACATGCAATTATTTACTTCTGCTTGCAGTTACGGACTGGTCTCCTGTTTGCAATGATCAGGTACGCTCTCATATTAGTGCTTTTGGTGCCTGCCTCCATGGCTCTTCATCAAGACCTGCTGAACAGGGAGTGGGAAGCCTTCAAAGTAGAGCATGGTAAAAGTATTTCCGTTCTCACTGCTTGTAACATAATTTTTAATGTTATTCACTACTTCCCTGGCAGTCCCAGCCATTAGCTCAGGATAAGTGTCAAGGATCGTGCTTGTTGCTAGAAATATTCGGCAGCGTCTGAATAATTCGGGTGTAGAGTTGGGCTACAGTAGGACAGAATGAGTAGAAATTACATGATGAAACTCCGCGAACTGCGAATTTTCCACCCTCTGACATAGGTAAACACTCAAACACGTTTTTATAAATATATATGCTTCAGATTTGTGCACCACGACATCATTATTTCTCTCGCTTATTCATCATTCTAAGGACTGCTTATTGGATAAATATTGCCAATCTTTAAAAGATAAGTGCGCGTGGCGCTGTGTATAGCACTGTAGGTACTTCATGACTCCGTAATAGTTAACAAGCCACAAGCGAGAGCTAGCTTTTGTTCTATATTAAAGGAATTGCGATACAAAGCTGACACGGAAAAATGAAGCAACGAACAGGTAACATAAACGATGTACAGGTGCCGACATAAGTAAGCAGAGCACGCTTTTTCTTTCAAATTAAAATTGCGTCTTCTACCCTGGGGATACGAAATAAATATTTATCTATGCGAGAAGGCACTGACGACTACTACCAGTTTGTATACATATGACTGCCAGTTTCAATAACGCTATGCGCGAAAACATTTAGAAGGATATAGCGTGCTCCATTAGTTTTCGCACACATATCGTACTTCGAAAAAACTACCTTCACCTTCCTTTGCACAATCTGCCCCAACTAGCCCAACCATTGCATTTCGAAATCTTGCAAGGCAACTGACGGTGCGCTGTCACATAATGCATTTAGCGCTTCGATCATTTCTCTTTATGCTTTTGTATTCACGTGACCTAGTGTGATATGATCCTTTCGGTGGGGCATGCATACTTCATTCAGTTTGTTTTCTTGCGCAGGCTTGGTTGGCTAGATCGGTATGATCAGGTTTCCGTGTTTGCAATCGTGATAACGAAACGTCTGAATGCTGGGGTGCTTTATCTGTAAGAAGTGGCGGCTTGTTCCCTCAGTACACAGTCCCAGAGCCGCGACACACAGCCCCCTGGAGTACTCGCATTTTTTTTAATGTCTGCTACAGCGCGCCCCCTGGGCTGCGTATGACTCTCAAGAAGAGAAAAGTATACCTAGCAGTGCAGTTTCTAATCTGCAAATTATGCAAATTATTTTCTGGCTTCAAAAAGGGCTCCAATAAAAACCGACGAGGAAAATTTTATTGATAATACCTATGAATTGCTGTATAGTTTGTATATTTGTTAGGAATACCTCTGTACCAAATATATACCCTCAACCACAGCACAATACAATTTTTCGAAGATTTGGCTCTTTTTTGGAACGTACTATGCTCCATTATACTTAAAACCGCATAATGAAACCGCAGATGTTATATAAAAGCCGTGAAACGAGTGGTGTTACTCTCAAATGTGGGAATGAGCATAAAGAATACCGCGAAAATGATATTTGGGGGTGAAAATAATGAAATAAAAGAAAAATATCATCCTCTACAACGTTTCCTGTGCATTTAAAAACCTCAGTGCATATTCATATACTGTAAAAACATTCAGGCGTCAAAGTAAAAAAATTAAAGTTTTTCTGAAATTTTGAATTAGACCAACGTCTGCTATTCTGAAAACTTCGAAGAGCTGTCACATAATCAGGCATTTTTTTGACAAAGGTATTGAGGGCAATTATATGAGCCCGCTCAGTAAAGAATCCTAAATGTTATCGAGTAAATCAGAGGTAGTAGAGCGCAAACTCTGGTATATACGCGTGGAATATTCTTTTCAGATTGATCGTCAGGACTTTTTTGGACCATGATTCACGTTTCACTATCCTGCAGCATGCGGAACGATTGTTTTTTGACGAACTTGGAAAGCCCAGAACCCTGTTGTACAATGTTTGCTTTTCTTTAGTCCTTCACAATCAACTGGTGTGCAGGCCGCTTTTCGGGATATCGAGTTAAAGAAAATCATATTTCAGATGTATCGGGCTGAGTTACAATTCGGTCAGCACGCACTAGATGGGCGGTATAATTGATGCTGCATCCCCTACTCTGCTTCTTCTACAGGGATTATAACCGAAATTTATCTACGTAATCTAGGTAGGCGCTTATTATCATGCCATACAACCAGATTTTAGGCTCCTCTTGTCGTTTTCCATGTAAAGGTTTAAAATACGGGGTCAGGCACGACCCGACCGCGAGTAGCATTTCTCATTATAGTGAACGTACACACAATTCGGGTAACTCTATATAAGTTCTAGGAAGCCTGCGACCCTTTCTTAGTACGTGTTGTTGAATATATTGTGGCCGAAGCTATTGATTGCTTTGCTACGGTAGTCAAAGCGCCTCATATCGATACGCTATAAAGCATGTCGTTTATGGTCTATTGACAGGCATGCTACTGGTAGGCATCCCTGTAGAACTACGCAATTTTGGTCGAGCCCGAAACTTTAACGAATCTTGTGCCTGAAAATATGACAGGTGCTCTTGAAGATATCTTGTAACTTGTATCTGCCATGTTTACCCGTCCTCTATGAGCAGTCAGAACAGGCTGTCCTCATTATGAGTTGTATGCTGAAAATCCCAACTCTTTTTTTAATAACCTCTCACGTCATTCTCATGCTTTCAAAGCACAGATTCGTCCAGGGGCTTGCTGCTTTTTTCTCGCTTTTCATTATCCTCTTCTTGTTTCAAATCAATGAACACAAAAATTTTCCGAACACCTTCTTCGGGCTGTTCTCTCGTCATTACAACAAAGGTCCCATCTTGTCGGAGACGTGCAGCAGGAGGATGGTTTCCTTTAAAATCGGACCATCTACCTATGAGCAATCTCTCTCTTACGTAGTTTTATGTTTTTCTGTAACGTCAAGTTCAGCAAGTGGTACTTTTGCAAAAAACGAATGCCAAAACGCAGAAAGTAAGCAAGAACAATAAATTAAGTTGCATGAAATCTTTTGTACCGTTTTTGCCAGCACATACGCACGTATAATTCAGAATGTTTCGACTGTATTGACTAGGCGGAAATAATGTAATGTAATATGTTAAAGCCCATATTTTGTTTTCCGTGCCTATAATGTCACTTGGGGCGCAAATGTTCAATTATTCACTAAATACGTCACAGGAAAGCTGTACAAATCCGAAGAAGAGGAAGCAAGAAGGAAATTAATTTTTGAAAGCAACTTCAGACTGATCATAAAGCACAACCAAAAATACGCCGATGGAGACATCAGCTACAAACTTGGTATGAATCGATTCGGAGATATGGTGAGTGGATTCAAGGCCGTCCGTAGAATTTATCAAATAACAAATTCTTCCTGCATTTTGCAACCACATGTGTGTTTTGTATTATACACTAATCAGGCATTTCAACACTGTTTTTCACTCTGCTCACTTCCCAAGGAATGAACTGAGGAAAGGAGCCAATAAATTTAAAACCGTGAAGTTCACGCTTGTCATTGCTCTTTACGGTACAAGCTATTACCAGATTTTGTACTTCCAGTACTTTTTAAGCCTACTTGATTGCGAAACTGCCGATATAATACATCCAACCTGTTTTAGTATGTCACAAGGAAATTCAAGAAAAAAGGCTAAAATCCAGGTTGAAGGGCTAACTGTCAATCATGGCTGACATATCTTTCTGCAAAATTCATTGTCATGGTGTACCTATTGAACAACTGTTCGCTCATTGCCGTCAAATTGGTATTTTCGTGTAGTGAGAGCAAAATACTAGCTTGAAGTAGTGGACAAAGCAATGTTATACTAACTGCTGAATTGAAGAAATGGTTATTTTTTGCAAGTTTCCAGCATAAGGAACACCGTTGTGTGCGCAATACTGAAGCAGTGCGGGCTAGGAGCGAATAAAGCTTTATGCAAAAGCGACATCTGACTAGGGCGTGTTAAGGACTTGTAAACGGATCCTAATTTAATTAGCATGCGCTGCTGTCCAGCTTCATAAGTTTTTGTTGTGCCGTCGTGGTTGGTGAAAAGGAACTAATTGCAATTGCGAATATTGTTGCTGTTATTTCGGTATCCATTAAATAGCAATTTCTTTATTTGAGAGCATCAAATACTTTTCTTGATGAAATCGAGACCTCTAATGCACTTTCTGCTGGAACGGGTTCAAAAAGCTTGAGTAAACTTAAGCAACTCTCTATGAAAACAATAGTATTTTTTAAACAACCGTCATCCGCTGCACCGGAGGCTTTATAAACTTGAAAAGCAAAGGAAATGGCGGGGTCATGTTGCCTGTGTATTAAGGCTTTCATTTTTCTGAAAAATGAACAGTGTTCACTAGTACACTTACCGAATTTTTGCACCTATAAAATCCTGTAGTGCATGGATGCGCTTCCCAGTGGCGTTGTAGTCTCTGGACCTAACACCGTGACTAGATGAAAGATATTGCTCAAAAACGTTTCTTCTCCACTTTAGTGCGTGCCTTAACTGCATGAGGATTCCTGACGCAGCACCCACTAGAGCTTGCCCCTCAAGCTGCAATTTCACCTGGGGAAGAAGTCAACTTGCAAGCACTCCTCAGTCCGGAGGTTCCCTTGAATATGACGGAATTGCCTGAGGAGGTTGACTGGAGAAAGAAAGGCGCAGTTACACCTGTCCCGGACCAAGGCTCGTGTTTGTCTTCATACGCCTTCAGCGCTGTGAGTAGCATGCCACGAAACTGAAAGGAACACATGAACTTCCACATTACAGCTTGAATGAACAATAAGCCGCAAGCGAGCACAATAAGCAGATGGCGAGGTTGGACAGGCCAACTGGCAAAAGAATAAAAAGCTGCACACCTACTAAATTAACTAAAATGATAGTGAAGGCCCAACCTTGCCGACTAGAAGTCACACTTTAGAAACGACAGAACACCGCACCCCCACTGTCTGCCCCCCCCCCCCCACACACACACACACTCGCACCGCGATTCCATTATGAAAGTAGTCTTTTATTTCATCTCAAGCAATGTTTTCTGAAGTATCAAAAAGCAGTACAGCCTAATTTTTGTCCAGTGGCTTAACACAGTTATGCTTCAAATATTTCTCTCCCTAAACGACACAAAAAACACAGATTATTACCATTATCATAGAGACTATTCACTACTGTCAGAAAATAACAAGGCCATGAGCCAACGAACGAATAATCAAATAGAACAAACAGTATGCATTGAACTGCAGATATCTGAACACTGTGCAATAAATTCAGATATATAATTTATTTGAAGGGGCGCCACTGGAACATCCAATTAAGCTTTATCATTCAATAACACCTCAAAACTCCTTAAACGTTTTTTATTTGGCCTTCTTAGGCGTGTATCCTGCAAAGAAATGCCGGAAAAACTTCAGTATTTACATGTTCGGAATTTTCGGTTTCAGATCGGAGCCCTGGAAAGCCAGCAGTTTCTCAAAACAAGCAAACTGGTTCCGCTCAGCGCGCAGAATGTGGTTGACTGTGGCGCAGTGTTTCATAATATGAACTGCGATGGTGGCTATATGGATTCTACTTACGGATACATTAAGGTCAATGGTGGTATTGACAGTGAACAAAGCTACCCCTATGTTGGAGCAGTAAGTTCATGCCCTTCACTTATGCGAGCAGGTGTCATGTGAGGCACCAACTTTGCGTCCATGGCAATCACCGGAGCTTTGAACCCAAACTAGATCTTGCAACTGAACACCTAATCTTCTGCGGACAAAACATGTTGCTCTCAAAACCTATAAAATTGCTTATACAGGCGGTAATGCCATGTTCAACGAAATGACTGTGATTACAAGGAAGTTGTGGTACTGGAAAGCAGAAAGTAGTCACAATAAAATGCTGTCGAATTCGAGCATATCTAGTATAATTAGTACTAGTAGCGTCAACTAAAGAACTAAAGAACACTTTCTTAATTGTACGTTCAAAAATTATATTCGCTGCTCTCGCTATTATTGTTTAGCTTATCGAAACTCATGTTAGCTATAAAAATTATTACAGAACTTTGAATTGAAGAAAGTAATTACCGTGAAAGAAATGGCTCATCATGCTTAATACTTTTCTTTCATAAACCTACAGAAATCAGACTGCGCCTTTGACAAGGCAAGCGTGGCGGCTACTGTATCCAGCTTCGTAAACATACGCTCGGCAACAGAACTGACTCTCATGACAAAATTGGCAACCATTGGGCCTATGTGTGCTTTTGTTGACAACAGACTGTCATCATTCATTCTATACTCAGAAGGTAAGCTTGATTTTCAATTATTTTAGACTGAGTAACCTTTATTGTGTACTTGACAATGTACCAATGTTGTTTTCACCAGTTCCAACGAATATACGTGATTAGGTATTGCACATTTTAGCATGGTCTTTGAGTAAAGAATACAAGAAGCGTTACCGAAAATCATGTGCACTAAGAAAAAGATATTTTGAACGTTAGTGTTTGCCCTCATTCCACCCTTCAAATTTTACTTCACCGATAGCTGACCTCGTCTGATTTACTGAGTATGATAGGGTGCATGCGCCATCTTGGGTTTAGCCTTATATCTCAGCAACTGTTCTATATATTAGCGTGAAATTCTGTACGCTCAATAGAAATGGTGCTAGCCTTAAGTTGGTGAAATGTTTTTACTGCAGCCCCTTTTACTTTGCTAGTAGTTGAGAACCAAATTTTACGCTACATAGAAAATAAAATGTACCTTTTCTCAAAAACAAAACAAAAAACAGCATGACCATGAAATCTGGCACAAAAATATTGTATAATAGCGGGTTTAACTGGAATGTTTAAAAATGATTTCCCGTAATCATATCACAAGAAAAGATATATTGCCGTCGCATGTATCACACCCTCGAGGGTCTTTCCGATAATCTTTTTTTAATCAAGACTCAGTGCTGTTTTCGAACATTTAGGTTCAAATTACTTACAAGGCATGGGAGTATAATCTGGGAATATTTCAGCGTACTCGGCCGTATAGTTCTCCAGAAAAGGTACATCAAGTTTAGAAAAATATTAGAAAAGTAGTTTTGAGAAAAACGCCTTGCTGTATTTCCACCTGCACTACAACAGTTAAAAATACATCAGCAGAGTACACAGTTTCTGTACTTTTTTATGTCCTCCCCAAAGCCTTTCGTTATGTTTTTTTGTTTATTCTGCGATAATCCTTGCTTTTGGATGAGCTTCGCAACTCAGCCCTATCAACACGCTCTTTGTCAAGCCGGTTCAGACCGACTGTACAGAACACACCTGGTGTGGTGCCAAGTGTTTCCAAAACAGTGATTCGTGCTTTATTGCCGTCATTGTATTATGCCACAGCATCGCAAGTGGCGAGTTCCAGCGTGTCAGTGCCAACAAATGTTATTTTCAGACAGAGGCATGGAAATCAGCTAATTCGTTGACTCGTTGGTGTCTTGTGTCCTGCCGCGGAGACACTTGCTCAGAAGGCCTGGTAATGATAAAGCCCGGAACACTGACTTGACTGCTTCCGGAACAGTAGTTGGCAAGCTGTGTTTATGGCAATATGCCTGACTATTACCTTCACTGAGGGCACGGTTACTCACATAATGATGAGGCTCCTTTGGGGCACAGTCCATGGTTGGTCTCTTCGTCGGTAGATAACTAATCAAAAAATAGATTGTCCCCACGGCCTATACCATGCTTTCTAAGCTATCATTGTTCTCACGAACGGCCTTGCAGTAGGGAGTCAATATCGTTCTCTGTGAGACGGCCTTCCCCAGATAGTGAAAGTCCATCTGACAGCTTCTTACTTTCAAAGTAGTCTTCAGGTTTCTGAGCCTGGTTCCCATACGCTTTTGCAGATGACCGACACACTCGCGCTTTTCAACGACTTTGCTATATGGTTTTGCTTCTTTTGCAGCAAAGTATGCCTTGCTGTCCCCGTCACCAATACATTTGGTGTACAAACTCATGTTTTTCAACAGACTGTGTCAAACTCTTCACAGCACACGCAGCTTTCATACCTCCAGACTGTCCAATGTGTGTTGCTTTTCACTCGTCTTGGCTGCTGTCAGTGAGTAGATTTCGCGAACACCGATTGCAGAACTTAGTCTCCAGTACGAAGTCGAGCACCTTGCTTGTGTCAGCTGAAATGAGTGGGAGGACACCGTGCAGGGATGAATGCGCTCTCTTCATTCAAGTTCCATCCATACTAGCAGCGAGTTCTAGTAGTTGAGAACAGCCATGTATATCAGCCTTCACTTCGTCAACGGCCCGAAAGATGCTTCGTGAAGCAACTGTCGCTGTTGCATGAAGAAGGCGCGCAGTGTACGACGCAAATTTCGTAGGCGGCGGAGTCATGTTTATAACAGCGCATATCAGACGGACAGCCAGGAGTCCTTTTCCACATGTCCATAGCGCGAAGAGAAACCGTTCATTTACATCCAACAGGCCTCTTTGTGATCGCTTAGATGTCTTGAATGAGCTCGTTGCACCGCATTCATCGCTACAGACATCATGGTGCACGCCACCCCACTCCTCCCATAAATTTCATCGTTTAGCTGAAGCTCATCTTTCTCGCATTTGATGCATAATGCCGACTCCCGTAGAAAGTATCGAAGGATCTCAATGTCAACGAAACGAAATTCTGAAACGGTAGCCTCTTCCCCGTGAAAGTCACAGATTCGCTATAATAGCATCCCTGGTGGACAAATTTGCAATCGCAACTTACAAAAAATGCAAAAAATGGATATGCTTATCAGATCGAAGCATATTTAACATAAAAAATACGTAAAGACTGAAAACCTGACGGAAAATACCATGTAAACAAATCCTGCGTTTGGCATTTCTGGCGGTTTTTGGCGCCATTTTTAAATTGCTTACAGTGCTCCTGCGCGCTCGCCGCTGCACTGTTTTGCTCCCCACAGTGTGTATGATTTTTTTATTGATAAAATCAAAAAATGATTTTTTGGTCGATTTACTCTACTATACCCCTTTAACTGAGTAATTAAATTCACATCTGCATGCTGCTGCACATGTTACATTAAATATAAAAAGCTTTCAAAGCAAATGACGCAAATAAAAAACAGTTGCCATGTACATATTTTCATCGGTCTTGAAGAAATTATATTAAACAGTTTAAACAATTTCCTATTTGATACAGGTGTCTACCATGACCCGAACTGCGCCAAGGACACCATGAACCAGGCTGTGCTCATTGTTGGCTACGGTTCCACAGAAAAAGACGAGAAGTATTGGATTGTGAGAAACTCGTAAGTAGTTTTGCGACGTTTATTGCAAGACTAATGTTCGTTAATGAAAGGTTGGACTCTAATTTTCAAAGTCTAAAGCGAAACGCTGACTGCTCTGCTCGGCAGTAACGATCGACATGCAACCACCAAGACAGATACCAGGTCCATTCCATTATGTCCTCATTTTTTCAAGTAATTTATTGCGTCCGCGTCGCTATTCTTAACACGTGATGAATTGGCTGTAAATTTGAATTGTATTATTCCCTCTGGAGGCTTTGAGAAGCATTTGAAACTTACAAATGATAACATAAAGCGTGCTAATACATCTTATGCACAATCGTCCTACTAAGTTAACTTTTCCAGCTGCAGCTAATAAATTAAGCGTGCATGTCTCATCGTGATCTCTCCGTAGTTAGGTTGATTCGTGTGTATTTCACCCCAAATTGATTACAGCCCTAATTCATTAAAACATGAAGCAAAATTAAACAAATCCCTACGCTGTCCTTGGTTTCACCGAATGTTGGCTCCATGCCTTCCTCTACCATAACCAGTCCCTCATTTTCCTTTTAAATTTTCTGCTTATTGGCTTACGAGGGTCTCGGTTCTGGAAATCTTGAAGCCCTAGGATTGCGCAGGAGGGTTCTCACACAACGTCGGCCCTCCTCTGCTGAACACTTTCCACGTTACACTACCGGTACACAGAATTTTCGCCGTCCGCTGCTATGAATGAGGGCAATGCTGGTGAACACGTTTAGGGTCGGTAACACGCAACAATAATACCCAAGAATAAGACGGTTGCGCAGCCGTAGATGTAGCTCACTGGGTAAGAGCACTGGTTGTGGTATTCGGAAGACGTGGGTTCGGTTTCCAACATCGGCGCGTTGTTTAGTTCTTCTACTTTAGACTTCATTATATCGCACCCTAAATGGTCGAGAGTACTAGAAGGGAGCGGGGAAAAACGTGACACAAATTTGCAGATTGGAGGTTTTTATTTCTCGCTAATACACAAAACAAATATTACTGCAATATTTGGCACCTTTCTGGTCCCCCGCGCAGAAAATTTGAAAAGCTGGACTGCAGCAAAAGATTTCAAAACTTAAAACGTTTGAAAAATTGAAGACGTGCCATTACGGCCCAAGCTCTGGGCAAAATGCGACAGGGCGTGGGAAAAATGAGACAGCATTAAAAACTTGACATGACTAGTAATTTGCAACAAATAGACACGTACTTCACTCCGTGGGTCCCAACACAATCTTCATGAGAGGCATTCCCGCATGCACGACACTTGATCCAGAGAGATCTTGCCATTGCTTCCTTCCACAGGCCGCCATACAATAAGCAGCTCCACTCTCGCTTTGCATGCAGCTTGGGTACGTGAGTCTTTTGAATTGAATTCTTCTTTGCTTCTCACTTGCCACGCCAGCAGAAAATCCATTATCGTTACTTTAAGCTATGGAGCGCACACAATGTCAGGTTTTGTCATATGCGTCGCCATTTACTAAAATAATTTTATCAATTGAACAGGCGGAAAAACTCGAACACATAGGATAAATAAGAAACGATAACAAATTGTCATCAATAAAGACATACATGAATCGAGAACGTTTGGAATGGCTGATTGCACGGGGCCGAAAATTAAGACGTGCCAAAATCCCCGCCTTTTCAGCGCTTTCTTCTTCTGCCAAATCGCACTTGTTTTCCTTTTGTTGCCTTCAAGGAGAACCAATCCCGTCAATCTTAAAAACAAACGCAGTGGACATGTAGCGGAGCTTATACTAAAAAGAAAACTATAATGTGTTTTTTTTTTGGTAAATCATAGAGGTCGATAAGCGCTACAAGTGGCGTTTTGACCTGCTGCTCCCATATTGAAGTCAACGGGAAAAATAGAAGCTCAAAAGCCACTACGCCATCCTTTGCTTCGCCGACTTTTGGCTCATCCCTAAACTAAACTGGGCATCGAAAGCGTAGCAACATTGTGCAATAAATGGTTAATGTCATTAAACACGAAGATAACATCATTACTATATTTCAATCGTCGTAGTTCCCTGCCATCGTCAAAATACTTTATCTCCAACACCGAAATCGTCGGTGTTATATATATAGCCTATGCCTTCACGGCGCTTATTTCCGCCCTCACCAACTCACCTGTTCTGGCGCACTTCGATCCTTCTGCACCTACCGAACTGCGCACCGACGATAGCGGACATCTTTTGCTATCCTTGCCCAGTCCCAGCATGGGTCCTCCCGCGTCATTGCTTATGCTAGCCGCCTGCTTTCGTCCTGTGAGCGCAATTATTCAATTACAGAGCGGGAATGTCTTGCACTTGTTTGGGCGCTGACCAAATTCCGCCCTTATTTGTTTGGGTGGTCATTCTGTGTAGTGACTGATCATCATGCTTTGTGTTGGCTATCCTCACTTAAGGACCCCACTGGCCGCTTAGGTCGCTGGGCCTTACGAATACAAGAGTATGAATTTACTGTGGTGTACAAGTTCAGCCACTTACACCAAGACGGTGACTGCTTCTCCCGCCATCCCGTAGATCCTCCCGATTTGTCCGACCATACTGCTGACGACTACGTTTTGTCCATATCGGACTTTATCAATATCGGCTTCGAACAGCGTCGTGATCCTGTCCTGCAACCAATTATTGACCAGCTGCGCAACAACCCATATCTTTCCGCCAGCATGTTTGTACTCCATAACAAGACATTATACAGACGCAATATGCGTCCAGATGGCGTGGACCGTTTACTGATCGTTCCGGCTCATCTGCGCGCTAGTGTCCTCGCCCAACTTCACGACGTTCCTACAGCAGGACACTTGGGAGTATCACGCACGTATGACAGTGTGCGACGCAGATTTTTCTGGCCTGGTCTCTACCGCTCTGTCCGTCGCTACGTCGCCGCTTGTGAGCTGTGTCAGCGCCGCAAGACACTCTCGCATCAACCTAGTAGGCCCCTGCAACCAATTCCAGTGCCGACTGAGCCGTTTTCTCGTGTGGGCCTCTATCTTCTTGGGCCTTTTCCGACATCGACTTTTGGAAACAAATAGATTGCTGTGGCGACTGATTATACCACCCGATATGCTGTAACCAGGGCTATCCCCACCAGCTGCGCCTCCGACGTTGCCGATTTTCTTCTGCATGATGTCATCTTGATTCATGGCGCTCTGCGTCAACTGCTCACAGATCGTGGCCGCTGTTTCCTATCTCAAGTGGTTCATGACCTTCTTTGCTCATGCGCTACTCGTCACCGTTCACCACGGCCTACCATCCGCAAACGAACGGTCTTATTGAGCGCCTCAATCGCGCTCTGACAGATATCCTGTCTATGTATGTGCCCGATCACCATCGTGACTGGGACGTTTCCTTACCATTCGTCACGTTCGCCTATAACTCCTCACGCCGTAATACCGCCGGATACTCTCCCTTTTATCTACTCTTCGGCCGTGACCCTTTACTCCCATTCGACACCTTGCTGCCTCTTGACGACTCTTCCTGCAGCTACGCTTCGGATACCATCGCCCGCGCTGATGCCGCCCGCCACATTGCTCGAGAGCATCTGGGGGCATCTCAGCGCTCTCAAAAGCGTCGTTATGACCTTCATCCCCAAGACGTCCACTACCCTTCTGGTTCCCTCGTACTTCTTTGGCACCCGGCTCGCCGTGTAGGTATGTGTGAGAAACTTTTGCCTCGTTACGTGGGCCCTTACTCGGTCTTGCGGCGTCACCGATGTGACCTACGAGATCGCCCCTTTACAGCCCAAGAATCCTTCCACGACCTCTCATCCAGACGTCATGCATGTCGCCCGTCTGAAACCATATCATTCGAGTTCTCCTGTGTAGGACGCACCGGGACGGTGCTTCTTCGGCGCGGGGAATACTGTTACGGAGCACAGTACCGAGACAACGACGACGTGCAGGTGTGAAGTAGGAAAGAAGACGACGCTCAGGCTTAGCCGACTTCGTTCTGTGGTGTGCAGTGTGTGGTGTGCGTCTAACAATGAACTAGCGTAATTACGACTGTGTTTATATATATATATATATATATATAATACATATATTCAGGCAAGACACCAGTAATCGAAGTCCCATCACCGTTTTCAGTTCTGAAAGAAATTTTTAAAATGGGTGGTCAAATGTCTCAGCACAGAGCCATGAACCTTAGTTTTGTAAGATCCGGCGTAAGTTCACCGGAAAATAAACCGTATACCACTAGATGTGGAAAACGCCATTTTTGCCATTTGAAAAAGTTGCATGTTTGAAGACCTGGGACTTACGCGCACAATATTTCTCATCCATAACTTTTTACTGCTACACTCAAGCAACTTGTACTTTTATAGGAACCATGAAAGATCTGCTTTGTTGCTGCAACATATTTAGTAAAAAATCGCAACCTCTGCTTCAAGAGCAACGCACTCCAAACATGTCAACTTTCGACCTTACATACTGTCATGACGCCTGAAACTGTCTGTAATGAAGCTTTCTTTATTATGAACATTATTAGCTTATTTTCAGACAATATTTGGGGCTTTGGACCCGGGGGGGGGGGGGGTTGTTTGAATATGTATTCAACTAGCCCGAAATTCGAAAAAAGCAACAAAGGCGCAACTGTGCTACTAATGTTTCTTAAAATCACTCGCCAGACCACTTAGTTCCTCAGAAATATTTCGGTAGAAAAAATAATTGCATTATTCTGTTTGAACTTACAAAAATACATATCAAACTAAGCACTCGTCCTCCATGTTGCCGATATGCAGTCCTACATTCTGGCATGATTCGTTAAGCTAGTTCTTTTCAAATGTTCAGGCCTTTTTTTATTTCAGTCCTGGAAAACTTTGAAGCTGCAGATGTGTCCATTCTTTCTGCACAATTTTTTGAAGTGGGATAAAATTCAAATATATATAAAAACCGACAACTTAGATTTCAATGTAAAAAATACCCCAAATTTAATATTTATCTAAATCTTACAAAACCAATTTTAAGTGCATTATAAATATCAGACACTAAAAAAGTATTTCATTATGTTGCACAAAAATATGAATATAAATATAGAACTGAACACATTGTTTCCTTATAGAAGTCCTCAAAATTTCCCTTTGAGGAGAAGGCATCAAACCTTTGATCATTTGTTACCTGTCCAATTTCGTTATATTTTACCGTAGGCATTATGTGAAGTCTTCTCAATTGCTTAAATGACAGTTTTCGCTTGTTGGCAGGGTTGATATCCTAAAACTATACAAATTCGCATTTCCTTGCAATTTTATGGCATAATGCAAGTAACGAACTTTTTTCTAGCCTGTAATTTTTTTATAGCGAGGTGCAGGGTTGATCAATCTAATGTTTAGCAATAATATTTCATTTCTAGTGCATGATAAATATTAACAATACGGTACTTTTGAAGTCAATTTGTCTTATGTGGACGTAACTACAATCATATGAGAAATTCTTCGCAGCTTGAGAGTAATGGTAGAATTCTATACCTAAGCATGAAAGCAGCACGAATGAGCCGAGATAACCATTACTCTTGTCAGCAGGGTTATCTTGAACAGAAAAAAGTGAGCCAGCACGGATCCTACCATCCACCTAACCTGCAAAGCGTAACTTGCAGTTTAGGTGGACAGTGGGTTCACACCAGGTTGGATCGTATTTCCTCCAGGATAGAGAGCTCTTTTGACAAAAATACTCGTGATCTAGGCAGATTCGTACTGCTGCCAAAATAAAATATAAAATTTCATCATATATATTATGCTACAAACTGCTTTGTTTATGCATGCACTTAGGTGCACATTAGAATACTGGTTTTCAAAGAGTATCGCAAATTTTTACTCTAAACGCGAAATGAAATATTATTAAGAAATGAATTGGATAGCGCTGCACCTGGCAATAAAAAAAGACTACGTGATAGAGAAAAACTTCAAACGTCACTTCCTTCCTCCCGTGAAATTGCAAGAAAAACCAAATTTATTCCATATTAGGCTATCATGAGCATTTATAGCAAACTGGAAACGAAGGCTTTGGATATTGCATAAAATAATATGCAACAGTTATTGTTTTAGATCCTTGGTAGCGTGTCTTGCCGTGGCCTTCAGATTGCACTCATTGAAGCAACAAAGGAAGCAAACCACTTCCTGTGTGATTAGGCGCCGACCTGTGTTGGCACGCGGCACAATTAGGCCACCATGAAAATCAAAGTGGCTTAATCAATAAAGAAAAAGATCAATGCGGCAGCTTACTTTCTCACGTAAGTTTTTGCCTCACCTAATCGAATAATCGCCACTGAGAACCCGATTTTCAAAAGAGTAGCAAGAAATTTGCGTCATCGCGTGAACCGTAAGTGGAGCAGTTTATTCGACACCTGGAAGCCTAAATGTTTAGCTCGCTACTGCACCAACGTAGCGAATGAATCATCTATATATTTTGTTATCTTGAAATCAAGCGTGAATGAAGTAGTGCGATGATTCAGCTGCAGAAGGCGCGACAATTGAGGCCGTTCCTTACCGATGCTAAAAATGATGTCAGCACACAGAAAGTCTGCAAAGCATGAGACGTCATGTAATTCGACTATATGCACTCCTTACTTGCCAAGGGAGGCGAGCAAAAACGGTTCTTCTTCAGACGTATTTAAACTGTCGTCTAAATATTGTAAACCGTTTTCATGACAGCGAACTGGTGTCCCTTGTTACCATGACATTTTTTGTTCATAAAACCCAATCCCATGCAGAAGAGCTTCGGTTAATGAACTCTCCGAGCACATCCAGGAACCCATTCGATTGAAATCAATTTGTTTTAAAAGTAAGACCTCACTACCTCACTATGACCACTGCATCCTGAAAGAGAAAATGTTCACAGTAAATAAAATTGTTTTACTAATGGCCGTAAATCCGAATTAGTGTTCCTGACAATACATGCTGCAGTTACTGCCAGTTGTCGCCCGTCTTTTCTATCTATATGTGCTCTATTTCGGCATGCGAAGGGCTCTCAGCAGCTGCAATCAGACACATGAGGCAAAGCAGTACACGCATTGCAAGTCGTCATGCCACGCTCATTTCTCTCACTCAAAAACTATCCCAGAATGAGAACGACTGCACACATTATGCTCGCTACCTGGACGAAGGGATTTAGGAAAAATCACGTTTTTGGAGCACGTACATTAATTTGTGGGCCTTAAAACGTTAAACGCTTTGACGTCAATTTCTTTAATTTCACGAATTGAGGCTGATGACAACATCCTTAACACGCGCATAATCCTGAAACTCGACAGACGGTAGGCGACAATAGTTTCGGAGTAGTGTTTGATGCGCAATATATGCAATGATGTTTTTGCTGGTGCTAGCGTGTCGTGTCCCAGGACAGTGCGTTGGTTTTTAATCGCCGCGGTCTGCTGCCGTAAGCAGTGCATTGCGCCATGGGCTATTCCGTAGGAGTTTGTGAGATTACGCACAGGAACAATGAGATCTCGTTCGTGAACTCTGAATAGAGTTTTAACGGCAATTCAATATTCCTATTCGTTATAAACTTGCTTATAATGTTTTAGCTTCACGATCTCTACAACGAGGAAAAGCTAGTCTGTCGTGTGCGCGTGTGTGCGTTTTTGTTTGTGAGCGAGTAGGATAGAGCGAGAGAATTAGAATAGAAAGGCAGAAAGGATAACCAGGCGCCGCCCAGTAGGCTACCTTACGCACGGGGAGGGGAACAAAGGGAGAAAAGGAAAAGAAATAGCGCCGTGTAAAGGAGTCTATGACATGTCCAGAGCTCTATAGTGAAAGGGGGTAAAGAGCGTACACTTCAAAGTCTTGAACTCAACATCGAGTGCTTTAAAAACATAATCAGCGCCTTCACTGATTTCCTATGTGATGAAGGAGTCATCCAAGCGCCCAAAACCGTATCTAAGGTAAGATCGCGAGAGTCCAAGCGGCGCGAGTGTAGCAGCCAGGAAGGTACGCTCTCGCTCAAACTGAGGGCAGTCACAGAGTATGTGCGCATTAGTTTCAACACAACCGCGTTGCTCACACATTGGAGAGTGTGCCATGCTGATGAGATGGGAGTGGGCGTTTGTACACGCCACTCCTAGCCACAGGCGGCACTACATTATGGCATCATGGCGGGGGGATCCGAATGGTATCAGCCGTTGAAGTAACTGGTAGAAGTAGTGCGAACGGGACGTCTAAGATAGAGAGAGAGAAATAGGCGTGAGAGTGTTTAGTACCTGATATCCAGAATGAAGGGATAAATCCACGGTTAGCAATGATACGCTAGTTGGTGACACTTCCACTTATGATTGTTGCGAGGAGTATTCTTTAGCTCTAGGATGTTAGAAATGGGAAAATGTGAGTTGGGAGAATCTAGTTCCAATTTAAGGTTAGTGCTTGTACGATGCGGTGCTAGTTTGTGCGTAATACTTAGTGGTAGTGTCTGTGTCTGTGGGCGCTGGGGGGGGGGGGGGGGGGGGAATACAAAACTGGACATGAAGATGTGTAGATCTGAAAGCGAAACGGAAGACCGCATGGTTGCGAACAGATGGTAAGGTCAAAGTTCTGCCAATGTGTGTCTATACTACAATGTATAGAGTCCAGAAATTGAAAATATATATATACAACAAATAAACACTCTTTGAAACTAATGTCACGCATTCTGAGCCAACTAAGCAAAGTCATGTATTCACAGCAAATCTAAAGAGAGTCACCGTTCCGTAAAGAACCTGTTGGCCGAACTCATCTAATCGGATCTCACTCTTGCTAGCTTAAGGCCGCCGATGTGGACAATTCGGACTGGCTCAAGCAAGTGCAGCTTATTTGTAGTCGTGTTAGCCACACACGAACCTAACACAGCATCTTTAGTGACCTACGTTGAAGGAGCAGGGCCGACCTATGAGCAGTTCTTTAGCAGTAATTTCCGATGAACACACAAGCGGTGTTTTTGAATTCTTTTAATTACTTGGCTAATTCCACGTGTTCAAAACACGGTTTGGTGTTTAGAGAGATCAGAGCTAAACTTTTTCATTAGGTGCCGTGTGAGACTTCTTAGCAACCAACAGAGTTCAGGGAATGACATTCATACAAATACAACTAAAGTAGCATTACGTTTACTCATTGTGTAAATAAAACTATTGTTTTTGTGTGTAAGGGGTCGTGTGTATATCAACGTCAATCAAGCAAATCAGGCGACGTTATCTAGATCTCTTGAAATGATGTACATGGTAAAGATCACTTGCGTTGCGTGTTAGGAAACAACGTTTTTTATTTATCCACTCTCCTTATCTTACGTACTGTCTTCTACTCTCGGGAACTTGCATTAAGACGGATTCTGAATATCTCTCTTCTCTGGAGAAAAGAACAGTACATACCATATCTAATAAGGTGACCTCATCGACATACGCGCTTTCTGTAAGTTTAAATATGCGGACATTTTAAGAGTCAGTTAACATTTCTCTAGTCTTGGTTTTCCGCGAAATTATTGACGATTATTCCGCTTTTTTAAACGAATAAAAAAAAACAACTTTGGCCTTCGCCCACGTACTGCCTTATTTACGGGGCCAGGGCAAGGACAAGCTATGCTACTAAAACTCTCGGTAATCAAATAATATTATTACTTCATAAAGCGTGGCTCCATGCGGGCCACGCTTTATGCGCGTTGCCCGGCCCTGCGCCGACGATTTCACCTCCGCATGATCAGCAGCCGAGCGGCGTATTTTTGCCGCCCAGCTGTGCGATGCACGCGCCCCCATCCGGGCGAATACGTCGAGGTCGCGCGCATCTTGTTTTCTCTGTCGCCGTGAGCTATAAGCTATGGTTTTCTCTCTTCTGGGTCAGGTGTTCCAATAAAACAGGCACAGGAATCACTTCCATCTATGGATCTAAATACAGAAGCCTTACCACAAGAGATGCATATGAGGTCCGCTGGCAAGGCTAGGAGCTGATAAACAAACAGCATCCGAACTCAGCGTAGACACTCGCACGTGGTCGCAGCGGGTGCCCCACCTACACCGAACTCTTCCTCCTGCACCAAACGTGCGCTACCGCGACTTGAAAATGCCATAGCGCTTACCCATCGACAATGCACCGTGCGCGCGAGGAACTGTTCTCCTGAAGGGACCCTTAATATATAAAAGAAAAACAGAACACAATATTACACACTAACAAAGCTGCTCGCCGCTTTGGCTAGCTAATTAAAAAAAAGAAATGCACGGTGCCCGATGCCCAGATCTTTCTGCCGTCGCCTCGAGAGCGGAGCCACTCCAAAAGACAACACGCTGCTCGGTCAATTCGCCTAGGTAGTCAAAACCCAGGCCTCGCCCAGTCGGAAAAAACTACAGAAACTTTTCTGATGTTACGACAGAATTTCTGTGCGGTTTTTGACGGGAAACCTGTTGTGACAATAGAACATTGTGTAGTAACATCAAAAATTTCTGTAGTTACAACAGAAAAGGGCTACACAACTACAGACAACAAAAATATATTACAGAAAAACTACAGAACTACAGGAAAATCTGATGGTTACGACAGAACAACAGGATATTTTGTATTTTTGACACAGTTCTGTAGTTTTTTTCAGCTGGGCGGCACCATTCGAGCGCCAAACCGCCGTCTTTCCTGGAAGTGCGACGCCATTTTGTTGGCCTCGCGGCAGTACACACTCAAGCTCAAGCCCCTTCTTGCGTCCCTGAAGTGCATCCACTCAACTGATGCTCTCGCGCGCGACATGCTCGCGAGCGAGTGTCTCGGCCGACGTGGCATAGAGTAAGATATATATAAAGAGGGGACACTTCCATAAGGCCCCAGCGGCCCGCTGTGCGCACAGCGGAGTAAGCGAAGCGTGCCACCCTCAGTGCGGGGCGCTTCAAGATACCAAATCTCGGAGGCCGGAATGTTACTTTCAGTTTTAGGGTTTTCGCATGCATCTCCTAGTTTGATACACAGGTGTTTGCGCTACTTGCGTCAAGTAGTTACTGGCATTGTTTAAAAGAGCGGAGGCCGTACCTGAAGCAATACAGAACGATGTCGCTCGTCATCAACCCACTCTTGCTCCCCTTTTATAGGACCCGACAGGAACGCAAAAGTGTTCGCACGGGCATATGGGGCTATACATAAAGGAAGACCCTTTGAATCGGGAGGTTTCGGCGCATGCTACCTAGCCGTGACAATTAATACTATTCGCACTTATTCGTGCCTTACCTCTAGTAAACAAGTGTTCTATATCCCGTTTCTTCGACCTGTCTACAACCAATTTTTAATTACATACAGTACTGAAGCTAAACGTTTTTGTAGGTGAAACGCCGTCTGGCGGAGTCGTGGAACCTCCAGCCGCGATCTGGGCCGCAAATGGCGTCGAGTGTCCTTTCATTATATATATGTTACTCTGTGGTCGTGGCTCCGTCCAGAATCACGTGACGGCGGCTCCGGCTTTCATTGGCCATCTGCTGCTGCCCTCTCCCGGCGTCGGCGCGTCGTCGGAGGTTTTTTCTGCTCCACAGATCCCAGCGATTTGGCAAAATGGTCCTCTGAGGCGACAAAAAAAAAACAAAAAAGAAACGCTCCGCTGCCGCCGGCGCCGACGAATCGCCCGGAAAAACGCTCCATGCGGGCCACGCTTTCCCATATTCATCCCTTATATAACTTACTAAAGAAACCGTAACGACGTTCCTTGTTAAAAAAAAAAAAAAGAGTTTAGGTTGCTCCTACTTCATGCAAAGCCGCTACAACCATTTTTAGAATGTCGTGTAATGTAATCAGAAACCCATACATGATGTGTTTTAAATACTTGTAAATTCACTACCACCTTCTTGAATGTATGCCAGTTGTTTATATACATTCAACCAGATTGCATAACTTTGTTTAAAAATATTGTGCGGCAACTATTCTACCTGTATTTGTTATTTTTGTTCGCATTTGAGTAACCGCACCGTAATTTCTTGTAACTGCATGCTTCAGTTATTTTTGCTTGCTGTCCAAAGTATAGGTCCGGGGTAAGGCCTCGTCATGAGACGTTATAGTGTCATTTTGCTTTCCCCGTGGACGTAGATCACATATTTAGGTTATTTCCGAAATAAATGAATGAAATGTATTGAAAAATGATTAGAAATTTAATTCATACTACCTCTATTCCACTCTGTTTCAGATGGGGAACCAACTGGGGTCAGGATGGCTATATGCTAATCAAGAGGGATTCAAGCAATGAATGTGGAATCGGAAGCTTCATCACCTACCCCATCATTTAGCGCACTTATAATATATATCTAGAATATTCTACGCGCGAGAAAATGCAGCAGAGTTAAAACCCCAAACTATAGGTTTAACGATATTTATGTCCTGAAAATATATATTTCATGTATGTAAACAATGCAGGCAATAAAAAAAATCCAGGAAGAGATTTAAACTGCTAATTCAAGAACGCTTTGCTATTTCGTGAATAATATTCACATGCAAGTTTTGTTTTACAGCACGTTTTATATCTTGGGTGGAGTACAATAATATCTAACGCTAGCGGCTTCATTACGGAAGACCATCGTTGTGTGATTCAGAAAATTCAAGCCAAGTGATAATTGCGCGCATTAATCTCGCGCTTTATAGCATGTCCGAGCATCTTCCGCTTCAGTAATGTTCCACCTTCTGACGGGATCGGGCAGGCATTTGGAAATAAGCATGCACAAAAAAGATAATACCACGGACGCCCGAAATATGTCCCTCATGTGGAAGGCAGCCAGAGACAAAGTTGGCTCTTTGTTTTCTGCGCCACTTAGGAAAAATTCTTAACAGGCTCAATAATACCGCCTTGAAAGGTCACTGAGACAGGTGGAGTGCAGGGGTCGTGAAACCCGCACGATTATAATTCTCCGGGGAATCGGGATTGTGATCACCTTGCCTAACGTGCCTATTTAAGCCGATCACCTGGGAGCATTTCAGTGCGGTCACTGCAGCCATGTACGGCAGTATTGAAACTTTTCGACCGCACAGTGCTGGCTATGTGGTTTGAGCACTCGACTACTACGCGAAATAATGCGGGATCGAACCACTCGTTGGAAGCGAAATTCAAGGCATCCGTACAGTATATGAGGTCAGTGACGTTATAGAACCTCTAGAAGTAGAACTTTCCGGAGTCCTTAACTACGCCGTCTCTCATAGCCTTAGTTGATTGGGACGTTAAACTGTAAATCAAAGCCAACCTTTTGTCTGAGTAAAGAAGCGCCGATATAAGATTGCAGCTTTTGCTTAGTTAAGACCGTCAATTTTGTTCTCACCAAAAATACATTGTTCAGAAAGCGCTCCATGCTTGGTATTTCACGCGGTTGTCGATATCTATACTGAACAACGGAGCCACAAAAAAAAAATCACAGCGCTAACAAACAGCATCGGAGGTTTTCGGTTCTGTTCAGTGGAACTCAAAACATTTCATATAGCTACTAAAATTTCAGAAAAGGAAGCGCTATGCGTAAAGCTCGAACTCCAACTACAGTCACGTTCGGCAATGCTTCTCCATTTTCACGGCATACTCATGCCGTCGTTAAATCTGAATGTTTGTCTTTAAATTTGCACTTAGATATCAATCTTTTTTCCTTCGATATGAAAAATTAGGCAGGAATTGAAAGCAACTTACAGGCACCGTTCAAAAAAGACGCTTAAAATATTGCGAAGCATCGGCACTGATTAGGTGGCCAAGTTTAGTCTCGAACCAATTCAGCTGTCACATTCAGGTAATTGCTTGAAATAAAGGCATTGTTTTTTTTCTACACCCCCTCAACGATTCCTCTCTAGGCGCGTTCATTCAGGATTATGAGCATCAAACTTGAATAGGAATTCGGCACCTCTATATACCACATGCCTTTGAATATGTCCATACGAAAATAGCTACCAATGGGCAGGATGAAATGCATCCGTTTGTGATACCTTTTTTTAGTCAGAGTTTGCACCTGCTTTGTAGAGTTCGAATTCCTATATAAATCTTTATAGCAAAGTCGATGTTGAGGCGACCTATACAATTTGGCGCCATTTCTCACAGATCATTCTTTTTCTTGTATATTAACGTGTGATCGGCCTCGAAGTAGTTTTTATCCCGACGAGATGAGGCACGATTTGGACAGCTTCCCGTTCTGCACGCAGTCAGCTTTCTTTCTCAGTGACTACTCTGATGCTCTCCAATTACAGCCGATGCTCTTCGCACCAGTTTAGAATTGCACCTAATCTTATAACTGTTCCACTTACTTCTACTTCCTAGGTTTTCATCCTCTATTTACGAGAACTTTAATGCTTTCAAATATTTCTAAGATGAAAATGGCCAGAACCCCACAAACCATTAATCGAAGCAGAGGACATTCAGTGTTCTTCGAGAAAATTTTGATGATGTCACCATCCCACTTGGCCGTAGCTGTGCTCTAATTGTAACATTGTTATCATTGATGCTTTATAGTCGCTAGCATAGTATACATCTGCATTTCTTCCAATAACACCTATAGTGCTCACAAGAGAAAATGTTAGAAGGTATTTAAATAGACGTGTTTATTGCATGGAAACAGTAAAGTTGACCGGAAAGTTCCATATATAGCCTGCTACTTTACAGCGCTAAAAAAGAAGAATTGTAGACGGTTGTGGTGGGTGACGATGTAGCGAGAAAAAGTATGAAAATATATAAAGGCATGGGAACTTGGATTACAATCGCGTGTCGAGTGCCATGTCTCTCAAGAAGCTGGAAATATACTGCATTGCCTGCGTAGTTTGCCATCCTTATAGCCAAGCATCCGGTAATACTAACCCTCAAAAATAGGCCTGTTTTCCAAATGTTTCAGAGAAGTCGTTAGAATTATCCTTTCGCGCGCATACACTGCGACACGAATACTTACGGAAATGCCATATCTGGACGTTTAAAAAAAATCCAGATCAGGTATATCAGGAATTGGGCAGATATGGTATATTAGGACAGATCTGAGCCAGATAAGGCATATCTGCCCAACTACTGATTTCGAGTACAGATAAGGCATATCTGCTTGCATATGCCTGGTCTGCGCAATTCATGATTTCGAGTACCAGGTAAGGCATAACTGGTCAGATATGCCTTATCTACCCAATTCCTGATTTAAAGATCTAGCCCGGATGGCATATAGGTTTTGAACTATAGATTTATATATCTGCATTTCAATTAACATAACACTTTATTACAACACACAAAAGACAATTTCAGTATTCCACCTAAACATTCCGCATGCTCAATCAAGTTTGTCAAGGGGAACCTGAATTTCCCTTTTTATTTCAAACCTTACAGGAAAACAGCTTTGAAACCACAGGTTTTCTTTCTTCCCTGTCTATTTGGAACCGGCCTGAATTACATGGGTATACAGGGGTCAAAGTCATGCTCATCCGTTAGTAAATATTGAGATTCTTCTCATTTACGCGTGATACTATCAGAAACTAAAGAGGTATCTGACCAGAATAATCTACCTATACCTGTCTACACAAGAAGCTAAAGTGAAAGACATTAACTTTATTCAATTAGATGTTACATTTTTATTCTACTCTTTTACACTTTGAGCTTTAACCAGTAAATGCTTTTAGTTTGAGCTATTTTACTTGCGAAGTTAAAAAAAAATAAATACAGAAGGGCTATTAATCGAACTAGACTATTGAAATCAAACTTAAAGTTTTGTCGATACCCGGAAAAGTACCGCTAAACCGTAGGGCGAATAAACCACACACTGCTGAGGCTGCTGATAATACCTAAACCTTAGCAAAATACATATAGGCTGTTAGGAAGTACTGGTGTTACCTTAAGCAGAGACTGCAGTGCAAAATGAGCGAACGCGCCAAACTCGTGGTTGCTTTTAAAATTAAGAAATAAAACAGAAAAAAGCATGTCCGATGGCATTTGTTATGACAGCGATAGCTGTGCCCCTTAACCAAATAAAGCATGAAGCTACTTAGGGAGTGGAAATAATAATAATAATAATAATAATAAACAACGAAGGACCCTACCCACCCACTGAAATTTGTCAATATTGCTGGAGCGACAGACAAATTAGCAACGAAATGTACGGAAAAATATCTCATACTGGCAATTACCATCAAATTTACAGATTGGAAAATTAATTTTCTATCAAAATAATAAAGTGAACAATATCCTGAGGCTGGCAAGTGCTAGTTCCCGACAAGAAGTCTCACGCTCACGGTTTTGGTGATCGGGCGTAAAGATGAGGCGGCAGGATGAGGGTGTGATCCGCCTGCAGTTTCTACGCAATGGTGAAGATTTGGCCTGGGCCACCCAGGGCAGAAGCACCGAAAAGCTCAATCGACCGTCAGGTTTGCTGCCAAGGCTGGGGAGGCAGCTTCCACCCGCTGTGGGAAATAGCAATTTCCTCTGTGCCAACGGTCAGACTGAAGCTCTTGTAGGTTTCCTGTCGCATTTTTGTTACATGCACACAGCTAATAGCGAACAGGCGCTGGCACACACACACCAGCATGCACAACATGCAGCACGCCCGCCAGCCGCACTGAACTCTGATGTCTGCCACCGAAAAGGAACGAGACACCAAGTGCTTAGGCACACGGAGTTGAAAGGGGGAGGGGAAAAAAGCACACACAAAACGAGAGCTCGCGGCCTACGCGGTAAAGCGCGGCAGCTAGGAGGAGAGATGAAATGCGAGCCCGCGAAACGGGGACCGCCGCTGTCTGAGTGGGAAGAGGGGAACGCGGGAAAGGAGGAGTCACTGTCTAGCCAGTGCGCCCTTGACGCAGCAACCGCCAGCTGCCTTTGAGGATGAGTCACTGTCTAGAGAGCGCGGAGGGGGCCGTATACTGACTTGCCATTATTTGCTTGATATTTTGAATCGCTCAACTTAACCGACCATGCTTTTGTGCACCGGACTGCCGCCGCATTTTAAATGAAAATGCGAGTTAGTAGGCGGAAAGAGGAGCATGTAGCCATAACCCAGCGCCCTCCTTGATTAAGGAATACATGGTATAATAATTAGAGTGCAGCGAAATCTGCAGAATATTTGAAATATTAGGAGTCGTAGCAATTTTCTAAATTGAATACAATTAACACTAAGCATGTAGGCCATGCTGAGCGTAGAAAAATTGAAGCTCGACCACATGATGCCAATATTGGATATTTGCAGAAGGTAGACGAAGGCCATATATTGCTAATATACAGCCACTATGGCGCCTACATAATTAAGGCCCCGATGAGGAAATATAAAGTCCTGTTGACACCAGGCATTTGGCCCCTGTCTGTCTATATAAGGTAATGACGGCGCCATATATGCCCTTTATCAGCCACATAAGATCGTGAGGATATTATATATGCCCCTGATCACGTCATATAAGGTCCCGCTACCTGTTCAGGTATGGATTATATGTTGCATGATATGGCCAAATCTTAGCCATATAAGGGCAACATTTTGCACATATATCACCTTATCTGGCCTGATTTTCGATTTGATTTGCCCAGACAAGGTCTTATTTGCTGCCTTATATATTTGTAACTGGGTGTTCATAATCTATAGTCGTGCACGTGCGCAAAAACACTATGGCAGCTACGTCCACCCTATCACTACTTATAAATGTTGAGAATTCCAATTAACTTATGAAAAACACGTGCGAAACTTTCCTTGCTCCCGATGGACTTATTTTTATACGTTAGCTTTGAACACGTGCCTGCCAAATCAACATTGACGTGGCAAGGCCTTTCAGGCATTTAAGCCCTGCGCGAGATAATGCATATCAAATCTCCAGATGCAGCAGCGCAATTTCCATGAGAGCCTAACGCAAAGGGCGCTTTTGTGACTTCCGATGCGCCTACGCATTCAAGACGGTGGTGAGAATTACTGAAATGCTTTTCAGTGTGTAGCACTACTATCCACAATCGCGGATTTCGCCGTTGTCTATCCGAAACAACTCACGCACTTTCTATTCGTGAACTGGAAGTGGAAAAAGAGCAGTTGGCGACGCGCGTGTCGCGCGGCTCAGCATTGAAGAGGCGGAGTGGCCGAACAGCTGCCGCAGAAGGCCCTCTCTCTCGCTCTCTTTGACAGTCTCTCGGTAAACTTGACAAGGAGAGAGACAGAATGGCGATGCCCGCATCACGCGACTAACAAAGAGGAGGCGGAGTTACCGGACAGATGTGTATAGTGAGAGAGTGGGGCGTGTCACAGTTGTAGATGTCGCGGCCGCACAGCGCTTACAACCGTGCTTTAGTCCGGACTGAGTGGCCGTGTGTCGCTCGCGCGTACTCAAACACAGCATCTCTTCTCTAGTATCAGTGACTCCATAACCTTCATGGACAGCAGACGTGTACGCGTGGTATCCCTTGACATTGACACCAAGCCGCTCGCCGCGTCGTGAAGGATCTTGTGTTTTCCTCCGCGACTTAACTGGCGGTAGCCTTCAAGCGCATTTCCGCACTCTTGGCGCTCTTGAATTACCTTGCTTCGTCCTGGAGACCTTTCACTGCTCGGAATGTGCTGATGTCGAAGCACTGGAGCATCTGTTATGCTCATTCCCTACATTCTCCTGAAACCTCTCTTCGCTTGTGATCCCACCCCAGACCTTTCGGACGCATAGCGGTGCGTTCCAAATAGGAATGCAACACATTGTGCCTATTTTTGTTCATTTGTAATACGAACCACTGAATATGCTGTAAGGAAAGTGTATTTCGCGTCGCAATGGATGAAGCCTGGGCTTCAGGCCCTGCGGCGAAGATTCGCCATGCTCGACGTTCTGAAGTACAATGGTTACGAAGACAGCGGGAACGTTAATCTACTGTTTATGATAATGCAGCTAAACAACGCAAGATTCTAGAAGCACAAGCAGGGATAAGCAGTGCTGCGCACCTACTTCGAATTTTATCTATGCCTATGACAATCAGTTGTAATTTTTATTAACACCTATACTTTCGTACTTTTCTCCTTCCTTCAATAGCTTCTTAGCGTTTTTTCTTTATGCATGGAATTGCCTACCAAGATTTCTTACTCTGTTGTAAATCAGTCATCTTACTTTTCCATACCCTTCTTATTAGCTGGCACGGTTAGCCTCTGACCATCTGAAAGACAATTTGGCCTGGTGACCCTCGCTCAAGGCATTCTCGGTGCTAAATACTGCATTTCACTAAGCTTTTCATCGTTATCCTCTACCAAGAAAGAGAATCAGACAAACTGTGCCTGTCCCTTCTCAAAGAATTTTTAATGCCAGACCCAAATTTCTTGACATATTGGAATTTGACGAGAAGGGTTATCAGAAAATGTCCGCACAAATAGGCAGTTAGAGAACAACATTTCTCGGCTAGATATCAAACCGCTATCATTTGAATCTTCTGCCGAGCGCTCAGATCAATACTCTAAGTCGGGCTTTTTTTTTTCTTTCTAATTCCATAACAATATGCCCACCCTGTCACGCTTCAAGGCCGACGTAAACGGGTTTCATGCACATTCGCATAAGCCTCAGGACGTAACTTTGCTTAGATGTTGAAATTCCGGAAGACACATACATGGATCGAGTAAAGACAGCCGTGCAGGAGGTCGATTCTGCGCAACACGCATCTCTCGTACCATAGCACACTGTTCTCTGAAGAGAGGCTTCGTTGACCTTGGTGGCTATGCGTGGCGATCTTTCATATGCGGCTCTTTCATAGTCCCAGCAGCACAAAAAGATCGCCTGGAACACTGGGAACATTCCCCCGAGGGCAAAATAGTTCAGAGCGTAATATAAAAGTTCTTTTTAAGAGTCTGTTGACTATTGTAAAAAAAAAGATGGCATTAAATTAGATGCGGTCGTGACTCGGTGGCCCGGTCCCAGTGGTGGGATGATATGTTGGCCATGGTTGCAGCGATCGCTGTCAGCTCGCTGCAAGTTGCACTGTCAAGTCCGCCGGCTGCATGAAGCGGACATAAGAAATTCTCAATGACTTAGCTCTGCTATGCATCGATATACGTAGCGTAAAGCGTGCGCAGTAGCGCGCAGAGCAACTGTCGCAAACACGCCTCCGGCTCTGTACACGCGTAGGAGAGGAGCGCAAGCCGGCGGCAGTGGCGGCAGCGAGAAGCCAGCACCGGTCATGGCGAGGAGGGGATGCTTCTGCGCCTCCCTGGACGTCACGCGGCTCTAGCATAACGGGAGCGCGGAGTTTAGCGAACCTCGGCTCTGAGCCGCGTCGTCGTCGTCGTCGCAGCAGCAGCAGCAGCGGCAGAGAGAGAAAAAATTTTATTTCAAAAATAAAAAGAAACGAGAAAGGAAAAAGAAAAAAAAGTAAACAAAGGGGGGGGGGGGGCAGTGAGTGGAGTCTTCATTTCAAGACTCCAGTGACCTGGGCTGCCGCTCTTGCCTGAGTTATTAGCCTATGCTGGGTCTCTAGATCATAGCATTGCAGAGTGACCTCCCACTGCGCCTCCGAATGGTGCATGTTTATGTGTGGAGGTTTGGTGCCTGTGCACCCCCATGTGACGTGGTAGGTGGTGAGCTGGTCGTTGCACCAAGGGCATATGTCTGTGTAGTGTTCTGGAAACCTTATGTTAAATTGATTTAGGTGGGGTAAGTGTTGGTTTGGAGCTGTCTCCATTCCCGCATTTCTTGTGCATTTAGACCCTTGTGTGGAGGGGGATAAATCCTACGTTGTTCCTGTAGGTACTTAAGTCGCGCGCCGTAAGTCTCTGGGACAAGAATGCTGGTTGTGAGATCGGGATTGGTGACCGCTTGGTTTGTGTGACCTCGAGCTAGCCTAACCGCGACCTCATTAGCTTCCAGTCCAGAGTGCCCCGGAACCCAAGTGATCTGATGTTTGGGATGTGAGGTTGTAGCCAATGGGTTAGTTGTGAAGCGAGCTAATTTTTTAGGTATTCTGCCTGCAAGAAGGAGCCGAAACGCAGCTTGTGAGTCGCGGATTACGTGAAGCACTCGATTGGTCGCGTCTCCGTAGGTAATGGCCAGCACGATCGCCGCCACTTCCGCTTCTGTGATAGTACAGTGCGGGATGTGCATGCTGGAGACTTCTGTGTATGAGGAGCCCACCACCACGGCTGCTGCTGCGTTCGATGTATGCTCGTATAGAGCGGCATCCACATAGACAGTTCTCGGACTGCGTTCCACTGCACGCTTAAGATAATTCATTCGGGCGTGTCTTCTGCCTTCGTTGTGGACTGAAGACATGTTCTTTGGGAGCGGAGACACATATACTCTTGCCCGGTACGGAACAGGAATGTTAGTCGTTGACTGTATAGCTTGTTCGTCCGGCTAGTCTAAGTTGACAGAAGGCGTTCCCTTTGGGACAGGAGGACAGCCTCTTGAATTTCTTCAAATGTGTTGTGCAGTCCAAGAGCTTCCAATTTGACGTTAGATGTGTATGGTGGGAGGCCTAACGCGTTCCTGTAAGCTGCACGTATCACTGCGTTTACTTTGTTGAGATCTCTTCGGAGCCGGGTGAGATAAGGTAGTCCATAGGAGAGGCGACTGATGACCAGCGTCTGCACCAGACGGATCGTGTCTTCTTCCCGCATGCCTTTTCTGTTTCTGGTCACCCGGCAGATCATTTTAGAGATCTGCTGTGTTATATTCTTGAGGAGGGGGAGCACGTGGTCTACTTTTCTATCGCTTTGGAGCCAGAGACCCAGGATTCGTATGAGTGGCACTTCCCGGATTGGGACCCCATGCAGGCGGATGCTAAGATTGCCTGGTGATGTATAGTGGTACCCACGTATGCGGATGACTTCAGATTTATCTGGGGAGCATTGGAGCCCACATCGAAAGACCTCTGTTTCCAAGCAGGTTGCGGCTGCTTGAAGTGTTTCTTCTTTCTGGCCTAGAGAGCCGGTGGTTGTCGAGATCGTAATATCATCAGCATACAGGGTGTATCCAATGTTCGGAACCTGTTACAGAGCCCTTGCGATTCTCATCATGGCGATGTTGAAGAGGAGCGGGGAGATGACCGATCCCTGTGGCGTGCCCTTGTTTGGCATGTCTTGAAGATCCGATCTCATGTCACCCATTCCTATCGTTGCCGTTCGGTAGGACAAAAAATTCTTGACGTATCGGAAGGTGCATACTCTGCAGTTTAGGTTATTTAGCTCGGATAGGATTGCCTCGTGAGACACGTTATCAAACGCGCCTTTTAGATCTAGCGGCATAATGAGGTGCTCACCTCCTCTCGGAATGCTAGAAAGTACTTCCTCCTTGAGAAGAAGAAAAGCGTCTTGAGTGGACAGGCCCGTTCTGAAGCCGATCATGGAGGGATGGAAGAGGCTGTTATCTTCTATGTAGTGTTGAAGTCGCGTCTGGATGACTCGCTCGTAGAGCTTGCCCAGGCACGAAGTGAGTGATATAGGTCGTAGCGTTTCGACCGCCGGCTTCTTGCCCGGTTTTGGAATTACGATTATCTCCGAGCGCTTCCACTCAGAAGGAATTTCATTCTTCTCCCACAGCGAGTCGTTCAAATACTTGGTGAGGTCGCTGATTTGTGCCTTGCTGCAGTTGCGGATCATGGCGTTGCTGATCTTGTCCGTTCCCGCCGCCGTGTTGCGGGTGCATGATCGAATTGCAGCATACATCTCGGCTTCAGAAATGGGAGCATCCAGTGCCGGATTTTCCTCGCCCTGGTAGGTCAAAGAGCAAGGAGCAGCTGGGCTGGTGCCGATATATTTGTCCTTAAGAGCCTGAAGCAGCGTGGCGTCGTCCTCTGGAGAAAAGGTGAGCAATACGCTTCAGGATGCGGATTTTGATTTAGAGGGGTCAATGAGGTTCCGCAGGATTGTCCAAGTACGGGACGTTCCCAAAGTTCCTCTCAATGACTCGCAAAACTGTTGCCAATTTTGTTGTGCTAGGTTGGTGGCGTATGTCTGGGCTTCCTCCGTGAGCTGCGCAATCCGCAGACGGAGAAGCCTATTCAGGCACTGTCTTTTCCATCGCCTCACAAGGCGGCTGCGCTGCTGCCATAGCTTGAGAAGATGGCGGCCTACCTCTGAGGCTTCCAGTGTGCGTTGTTATATTTCGGTGGCTTGCTTGTGTGCTTGTCTAATGTCTTCGCTCCAGTTCTGTATGCACTGAATTGGGCCTTATGGGACGTATGCGTTGAGGAACTTGGGCCAATCGGTGAAGTGGGCAGCGCCCAGATCCCTCCGGATTTTGGTAGATGATATGGATGCGCTTAGTAAGCAGTGGTTACTTCCCAGGGTTTCTTGTAGGTTCGTCCCTGTAGCCTCAGCAACGTTCTTGATCAGGGTGAAGTCCGGGCAGGAGTCACGGGAGACGCTGTTGCCTTCCCTTGTCGGATATAGAGGGTCGGTGAGGAGTTCCAAGCCGAGGGCTTCTATTGCTCGCGCAACTGTCACTCCTCTGGCTGAGTTTGACTGGTACCCCCAGTCCCGGTGGGGCGCGTTGAAGTCCCCGACCACGACAAGCTGATTTGCTTGCGCCAGGTGGGTGGCTTCGGAAAGGAGGTTGGTGAAGTCGGCCTTTGCGGGTCGTGGCGGGTTGTACATGTTGATGACGAATGAATTCTTTCGGCCTCGTTTGTTAGGCACTATTTCTATCGCTAAGTGCTCAACGTCCGGTTCGGATAAGGAGTGCTCGATTACAGTAATGGCGTTTGCGACGAGGATTGCAACCGACGGCATGTGGGGTTGGCGGACCGTGTAGTAGCCGTCTAGCGTCGGTGACCTGTTGGCTCCTAACTCTTGCAAACAGATAATGTCAGGTCTGATGAGGGTGGTGCAGAGATATTGTTTCAGCAAACCCTGTTTTCGTCTGAAGCCCCTACAGTTACGTTGCAGATTTCTGTGTTCGATGTTCGTGCTACGGTGTGGGGTGCCAACGGGCAAGGGACACGAGGTCACGTGACTTCTAAGGCCCATACTGAGTTCGAGTGCGGATTTTGTCCGAACCTTCGTGCAAAATAGGGCACGACTCATGTCCTGCATGATGATTCGACGGGCGACCGGCAGCAGCACAGGGGGCACACTTAATGTTGGGGTCCCGGACGGAGCGAGGGCAAGCCGCCAAAGCATGTGACCCCGCACAACGGGTACAACACGCCTTCGAAGGATCATTCTTGAGCTTTCACTTCTTCAAAGCGTGGCCATACTGCGCACAAAAAGTGCACAGGGGAACGTACAGGTCCTCACGGACCTCGACGGAAGTCCAACCGATGGTTACACGACGCGCCGCACAGAGGCGGGCAAAAGCGGGGGGGGGGGGGGGGTCAGTTTCAATAACATGAACAAACTGTCCGGAGCGCTGTGCAAAAGAGAGCCTGACCTTACAGGATGAAGGGTCCAGATAAAGAGCGTGGTTCCGATGATTGAGTGCCGCCATGAGCTTCTCTGGCCTTATATCGGGGTCAACCCCAGTCAGTCGTACGTGCGGATTCCACTGCTTGGGGATTCGGACGTTCACGGAGTTCCGCGTTGCCTCGATCCGTGAGATTGCGGACTTCAGACGGTCGAGGTCACCAGGGTCCCTGGAGGTAACCGTCAGGGCGGGATGAGAGGCCCTGAGTGTAACAGCTCCTATTCCCTCAGCTTCTGGATCGATGTTCGCTAACATCCGCGCTGTTATTCCTTAAAAATCGATGTTCGCCTTGAGCAGAGCCGCCACCTCGCTGCCAACGTTGTCCAAGGGTGGAACAGAAGTTAGGAACATCTGCTGCAGCTGAGGATCCGGGCAGGAATCTCCAGACTGAGGAGGCCTGTACGGATGAGAGGTCGCAGTAGGAGCTGCAATGGCAGCGCCTCCCTGTTGATGAGATTCTGAAACGCCGCTCAACGTGGCAGCATATGTCCGAGGGACCTGGGGTTGCCGCCTCACGTCGCAGAGGTTTGCCGCAGTTGTGGTGTCCTGGGTAGTCCCGCAAGCAAATCGCATTCAGAGGACACCCAGCTCATGCTCTCGCGCCGCCAAAGAGGTTCGGGGCGTTTCTGAATGGTTCAGCTCAGCTACCGCACACGCAAAGAAGTGCGCAGTGTGTCGGTACAGGGCACAGACCAGAGGCAAAAGGACTGCCCTGGTTCCGGGACCAATCTTGTTATCTTTGTCCAGAATTGCCGCAACAATCTGCTCATGGACCCTCACGGCGTCCGTGTCTGTGCCAACCTCCAAACGGTTAGTTTGCGGCGACTCCGAGTCCGCAGTTGTCCGCGGCGGAAGGCCCAGGAGCCCCGAAAGCTCAGAAATGTCGGGTTCCAAATGGAGACTGGCGGAGGTGGAGGCAGGGTGGGCCTCACGAAGTGCACCAGGAGTTGCAAGGTCGTCGGAGTGGTACGACGTCTGGTCTGCGGCGGTGTTATGAGCCGCCCGACATGAGGACACGTCGCACAGAGACGAGGGGCTGCCTGGAGCAGCCTCGTCGGCCATGGCCAAACAGGCAGCCGGTATGCCTAACCAGCCAGCAGCCAGAGACCAGAACGGTAAAAAAAGCGATCCGAGGGCACGGCCCGCCAGGAAGGAGGCCACTCGGAGATTTACCCAGGTTTTACCGGGCTTCTCCGAGTAACATGGGTACCTAAGACACCCGGAAATTAATATAAAAGCGAAGTAGCAAGACAAGCGAAAAGAACCGCCTATCAGCCAGCCATCAGTGGCAGCGGCAGCAGCAGGAGCAGCAGCGGCAGCGGCAGCAGCAGCAGCAGCGGCAGAGGCAGCAGTAGCAGTAGCAGCAACAGCGGCAGTGGCAGCAGCAGCGGTAGCGGCAGCTGCAGCAGCAGCAGAAGCAGCAGCAGCGGCAGAAGCGGCAGCAGCAGCAGCGGCGGGAGCATCAGCAGCATCAGCAGCAGCAGCAGCAGCGGCAGCAGCAGCGGTGGAAGCAGCAGCAGCAGTGGCAGTGGCAGCAGCAGCAGTAGCAGTAGCAGCAACAGCGGCAGCGGCAGCAGCAGCGGTAGCGGCACCTGCAGCAGCAGCAGCAGCGGCAGAAGCGGCAGCAGCAGCAGCGGCAGCGGCGGCAGCATCAGCAGCACCAGCAGCAGCAGTGGCACAGCAGCAGCAGCGCAGCAGCGGCAGCAGCAGCAGTGGAAGCAGCAGCGGCAGCGGCAGCAACAGCAGCAGCAGCAGTGGCAGTGGCAGCGACGACATCGTTTTGATGGCGGACTCAGTCCCGGACCTCCAGACCCTGCTGGATATATGCCGGAGGAGGGTTCAGACCTTGGCATGAGTTTCAACGCCAGGAAATCGGCGCTCCTGGAGCCCAGTAGTATTAAAGCAGGAGGCGAGAAGCCAACCATGCGACTCCAGGGAACCGAGATTACCTGGACAACGGTATACAAGTACCTCGGCGTCGAACTCACTGCTGAGAGAGCGTATCTGAGGGACTATGAAACAAAACTCCGCGCCAAGGCATTGGCGAGGAGAGCGCTCCTTGGCTCCAGGGCACTGTGGACGTTCAGCCGTTTCGAGGTTGTTAGGGCCCTGTGGAAGTTGGTGGCCGTACCTGGGCTCAAGTACGGAAACTCCGTACTGTGCATCTCTTCAGCTACACGGTGGGCCCTCGAGGTCCGCCAACGTGAGGCTGGCCGCCTTTTGCTGGGAGTAAATGGATATGGCACGAACGAGGCTGTACAGGGCGACCTCGGATGGTCGTCCTTTGAAGTGCGTGAGACCACTGCCATACTTGCCCTGCAGCGTCGCCTGAGTGCTCTGCCCGACGGTAGATGGTCCAGGGAGGTGTACAAGTACATAGTACTTAAATGCTCCAACACCAAGTGGATGCTCCGAATTCGGAGGCTGGCAGAAAAGTACGGAATTCCGCAAGCCGGCCTGTCAGAGGTACCCCAGCCTGCGTGGAGAAAGAAGATCCGCAACCAGGTTCGGGAAGCGGAAACAGAGAGATGGTTCAGAGAAACACAGGCGAAGTCATCTATGGCGGTATACTCCAGTGCCAAGCATACCATCACTAAAGCAAACCTCTACGGCAACACACGAGAAAGCGGACTACTTTGCGGGGCACGGAGCGGCGTGCTGCGCACAAGGACAATACGAGCCAAATACACCGAGGGCTTGGATACCCGGTGCCCCAGGTGCGGCGCGGCCGACGCGACCATCCAACATGTAGTGATCGAGTGCCCAGAACTGCGACCCGCCCCCACTACAACAGCGACAACACCAACGGAGGCGCTTTTGACAGCACTCGGTCTACAGTCGACGTCACTACCTGAAGAGACTAGGGAAACCATGAGGGCAGTGGAGACGACAGAGCGCCGCCTCGAGGACTGGTGGCGCAACAGAGAAGCCTGTTCAATTTCTTCTTTCTCTCTCTTTCTTACTTCTTCGGACTATTTGACTGAGCATTTAGCATAGAATTTTCTCTCACACCTCAATTTTTCTACCTGTTTCTCCTGGCCTGATCCAGAACTTTGTGATCCCCCGATACAAAGGGGAATGGCGGCATCAGCATCAGCATCATCAGCGGCGGCAGCAGCGGCGGCGGCAGCAGCAGCAGCAGCAGCGGCGGCGGCAGCGGCAGCAGCAGCAGCGGCGGCGGCAGCGGCAGCAGCAGCAGCGGCGGTGGCAGCGGCAGCAGCAGCAGCGGCAGCAGCAGCGGCAGCAGCAGCAGCAGCAGCAGCGGCAGCAGCAGCAGCGGCAGCAGCAGCAGCGGCAGCAGCAGCAGCGGCAGCAGCAGCAGCGGCAGCAGCAGCAGCGGCAGCAGCAGCAGCAGCAGCAGCAGCGGCAGCGGCAGCAGCAGCGGCGGCAGCGGCGGCGGCAGCAGCAGCAGCGGCAGCGGCAGCGGCGGCAGAAGCAGCATACGGCAGCGGCGGCAGCGGCAGCGGCAGCAGTGGCAGCAGCGGCAGGAGCAGCAGCAGCGGCAGCAGCAGCAGCGGCAGCAGCAGCGGCAGCAGCAGTGGCAGCAGCGGCGGCAGCAGCGGCGGCAGCGGCGGCGGCAGCAGCAGCAGCAGCAGCGGCAGCGGCAGCGGCGGCAGAAGCAGCATACGGCAGCGGCGGCAGCGGCAGCGGCAGCAGTGGCAGCAGCGGCAGGAGCAGCAGCCTGACAATACCCACTGCAGGGCGAAAGCCTCTCCTATATTCTTCTAATTAACCCGGTTCTATGCTAGCTGCATTCTCTTGACCCCTGCGAACTTTTTAACCTTTAACCTCATGCGCCACCTAAATTTCTGCCGTCCCCTGCTACGCTTTCCTTTCCTTGGAATCCAGTTGCTTACCCTAAGCGACCATCGTTATCCTCTCTTCGCACTACATATCCTCCCCATGCCCATTTCTTCTTCTTAATTTCCACTAGAATGTCAGTAACTTGAATTATTTTTCTGACGCACTCTACAAGCTTCTTATCTCCTAATGCTACCCCTACAATTGTTCGTTCCATAGCCCTCTGCGTTGCCCTCAACTTAAGTAGAACCCTCTTGCTTAGCCTCCACGTTTTAGCCCCATAGGTGAGTACAGGTAATTACAACTGTTGTATGCGTTCCTCTTCAGCTTGTCATAATCCGCGAATGCGAGGGTCCCGGTGCAGTCGTATGACTTTGGGACCCTCGTCTGTATCTTTATGCATTTCGTAAATATATTCAATATAATAAACTTTCACTTTCACTTAAAAAAATGAGCTCCATCCCAATCTTATTCTTCTTGTTATTTCCTTTTCATGGTCCGGATCTGTGGTCACTACTTGTCCTAAGAAGGCATATTCGCCTGCTACTTCCAGTGATTCGCTATCTAACGTAAATTGCTGCTCCCTCCCGAGGTTGTTGAACATTACCTTAGTCTTCTGCATGCGCATAACGTGCGGCGCAGAGTCTAGGGAAACTCGGCTCAGACCCGCGTATGTAGCTTTAGGCTACAAAGCCAACGCACACATATCGGCCTGCCTTTGCAACGGGGGCATGGATGTCAAAGCAATTATTTAGATGTTCAAATCGAAACACAGCCGCATTTGACAGCCGCATTTCAATGGAGGAGGAACGAAAATCTCCCCATATGCAATGTAAGCTATAATTTGAGCCTGATTCGCGTGAGGGCATGAAGCCTTGCATACCATGTCATATCTCATTAGCGCTGTTTTGAACGGTAGTAGAATGCCCCTCCATGTCAAATATAATTACATCTGACATCTTTGTTGCCACATACACACCGTAGAGTTATAGGTGACCGTTTTGCATTATTGCTTGCCAGATGCCGCTGCTTTCGCATTGTAGATAGTAACAGGTGGAAGGAAATTGCCATCAAGGTTTTTGGCAAAGATTTGGTACGGGTAAATCGAGTGCTTTTAATGCTCATGCTATAGCCAGCACAAACTGTCGAAATGTGATATTCGCCATTCAGCTTGTCTTTCTTTTAACTTTTGCTACTAGTTTTAGCGAGCACATGAACCAGCAACCAGGCCCAAACCGACCTGGTATCGACTGCCTTAAATGCTACAAAAGCTTCTGACTTGTCTTCACCACCTATTGCGAGAGTCAAAATAAAGAGTTTGTAACAAATTTGCTGGGAGCATGCATCATAAAGAGCGTACAAAGCAAATACCTATTGCATACTTCCTCACGCAAGCGACAGTAGTACATTGTCCAGTGGCCTCCTTAAGCGTAGCTTTGCGCGGTATGAAGCCAACTATCTAGTTATCTTATGAACTTACAACACGTATTTTACCTTACGATTCATTTAATTCACAGTATTCACTAAAAGAGTGTATTTTAGTGATAACTTATCAAACATATCTAATGCATCACCGTACTGAACGACGTATCACATAGTTGGTGACCTAGCTCGTACAGTACACGATATCATTGAGTTGAATAACGGAGTAACCTCGCTCATGCTCTAACATACAATTATCGTAAAGCTTGTGTTTTCTACTGTAACACTATTCTGTGCCTGGGCGTCAACTTTATACAGCATAGCAACAGATTTGTTGTAGATTAAAAAGAAGTATAGTACGGTGCTACACTGTAGTGACCAATTCCCACCGTGGTAGACGTTACCATTATCTTGACATTCTATAAGGTTTTGACCTCTTGGAAGCTGACCCCTGATCTTTCACATATGACTTTCCTGCTATACCGAACAATCACTCTTGAAACTGCATTCAACCATGTGTTGAATACTATGACTATTTTTCCCACAAGTGGGCTAGTTTTTCGGGCTGTGCAGCACATGTGCGCAATTAATGCATCGCATATTTATTCAAGCACGCTTTTGAGGGTATTACTTTTGTACCATTATGCCTGGCAAGGAAAGTTTCATAAATGGCCAGTACCTTGTATTTGTCAAGTAGAGGGCAGGTGGAAAAATAGCTGGGCTAATGACTGCACATCTGTCTGGAAGACAAAGAACGAAGAGCTGCATCAAACCTATTTGCCTATTTATTGAGATGTAGACAAGAAATTTCAGTTTGACAAACAACAATGCTTCAGATATAAACTAGAATGACCTTGCTTTAGCATAGCTGTTAGCAGGAAGCCCTCATGTCACTGTCAGTGCCGAGCAAACATTGCATTTAACTTGCTAAACGCCATAGCAACTTTGATGTCAAAGTATAACCAATTTACAGATAATGCGATGGTCTACATCCGATTGTGTAGCTGAAACGTACGCAATAACGGGGTCCCTATATTATCGTATTTGTAAATTTGAAGCCGACCGGGTGTCACAAGGTCGGTTAACACTATACCAATCGTTGTGCTAATCTCTCAATGCTAAACCGCATATCAAAATCATGTCAAAGCATGCTTTCGCACATTCTAATCCGTTTTAGTGGAGTTGAACCACGACTGCTTTAAAAGCCACGTTTTCAATGGGGAAAATTGCGTCTCAAAGACGTGTGCTTGAGGAAAGTCAGTCTCACAATCTACACCATGGGAGTGCCCACGTACCGAGTGCAAAGATCCCATTCTATGTCGTTTGGCAATGATGTGCGGGTTTTCTATTTAGAGTGCCCTTTGAAGCTTGTCAGCAGGATGCCGCCCGATCTCTAAGGCCTATTGTTCCCTCCAAATTATTTTTTAGAGATAACTGTTAGGCGGTCTTGTACTGTGAGCTGTCGTCTCCTCCAGGAAGCTTGTACCCTGAGGTAAGCTTGCACAAACTTGGCTTTCATTACATTTTATCATTTTGCCTGGTATAAAATGAGTGCTGTTTATCATAAGCGTAACCGAGGACACACGATACCCTAGCTAGAAACTTTGGTCTATTTTTTGCGGCGTATCTCTCTTCATAGCAACAGACCTTCGCACTCTCTTAAACATACACGCAGTGCTGTCGTGACATGTCCTTTATATCCTATAATGGCGGCCTAAACAGGGCATACGGATGGTGAGAAGGAATGTTTTGAAGTTCTGCTTTACGCAAATAAAACCACGTGTCTACCACCTTACGCTCGCTGCATTTTTGAAAGGTCATATTACCCCTTATTTGCTTACTTAGGTTGGCACTTGAGGAGGGCTTGAGCTAGATTTGGCTGAGTGAACTCCACTTCTTGTCAAAATCGCTTTCTGCGGCTTGACAGTAGTAGTCATATTCTTGTCACACTATTCTTCAGTGCATACACTAAAAGAAAACGGCTGAGTCGGAGAAATCGTTGCACTCTCAAGTGTTATTGCTATGAATACGAAGACGACGAAGCAGGAATTGGCATAGTGTCAACCGCTGACGCTAGGCCAGGTTGCCATTAACCCACATCTCAATCAGTCACCATACCATGCTATCCTTTTCCTTGCCGCAATGTAACATCTTGGTGGTAGTGCGAACGACGCTCCTTCTTTTCCATGGAAAATCGACACCTTTCGCTGTCCTGGTCCTCGTCCGCTGGTGCCGGCACCTTGCCACCCAACTCTACCTTAACAACTTTGACCAGGCCTGACCAGCCATTCGTCCCTTCCGCATCATCAATTCCGACCAAAAGAAACGATGTCAAGGAGGAGACCTGTTGTGATCAGATACTTTTCACCTATTGATGACGAAACTAACTATACGCAAGCTCCAAGACACCACCTCCGCCCCAACTGCCTGCCGCGTCTAAAGACCTTGGCTTCCTATCTTGTCAATCGCAGGACCTGAATTTCTGAGATATAGAGCCCCCAAATACTATCATTCCTCGCAGTGGAAACATTCCATCTTGTAAACTTTCCAGGCTGTTCTAACTTTCACTTCATGCATCGTAATTCTAGCAATTGATCCGAACAACATATCGATGACCTCGACCTCGGGTCATGCACGCATCAGAATACAACGGAGTTGGCAGAGGGCATACAGAACGCTTGCAGCGTATACGTCTGCGCTGTCCGTGTCTTTATTTGCGCTGCTTTCAAAAATATTTTACCGACTAGCCTAAATGAAGCTGCTGCTGCTGCATAAAATGATGGAGCTCTCTTGCTGGGACCGCTATCCATTAAACCATATTTATTAAGTCATCAATTCGTCCTGTCTTTTCGCTTGTTACCTCTCAATAATATTATCACTGTTCGGCTAAAATCCCGTGTAAAAGAGGCAACTATACGCTTAACTGTGAAGACAACCTCGAAAGGTGCCGATTTTTTCAGAGGCATTCTCGCTTAAACTTCAATGTTTGTACGCTGGAAGCTAAATTTTATATTTTACGCGAATCGTATACAGAATCTTTCGGTCCAAGAGGAGTCCCCATCGACGTAACCCATAATTGAAAAAAAAAAAAAGGCGTCAGACCAAATGCAGTCGTGATTTCGTATCACAGTGTGACTATACCGTACTTCGTGCAGCATCCAAGGTGGTGTTAATCTACTTCGCGTCACACTTAGCGTCTATCTGGTTGTAAAGGTGTAGGCTGGTTTCTAAAAGGTATTCGCACAGACGGTATATGTGACAAATAAGTGCAGATGCCCACGGAGAAGTGAGGGAGATACGCGCATTGTGGCTTCCCTACAAAGAACGTAAACAAAACGATCTATAAAAGTATTCGCGGATTAAAACGATGTCTTTAAAGAGGCCCTGCAATTCTTGTCTCCTAAGCTTTAATAATAATAATAATAATAATAATAATAATAATAATAATAATAATAATAATAATAATAATAATAATAATAATAATAATAATAATAATAATAATAATAATAATAATAATAATGTTTTATTTACACCCAATGTGTACATAGGATGAGGGAGCACAGCAGAAAAAGTTGTCGTAATGACAACTTGACAAGGCAGCAGGCCCCCAAAACAATAACAATGACAGCTTCACATCGGCAGTGCAGAAAATATACAATCACAAAGTATACACACAAAAATTAACATAACGTTGCAACAGACAACATTCTTCACGGGATGGGGGGGGGGGGGGGGATGGAATGAGAGAAAAAAAAAATAACTAATACAACACTAGTGCAGACTTCTAGCATAGGAAAATAATAATGCACACCTCTAAACGGACCAAAAATGTTTTCTAAGCTCTTTATAAGTGATTGATTTAAGTTTAATGTGTTTTCTATCCAGATCGTTTAATGTTCCTGGCAGTATGTTGTGTAATGTTTGGAGACCATAGTTAGTTCTGTATGTGTGTACCTTCCATTATTCATTTTTGCGTGTAGCGTACGCTCTATCGTTTGCTTTCAGTTCAGCTAGTGACTGCGGAAATGTAGAATTATTTATGAAATCTCGTTTAGACCAATTATTTACGTAACGCAGATACCGAATCAAAATTAAATGAAGGAACGCGTGCAATAGAACCCGACTTATTAAGAAATGAATGTTGATAACACAAGAAAACCATAAATTGCCCTCAACTCAATTTGCCGCCAGTTTGCTTTTTCCCATTTCCCTCCCCCAACTTCGACGCGTGCGGGACCAATCGGTACAGCCTACACAAGCACGTCACTACAACGTTACAGAAGATGGCAACTTCTGGTGTCCCGGTTTCTGTAACATGTTTTTGCTAAAGTTTACGGGCTCTGTTTCATGGCGCCTCGCAGAAATAGAATGAGGAACAAAGAGACCAGTAGCAGGCAGCAGAAGACACTCTTTGTCACCATTCACTCCCAACTATTGTGCTTTTCTCTCAGCCACCTGCTCCTCCTTTTGTGTTTTCTGTATCCTTAGGCCTCTTACAATAGCGAGGAGTGACTGACAAGCTCGCTCAATTATTTCCTGTCTAACATGTGCGGTATAACCACGCGTATCTGCCCACGTGCATTGGTTGTAATAGTATTTGAGGCAATGTAGTAACCAGCACTTCTCTCGACTTTTTTTTTTAGTCTTTTGCTTTGCATGCCTTTGTAAAGCAAACATAGTGAAATATTTGACTTAATATAAATTGCAGCAATGCGACATAGCATATTTTTTTCTGAAGAACACAAGTTACGGTAAATTTGCTACATAATCGATTGTTAAATGCTCACCAGTTGCCATCATATCTGCTGGAAAGCCCCGCCACTCTGTGCCGTAACTATCAATGCCATGGTTTTGTTTCTGAAGCAAATTTAGATATTAAATAGCGAATTACGTGTGTTGCAACCCTTGGTAATATATCATCCCCATAACTTAACACTTTAGGCAAATAAACAAACGAATGCGCTCTAATTATGGTGCAGGACCCCATTAAAAGGTTATCGCATCTACTCATAGGCGAAACTTAAAACATCGCCCTAATTATCAATACGCATGCCTTGAAACCGCTTGAGCTTCCACCGTTGCTTTGTATATGTAAAACCATGTCAAGGTGAAAAACCTTCGGTTTACCAAACTACGACTAAATGAAGATGCGAAGAATTTTTTTAACCATGATGGACAGTAATGTATTTTTTAGTCATTTACGTTGCTAACCGAATATCTTTGCAAAGATTTACGAGTTGAAAGTGGATGCTTTAGATTGAATTATGGGGCCTAATGTCACAAAACGACTCAGGCTATAGGAGACGCCATACCGGAGAGCACCTCAGATTTCGACCCCCTAAGATTCATTAACGTGCACGGAAATCGGACAGCACACGGCCGCCTTGCTTTTCGCCTCCATTGCAAAGCGGCCGTCGCTGCCGGGATTCACCCCCGCATCCTTGTGCACAGCTGTCGAGGCCCTCATCACTACACCGCTGAGGCGGGCCGTGCGTACAATGCCTGACATTTATAGGTCTCGAGCTCGACAGCACGGGAAAGGTAATGCATGGCTAGTGCTTCCGAAAACGTTTTTTTTTCTCATTGCATATTCACCTTACGGCAGACCTGAAAGGAAATATTGCAGCGCATTTGTCGAATTTCAAAATGTTACCCTTTGTCACGTCGCATTCTTTTATGAAGTATTAACTGTTCACGTTTGTAACACGCCGCATGAGTCACATCGAGTTCTTAAAAAAAAAAAAACGCTAACAAAGCTAAACAGTAAAAACACGTTACGCTGCAAAACAAGGACTCGATTTTTCTCCACGACTTGTACGCGAACCGTTTCAGCTAGCAGAGCTAACTTTATTCCGCGGAAACAAAAACTAATGTTTTGAAAATTCATTGAGCTTTTCAGGTGACTTCAAAGACAACTAGCTGTGCCGTGTCAACGTTGTGTGAACTGGTGAACGTATCAGAGCTCAGAGGGCAATACGGAACTAAAATATGTATGCAAATGCTCTAACGTTGCCGACTGGCTATCTAGGCATGGCAAACGTGCAGCTTACGGCGTAAATGCAGATAGGATTGTGAAAAGAAAGAGGTTTCTTCGCCACTACATACCTTGTACTTCCGCGATGCTGCCTTACAATTCTTTGTAATCGGTTGTTATCAATGAGCAATACTTTAGACTTTTCGTAGAGCGGTTGCTTTTAAGGGCGGCGAAGTGGAGTGGATGAGCGTGAAAAACCGCAGCGCATGCGCAAAGCGCTGAGGTGGCTAGCGCTTTTACGACGCTCTACGCTCTCCAGTTGTCTAGCCGTCCCAGCGGAACCCGCCCAGCTACCGAACATCGTCAAAGTATAACATGGTGGCCTCTTCTACGAAATTTGATGCTTTGGCTTCAGTAAGCACTGGCACGGCGCAAACACGAATGCAAGCGATGGAGCCGGACGAAGGCTTCACCACGCAGGAAGACATTTGCCTGATGCACAAAGTCGCTGAGACATGTCAGTTTGGGGACGAACTCATGTTGACGAGTGTTTTTGCTAATGTTAGCTGGGAGGGTGGCCGAGAGCTCACATTTCGCGGCATAAAAGATCGCGTGGTTCATCTCCTTCGCAACAGGAGGAAGCAAGGTGCCAAAAATCAGACACCGTGAGTAAGTTTGACATCGCTCTACACGTACTGCGTTCACGCGCACATGTTTATGCATGGTGTACTCTCTGCCCTATTCAGATCAGCGACGGAGGAGCGATGTACCAAGAAGAATATCGTTCAGGGCCTCTCTGACTACGAGGGGGATTTACACTGCGAATCGAAGATAAACAAAAGAAGTACAGCCTTCGCAGTGGATGGAAAGATGCCACGAACGGCTAATGATGACTCAAGGGCGAGCAGACCAGAAAAACCACTAGGTTTGAGTCACTTGGAGGAAGAAATGGGCGGCCATTACTTCCATGCTGCCGCGACAGCTTCACAGATTTGCATAACTGGTGAGAAAGAGGGTAAGTTTTTGCCATCTCATGCAAACATCTATATTCATATTGTAGTGCCTTGTATATCGACCACATGTGTGCCGGCATTTTTATAACTACCATGGGTTTACAGAGATAAAGCCCTCAGACTTTGGGGTAGTTATCTCGGTTCCAGCTGATTTTCTGTTTGTTTGAGTATCTCGGTCCCCAGGTGAGCTTGAATCTTGGTATTTCCGCACCTCGTCGGCGCTCTGCTATGACTTGCGTGACCCTCCCTATGGCTGACCACCTGATATCGCGTCTTTAAAAGCTAATTCGTTTCGCCGCAAGGGAGTATAAGGGGAGCTGTAAGCTTACAGTAGTGCACGGGGATGTGTACGGCGCCGCTGCGTACCAGACCTTTGCTTAATGTGTCACGTGACAGCTGAGCTGATATCTGCATGTGAGTCTGCTACGCTTTTCAGCGCCCCTAGTCACTGGTACACAATCGTTTATTGCGACCTAAATAATTATACCCCCTTTTTTGTATTCACTATAAGCAGGATCTCCTGCTGCCCAGCTGCTCCTCGGCGATTCCGATCAAAAGTCTGTGTTGAAGCCGTCTCCTGCGGCCAGAGATGTTGCGCAGCCCCACAGAGACCAAACAGATGACAATCAGCAGCAGCAATGCCATGCCATATCTGGGAAATTAAGACAACAGCTTTCTGCCTCACCACCTCTTTCAGTGGACGAAGACCAGCGCCAGCCCGAAGCTAGGCAAATGGGCCTGCCGGTCATGGCTAAAGGCATGTTTTTAGAAATCTTTATTGCAGTACCTCTACCTACATAGCAGAGTTATGTGCAGGGGAGCATTGCATGTGTACATAAGGTAAATCGGAAAGCTTTTCCAGCTAATTTTAAAAGTGAAAATTCAGCCCACTTCGCTAAAACCAGACCCCTTCAATGCTTACTGATAATGACAATTCTCCGAAATGCTATGAGAAATCCCATATACCGCTCGCGGCTGGCGCACCGCGGCACCACTGTGCACCGCATGACGTAGAGTAAATGCAATAACTCTAGAAAGAAATTAGCGTATTCAGGCCATGCATTGCAGGGAAAGCATGAACGGTGCCGTCATCAAACAATTTGATGTCTTCGAGGGTACTTACTCCAGCTAAATGTGGTCTGTGAACGAGGTTTCAACCTCGCTCATGGATGTGGATTCGTCGAGTATTCTATACTATGGCTGCCATAGTCTATGCTGTGGCCGATGTAAATAATGAAACAATTGTCAAGTCTAGAATATTTATGATTCTACGTTGGTCGCGTACCCACAGTAGCTTACGTAGCTTCTTTGGTGTGCTATCTGAAGGCCAGTTACACCCGCGATTGTTAACAGCTTCTCATCAGTTTCGTCCTTCGAATGCACACGCCCTTTATTCCCGAGTGGATCCAAGGCCTTTGTAAGTTTGCTTTGGCACTAGGCGATGAAAGCAAAAAAAAAAACGATGACTGATCCCACAGCACTGGTCCAGCCTGGCTTACTCTGGATGGCCAGCTCTGCATACAGTAAATGTCAAAAGGCCCTTCCGCCTCTATTCGCTATTCACGTTATTTGCACTGTGTTTTTTTTTTTTCATAAACGACAGTTCAGAATGTTTGAGAAGAACGGTGTGTTTTGGTTAAACTCAGGCAGTAGTAATCTCGAAGTGCTGAACCTATTGCCCATCTGATCGAAACCGCGTAAGAAAATCAGCAGATAAATATGTTTTCTTGGTGACAATTCTGTCTGAGTGGTCTTTGTTCACATGCCCCCTTGCAGTCCATACTTCTCGCATAGCTATCTTGAGGAAGGTAAAACATATCATAAAATTCGCACATATAAGTGCAATGCAGCGCCTTTACTCGAGGGCTCATGAAGCCATATGCCGCATTCTTGAGTACCTTTTGCCTTGCATACGACGTAATTCATGAGGGCACAAACGGCTCTTTATTGCTAACCGTTTCTTGATATTATTGCTTTTACCTTGCAAATGCGAGCTGAAGCGACACTCAAAAACTGAAATTCCTAACCAAAACTCAAAGCGCGTCTACTCGCATATTTGGTTCACAATCGTCCTACATCTTTGCTTCACAATTTTACATTTTATGACCAAACAGAGACTGAAAGATCACAAACATGTTTTGAAATTTGCGAAAGTGCGCAGACATTTTGTAAATACATTTTTATGCGCTTTTATTAAAACATCGCTCCAAACCTTGCTTGTTTTTGATTAAGCTAGCAAAAACTGTCCGCCACAGTGATGAGTTTGTTAATGGCGGTTTAAAAAGACGGCTCCCTTGTGAGCAGCTCTTTTAGGACCCAGCTTTATCCCCCCTCTGAAGGGCACCATGTGAAGTGTTGGGCACTGTTTCGGCCTACAAGGAAGCCGTTGAGCCTTTCATTTGCAGACAAAATTCAATGTTTACTGTACTGTCGTGGTTTCGGATAATGTAAGTTTTGTACGTGAGAACATGTCGAGAACTTTTAACGCGTCCACATGCCGTTCGGACTACCGATGAGTGACCGAGAAAACTCTCGCTGCTTCACTTGCACTAAAAGGAACGGGAGGGGGGGGGGGGGGGGGGGCGAGGAAACGAAGGCGTGATTGGGAGAAGAAACAAGTAGCTCCCCTTTTACCTTCAAATATGAGCTCATTTGCGAAGAGCATTTCATGTTTTTATACCCGAATTGCCGACGCTGAGCTTCTTCCTTGACGAGTAGTGAAATGAAGTCAGTCAGATTAGCGGGTGCAGTTCCTTCGATTGCAGGAAGGGAATGAAAAAGTTTCAATTGAATAAAAATAAAAACATCGACTCAATACAGTTCCAACCATAGTAATCAGAAGTCGACGATTGCGTACAGCGGGCGTAAACTACGGTGTGACCTGTTCGGCCGAGCGTTGCTTAACGCGGAATGCTGCTGTACACCACGAATAGCATGCGGAACATATTTTAAGCGTTTTTAATTACTGTAAGCGCTATCGAAACATATTGCTGCGTACAAAAATGCAATATGAAGTGTTTTAATATTGCCTAAAGTTGATATAACCAGTGGGAAGCTTTAGTCGCCCACGGAGTCATCGTGGTATCTCGAGGTGCGTTTGCATTAGTCGGCACCGCTAGGAAATTTAACGTGCTTTGAGAAGCAAATGAAGCTATATGCACAGCGAATAAAGGATAGTAATATGAAAGGAAAAAAACCTTGAATTTATACTATTTAGGAAGGAGTACCTTTTTGTTGCACACCTAGTAAACAATGGTAGCGCCGAGGCGTAGTCGCTGCCATCGGCGCATTCGTTACGCATAGTAGCCTAAGGATAATAGCATGTAATGCTATTATGCCTGCGAACTCGTTTCGCGAATTCAAGAGACATTTGGAAGACAGCGGCAGACAAGACTTGAAGCAGAACTGAAATCAACGTCAGTAAAGCCCTTGTTGTCAGCCGCACACTGGCGTAGTGGGCGGGCTCGGAAGAAACGTGCGGCTGCTATTGGTTGGCTCGAGCAACACAGATGACGCTGTACGCGGGTGTTAGCGAGACAAGGGCAGAGACAGCGTACAAACTTGTTTGCTCACAATCTACCAAACAATATCGGCCCACAAATATCATTTAACCCGCCTTCCTTAGTATTAAAAACCCTATGAGTCACAATAACCTCATACAAATTCTCAAACTAAACTCATACTAAACTCGTACAAATCTCATACCATCTTGTAAAAATCTCATTAAATCCATGAAAAATATATGAGTTTATGACATTTGTTTGAGCTTAGTATGAGAAATCTGTACGAGGTTATTGTCTCATACGGTTTTTTTTTTCACTAGGGTTTGGACTAGCAATCAATGTCTACGTGTTCAAAATTATTTTCGTTATATATATTTTTTTGCGTACAGACGTTTTCTGGTAGGAGGGAACAGAGTGCAGCCAAGAGACAAGTACATCATCAAAGGGGGACTACTTGTGCCCGCCAATGTTACAAATTTAGTTCACAAGTAGTCGCAAGCTGCGCAGTTAGTTTCACGCCTGGCGTCTGCTCCGGATAGGCATTCGTAGATACCACACTCATTCTTCTCATCCCCCTTACCGAATGTAGAGCGCATGCATACTTCACCTAATAGGAAGTTCTTGAGTCGGGAGATATTTTAAACGTTTAAGTGCAAATCGATATGAGACGGAGGTCGGCAGCTTTGACGTTGATTATGGGCTCTTCAGTCACAGTGGCTGGCGCCACTAGCAACAAAAGCTTACATCATATTAAACTCCGGCGGGAGTTTCTTCCCCAAAAGGAGAATTTAAGGACTGTGGTTTAACTCTGCAGCAGCTCAAATTATTGCTAAAGAGCAACATAGGCTTACATTATATCAAACTCCGGCGGGAGTTTCTTCTTCAAAAGCAGAATTGAAGGACTCTGGTTTAACTCCGCAGCCTCTCAAATTATTGCTAAAGGCCATAGAAGAAAATACATATAGGCAATCCATTTGACTAGTTGGAAACGTATTTGTAAACTGACGAAAATGTGCTATATTGAAAATCTTGCCAGAGTAGGAAGACAGAACACACAAACCAAAGAAACATTTCGCCAAGGCGCAGCTGTTAATGAGCCAAATATTTCTTTATCACATGGATGCATAACGTGATATAAATTCTCGGATCTATTCTCCCCGGCGTGCTGGTGCTAAGGCGCTCAAAGTTTGTGGCCGATCATGTGGGATCAAATCCCGGCCGCGGCATCCGCTTTTCGAATAAAGCGAGAGGCAAGGTTCACGTTGTTATTGTGATTTCCGTTCAGGCTAAAGAAACCAAGCTGGTCAAAAAAATCTAAACGTAAAAACTAGTTGTCACATAAATGCAATCTTGCAAAACATACTCTACTGAGTATTTTGAGTACGAAATGCACGACAAGCTGGATTGGCAATAGTTATTTCCATTGCATCTGTGCTCACTCTATGACTTTACACTACTGCACAGAAACCTTACAATACTTGAACTCGCCGATTTTGTTTGCCTTTGCAGGAATACAAGGATCGAAAAGTATGGGGCTAGAATTGTTGCCAGTGATGGAGACGTATAAATTGGAGCTGAGAAGCGACGAGCTGGAAATTGAGAAGAGGAAATTGCAGAACCAGGAGCGCCGTCTTGCTTTAGAAGAACGAAAGTTGCAGTACGAAGAAGAACGACATCGAAGAAGACCCCAGCGAAGAAGAAGTGTCCCTGCTGAGGTGGCTGCTCATCGCTTGAGTGAAAACCTTACCTTTCGCGTAAATACGATCCTTACATCAAGAGAATTGACTTCTCAGAGTCCGAGGAGGTTCCGACCGCTCATGTATCATCTGGTAGTGTGGCATTCATCACATAATTCCTGCAGCTGAACTGCGCTCTGGGACTAGGCCTAGTGCCGTCCTTGGCACGCTGGCGGAGGTACCTTCGTCGGCGCCGCCTGTCTCGACGGCATTACCGACCGCACAATTGACATCCGAGCCTGGGTCCCAACTCCTGGTTCCTGCTCCTGGTCCATCGGCTGCAGCACATATCCTGCCGTCTCAAAATGTGCATCAGCCCGTGAGTGATCTGTCCCGAGGGCGGAGGTCGGGAATGGCTAACCAGCTTCCACTTGGTGATGGAGTTTCCACCAATGTGAGTGAGCAGCCGAGCACGCCAATGGACGTGTCTTCAGCGCTACCATCTGGACGGGCGGCACAGCGCGGTGCTCAGAAGCGTCCTTCAGAAGACATTGCACCGGGATCATCTACCGCAAACAACAGTTCACAAGGCAAGCGTTCCTGTACAACAACTGATCACCCGGTATTTTCAACACCCGGATCACCATGCTATAAAGTGACCATTAAGGCTCTGACAACCAAGTGCCTTACTGAGATACCAAACAGAGTTATTCAGGCGAATCTGGACGCATGTCTTGGAACCAAGGGTTTCCGTGGTTTCACGGCCAGGAAGAAGTCGAATACAATTGCTGTGTGGCTCCCGAGTTTGGCTGCTGTTGAGTGTCTTCAAACACTTAAGTGTATTTCAGTAACAAGCGAAGTCTCGGTTCCAGTCCAGGTTTATCTTGTTGATGGTTCCGATCTACAACGCTGCATTGTCTACAACGTAGACGTTGACGAGGACCAGGCTACACTTCAGCGTGAGCTCTACTGCCCTACTCATCGTGTGATTCAAGCTCGTCGCATGGGAAAGGGGCGCTCTTGCATCGTCACCTTGCAAGGCCCCGTGACTCCCCCAACTCGCCTATACTATTATGGCTGCATTCTACGCCCTCGACCATATAAACCAAGTGTCGTCTACTGTTATACCTGTTTCCGACCTGGACATATGCATAGGTCCTGTCCTTTTACAAAACCAGATGACGCTATGCCAGAAGAAACAGTATCTTACCGATGCGGACTTTGCAAAGCTAATGACCATGACATCACCTCTCCAACTTGCCCAACAAAGCAGAAAGCAACTCAAAAGGTGCGTCGTGGAATACAAAGGCAATGGTCTCAACATGTTACTTCACCACCGTTTCAGACATTCAACAGATTCGAGGCTCTCCAGTTGGACGACGATGAATGGCCACAGCTATCTGAGACAGAGCCACCGGCAATCTGTACACCACATGCTTACAGCGCTAATGTGAGTGCACAACGTCGTCACAAACAGAGTACAAACGTGAAGGACATGCCGGAACCTCCGCAGGACGATGTGACAGCAGTTGACGACCAAATTGAAAGGCTTTTAGCGGAGGTCTATAAGCTCCGAAAACATCGTGAACTGCTTGCTCGTCGTAGGCGAGCAACGGAATCTCAGACCGCGAATATCAAAGCTGCCTCGACAACGATTATGTCCCATACTCCCATGCCGTTCACTGACTCCCAAAAGTCTTCTGCTGCCCTGCCTGATAACTCTTCGAAGTCGTTACTGAGGTTTATGGTCACTCAGTTATCTAACCTGACATCTGTGCTTTTGCGACATCTGGACTCATAATCAAGATGGCGACTACAAGATATCGCGGTGTGCTTCAGTGGAACTGTAGAGGGCTCTCCACAAAGGTTGGAGAGCTCAAATCCCGTCTTCGCATGAACAAGCTTCATGTATGGGCCATGCTACTGCAGGAGACCAACGCGTTGCCACCCATTCCTGGTTTCAGTGGATACGTGTCTCCTTCCATGGACGATCGACGTGTTCACACGGATACTCCTCCGGGAAAGGTGGCTGTATATGTTGACACACGGTTTCCTCAGGTACGCCTTGCTCTGGAAAATTGGTGTACTTCATATCAGGAGGTTGTTGCAGTGGCAGTCAAATTTGGTAAGGCAACTGTTGTAGTTGTGTCAGTCTATGTAAGACCTGGTGGTGGCTCTCCCTCCCGCATAAACCTGGGATGGTTACTGAATGTTAGGCAACAATACCCGGGATGTCCAGTTTTAGTTGGTGGTGACTTCAATGCGCCTCACCCGGACTGGGGATACCCCACCTTAAGTCCTCGTGGCAGGCGAGTGCGAGACGCCTTTACGGATGCGCTGTTTATTCTCCTGAACCATCCAGATACACCAACAAGGACTGTGCTTCATACTAGGAGTGGAACATACGCTCCAGATCTTACGTGGTGGTCAGGAAACGGCACCCCCTCGTGGCACTTAGAGCCGGACTCCTGGGGCAGTGACCATCATCCTATTGTCATCGGTCTCTATCCATCACAGGCCCGACGATTACGCCGCAAGTGTACAGTTGTTAATTGGAACAATTTCCGCGCCATTCTTCAAAATCACTCTGTGGAGTCGGCACCATCGCTTCTAGACCGCATAAAAAGAGCACTAAATGAGGCTACAACCATTACCTGGGTGGAGGTTGGTCGACCAACACCGGATGTGCCTCTGCTCAACTTGTGGGCTGCTCGTCGACAAGCGGAATTGACTGCAACCAGAGACCCAACTTCTGCGCATGCACGTACAAGACTAAATTACATTACTGCTAAGGCTAGAAGGTATGAGCGTGATCTCTCACGGCGACAATGGTACCTGTGGTGCGAGCAGTTCTCCACACAGTCATCGAATGCTCATCTTTGGCGAACTTTCCATGCCATGGAGCATGGTAGTCGCCGTACTGATGCAGCGGCCACAGCATGCTTTGCAGCAAACTTGTCTCCGAATGATTTCGCAAGACAAGCAGCACGCAAGTTTTTCCCCAAGTACGACGTGTTGCCTGCACCAGTTACAAGAACTTACTTGTGGGGCATGCCAGCCCATGTCGACAAGCTGCCATCTGCTGCCGACACCGAGGGAATCGCGAGCCCATTCTCCATGCCCGAATTGCTTGCAGCTATAGATGAGGCCAACCGAAAGACAGCGCCCGGTCCGGACTCCATTACGTACGAGGTCTACAAGAACCTCAGTGGTGATGCACTTCCTCAACTCCTTGACACCATTAACAAGGTATGGCTAGACGGCGATGTACCAGACAGCTGGAAATCGGCTATTGTGATCCCTATTCCAAAGCCGGGGAAAGCACCAACAGACCTAAGTAACTTTCGACCTATTTCTTTAACGGCAACAATTTGCAAGATTGCTGAGAAAATGCTCGCCACACGAATCTCGTGGTGGCTTGAACATCACGGTTTCTACCACCCGGCCCAGATAGGCTTTCGACCATCTATAGGCACAGAAGACGGATTGGATGTCTTGGCGTCCTCCGTATTATCATCAACACGCAGCCACAATGTACGCACCGTCCTCGCCATGGATGTAGAGAAGGCTTACGATAATATCAGTCATGCTGCCATTCTGGATTCAATTGACATGCTTCATTTACCTCTTAGAGTACGCAATTTTGTAAAATCTTTTCTTGAAAATAGACAATTCGCAATACGCCTAAATAACGAGGCCATAGGATCATTTGTCCCTCTTCGCGGCGTACCCCAGGGATCGGTGTTGTCACCAACATTATTTAATATTGCGTTTATCTCACTTGCATGGCGGTTACATGAAATTTCTGATGTTAAATTCTTAATATACGCTGATGACATCACGGTGTGGAGCACACACAACGACCTACTGACTCAATCATCGGCCCTGCAATCAGCTTTAGATATTACGTGCACATATGCATCTTCCATTGGCCTTGAACTTTCCGCCAGTAAAACTACGTTCATATCAGTCGCCAACCGCTGGGGCCGCCGTAAACTATCGGCAACTCCTATTCGTCTACATCTATCCGGAACCCCACTTCAAGAAAGTCCAACAGTAAAAATATTGGGCTTAACAATTCATGAATCAGGAACTGGAACTACATGGCTGTCTGGCGCTAAAAAACAGGCGTTACAGACACTGGGTTTGATTAGACGCATTGCTCCAAAAATGGGCGGCGCTCGCTCAGATGTTGCGAGACAGTTGGTGCGGGCAGTTGTGCAACCGCGCCTTGTTTATCAAGCCCAATTTCAGCATTTAACAAGGGCACAATGGGATCGACTTGAGGCTATAAATCGAGAGGCAATGAGGGTCATCACCTGCCTCCCTCGCATTACACCAATCGTGGCACTCCAAGAAAACGCACAACTAAACACAATAGATGAACTGGTGCAGCAACGACGTGATGCACGCAAGCTTAAGGCCACACTCTCTCACGCAACGTGTGCTCTGAAGGCTTATGCTTCGAAACATTCACTACTACCACCGCCACTGCCAGTTCTTCCACCTTGGCGTTTTGTACAACTGAGCGATAATAAGCCGACTGATTTACGCCGACCAAGAACACAGGAAACGGCGTCGTCACTTCGCGACCGAATTATGGAACAAGACGCCCGCTTGCCACATGGTTCAATTATAATTTACGTCGACGCAAGCATCAAAGCCTGTGAAGTGATAACAGCAGTTTACTGTCCTAGCAAATCTTCATTGAACAAGACGGCAACATTTCAATTACCGGAACCTCCATCTTCTTTTTGTGCGGAACTGCTTGCAGTGCAAGAGGCGCTTCGCTCTGTAACCGCCATTCCCATGCTTCCCACGGCCCGTATTATCATACGTACAGATGCCCTCCAGGTGACAAAGCTACTTAGACGAGTTAGTAGTAGCCCGGAAATCTGCCAGAACATACACAGTCTAGCGGCTCGCATACCAAATCCAATTCGTATTGAATGGACCCCGCGTGACCTTTTAAGTGCTCAAAGCCAAGTGGATGCTGCAACCCGCATATCAAACTCGACATCGACATCGCCAAACCTCATAAAATTAGACAATGCCACCCTGCTTTTAACAAGAAAGGAGCACCTCCGGCGCCGTACACGTGCTCTTATACCTCCGTGTACGGTAAGCCTCCCCCGCGGTCTAACCCGTGCTGAGGAGGTGGCGCTTCGGAGGATTAGAGTTGGGGTGGCCCTAACACCAGCAGTGATCCGAAAGTGGCCACAATTTCGGTATTTATATCCACACCCTGGGTGCCCCATCTGCAAGTCTAAAAATATAGAAGCAGACATCCATCACCTACTGTGGGATTGCCCAGCGTTGAAGCCAACGCGGATCCGGCACCTGGTGGCAGCTGGCCTCTCCCCCCATAATCCGGAGTCATATGCTGCTTGGACACTGGGACCGCATCATCGTTCACTCCTCGACTTCATTGCATCAGCCAACCTTTTTTCATTTATTTGACCACATCCCTCATCCATCATGACATTCCTCTTATGCCCTGAGGCAATAAACTTCGCAAAAAAAAAAAAAAGAACGACATCAATTGCAGGTGTCCTTCCGGGAAGCCGATTAGCAGAAACTTCTTGATTCTTTTCAAAAAATGTTTGACGAACAAAACAAAAAATTGTTCGAACTGCTGAATGAACGACACAAATAATATTGATAAAAAAATGAAGTTGTTTCATTTTTATTAATGGTACCCTGTACTGTTCTTGCATAAAGTCTTCTTTTTGACAACTGAATCGTGTTATGAAGCACTACAGATGTATAAAGTGAAGCTCTAGAGATGATGGCTCAAGGTAAAAAAAAATCTGGAACTTGGGCGCTGTACAGACAGATATCGCGGTTCGTGAGAAATGCATTTGCTTTGTATAGAGGAGGGCCGGTTGTGGTGGTAAACTTTCTTTTTTTTATACCCAGTGGTAAAAAAACTACAGAACTGTGTCAAAAGTACGACAAAATATCCTGTAGTTCTGTCGTTACCATCAGATATTTCTGTAGTTCTGAAGTACATTTCTGTAGTTCTGTTGTTTTTCGGTAGTATATTTCTGTTGTCTGTAGTTCTGTAGCACATTTCTGTTGTAACTACAGAATTTTCTCATGTTACTACAGAATGTTCTGTTGTCCCAACAGGTTTCCCGTCAAAAACCGCACAGAAATTCTGTCGTAACATCAGAACATTTTGTGAAGTTTTTTCCGACTGGGTATTAGAGTCCACAAAGGCGAAACGCACATCAAGTGTTCTGATCATGAGTCCCCTTCCACCAGCTCCCTCACACTGACAGAGCTGTGTTAAACTCTTAAGGATCAGGGGTCAAAGGAACACCAGCACGGTTTTCAGTAGGGAGGCCTCTAGGCATAGCCACGGTCATCTTAGATCACATAGCTACTTCACTGAACAAGCTATATTCGCACTTCGCATTGCGTTGCGGTTTTTCGGTTTCTCTGCAAGAGTAAAAGCAAACTGTAGAATGAGAAGAGGTGTGTATTAGGTGTGTCCAAGCACAAGGCCTAGAATGAGGGAAGAATGAGATACAATGCTTTGTTGGAAGGCTGTCCTTGAAGGTTTTTAAGGCAGCTAGCTACTCACCAGTATCATGTTTGCAACCGCGGTATGACTCGCCTGTCAGATGATCTTAGTTTGACACTAAAATTATGGCCTGTCACTTCAGGGCATGAATGGTTTCTGGTTCATTAAAACAAAGTTTTTGGTTCCTTGATAGTCGTCATTTCGTTCGCGCTTTGGCGATGAATGCCCAGCTTCTTTGTTAAAAGCCCTGGAAAATGTACGTAAAGTTGAGAGGCCTCGACTCCTAAACCTCTTATTCTATTTATGGCTTAGTTGCTAAGACTTTTTCATGAAGTTCGGGTTGAGTCAGGCGGGTATGTTCAGGTCGCCCGGCAGTTTAAAAAGCCGCTCCCCAATGTGGACGAGAACTGCTTTGGTCACAGATGATAGGAACGAGATTTACCCCACGAAAAAGTCCTCGAGATCACAGAGTCTGTTTCGGTACGCAATCCTTCAAAACGGTGAGTACATGGCCTTGTCCCAGGAAATTGCCAGCTACTGATAACTTGCCACAGACTAACGCATCACTGTAACCCTTTGTTGTATATGCACATCATCCTTGTCGAGTTGAAGTGCGCCTCGAAGACACCACTGTCGATGCCGCCAATGTTCAGAAGCCCGTTTATAGAACGTGGGTAACGTCGTGTCTCGTCAAACAATTCAAGGCGCAGCAAATCCTCAATTTCTATTCTTAGAGTAGCAGGATGGAGTATGCTCCCCGGCATCTCTACAAATTACCACAAGGCTATGGCAGAGGAACGTTTGCGGTCTTCACTCGCGAATATTGCAGCACGCACTCACGGTACAGAGTTCGCCTAAAAACATTTTGCAGCGTGCTGCTTCTGACTGTTGTCATTGTCAATGCGGGAAACCTAGTTCTTTTCAACATGACGCAGTTGGTCTTAAATTAGGATAGCCTGTGATGTCAAGCTATACACTCGAAACACAAATAATGTTTTTAATATTGCGTTTTGGTACAATAAAAACAAGCATGATTATTATTCGCTTCCGCGTCACTGCACTTTTGGCCACTAGGTGGTAAGCCCAGCGCTCCGCACTACTAGACTCAATACGACGCTGTACATGTTGAGGTAAATCTTTCGACATCGCGGATCGCTAGGCAGGCAGTCCGCTGCGGGGCTCCCAGTAGAGCGGAACGTAACCCGCTCTGCTAAGAGTATTTATAGCTTTAGTGCTGGAGATAATGCGAAATCCGTCTCGTCATGAACATAAATGTTTCCTTCAACTTCATGTTCAAATAATAATTAAAGTTTAGTTCTGGAAATCCTCACCGAAAGCCTCAAGGATTACGAAACGCGTAATAAAAAATATCGTTAGTAAATTGTTTTGCCTAGAAAACTTGGTGTGAGTACTTAAAAGTGACAACTCCTTTGTCAAAGCTAAATTTTAATATTGCAAAAAAAATTTTACAGGTTCTTTTCTTTTCGTATTTCAGGAATATAAATCCACTTAACTGGTTTTGATGTGTTCTGTCGTCGAGAGCAATACATATAAGATATACTAAGCATTGTCACATGTTCTCTGTAGAAGTGTTTTCGAGAACACTTTTCAGAGAGACAGGGATGTGTTTTACTCCTTGTAAACTTTATTTTTTTTTAGAAATCATTAATTTATTATATAGCTCCTTTTTACAGCACATTCTTACTGACACAGTTGCATCAATATCGGTACCGTTCCAGATTTTTTGACGCAAGCCGGCTTAATGCCTGGGTGGTGGATTATACTTTGCTTCACTGCTTCAGCTGCCAGCCATGTGAATTTGACTCACCTTGATGAGCAGTGGATCGCCTTCAAGCTGAAATACAGTGAGCGCATTCGTGTTTCATGTTTCCGAAATAATATCGGAAAAGATCTAAACTTACAGATGTCAAAGTGTGTCGATAGGAACGGGGTCTATGGGTTCGCTGCCATTCTTGAGCTCTTTTTTTTCTGACCCCATATTTGAAACCCATTATTTAATGTGAAGTGTGTATTCATATTGTTATTTCCTAGGAAAAACATACGCATCGACGCTTGAAGAAGAAATGAGGAAACGTTCATTTGTTCGAAACAGTCTCAAGATTGTGACACACAACGTGATGTATGAGAAGGGAGAAATCACATATGGACTTACAATAAATGAATTTGCAGATATGGTTCGTAGATTTTTTATGCTTTTTCTGACATTCTTAGGACGCATTTCGTTGCTTAACTTACAAAATCAAAATACGTTTTCTTATAGCAAGCATTTTGTGAAATATTAGCAAAACGTTTAGCAGGCAGACATTTTCAGCAATGTACCGAAATGCCTCAAAAGTGCTGCAGTCATGGCAACATTCATACAGGCATTTGGAAAATATGCAACAAATTCGAGTGTCGGATTTTATTATTAGGTTGTCAGAGTGGCGCACATATATTTAATAAAGCTCATATTTCCTTTAAAATTTCAAAGGTAATTGCTACTGCATGTTCATTTTTACTTATTTTGCAAATTTGATCAAATGAGAGATATCATTAGCACCATTTTTGCCAAATTTCTCTGCCCTCTCTTCGGATAGTACCTGTCATTGCAAAAGTAAGGGTGGAAGAACGGGCTAGTTGGTAATTCATGTTGAAAATCAAACTAGCGCACTTCAACAGCGCTGTGTTGTCGTTCTCTCTCTGTGTCCTTGTTTTGAAGTGCGCTAGTTTGATTTTCAACATGAATTGCAAAAGTATTAGTCGTATGGCAAATATGCTTGTTAAATAGCATCTTTCATCATATGCAGTTCCGTGGCAATATGCTCAAGGTGAATGCCTGAACACTTGGGAGAGCAAGAAGAAAATATACTATGCTGCATTCAAAAACCCCCGATTTTAAAAGATAGATGCAGCTTAAACAAAAAAACTACTTAGATTAGCCCGTGTCTCTCTACGTATAGTAAGAGGTTTTGTTGTTATTTAGAGCACAATTACCACGTCATGCTTCCATGTATTGGCACCTACAGCTTCCTGGAGAAAGGGAACGAGCAAGCGGCTGGAGCAAAACTTACCGGAAACGAACGAGTTTTCAAGGCTCGAAGAATTCTTCACTAAAGAGTAATATATCTGCGCTTCCTGACCACATTGATTGGAGAGACAAGGGAGCTGTGACTCTCGTCAAAACGCAAGGGCCGTGTCCCGCAACTTGGGCTTTCAGTGCGGTAAGATGGTGCCAAGCTTATTTGCATGCTTATACTTGAAACCATTTCTTCATTCACTTCCATTATCCGAAAATATTTCGTCATATCCTCCTTGTAGACATAATGTTGGTTTATTATTGCTGTAAGGGTACGTGTGCATGTTTAGGTCCTTCGAGGCTCGTCATACTGCCATCACAGCCATCACTGCAAAAAACATTACCCTAACACAGTATTTATAAAAGTAGGACAATCGAATCTTATTTTTTGAAATATTATATTGCGACATCTGGATAATACTAAGCGTCTTTGTCTACCTATTTTGTTATCTAGTTCTTGCTCGGGTTAATTTGGTCCTGAGAAAACATGTACACGACATCCAAAGGCACCATCATATTGATAGCTTCTCTGTAAGGCTGAAACAAATGATTCAATTCAAGGCTCACTGCTAGCATTGAGCGAATTATTAAGGAATGATTGTAATTTTTTACTTCTATTTAATATTTGCAGTATGCTGGCTCCGTACGCGCGGTGAATTCAAATTTATAACAGAGTAAGTTTACTGTACACATATAGATTTTTGACTGCTTTTATAATTTTTTAGAGTGGACTCACAGGACATGACTCGCCTAGAACTTAAGATGACTCTTTTTTTCTGCCTATCTCTTCAAGGCTTTCTGAAAGGGATAATGTGAACATGGCACTCATTGTACCATCTTTAGGATAAATGTGGAGCCTTAACTACACATATTGCACGAAATTGGAGGTATCATGCAGCAAGGTCGATGGCTCCTTTTTATGCAGAACTAACTTGACGTGCTTTTTGCCAAGCAGTGTCATGCGTGTTACTGTTACAGGTAGGAGCAGTGGAAAGTTTTCACTTTATCAAGACTGGAGAGTTGGTTGAACTGAGCGAACAGAACCTTATCGACTGCTCACAAGACTTTGGCAATTTGGGCTGCGAAGGAGGGCGAGCGGATCAGTCGTTTGAGTACATCATCCACAATGGCGGGATAGACCTCGAGCAGCTCTACCCTTTCGTTGGCCAGGTTAGTGCAGAGAATACATTTCTAAAGAGGCCACGATTGATGAGCTGTGCATGAAGCAAGGGGCATGCAACAAATACAAGAAAACGCCCTGTAGGTCTTATTGCGCTCATATGCACCTGTTATTTAAGCCTTCTGTGAGTTAAGCTGCGTTTTTTCTCATTTATTCTCTTCATCTGGGCTGAAAAATGTTCAATTCTTAAACGAAAAACCGGCGGTGCGTGAGCACGGTTGTCTCCACAAATAATATTTATTCACCATTTCGCATTTACTAATTACTTATTTAGTATTATAGCATCCGTTTGCTGGTGTCTATATTTCTGATGTTAAGAAATTTATAAGAATAGTAAAGACAATAATCAAAATAAGGAATATTTCATTGTTATTATCATTATTAGCTTTCCCTGCCTCCTTGGTCAAGAAGATAACAAATGCAGATTCTGCGTTGACTACTGCCATTTGAATCAGATAACCAAAAAAGATGTGCATTCTCTTCCGCGTATCGATAACGCGCTTGAACGTTTGCACAGGGCCGGCTACGTTTCATCCATCGACCTTCATACCGGCTGATGACAGATCACTGTCGACAAAAAAGACCGTGAATCACCATTGATGGCCAATAACAATTTAAAGTCATATCTTTTGGCATTTGCAATGTCTCAGCAACCTTCGAACGCATAATGTACCGCACCGAGACTGTGCTTTTCCCGAGGAAGGTCGAGTTACCGGTATCCGCTGGTCGTGCTCTGAAGGATGAGGAATTGTTACAGGCCGCTGAAGAACAACGACGCTGAGGTTAGACAGACCTGAGCTGCCATCAACGCCTGTTGTACGGAGTACTACCGCCGGTGGATGTTCCCCGTAACAATATTTTTATAACAAAAATAAAACTTTATTGCAACCCTATTTCGCTATAAAATTAACCAAGCCCACCAACCGATAAGAACGGGACTGTCTGAGCTCGCTTGTATGACCATACTTGAGAACATGAAATAAAAACACAATTCCATTTAGTTACCCTACTAAAAAAATAAAGCACTGTATAATCAATTCACAAAAGTGTTTTAGAGCTTAGTTGAACCAGAGTTATTTCATTAATTCTTCCAGTGTGCTCTTAGAAGATGTGTTAAATATCTTGTCGGTAACTTGATAGAAATGTTGGGCACATATGAACAAGATCTGAGCGAGCCACGATTTGTGGCTGATTGAGGAATCACACAACCATGCCAGTTTTACGTTTGGATGCGGAATTCCAGAAATGTTCGACAAGAGTTTAGAAAACGACGATCGAAAATTTGTTACACCAAGTTCGCGGAACATACTTGCAGCTGTTACTACTGAGTTATTGTGGGCAACACTTTATACCTCATTTTTTATACTGTTGGCAACACTGCATCTCCAACAACCAGAGCATACGCCGAAGAAAGTAATGTCGCATTTCAATACGCTATACCCAAAATCATACACAATGATCATCTGTACCGAGAGGGATACAAATCTGTTAATGTGGCATAACAAGTTTCTTTATTTTTAGACAAATATGCGATTAATGATGATGAAGATAGGTTTGAAACAAATTCGAAGAGAATTCACACAATTCATGTATAGTGAAGGATTGCGTTTGCATGAATCAGTCTGGCTTGTGTAAGAATAGCAGCATGTTTATAACGGTAATTTCGAGTGCAGAGCGAAAACAAGCAAGCTGTGTTTTTGGCATCGATAGCAAGACCTTTTTTAGTAAACCAAAGCATTGCAATTTCTCATTTTGTACAATTTTAGTTGGGGTCTTGCAGGAAATATTTTGCCAGTAACAAGGTGTCTTCAGCATACTAAAAAACAAAACATTGGAAATTGCGAAATGGAAATCATTCACGAAGATGCTATGTAATGTAGACAATGAAATTGACCTTTAAGGATATCCGCGCTCGGCGAGAAATTAGAGGTGATAAAAGACGGATGTCGGTTTGAATTTCGTGCAAAGAATAGATCTATAAGAGGCAGCCGAGGCATATATGGGACTCCTCCGAGGACACGCAGACGCGGAGTGCGATGGACCCGGAGGCTTGATCTTGGGGTGCGAGTGCGCGACATTCTACCGCCGTTGCCGAGTGACGATGATGATGAGCAACGGATATTTCTCGAGAACGCTTTATTTATTTATTTTATTTATTTATTTATTTATTCGATACTCTCAATCCCATCAGGGATCGTAACAGGGAGGGCATTCAAAAGTACAGAGGCACAAAAAATACCAACGATAATTAATCGAAGTACATAAAAAATATTACACGAGATTATACATAAGAAGATATATGTATAGGCATTAAACAAGAGTGCGAAGCATGCGACAAGACTTTGGCGGACAAATGCAAGCGCAAGCGAAAACACAAACGGAAGGAATAACTTACTAGTGACATAAGAACTCAATAATTACTCAGATGTAAGTAGTTAATTTTCCACACAGGGTTAGTAACAATTTATGTGTTCAAGGTGTTCCATTCGCGTATAGCACGCGGAAAGTATGAATATTTGAAAGCGTCAGTACGGAATGAAAACTCGTTTAGAGTGTGTATGTGATTATTACGTGTTTGTCGCGTTTGTGATTTTCATATGTATCTTGAAGTGTCGATTTGTAATTGATTGTGTTAATCACGGTCCAAGCGTTCCCGCCGAGAATCAAAAACTGAGGAGCAGCGGGCTGCTCGACTGGAATAGACCACACGAGAAAAAGTGTGCAAAAGAAATTTAAGAAGAGGTTGCTGTGCGTGTTGAAGAAATTGTGAGTCGAGTGAAGTAAAAAGTAATAATCATAATTTAATAGATTTTCGCCACACCACCAATCTCAGGCGAGCTCAGGCTTTCAAACATGCGCCTGTTGCGGTCGAGTTGTTGATTTTTTTTTCAAATTTATCTCAAAGGAGGGAGCAATTAAAATTATAACTTTTCACACTCTTTTCACTTTTTCCAGACAATGCCTTGCGCGTTTGACAAAGGTGCAGTAGGGGCTAGAATAAGCAAGTATACCAGGGTGACTCTTGGGTCAGAAGATGAACTGCAGAGCATCGTTGCCAATATGGGACCAGTGGCAGTGACAGTCGACGCTTCAAACGATGATTTCTTTCAATACAACCAAGGTAAAGTTACTTCGCACAGGCGAACAGTTTTCGATAATGCTGCCTTGCGTGCAATGAACTGCTGTCTAAATATTTTGACTTGCAAGGTCGGAAGTTAGCACTTTGTTTAAGTCTACATCACCATGTGAAACATCGGAAGATACAAACTTCCGATCATAATTATTCACATTATGCCTTTACAAATAGTGACGCATTGAATTGTTATAGCCTGCGAATTTCCACTTTGTGCATGCGAAAATATTTAGAAATGTTATTTACAACAACAAAACTGCCTTCATTATATCTGGCCATCCGTCCATCTTTTCAACAGTTCGCCGCGGCGTACATTAAAAAATATACTGATAAATCGATGCTGCCTTAAGACAGCGTAGAATAGTTGGTCGCAATGTGGTGAGCGTTATTTCACCATCATTATCAGCTGGTGTAAACCAACACCACTTAACAAACAAGCCCTAGGCGCTCCCGCAGTGACGTCCGCTATCGAGGTCAGTGGGCGGAGCAGGTTAGCTCGCAAAAGTATTGCCGCAGGAGCTTATAAACCTTGGCATCGGGCGAGGAGGATGCCAAAACACTGCTTCTGTGAGCTGTGGCAAACTGGCTCGGCTGCCGCCACCACAGTGCTAGGAGCCATGTGGGTACAAGAGCCCGGCGGAGCATGCACGGTAAAAGTGGCCGGCCTCCCCGCAGTGTTAGCAGATTGGCCTGCGGTCCCGCGTACGCCACACGTCCGAATTGCGAGGGCGTGTAAGAGGCATCACAGCTCGAGGTGATGCGTCATACGGACTGATGTGGCTAACCACCGGCGTCGGGTCAATAGGACCACAGGCAGCTGCTTGACGAGCAACGAACGCGTACGTTCGCTTGTCGTCGACCCGTGGAGGCATGGTAGCGACAGGATCGTAGCCAGCTTCCTGAGGAACAACGGATGTGGGCGTGGGCATTTCATCGCCGCGCTGCAGTACGTTGGTGACCGGGAATTCACGAGCAGCCTGGCGTACTTCATCTCTGACAACTTCGGTCAGTGATGTCACTGGCGCACTCTGAGACAGACGGAAACGTTGGAGTTGCTCTAGAACAACCGACCGAATGAGGTCACGTAAGGCGTCCGCACCGCCTCCATGGCACGACGAAAAAACATCTGGGGCCAGGCTGATGACATCTCGGTTGTACTGCCGGGCCCGTTGTTGGAGCGTCGTTTCCATGGTCGTTACTTCCGCGAGGAATTCAGTAACGGTACGCGGTGGACTGCGAACGAGGCCCGCGAACAGCTCCTGCTTAACTCCACGCATGAGGTGGCGAAGCTTCGTCTCCTCTTTCATATTGGGGTCTGCGCGCTGGAAAAGACGGGTCATGTCTTCCCAGAACATGCGTACACTTTCATTTGGTCGCTGGTTTCTGGACTAAAGTGAAGCTTCAGCTTTCTCGCGGCGATCGGCATTGGGGAAGGTGGTCAGAATTTCATGGCAAAATGCTTGCCAGGTGGTAAGGGCGCCCTCGTGGTTTTCGAACCACATACGCGCAGACTCTTCTAGGGCGAAGTAAACATTACTGAGCTTTCGCTCGTCACTCCAGCCGTTGTACCGAGCCACTCGCTCGAAGGTAGCCAGCCAATACTCAGCGTCTTCGAAGACGTCGCCGTGAAAAGATGGTGGTGTTCGCGGCGGGTGGCAAATGATCGTAGCTGAGAGCTTGGGATCAGTGGCCATGTCGAGGTGGCTCGAGAGTTGCGGCTGCGTGATCCTCGTTGGGGTGGAAAGGGGCCCAACCTCAGGCGACTGTCCGCGGAGGCGGCGACCGAGTCGCTGGTCGACCGGAGTCAGATCCGTCGTGAAGCGTGTAAACGTGGGAAAACGTACCCAGCGCACTCCACCAGACTGTAACGGGTATTGCGACAAACGCCCAGGCAACGCCCTGAGCCTAGAAGACTACTGCCGAAGTCCGAGAGCGGTCCGAGCAGCGGTCTGAGCGCGGTTCCAGCCAACCAACTTCGTCGTCTACGCCAACTAGCAACCACTTCATCGTCTACGTCAACTAGCCACTGATTGTCTCCGCTTCGTCATCGACTATAGTTTGTATCAATATATATATATATATAGATTCGGTGTGGTCCATGATTGGTGGAAGCGGTGGCAGTCCGGCAAGGCGAAGACTACCTCGAAACTCAAGTTGGTCTTGCTGCGCCGTACTTAAGGATCGAACGGAGCATTTTCCACCAGTTGTTAAGGTGCAATAATTGTCACGCCACTGACGACGAGGAATAATTGTGCTGGTGTGGGAGAAGAAGAGGAGAAACCGTTGGTGCCGGGGGGCTAGTAGGCTTCACCTTATCTCATTGCCATGTCACTGTAAATAAACACCCCTTTTCTATTGCGCCGTAACAACTTGGTGGAAAGTGTTCCGTTCGATCATTAAGTACGGCGCAGCAACACCAACTTTAGTTTCGACGTAGTCACCGCCTTGCTGGACTGCCACTGCTTCATGGATCACTGCCTTCATGGATCACTTCATTCCTTCATGGATCACTGCCTTGTCGTGGCGGAGGGGCTTGCGAAACTCGATGAAGTCGTGAGCTCTGCTGTGTAGGGCCACCCAAGATAGACAGGTTACGGCAGAGAGTTCTGACAAAATGTGATTCACTGGAGAAGGTAATGGCAACCCACTCCAGTATTTCCTGCCAAGAAAACCCTATGGCCAGTCACAATACCATTAATGATATGGCGCCGGAAGATAAGCCGCCCAGGTTGGACGGCGTCCCACATGTTACTGGGGATGAACAAAGGGCGATTCCTAGTAGCTTCAGGACGAATGAAGCGGCTGGGCTAAAGCCAAAAGGACGCTCAATTGTGGATGTGTCGGGAAGCGACCGGAAAGTCCGATGTTGCAAGGAGATGTATCACATAGCAACATGGAATGTAAGATCTATGACGCAAGGTAAACTGGATATCGTCAAGCGAGAAATGGACAGATTGAACATCGATATCTTGAGTATCAGCGAGCTCAAGTGGACCGGAATGGGAGAATTTAACTCCGGCGACCATTATGTTTTTTATTGTGGGCACGAATCCAAGAGAAGGAATGGCGTCGCTCTCATAGTAAACAGAAAAATGGGCAAAGCAGTGCTAGGGTACAACTCCAAAAACGACCGAATGATTTCATTTCAGATCCAAGGTCACCCTTTCAACATAACAGATATCCAAGTCTATGCAAAGACCACTACTGCTGAAGAAGCTGACGTTGAGAGATTTTATGCGGACCTACAATGCCTTTTAGACCGCACCCCATCATCAGATGTCGTTTTTCTCATAGGAGACTGGAATGCTAAGGTAGGGAGTGAAGAAATATCCGGAATTACAGGCAAGTTCGGTCTTGGTGAGCCAAAGGAAGCTGGGCAGAGGCTAGTAGAGTTTTGTCAAGAAAACAACCTGACCATAGCGAATACTCATTTTCAACAGCACAAGAGACGCCTGTACACATGGACTTCACCGGACGGTCTGTACAGGAATCAGATCGATTGCATTATTTGCCGGCAGAGATGGAGAAGCGCTTTACAAGCAGTAAAAACAAGGCCTGGGGCGGATTGTGGCACCGATCATCAGCTTCTTGTTGCCAAGATTAAGCTTCGATTGAGGAAAACGCAGAAAACTAGAAGGCCTTTCAGGTATAATCTGGATCAAGTTCCATTAGAATATGCTGTGGAAGTGAGGAATCGATTTCAAGAATTAGATCTAGAAGACAAAGAGCCCGAAGAGATGTGGTCTGATGTTCGTGATATAATACAAGTTGCTACTAAGGTAGTTCCAAAGCAAAATAAATGCAAGAAAGCGAACTGGTTATCTTAAGAGGCTTTGCAAATAGCTGAGGAAAGGAGGGTGGCAAAAGTTATGGGGGAAAGAGAAAGATACAAGGTTCTCAATGCGGATTTTCAGAAAATAGCAAGGAGAGATAAGAATGCCTTCCTGAACATACAGTGCTAAGCAGTTGAGGACACAGCCAATTAAGGAACACAAGAGCTGTGTATAAGACAATCAAAGATATCAAAGGAAGCTTCTGTGCTAAGATGGGCGTGATAAAGGACAAACGAGGCAAGGACCTCACTGAAGCCTCAGAGATGAAGAAGAGGTGGCAGGAATACACAGAAAAACTGTACAAGAAGGACCCGAATCTGCGAACGCAACATAAGACGGTTGTGATAACTGATCTCGAGCCGGGCATCCTGAAGAGTGAAGTTGAATGGGCCTTAGCCAGCCTTGCTAAGAACAAAGCTAGCGGAATTGATAGCATTCCAGCTGAGTTGCTTCAAAACCTCAACCATGACGCTGTTAACATTCTGCATACATTATGTCACAAGATTTGGACAACCCTGCAGTAGCCACAGGATTGGAGGAGGTCAGTTTACATCCCCATTCCAAAGAAAGGCAGTGCCAAGGATTGTTCCAACTATCGCACGATTGCGCTTATTTCGCGTGCTAGCAAGGTGATGTTGAAAATCCTTCAAGTTAGGCTGCACCAGTATGTGGATCGGGAGCTTCCGGACGTGCAAGCTGGGTTTCGCAAGGGCAGAGGAACTAGAGACCAAGTTGCCAACCTTCGCTAGATCATGGAAAAAGCAAGAGTTCCAGAAACCCATCTACTTCTGCTTTATTGATTATGCGAAAGCGTTTGACTGCGTAGATCACAGCAGATTGTGGCAAGCCCTCCAAGAGATGGGAGTTCCAATTCACCTCATCTGTCTCCTCAGGAACCTATATGAAGGGCAAGAGGCCACAGTCAGAACTCGGCATGGTCTTACTGATTGGTTTCCGATTGAGAAAGGAGTGAGGCAAGGCTGCATACTGTCGCCCTGCCTATTTAACCTATATGGAGAGTGCATCATGAGGAAGGCCGGTCTGGACGAGTCTTCAGTTGGAGTGAAGATTGCTGGAAAATGTATCAACAACCTTAGATTCGTGGATGATACCACTTTAATGGCAGCAAGTGAAGCGGAACTCAAGAGACTTCTGATGCGCGTACAAGAAGAGAGTGAGAAGTTAGGGCTTAAACTGAACATTAAAAAGACAAAGATCATGGCGTCTTGCCCTATCAAGTTCTGGATCATCAAGGGACAAGAAGTGGAAGCTGTGACAGATTTTCTCTTCTTGGGCTCCAAGATTACCTCGGGAGGAGAGTGCAGCCATGAAATTCGGAGACGCCTGCTTCTGGGAAAGAGAGCAATGGTTAGCCTTGACCGCATAGTAAAGAGCAGAGACATTAGTCTGCCAACCAAGATCCGTATAACTCGTGCTATGGTCTTTCCAGTTGTGATGCATGGATGCGAGAGTTGGACTGTGAAAAAGGCTGACCGCCGAAGAATTGACGCGTTTGAATTGTGGTGCTGGCGAAGACTCTTGAGAGTTCCTTGGACTGCCAGAAGATCAAATCAGTCAATATTGTCGACAATAAACCCTGACTGCTCATTGGAGGATCAAATTCTAAGGTAAAGCTCAGCTACTTTGGTCATCTGATGCGAAGAGAGGAGTCGCTGGAGAAAGATTTGATGTTGGGAAAGGTTGAGGCTCGCCGGAGAAGGAGTAGGCAGCGAACGCAATGGTTAGATGGCATCCTCGAGGCACTGCAGATGAAGTTATGTGATGTTAGAAAGATAGTGAGAGACCGGAAAGCGTGGCGTGACATGGTCAATAGGGTCACGAAGAGTCGGACACGACTGAACGACTGAACTGAACTGAACTGAACCTAACAAAAAGCGGGCGGAGCAGACCATTGCTCAAAGAGCTGAACTGACGGATGAAACTTGCACCACTTATACAGAAGAGATCCTCAGATTGTGCAAATGTGTGAATTCCAACCTGCCCGAAGAAGACAGAGTCGGCCAGAGTTTGAAGGGCATCGCGGCTGACGTGCACAACTTTTTAATTGCCAAAGACACCCTTGAAGCCGTCTTCGATGTTATTAAACACATCCGCGCTTTTCAAGCTCTCAAAACCCGTCGTACTGCGCCAAAATTTGGGCGGCTGGCCAACGTGCCTACCGTGGCCAGCCTTGATGACCATGCCCAACTACATCTTCCGTCGACAATCCGGCAAATCGTGCGGGAAGAACTGCTTCGGCTCAACCCACTTCACCTGCACGAATCTGCTGTGGTCTGTGTCCAGAGGGTATCTAGACGGCCGGCTTCACCACCGCAAGCGATTACAGTGCAGCCGTTCGCACAAGCTCCTGAAGTTGCAGCTTCTATTGACAATCCACCTATACGTTTCGCCAACAGGAATGCGCCGATGCTTGACGCGCCAAGGTATGACGTTGCCTCAAGTGCACATAGATCTTCCATTCGATCTACCAGGATTCCTCAGCAGTATGAGCATTCAGCCAGACCTACGACGCGCCCAGCTATTCCTTGCTGTTATTCCCAACAGCATTTTTACCTTCCCGGCCGATAGGCTACCGCTGCGACGTCGAAGGTCACATCGCCAGGTACTGCTGCAGTAGGTGCCCTCCTCGCTATAACCGTCCGACGCCTCCAACAGTACCTAACAATCGGCAATACAGTCCCATTTTTCAGCAATCCAATAACCGCAACATCCATAACCAGCATCTCCGCGACCACTCCCCAGCATCCGACAGAAGTGTTATTCCTCCACCCGCCTTCCGTACGCGTCGTTCTCCATCACCGCGGCGGCGCACCATGTCGCCTCAGCAGGAAAACTAACCAGCGCAACTAAGGGGGTGAGGCCGCTGGAAATGTGCTGTGTGCTAACATCCCTCCAACTAACTATAAGGCTCAAAAACAACATTCGTGTGTTTATTGATGGTGTGCATACACTAGCTTTGGGGGATACGGGTGCGACTGTGTCTGTGATGAGTAATAAGTTTAGGCGCTTGTTGGGATGCAAAGTGATTTTTGAATATGACCGTACTTCAACGTTTTGTGGTGTGAGTGGGGAGGCGTTGCGGCCACTGGGTGTGTATAGTGCGCAAGTCACTGTGGGTGGTGCAGTTTTTCAAGCCGAATTCGTAGTTTTACCCCACTCTACGCATGACATCATTTCAGGAATGGACTTCTTGAAGTTTTGTGCCGCTACCGCGGACTGCCTAAGTCAAGAGGTTCATTTTGACGGCTCGCATCTGCCGATTATTTTTGCAAGTGGCCGTAATGAAGACACAGTTTTTGGTATTACCGAAGACACAGTAGTTCCACCTTTGTTTGCGACGTTCGTCCCCGTGTCCGCTCCACTTCTTGACCTGGTTTCATTTCAGGCCGTGGTGCACCCAGTTCACTCAGCATCCCAGTCGAAAAGGACGACAGAAATTTCTGTAGTACTACAGAAATTTCTATCGCGCTACAGAAATGTTTGATGTTACTACAGATATTTCTGTCGCGACAACAGAACTTTTGTTGTTACGTCAGAACTTTGTGTCGTTACGACACAACATTGTGTTGTAACAACAGAACGTTGTGTTGTTACGTCAGAGCGTTTTGTTGTTGCGACAGAACGTTGCGTTGTTACGTCAAAACTTTGTGTTGTCGCAACAGACAACGGAAAGTTTTGACGTAACGACACAACGTTCTGTCTGTTGCGACAACAAAACTTTGTGATGTCGCCGCAGACAACACAATGTTTTGACGTACCATCACAACGTTCTGTCGCAACAACAAAATGTTCTAACGTAACACAACCTTCTGACGTAATTTTCGCGACAACCCAGGGTATGTAGGTAATAGCGGGGTCAGGTAGCGAGGTTACAAGAAAAATTCTATAATGTGTTCTGCAGTGGCAAGCAATTTTTTTTTTCGCGCATGTAGAACCGCCCATATTTTTCTTGTCCCAAATAAAACATTAGGTTTTTCTTTGTTGCGTATCAACATGTTTATTTCAGTTCAAAATACAAAATTCGTAATAAGACACTGAACAGTGTTACAGACAGTTCCATGTAGAGGCTAATTTTTTACCAGCCGTATTTTTTTTTCTGCGCGACTACCTCTCTGCCCTCAGCCGCCTTCGAACAACCTTAAAATCAACTCATTGTGCCAAAACAGAGCGCGCCTTGAGTGTCTATCTGCTGCCGTGCATGCATACCGCTAATTGCGCCATTCGCGCGCACATCAAGTAGCATCACGGGCGATTGCCGGCGCAGTCGCGACCGCAACACTCATGTTTCGTTCCATGTAGGGATTAGCTTCTCGATGAGTGCGAATAAGTTCGACAGGAACAATCGCAAAGCTACTTCTGTTTTATCTCAATCCTTAGACAACCGGATGAATAAATCTTTCTCACCTGTGAAATCTGCTTCCAAATTTGTAGCGATCTCTTCAAATGATCTATCCTTGTTCTCACGTCGATGATAAATTCCATCCTTTATGCACAACAAAAGATTTGACTCTCGTGGAGCAACCTGATATCACACGTTCTTGGCCAAAAACGAGGACGCCATATGCTTGCACAAGTAACTTCCCCGCACGTCTCCAGCACTCGCGCGCAGTCCTTGCTGGATCGCGCCCAGCTCGGCGGGACCGACGCTACAGACAAGGCCGATGCACGGGCAGTCTCAGGGAAAGATGGGGCTTTCTGTATATTTTAGTGCGGTAGAAGGACACGCTAATTTCAGTACGATAATGGTACGGCGTTTGAAGGGAATTGATTTTCCACTGTAGCCTGCCCACCTACACGCATTAGCTCGCTACAAGGCACACATTCCTCCGCGGTGGACAACGGGACGAAGAGACAAGTTTTGCAAACTACGTTTGGGAGTGCTTGCAGGCAAACCGCTTCTCTGGAGGATCGGATTCGGGAACTGGCCAGCAACCGGTTTCCGCCCCTCTCACGCGCACGCCTCCCCCCACTTCCCCTTCCGACCAGATGGCTGGATAGGTCTCTTCGCTGCTAGGAGAGAGGGTGGGTCTTCGCTCCGGCTGAGTGTTCCTTGTATGCGGCAGCCTGTGTGGCGTTTGTGGCGGTGCTGTGCCGCCATTTCATACCTATCCGTATTGGCAAGCTCTGATAAGTTGAGACAATGGGCGGCGGGCATCATGCTATTGTACACTTTCCACGTGACTGACTGATTTTATACCATTATAACCTGCCCTGTCCTTTCTTTCGTATGTCCCTTCTTTTATTTCCGATCCCTGTCTTCTCGTTGTCCTTTCTATTCCTTACCGCAGCTCGGGCGCCGCTGCATTTCATGGCAGATACCGTGGCTGGCAAAAGTCGATTTGTTTTTGTACTATTTAATAGTTAATTACGGCCTCGCGACAGGCAGTGCGTGTGATGGTTACATGCGGTGCTGTGGAAACGTTGAACCGCTTGCTCCTTCACCTTACCGTGTTCGTCGAACCACGCTGATGCTACAATTATGACATTTTCGGTCGAATTTACTGTCTGGACCCTTCTCTGTCTGTTTTGACTTAAAATGATTCGATATTGCATCTTTATATCGGTTCAGAGCCTCAGATTTGATTGGACTTCGCGACTGCGCTGTCAGACACTTTCTTTATGGCCAAATAATAAAACGATGTATTGATATGAAGAAGTCAATTAGGATTAAGGTGTAATGCATGATCGTCGAAGATTTTAGCACTCGGCGAAAGCGAACCATGATCGATAGGGCAGCAGAAACGGCACTAAATTTGACTAACATCATCATCCGTCACGCAACGAGACGCTGCCGGTTGAGGCAGCAGACCTCGGCATTCTGAAAGAAAAAATTAAACTACTCGCTACGAGAAACAACCAGCATGCAAGAGACAAGAAAGCATGCAAGGAAGATAGACCACCCAGAGGCAGCGCCTAGCACCACATATCTCGTAACGAAATTACATCCCTAAACAGCACGAAGCACAAACTACACTATGGATCCGTATTAAATTAGCGTTAAGTGCACGTACGCGATGCATTTCACCCTTGCCCACACGGCGTGAAAATGAAACACTCAATAGAGCAGGGAGGGTGTCTTAATCGCTTTATCTCTATCTGCTAGTCATCCCTAACTCTCATACGCGCTCACGTCCAAAGGCCATTTGCGACATTTGCGAACAATGCTAGGCGAACTCATAGAAGCGCGCGTTTAGCCTCTTGTGTCAGAAACCGTTCGGCGGCACAGCTCAATGGATCCATGAACCATCAAATCTCAAGGACCACAGCTGCATGCAGTACACGTGACGCGGTGGCTGTGTGCGCACCCATCGCTGTACCCCTCGCGCGTTTACAATATTTGCTTAGAAGAGGCAGCTCAAATAGGAAAAAAAAAATAGCCACCGGCATTCCAAGCCACGTTTACTGCTGGCAGGGAGGTACGAGACAGGACTGCAAGACAGCAAGGCGACACAGTCGTCTGCGCGGCACTCTGAAGAAAATAAGGACCTTTTAAGCGGTGCATCAAAGTAAAAAAAGAAAAAAAGTCCGCTTGTTCAAACGAAGCAATCAGGAGAAGGCCCAAAATGCGCCGACTAAAACCTGATCGCTTATTCTGCATAGAGCAAAATTTGAAGGATAAAAGGTGGTTGAAAAGAGCAAAAAAGGAAAAAAATTTAAAATGAGCCAAATGGCCAAAAACCTGTACAGACACGGTGATCAATGGCACAAGATACCCGCCGACCCGACACTCCGGGCCTGCTCAAAACGAGCGTCGACAGCGGCACTAAGCAAAAGACGCTGCCGGCCGAGTGAAGGCTGGGGAACGTGACAAACGAGGTAGGGACATGGAAGGGGACTGATGGCCCCAGAAAGGAAAGGAAAAGGATAGTTGCGGGGCGGCAGACAAAGCTGTTTTCTGCTGTGTATTTTCTTTACCTGGGCACCCCCACAAAGGTGAGTGGGGTTAAACGACAAGAAGCGTTACTGGTAAAGTGGGCAGTAGAAAAACTGGCCGGAGCTCGAGCGAACTAGGCTGAAGATAAAAAAAAAAAGCGAAATAAAGATGGAAGAAGAGAAAAGGAGAGTTATAACTAAGGCATGGAAGAAATCAAATTTCCAGATATATAAAATCGCTGTGAGCAAGGTTGATGAAATGGTCGCTACACTATGTAGAAGTTCTGCTGTGCCTTCATCATGGTCGCCCTGAGAATGAATCTTTAGATACGCGTAGCCCATGCGAAAATAAATGTTGTTGAACAAACGATCGCCCAACAAGGTCAAGGCAATGTGTGTTGAAAATTCAGCCTCAGGCAATAACCTAACTTATTGCTTTTCTCGGGTACCCTTAGGCGAAATAGATCGTTCACGTGCCTCCTAATACAGCTCCCCCATTATAAGATTGCCATAGCTTACAGTTATGCTGTTGATCACATTCAGGCCACAGTCAGTCAAAGGGCTCTGATGTGTCGGGGGCAGTGGTCTAGCGGAATTTGATATAAATTTACCTTCCTGTAAAGACATTTGTGACAGTCCTGCCCCAGGAAGAGAATTATCACTCCGGTTTGTTGTTTGATTGAGTCATTGGCATAGCCCACAAAAGTAGGAATGGTGCGGCTTCCGAAGTATTGCAGAATCGAGTGTTGCAAAAAAGAGGGTTTTAAAGAATATACATGACGGCGGAAAAAACAGACTGTAAAAGAATTATGAACTTTTTAACAAAAAAGTAAATTACAAAATACAGAATACAAACTCTTTCATTGACGCACTTCACTCGAAAGGATCGCAGTTTCACAACACTTCGCTGGCGCAGTGCACACTTTCAACTAGTTATTAAGGTACACTATCGCCACTGCAGACGCTACGCGCGAACGTTCAAAAACACCACACGCTAAAAAAAAATGAAAAACCTAAACGGCGCCGGGTACAGAGGGAGGGAGTCCGATTCCTCTGGACGCGCACATGCTCACGGCTGGCGGATTGCCTCAGACGAACATCGCGATCGAGATCTAATGTCGAGATAACCGATGCGCGTGATAAAAGGATGGCTGGTGCTAGGCGGGAACTAGCGCCGAAATTAAATAAGACGGACGCTAACTCATAGTCTTAACAAATTTATTTTCGGTCTCAGTCACTAGAAATAATAACGCGATAGCATTTGTTTTCCACATTCCCAGTCGTCAATTTAAACTTCGGTGGATTTAATTGCAGCATGACCTGCAGGGGGACCTCCTAAGCACAGCAATACTGAGACCCTTTTTGACAATTTAAGAGTTAGCAGAAAGAAAGAAAGAAAGAAAGAAAGAAAGAAAGAAAGAAAGAAAGAAAGAAAGAAAGAAAGAAAGAAAGAAAGAAAGAAAGAAAGAAAGAAAGGAAAATAAAAAGCCTCTTCCTTTTTGATTTCAATGAGGTATAAAGCTTATAATATTGCATACCAGCATCTTGTAGGTACTGCGGAGGCAGGATAAAGTAGGCGGTAAAAATTCGATTTTCTTGAATTTACAGATGAAACGATTCGCTTCCTTAAGATTAGCAAGTAAAAATCATTACGCCGGAAATCACTAAGAGTCCTGGCAGGCTGCGGTGGTCAATGACCTCCTGTCGTTAAAGGTCAGCACTAAATCATTGTGGACTTGATCGGTACAGAAGCCGATGCATACGCCTTCTCTTCTATGCACACTCCCCTAGGCTAATTCCCTCACTGTAGACCATAGGTAAATGATGCAAAGATCGATATTTGTAACCGTTGAGGCTGTTTTCATCCCGGCGTTGTGTAGACATAATTTCGTCCATGTTGTTGAATGACCTTCTTGTGCACTGCGATGAGTTTCGGTGAGCAGGGTTTTTCCTTTATTTTTCCCGCATGTTGAATTCTGCTGGGACTCCTTTTGGGAATCGTTCTGAGCTCCCGTGAATGTAGGTTCCAACCACCTTGAATCATAAGCGGGTGTTTTCTACAGTTCATCTTGCTCTCTTGTCAAATTCGTTTGCATCTACATCACGATGTTGTACGCTGAATTCGAAGTGTTTGATATTGTTAAAAAAGCACACTACGAAGTTTTACCTCAAAATCTTTGTCAAAGAAAACGACCCGGCCTCTTTTACCAAAATGTTAAATTGAGTAAACTTCCCGCATAACAATATCGATTGAAGCGTCGGTACGTTGGAAGTAAGAGTCCATATAGAATGGTGATTAGCAGCTTTCGGCAGTTATGAGTAGAAAGTGTACATCACGAACAGTGAGAAAAATGTTGAAGACGAGTGTGCGCTAGCACCACAGGCGATAACATAACGTTTGCGTACAAGTGCTGCAAAGGCATGGCTGATATTTATTTATATCTGAGCTGTGCACCTGTCATTCCGAAGGTTTAGTGACGCCCCTTCACCGCAATACCAGCGGCAAAATTTACAAGCTCCTGATAGTAGATACGTGCTGCCCAAAAAGTGAAACTGGCCTCATAATCGTGTGACGGAGGCCGCTGCTAAACACGAGAAAAAACGTGACAGTGCAGCATGTAGTTACCTGTGCTGCTTCGCGTACATAAGGACGCCGCATCGAATTTGGTCTCTACAATTGCATTATGCCCCTGCTCTTCAGCGGCTGTGTGTATGTGGATGTTACGCGAACAAAAATGAACCCTCGTCTGGAAAAAGGCAGAATTCCCTGAAATGCACGCGCAGTAAAATTGTCAGTAGTTAGAAAAATCACGTGATTAAATAAAGGTATCGAGCGAGTCAAGCGAAATTACCGCAGGAATTTGTACTTTATAAAAGGATGGCTAAGCATGCACGGCTCAATGATTTAAGGAAACACAGGTGTATGTTACCGACAAACATCAATTTTTACTTTCTCATTTTGCTTGCCTAACTATTTCCAACTGCCTAAAATATGTTGATTTGTTTACTTGACGATGCATCATGATTGCAATAGTAAAAAGAAGCACAATTAAGACCTTCCAAATAGAGCTCATTCACGATGTGATATTTAAAGACCCCGATAAAAGTGAATTGCGTATTCAGAAGCGAAGCTTGGCCTTTTTCACAATTCTTTCGTGCTCCTTACGATAATTAAAGTACAACAATTTTAACTCCATTCACTCCGGAAGGAAATATTCTCGAATGTGTCACAGTTCACCAGCGCTAGCTGAGTGTGTATGGGCCGCCAGTAGAGCCGCCGCCGCCGCTCTCGAATCCGACCATGAGAGAGCCTGTTGCGCCCGTGCCCGGCTCCCATTGTCACAAGCCCGGGGGAGGCTTCCCTGTCTTCTTCTGTTGCTGGGAATGCAAGGCGGCCATTTCCCCTCCACCCTTCATAGCTCTCTCTCCCTCTCCACGAAAAACCAGTTGGCCAAGATGGATGCCGCGTTGGCGGCAGCGGGACGCGAGCGACCATCTGCATTCTCTTCTTTCTCCTCCCCTCTTCCTTCTCCCACTATCCGCACGCTTACAGCACTTACAGTGTCGGTGTCGTTTCCGCCGGCAGTCCACAGCCACCCCCCCCCCCCCTCCCTCCCTTTTTTGTTTATTTCTCCGCTTCCTCCTCGTCCACTCAAGTTAGCAAGATGCCGCGTTGTTCGTCCCGCGGATCACGTCAGTGCTGCCCGTGCAGTCGTCTTTCTCCTTCGGTGACTTTATGCTGATCTGCGACGTTTCTGTTCGTACTCATTTAACACGAGAACGAGCACAAGTGCTATATCATCTGAGAAGCCACAGTGCGAAAGTCCTCACCGCGGGACATTGGAAACTTCGACAGAACGATGTTGAAGATTTTGGGAAGGCGAAGAAAATCCGCGCGGCGCCCACCACATTGCACATATATTTTGATATTACAGGTAAGCGTCTCTTTGCTACGATGTGTTTTGAATTGTATTCTGAAGCGTGAAATGAATCGTATCGCTGCACTTAACCGCAGACGAAGAAATGGAGGGATGGAGCAGAGAGCTTAGCAGGCTGAACCGGAAACGCCATGACGAGCGTGATGCGCGGAAGAAGGTACGTAATGTGATGTTTGTCTATCTTTTCTACTTTTAGTAGCTACGATGACGGATGAAGTTTCTAAACCCTCACTCTTACCCTAAGCAACCACCTTCATCTTGAGTACTGCCTCTAGCCTCCTAGCATGAAAACCACAAAGGCGCCAGACTGCAGTTCGCGAGCAGCAGCCAAGTACGGGCGTTATTAGTCTTGCCTGGAGAACTCGAGCTGTGCTATGTGTCGCAAAATATTGTCGCCAACCTTTCAGATCTTCAATGATAACGCCTTGTAGAGCACGGGTCGATTCTGTATTTTTGTTCATGCTTATCGCGAAACGCGCTTCTTTGGCTGAGCTGCATGTACGCGAAAACTCACGCGAACGCGACGACGACACACATCGCGCGAAGCCTTCGCGCGAACAGAAATGCATGTGTCGATTGGCTCGTCACTCCGACCTGCCGAAATAGAAAATTTTGCTCCTTCCTCGCAATCGCATGCACAATCAGCTAACAGCATGAACGCAAAGCATACGTTACTGCCGTTCTATTCGCACGCGCTCTCTCGCTCTCTCTCTCATTTTTTTTTTTTTTGCAGTGTTGCATCGTGATTGTGCATTTCCGCGTAAATTTCTCGCTTTGTACGAATAATGGTGAATGGGCAAGGATTCTACGAATGTATAATCGCAACAAAAAAAAATAAATAAAAGGTCAAGTTAGTATACTCTTATAGCGCAAGTGTAGATCCATTTTATGGCATGCTATCGCAAAACACTTCAATTCTTGCAATTGTGACTTACATATGCAAATAGTTTGCGGTGTACTATACCAGTAACACAGAGCGTCGTCGCCGTTTCGCGTTTCCGTTGATTCACGATTAAAGTATATTCTAAATAACTTGCACTTCGTTGCCTCAAACTTTATCCAGTCAAGTGCTTTTGTCTCTTCAACAACTATAACAAAATGTGTGCTTCTTTTGAATGATGCATAGTCTTATTTATTTAAAGAATCAGCCACATCAATTACATTTACCTTCGTGTTTTTACAGGTCCACCTTGGCCATGGAAATTGTATGAACCAATTCAGTCTCCGATCGGATTCCGACTTCTGCAAGCTGATGTCCGTTTACCTCGGGGGGACTGAAGTACAAGGAGCGTGACAGGAAGCCTTCGTAGCAGAGCCATCTCAAGAGTGTTCCCTCCACCTTACCCTTTTGGAGTGGCATCAGTTGTCAGGTAAACGAAAACACCTTTCCATGAACTGCAGAAGAGATTTCATTTGGTTTTGTGGTGGCTGTATACAATATAATTGTAATTGTATTGTTTTTGGTATTTCAGAAACTGAAGCTGGTGATGGTTTAACTGTGGCTATCAACAAGCTGCAAACCATGCTGCTTAAGGAGCATGGCCGCTGTTTGAAATACAGTGCAGGGGAAGGCTGATGAGACCACACAAAACGGTTTTATCATTATCAATGGATGACTGGCTCAATGTGCGTGTTGGTTGTTAGGCACCAACATTATGCTAGCAGTTTTGAGTCACTTTCATAGCTGAACTTGGCTAGCACGAAAAAATAAGCCATATTTGCTGCAATATTTAACAACACTAAACAACATGTGTTGCTCGTTTGGAAATGTATACAGCAGTTGCTTGACCATGGTCAGAGCAGTAGTTGTATTTCAGCATGCTAACCCTAGCAACGTTCTATTTTATGCTAAACAGTATTTCAGTAGTAAATCAATGCTTCCAGCTGAGCAATAATTTTCTGGAAAATATGTAAAGTTTTCATCCGAATTGTGATTTTATCGTTTTTGCAAAATCAAATGAATGATTGAATAGAAAATAATTAATGATTTTATTTGTGCAGACACCTGGCTATTGCTGAAGGAGGTGAGCTGCAGCGAAGAAGATGTGGTCAAGCGCTACAAGATGATGCCGCACTACCTGGCACAGAAATGTCTGCGCCTTTTTCTCTAGGGTAAGATTTATAGTGTATTCCTTCCGGTGGGTGACAGAGTAATGTATGCACAGGATTTTTTTTTTTTTTTTTGCAGCGGAGTTATGCTTGCTTTCAAGGTGTAGCTAATCAGCGGATGTCACAGGTTGCTCAGTTCTCTAACATAAAAGCTTATAGGCTTATAGTAGGCAATAAAAGCTATTGCAATTTCAGGAGATTTTTCTAGCAGAGAAAGATTTGCATGGGCCGCAGTTATAAGGGCATTACATACTGGCTGTCCTGAGGATATCTGTGTGCAGAATGGTTAGACTAAACACGTATAATCTTTCAGTCATTTTCAATGAGCCTTGTTAAACTCTTTAAACATTTATTTATTGCTCGATATGAAGGCTTACTACTTTGGCATTCTACCACTTACGTTAGAGTTGTGGGCTTTATTTAGGAGAGACGGGCTATGATTTGATAAAATGATAATACAAAAATGGCCTTGTGCTGTCCATTTCCGGTCCGCATAATGAGCACAATGAGGTTTAAAATATTCTTGTGCCTGTCACTACAACATTCTCCATTGCCAATGTCTATGGAAAACCACAAAATAATTCTTTCATTTTTCAGTTACCTTCAAAATAACCAGCATCAATTTTTCTTCATCGAAACCACTTTTTTTGTTTAAAAATGCATTTTAAATAGGTGTTTAATTGAAATCTGCATCTTTTTGTCATTCAGGTGTTCCCGTTCAAGCGCCTTTTGGAAATACAGCTTTATGGATTCCAAATAAAGGCGGCTTCTCACAGGTGTTGTTTCGCATGTCTTCGGCATGCTTGCACATTTTTTTTGTGCAGAGCTGCTAGGTCTATGCCTGCAAAATAGCCCAATTAATGACTATGATCCCATGAGACTAATTTTTCCCACTTGGCTGTGGTTGCATTTTGCACGTGTGAATATTCTCACAATAGGAGAGAAGAAAGTCACAACAGTATGTGAAATGAACATGCGCCCTCGGACTACAGAACATCAGAGTACGGAATGTCAGATTGCGGAGCATCAGAATGCATGCCGTCACAGTATAGAACAACAGACTACAAAACGTCAAAATACAGAACTACAGACAATGAACGTCACAATATAGAACTACAAACAATGAACGTCACAATATAGAACTACAGACAGTGAACGTCACAATACAGAACTACAGACAATGAACGTCACAATACAAAACTACAAACAACGAACGTCAGACAACAGGTCAAAAATACGACAAGACTACAGACCATCAGAAATTTTCTGTTGTTTTTTTCGACTGGGATGCCTGAAGAAAAATGTTATTATCCCTCACTGTATGATCTCCGTGCATCACGGTAGTGCCTCGTTATGGACAATCAATCTATCGCCCCAGCCCACAGTTTTACCAAGGGGATTGAAGCTTGGCTGCTGTGGACCAGATGCGCCCCACGTCGTTGCTTTGGTCACAGGTGCTACGAGTGCTACCGTACCTCTGCCTGCTGATGAAACTTCGATCTTCCGTATGATCAGCGCCGATCTCAGCTCACCTTAACGCCGTTCTCTTGTGAATATTCTTCTACCCTTTTCGCCTATGTTTGACTTTTCTCAAACAGATGGGCCGACCTCTCGCCCTGCACATCGGACCCATCATACCATTGACACTGGTTCGGATCGTCCCATTCGTCAAAAGCCATATCACGTGTCCCCATCTGAGCGCAAATTCATTCATGAGCAAGTGGAGTACATGCTACGGAAGAAGGTGATACAGGAGTAATCTAGCCCCTGAGCTGCTCCTGTTATTCTTGTACGCAAGAAAGACGGTTCGTGGCGATTCTGCGTCGATTATCGGCGTCTAAAGTCTGTTACGAAAACGGACGTCTACCCTCTTACTTGCATAGGCGATGCCATTGACTGCCTCTCTGGTGCGTCCTATTTTTCTTGTCTTGATCTCAGATTTGGCTACTGGCAAATTCCAATGGATCCTGCGGATAAGAAAAAAACAGCCTTCGTAACGCCAGATGACATGAGTTTAATGTTATGCCATTCGGGCTGTGTAATGCGCCAGCCATATTTGAACGCTTTATGGACACAGTTTTGCGCGGCTTAAAATGGGACATTTGTCTTTGCTATCTGGACGATGTCGTCATATTTGGGAAATCCTTCCAAGACCACAATGACCGCCTAGTACGCGTCTTGAATTGTCAGCACAACGTCGCCCTAATCCTAAACTCGAAAAAGTGCCGCTTTTGAGAACGCCAAGCGCTGGTGCTAGGACATCTTGTTAATGGCGATGGTGTAATGCCGGATCCCCAGAAAACTGCCGCTGTTGAGTCTTTTAAACCCCCGCGGACAGTGAAGGAGTTGCGCAGTTTTCAAGGGTTGTGTTCTTATTTTAGACGCTTTATACATCACTTTGCTGACGTCGCTTACCCATTGACGTGCCTTCTCAACAAAAACTCCACTTTTGACTGGACACCAGACTTCGACGTGTCATTTCGTCAACTGAAGTTTCTTTTAATATCGAAACCCATCGTACGTCACTTCGATCCTGCTGCCGTGACAGAAGTTCACACGGACGCTAGTGGAATCGGTCTCGGGGCAGTCCTTGTCCAATGGCACGATGAACGAGAGCATGTTATCGCGTACGCAAGTCGGACCCTGAGCAAGCCGGAGGGAAACTACAGTCACCGAACAGGAATGCCTGGCTGTAGTTTTCTCTGTGCAGCGTTTCCATTCATATTTGTACGGACGGTCGTTTACTATCGTAACTGACCATCATTCACTCTGTTGCTGCGGAACCTTCGAGCCCCATGTGGTCGCCTCGCACGCTGGGCCCTCCGGTTACAGGATAATGCCTTTGCCGTGGTGTACAAAAGCGGGAGGCTTCATGCAGACGCAGATTGTCTTTCTAGGATGCCAATGGCCACGACTGGACCTGACAGCGACGATTTCGACAATTATATATCGACCCTCGAGCCAGCGTTCCCCGACACGAATGTTTTCAAAACGGAACAGCAAAATGATGCCAGTCTGCAGCCTCTCTTTGCCGCCGCCCAAGCCAACGTACCTACAAGCCGTTTTTGTGTGCGTGATGGCCTCCTACGGAGAAAGAGTTATTTGCCTGTCGGCCAGCGATACCTACTCATAGTTCCCAAGACGATGTGCACCGACGTATTGCGTGTTATGCATGATGATCCAACTTCTGGGAATTTAGGATCGGCTTGAAAACTCCACCGTGCTCAAAAAAGATTTTACTGGCCCAGAATGTGCTAGACGATTGAACAATACGTTGCCAGTTGCAAGCAATGTCAACGCCACAAACGTCCAACTGCAACTCCATCTGGCTTGCTGCACCCTGTGAAGATCCCGACAGCTCCGTTTGATCAAGTAGGCATTGACTTCGTAGGTCCGTTTCCGAAGTCCGTGTATGGAAATCGCTGAATTGTAATCTGCGTGGACTATCTCACACGTTACTGTGAAACTGCCGCTCTTACATCTGCTACGGCGCATCAGGTGTCGCTTTTCTTGCTGCACTCAGTCATCTTACGACACGGGCCGCCACGAATTGTCATCACTGATCGGGGCCGACAATTCACTGCTGATGTTGTTGAAGAGCTCATGCGTTTATGCGCCGTAACTTTCTGACACTCGACACCATACCATCCCCAGACAAATGACTTGACTGAGCGCGTCAACAGAACGTTTATCAACATGCTAGCCATGTATGTGGACGCAGGGCATAAGAACTGGGACACCATACTACCCTTCATCACGTATGCGTTTAATACCACCACACATGAGACGACTGGGTACAGCAGTCCATTTTTCCTGCTCTATGCCAGACCGCCACGCTACTCCCTGGATGCTATCCTGCCCTTCACAAGCCGTGAAGACCCCTGCATGGCTGAGACCCTCTGTCTCGCAGAAGAAGCTCGGAGAATCGTCCGATTATGGTCTGGTGCTTCACAAGAACGTTCTAAAGTGCGAAACGATGCCAGTCACCGGCGGGTCACGTACTCTGTAAGTGATTTAGTCTGGCTGTGGCGTCCAATTCGGCGCCGTGGCCTACATCAAAAACTCTTGGCCCGCTATGACGGCCCATATGGGGTTGTCAAACGCATCAGCGATTTAACTTATGCAATAGCCCGCCTGACAGCAGGTCTGCTAAAACCGAACTAAGTCATGTTGCCCGCTTGAAGTCGTGTCAGCCTCGCACGACTCATGAACACACCCACAGGGCTTGGGCTGAGTAGGGGGCAAATGTCACGCCACTGACGAAGAGGAAGAATTGTGCTCGTCGGGGAGAAGAAGAGGAGAAAGCGTTGGTGCCTGGGGGCTAGTAGGCTTCACCTTATCTCATTGTCGTATCACTGCAAATAAACACCCCTTTTCTATTTCACCGTAACAATATATATATATATGAAGGAAACAAGCCAACAGTCGGCGAGGCCAAGGAAAGCGTTGGGGATGGTATTTTATGTATTTTTTAATGTTTACATGGATAATCAGAAATTAGTAATGTAATCTGTTTAGGGGAAAGATAATTAAACACAGAGTAGAAGAAAAAACAACGTGTCGATGGTGGGAACCGAACCCACGACCTCCGAATATCGCGTCCGGTGCTCTTCCAACTGAGCTACATCGGCCGCTGTCCCTCCTGCTACTTGCTTGGGTATTTATGTTGTCTGTATACGAACCTTGAGAGTGTTCACCAGCGCCACCCTCAACCATAGCGGCGGACGTGGAACGTCCTTTGTTACCGCCAGAGTCACGTAGAACGTGATCAGAACGTGATTGAGGGTGGCGCTGGTGAACACTCTCAAGGTTCGTATACAGACAACATAAATACCCAAGCAAGTAGCAGGGGGGACAGCGGCCGATGTAGCTCAGTTGGAAGAGCACCGGACGCGATATTCGGAGGTCGTGGGTTCGGTTCCCACCATCGGCACGTTGTTTTTTCTCCTACTTTGTGTTTAACTATCTTTCCCCTAAACAGATTACATTACTAATTTCTGTGATTATCCATGTAAACATTAAAAAAAAATACATAAAATACCATCCCCAACGCTTTCCTTGGCCTCGCCGACTGTTGGCTTGTTTCCTTCATGTTTTATAACGAGTACCCTCATTTCCCCTTAATTGATCTATATAATATATATATATATATATATATATATATATATATATATATATATATATATATATATATATATAAACACACATATATATAGCTGCCATAACAGTCCGAGTACAAAGATTTAGCCATGGTTCAGGTTGCAGCCGGCCGGCTGCAGGCTGCCTCTGAATGCGTTTAATTCCCGGCTGTCGATATGCCACCATGGCTCCGAGTCTCTACCGCGCGCCCCTCATCCCAGAACCGCTTCTTCCTCCTCCGCGTGCTGTTTGCAGATCCTTGCTCGAATCTTCAGCACGCTGTGCCCCCTGAGAGGAGAGGTAGTTCGCAGCTTGAATGGTACCACCTCAATGTCGTCTGAATGCACCTCCATCATTTTCTGTTGAAGGCTTCCGGGGGCCTTGAATGAGGTTATCCTCGGTAAATCTCTATCTCCTCCTTGCAAATATCGTACCTCCTTATACCGATAAAGTGGATTCTTTTGGATGATCGCTCCGTGCATATGTCCTCAAAATGCTCCGGTCAAGGTGGTGCTTTCGTGGACGATGCTGAGGCTGCATGTGAATCAACTGCTGCTTTCATAAACTTACGGCTGTCGGCAGCAGAATCAGACGCCTCAAGGGCCTCGATATGGTGACAGAAGAGCGTCATTGTACAGGCGGCAGTCTCCTCCTACTCTTGCACAGATAAAGCGTCTTCTGCCGAAACGTTCCCTTCAAATACCTCAGTCTTCTCACCAAGCAAACGTTAGCCGTCGTTGCAGGCTTTCAGTCGGGCGTGAAAAACATTCAACCCAAGAATAGGATCTGCATTGAACTTAAAAAAGCGGACTTGCCTCACTGCACAACCGAGTCTGAAAAGCTCGTTGAATGACGCGCTTCTTTTGATGTACTAGTTGTCTCGATGCAGCAATCTTCGTCTCTCTCTGATGGAATTCGCCGGCGGAGCTCCTGCTATCTTACGGAAGGGTCGCTGGATTTCTTGTAACCTCCAGGCAAAATCGCCGGAGGAGCTCACAATGCCTTCCCGGGTTTCGGCACCAAAAATTATAGAAGTGAGGTAGGCATCAGGACACCTCTGAATGCGTTTAGTACCCGGCTGTTCCCACGGCTGTCAATGTGGCTGTCAAGCGGCTGTCAACCGAGTCTCTAACGCCCTCTCTTCATGCCAAAAGCTCCTCTGCCTCTTTCTCGTTCTAATTGCACATTGCTTCGTGCAGCTGCAACACAGACGTCTTCGGCACTTGTAGCTAAGCAACATGAACGCCAAAAGCGAAGCGTCAAATTCTTCAGGAGAAGCTCTCAATGATCCAAGCCGCCAGCAAGCAATCACATTAAACAAGCACGTCCCAGAAATTGCTCTGCTGTGCCGGCAAATGGCTGTCGGTCAGGTGTGAAGTTCGCAACAGGCAATAAATATCGCTTGGGGCATTCTTATGAGAGGGAGTGGAAACGAAGATTCGAAACTGGTTAACGTCTAGTCAGCGTAAACAGTGCTACATATGACCTAGTTGTAAGCTAGCCTGCATATCCATAAGCGCGCGCCTATTCCCTGCATTCCTCGCAAAAAACACCAAGGGAGCAACCTCGACGCCGCAGCGGACTAGGAGTGAAAAGCCGGCGTAACGCCATTGACATACATGAAGAAATTTCAAGGCTGTTTTCTAATTTCACGGTGCACCTATGACAAAGTTTTTCAGTACAGAGAAATCATAAATCTCCTATGACTGTGAAAACAAGAGATGTCATTTCAAAGCAGGCGCATTCTTAAACACCGCGAAACGTACGGTTGTGCGAGTTGGGAGGGGACGCATAGAAACATGTGTAAACGTCACTTACCGCAACATATTTCTCGTTCCGCGGTGCACCAGCAGAAGTTACCGGGGGGTTAAACGATGGCGACAGATTTGAAGAAATATGTGACAAAGCATGCTGCGCCATTACGGAGGCAACGTATTTTTAAAACGCGCTTACCTACCGCGGGCTGACTCTCTGTCCACTGGGTGTTTCTCCGAATCGCGCAAGCTTCTCTTGTATCCTGATGCGTTGCCATATGCACAGAATTTGCTCACCAGCAACAGTCGTTGAAAGTTAGCAGCCCAGAAAAAAACTACTGTCGAAAAGAACTTCTCAAACTTCATGAAAACAGTGCGTAAGAGAATGGCCCCCTGTAACAGACGGCGGTGCAGACAACGATCCAGTGGAGCGCGGACGACGCCTTCGCCCGGGAAAGCTATACCTGTGTGAGCAGACGGAGCATTTTGTCCGTGGGCTATTGAGCGAGGTTCATTTATATTGTGCTGTGTGAGGAGGGCATTCAGCTTAAAACATTTGTATCAGTGAAGTGGCAGTATTCGAGAGGGAATGCAGCCTGCGCGGCTGCCCATCGGACAACGCGAGAGGTTGTCGCGGTTTCTAGAAACACCCAGCTGATAGTTTTTCCGGGGTATATCGGTCACTGAAACATACAATTATCGAGGCACCTAAAAAACTGATTCGCTTGAAAATGGTGAGGCAGTTTGTCTCAAGTTTCCATGAAGTAATTCGCTAACTCTTTGCCATCTGCTGGCTCATTGGTGCTCTCCGAAACCGGAAAATTATTTTGGTAAGTTTCTTTCTTGGTGTCTAAGGGCAGCGCTCCTGACTTGTACCTCCTAAAGTTCGCAGTGTTTTAAAGTTGTTCCGGCTATGTAATGAGGTTTGTTTCAAAATGTGTTATACAATGTTTATATTACTCTGCACCGAATGGCGAGGGCATAGAGATAGACACCGTCAAATCACCAAACTGCTTTGAAATTTTTTGATTCCAAGTATTCGTATGGGCGTTAGGCCTTCCTACGACCCCCAGTTGGCCCAGCCTATACAGTTTATTACTCTTACCTAGACCGAAAGATAGGGGCGCTGCACTTCAGCCACCATGGGCGTGCTAAGCATAGTGGTCCGGTGTGTTACTTGATGTGAGACCGTAGGATGTTTTCAAGAACACGGAGTAGCGTTAGTACGTTTTCTCAACCCGATCAACATCATCATCACGAGGCACGAACGTAGAGCACAAAAGCTATTGTAGTGAAGAAGCAAAAGCAGACGATGACAAAAAAAGGGTTTTGTTTTCCGAATTGCCATTAAAAACCCTTTCAATTGGCTGAACAACCATGTATAATTTAAACCACTTTTTGTCTTTTAGGTATGCCCATTAGGTGCGAAATATCGGTTTCTGTGCTGCGGAATACGTAGGAAATGGGACAAAGAGCCATCGTTTACTTTGGATAAATTTTAGACTTACAAGCTGTTTTCCTCGCTTTTTGCACTTGGTGTTCACAATATATTTTGTATTTCTAGAAGAACGTTTATCTTTGCTTTATTTTCGGCGAAACATTGTAGTTCTGCACTCGGTAGCTCTCCACCCCATCATGCCTTGAGCGCCAATGGCGGCTGAATTGGTCGCCAGGAAGCTCTATGTGAACTCCCATTGTTAGCAGCATAGCGTCCCCTCTAGGGAAGAGTAAGAAACTCTATGGCCCAGCCTGATAAGCCCGCACTAATTAGCCGAACGTTACGGAATGATGCATTGCACACTTATAAGCTGCAAGTTCAGTTTAGTTCAGGCGTTCAGTCGTGTCCGACTCTTCGTGACCCTATGGACCATGTCACGTCACGCTTTCCGGTCTCTCACTATCTTCTTAACATCACATAGCTTCATCTCCAATGCCTCGAGAATGCCATCTATCCATCGCGTTCGCTGCCTACCCCTTCTCCGGCGACCCTCAACCTTTCCCAACATCAAATCTTTCTCCAGCGACTCCTCTCTTCTCATCAGATGACCAAAGTAGCTGAGCTTTAACTTTAGAATTTGACCCTCCAATGAGCAGTCAGGGTTTATGGTCGACAATATCGACTGATTTGATCTTCTGGCAGTCCAAGGAACTCTTACGAGTCTTCGCCAGCACCACAATTCAAACGCGTCAATTCTTCGGCGGTCAGCCTTTTTCACAGTCCAACTCTCGCATCCATACATCACAACTGGAAAGACCATAGCACGGGTTATACGGATCTTGGTTGGCAGACTAATGTCTCTGCTCTTTACTAGGCGGTCAAGGCTAACCATTGCTCTCTTTCCCAGAAGCAGGCGTCTCCTAATTTCATGGCTACAGTCTCCTTCCGAGGTAATCTTGGCGCCCAAGAACAGAAAATCTGTCACAGCTTCCACTTCTTGTCCATTGATGCTCCAGGACTTGATAGGGCAAGAAGCCATGATCTTCGTCTTTTTAATGTTCAGCTTAAGCCCAAACTTCTCACTCTCGTCTTGTACGCGCATCAGAAGTCTCTTGAGATCCAATTCACTTCCTGCCATTAAAGTGGTATCATCCGCATATCTAAGGTTGTTGATGCGTTTTCCAGCGATCTTCACTCCAGCTGAAGACTCGTCCAGACCGGCCTTCCTCATGATGCACTCTGCATATAGGTTAAATAGGCAGGGCGACAGTATGCAGCCTTGCCTCACCCCTTTCTCAATCGGAAACCAATCAGTAAGACCATGCCCAGTTCTGACTGTGGCCTCTTGCCCTTCATAAAGGTTCCTGAGGAGACATATGAGGTGAATTGGAACTCTTATCTCTTGGAGAGCTTGCCACATTCTGCTGCGATCTACGCAGTCAAACGCTTTCGCATAATCAATAAAGCAGAAGTAAATGGGTTTCTGGAACTCTCTTGCTTTTTCCATGATCCAGCGAAGGTTGGCAATTTGGTCTCTAGTTCCTCTGCCCTTGCGAAACCCAGCTTGCACGTCAGGAAGCTCCCGATCCACATACTGCTGCAGCCTACCTTGCAGGATTTTTAACATCACCTTGCTAGCACGCGAAATAAGCGCGATCGTGCGGTAGTTGGAACAATGTTTGGCACTGCCTTTCTTTGGAATGGGGATGTAAACTGACCTCCTCCAATCCTATGGCCACTGCAGGGTTGTCCAAATCTTTTGACATAATGTATGCAGTGTGTTAACAGCGTCGTAGTTGAGGTTTTGAAGCAACTCAGCTGGAATACCATCAATTCCGCTAGCTTTGTTCTTAGCAAGGCTGGCTAAGGCCCATTCAACTTCACTCTTCAGGATGCCCGGCTCGAGATCAGTAATCACAACCATCCTATGTAGGGTTTGCACATCCGGGTCCTTCTTGTACAGTTCTTCTGTGTATTCCTGCCACCTCTTCTTTATCTCTGAGGCTTCAGTGAGGTCCTTGCCTCGTTTGTCCTTTATCACGCCCAGCTTAGCACAGAAGCTTCCTTTGATATCTTTGATTGTCTTATACAGAGCTCTTGTGTTCCTTAATTGGCTGTTGTCCTCAACTGCTTGACACTGTATGTTCAAGAAGGCATTCTTATCTCTCCTTGCTATTTTCTGAAAATCCGCATTGAGAACCTTGTATCTTTCTCTTTCCCCCATACCTTTTGCCATCCTCCTTTCCTCAGCTATTTGCAAAGCCTCTTCAGATGACCAGTTTGCTTTTTTTCATTTCTTTTGATTTGGAACTACCTTAGTAGCAACTTCTTGTATTATATCACGAATATCCGTCCACATCTCTTCGGGCTCTTTGTCTTCTAGATCTAATTCTTGAAATCGATTGCTCACTTCCACAGCATATTCTAATGGAATCTGATCCAGATCATACCTGAAAGGCCTTCTAGTTTTCTGCGTTTTCCTCAATCGAAGCTTAATTTTGGCAACAAGAAGCTGATGATCGGTGCCACAATCGGCCCGAGGCCTTGTTTTTACTGCTTGTATAGCGCTTCTCCATCTCTGCCGGCAAATAATATAATCGATCTGATTCCTGTACAGACCGTCCGGTGAAATCCATGTGTACAGGCGCCTCTTGTGCTGTTGAAAATGAGTATTCGAAGCTGCAAGTAGATATCATAGAAAAATTTAGCTGGCACTTCCGACCGCCTACGGCTGTGAAGGTGGCAGCTGGCTCATTCAATACGCTTCTGAAACGACCACTGTCTACACTTCAACCTACGGCACATGTTATTATGTGACTGGTAGCACGGGCTCTCCATGCTCTTCGTGGTTCTATGACGTCGCCCTCACTTCCATTGCCTCCATTGTACGGCGTAATGTGCACTCATGTGTACATTGAAGGCAGGCGCTATGCTTGGTCACGTGCTGTGGTGAGGTGATTCACGCGTGCCGTTAGAGACAAACAAATGGTCGGCTCAGATCTTTATTGAAAACTTGCTTGTAGCTTGAATAGCCAGAACCTGCTAGAAACGAAAGACATGACACCCTCCTGAAAGTTACGCATAGAGCGGTGGATATGAAATTTTGATGGTTAGAAAATCTGACGCCATGGATGTTTCTTGGTAATGCCGTACGCTGATGGCATCCTTATATGCTCCGTAGTCAGAGTCGTATACCTCTATATTAGAGGGTTTATCATCTCCTCGTAAATTATCAATTTTATTATTTAGTGGCATTGAAAGTGGACGTGTGGCCATTATTTTACTCTAACACCTGACGTATATGGGGTGAATTTGAAACAAGCAGTCATTATCTGCCGTTATACTTATGCCGAGATGTGTAAAGGACCACACCCGAGATCTCAAAGAGCCGGCTGTTTCAAGTATCTCTTTTGAGGGAAAAGAAATTCATTGCTTTGATTTTGTGGAACTCGAAACAACCAAATAAATTTTGAATGACATATTTTGAGACACATTGGCTATATTAAAATAGACATTGTACATAAATGCCATCATTTTCTCCTGTTGGGGCAATGACAAAGAAAACAAAGTCAAGTGCGAAAAACATGATGACAAGAGTGCAATTATTAAGGCGAAAGCCTTTATTGCCTCATCGTTGTCGTCAGGAGAAGTGTCATGCTTTTGCAGTGGCTCTGAGTGGTCGAGACGGGATGACGTCATAGAGGTCTCGACCAGTCATAGAGCACCACCAAAGTATGCGCGAATGCGTGTCTTATATGGCCATATGTCAATCAATATTCAATGACTATTTAATTAACTAATTATTGTTTAAGAATTACTAATTGTATGAACTGTACTTCCTGATTACTAATTATTGTGCGATTTATTAGTGATTGTTACTTAGTGTCATTTGCGTAATAGATAAATGATTTCTAATGATTGCCGTGCACCCGGTAAAATCAACCGCACCAGAGTAAACATAAAATAACTGCGAAGATAAAATAAGCGCGATCTCTTTGCTGCCAAGCAGAATTCACTGAATAAATGCACTCGCTGAATGTGAAAGAGTAGTCGCCCACTTTAATCGTAGCAGAATTCATTGCAACATGCGCAACAGTCGCCTAGCAGAATGCAGCCCTCAGGCTTTCGCCTTTCATCACTTTGGTCGCCAAAGTGTACTGGAATTTTTTTTTTTCAACAAAGGTTGCTGTATTGAGATGGCCTTACGAAGAATCATGCATGACGTGTTTTATATTGTCCCGTATTTTAAATTTACCAAGATGTGCTCAGGAAATAAACTGTCTTTCAGTGTTTATTTTTTCTGCCAATTTTTGCATGACTTCAATATATTACGAATGCTCGTTTGTAATCATTAATATGCTTAGATACGATAGGCCCATATTACAAAAACTCTCCTCCGGTTTTTCTTACACTACCAGGTATCTATAACAACCCATTCTGCAGTAGCACGGACGTCAACTACGGCCTTTTAGTGGTTGGTTACGGCACAGATAACGGAAATGATTACTGGATATGCAAGAACAGGTAAAACCTCAATTCTATTCTTTTTTTTTTTCAATTTATTACGTTCAGTACCTGCACTTCTGAACCTGGGTCCTTTATAGATATCCTGCGGCATATGTTCTTTTTACCTACAGCATGGGACCGGAATGGGGAGAGCACGGGTACATACGGATGGCCAGAAACGTCGACAACCGCTGTGGTGTAGCAACGATGGCATTCTACCCCGATATTTAACATGCTGCAATCAATTATCCATTTTCTTGTTATCGGGGCTTCTTTATCACTATGACGAGCTGCGTACTATTCATTTCAATCAGAAGTCTCAATAAGATTTCCTTTTTATGCACAAAATGTTTGTTTCCTATGAAATATTCCTAAATAAATCACTATGTACTAGACTAGCTATTTATTGCTCGTGAATATTTGTAACTGAAATTAGATCGAAGCGTCAGCTGTAAAGAAAAGAGCATCGCATCTTTATTTCTGTCCTTTATTTCAGCTGCATGGTGCACTTGGTTTCTGTCATATTTTTTCGCAATATCTTCTCTGTCCGCTATTTAAAACGGGTAAAATTACCCGCTTTCGGCACTAATATTGTATGTTTATTTGAGAGCATCAATAAATTTTTCAGTCATCCAAGCATTTCGGCTACAGCTCCTATCTTATCGAACTTTGTGCAGTGCTCACTATTCAGAGGCATTATTGGGGGGTATCTCAACTGTTTAGAATGAGAAGTGTATCTCAGGCTGTGAGACAAGCGCAAATATGCGCTATTAGTCAGTACTTGAGTTCTAATGGCTGCGGGCCGACCTGATTACTGACTCTTTCTTTAATTGATCAAGCACGGCACTTAACCCGTTATTCATGAAAAGGTTGGGATTTGGGGGCCACAGCGTCAGAGTCTTTCTTTACACTCTGCTAAATATAGCGCTATGTAGAGCGACTTTGCGGACTTAACTGCACTCTCTGTTCTTGAAGTCACTGTAAGTTATAGAATTATTTACTAGCGATGTTGGTTCCAGTTACTGATACGTTGTTAGGTATATACTTATATTGCCTCACCATAGTAAGGAATGCAATATTACGCAATGTGTAATGTGTGCGAGCCTTGAGCTTAAAATACCGACGTCACGCTAAAATGATGTGACATGCACCGCCATTTCTGGGTTTTGAATATTTGTCCAAGAACTTCGGGTAACGCTGATGTCACAGGCTTTCGCTATTTCTGCGAGAGTCCTAATTAACTGTGCCGAATATATTTCATTTGTCAGAGGTTTCCATCCTCGAGCCGCATAGCGGTTAGCTTTCAAGGAGCTGAGTGTGGAAAAAGGTGAAAGTGACCGGCAGGATGGTGTTTCCGGTGGATCAAAAAGAGAGATTTTGGCGTCAGCAGAGAAATGTGCACACTATGGCTGCGGTGGCTGCTAACGCGGAGATGCGGACTTGACACAAATGGACACTGCTGCAGTAACTAAAATACACGGCAAATAGTAAAAACTTTATATGTGCATGTCGTTTTCAAATTTAGCACAATAGTGCAGGTCTTGTTGGTTATTCTTAATCGATCGATAACCATGATTTGAGGTTTTTTGTTGTTCATGGGCGCTCGCCGGCCAACGAAAGATTGTGAATTTTTCATGTTTGAGCTAATATAACTAATCTTGGTGTGATAAACAAATATGCTTAGCAACTTGCGAAAAATAACAGTTTACAAAGCCCTTACTAAGGCTGAAAGAAAGCAGACTAGCACTTCGCGCATTTCCGAGTGGTTACAGAAAAGCATATACTCTATGAAATGCACCCCTGGCAGGGTGATCACCGCTCCTGAGATTAAATACAACTATCCGCTATCAGTGAAGTTAATATGCCGAAACCTTGATAGCAGAAAAAAAATTCTGGCGTTGTGTCGTCATAAAGCAATACTTCCAAACGATACTGTTGAATGTTATTTATACCATACGCACAATGCCTGCATAGTGCGGATTGCGCCTCTCGCTTGACGGGGAACCAGTGCCTTATCTCAGCCCTGCAATCAGGTATGTTGGCGAGCACTATTCTTCGGCGTTTCCATTGTGCTTGAGATATTCACGCCGCTTAATGGTGTTGAAGATTGGTACGCATCTGTGCATATGTCTCACTATTTCATGAGATGAGTATACCGTTCTTCGCCCACTTTAATGGAGTCCTCAAGGTTTTTTTTTATTTATTTTGCTTTGGTATCATACATTCAACAAGCAGTGAGCGAGTTTGCATATTTTGGTAAGTTTGCGGTGATACTATCTAATAAATAAGTTATGGTTATTAATGTTTTTTACAAATAATGAAGGTTAGGGCACAGACAGTGTCCCTTTAGCCACTTCGCGCCAAAGCTTACTTTGCGCCCGCTTGTTGGGAGCAATTTTACAATGTTACAAAGCACTGCGGTTGGACTAGTTGGTTGCGATCCATAGTGTAAATATTGCCGCACAAAAGAGAAGAAGACACCATTGCACGACCAAGCAAATAATCACATCGTGAAATGATTTTTATTAAATAAAAGTGCTCCTGACGTGAATACTAATCTCAGTGGTTCAAAAAGGCGATTTCATTTTCTTGCTAAGATAATGTTGACATATTCACTAAATTTTAACAACCTTCCCGATATTAAAGCTTCTATTATTTCGTGATCGAGCTTGTCATTTGCATGGTCGAGGAACTGTTTTCGAAACATGAGCTTACATCTGTATTTACGGCATTGAACAACAAAACACCAGCTTTTTGCATCTTTAAGGTTCATTTGTATAATCTGTTGCAAATGTAGTACTCGTGCTTTTTCGCTAGTTCCTGCGCTTTTGTATTCGTCCCTATGGTGCAGCGACTTTCTTACCAGGGTATGTATAGCTAGTATCATTCTAACGTGAAATAGCGCTGACTCCACGAAGCTGTCGACAACAGACACGTATACTTCTTTTTCGCAGATGATTATACGATGGGTGCGATCACGGACCGTAATTTGAAAAAGAAATTGCTCGGCTAGTTAGTGTACAGCCGATTGTTTTCCTGCCTTATAAACCTGCCGTGAAGTTGAGACCACTTTCACTGGAGCCCCGCCACCGTAGTTCAGTCGTTAGGGCGCGCGAATACTGAACCCAAGGATGCGGGATTGAATCGGTTCGGTGGCCGACGCGTTTCGATGGAAGCGAAAAGCAAGGCGCCTATGTGTTTGCGATATCAGTGCGCGTTAAACAACTTCAGAGGGTCGACATATCTCGAGTCTGCCACAACATCGAGGTTTTGGTCCCCGCGTTAGGTCAGTGGTGGGAGAGAGGTCTTAACCTTAGTGTTAGCTTGTTATGTTGAGATTATTGGTCACTTTTGTATAAAAAAGGGCGCCTTCTGCTGCACAATATGTTCATTTCTGCACAACAGAAGTACGAAAAAAAGATTACGGTGAAAGCCTTTATTGGCTCATGACTAGACAGCAGGGCCGGCTTGCACGATAAAGTCCGAGCTAAGTCCAGACTTAAATGGTGTCTTTAGAAAGACCAAGCTTATTTAAGACGGCTCGTGTTCCGAACGTCGAACGCTTCGGGTTCATGTTCACCAGAGGGGCTTCCCAGAACGGCCTCAGCAACCACTTGGGGCATTTTTCCTCGTAACACAATCTTAAGCCGCAAAAAGCAATGGCACGGATTTTACACAACGCAGAATTGACGGAATGTGTACATCTTACAGCAGGGATAGTGCCAGCGCATCCCTGTATTTGCCTAATTTTTCTACTTAGACACCTGGCGTCCTTGCTTCTTACCCAAGACAACAATAGAGTCGTAATCATTCAAGCGAATTATTCAAGTCAGGACTGAAGCCCAGTCTTGACTCCAGTCTTAAGCGTCCATGCTAGTGGCCTATTCTTTAGACTCCAGTTAAGTCTGGACTTAGCTCAGACAGTCTTAAGATTGCTTTGTGCAAGCGGGCCCAGGTCTGTCCGTGCGTGCACCCTCGAGAAGTGTCCTATTTCATCACGAGATTCGGCGATCATTGCAATGATGTCATCAGAAATCAAAGCCCTGTCCCCGCTTGGGATTGAACCTCCATCCCTCGGAGACCCAGCCGAGCACTTTAGCCAACTACGCCGTACGCGCAAGGTTGTGATACGCACACCACAATTCTCCTTGCCTACCGTGAGGATGACAGTAGCGTTGCCAATGACGCAACAGTTATTGATAAAGACAATAATTTCAGCAGCATTGATGGTGACGGTGCGTTTCGTTAATAATCATTATGAGATCGAACGTGAGGCACTGTATGCAGCAGCAACGCTCTGGCTTTGGCATTTCTGCAGTGTAGATTCTACAGTTGTCTCGGAATGTTTATATACTGCGCTGTGTGTTTTGTTATAACTGTATTATTGTAGTAGTTACAGCATTTCCTACGCTACTTAAGGAAAGCAGGCGTAAAAGTAATAGAAGTTATCTAAATAGACTTCATTTTCAACACACAAAACTTTAATATTCTTCCTTTCTCTTGAACAGCAACAACACTCCATATGTCTCTCCTTTGTATTGCTAGAGTGTCCTGTCGTCTAAGTGAAAATTTATGCATTTTTGGATATATCTCTAATATTCCTCATTTTAGTAAGAGTAAAGCTCGAACAAAACAATTCTGTTTATGCCCGATTGCTTGAGCTCTGGTCAACACCTGTCGTAGAGGGATTTATTTCATTGTAAATCTTGCATTCGATGATTACGGTGACAACCTGGGCTCCCTTGGTGCGTTAACAGCGTGGACTTCAACGTGAAACAAAAGGTGAGCAAAAAAAGGAAGATGCAACGAGCACTGACTGTTGGGCAGTCCCGTTGGAGATCAGTATTAAACCTTGTTCAGTATGTCGCGAAAAATGTCTAGTCATTCAATCACTTCTTTTTTGTCTGATGAACTACTCAGAAATCTAATCTTGGCATCATGTCTTCTATATATATATATATATATATATATATATATATATATATATATATATATATATATATATATTTATATATATATATATATATATATATATATATATATATATATATATATATATATATATATATATATATATATATATATATATATATATATATATATATATGTATGTATATATATATATATATATATATATATATATATATATATATATATTTATGTATAATAGAGCGAAGGGTACGCTTCATTTAAAGAAACATTTTATTAGACTCGACGTTTCGATCGGAGACCGATCTTTCTCAAGAGTGAATCTTCTTGGATAGTGTTGCGGCTTTTTAAGCATTTGGACATGTTGGACATGCTTAAAAAGCCGCAACACTATCCAAGAAGATTCACTCTTGAGAAAGATCGGTCTCCGATCGAAACGTCGAGTCTAATAAAATGTTTCTTTAAATGAAGCGTACCCTTCGCTCTATTATTTTTTAAGCGGCCAAGTACGTTAAATGTTCTCGCATCCTATATATTTATGTATATATATATATATATATATATATATATATATATATATATATATATATCTTTATTATGCTACTCGTTTTTCATCTATTCATTACAGGGGCGCACCGGCGTGGTAGTGCAGTGGTTAAGAAGGCCAAATACTGTACCGGAGTACCCGGGTATGATCCGTACCATTGGCGGCTGCGTTTCAATGGAGGCGAAACGGACAGGCGTCTATGCGCTGTGTAATATCAGTACACGTTAAAGATTCCCAGGAGGTCGAAATTTCTGCCGTCCCTCACTACAGCTTCTCTCATAGCATGGTTCGCTTTGGGACATTAAACTCCACAAACGAAACTAATCATTTCAGCGCTGCGCTGCCTTCGCCACAGAAGAAGCCACCACATTTGCAACGTATGGGCATCTAGGCAACCTACGACGCCACTACATTCTAAACATGGTAACCTTTGGGTAATCTTTGTAAAGGTGCACATTTTCACAATGAAGTATACCTAGAATTTAAAGGTTACGCAATGTAGCCTTTGCCCTGTTAATCTTTGTAAAACTTACAAATGGTAAAGGTTACATCTTTTTATGTATAGGTTACGCAGTTGTTTTAGCGCTGTAACCTTTACAAAAGTATACATCATTGAGTTATGCATAGGTTTCATGCACCAAAATGTATACCCTTTGTACGCCATAATGGCTGGCATAAATATGGCAAAACGTTTCTTGCAACTTGCTGAAGGAGATACAATACAGAGGTCTGCTGGATTTCGATTTGAATGAAACAAAAATTGGCCAAACAAGAGAATACTTTATAAAGGGAAAAAAAATGACAAACATCGGTAGGATAGTCAAATTGGTCAGCGATTCCAACGTCTTCAAGACTAGAGGAAATACATAACGAACTTCCTAAAAAAAATGACAAACATCGGTAGGATAGTCAAATTGGCCAGCGATTCCAACGTCTTCAAGACTAGAGGAAATACATAACGAACTTCCTAAATATTTTGTACATTAAAAACAAAATGAATGTAACAGATGCAGGCATGTTCAAGGCACCATTTTTGCCAATGTTTTCCAAAATAATATATCGCAATAAATGGGCATGCAAGGCTCTGAAATATGGACCCATATTAGAGTATTACTATTGGTATTCCAAACGGAACGACGTTGAACAAGCAGCTCAATTAAGCATGTTCAAATGAAGTCTTGCTTCGAAAAAAGCTTGTCTACAACATATTACTCTGATTGCGATGCAAATAAAAAATAGGCATTGTAGGTGTAGTATTGAAATGAACAAAATAAAAGCCCAATCATTAAAGAAGTGCAAAATCAAATTGACATTGTATAAGGGATGCAGAAAACAAAATATAAATGGTAAAAGTATCAGAGAAAGCAAATTGTGATCCCATATTTTATCACACTTTTTAAAAGCAAGATTAAAAATACAAAGATAAAATATCAAGAAAAGGGATAGAAGCAGTGCTGGTAACAGGAGTTCTTTTAAAACTTTCGGCCACATACAAACCTAAACAACAATGAATCTATTCAAACATTTTGACTAAACAGCACACAGACATAGGTGTACCTAAGAGCTTTTTCAGAGGTGCGTAACATCAAAGAATGTAGCACAACTTCCCTAGATTATTAAACAAAATCCCTTCGTGTCTCCTCCAGTCACTTTATCAACAAAGATGCACAATACAAGCAATAACTTGTAACATTACCAGTGCTATAAGCTTGACAACACTCGCATAGTATATGAACTTGTGCTTATTTGCTTCATTATATTACAAAGTGAACAATTGAAAAACATTTTTTTCAAGAAAATTACAATACATTATTGTTTTTAAAGAGCATGAGCAGGCTCTTATGTCGGTTAGTTAGTAGTCCACATGAAACTACAGTGCCGAGCAGGGTAATCTTCTGCAGCAGGAGGAGTATGGCGGAAAATGCCGGCAGATAGTCGAGGTTTTTATATAATACGTCATCAAGCAGAAGGTGTTAGTACGAGGTTGCCGTTGATGACCGAGATCACTTCTTTACTACTTCCAGTGTAAACGCAAGTGTGTTCAGCACAGGTATATAGATGAGGTGCAATCACTTGATACTCTTCAGGCAGTGGGATCTCTGGAATGTCAAATTTTTGGTCAATGAACAACAATTTTAACCATGGCTGATATTCTCACCACGGGGAAATATATATGGCACACAGAGAGTACAAGACGGACTGGCGGGCACGCCCAGAGGCCTAAGTTTTCGTTTTATTGCGACAGTAATACTCGGCCAGGATTCGAGCCGCCGCGTGGTCTTCGCGGATGCCACTCTTGACCTTTAGCAACCTAGGAGGAGGAGAAGAAGAAGAAATAGGAGGAGAATAAGAAGGTGGTGCAGCTGAAAAAGATGAAAAAAAAGAAGATGAAGAAGACTGGTAACTAAAAGATGAGCTTAAGTGTCTCGACTACCCAATAATGTAGCACTTTACACTGATAGGGAGTGATAGGGGAAGAATGTAGCAGGCAAAAGAAGCTTCCACCTTTGCTATCGCAATTCAACTTGGGTAAGCAGAGGTAAATCAACTAATGTTTTCATTCGAACCTGAAAGCTAGCGACAATGCAACAGCTAAGAACCAAAGGTCAGAAAGTAGCTATAGTCACACGACTTGAGGAAGCTCGCCGAGCTCGTGTATAAGGCTATTCGGGCAAGTGAGGCGTCAGATGTGAAATAGGAACCTGGTACAAACAGTCTGTCTCGAAGCGATCAGATGCTAGCTACATCTCCTGTGCTTTTTTCGACGCTTACCAGTGGAGGCCGGTTACAAGAATCCGAACATCTGCGTTGCAACAGAAAACCTGCATAATGTGCTAGCTGATATTTTATACTAGATGATGCGGCCAAATCTTTCGACCGCGCATACACATGTGCATCACCCAAAAAAAGAGGACATGCATTGATTATCGTTTTCATATTTTACTTTTAGCTTTTCTGTATTTGAACGGTTGCATCAGAAATGCAACACATTAGCGTTGAATTAATTAAAGCGCGTCTCCAAGGGCCTCAACGAGGCTTCAAATGTCCAGGGACGGCCGTTAATGCGAAATCGAACTGGAGAGCAACTTCGATAGAAAAAAAATTAATAATCATTTCTGGGCATAAGTGACAGTATGCGCTAGGTGCTGATACCACTTGGCTCTGCCAATGCTTGCTACTGGGTAAACGCGCGCCTGGTTGCGTATACACTTATAGCTTTTCTGTACATAAAATTTCATTTTAAGCCCTCAAGTAGAGCTATAACGGTTTTCAATAAAAAATATCGCGCTCGCTGAAACAATTTCCTACTTCTTGAAGGGCTGGTTTTGAGTTTTAGTTTAGGCACTTGTGTATTTAACCCACTTAACCATCCGAGCAAGGGCTGTTAGCTATGCTGTTGCACTTCACAAATTCCACTCTCGTACAGCAAACCACCTAAGCAGGATAGGAAGTAAAATGCACGAAGAAATCAGTTCGCAAGAAGCGTAACATTTCGTCACATTATATATGCTTTGGGACCGCACGAAGCAGCCGAGGTGGCTCAACTACAAAGCCAGTGGCAGGCCCTCGCATTTTCGTATCCTGTTTCCTAAAGTAGCAATAACCACAACAACATACGCTGTGTCGAAACGTGCACCTTTGTGTTAAGGCGGATGAAACGCACTAAACGCGTCTAAACTTCCCGCCTTTTTCTTACTTCATTCATATTTACCTATTTGAGTGAAGCCATTTTCCAAATTAGTACCAAACTCTAAAGACATTTTCTGTGGTAGAGGTGCCGAACACAAATTTTCGTCGCTGTCTTCAAAGCAGCATTAACAATCAATATATAGCAGGTTCATTATCGGCAGATTTCATTGCTATCAATTTGCACAAAGGCGTCCTGTTGTTTTGCTATGGCAGCCTGCCTTATTAAGGCCATGTCGTCAAGGTCGTGTGTACAGAACGTGTCGGCAGCCGTTATGTCTTTCTCAGAAGGGTTTGGATAACACAAATGGTAGTGATTGATAAGCCCTCTAGGGTCTTCGTGAGGTTGCGGAGGGGCTTCTACATCGACGGCAATAAAGTTATCTAGACCTTGATAGAGGATGGGGTATGCCGCAGAAAAATTGCCAATAGGGTGATTTGTTATTGAGTTACACCAAAAATATACAAGCAAAGTCTATAAGACATCGGAGTAGCCATACGACTGTCACCGTCAAGGAACGTGACATCATGCCAGCCGGTAGTGGATGTGTCTTGACCTAAATGCTAAATAGGTGCATGGCAGTATTTAGAAGTGTATAATGAGTGTCAAAATCGCGCGTCCGCGAGATTTGTCCGCGAAATCTATGTGTAAGGTTACGTCAGTGGCAGTGGCGCCTTTTCTTACCTGTAAACCTATTATGGAACAGGGGTGAAGTATGACGCATTTAACAGAACGCTGGTTGTGTTCGATGTGGGGCACGCGATGTATCGTGTGCAGTAGCAAAGATCAGGCTTTCGCATTTCTCCACTGCAGATTCATCAGTGCTCTCAGAATTTTTTCAATGCAGGGTAGACTAAAGAAACCAAACTGTAATACGCATCCCAAGCTTAGGTAATTTTTATCAATACAATAATAGAATATTGAATGAATGTATTACAGACCCCTCGCACTCTTCAATGGCGCACCCTAATGATTTCTAAAGAAAGGCTTGATTAACCAATGATTTGCGGACAAACTTTAGAAACCAAATATTCGTACACATTGAATGCCTGCACCGTATGATCATATTATCCTCGAGTATTCAACATGTGCTTCACAACTATTATCAAAATATTCTACCATTGGTGTTCAGTGGAAGCTTTATCTACTCTCACCGAATGCTGGAAAACTTTAAATGATAAGGTTTGTGGTGCATCATAACCTTAGACCATAACTATCAATGTGTACATGGCAGTATCATAATATCACTCATGTGACTCATAATTAAATTGTGTCCAGTAACATACCCACCACTTTCCCGCAATTTTATCAGGGACAAACAGATAAGGAGGGTGGAGTGACTTGGTGGGCGAGCTTGGTGAACATTACCGGGTATCTTAAAACAGCACTAGGACATGGAGAGATAGAAAGAGACAGATACGCAATGCTCATTGTGTGTTTGTCTCTAACTGTTGGGGTTTCGCGCTGTTTTAAATTAATGCGGCAGAAATTTGTGGACAACAGTCCAGTTCAATTTCAAAAATTTCATTTGAAATTTATCTTGAGCGTAAAGACGGGGCTTTACAGTTAAAGTTAGAAGTGATAAAGAAACCGCGCCTGGTCAGTAAGTATCTACATCCGCTTTGAAAGACGAGAACCTCCATACCAAAACAAAGGCACATTTATTTTCTTAGTTGCTGTACATGTACCACCGACCTCCGCGAATTTCCTTTACCGCATGTAGGAGGAGGTATCTGAACTATGCATCAATAGCAAGAATAAAAGCAAAATATATAATAGAGAAACATGCAGGCTGCCAGATTCGAACTGCGATCCTTCTGTCTGGAAACAGGACACGCCACCCACTTAGCCAGCAGAGTACAGTGCATACAAGAGGGAGGTGAGGGGAGAACAGACTCTTTCATACGGAGACTGCCAGTAGTAGTGTGGAAGAGCCTGCGCAGAGGGGACATTGAAAACAAAACAAAAAAACGAAACATCTGAGCAATTGTGTGTGGCACTTTGGAACATTAAAGTGCGATGAGGCGAAAGCATTTGAGTGCAAGGCCGATGTTTCCTTTTTAATGCGCCCGCTTCTGTATGATTTGTGATGTGGCGTTCGAGGAAGCGCCAAATGGAAGGCGAAGCACGGATCGCCTTGACATTATGGCCGGATGTGACGTCATGAGGACGTCACTCATGATGACACTGATGTGCCAATTAAGGCTTTCGCCTTAAAATGCAGAGAACATTGGCTAAAATTGTAATATCGACTGAAAGTGGTGTTTAAAAGTTCCGACTTTCTTGTCGCCTAGCTGGGGATAGCAAGCGGAAATGAGACAAACCACTGCCGCCAACTAAATATTCTGGCGGTTTGTGCTATGCTGTGCTCCACAGGTAAGTTAGAGAAGCTTTTGCTTTAAGTAGTGGTGTCCGAATCATTGCTTTAGCACCTCAACTTTGCGTGTACTTGTTATGCCGTCACAACAAAGCATAATAAAAAGTTACTTTCATATAGGCCTATCTACCTCCGTGAATTTCATGATACAATACCGCAAAAAAGCGAGCAGCCAGAGAAAGGACAACGCATGGCGAGAGATGATACTTAACACAACAATTTATTCCCTCGAAGCCGCATATAAAAAGCAACACTCGAAAGAAAGAAAGAATGTGATCAGACCTACAAAATCATAAAAACACAGCACTGAAACCCATACAGATATACTCACAAAATTCAAGCATTTTCTGAAAAGCGTTGGTTTGCAGATGAAGTTATGTTGGCCCTTTGCAATATGGATGGCCTTGTCCATTTCTTGTGCGGTCCTTTCTTTGTGGGGGTATAGCACAAGTGCATGATCAAGCAAAGCAGTGGATTTCTTTCTCTTTTGCATCGCTTTAAACCCAAGACAATGTTTCAGCAGATAAGACATTTCCGCTCTTGAATTATTCCCTTGTTCTTCTGAGCGCTTGATTAGGCTGCTTCTGATCTGGTGAATTCAACGAGCACTACAGAAGAGGAGGATACAATATATTACGCAGTATACACGTGTATTATAGACTCAAAAAGTTTAAATGATAAAGGAACATGCAGAGATTTTCTACATTGCAAAGGCCTAACAAAATTGCCTTAGCCACCAACCATTTTTTTGAGCGTCAGACTGCCTTGCTCACAATGCTAGAAGACGTGATTTAAATAATACTGCGTTGAGCATAGAATACAAATGATTGCAGGAATAAATTTTGCCACGGGTAAGACAATGCGCAGGAACGTCCTCCCATAAAATGGCTAATTAGCTAAGCAGAGTAAACGACTTCCTCATCACTGAAGTCGGGTGGTTAGTAGCAATGGATAGTTCGAAGGCAGCAATGAGCAAGGGGATGTGATATCGCTTTGGAGAGAAGCGGCTTCCGACGATGAGGGAGTAGTGGCAACGTTCGATCAGTTAGAACTGCAAGCGGTATTACGACATATAATGTACAGGGTCGTCCACGTCTAGCTATAACAAGAACACTGCTTTCAAAGTGTCATTTCGTCCGCCCTGGCGGTGCAATAAAGCTGAGTTACAGGCCGCTTATGCGAAAAAACTCCTCTGGCACCCCTGGGTGTTTTTCGCGTTGCTTCAAAATGAGCCTTTATCGCAGAAAATGTTTCTTTGAAAGCAGTGACCGCGGTATAGATAGAAAAGGATGACCTTGAGCATTTTTTTTTTTTTGCCTTGCGGCTTAGCGGAAAGGAAACCGCAAATATTGACATGTGCGTATCTATTATTTTTTAAGAGTTGTTAGGGGCGGAGGGACGGAGGGAGGGGAGTGCGCAACATGCGACAGTAGGTATAGGCGGTTGGAATTTGTCGCAACTGCCACAACTTCACGTCATCAACTGACATCTCTCCTGCAGCGACTTCCTTGCGCGTATCCTGCGCTCATGTGCAGTCCCGTACGGCAAAATGCATGTAACTTCCTCGCGCTGCAGGACTTTAAAAATGAGCTTTTCTTCATTTCAGAAATTGATACTGTTTCGTCTTGTTGGTGGCTTCAAACTCGTGTTTAGAGCTAACCGCACTATTCCGGTAATTAAAATATTAGTGGTTTTCAATTTTTAAGCTAAATGTTTTGAGACGTTTTGCAGCATATTGTGTCCGTTAAGGCAGATATTTGTTTTTTGAACTGATATTATTTCTGTTTGAAGTTTTGTCGTGTTTTTTCTGGAACGGCACACAAAAGCAGAAAAATTCCCGAAGCAAAAATCAGCCACGAGTCTGCGCTTGTTTTGCTCCATTCTCGTCTTTCTCTTGGTGCCCGGTATCCATATTATATATATCATGCTCGACTGAACTGCACAACAATTCAACCTCATTGACGAAGGGCAGATGGGTGAATCAACTAACGTGGTTTGTTCCATAACATGTTACAATGCAATGGGGCGCGGTCCTCAAATGGCGTGGCTAATCGTATCACCAACTCCGGCGATAGTCGAGCCACCATTATCGCTCTAACCGCCGTGATTAGACGCCATGACTGCACTTTTTGCACACACTGATCTGCAAACTTATGTCGAAAACTTGCTTCAGGCTCGCATCACGCAAATGTCATGGCCAAGGAAGGTATTCTTGTAAACTGGACTAAGTCACTAAGCAGCGGACCCTCTGATGCTGCGCACGCAATGTTTTTGGCGCCAAAAGCATAATCTCAAGGCGCAACGTATGAAACAATTTTCCGTTCTGAACCTGTTTGTTCCGGACACTGCAAGGAAAACCTTGATCAGAATTTTTTCTGCGTTATCACTGTATGTTTTCTACACGAAAAAAATACTTTTAGGCAGACTAAAGGCAGCTCATCGCTGTTAGTGTGGTGCTACAGTCGGTGGAAGGCTTATCTTTTTGCCCACGACTGTTTTATAGCCTGTGGTTTATAAGCAACGCAAAACATCTTCCATAAGCGTACAAACAAAACTCTTTAATGTAAAAAATAATGGCGAGCGCTTTCATTTCATGCTGACTGCTGCTTTTCTTGGCGTCAACTAACGTGCTCGATGAATAAACTACCTGGTAAGACATTCTGTATTCAGTAACATGACAATTACAGCGTTCACGCTATACTGGGAAGCGTCATACGTCATTCGCTTAGGTTTACACGGATCTTATTGCGACGGAATCGAGAATGGCGCCAACACATTCTTCATTTCTTCGAATGCCACTTCAAATCGTTTCTCACTACGCAGCAATTTGTAGAGCACTGGTCAGGGCAGAAAACTGTGGAAGGACCATTTCAAAGTATATCACAATTCCTAGAAGCGATTGCTGCTGCTACGTGCCTGCCAGCGCGATAGCTTTCATGAGTGCTTCTATCTTTTTTTGGCGTTGTGCAGACACCCTTTCCGCTGATAACACTGCCTGGATACCGCAGTTCTTTTTGAAAGTACGACCAGGTTTTTTTACGCGAACTCTGCGCTTCGTCAGGGGCTTTAGAAGCGCTTCGAGGTATGCAAAACGCTTTGATGAGAACAATATCCAAATTGCAGTTGACACCTTCAAGTTTTTCAGTATTGTTTCCATAACTTTTTTTAAATCAGAGGTGCCGAAGAAGCACCTAAAAGTAGCCTGTTTGCGGCTTGAAGTCTTTAATGAGTATTCAAGGTCTAGAATTTTCTTGAGCTCTGTTATATAGGCTCCGTTGACGCGTTCTCAGAAAATTACTCCCCTGGGAGTCCTGCCCAAACTTCGACGGTGGTCGGAAGATGGTACCGGTTAGTTTTAAAACAAGGATTTAGGATGGTCTTGTAATCTCCGCATAGCCTTATGCCAACGTCCGTCTTTACTGCATGTATAACAAAAAAAAAGACATACAGTACAATCCCCAATGCTTTGCTTGGCCTCGCCGACTGTTGGCTTCTTTCGTTTATGTTTGGCATTGTCACTCGTAGCGGATAATGAAATGACTCGCATGCTTACCGACATCTTACGCTCAGCTTGGGCTGCGAGTTGCAATTAAAAGGGCTCACGTTTTGAGTTCAGATGTTTGGGCGCATTACCTTACTTAAATTAAAACTTCCCTCTTTCTTCTGCATTTTTCTCCTGTTCATCATTTAGCCTATGGTACCCGCCTAGATGAGTGCGCAGTCTAGCAAACTGTTTGGAACATGAGGAAATATGTGACGTGAAAATATACGTCCTCAAATGACTCGGATAAGTTAGAACCATTATTTACCTAGCGGAGGGAGCTCGTTTTCTCTCGTGATGTGAAGAGGCAGCTGAACCCTCTGTTGTCTGTGCTGCGAGTCCAGGTGAGCAACTCGGAGAGTCTAAAAAATGGCTCCCTGGAACGTACGCCGCTTGAGCATGTCGACATAGCCTTGATCGAGGAAAACATCTAATGAAACTAGGCAAAGAGATGACGGATACAAGTAGGCCCCATACAGAGCATTTCCAAGGGCACGACCTGTAAGTGCATCGACAATTTTTTTGCCGGATCAATACCATGCGAAGCATTTCGTCTTGGAAGCCGTATCTTGAAAGGGAACTAAAATTTTCACCGAGATCCTCCGCGCTCCCTTCGTCTTTCGCTGAGAATTAGCTTGGCACTCTCCTTTAATGTACTGTTTCTTATCTTATAAGGTAGCCGGCTAACCTGCTTCGCCAACCCGCAGCGGTAGCATTCACTGCGTCATATCCCTTTCCCCAGCTTGTTATAAACGTCCGGTAGGCTCAATGCGCAGGGGCATGCTTCTAGTATGTTTTTTTGTCGCCGCCTCAGGGGCTAGCGCTCCTCCTACGGCTGCCTGGGAGGCTCGCCTCTTATAATTCCTAACAGGCGATGTATATCGCACTTGCGCGGACGGCAGAAAACCGGTTCCGCAGCGGCTGATAGAGGGCTGATTAACATTATCGTGTCTGCGACAGCTTCGTAAACTGCGCAACACAACACGAAATCTGATCAGTCTCAATCTCAGGTATGCATTGTAATTGCAAGCTTTCGCTAATTACGGATACCTTCCGTGCCACATGGTCACGTAAAAATCTCAATAACAAATCGGAACGCTCATCCGACGGCAATTTTTGCGCGATGAAACATCAGTATCTTTAATTGAGATTCGATCTGTCCCTTAAGCAGATATATGACTGGCTAACTTAAATGGGGCTGACGCTCAAATGCAGAATAGGTCCCGCTTGGGCCGCAGCTGGACTGAAAAAGAGGCAGCGCCACCTGGTGCCCACACAGGCCCCAATCTGGGTATTCCAGTAAAATACAACATATATCGTGCTATGTAAGGTACAAACAGAATGGGCTCAATTGAAGCTGCTCACATAAAGTTGCAGTAGAACCTATTTGGGCTGTAGCCGGGCGTGGAAACCAGAAATTTCTGCATCCCATCATTTAGTGAGCCATTTTATGTATTTATTTCATCTGATAAGCTCCGGATAGCATCAAATTCTAGATAATTTACATAAGAGTTCTAAGGATATCTATACCCTTATTATTAGATATAGCTTGTTGCCTCTGGCAGCTGCATTAAGCATGCAGTATAGGCAGAAATTGTGAAGCAATAAATGTGCCCCCGTACGAGTTTGTGCTGGAGTAGGGCGATGCTGGAAGCTATGAGTAGCAGGCGTGATGACAAAAGCGCATCGGCAAAAGTGAATTACCAAAAACTAATATAATTTGACTCGCCTAACAGTAATTAGACATTTTAGTACACAGTAGCACCAAATTTATTTACTACACTTGATTGAGGTACGGCACTGAACGTACGCATAATCGACATATGTTTTAGGTGGCCGTGATCACACCTCCATCCAAAAAATTCTAAACATTGCAGCGCCATCGCGTCATTAACGCTAAAATCACATCATAGGCGATGCGAAAGCAGGCCGGTATTTTCTGACGGCCGCAGCGCAGAATGAGCAAAATATCGTAAGACAACGCGAGCACTCCTCAAATAATCGAGAACACTGTGCACGTGCAAAAACTACTGACGTTTTTGCAAGATCTGATCACGTAGGTTACTACAATGAAAGGTTTGCAGTAGAACCTATTTGGGCTGTAGCCGGGTGTGGCAACCAGACATTTCTGCATTAGGTAGCACACATTAGGTAGCGAAATACTGGAGGTAGTAGGCGAGTATGTCTACTTAGGACAGGTGGTAACCGCTGATCCGGACCATGAAAAGGAAATAACAAGAAGAATAAGATTGGGATGGAGCGCATTTGGCAAGCACTCGCAGCTTATGACTAGCAGCTTACCGGTATCGCTCAAGAGGAAAGTATACAACAGTTGCATCTTGCCTGTACTCACCTATGGGGCTGAAACGTGGAGGCTGACCAAGAGAGTTCTACTTAAGTTGAGGACAACCCAGAGGGCTATGGAACGCAAAACGGTAGGGGTAACATTAAGAGATAGAAAGCGTGCAGAGTGGGTCAGAGAAATAACTCAAGTTACCGACATTCTAGTGGAAATTAAGAAGAAGAAATGGACATGGGCAGGACATGTAGTGCGAAGAGAGGATAACCGATGGTCGCTGAGGGTAACAAACTGGATTCCAAGGGAAGGAAAGCGTAGCAGGGGGCGGCAGAAAGTTAGGTGGGCGGATGAGATTAAGAAGTTCTCAGGGTTCAAGTGGATGCAGCTAGCTCAGAACCGGGTTGAGTGGAGAAATATGGGAGAGGCCTTCGCCCTGCAGTGGCTATAATCAGGCTGATGATGATGATGATGATGATGATGATGATGATGATGATGATGATAGCACTTATAAAGCTACATGTCTACAGTAAACGTACTACATTATAAATTTTAATTTACCGCAAGTACGGAACCAGCATGCTGCAAATAATATATCGATATCATAAAAATACAATATTTCCGTACGAATCTTCCAGAAGCTTAATAAAACCCATTTTTAAAGTCTTATTAAGAATCTGGCGTTAAGGTGGTGCATTTAGATGTCGAGTACATAGCTGCTCAAGGCAAAATACTGTTGGTTTCTACAAAATAGAGGCCAGCTAAAAATACCTGCGCCGTGAGAAATATTATTCCACCAAATGCATAATTTTTCTTCTCTTTAAACACACCCCGAATAATAAAATGGTCGTCTTCAATAATTTTAAGACCATAAATTAGCTGTCACATATTTTGTTGCTCAGATTCGATTGTCCTACTTTTAAGTATACTGGTTCTGGCAGTATTTTTCCCAGTGATGCAAGTGATAACGGTGCGAGGTGCCTTTAAGGGCGTAAATATGCACTCGTACGCTCGCAGCATTACAAAACCAGCATTGTGTGAATACGAAGGGTATGAGTTAATTTTCCCCGATAATGAAAGTGAATGAACCAAGTGTTGGAAACATAAGCGTTCAAATAAGCATGGAAACTTCTCACTGCTCTGAAAGCCCAACTTGAGCGACTTGGCCCTTGCGTTTTACCGGCAGTCACAGTTCTCTTTCTTGCTTCTCAAGTCGATCGTCAGTAAGGGCAGATATGTTAACCGCTAGTATAGAATTTCCCTGGCTTTGAAAGCTCCATCGTTTCTAGTAAGTTTTCTTGCAGCTGTGCACTCCTCCCGCCACTCCATAAAGCTGTAAGTATCCATGGACCAACGCATCATGTAGTAATCATGTTTGAAACAGCAAAATTTTTTCACTAAACGTAGACCCAAAGCGGTTGTTCAAAGCAATTTTCTCTTAAGTCTCAACTTACCTTTTAGAATGCTGGGTTCTGCATGAAGAACATTGTATCTGCTTCTTGCTATCTCAAGATTATAGGCAGGCAACTGCGGTATTTTTCCACAACATCGCCTGATGGCAGAAGTTTTTAAAACTTGTATTCGCCGCACAGTGTATTAACAATTTCTTAATGGCGGGTAGAATCCAGAGTGGCGGCAGAGAAAGCGGCAGAAGGAGTGCTAAAACAAACATTCCATTTAATGAAATCTGCGAATAAGGATACATAAAAGTGCAGGAATCATTACTTTAGGAACCTTAAAGGAAATCAAAGTAGTTGATTAACAACTCTGAAAAATTCGGACATTAAGATGTTTTGACACAGCATCAATAATCTGCCGACACTTCAATTTTTCCCAAATTTCCGGATGTCTTTCTGATTGCCCCCCTTATAGGGGTACTTCTCAGGCCCTTCGAAAACTTGCTGAAATCTGCTTGCTGAACGTTTTAATACCTTTTACAACATGCATTATAAGTTTCTACAAGTTAGAGAAAAATTGCGTCTCTCTTGATAGCTCAATGAATAACACGATTCCCAAGAACGTTAGCCAAACTAAGGCTTGTCATAAAACGGCTACGAACCATACCTGCATATAGAGTATCACGTACTCTGTGGTTAAGAGGCCAAGACACGAAAGCCAAGTACTGCACGCCAGGGGGTTTAGCCCAGAGCAAACGTTGGAAGCGGACACACCCGCCAGCGCGAGACATTCTTCGTCCTGTCTCATTGAGAGAGGCGCCATCTGGCAATCTTAGGTGGTATTGCTGCCCCTTAGAAAAAAAAAGAGTGAAAGAACAGTACAAACAACGAATAACAAAACAAGATAACGATCTAGCGGTGGCAATATGTTAACGTTCATAAGACGGATTGGGGCTGCCGGTTTGATTTAGGTAGGAGAGCGCCTTCTCGGATGACTTCATAAGTGGCGTCATTGATACGGCGTAGCACCCGATAAGGCCTTGAGGTAGCGCGAGGAGTTATCCAGACAAGTCTTGACGGCAGACTGGTGTCCATACCAAGACATGGTCACCAGGTTGATACTGAACGTTTTGGCGGAGGAGGTTGTAGCGGCGCGCGGCAGATCTCTGCTGTCATTCGATGCACAGGTAGGCGAACTAGCAGGCTTCCTCAGCACGGAGAACATATTTCTAGATGTCTGAGGCCAACTGATCATCTTCTCGACACGGCAGCATGGAGTCAAACACAATCTAAACTTCGCGTTCGTACTAAGTCGAAATGGCGTAAAGCGCGTTGTTTCCCGTAAGGCGCAGTATTGTGCTCTGAGGTCACATACGGCAGCAACTCCCAAGTCTTGTACATTGACAGCATGACCGCATTCGTCTTGTTCAATCTTTCGGTGCGGCCATTACGCAGCAGGTGGTACGCTGTGGTTTTTCGATGGACCATGCAGGTCAGCTAAAAAAACAGGTCGATAAGCTGCGCTGTGAAAGCCGTCCATCTTTTGGTAATGACATACTAAGAGGCACCATGTCGCAAGACGATGTTGTGCATGAAAAACAATGCAACCTCTAAAGCTGGGCCATGAGGGATTGCATTGTCTCGGCGTAGCGAGTCAGATAGTCCGTAGGGTCTACTATCCATTTGTTCCCCGCCTGCGAGAAAGGAAAAGGGCCGAGGAGATCCATTCCTATTTGGTCGAAAGAAGTATGCAGAGCTGTAACGGGCCTGAGAAATCTGGCAGGCTTAAGGTCTTCTAGCGCTGGAATTCACGGCAGCTTCTTACATAGCCTTTAACAGCGGCAGTGAATCCTGGCCAGTAAACCTTGTGCGCATTCGAACGAGAGTCCGTGACCAACCGAAATGGCAAGATGTGAGTTCGTTATGGCATGCGAGCAGGATTTCCTCAAAGAGGTTGCATTGGTTTACCAGAAGTTAAGCTGTTACTTGGCCCTGACGGTTGTCTTATACAAGAAGCCGTGCCGCTTAGAGAAGGTGCCAAGATGTCAAAAGAGGTGTGGAGGAAGAGTCGTGTCATGCCCTACAAGATAGTCAATGCAACAGAGAATGTCTTGGTCAGATCTTTGCCGGTCTCTGAGCTCCTGTGAGCATAAGGTATCTAGAAAACCACTGTCGTCATCTGGTGCGAATTCGCCAGCTTTCAACAAGTGCGCATGAAAGCGCATCTGCGTCTTCGTGTTTGTGGCTGAACTTTTAAGCGATATTAATGTCGAACTCCTACAGTCGTAGACTACACTGTGTAAGTCACCTAGATGGGTCCCGCAGATTTGTTACCCAGCATAAAAAGTGATGGTCTGTGAAGACATTAAATTGGCGGCCATAAATATAGGGTCAAAATTTTATGGTGACCCACACGACCGCAAGGCATTACTTCTCCGACGTAGAGTAATTTGTTTCAGCACCAGAAAGACTGCAGCTAGCATAGGCTATTGCTTTATAACTTCCGTCTTGTGGCTTCACTAGGACCGCGCCAATACCGATCCTGCTGTCGTCAGTGTGTCCCTCGGTGTCAGCCACTCATCGAAGAGTGCCAGAACGGGGGAGATTTGAAGCTCTCGCGAATCAAAGAGGAGGCCATCTGATGCTCAGCAGTTCACACATATGAAGTGTCCTTCCTCCTGAGGCGCGTCAGCGGTTTCGCAATCTGAGAGAAGTCCGCAGTGAATCTCCAATAATACGCGCATAGACCGAGAAAGCGCTGAACGGCTTTCTCATTAGTAGTAACGGGAAATAATGTGACGGCAGTAGCCTTATCGGGGTGCGGGATCACACCATCAGCACTCACAAAATGACCAAGGCCCGTGCGTTCTGTATATCCGAAGTGGCAATGTCAGCAGAATGGAGAGCTTCAAGGACTGCTCGAAGGCGTTGGAGGTGTTGGTCAAATATTTCTGAAAAAAGGCGACCTCGTCCAAGTACACAAGGCAGCTTTGGCACTTTAGGCCAGCGAGGACGGTGTACATCATGCATTGGATTGTCGCTGAGACAGAGCACAACCCAAATGGAAGTATTGTGAATTCATATACGTCATCTGAAGTGACAAATAAGGTTTTTTCTCGGTCTCTTTCATCTACTTCGATTGGCCAATAGACGCGTTTCAAGTCACTGGGTGAAAAATACTTAGCGCCTCTTAATCTGTCCAGGGAGTCGTCGATGCGGGGCAGCGGAAGATGTCTTTTTTTTTTTGGTCCCGCGATTGAATTTGCTATAACCGATACAGAACCAAAGGGTGCTATCTGTCTTTTTTCAAGGACAATTGTTTATCACCATGAACTTTGGGAAGGTTGCACAACGACAACATCAAACATCTCCTGAACTTGTGGCTGTATTACTTCCCGTTATTTGGCAGACACACAATGAAAGTGGTATCTTATACGGCGAGCGTCGTGATATGTAACGCTGCGATGTTACGTAATGGGCGTTTGACAAATTTTACAGCAAGAAGCGAAGAAGTGCTTAAACTTTAGCAACAGTTGCTCTACAACGCGCCGTTATTCATGGAAGTGGCACTTCATGTCAACGTTTTAAAGGGATCGTTCGTCAAATGCGACAGCCGCGGAGGCAGAAGGGATCGGAACATCGGCAGCAGGGCTGGCGAAAGCAATAGAAGTTCCTGGGAACAAGTGCCTGGGCTAATTAGAAACATTTTTGACAAGAAGTGCAGTCCAGCTTTTGTGCAGAGGCAGTAAGCTGCGAGCAGCGCAGATTCTTTTAGCTGGCAGGAGTGAATGGTTCACCTCTGCTATTGCATTGCCGGCGTGCAAGTCTTCAAAAGTGACTTGAACCAGAACGCTACTTCATGGCGGCCTCAAGGTGCTCTCTATGGATACGCGAAGAGCAGTTTTGTGGGGCCTGCAACTGTCACGTTCGGTGGTGTGGCCCATCGAAAACGTGACGATTTTATTCCGCAGGTCGATAGCTGCACTACACTCCCGCAGACATCAATGCCGAGGATAAGATTACGGGAGCAGCCACCCAAAATGACACAACTGACGACGAACGTGTTTTAGTTAATCTGCACGGGAGCCGTGCACATCACCTTCGGTATAACGAGATGGCCTGCGGCTGTTGGAGGTACACACCTGTCCAAACAGTTACACTTTTCTTAAAGAATCCCCATGCGGCCACTCGAAAACGAATAGTCAGAGCCGGTGTCAATTACTTGCCGACGGTGGTGCGACCGTCTAAAATAATAGGGATATCCAAAGTAACGCGATTATCTTCCTTAGGCGAGGATACCAGCTGCTCAAGATCAGATTATTGCGGCGATGACGGAAGGTCTTCAACGCAGCGACTACCAGTATCCTCTCCCCCGAAGGTCACCGTTTTCAGTTTTCCCGACGAAGGCTAGGCGGACGGCCTTGCTCTAGAAGAGAGAAGCCGCGAGTATAGAGAGAAGAGTGCCGTAGCGAAGGAGAGGGGTACTGATACTGCTTCAACCTGATGCTCCTGAATAACTCGGGGTCGTTGGCCGAACTAGGGAGGAGGGAGTCGATGCAAAAACCCTGAAAACCAAGGCGCCAAACGTCTTTCTGTCGAGGTGGAGAGCGATCGTCATAATACTGCACTAAGTGCGCAGAGGGCGTAGGGTCTGTCGACGGCGCGAGAGGAGGCTGTGGGGAAGGTGAAGCCGGACGCTGCAGAACTTCCACATAGTTTGCACGGGTGGTATCTTAAGGAAGTGATGGTGGCTGCGTATTGCCAGGCGAGGCAGAACTCTTAAACGCCTGTTGCCCCTCCGCACGCACAAGGGTAGAAATGAGAGTTGGCAATGGCTGCGCTGGGCTCTAGAACTTGCTATGTTCTTCGTGCACGACGCTGCGAATCAGCTCGCGCAAAGATTCAGGATGCTGCTCGAAAGATGGCAGCGATTCCGTAATTGCAGCTTCATGGAAAAGCCCGTCGAAAATCGCGTCGCGCTGCTGTAGCATCCTTTCTATTGTGGTGGTTTCGGCAAGGAATTCAGGGACAGTTGACGATGGGCTGCGCGCAAGGCCTGCGAACAACCACTCTCTGATTAAGTGCCCCATTATTTTTCCTCTAGTCATGCAGGATCAGCTCGCCTGAAGAGGCGTGCATGGTGTCATTTCTTCCACGTATGTCTGCACGCTCTGGTTTGGCATCTGGACGCGAGAGGGGAGGGCCAGTTCAGCACGTTCGCGGCGATCTGCGCTGGTGTAGGCCTCACGCAATTGATAACAGAATTCTCGCCATGATGTTATAATTTGCTTGAGGTTTTCGAACCAGGTAGGAGTGCCATCCTCCAGACTGCAGTGCACGTTCCTCAATCTGGCAGCGTGATGTCACTGGTTATATCAGCAATACATTCGAACTAAAGGACCCAGTCCTCCACATACTCAAAAACGTCACGGTGATAATTCAGAACTCGCGGTGTCTGCAAGGCTTAGTTACCAGCCGACGCAACACCGGCGGCTAGCTGAGCAAGTGCACTAGATGTCATGGCGGTGGTTAAGGGCTGACCCTCCCGAGACAGACCCTGGAGCCGGCGACTGAAGCGGTGCACCGGCATGTCAAGTTGAACAGGGCTGGCGCAATGTATTCCGGGCCGTGTATCTTGCATAGGACAGTGCTTTACACAGCACCGCAACCAGAATATCACGTACTTGTGACCAGAGGGTAAAACACGATTGCACAGAACTTCAAACCAAGGAATTTATCCCAAGGCGAACACTGGAAGCGTCACATCCGCGGAAGCGCGACACACTCTTCTTCGTCCTCCCTCATTCAAAGAGGCGCTACCTGACAATGCTAGGTGGCAATATTTATTGAAGTTTGTTCCTGAATTCCTCCTTGCTATACTTCTCGTTACCTTTCACTATGTTCAGGCTGTTTCGAAAAAATGAGCGTTTTCTTATTTATTTTTCAAGGTCGGTGGGGCTCACGAATTGCAGCCAACAGATAGACACCATTCCCACTGTCATATTTTGACACAAGTTGTCATCTCTCTGAAATATCACTGTGATGTCAAGAAAGACGGAAGCGTCCATTGTATTTCTGATTATCCGCGATCCACTGTCGTCATTATGGGTTAAATTCACGTGATTATTAGTTGTTGCCGTGAAGCAAGGTATAATGCACTACTTCGGCATAAAGCTTTCTGATTGATAAAGCGGGATAAAATTGATTTCAGTTGAATTTTATCCCCCTTTGTCAATTAGAAAGCGCTGCAAACACGAGCATGACCAGAAAATATGTATGTCTAAAAAATAAACTTTGCGATGCTTTAATGCCTATTTGCGTATATTTCAGAACATGTCTGTGACAAAAAATCCTACATAGTTCCTGTCATCACCCCAGTCTGTCTTAAATGCTTAGCTCCACGCGACTGAACATTCGGGAAGGAGTTAACTAGATTCTTGAGGTGCCTAAGAAACGTAAATATTAACATTAAACCTCAACTTAAAAAAAAAATCTTCTAGTTTTAGGCAATCGCCCTGCGTGTCCACGAATGAAATAGTACCGAACTTTTTTCGAGCACTGCATGAATAGATTGAGACATTACGTGACGTTTTCCACATTTCCGTTTCAAATAATAATCCAACCAATCTTGGTTGAAGAATCATACTTAGACTCCGCTGCTCCAAGGCTTGTAAACACTTTTATCTGCGTGGGCTACGTACCGCTATTCGGCGAGCCCCACAGCCGAGCGCTAGTAGATGTAGCGCAGCAGCGTATGGAATGCTCAAGTGAGTTTGGTTAATTGGAGGGATGTGCTTCCCCACCTAGATAGGAACAGCGCAGTTAGGCTGAAACGAATAATAATGGCGCTTTTTTTACTATAACGAAACTGGCTAATACAAATATAATTTGTGCTTCTAACATTGTTTAACATTACAGGCCTTCATAATCTAATAGTAAGAACGTCATGTTAAAAACAAAATTCGCAGTTTGACGGTGAAGTTAATCAGTAATCCTATGCCACAAACAGTTTCTTGGCGAGCATTGTGTGAAGGGTAGCGTGAGTACGTGCTACCACACCATCCCCAAGAGGCGACAACAAATTTCTTCTGCCACAGCTTATTGGTAATTTCTAGCGATGCCGGTGTTTACACTTAGAGACCCACTACTCTAAGAAAGCAAATAGAATATTTGCTGTGCCTTAAGGTTGTGGCGAAACACAGCCTGACCTAATTTCTGTGTCGGACCTCTGAACATTGCCGACATCGACAGTGGTGACTTCAAGACGTACTTCAATTTGACAATGACGATGTGCATAGAAAACAGAGTCGTGCTGATCCGTTAAGCAGTGACCACTCCGCAGAGGGTTGCAGTTCCCGGAGATGAGGCTCCGTGCATATACTTTGCGACCTTGCGAGGGTTGTGTACCCTAACAAGTTGTCGCACATCAAGGACTTTTGAAACAAAAGCTTCTCTACGGCAAATAGTTCGAGCCATCGGGTATGCACGATTTTCGCCTTGATGAAGGTTTAGAGGTCAAACCTCTGTGTTAAGCTTTGTGGTCACCATGTGATTTTGGGGCATGTGCAAGTAGGCCACCAAGTGGCCCTTGACCACTGTCAAGGTCAAGGCCACGTGATTTAGAGGTCAGGCTTCTGTATTAAGCCTTAGGTGTGTCTTTGGGACATGGTCACGTAGGTCACTAAGTGGACCCTGACTTCTTTCATTTTCAAAGTCATGAGATTTAGAAGTCAGACTTCTATGTTAAACACTTTGGCCGCCATGTGCCTTTGGGACATGGTCACGTAGACCGCAAAGCGGCCCGTGATCTCTGTAAAGGCCACCAGCTTTAGAGGCCAAACCTCTCTGTCAAGCCTGGTGGTCGCCATGTGACTTTGGGCCATAGTCCGTACGCCCGTGCCCTTTGTCTAGGTTAATGTCACGTGTGATGACTTTAGTCTGACGTGGAAGTAGATGGCGCTAGAGGAGCGTTACGTGTATAAATATCAGCCCCGTGCTTCTGCCTAGGCTTCAACTCGGCCCGAGATCTAGGAGGACAAACACCCATTACAGGAGTGCGTCGGTAAAGAAGGCACGTCGGAATGAGGTCCTGAAAAGTGGCATGGCGAAGACACCGATGAAGAACAGGCTTTGCGTTTGGATAAATGCACAATGTTTAATGCAAGCTTGGCAATCAAGGTTTCGTTCCCTGCACTTTTAAACAAAGATATATCACCAGCTACGTTTCTCATACCACAAAGCTCAGCCCAATAATGAGTGACCAATCCAGTCTCGGTCACATTGGGGGGCGGTTTATTAGCTTCCGCTACGACCTCAACAACCACACCTGTCACAACCTAAACATGTTCGAAAGGTTCTAGCAGCAAGCCTTAAATAGGCTAGACGTTTTTTAAGCCTACACCTGTCGAACGTATGTTCAGTTTTAAGGCCATTGACAAAACAGGAGCAAGGCGTTGATATTCGGCACATGGCAAGCGACAAGCCGACTACATAGGAATCAAAAAGCACATTTTCCGGCCCTAAACGTGTCCATGCAATGTTGTACCAGATGATGTTAGTGCCAAATTGGGATCATCTATCAGTTAGGCGCGTCGTACCCATGAAGCCAACTTGATGCAAATGAGTAGTTGATGGTCATAACTACATCATCAAAGGGGACCCTATCTCTTGCTAGCTTTTTCCTGAAAACCTATGCCAGTGTGTCCTTGAGTTCCATGCATCAGCAGTTCAACACAGCTTTAACTGATGACAAGCAGGCCGTGAAAAGCGACATTGAAGAACTGAATACATTTGGTTTCCGTGTACATGAAAAAATTTAATTATAAGGTTTACCTTTATACTCTGCATGCCGCATACAAGGCGAGTGCACTTCCCGGGAACCGCGATGGCTGTTGCCACAGCGCTGAAGCTGCTGAGATTTTTCTTGAGCTACTGCCACTTGCCCTTCGACAGTGCTTCATATCAATTAATATGCAGAAGACTAAAGTAATGCTCAACGGTCTCGCGAAGGAACAGAAGTTTATGTTAGGTAAGGGAAGCACTGGAAGTAGTAGGCGAATATGTCTACTTAGGACAGGTAGTAACCGCAGATCCGGATCATGAAAAGAAATTAACAAGAACAATAAGATTGGACTGAAGCGCATTTGGAAAGCACTCACAGATTGTGACTAGCAGCTTATCAGTAGCGCTCAAGAGGATAGTATACAACAGTTGCATCTTACCTCTACTCGCCTATGGGGCTGAAACGTGGAGGCTAACCAAGATGGTTCTACTTAAGTTGACAACCCAGAGAGTCCTGGAACGAAGAATGGTAGGGGTAATATTAAGAGACAGGAAGCGTGCAGAGTGGAGCAGAGAAATAACTCAAGGTACTACCATTCTAATGCAAATCAAGACGAAGAAATGGGCATCGGCAGGACATATAGTGCGGCGAGAGAATAACTGATGTTCCCTTAGGGTAACAAACCGGAGTCCGAGGTAAAGAACGCGTAGCGTGGGGCGGCAGAAAGTTAGGGGGCGGATGAGGTTAAGAAGTTCGCAGGAGTCAAGTGGATGCAGCTAGAGCAAAACAGGGTTAATTGGAGAAATATGGGAGAGGCCTTCGCCCCGCAGTGGGTTTTTGGATAGGTACTAAGGCTTGCCTTTTTTACCAGGTGGACAAGAAAGGTCATAGCCAAGTAAAATTCCCTACTATGACGGAGGCTGTTCCGCCATGGCGCAACGCCACCAACACTATTTATCTAGTATGCCTTATCCAGTTGTCAAGGCGTTGTTTGGGTCTCTACGCCACAGCCCTCTCATCCCACAGTGTCGCATCACTGTCCACCGCAGCGTCTCCTTGCGGCTGTCCAGGCGTGAACCGCTTCTCCTATGCTCAGCTAGTCAGGCTGATGATGATGATGGGTGCTTCATAATGCAACGCAGCTGTCACAACAAAAGGCTTTATTCAAAAACTATACAAAGGTCAGAGAAATATAATTCCAGATATTTTGTGATTGTCAATATATTTACATGGTGCGCTTTTCAAATTTCAAACAATTATTTGTTTTGTTCGTCAAACATCTTTTTATATGATCAATTAGATTGTGCTGGTTGGCTTCCCGGCAGGATACTTCAATTCGGTACCTTTTTTTCTGAAACTCCAACTTTCGTTCTTCTAAAGGAAGACGGTGCTCCTCGTTCTGAAGTTTCCTCTTCTCTATTTTCAGCTCTTCGTTTCTTATCTCCAATTTATGCCTCTAAATCACTGCGTGCAATTCTAGCCCCGTACTTTGGAATCCTCGCCCTCTTGCAAACGAAGAAAAACAAATAAATTTGTTCACGCACTGTACCGTTTCTGCGCGATGTGATATGGTCGTAGGGCAAGTACTGATCCTGTGGCATTAACTATTTTGAGGCAGTCTTGTCGTGCATTTCGTACTCAGCAGGCTCATACTTCTGTCACACGGGCAAGTCCCAACTCCCTCAAACTTCTTTTCCATAAACGAACACGGAGGGAGCGGGAGGGAGTCCAGCCCCAATGGTGTTGTCACCGTGTAACACGGCTAAGAACGAGCTTCTCAGAGACGCCGTTGGGGTCCCATTAGGCGCTGTTAGTTTTGTGTGATCATATAAAATAATGAAATAAGCCATTGCTCGCTGAAAAGTATTTTCCTCCGTGCCTGTTGATTCTTTTTGCTTGTCTGTTTTAGTCGTTTTGGGTGTGTGTGTGTGTGTGTGTGTGTGTGTGTGTGTGTGTGTGTGTGTGTGTGTGTGTGTGTGTGTGTGTGTGTGTGTGTGTGTGTGTGTGTGTGTGTGTGTGTGTGTGTGTGTGTGTGTGTGTGTGTGTGTGTGTGTGTGTGTGTGTGTGTGTGTGTGTGTGTGTGTGTGTGTGTGTGTGTGTGTGTGTGTGTGTGTGTGTGTGTGTGTGTGTGTGTGTGTGTGTGTGTGTGTGTGTGTGTGTGTGTGTGTGTGTGTGTGTGTGTGTGTGTGTGTGTGTGTGTGTGTGTGTGTGTGTGTGTGTGTGTGTGTGTGTGTGTGTGTGTGTGTGTGTGTTTGTATGCGCTCATTACGGCTGCCTGACCAAGTTTATTCTGTACTGGACCGTCTACTAGCCCCGCGGCTATCGGTCCAAATATTCTTTATGTATTTCGTTTGCTACAAATAAAGATCACTTTGATTGATTGATTGATTGATTGAATCGTTCCGAGTGTCGGAAACGACGTTTAATTACATTGCTGATGTTTGCCGGCCTACAATGACGCGGAAAACAACAAATGTGCGGTAGCAAGTTGCCGTTGAAAAGCAGGTCGCCGTTGCATTATATAAACTGTGCTCGTCGGCTGAGCACAGAACTGTAGCACATCTCTTCGACTTGGGGCGGTCTACGGTGAAAACAATTTACAGCGAATTCTGCGGAACTGTTGTGGAAGCATTCGAAAAATACTGGGTGAAAGTGGTGCCAGTCGCAGAGCTCGCCAACTACATGATGGAATTACAAGCAGTAGGCACACTGGATGGGTGCCACTTCCCAGTCCCCCCCCCCCCCCCCCCCAAAGAGCACGCCAGCGATTATTACAACTACAAAGGCTGGTAAGTACATAAAGGGCGAGTATTAGCGCTTGATAAAATATATGTTTCATGGGTAGTTTGCTCCTGTACAATGTGAGGTAATAAGGAGAAAGGTTTGACTTTGCATTGCAGTTAAAGATTTGTGTGCATTATATTAATCTACGCACCACCTTTAAAATAAGGAAAATTGAAGCCAATTCAGTTGTAAACCTTACTGAAACCTATAATGTTGGTCGTGCTGAAACAGTGCACAGTAATGATAGTTGTACATTGTTATTTAATGAGAATAGGTCCATAATTTCCTGGTTGATCACTATTTTCAAGATGAGGGTATTACCACAGAGCAGTCCAGCGTTTGATTTGTGCTGTTAAATGCGTATGACCATGTCTACACTGGCACGTATGATAGAAAATGTGCATTTCGTTCCCAGTAATTAACTATATGAAAACTGAACTTGCTTAAAAATTTTAGCTTACGGGTCGATGTGGCAGGGCAGTGCGCATTGCATGTTTTTAATTGTTCGACATGTTAAGTAGATGACTGCATACGTTGCGCAAAAATGTATCTCGCTTTAAAATTTCATCAACATCTGACCCACTCCTGTATAAGCCTGAAGAAGGCTTGCAGTATAGTGAAAAAAAAAGAACTTGCACAGGGTTGCAAATGCAGGGCGACGCCGCGCGGCATGTGGTACTGAATTGTTTACTCATCGTTTGTAAAAACGCAGTCTCCCACTGTTTAACGCAATGCTGCAATTTTAAAAGTGTTTGGCTCCTCACTAAATGTTCTGTCAATTTTGCTTTCAGGTACAGTGTGATCCTGCTGGCACTAATCGACCATAAGTACAGATTTCGGAATGTCGTGGTCGGCTCACCTGAAAGGTGCCACGACTCTCACGTGTTTCAAAATTCAACACTGGCCGATGTAATTGAAGGGACCAAATTCAGGCACCCAGTGCTTAAAGTTGGAAATACCGATGTGCCGCCAGTAATACTTTGTGATCAGGCTTTTCCTCTCACAGCACACTTAATGAAGCGAATTGGAAACCCAAGTACTGAGGCTGAAAAAAAAAACATTTAATTATGAGCTATTCAAATCCCGAAGGTTTCTAGAGATTGCCTTTGGCAGGCTTAAAGCACGCTTCAGGTATATCACGAAGGGCATGGAATGCGATGTTAAAATGTTTCCAATTATTTAGCGTGCATGCTGCACACTTGCCAACATTTCTGAACACTTCAATGATTCACTATCGCAACACTGTATTAAAGAAGCTAAGCAGCAGAATGCTCTCTACGAGCAGCCGTCGCATACTACCGACATGCAAGTTGCCGATGGCAAAAAAGTGCGTGCTGCTCTTATTCAGTGCTTTCAACAAATGGAACGGCATTGAATGGAGCATAGAATGTACTAACATTAATTCATCTCATGTGGCTTGAAGCTGATGTGTTGGAGTGCGAGGTAGCAAAGCTCTCCGTCCATCAAAAGCGTCGAATAGAACAAAGTTCTTAATACCACGCGAATATTCACTCGGTGTTTTAAGATTTATTGAAGAAGTCTCCAAGCAATTGTACACGTTTCTCCTGTGCAACGACGTGCCATTCCCCGAGGCTCCTCTCGTGCCTTGAAGTGACTTCCAGTGCTCTAATGAGCCTTTCTTGCTGCTCCAGCAGCAAGTCGAACTTGCCTTGCGGGGCCACACGTTTCTTCTTTCGTGTCTGCATATGATGTCCGCTGCTGTTTCAGGTTCCGTATTTGGAAAAAGGGCAGCTTCGGTCTGTGAGCGTAGATGTTCAACATTTTGAGTATCTGCAGAAGGTTCGCCTGAAAGGTCACCGAGCTCATATGAAGAAGGCGTTAGCGGCCTTCCGACTTCCATACCGTATATTATCTGCAATACAAATTTCATATGAAACATTTATTTATTGCCCAGTTCCACAAAACAAACGTGCTGCCACACTGAAAATTGTTGAAACAACAAAGATGTGACTGAAGTGAGAACATTTCATTTGACACTTAACCGACAGATCAGCACACTCACTTATGAGTGCACTCATTCACTCTCGCACTAACATTTGCGAATGAGAACGAGACTGGTTGTAAGAGTAATTAGCAGACAAATAAAGTCGAGATGATAGACTTTGTTATGAGAGAAATGTTGAGCCAAAAGCGTGCTGTAGTCTGAGCAAGTGGTGGCGAGTACCTCTCAGTGGACGAGTTTGAGTGAATGTGAGTGCGAATAGTGTGAGGCCCCGCTCATGATGCTCACCTATGCACTGGTAATGAAAACTGCCAAGCACGAGGAACATTCAATTGTCAGCCCTTAGAACCACGAAGGGTTGTTGAAAAAATGGTCTAGTAAGCATTTTTTCAGAAGCCAACAGGTGCACGAAATTCAAAACAGTTGTCACGACTCTGCAATGCAAAAGCAGCAGGACAATGTCGGGTGCCTGAATGGCCATTAGGAATTGAAGCACATGGGTGTCCTGGTGTCCTGCAGGTTTTCAAAAGTTTAGCTAGTAAATCAAGGATAGAAACTTGCTCACTGCTGAAACTGCTAAATAGATTGCTTTGCTTTTTGTCTGCGGCATATAGGTATTAGCTATGAAAGCAGAAAAAGTAGATGCATTGCACCTGTTCTACAGTTTCTTCTGGATAGCAGACGCTCAGCTGAATACGTGAACGGTCATTCACTGGCAGGCTGCCGAGGAAGCGATGGATTTCCCGGAAGAACGGTCACGCTGTGGCATAGAGTTTCTTACTCTTACCTAGAGGGAAAGCTGTGCTGACCTCTACGGGAGTTTACATGGAGTTTCTAGATGGCCAGTTCAGCCACCTTGGGCGCTCAAAGCATGATGGGCCGGAGAGACACCGAGTGCAGAACTACAACTTTTGGCCAAAACTAATGCAAAGATAAACGTTGTTCTACCGCAGATAATGTCCTAACATTGAATATTGTGACTATAAATTGCAAAACAAGAGAGAAACAGCGTGCCAGTATGAGATTTATCGAATATAAACGATGGCTCTTTCTCCTATTGGCTTAGTTTTGAACAGCACAAATACGAATATTTCGCACTTAATAGGCAAACTTTGAAATTAAAAAAACGTTATGAAAATATTTATGGTTGTGCAATCACTTAAGGAAGATTTTAGTGGCATTTCGGGAACAGAAACCATTTATTGGCGACGTCTGCTTTTGCGCCTTCGCTACTATGGCTTTCGCAGTCTATGTACGCACCTTCAGATGATGATGATGACGAAAAAGAAACATCGCAGTAACGCCACTCCACGTACCTGCGAAAAACCGACTGCCCCGCAACTAGTAGCACACCGGCCCATGATTCTTAGCGCGCCCATGGTGGCTGAAGTGTAGCGCCCTCAGCTTTCCCTCTAGTTAGTGTAAGGAACTCTATGCGCTGTGGCACCATATTCTGTGGTCTCTCGAGCTACTTTCCTGGTAAAAAACAGCAAGTGAATTCGAATGTCAATCGTTGCAAAGTTCAGTCAACACACGCGGGAGGACATCGCTCACACATTATTCCCGTCAAAGTACTTGGTCAACACAGGTAAGTAGTAGTATGTGGTTATTTTATTACATATTCAAAAGGAAGGAAAAAATGTTAGCCGACCCCGGTATCTGATATCTGAAGCAGCTGAATTGTGGCGGCAGAAATAAAGGAATAATGAGGAAGCGGTAGAGGAAATTGGAAGTGAGCGACAGGGAGAAAGAACAGGGTGGGTAAAAATGAAAATAAATAGAAATATATACACTATGGCACAATATGCAGTGGGTTGCTTGAGGCCCGCCTGAAAATGCCTTGTCATACACAGGCAAGCGATTAGCCGTGATTTCTTTACCGTTGTCACAGGGCTACCAACTAAACGCTGGGCTGAGAAAGTAAACAAGAGATACCATTTGTCCTTTAAAGCTGATTATCTTTCGTATAAAATAGCGCGAAGACACGGGATGAAGCAGAAGAAATAGACGCGCACGGCGCCGTGTGTGTCTATTTCTTCTGCTTCGTCCCGTGTCTGCATAACCAACTCCCCAAACGGCCATTCTACTACTGTTTTATTGCCAAGCTAAACGATAGCGCATCCGTTACAATGAAACAATGCTCACCTGTACTTTTGACTTAAGTTGTCGATCTTTGTACTTGTTTCCGGGTCTTGAAGATTACGCGTGATCTCAGTGCTTGCACAATAGCGTCATAAACCTTGGCGTTATGGTTTTCGCCGCGCAACTGGTCCAGACTAGTCTCCCAGACATTAATCAGAGCTCACGTTTCTGACTATGTCCAGGTGGCCCTTGGCTGCAGCGGTTCCAGACGCGGCCGGCCTTGCTCCACGCGCACTTCTTCGACGTCGTTCATATCGTCCGGACACGTTGGTCGCGTTCAATGAAAACAAACAAAATGGCGAAGCAACATACCAAGAAAGCGCGGCCCGTGCACGTGGTCCGAGAGTCTAGTCAGTCTAGTGCTCTTGTTGAGAGTAAATGTTTTTGCGCGCGCTCAATTAGTTCCGTTAAGCGGTAAAAAGTGTTACAATTAGTTATAAACGCAAAATTGATGAGTGTTTTTTTCTTAACCTGCACTGAAGCTCACGGGGAACCAGAGTGCTCCCTTTGCCTGCTCGAGGGAGATGAATAGAACTCCTTCCGCTAGGAACTTCCTTAAACTTCCTTTCCTAAAAGACTGCCGTATAACACGGCGCTGATCTCTATTGAGATAAAGACTGCCTTGGTTGAAGGGAGTTAAACGGAGTTCAGCCATGACCGTGTGACAGTTGTGTATGCCTTGCAAGCATGAATTTATGTGACGCCTAGCTATATATTTCATGTTTTTGTGAGTAATGTACCATGGCAAACAATACTGTTTCTTTGCATTACTTTTTAGACGTGTTCTAAAAGAGATGGTTTGGTTACGTTTACTTTATGGGGTTCAATGTTCCAAAGCGACCCAAGCTATTGGCTACGCCGTATTGGTGGGCTACAGAAAATTTGACCACCTGGGGTTCTTTAGCGTACACTCCATCGCAGAGCAGAAACATTTATTGCTTTTCGTCTACACCTAAAAGCGGCCGCCGCTGCCGAGATTCGATCTCCGAACATCATTCTCCGCTTCACGAGTACGCACGAGGTATTCCCAGCAAAGCAGAGATGGCGCCGACTACACCTAGACGCTACCGTTGTTTACCAACTGTGCTCAAACAGGTTATGTTGTTTACATGGCTTAAATTCAAGCTTATCTCTCTTTATATTATGTTTAGCGAGAATTTGCACTAAATGAAACGGCTTAAAATGTGTTCCGCAAAGACACTTACTTTATAGCTGCATTTCGCGTTCAGGAACGCTCGGTGGAACTGGTCACACCAGCGTTTCCGCCAGTTGTACGGACGTGGTGCGACATACGCAGTCCTAGACATCGTATCACTACGGCTCGAACAGCGTTGTGTCAGTACTTTTTATTCAACTAAAACATCTTCCTCCTCCCCTCCCGCTATCGAATAAACTAGACTAGCGAATTCGACAGATTTGATTTACGTACTCGTGGCGGAAGGGATTCGGCGTCGACTGTTTGGGTCTGAAAACAGCGAATGTTCTTCACAAACGCGATCATATTTCAACGCAGAGGTGAAGGTTTCTTATCTCACACATGCCCTCTTCCTTTTCCTCTCAACCTGCGTTTCTCTAGGGGCGGGGAAAAATCGAGAGTTTACTCGGTCGCGCCTCTGTAGCCCCAACGGCAAGCTGACATGTAAAAAATGCCCGACATCGTCCCACGTACACATGATACATGACCCAAAAACACCCAGTCCAGGTGTCTACCGAGCATGTGTGGAAGATGCTGCGCCTTTCCTTATCTGTGAGCCAATTATTATTATTCATATTATTTCACTAAACGACGCATTTCTACCCACGTAACCAGGTGCAGGGTTCCCATCTCGGCGGCAACAGCGCCCAGCTCCTGAAACGACACCCTTAAGCTCTCACGATTTTAAAGCTGAGCTGAAAGAGGTGTGTTCAGTAGGGCACAGTTATCTAGAACTGCGAACATCAAACTCCTCACGTTGGGCAATGCAGTTGTCCGTTCAGTAAAAGACGAGTAAGATTTGGACTGGCGTTTTAAAAAGTGCGGCGAATAGCATACCTTCATAAAATTTTTATATAGTTTTTGAAGTTTCAAAACTTATTGAGTGATATTTAAGTCGGAGTTTGAGACATTAAGAGCTGATGTAGGTTGATTGTAAACCACGTTTGCGAGTAGACGCACTATGAGTTTCAGCTTGAAATTTCAGCTTTCTACTTTCGCTTCAGCTCGCAATTCCTAGGTCAAAACACTTTAAATAAGAAGCCGTTTGTAGGTGAGAGCCGATTGTGCTCTCATAAATTGCGGTGGAACCTTCGTTCGCTGTATGCAAGGCAAAACTCAAAAGAGATCCTGCATGTCACCTTAAGCACCTGTACGTAAACGAGATGCATTTCACTTTACATTGCCAAATTTCATGACAGGTTTTACCTTCCATAACGAGAGCTATGATTGCGCTATGGAATGCAGGCGTGGAACGTAAACCTACCCGACACAAATGGTACCAAGTGAGCATATTTTTCCACTGATATCCTTACAGCCACAGGAACAGCTGGATAAGTGGTTCAGCGCTACGCAATTATCATGGTCTCAGAACTGAACACGATGCCCGGCTGGTAGCATTTTGAACCGTTATTTATGAAAGAACACAATCTAAATTAGCTGAACAATAAAACACGCGCAAGGACTCTAAATTTACTGTATGCAGCGCTGGTCATCCAGAATAAGAAATTCTGGGCCACTGCTGTCGAATCTGCGGTTTTTATTACATTCCTTTCGTCGCATTGTGCCGAAGTAAATTATAGACGTGTTTCATCTACTCGGGAATACGAACGTTGCGTGTGCGCGTCAAGGGCGAAATGAATGCGAAACGCTGAACAATCGCGAGGCTAACTGGCCTTCAAAAAACTACACAAAAAATCATGACCTCCGTGAAATGTATTTACGTGACAGCTACACTACGGTAAGCTCTGTAGCTGCACTGCTTGCCGCCATCTTCCAATAATCTGCAATGCCAGGTTGAAACCTCGTTCATGGGCCAGATTTAGAAAGTGGAAATCATCTGGCAAGCATCAAATCCTCTGGTGTCAGCGGCGTTCATGTATACATCAACTTAAGTATACATGTCATGCCATTTCGGGCATGACCTGTTGGCTGGTTGCAGGCTGGCGCTGGTTTTGGTCCAGTAAAGAAGGCCCTGAGAGAGACTTGTGTTTCTCCAATATCTCTGATATGACATGGCACTGCAGCTGCTGGCTGTCATCTGTCTCATCTGTATGTTCCCGCTCAGCATCACTGGCACCACTATACGGCTGCAATACAGACTCCTGATTGTTCTCGCCAAAGGCAGCTGGAGATCCTGCTTATAGTGAGTGGGAAGAAGGAGGCAAATTGTTCAAGTCACGTTAACAGATTCTGCAACAGTGACTAACTGCGCTTAAAAGCGCGGAAAACTTGCATGTAGCTGTCAGCTACGTTATCATTTTAACTCACTAAGCAAAGCGCTGGTATGTAGCAGCCTCTGTAGAACTATCCGCTAATAAGCGAAACATAAGTGCGTCAGAACGCAGTATGCGCCGAGAAATCGCTAACACACTCCTATTTTCATGTTCTTGGAATCCTGACGCCTCCAGTTACCGATGACAAGACCGACACAATATTTTATGGCACGAGACCTAAACTCCCCACTCCAATTTAACGTTCACGAAAACGCTCGTCCGCCCGAGCTCGTCCACAAACGGACATGTAGCGGTGACTTCGTGCATTAGGCAAGGATTTTCCTGCGTGGTGGAGCATGTACGCGGCTCCTTCGCTTGCAGGTGGACTTGCGCCGCATCAGTGCTTAGCGAACCCGAAGCGCCAACGTTCGCAGTAGAGGCCACCATGTTACAGTTTGACAACGCTAGCTCTCAGGGCGCGCCCCGCTGTGATGTCCAGAAATGCTGTCGAGCGGAGGCAACACCACCTAGACTACTGCAAGGCCTGTGCAAGCTTATGTGACGCCATCGTAGCGAGATAATTCTGAAAGTCGGCTTCTCTACGCGGTGGCGTTTTTTTTTTTTATATTCAACGTTGCTCTGGAGCTACCTCTCGAACTTTTTAGTGCTAGCGATGAAGAGTGTTATACTTATGTTACATGTGTTGTCTAATATTGCCAGTCTTTTGAATTACATGAGAAGTTTGACACAATTCACTTGTCATCATTTCAAATGGCAGAAATGAAGTTGAGAGGAAATTTTCAACTTCATTTAGTTACTTGAATGAACATTAAGACAGGCACAAAGTTCATCTGAGAGAGCACATTTATTGTTTGATGGGTAGATACAGCTAAGAATGTTAGGCAGAGATATTACTCAGAACGGGGCCCTTGACGACACTCAGTGCAGCTTGTCGTGAATACGAGGTCGCATTCACGCAAGTGCTGGTCACAAAGCTGTAATTTAAATATAAAAAAATGCTGCTTAAGCTGGGAGCAGAGATTGTGTCGCGCTTCCGCGGATGTGACGCTTGCAACGTTCGCCCCTGGATAAATCCCTTGCTTTCGAGTTTTGTGCAATCGTGTTTTACCCCGTGGTCACAAGTACGTGACATTCTGGTTGCGGTGCTGTGTAAAGCACTGTCCTATGCAAAATACACGGCCCGGAATACATTGCGCCTTTTGTACACGGACGCCTTTTGTACATTTGATAAGTTTCAATTAGTCAACATGATTTTCATTACATCGCCCTACAAAATTACTTCATTATAGAACTTAGGAATACAGGAAAACAAAGTCGCCGAGCTGTCATGTGCGTATGTTTGACGCTCGATATTTGAAACCACACTGCCGAGTAAAATGTAACGAAAAGAAGACTCGCTTTCTATGTTATCACCTTCAATACCGCTATACTGACTACTAATATACCACTTTAATGGCAGAAAGTGAAGTGGAACTCAAGAGACTTCTGATGCGCGTACAAGAAGAGAGTGAGAAGTTTGGGCTTAAACTGAACATTGAAAAGACGAAGATCATGGCGTCTTGCCCTATCAAGTCCTGGAGCATCAATGGACAAGAAGTGGAAGCTGTGACAGATTTTCTGTTCTTGGGCGCCAAGATTACCTCGGAAGGAGACTGCAGCCATGAAATTAGGAGACGCCTGCTTCTGGGAAAGAGAGCAATGGTTAGTCTTGACCGCCTAGTAAAGAGCAGAGACATTAGTCTGCCAACCAAGATCCGTATAACCCGTGCTATGGTCTTTCCAGTTGTGATGTATGGATGCGAGAGTTGGACTGTGAAAAAGACTGACCGCCGAAGAATTGACGCGTTTGAATTGTGGTGCTGGCGAAGACTCTTAAGAGTTCCTTGGACTGCCAGAAGATCAAATCAGTCGATATTGTCGACCATAAACCCTGACTGCTCATTGGAGGGTCAAATTCTAAAGTTAAAGCTCAGCTACTTTGGTCATCTGATGAGAAGAGAGGAGTCGCTGGAGAAAGATTTGATGTTGGGAAAGGTTGAGGGTCGCCGGAGAAGGGGTAGGCAGCGAACGCAATGGTTAGATGGCATTCTGGAGGCATTGCAGATGAAGCTATGTGATGTTAAGAAGATAGTGAGAGACCGGAAAGCGTGGCGTGACATGGTCCATAGGGTCACGAAGAGTCGGACACGACTGAACGCCTGAACTGAACTGAATATAAAATAATGTTGAGTAATAAGCTAAATAAGCACTTAAAAATGACGGTATCATTTTATTATCAAAATGATTTTCCACTTGACACAAATATTGACAGATCTAATTGTAGTAAAGGGACCAATTTCTGCTTGCCTCTTTTCTTTAAAACGTCTTTATTATACAAGGATAATTGTGTTCACCTAGAGTATGAAGGACAGAAGCCAACAGTCGGCGAGGCAAAGGAAAGCGTTGGGGATGGTACTTTATGTCTTTTGTTTTAAATAAATACTGGATAATCACAGAAATTACTAATGTAATCTGTTTAGGGGAAAGATAATTAAACACAAAGTAGAAGAAAAAACAACGTGCCGATGGTGGGAACCGAACCCACGACCTCCGAATATCACGTCCGATGCTCTTCCAACTGAGCTACATCGGCCGCTGTCCCCCCTGCTACTTGCTTGGGTATTTAAGTTGTCTGTATACGAACCTTGAGAGTGTTTACCAGCGCCACCCTCAACCATAGCGGCGGACGTGGAACGTCCTTTTGTTACTGCCAGCGTAACGTAGCACGTGATCAAGAGCGAGGGCGAAAGCTGTGCTAGAACTCTCTTACGCTACCTATGGCTTCAAGACTGCCAGAACCGAGACCCCCGTAAGCTACAAGCAGATCAATTAAGGGGACGAGCACCCTCATTTCCCCTTAATTGATCTGCTTGTAGCTTACGGGGGTGTCGGTTCTGGCAGTTCTCAAGGTTCGTATACAGACAACTTAAATACCCAAGCAAGTAGCAGGGGGGACAGCGGCCGATGTAGCTCAGTTGGAAGAGCACCGGACGCAATATTCGGAGGTCGTGGGTTCGGTTCCCACCATCGGCACGTTGTTTTTTCTTCTACTTTGTGTTTAATTATCTTTCCCCTCAACAGATTACATTACTAATTTCTGTGACTATCCAAGTAAATATTTAAAAAAAAAGACAAAGTACCATCCCCAACGCTTTCCTTGGCCTCGCCGACTGTTGGCTTCTTTCCTTCATGTATTATAACGAGCACCCTCATTTCCCCTTAATTTATCTGCTTTCACCTAGAGTAATAATACAATTTTTACTTGAATTCTATGAGGCTGCTGTGGTGTAAGTTAGATGAACTCAAGAATAGCTATGATTAGTAGTTAATGCTAGTAGTTATCTCGCGCCATGTGAGGCGCGAGGTAAACGGCAATATATCTGCTAATATCACGTTCGGTGTCATTCGAGCCCTTCAGGCGGCCTATCTTATGTCTTGTAGTGAGTACAAATGGCCTTATGACAGTTACAACGTTTTGTACCCTCATAGCCGACACAACAGCTAATTGTCATAGCCATACGTCAAAGGTGAAATTGAAGCAGAGTAAATAATCAATTTGGTTATGAACTATTCAGCGCCTGTAGCCGAATACTAAGCTGATATACTTAATGACACGCTCCTGACGATGATGCGGGATTGTGATGGTGTGGCAGCATAAGAGGAAGAAACTTTAGTTTCTGGGGGCTAATAGGCTTCTTCCTTGTCCCGCTGCCACAGCACTGCAATAAACACCCCCTTTCTTATTTTACCGTTACAACTTGGTGGAAGGTTCTCCGTTCGATCCCTACCTAGGGCGCTGCAAGACCCATTGGAGTTTCGACGTAGTCGCACCTTGCTGGACTGCCACCGCTCCCGACCATCATGGACCACACCGACTCTAATCGTGCGAGCCGCGACTCTGCAAGCCAGGCTGGCGACAGGCCTGCACCCTACAGCCCTATTTAGTCCCAGCCTTACCGCGAACAGCGACCGTTTGCAGAAGAAGGTGAGGACGTTGAGTGGCTACTTCATTATAAACGAGTTAGTCAGTAGTACCAGTGGGACCCTGTCACCATTATAACAAATGTCATTTTCTTTCCAAATTGCACTGCGATGGTCCGGCTTGAGAATAGCGATACAACTTGACAACTTGGGAACGGTTGCCATCGAGTTCAAACAGCGTTTTGGTGACTCTGTTCCGAGCAAACATCGGGCTTAGCAGACCTTTGCTCAAACAGCTAATTTGCCTGATGAGACGTGTACCACGTATACAAAAGAGATCCTCACTTATGCAAATGTGTCAATTCCAACATGCCAGAGGAAGACAGAGTCGGCCATATTTTGAAGGGCATCACGGATGACGTGTACAACTTCTTAATATCCAAAGACAACAATTACATTGTATCCGATGTCATTAGACACATCCGCGCGTTTCAAGCTATCGAAACACGTCGTATTCCACCGAAATTCGGGCGGCTAACAAAAGTGCCTACCATGGCCAGACTTGATGACCATGCCGAAAAAGATTTTCCGTCAACTATCCGACAAATATAGCTGGATGAACTTCTATCGCTCAACCCACTTCCCATGCATGAATCTGCTGTCTTCTATCAGACGGTCTCTAGACGGCCGGCCTCACCACCACAAGCGGCTGCAGTGCGGCCTTTCTTCTAAGCTCCTGAAGCTGCAGCTTCTATTCACTACCCGCCTATGCATTTTGCTAACCTGAATGCGTCAATGCCTGACGCCCCAAAGTATGACGTCGCCTCAAGTGCACCTAGATCTTCAGTTCGATCTACCTGATCCCTGAGCAGTATGAGCATTCAGCAAGATCTACGACGCGTCCAGCTGTTCCTTGCTCTTATCCACAACATCATTTTTTGCCTTCCCCACCGATATGCTATCGCTGCAGCATCGAAGGTCACATCGCCAGGTACTGCCGGAGTAGGTTCCCGCCACTCTATAACCGCCAGGCGCCTCCAACAGTACCCAACAATCGGCAATACAGCCCCTTTTTTCAGCAATCCGATACTCCGAGTGGATATTACCGCAACATCCAGAACAAGAATCTGCGCGACCATTCCCCTGCATGTGATCGAAGTGTTACTACTGCACCCGCCTTCCATGCGCGTCGTTCTCCATCACCGAGGAGGCGCTTCATGACGCGCCGTAAGGAAAACTAACCAGCGCGGCATATGGCGGTGAGGCCGCTAGAAATGTGCTGTGTGCCGACAACCGTCCAAGTATAATGCTCAAAAACAAAAATCGTGTGTTCATTGCTGGTGTGTGTACATTAGCTTTGGTGGATACGGGTGCGACTGTGTCTGTGATGAGTAATCAGTTTAGGCGCTTGTTGGGACGCAAAGTGATGTTTGAATATGACCGTGCTTGAACGTTTTGTGATGTCAGTGGACAGGCGTTGTGGCCTCTGGGTGTGTGTAGTGCGCAAATGTCTGTGGGTGGTGCAAGTTTTCAAGCCTACTTCGTCGCCTTAACCCACTTTACGCATGACATCATTTTAGGAATGAACTTTTTGAAGTTTTGTGGTGCTACCATGGATTGCCGAAGATAAGAGGTTCATTTTGACGGCTCGCATATACCTATTATACGCTCTTTGAAAGCAGCTGTAAAGAAGTAGTTTTTAGTATTACCGAAGATACAGTAATTCCACTCTGTCTGCTACCATTATAAATTATGCTTCTAATATAAAAGCGCATAAAATGAATTGTCCACAAGTCAGACCTGCAGGTCTAGTACAGATCCCGGTCTTTGCGATTGTTTACCGGAAAGAAATCGGATCAAATAACCAACATCGTGGAGGCGCTTAGGTTGGAGGTTGAGCAAGTGCTTTCCTTCAAAGGAAAATATGTGAAATTATGGCTAGCAGGGTCAGTGATGTTCAAGAATCTATTGCTTTCCTCTGTAGAAAACGTAGGTTTCTGGTTTCTACCGTGATTGCTATGAATCAGAGGTATCCAAGCTATGCAAACAAGTGTGATCGCTTTCCGATACGGTCACCCGGCAAACTAAAATCCTAGGAAAAGCTACAGTTGAAATAAATTATGTTGAACAGTGCGGCATGCGATGCGATTGTGACATTACACGGCCTCCCTTTGCAAACGAAGACATGGTGGCCTTCATGGAGAATTGAAGGGAACTTCTGTCGAAATAAAATTTGCAAAATACATTGCCTGGCTACCGCAGAAAATTCTAACTCAAATACGCTTATCTGGATGTGCACACGGGAACATTGCCACACTTTCGGTTTCGGTTCAGCAGTGGGAGTGCGTGAGTGTACCGCCAGTACCACTCAACAGGAAGGAAGTGCTCATGCTTCGTCTGGATAATAGGACAAGAATACAGGCGCATTTTGCCATTGTTTAGTTGTACATTTCGTCTTATATGTCCTGGAATATTTTTTCTCCCAATTCTTTTCAAATTTTCGCCTCTTCTCATTGTAACCTCCTTTCTCTTTTCCTTTGTCCTGCTTTCTTTTCCACAGAACAACAAAATATCCAGTTGGTAGTGTGCGCATCATCTGTGTGGACATCATGTTGTATTCCCTTGTGTATGTGTGTATGCGATGGGCACTGCAGCGCCAGAAGTCATCGGAATGCAGATGCTCCTGTAACATTGGTGGTCATTTTCATGTCGTGCAATTGTGTTTGAAGAGACATGTACATAGCATCCATCAATTGCGTGAGTCATATGCGATATCAGCCATCAGTGGAGAGCTCTATGTGTCCTTGGGAACAAGGACATCTTTCGCCATCAGGTTCAATATTTGCGCCGAAGATAAGCGGCTTCAAGGCGTATAAAGTGCGCGTGAAGTGTCAATGGGGTTTTATCGCTCTTTTCTACGTGCATACAATCGCTTCTGCCTGCTACCTTTGCAGTGGTCAGTATAGGCGTGGGTGTTGAACAATGGAGATATAAAGTAATGCCATTATCCGCCGCACGAAACGAATTTGGTTTCGCGATAAATTTAATGTTAGTACTTTCTGTAAAAAAAAATTTTTATTGATTAGGAACCTGGGAGGAGTTAGTGTCCGAGCCATATTCTTGCGTTTACAAGCCTAGAACTGTTTCCTTGTCGCTGATAGAACATTTCCGTTAGGAGGTGAGCGGGGATAAAATAAAACGTTTACCAAAAACGTGTTTTCATTTTTTTCTTTCTTGCATTCTAAATACACTTAAAAATGTCTCGACATGTCTGCCTGTCATCTCCGCAGTAGAAAAATTACAATTAACGTGTTTTTTTTTGCAATGAGGGACGCGAACACCTCTGAAAGCGCACATGTACGCCGATTTCAAGATCGAGCCCAGAGCGGGCAAGATATTAACCGCAGAGTGAATGTCTATGTTTGGATGTTTACTTTTAGTGCTCTATATCCAAAGAAGACCTTCTATCGAGATTATGACAGGTAGCTAAGACGAAATGCAGAAATAAATGAAATAAAGACAAGTTATCGGCAGTAAAAACCGCGGATTATTTAGTAAACCAAAACAGGAAGCATCTATTGAGAGAAACGGAGCAGTACACCTTCGAACCCTGTTTTTGTCACATTGGGAGCCTCCTTAAATAAAGTAGTCGACAAACATAATAGAATATGGAGCCTAGACAATGAGGCGCACCCAGAAAGCTACCAGGGAAAGAATCATCATCATCATCAGCTTGACTGTACCCACTGCAGGGCGAAGGCCTTTTCCATATTTCTCCTATTTATCCGGTTCTGTGCTAGCTGCATCCACTTTACCCCTGCGAACTACTTAACCTCCTCCGCCGACATAACTTTTGCCGCATCCTGCTACGCTTTCCTTCCCTTGGAATCCTGTTTGTTACGCAAAGCGACCATCGGTTATCCTCTCTTCGCAATATATTTCCTGCGGGTGCCAATTTCTTCCCTTAATTTCCGCTAGAATGTCAGTAACTTGAGTTATTTCTCTGACCACTCTGCACGCTTCCTATCTCTTAATGTTACCCCAACCATTTTTCGATCCATAGCACTCTGAGTTGCCCTCAACTTAAGTAGAACCCTCTTGGTTAGCCTCCACGTTTCAGCCCCATAGGTGAGTACAGGTAAGAGGCAACTGCTGTATACTTTTCTCTTGAGCGATACCGGTAAGCTGCCAGTCATAATCTGCGAGTGCTTGCCAAATGCGCTCCATCCCAATCTTACTCTTCTTGTTATTTCCTTTTCATGGTCCGGACAAGGCAGTGGAGAGCTGCAAAGCAGAAAAAAGAACAATAGGAGACTCAAAGCAATCGCCACAGAGCAGTGTCATTTTGAAAAGCAGGTCCAACGTATGAGGCAGGCCCCTTTGATTGGTTAATTTAGGTGCTAACCTTCAAAAGCATATTCTTAAATATTTCAACTTATATCTCCAAGTTTCCACTTTTACAACAGTACAGCCGTTAGCAAAATGTTCTTTTTTAAACTATTTTGGTAAAGAATAATTTAGGATGGTTTCTGGACAAACATGTTACGAGCTAGAGAAGATAAGTTTAAAATGTTTGATTACATAACGCAGTTGGTTCTCAAACTGTGTTCAGAGTTTTCAAAAATATCAAACGAAACCGCAATGGGCCTTATCCTGCACAATGACTACCAGAACGGTTAGTACATTTTCATGATTTTTAAAATGATAGTTTTCCTAATCTGGTAGTGAAGTGTTACACATTATTTTGTCTAGTCAGGCATAGTAATACGTAAAAAGAATAAAGTATTTAACCAAGTCAACATTTAAAACGACGTTTCGGACTCGTGCGGGTTCTTTCATCAGAATGAGACAGATAATAATAATAATAATAATCTGTGGACACCGCAACCGCGCCGTTAGGGAAGGGAGGAAGGTGGGAGTGAAAGTGGAAAGAGAGAAAGAGGAGCCGTAGTGGAGGGCTACGGAGTACTTTCGACCACCTGGGGATCTTTAATATGCGCAGACATCGCACAGCACTCGGACGCCTCTTCGTTTCGCCTCCATTGAAGCGCAGCCGCCGTGGTCGGGTTCGAACCCGGGAACTCCGGCACAGTAGTCGGGCGTCTTACCACTGCACCACCCCGGCAGGGCCAACTCCGCTGCTTCGTGCGGACAGAAGAGAAATGAGAAAGAAAAGGGAGAGAAATTCGCGCGTCGCGACAGCTGCCGTTCACCACGCGGCTTCTGCTTCAGTCCTCAATCATTCAAACTATAATAGCAGTCATGAATCGCATAACAGGAAGTGTGCCAATACTCTATGTTGAATTATTACGTCAACAGCTTCACCTTTAAATTTTCATTCCTTCGCCTTATCTGTCTCATGACTCCTATTGTAGTTTGAATGAATGAGGACTGAAGCAGAAGCCGCGTGGTGAACGACAGCTGTCGCGACGCGAGCCTTTCTCTCCCTCTTCTTTCTCTTCTCTAATTTCTCTTCTGTCCGCACGAAGCAGCGGAGTTCGGCCCCGCCGGGGTGGTGCAGTGGTAAGACACCCGACTACTCTGCTGGAGTACCCGGTTTCGAACCCGACCTCGGCGGCTGCGTTTCGATGGAGGCGAAACGAAGAGGCTTCGTGTGCTGTGCGATTTCAGCGCACGTTAAAGATCCCCACGTGGTCGAAAGTACTCCGCAGCCCTCCACTACGGCTCCTCTTTCTCTCTTTCCATTTTCACTCCCACCTTCCTTCCTTCCCTAACGGCGCGGTTGCGGTGTCCACAGAAAACAATTGAGACAGTTACCTCGCCTTTCCCTTCCTATAAATAAATCAGTTACATAAATCTGTTACATCAGCAGCGGAGTTGGCTTATCTACAGAGCCAGTAGCAGGCCCGCGAGTTTTCGTTCTTCCTTCACTCTCAACGACAACGCTTTCGAGAGCGAGAGTTCGATTCCCGTTGCAGACAAGATTTATTCATTGGTAACTTAGTAAGCAGAGGCGTCAAACTTTCGCGAGCAAGGGTTAAAAATAATAAATATTTTCTCCACCGGGAATCGAACCTCCATACCTTGAATCTCCATCCAAGGCTTTCAGGCATGCAGACGTTGTTGTTGGTTGGTTCACAGGAAGGGAAAGGCGCAGTATCTGTCACACTTGCTCTGTGGTCACCTGAACCGCGCCGTAAGGGATATTGGCTGTCTCCATCCACATGCCCGCCGGGGTGGCGCAGTGGTAAGACGCCCGACTACTGTGCCAGAATTCCCGGGTTCGAACCCGACCTCGGCGGCTGCGTTTCGATGGAGGTGAAACGAAGTGGCGTCCGTGTGCTGTGCGATGTCAGCGCACGTTAAAGGTCCCCAGGTGGTCGAAATTACTCCGTAGCCCTCCACTACGGCTCCCCTTTCTCTCTTCCCACTTTCACTCCCACCTTCCTCCCTTCCCATACGGCGCGGTTCAGGTGTCCACAGAGCAAGTGTGACAGATACTGCGCCTTTCTCTTCCTGTGAACCAACCAACCAACCAACCATCCACATGCTCTTTTTAAGCTGCTATTCCCTGTTCGCAAAAAAAGGTTCTGAAGCTGTACCTTGTGGCGACTGCGCTGAGTGCGTGTTTTTAGACACTGCAAAAGTGTGTGGATGTGAGGAAACATATCGCCGCTAAAATAGAAGACAAAAGTCTGCACCTACTGGAGGTTATATTGTTATTTATAAACTATGTTTATCATGAACAGCGAGCATTTTACAGAAGACAAAAAGATACAGATATAGTGAAGGCCACGTTAGTCGAAACTTACCTCAGGCCTATATTTCCTGGTAGAAAGCAAACCTCAGTGCAATAGCTGCCTCCTATCATTTATCTGCAGATGACAATGACGCAATAACAATAGCCCTAGCTACGAGGTCGCACTTTGCTGATAAGGTGGAGATTGGTTTTTGCATATAAAAACTGTAGGGCATTGTCACTTGCAGATAAAAAGGAATTTTCGCGCACCGTGCGCACTTTTTCTCACGCAGATTGTGCAATACAGCTTTCCCCGAGTCGTTCAAATAGGCTTTTTGTTCCAATGTTAATAAGGTGGCTGGTAAATTATAGCCTCCGTTTAGGTCATCTAAATTCGAGTTATTTGTGCAAAAGTATAATTTGCCATGTTTGTAATTTGCAGTTTAGAATTAAGAGATAAGCAAAAAGTTTTACGAAGGGTTAAAAGCCTTTCTCGCACCTGTTAGGCTTTGAATTCAAGAAAGGGATGTTACGGTGATCTCGATATTTCCTACGTTATGGTTCACGGTCAGCGTTAGGCCACCTCATCAGCCGTGGCTCGATTAGGCTTAGCGATGGTATCACAGTTGCTATGTAACACACAGTAACATGCACACAGCACAGTAACATGTAAAAGCCTACTTTTTCGCTCAGCCCTGAGGACCGTATGAGTACTTTCGTACCTTCAGCTGAAAAACAAGTTGATTAGTTTTTTATTCGAAGATTGCGTGCGAGTCAGAGAAATATATCTGTATCTGAATGAATGTTTAAAATTACGCTTGATGCGGCTCTTAGTTCATTATACTTCAGTGCTGTCTTGAAGACAATTGGCTATCATTTGGCCCTGGTACTCTTCCCCCAGCCTATTCGTCAGTGACAAAGCACTGGCCATTTATTGAGGTTTACTTGCAAGTGACGAATGCGGGAAAGTAAGACCTTCAGAAATACACTTGCAAAAGTATGCAATGCATTCATGCCACACATGGGCCTTGCGGCTGGTTGAATTGGCCCGCTCGCGGGGCAAAAAAATTCTAGAGGGCAATTTCGACCACTAAAATGCGATGAGTTGAAAACGATTATAGCGCAGTGGACAGTAGCCCTTCAATACGGCACCTCTTTCTCCCTCTCTTCTTTCACTCCCATCTTCTTCCCTTCTTTCACTCCCATCTGCTTCCCTTCTTTTACGAGAAACGAAGAACGTCCGTGTGCTGTGCGATGTCAGTGCACGTTAAAGATCCCCAGGTGGTCGAAATCCGTAGCCCTCCACTACGGCTCCTCTTTCTCTCTTTCCACTTTCACTCCCACCTTCCTTCCTCCCTTCCCTTACGGCGCGGTTGCGGTGTCCACAGAAAACAAGTGAGACGCTTACTGTGCCTTTCCCTTGCTATAAATATATAAATCAGTTTTTTTTTCTTTTACGGTGTGGCACATGCGTCCGCGTTGAACCCGACCTCGGCGGCTGCGTTTCGATGGAGGCGAAACGAAGAGGCTGGTTGGTTGGTTTGTGGGGTTTAACGTCCCAAAGCGACTCAGGCTATGAGAGACGCCGTAGTGGAGGACTCCGGAAATTTCGACCACCTGGGGTTCTTTAACGTGCACTGACATCGCACAGCACACGGGCGCCTTGCTTTTCGCCTCCACCGAAAAGCTGCCGCCGAGGCCGGGATTCGATCCCGCGTCCTTGGGAACAGTAGTCGAGCGCCGTAACCACTGCGCCACCCCGGCGGGGTCGAAACGAAGAGGCGTCCGTGTACTGTGCGATGTCAGCGCACGTTAAAGATCCCCAGGTGGTTGAAATTACTCCGTAGTCCTCCACTATGGCTCCCCTTTGTCTCTTTCCACAATCACTCCCACCTTCACCCCTTCCCTTGCGGCGCAGTTCAGGTGTCCACATAGCAAGTGTGACAGATACTGCGCCTTTCACTTCCTGTGAACCAATTGGGGTGTCCAAGAAAACAAGTGAGACAGTTACCGCGCCTTTTTATTCGTATAAATCAATCGCGGAGAATTGCGAGAAATAAGGCGCCTTTTCTATCCTATATATCAATTTCAAACGGCGCTGATGCCTAATCTACTAACGCCCCCTAAACATCTGGGTCTGCTTTTGTTTGCTGTGTGGTGCGGCGTTCGAGGAAGCGGTGAATGAAAGGGGTCCGCACAGATGCCTGGATTGGACACCCAGCGAAGTCACCCCTTCGTATATATATGATTGATTGATTGATTAAAACTTTTTTTTCCACTGATTTAGGAGGCCCCTTACTCCCCGCTCCAGGAATGGTCTGAGGAACGGGGGCGGGGCCCTCCGCGGCTAAGGACTGGCGAATAGACATTGGTTATTGTGTGTGTGTGAACAACTTTCTTTCTACCAGAGTGGAGGCCCCCTATTCCCTTCCCCCGACGCGCAGGACTAGGGGACGGAGGCCGGGACCTCTGCGATTAGAGGCAGTCTTGGGTATTGCGGGCTCTTCCGCGAGGCGGATGGCTTGTTTCTGAAGAGTTGGGTCCTCGCTATTAATGACCTTGTGACGTCATGACCTGTCGTGACGGTACATCGCACGCCCTTTTTCTCTCCATTTTCGTTTTCTTTCTTCCTTCTCTATTTTCCTTTTTGTCCATATCAGGCAGTGGAGGTGGCTTAGCTACATAGCCAGCTGAAGGTCCGTACATTTTCTTTTGCTTCTTCCTACATTCGCAATAACAACACAACAAGTTTTATACTGCAAAGTTTATCGGTGTTCAATTACTCGCTTACTGGAAATGAAAGGAGCAGTAACTATCACACCGAATTCCACTGTCATCCTCTCGTTAGACAAGGGGAATCATAAAGGGCGTTTCCCGATCCGGGGCGTGGCGCTGTAATTTATTATATTTTACACATAAAGAACATTACTCCACACACACGCACACACAGAGAATATTACGCGACAAAAATACACAACACAGGTTAAACCCACACGCGTGATCCAATACAAATAAGGCATTTGCAGCAACACTTGCATTCTCGGAAGGCAGTCAGGCACTTCGTCTTGCGTCTTGAAAACTTCAATTTGAACACTCGCAACGGCTTCGCGAAAATACTGTGGTATTTTCCTCGCATCCACGTCTGCAAGCCTGAAAGCCTTGGCTGGGGATTCAAGGTATGAAGGTTCGATTCCCGGTGGAGAAAATATTTATTAATTTATTTTTAACGCTTGCTCGCGAAAGGGTGACGCCTCTGCTTACTACCTGTTTTAGACAAGAGTTACCAATGAATAAATCTTGTCTGCAACGGGAATCGAACTCTCGCTCTCGAAACCGCTGTCGTTGAGAGTGAAGGAAGAATGAAAACTCGCGGACCTGCTACTGGCTCTGTAGATAAGCCAACTCCGCTGCTTCGTGCGCACAGAAGAGAAATTAGAGAACAGAAAGAAAAGGGAGAGAAAGGCGCGCGTAGCAACAGCTGTCGTTCACCACGCGGCTTCTGCTTCAGTCCTCATTCATTCAAACTATAATAGGAGTCATGAATCGCATAACAGGAAGTATGCCAATACTCTATGTAGAATTATTACGTCACCAGCTTCACCTTTAAATTTTCGTTCCCTCGCCTTATCTGTCTCATTCTGAACCCGCACGGGTACGAAACGTCGTTTTAAATGTTGACTTTGTTAGATACTTTATTCTTTTTACGTACTACTTTGCCTGACTAGACAAAATATTGTGTAACACTTCACTACCAGATTAGGGAAACTATCATTTTAAAAATCATGAAAATGTACTAACGTTCTGGTAGTCATTGTGCAGGATAAGGCCGATTGCGGTTTCGTTTGACATTTTTGAAAACTCTGAACACAGTTTAAGAACCAACTGCATTATGCCTTTTCTAAATTTATGTCACATATTTGATAATGTTTTATAATATAATCAAACATTTTAGACTTATCTTCTCTAGTTCGTAACATGCTTGTCCAGAAACCATCCTAAATTATTCTTGACCAAAATAGTTTAAAAAAGAACAATTTTGCTAACGGCTGTGCTCTTGCAAACGTGGCAACTTGGAGATATAAGTTGAAATATTCAAGAATATGCTTTTGAAGCTTAGCACCTATATTAATCAATCAAAGGGGCCTGCCTCATACGTTGGGACCTGCTTTTCAAAATGGCACTGATCTGTGGCGATTGCTTTGAGTCTCCTTTTCTTTTTCTGCTTTGCAGCTATCCACTGCCTTGTCCGGATCATGAAAAGGAAATAACAAGAAGAGTAAGATTGGGATGGAGCGAATTTTTCAAGCACTCGCCGATTATGACTGGCAGCTTACCGGTATCGCTCAAGAGGAAAGTAATCAACAGTTGCCTCTTACCTGTACTCCCTGTACTCAACTATGGGGCTGAAACGTGGAGGCTAACCAAGAGGGTTCTACTCAAGTTGAGGGCAACTCAGAGTGCTATGGAGCGAAAAATGGTAGGGTTAACACTAAGAGATAGGAAGCGTGCAGAGTGGTCAGAGAAATAACTCAAGTTACTGACAGTCTAGCGGAAATTAAGAAGAAGAAATTGGCACGCGCAGGGACATATATTGCGAAGAGAGGAAAACAGATGGTCGCTTAGCGTAACAAACAGGTTTCCAAGGGAAGGAAAGCGTAGCAGGGGGCTGCAAAAGTTATATCGGCGGATGAGGTTAAGTAGTTCGCAGGGGTTAAGCGGATGCAGCTAGCAGAGAACCGGGTAAATTGGAGAAACATGTAAAAGGCCTTCGCCCTGCAGTGGGTACAGTCAGGCTGATGATGATGATGATGATGATGATGATGATGATGATGATGATGATGATGATGATGACATCCTTGTCTTCTCTTCAAATGATTTCCCTGGTAGCGTTCTGGGTGCGCCTCTTTGTCTAGGCTCCATATTCTATTATGTTTGTCGACAACTTTATTTAGGGGGGCTCCCAGTGTGGCAAAAACAGGATTCGAATGTATACTGCTCCGTTTCTGTCAATAGATGCTTCCTGTTTTGGTTTACTAAATAATCCGCGGTTTTCACTGCCGATAACTTGTCTTTATTTCATTTATTTCTGCATTTCGTCTTAGCTGTCTGTCATAATCTCGATAGAAGGTCTTCTTTGGATATAGAGCACTAAAAGTAAACATCCAAACATAGACATTCACTCTGGGGTTAGTGTCTTGCCCGCTCAGGGCTCGATCTTGAAATCGGCGTACATGGGCGCTTTCAGATGTCTGCGCGTCCCTCATTGCAAAAAAAAAGACAGTTAATTGTAATTTTTCTACTGCGGAGATAACAACCAGACATGACGAGACATTTTTAAGTGCATTTAGAATGCAAGAAAGAAAAAAATGAAAACACGTTTTTCGTAAACGTTTTATTTTATCCCCGCTCACCTCCTTATGGAAATGTTCTATCAGCGACAAGGAAACAGTTCTAGGCTTGTAAACGCAAGAATATGGCTCGGATACTAACTCCTCCCAGGTTCTTAATCAATACACATTTTTTTTCTACAGAAAGTACTAACATTAAATTTATCACGAAACCAAATTCGTTTCGTGCGGCGGGCAATGGCATTACTTTATATCTCCATTGTTCAACACCCACGCCTATACTGACCACTGCAAAGGTAGCTGGAAGAAGCGATCGTATGCAAGTAGAAAAGATCGATAAAACCCCATTGACACTTCACGCGCACTTTATACGCCTTAGGAAGCAGCTTATCTTCGGCGCAAATATTGAACCTGATGGCGAAAGATGTCCTTGTTCACAAGGACACATAGAGCTCTCCAATGATGGCTGATATCGCATACTACTCACGCAATTGATGTATGCTATGTACATGTCTCTTCAAACACAATTGCACGACATGAAAATGACCACCAATGTTACAGGAGCATCTGCATTCTGATGACTTCTTACGCTGCAGTGCCCATCACATACACGCATACACAAGGGAATACAACATGATGTCCACACAGATGATGCGCACACTACCAACTGGATATTTTGTTCTTCTGTGGAAAGCAAGCAGGACAAAGGAAAAGAGAAAGGAGGTTACAATGAGAAGAGGCGAAAATTTGAAAAGAATTGGGAGAAAAAATATTCCAGGACATATAAGACGAAATGTACAACTAAACAATGGCAAAATGCGCCTGTACTGTTGTCCTATTATCCAGACGAAGCATGAGCACTTCCTTTCTGTTGAGTGGTACTGGCGGTACACTCACGCGCTCCCACTGCTGAACCGAAATTATTTTAAAGATGCATTAGAGAACAGCGCCACAATGCTCTCAAATTTTCTCTCTTTATACTTTTCACACGTAAGCCAAACCCAAAATTCATATTCATATCGGAATGATTTGTCCACTTCAGTTTGCTTCATACGGTGAAACCTATCGTGTCTCTTTTGGTACAGAAGAAATCACGCAATGTATGAGCAATTTAAGGTCCTTTGCAAATTACATCTTTTACAAATATTTTTTTTCAGCAATTGATGGTTGAGGTGCGTGAACCTTCAAAAAAGTGAAATGAGCACTGATTCTTTACCTGCTGATTATATGCCTCTGGTCCTTGTGTGTTGAATTTGAAGGAAGTACTCTGAAGCAAAACGATGGAATTTGCATAGGATCTTCCATTGCTTCTATATTGAGTGATCTCTTTGTTACGAGCGGTGACAAGAGACTTTTTAACCGTATCCAGAAAGTTGGAGCGGCCAAGGCATTTTGATATGCAGATGAATATATAGTTTGCCGGCGGTACGGAGCGTATACGGACAGCAAAGTTGAGAGCAGTGTGGCAATGTTCCCGTGTGCACATCCAGATAAGCGTATTTTAACTAGATTTTTCTGCGGTAGCCCAGCGATGTATTTTGCAAAATTTATTTTCACAGAAGTTCGCTTCAATTCTCCATGGATGCCACCATGACTTTGTTTGCAAAGGGTGGCCGTGAATTTCACAATTACAACGCATGCCGCACTGTTCAAGTTAATTCATTTCAACTGTAGTTTTTCCTAGGATTTTAGCTTGCCGGGTGACCGTATCGGAAAGCGATTACACTTGTTTGCATAGCTTGGACACTTCCGCCTCATTAGCAATCACGGTAGAAACCAGAACCCTACATTTCCTATAGAGGAAATCAATAGATTCTTGAACATCACTGACCCTGCTAGCCATATTTTAACTTATTTTTCTTTCAAGGAAAGCACTTCCTCAACCTTCTACCTAAGCGCCTCAACGATGTTAGTTATTTGGTCCGATTTGTTTCAAGTAAACCATCGCAAAGACCGGGATCTGTATTAGACCTGCAGGTCTGACTTGTGGACATTTCATTTTATGCACTTTTATAATAGAAGCATAATCTATAATGGTAGCAGACAAGAGTGGAACTACTGTATCTTCGGTAATACTAAAAACTACTTATTTACAGCTGCTTTCAAAGAGCGTATAATAGGTATATGCGAGCCGTGAAAATGAACCTCTTAACTTCGGCAATCCATCGTAGCACCACAAAACTTCAAAAAGTTCATTCCTAAAATGATGTCATGCATAAAGTGGGTTAAGACGACGAAGTAGGCTTGAAACCTTGCACCACCCACCGACATTTGCGCACTGCACACACCCAGAGGCCACAACGCCTGTCCACTGACACCACAAAATGTTGAAGCACGGTCATATTCAAACATCACTTTGCGTCCGAACAAGCGCCTAAACTGATTAGTCATCACAGACACAGTCGCACCCATATCCACCAAAGCTAATGTACACACACCAGCAATGAACACACGATTTTTGTTTTTGAGAATTATACTTGGAGGGATGTTGGCACACAGCACATTTCCAGCGGTTCACCCCCATTGGTCACGCTGGTTAGTTTTCCTGACGGCGCGTCAGGAAACGCCTCCGCGGTTATGGAGAACGACGCGCACGGAAGGCGGGTGGAGTAACCCTTTTATCAGATGCAGGGGAGTGGTCGCGGAGATTCTCGTTCTGGATGTTGCAGTAATACCCACCCGGAGTATTGCATTGCTGAAAAAAGGGGCTGTATTGCCGATTGTTGGGTACTGTTGGAGGTGCCGGGCGTTTATAGAGTGGCGGCAACCTACTGCGGCAGTACCTGGTGATGTGATATTCGACGCTGCAGCGGTAGCATATCGGTGGAGAAGGCAGAAAATGATGTTGTGGATAAGAGCAAGGAACAGCTGGGCGCGTCGTAGGTCTGGCTGAATGCACATACTGCTCAAGAATCCTGGTAGATCGAACTGAAGATCTAGGTGCACTTGAGGTGACGTCATACCTTGGGCGTCAGGCATTGACGCATTCGGGTTGGCAAAATGCATAGGCGGATAGTCAGTAGAAGCTGCCACTTCAGGACCTTAGGACAAAAGCTGCACTGCAACCTTTTGTGGTGGGGAGGCCGGCCGTCTAGAGACCCTCTGATATAAGACAGCAGATTCATGCATGGGAAGTAGGTTGAGCGATAGAATTTTATCCAGCATATTTGCCGGATAGTTGGCGGAAAATCTATTTGGGTGTGGTCATCAAGGCTGGACACGGTAGGCACTTTTGCCAGCCGCCCGAATTTCAGCGGAATACGACGTGTTTCGAGAGCTTGAAATGTGCGGATGTGTCTAATGACATCGGAGACAGTGTCAATGTTGTCTTAGGCGATTAAGAAGTTGTACGCGTCATCCGTGATGCTCTTCAAAATGTGGCCGACTCAGTCTTCCTCTGGCATGTTGGAATTGACACATTTGCCTAAGTGAGGATCTCTTTTTTATGCGTGGTACACGTTTCATCGGGCAAATTAGGTGTTTGAGCAAAGGTCTGCTCAGCCGAATTTTTGCTCGGAACAGAGTCGCCAAAACGCTGTTTGAACTTGATGGCAAATCGTTCCCAAGTCAAGTTGTCATCGCTATTCTCAAGCCGGGCCATCGCAGTGCAATTTGGAAAGAAGATGACATTTGTTAGCATGGTGACAGGGTCCCACCGGTACTACAAACTAACTCGTTTATAATGAAGTAGCCACTCAACGTCCTCACCTTCTTCTGCAAACAGTCGCTGTTCCCGGTAAGGCTGGGACGGAATAGGACTGTAGGGTGCAGGCCTGTCGCCAGCTTGGCTTATAGAGTCGCGGCGTGCACGATTAGAGTCGATGTGGCCCATGATGGTCGTGAGCGGTGGCAGTCCAGCGAGGTACGACTACGTCGAAACTCCGGTGGGTCTTGCAGCGCCCTAGGTAGGGATCGAACGGAGCACCTTCCACCGAGTTGTAAAGGTAAACTATAGAGGGGGTGTTTATTTGCAGTGCTGTGGCAGCGGGACAAGGAAGAAGCCTACTAAAGCTTCTTCCGCTTATTATTTGCAGTGCTGTGGCAGCGGGACAAGGAAGAAGCCTACTAAAGCTTCTTCCTCCTATTATTTGCAGTGCTGGTGCAGCGGGACAAGGAAGAAGCCTACTAAAGCTTCTTCCTCTTATTATTTGCAGTGCTGTGGCAGCGGGACAAGGTAGAAGCCTACTAAAGCTTCTTCCTCTTATTATTTGCAGTGCTGTGACAGTGGGACAAGGAAGAAGCCTACCAGAGCTTCTTCCTCTTATTTGCAGTGCTGGTGCAGCGGGACAAGGATGAAGCCTACTAGCCCCCAGAAACTAAAGCTTCTTCCTCTTATTCTGCCACACCATCACAATCCTTCATCATCGTCAGGAGCGTGGCATTAGTATTCTCTACAGCCGCTGAATAGTTTATAACCAAATTCTTTCTTTACTCCGCTTCAATTTTAACTTTCGACTTATGGCTATGAGGGTACAAAAAGTTGTAACTGTCATTACGCCATTTGTACTCACTACAAGATATAAGATAGGCCGCCTGAAGGGCTCGAATGACGCCAAACGCCATATTAGCAGATATATTGCCGTTTTTCTCGCGCCTCACATGGCCTCAACATTAACTGCTAGTCGTAGCTATTCTTGAGTTCATCTAAATTAAACCAAAGCAGCCTCATAGAATTCAAATAAAAATTGTATTATTACTCAAGGTGAACACAATTATCCTTGTATAATAAAGACGTTTTAAAGAAAAGAGGCAAGAGGAAATGGTTCCTTTACTACAAGTAGAGCTGTCAATATTTGTGTCAAGTGGAAAATCATTTTTATAATAAAATGATACCGTCATTTTTAAGTGCTTATTTATCTTAATATTCAACAATATGTTGTATTAGTAGCCAGTATAGCGGTATTGAAGGTGATAACATAGGAAGCGAGTCTTCTTTTTAATACATTTTACTCGGCAGTATGGATCAAAATATCGAGCGTCAAAAATACGTACATGACAGCTCGACGACTTAGTTTTCCTGTATTCCTAAGTTCTATAATGAAGTAATTTTGTAGGGCAATGTAATGAAAATCATGCTGACTAATTGAAACTTATTAAATGTACAAAAGGCATCCGTGTTTGAGCCGCAGGAGATACTACAGAGACTAGTTTAGAATTTTTAATAACATACGGTGCTGGGATAGTTTGTGATGCGACTTGTAACGAGGACAGCACGAAAAATGGCAACGATAGAAGAAAATATGACACCAAGAACGCAAAGAACTATATTTTGGTATCATGTGCTCATTTGTGGGCGCCATTTTTTGCGCTGTCTTCGTTCCGAGCACTGGTTTATAATTGTCCCAAGTAGTAAATACAAGCCAACGAGCCTTAAACTCCCTAGTTTTGATGCTAGCTAATGTAGCTAGCTGTTGTGTTATGAAATTTCAAAACGGTTTTGCGCGGTCAAAGACAATGAATTTAACAATTTATTGTTACCCCAAAAATAAAACAATAATCTGATGAATTTTAAAGACTTTGAAATTTATTCAACGCTATAACGCACTAATATCCCGCCCAATGTAAAACCTACCTGCACAGACGCACAGACAATTTTGTAAACGTGAAAACGTGAAAATGATCGCCTTTTATACAATAGTACCAAACGATTTCTGCCCACACGACGTCGTGTGTACCGAGATTGAGCCCTGAAACTGAGAACTTTCAGCCTTATTCTTAAAAGTGTTTCACTATGCACCTGTCCCAGGGAGGAGGCTTTTCTTCTTATATAATTTCTAATCAGCAATCACATTGCTTTAGTCATGTGAGCGACCTTATAACGAAACTCCCAGCAGAGACATCCTCCGATTTTTGCGGCAACATACCAACCCGGATATAGAGATGCAGGGCTCGTAAATTAGTATCGTTTCCGTCTGAAATCATTCACATGGCGTTGTCCACACTGTTTATTCATTACGTGCGGATGCCGAGACAGAGACGAGGTCCCTTTTAACAGGCGCGAACACGCTGGCGCCTTTGCGTGTGCTTTTACACACAGCTGTGCCCAGACGTCAGTGAATCAACTAGCGCAGCTGACTCCACGAAAACTAAAATGAGGACACTGTTGCTGACTCTCAATGGCACGCCGGCCATGTCGCTCGGTGCAGGGTGGCTCATGTCACGCGAACTTGATCGAACAGTTTCGTCAATCTGGCTATTGCCTACCCCCTGAAACAGCTGGGAAATGTTTTGTTGACATGACGCCATGAAATTCCGGCGATGCTACCTGAGTCGTTCCTACGGCACGAGCTCAGGAGGTCGCGCCGAATGTTCTCAGGCCAGCGAACTTCCAGCACTTGTCTCGATGTGGACAAACGGCAGTAACGTCACTCCCCAATTATGGCCAGCTTTGTTAATTCAAGTGCAACGACATAGCAAAATGCGTTTTCGTATTTCGTCCACATCAGAGAGCTCCGACAGTTATTCTCGGACAGTTCCGAGAAACGATTGCAGCTGCTTCTTATCTGTGAGCTCGCAAGCTTTCATGAGTGCTTGTATCTTCTCTGGCCTTGTGCCGACCCCCACTGCTCTGATAAAACGACCCAGGTACCGCCGCTCTTTTTGGAAGTACAAACACTCGACACTCGAACTCCGCGCTTCGTCAACTGCATTATTTACAGACCGCTTTGCTTTCCAAAACCATCATCCGACTTCAGTCCGGGGATGAGAAGATTTAAATAGAGGACCCAAGGCTTGCAGCGTGGCGCTGCAGTCGCCAGTTAACAGTGCCATCTCCGAACGTGGCCGCGTAATCTACCTACCACTTCGGGCCGGCTCGTTCTCCTGCTGACCTTCACGCGTCTTCTCCGTTCGCACTTGAAAGAAACTTGTTCCACGCGCACGCGTGCGCTTTCTGCTTGTGAAGTGAGGCTGCTCTGAAAGTTTTGCTTTTACTTTGCGCGCACTCGCGTGGCTCATAGTATTAGTATTTTGCTTTGAGGGAGACCACTCTCAACGCGGTGGACGGAGTTTTCGACTTTTTGGAGCACTTTTGCTCCTATCCGTTGTGGAGCCGTGGCTCAGCCGGCGTCCCACGGCGGGAAGGCCGCTCCTGGCGAACATGGCAAACGCCAACCAGCAACGCGGCTACGACCCGGAAGGCATGACATGGACAACCTTGCCACAGACCAGCCGAGAGCAAGCCTGCAGTGAAAATGTGATCCGGGCTTTTGAAAAGCGAGCCCAGAAACTCCAAGCCAGCGCGCAAAGGAAGGCCACGTCAGCACACGGTGGCCGCCACGCGCAACCCGACTCAGAACCCGGTGAGCGCGCAGCCGGAGGCCCAACGCAAGTCAGAGCTGCATGGAAGCCCAAGTTCCTGTGCAGATTCAGACCAGACGACGGGGTGCTAATCATCAAACCAATAACGGCCACAAACTTGAAGAACTTGCAACACGGCGAGTTGGGCCTAGCTCTACGACAGCGAGTCGGGGAGGCCGAAGCAGAAAATTTTTTCTTCACAGTGTCCCCGGACCAAAACCTGATCATTGTGGGCATGTCAAGCATCCATGCGGCAGACAGACTGGTCGGCGGCTTTGCAATCCGAACGCAAGGGAAAGACCTCTATCTGCGTGGACACGTAAAGCAAAGTGAGGACAACGTGGTACACGGAGTCATCACTGTGGCCAATCTGGAGACCACCGAATCCCTGCGTGGTAGACGGAGTCATCACTGTGGCCAATCTGGAGACCACCGAATCCCCTCCCCCTCCAGAATAACAATCTTCAGGCACAACATGGCGGGACGAACTAAGGAGAGCCCTATCATTTTAACACAGTGGAATAGTCGAGGCTTTAAATCAAAGACTAAGAGAGCGGACCTTAGGATGCACCTTTCCACGTACGAGTATACTCCGGCAGTGGTGGCCGTACAGGAGCCAGGCGGGAACGCGAGCCTCACAAACTACAAAACGTTTAAACTCGACCCCCTAACATGCATCTTCGTGCACAAAAATTTCACAACAAATTTGATAGATCTGGAATTACAAGCCAGCTTTTCATACGTGATGGTGACTCTCCTGCCCATAAAAAAGGATGATCCGCCGCTCCACATCCTGAACGTGTACTGCCCACCTAAAGCAAAAAAGGTAACCTTCTCCACACTCCTGAGTAGGGCTGTCAGGGAAGCGGGACGAGATCCGTTGCTAGTGTTAGGAGATTTCAATGCGCAGAGCCTCTCATGGGGCTACAACCGAGAGGACATACGAGGACGGAAGCTAGCGGAAGCAGTGTCCACATTAGGCCTAACCCTACACACCGACCCGGCGTACCCCACGCGAATTGGGAACTCGGCGCAGAGGGACACTTGTCCGGACTTAACTTTTTCAAAAAACGCGAGGCGAGTGGAGTGGACGAATACGGAGGAAACATTCGGTAGTGACCACTGTCTGATCAACATAACGATCCGCACTAAACCCCTTACCAGACCGACGGGCCAGACTAGGATGCCGGACTGGGCAAAATTTAGAAAAGAATATAATGTTAGTTCTATCCAGGAGCAGGGATACCAAGCCTGGACCAAACAGCTGCTGACGAGTCTCCGTTCGACGGAAACGCGGGTAAAGCTCTCTGAGGCGGCGACGGATGTGGACACCCACCTCCTCCACCTCTGGGAAGCCAGACGCAGCATGGTTAAAAGATGGCGCAGGAAGAAACATAACCGCAAGCTAAAAACTCGCATCTCGGCGATAACAAAAGAGGCGGCAGAATACGCGGCGCAACTCGCGGACGCTAAGTGGGTAGAGAGGTGCAACGCGGCAGCTAGGCAGATGCCTGGCAAAAACACATGGCGTCTCTTCCGAGCTCTCATAGATCCAAACCAGACGCGCACCGAGTCGCAGAAACACCTGCAGAGAGCAATACACGCGTTTCATGGAAATACGGCCCAGTTAGCGCTGAAGCTCCGAGACCAGTACTTGAGCACGACCCAAGACCCAAGAGGAGAAGCTTATAGGTACAGTGGAGACGAAAATGTTGAGCTAGATGAACCTTTCAAACTATACGAGCTCAAGGCAGCCCTAGCGAGAATGAAACGCGGGACCGCGCCAGGAAGGGATGGGATCACGGTAAAACTCCTAGCAAACCTACCAGACCACGCGTACCAATCCCTGCTAGAACACTTCAATTCGATCTGGACGGGCGAAGTTGCTCTTCCCACCGAATGGAAGACGGCACTCATAACTTTCATCACAAAGGCAAGCAAAGCCATAGATACGAACAACCTCAGGCCCATTTCTCTCACGTCGTGCGTAGGCAAATTGATGGAAACAATGGTCAGAGGCAGACTTTCCGAGTATCTTGAAAATAAGCGAGTCTCCGCCGACTCGATGTATGGCTTCAGGCCAAATAAATGGGCTCAGGACGTCCTGCTACAGCTTAGCAGAGAAATATTGAATCCAATAGAACATCCGAACGGAGATAAGATAGTGCTGGCCTAGATCTGAAGGGAGCCTTCGATAATGTGACGCACGAGGCCATCCTGACACACCTTTCGGAGACGGGGTGTGGAAAGAATGCGTTCGAGTATATAAAACGCTTCCTCTCAGACAGACAGGCCTACGTGAGGATCCAGAACGCAGACCACGGTCCCTTTCTATTAGGCACGAGAGGTACACCACAGGGAGCGGTGCTATCCCCGCTTCTTTCCAACATGGCAACGAAAAATCTCCCGGTCCACCTGGAGAAAGTCTCGGGCGTGCAGTACGCGCTGTACGCGGTCGACATCTCCATATGGGCCACGTAGGGCTCTCTCGGAGAAATAGAGGCCAGCTTGCAAGAAGCATCCACCGCTGTAAATGAGTACGCGAAAAAATGCGGCCTTCAGTGCTCACCAAAAAAATCCGAATTCGTCCATATTCGTCCCTCCAAAAAATGCACAGACAAGATAGAATTGCGACTTGTATCAGAACCGATACCCGAGAGAGAGGAAATTAGAGTACTGGGTCTTTTCATTCACCAGCGTAAGCTAGCGACGACCACACTCGACAAGCTAAAAAAGGTGGGAGACCAGATGGGCCAAATGGTCCGCAGAGTCTCAAACAAAAAAGGGGGACTGAGAAGCAAAGATGCTCTACGGCTGGCCAATCCCTTTGTAACAAGCAGAATCCTGTACTCGACCCCCTATCTCCACCTCAAGAAACACGACGAGAACATCCTCGAGGTGATCACGCGCAAAATAGCGAAGAAGGCCCTCGACCTCCCTGTAACCACGGCGAACCTGAGACTCCAAGGTCTGGGTATGACGAACTCGTTCGAGGAGCTGAGAGAAGCCCACCTAACGAGTCAATGCACGCGACTATCGCAGACACCGTCGGGGCGTCGCCTATTAACCCGTCTACACATACAACACACGACTGTAACCGAGGAAAAAGTAAGGCTTCCGCAGGAGTGGCGATACGCCCTGCACGTAAAACCACTCCCCACTAATATGTCCAAGGACGACCACGAGGGTAGGCGCATGGCCAGGGCAGAGGCCTTAGCTCACCACTACGAAAGGAAACCCGGAGTGTACTATGTGGACGCGTCCGGCCCGCACCAAGGCGGTTGGTACACGGCGGCAGTGATCCACGAGCCCAAAACGGTAAACGGGCTCACATTTAAAGCCCGAAGCGTAACACAGGCAGAGGAGGTCGCCATCGCGTTAGCAGCAACACATTCTGATTCCAAAACAATCATAACGGACTCGCGAGGGGCGTGTAGGAACTTTCAACAGGGCTGGGTCCCGTACCTGGCCTACCGGCTACTAAAAAACAGCTCGGACCTGACCTACCGACTACTGTAAAACAGCTCGTACGTGGAAAGTCCATCCCGCCGCTTCATAGTCTGGGCTCCGGCCCATTCTGGGCTAGAAGGAAACGAGGCAGCAGATGCCGCCGCCCGCGCGCTTTCTAACCGGGCAACCTCGTCTCCTTCCTCCTCAGAAGAATTTACACCAGCCTACACTTTCAGAGAAATTACGCAGCTGTACCAAAACAGGTACAATATTTACCCCCACCCGTGTAAAGGGTTAACAAGAGCGGAGGAGAGCGTGTTTCTTCGCCTCCTTACGAATACTATGATGTGCCCGGCGTCACTTAAACACTTTGACAGTGCCTTCTCCGGGGAGTGCCCACACTGCGGGGAAATGTCCTCGGACCTTTTCCACATGGTGTGGGCGTTCCCCTCTAACCCTGCCTTTGCACCTAACCAAAACACCACCCGGGAGGACTGGGAGGCGACCCTACTCGCCTGCTCCGACCTGAAAGTCCAAAAGGCCTTGGTCAAAAGAGCAATGGCGCCAGCGGAAGCCACTGGGGTCCCGTACTAGGGACTCCAACTAGTGTTTGTGAGGGGAAGGGCATTAAGCCTGACCCCACAGCAACCTTCATGTAACCCCATATTTTATTAAACGTTTTCACCACCACCACCAATCCCATGAGCTAGTTTTTTTTTTCGTGAGAGAATAATCGTGGCGCATACGAAGGAAAAAGTAAAACGCTAACCTAAAGAAATCAGCAGCACGAATGCGTTTCCCTTTTTCATCTCTTCATATCGTACTTACTCGATTCGCTGTCCCTACTTCCACCGTGTGTTTGTCCTGGTTGCATTTTCCCCTTAGCTGTTGCTTTTTGCGCGGTGCTTTATTCGCTTCGACTACAGGCTGCTGCCCCCAATTTCCCTAACTTCCTCTAGGTGTTTTTTGATGAGGACGAAATACGAAAACGTATTTTGTGAAGTCTCTCCAGGTGAATCAACACTTCTGGCTGAAATTGGAACGTAACAATTCTACCGTTTGCCCACATTTAGAGCGCAATGCTGAGTTTGACGTTTGCTGGGCTGACAAAGATCGAGGCGACCGCCTAAGTTCGCGCCGCGTGAATCACTCGGGACGTGGTTTCGTAGTTCGATGGCGTCAGCAAACATATTCTCTCTTGTTCCAGGGAGAAAAGGTGGGACAGGTTGACTGAAGACTTCAATCGCCTGTCATTTCGCGCCGCTTGTAGCATCCAGCACTCTGCGGCTTGGTGAGCGTTCGATGAGCGTCAGTAATAGAGTCCGTATTTTTGTTTTCGTGGAGCCGGCTGTGCAAGCTAATTCATTGAAAGCAGGGTACAGCTGTGTCTCTCAAATCACACGCAACGATACCAACTTGCTCGCACCTTTAAAAGCGCACCACTTACCCTCCTCGGCATACCTGCGTAACGATTAAATCGCGTGGGTGACACAGTGTGACCGATATTGAACAAGAACTAAACTTATTTGCGAGCACGGCATCACTCTTACCGAATAGGCATCTCACCGAAATAGGCGAGAACTCTCCAGGGACGTCTCGGTTTGGTATTTTTTAAGGCCGCGCACATGAATAAAACAAAGTAATTACCGACTAGGCATTATATAAAAAGTAAATTCTCCACCTAGCGACGCTTGCTCAAGGGACCTTTAAAAGATGGCCGAAAGTTCTCTGTTTCTGTGCTGGTCGCGTGAAAAACCCCTTCAAGCTCACTTCTTATTTCTGTCCATCTCTTTCCACCACGCTAACTATATCGGAATGCCTCCAGCCGAAGCTCTATACAAAAACTGACTGCCTTGTAATCTTATCCAGTATGCCTTGTTTTATGGTCGTGCGTAGCGTATCAAACGTACGGGGTACTTTAATAATTGCCTTCTGATTCGGAGCCCTGCAATGCAGCTTCGCCCACCCGATACAATTGTTCTCGGGTCGGTAATGTCAAAAAATAATACCATGACATTGTGTTAGTGCAATTATTGCTTCATCGCTTTTTCGCGGCCACGCCGAAATCTATAAATATTGCTTTCAAACTGCAGAGCTGCGTTGCTTGCTACCTCATCTCTATGACAAAAATTTGCATGTGAGATAGCGTTGCATGTGAGAAGGAGAGAGTAAACTTTAATTGGTTGACGGAATTGCGTGGGTGGTTTTCTAAGTCCAGGATACCACTGGCTTGGGCTGCCTCCCGGGCCCCGGTGAGCTGGCTGTGCTGCTCAGAAAGACCCGTGTGGGCCAGCTCTGCCTCCCACTACGCTTGGCTGAGTGCTCGGGCGTTATATTTCTCTAATTGCTATTTGCAGTTCGATATCACGTGAAGGATGTCTGAGACTTCAGCGCATGCAGTGCTTGCGTTATTTTTGAATTTTTCGGCCAGAATCTTTGGTTGCATGTGAGACGGCGATGGAAATTTTCGGTGCCCTTCATTATGGCGTCTCTCACAAACTGAATAACTTTGGCATACTGAACCGCATAAACAGAAGTAGTAAACAGATTTCTTGAATTTGTTTTACCTATCCTGCTTATATAGTTCTAAAATTTTGTTGTCCAGCCTTTATTTGCGTCACGAATTTCAACCAGCCAGGAATCTGTGGAAGGATTTAATCTTCTTGGAATATTATCCGCTAGCAGTATATCCTTTTGTCAATAAGATTCCCTTTTTTGGTCTATTTCGCATAATATAACTGCGAATGTTTTTCTTTCGGCGTACCCTCGAAGCTACCCGTCGCGGTTCGCTGGCTTCCCTAATTTCCTTCTTCCACCAGTATCACGGCTTCCTCGTCCTATGCCAGCGGTTTGCTACTTTTACACCTGTATATTGTGCCTAAGAGTAGTTTCACCGAAATATAATCCCAATTTGCATTTGGGCCTTTCTCTGCCGCTACCTCAATACTTCCTTTTATTAGCATAATATGTTCTAACTTTATTCCTGCTTTTCCTTTTTGTCTTTCCTGAATTTCTCTTTTGAACAGTGCCCGCATCTGCAGGCTAAATTGTTTACGATCAGTTCTCACACTGTAACCCCTTCTTCATCTGTTTTCATTTTTGAGCTTATGAATTTCCTGCAACATTACGAAGTAAGCAATGATCATCTACCTCTCGCGAATCTCCACCTGAGGTTTCTCCCGCATTTAGGTTATCTTCATAATAAATAGGTTGTGTTGCTCACAGGAGCCTAGCATTAACTACCCGTTACAATCGAGGTCCTCGATCCCGTCGTTGTAATCCCCGAATAGAGTAATATTATGATAATTATCATCGCAATCATCATCATCACCTCCAATCGGTGCTTATAATTCCTGCGACTGCAAATCCCTGTTTTCATGTCCATATTTTTCTCTCATCTCTAAATAAATTTCCCCTAGCCTTGTCGTTGTACCAGTAATTATCTTTGATACCCAGAAATATCCTTTTAGATATGATTTATTACGTTGTAAATTTGTTCCTCTTTCTACCAACATATCTACATTTCCCCTATCTTGTTTTTTGTTCTCGTGCACCTTTTCTAGGCATATCCACCAATGAATGGCGGCCTTCTGGATTCGGAGATGTGTCTCGCATAGAACATGCACTCTTTTGTCATCGTCCTGCAACTACTGTTCAATTTCTAACAATTTTGCTCTCTTACAACCCCCTTGCATGCTTATGAAAGTGATCGTGATGCAATATTTATTTTTATAGTTCTCTTTATAGACCTTTTTTTTCTCATTATTCTGGGTCCAGTCTACCTAATTACGCTATCTGCTACTTCTCTGCCAACTAGTCTTGTGCTCGGAACCCTCCCGGGCCCAGTAAAAAGCTACTACCCGGTCCGATTGGAGCCAGCCGATGTCTACCCCCAACCTTCCGTTAAAATAGATGCATTCTCTGAAGTCCTTTCCCAAAGCCTGCTCCACATACTTCCCTGTTTATTTATGCCACTTGGATGCCCTTTTCTCTAAATATTTAACGGCCAATCACCACAACGGCCCTTTCAATCTTTGCGTTCGGCCCTAGAACTTTCCGCAAGGTGCACACCACAATCTGTTCTTGGTATGCTACCAATCTAAAGTCGTCTACTCCGTCAGCTAACGTACTTGCCACTTGTTCAGAGTCATCTTTGAGGACATTCTTCAGTGGCATTGTTACCATTACTAGATTGAACCTTGCAGCATTTCCACCTTTAGCACCGCATACATTGCCCTCCCTGAAAAAGTGCAGACTCATACTTACTTAACATCCTTTACATGTTCGAATATAACTAGAATATACTCGACCTATATTCTATATACTCGAGCTATATTCGAGCTTTACACGTTCTAATATGGTTTAAATATACTGTACCTGTTCATGTTATAAGAACCGGCGATAAGCACCTGGGCACTCTCTTGATTGCTCAACGGCTGGCTCCTTCGCTAAGGGTCGATGCAGGGCCCCCTGAGGCAAGGCGACAAACGATTAGGCACGGCTCAGCCTATCTCTCCCACTGCTCTTAACAGGAATGGCCCATATCACAATCGCGCTAGCGTCGAAAAGAGAAACAAAAATAAATATCAAGCGATCAGAACACCAGAAACGCGGTAATAAGGCTGAGCAAATGTACAACTCATACACGCCCGTCAGAAGCAGGCTACCTCCACAGCTTCCCCAGATGTACACTCTTAATCTGGTTCTACATATCTGTCAGATGGTTATGTATATAAAATGAACTTCCCGTTATAACTGGAACTTCTATAAGGAGTGTACAGAACCAGATATAGAGTACAAAAAAAAGTCAGTACCTACACACCCTCGCATCAATAGGCCAGTGCAATCGAAACGTTACACCAGAAGCCGCAAATTCCGAGAGCTCTGCCAACTCAGAAGAGCATACAAATATCTCTGTCAAGTCCGGCAGATCATCAATAAACTTCAACAGGCCATAAAACAGGAACTAATCCACCAATTCCAATTCTAACAGACTAGCAGCTGACTCAAAATTGTAGTAGTGTAAGAAGAATTTAACTCCCGATTTTCTAAAATAATAAAGGGGCGCGAGCACGCAAGGTTATCGCTGACAGTCTCTGCCCAAATTCCCATCCAAGGTTAACTGGCATACCTACCTAAGCAACTCGAATCAGGTGCGAGCAAAGCATACGGCCACCTCCACTAATCACAACCCAGACAAACTAGAAATCTGGCAATGAAACTGTGGTCCTTCAAAAGAAAAAGAAGCTCCCTGCAGATGTTTAGTCAAAATCAATACATACCCCGGGCATCATCTGCCTCTGCAATTCTGCAACGGACACCTCCCATTAGAGCACTTTACAGAGCACACCCACCAAGATGTTACGAGCGATATTTTATTGGCCGGAGGGCGAATGTTGAAAAACCAGCTGAGTCCTTTGCGAGTCCGAACGTGAGGAACTTCTTCTTTATTATCATTTTACCCTGCCTCTACTTCAGAGCGTCAACCTATTCATCGTCATCATCAGCCTGAATATACCCACTGCAGGGCGAAGGTCTCTCCCATATTTCCCCAATTAACCCGGTTCTGTGCTATCTGCATCCACTTGACCCCTGCGAACTTCTTCACCTCATCCGCCCACCTAACTTTCGGCCGCCACCTGCTACGCTTTCCTTCCCTTGGAAGCAAGTTTGTTACCCTAAGCGACCATCGGTTATCTTCTCTTCGCACTACATGTCCTTCCCACGCACAGTTCTTCTTCTTAATTTCCACTAGAATGTCGGTAACTTGAATTATTTCTCTGACCCACTCTTCACGCTTCCTATCTCTTAATGTTACCTCTACCATTTTTCGTTCCATAGCCTTCTGAGTTGTCCTGAACTTAAGTAGAACCCTCTTGGTTAGCCTTCACGTTTCAGGCCCATAGGTGAGTACAGTCAACCTATTACCTGTTGTGAAACATCCTACAGGGCCGTGCATTAAAAACGGTGCGGTTTTGATTGGACAAACGTCGTGTGTATACGAATAGTTGCCGCACCCGCAGCCAATAAAGCAAACCGTCTAAGTTGCAAAGTTTCAGATTGTTGATAAATACACAACCACCTGGAAAATAACACCTTTTTATGAGGTATGGCAAAAACTTTTTAGTTAATAGGCCTATAGTAATTTAAAATAGATTATATAAAAAACATTTTCAAGACGGCAATGATGGCAATAGAGCAAACGTTTATTGGGCTCTTCTAGTAGCGGACTGCATCTACAACAATAGGAATTGACGAAATTCCAATCAAACTAATTAATGGGCTTGGTCCAGGAAGCGAGAAAACATTAATAAAGGCATTGGAAACAGTTATAAAAATTCCGAAGACCTGTCGACCAGAGAAGGGTGAATTTAATCTATAAAGAAAATGTGAAGTTGAAGAACATTAAATGATTTAGGCTAAGCATGATAACGTTGGTTGCGTGGAGGCTGGAAATGTAGGCAGTGAGACTAAAAATGCAGACATAGAAAGCGATAATGTACTGAGAGGAGTGCAGAACGGGTTTGAGGCGGTAGGCGGATTGATGATAGAATTTTAGAGATAACCTAATGCATAGAAATCGCTCGTATTCAATGAACTCCTGTGGAGGATACTCAAATCTGAAGACATCGGTGAAGAGATAATTTAGTTTGTAAAGAAAATATACCGAGGTATAAAAGCTTAAACAGGAGGACTTCAATTGTACGTCTATACTATCAAGGTATGCAAAGGGTTAAGGCAATGATGTCCGCTACTACCGCGGTTGTTCTTGACTTACATGTAGAATATGAAGAAAAGTGCAAGAAAGCACTCTTGATTTTAATCACTCGTATCAGCCCGGCTAAACTCATGTAGAGAAAGCTTATGGACTGATGTACGCGGTCTACATTGCGTTCGTTTGCGTTTTGTATTTCTTTTGTATGTCTTGTGGCTTTCTCATTTTACTATTTTGTATGCATCAAGTCTGTTGTGAATTGTTTTGTATATTTCATTTGCGTTCATTGTCGTTTTATTTGTGGGAAACGTAGAGACATTTCCTACTTCTTCAATATTACATAGAGTATTCGGTTTTTTTTTTCGAGTGTTTGAGCCGTATTTTTATTTATGCTCTTATGTCGCCCCCCCCCCCTCTCCCTTTTGTAATACCCGCGCGGCCATGACAAAACAGCGAACGAAGCAGCGCAAGAAGTCGTGGGCTGCGCGTCCTTCGAAGCCGGACAAGCTCAGAGAAAATATTTTGCAAAGAACGCTTCAGGAAAATGGAAATAGGTGGGCAGCTAAAAGCATTTAAGTGCGTATCCCGAAAGTGCATTGACTCGTCATGGCAGAAAAATCAAACAGAAAACTAATCAGTAAGTATGTGGCAAGATATGGCAGAGAAATAAAAATAATATGAGATGGCAAATAAAAACAGAGCAGTTACCAACTAAAATAACTCAATGGCAAAAAGGTCGACCATAATTCTATGTAGTAATTAAAAGCGCAGATTAAGAAGGAAATAATCTATGACTGCTCAAGAAGTAGCGACGTTCTATTTAGAGCCACACCAGAATGTTATTATAACGCGAAGCTGCAGAATTTTAACCAAAAAAACAAAACCTTAGCTTTGCGTTGGTAGATGCCCACAAACAATTGAACAGTTTATACTGGAGTGTGGCAGTGTCCATCCGGATGTCGATCAGGACACGGTCGCTCTAGCCGAGGCCCTAGATTTTAGAGATAGCAAACGAAAAGTGATTCGATCTGCAGTGGAGGTTAGCAAGAGGTGTTCCGAACACTGGTTGCTGAATAGCAGAAAAGGGAGGCAAGGGCAATAAATCATAAATATAGAAAGAGCATTTCAAGATACACCCGTTTTAAAATTAGTCATTAATTTAAAATGCTCCAGAAATTAAGAAGCAAGAAAAGGGGGAGCATGAGGATAATTACCACCACCACGATTCAAAGTTATTGGTTTTAAAATCCGTCCATCTATCAATCCAATCCGTACACTGCGTATTAAAACTAGTCTGTCTTTGAAGTAGAGTTTCCCAACTGGTGCGATCCAAAATGGCACCTATAAAAGCTACTCTTAGTGGCCCGCACACTAGCCGTCATAGTAGTGGCAAAAACCAGGTTCTCATCGATGTCATGTCGCAGAAAAGAAGGAAAGAGGGCATTTTTATTCTCAATCTGTATTTTCCTATGAGCAACGTGCGGGAAGATCTCAAGCTAACGTTTCAGGAGTGCGCAGTTATAGCAAGACAGAACCCACTAAATAAATAGTATAAGGGGCTTTAACGCTGAACACATAGCCTTGGACAACCGCAAAGACACCCCGAAGAGAACCGACTTGTAAGAGGGTGGGGTGCACAGAAATATAAAGGATACTCCTCCTTAACAAGGTCCTTTGAGGGCCAGCCAAATCCTTCCCTTGACTCTCTCATTGCAATGACAGAAATGTACGCTGCATAATATATCTCCTGAAGAATGTCATAATTTTTCATACTTTGAAAGAAATTTTTTTAGATTAATCCCAATTGTACGAGGTAAGTATGACAAATGACTGAGTTTTATGGGCACTAAGCTCTCTGATTGTTTTTTTTTTTTTTTTGGTATGGCACGGAAGCCTTGAGGAAAAATAGGTGACAAATGATACAGTCCGAGCTCTCGCAAAACGTGCAGATTCCCACTTCCTATCCCACCAATATAAATCAATGTATGGGCCCAGGTTGGAACGTAGTACCTGGCTACAAAGAAGGAATTCTTTACCATTACACAAACAACTATCCTAGCCATTGTCAAAAGGGTAGAACGCAGGGGGTCTGCTTCCATGCCGTGCAGTGGTGCTGATGTATTGTTAGTGGAGGTCCTTCCCATTGCAGAGGGCAGGAAAAAAATTATCTTACCATCAAGATATTTGGAACACTGGAAATTCATTACAAGACGCATGATGGGACTCAGAAGCAGACCCCCTGGATTTATACACTTTTGACAAAGCCTGTACTTTGGTAAACCGACGGTTGCTTGTATTTACATGCTTACATTATGTTTCACAGCCCCTGTAGACAATGTAGCAGTTTCTAGATTGCAGTAATAGAGGTCTGGAGAAGCTCAAATTTCCCTTTATCAGAAGAGGCAATAGTGCACTTGTCAACGCCGTTTCATTCCGTACGTTTTTTGCTGTCTTTTTGTTTAGGCTGGTTTCTAGGGAAAGGGAGGCTCAATAGCCTTTAAATTTCTCACTGTATAAGTGCACTTATCTGAGGTGGATATATCGTCCGCTCGAATACCTATCGCATACAAGCCTCCAAAGTGACTAGCTGATAGATTTTAAATTGGAAGCGGAGTGATATGACAATAATATATTCTGCATACTACACAAAAAAAAAGGTTGAGTCACAATTTTGATACACGTGAGCAATTGATACGACACCGTTTTTATCAATTCATAATTGCGGCGATGATGACTCCTTTTCGACCGAACGAGGTCTATACGCTTCACGTAAAATGTCCGAACTAATGCGATCGTATTGATCTGAAATATTTCATTAGAAGGTTTGGTTTGGGGTCGTTTATGTAGTGCAACGTCCCAAACCGACTAAGGCTATTTGAGACTCCACAATAGAGGACTCCTAAAATTTCGACCACTTGGGGTTCTTTAACGTGCACTGACACCGCACAGCACAGGAGCGCCTGCTTTTTCGCCGCAGGCGAAAAGCGTCCGCCGAGGCCTGGATTGGATCCCGCACCATGGGTGTGGTCGAGCGCCCTATCCACAACGTCACCCCGGCGGGGTACTTCAACAGAAGGCGTGGAAAGACATACATGTAAAATGGGTGCGTTGTTGCCCTTTTTATAGGGGACGCTTTTGAACAGTGAATGTATTTTCACGCGGTGTCAAGTTATAAGACAGGACTGCATGATGACTAAATGGGATATGGTGTAATTTACAGCGTGCCTAGCGCGAGTGTGCTGTGATTTGATGCAAGAGAAGCTTCGCACGGCTGCTTGGTAACAGTTATTCTGAAAACAGTGCAAACAAAGGCACTGGCGACAGAGTTTTATAGGGCACAGGCGCCACGCCATGTCTCACTGCCTACTCCGGCGCGCATGACGCGGGAGCCGATTGAGCGATCGTGTCGATCGATTGTTTGAAATACAGCTCCATGAAGTTTTGGTTAGAATGGTTAGGAAAGAATACCAGATAGAACACTAGCCACCATTATGAATGAGAATATTTGATGGATTCTTTCCCCTTGCAATTCAGGCGCAGCAATGATTGGAGGCTAATGGCTCTTAGTGGTGAAGAATGGTTTGGGCGGTGGTGACGTCTTGGGGCTAGTAGTGGAGTCGGTTTAATCGCCATAAGGTCAGAAGTATAGGGACGAACTACAAGAACGTGTGTGTTTTGCGGGACGAATTTTCTTTCAAATAGATTAAGAAAGGCGCTGGTCTGCATTCTCATCCGACCTATAGCGTACGAGCCCTATCCAAAATTTGAAATGTAATTCTTTGTATCATTTACATTGCTAACAAGGATCTGTCAAGGGCTATATTGATGGCAGATGCATCTTCGATAGTATCTTCCGAAGCATTTTGAGCACCGGTAATAAGTAGTGCGTGCTGAAAATAAAGTATCGGAGTATAGGCATTGACAATACACTATGTAGTATTGTGTATTTTAGCGATACTCCATAGTTGAAAAAATACTCTGAAATACTAACGCCACCGTGAGTCAGACTTTGGGATAACAGCGCTGGCTCAGGGAATGGTACTAGCGGGGCGGCAGATAGTTCCCTCTTGCTCAGAGTCCCACCCAAAACCCCATCTACCAATCAAGATTCCCTTTCGCTAAATGACAAGTATACAGCTGTTCATGCGATTGTTTACTTGTGAGCATCAAGCGATCGAGTGCGTACCACAAAGTCTTTCAGTCGTTGATAGACATGCAGAACCAAAAAACAAAAACGCCAACGAAGCTGCAAGGAAGGCATACACCTGGTAGGGATCACACGCACTACTGTACGCCTAGCTGCTCTCCCACTGTTCTCCATCCGCCTCCGTGTCCATCTGTGAGGTATCTGGCTCTCGTGATGTAGCGTGCTCAATTTGTTGTCGAACGCAATAATTTATGCAAGACATTTCACCAAACCCCCGGGCTCTGCGTGTCGGCTCAGCTTGGCGGCATATACACGAGCATCTAAGAGGTTAGTAGTCGACGATGCAACCAGTTAAAAGCCGTTTTTGTAGTTTACATCGCTTGACTGGAAACAAACGCATCCTTTATAATTGCGTTGAGAAATGGCGCTACTTATATATTTTTCTATAAAAATTATAACTTGTGAAACTTAATGAAATGGACGACATGAAAACAATGTAAAATGCACTTGCCGTCACATAAGTTGGTTAACAAAAATGTGCGTTGTCACGGAATTTCGCTAGCTAGAACCGATGTTCCAAAAAATTGTTTCAATTCTTCTTTGAAATAGGCGAATTGATTTGTATCGGACTAGCCACTCCCTTAACAAAAAACAGTTCCACGATCATCCCCCGTTATCAAGTGACGCCTGGAAACTTTGAGTTTCTTAACTACCTCCCAGATCCACGAGTCGATGCGACTATGCTTCACCCTTATCTGCTGATAAAAGACGCCTTGAACATACAGTCGACGTCACCCTTGTGTAGAGCGCTCGGGCAGTGCTCATCGCGCAATAAAAAAACAAATTAAAAATGAACCCACGATTTGCGGACAAAGTGCTCATGCTCATCTTCCTCATAGGTCTGTGTGGATCTACTTCCTTAGAAGCATTGCTTGTAAAATGTAGAAAATGTGACGAGCTATCGATTTTCATGCAGGGAAGTGCGCCGATCAAGCGCTCTACACAGGGGTGACGTCGACTGTACACGCGATTCTAGCAGTCTGTGCGGCAAAACCATGCAACGCACTTAAGAGGTCCAGTAGCAGACGCCCCTTGTTCGCGCTATTGAAATTCGTTAGCAAAGCGCTCGTAGCACCGCGAAAAAGGAAACAAGTTACAGTAGTTAAACGCTGCTGAAACAAATATTGAGGGAAACCATTAGCTGCGGGTTACCTAGCATTCTTCTTCTCTTTTTCTTCTTCCTCAGCTTCTTCCTCAGCCCACATATAAAGCCCCGCTTTAACGAAGCCGTATGAACGTGCCTTGTTGGCCTATAGGGGTAGCGTGAATGTCAGGCTCTTAGCAGGCTGATTCTGATATAACCGTCCCATGTGGAATGAGAGACTCATGTTGGCAGCTCCTGCCAACTGAGCCGCGGCTCCGACCGCGCCCCGCCGACCACTTGAGTTAAGAGCCCCTCTCTCGCTTTTGTGTCACGTGGTAAAGACGTAGGTGGCTACCGCAGTGCTACGCCGAAGGCTCGAAACCTAGAATAGTATTGCTTTCGCAATAAAAAAGGCCAACGGCAAACCGACAGCCGTTCCGCAGCGCGTGTCAGCACGGTAGTACATCGTTTCATGTATTTCCTTCGTTCTCCAGCCATCGGCACCAGAGAATCGATGCATTTCCAATCTCCGCAGACTGCATTGAATGTACCGTCGACAATTTATATATAGTTTCGTCAGCTTTTGTTGTACGGTGTCTTTCCTGGTATCAACTGCCTTCTACTAACCTTCCTAAGGCTCGGACCACCTACGGATAAGTACGTACTAATAAGCTCGGCTGTGCGCGTCGCGTAGAAATTTGAATCGGCGCACGTATAAACAACCCCTAGTTTGTGACAGCTTGATCATTGCGCTTTTTAAGCTCGTTCTGCTAAGAACGTCATTATCAAATGCGCGTAAGGGAGCAGTCTACAACAATCGGCTGAATATTTCGCCGCGTCAAGTAGGGTCTCGCGATCGATCTGCAGGCCATGCAGCACGTGACACTGCGCTCGACCTTGTACCGCGCACGTTAAGAGAATTGGATCCGTTGCGTGATCGAGCTCGCCTATGCGGCCACTCACTTTTCGCGCTGCATCTTATCACCATTGAATAAGATCCCAGAATCGGTATGTTTTGTCGGCGACTGGTATATGATGGCCTTGGTGAACTGATCAAGAAGGCGCCTATATTTCAAGATATTCTCAAATAAAGCTGGAATTTGCCGGAGACAAACTTGCAAGGTGCTCATTTTGGACAAGTGCTTGCAATGTATGCATGACACACCTCGCCAATTATCAGAGCAGCAGTGGTCAAACGTCCTGAAGCCAAAGGATTTTCGCTTAGGCCGCACCTGGGACAACTCTTCACGCCAGAATTAAAGGTCAAAAGGCATTTAAGATGCACCGAAATAATTTATTACCAAGGCCAGAAAATGTTTGATAGGTAGTCTTTCATGGCAATTTATTCTTGAATAGTACCGTGACGGCTTAATTTTGCGGATGATAAAACAATTATTTGGCCTCAGGACAGGAAAGAAAACCATATATACACACGTCTGGTGCAAAATTAGCTTAATTACTATATTAAGGAAACGTTCATATAATTCAGAAGTATACTGAAATCAGTAGCTTATCTGTGCCAGTGCTCAAAACGAAGCTTAGATGAGCTCATCGTTTGAGCCAAAGTTCTTCATGGCCCTTCACACGTGCCTTTCATCCGTCTTGCCTCAATAAAGGGTCGTCTAGGATATTTCATACATGTGATATACGCTGAAGTAAAAGTGCATTAAACATTGCACAGTAAGTAAAGGTATCAGTAAAACAAATTAATGATTTTACAGATATATCCAAACATAACTTTGTCAACTGCAGCAATGACCCTGTGAATAAGTGAAAGTAAATGCAGCTTGGGCCGTACAGAACTGATGGGCCCAACCTTCCTTTCATGTATGTACGCAAAGTTTGTTTTCTTGGACACCTGACGATAATTTGCGAGAAGTGATTTGCGGCTGCTCAAAAGTCTGAGTACCATAAATCAGCTGTCAAGTGGAGCTTGATAAGACGGGGCCCATCAGCTCTACCAGAAAGCAATGCACTCATTAGTTTTTCGTGTTTGATGACACAATATTAAAGGTGCTGGCTTCTGCATAGCAGCTAACATTTAATTACTTCCAAAGCTCTTGAGAATGTTTTTCTACATTTCCAGTTCATGACAGTATTGCAAATGTGCATAACTCACTACATAACCGGCGTAGAATAAGAAAAAATGTACACGCAAAATAAGAAAAAACTAAATAAGGGTACCAATTAGCACCAAATTCAATATTTATTCAGCGGGTTTGCAGAAAAATGCAGGGAGCGAGGAGAAAACGTTGTTCTGCGGCAAGTTTGGCTCAGTTTGCAGTTCACTCGGCCTCAGTTCACAAGCAAACATTTCTACAAGATGACATGTGTTGACCAGGGACGAAGAGAAGTCTTGCTGAAATGTTTGCTTGAGAACTGACCCTTCCCCTCAACCGATGGTTGTTTTTTTTTTTACACTAGATGAACAAAATTTCTATTTGTCGTTTATCTGATGCTTTTCTTCACAGTGCTAAATTCAAGGTTAAAGGGGCATCATGCGTCACAAGTGCACAAATGTTGTGCCGTTTTGCACACAGCAGAAGCTCAGGCCACCGTGCAGGTACACACAGTACGAAATGAAAATGAACCGAAAGTTTCATATTAGCTTGTTTGTAGCCAAATTCTCATAGATCGGTTCGTTTGAAGAATATTAGTATTTAAAAAACGAAGGTGTACGTGCAAAGGTGAAGAAAAAGAGTCCGTGCAAAGTTTTCAGTTACACCTGCATCAGTGTGTATGCGCTGGACCTGCTTGTACGCGAACTGTCGCTGCTGTGGTTCTAGATAGAGTCCTAGTATCTTTAACAAACTGCTATAAAACATTTGGCGGAGGTACGGGGTAGAAACGTCAAACCTGGAGCTCCGCAGCCGCACTCGTCCTACACCTGCAATGCCAGACGACGTCCAACATCAAGGCATGCAACCTAGTGCAACTGTTATATGCGCTGGCTCCCTTCGCCAGCGGGACCCGGCTATCATCAGCGAAACTGATAAGCACGATTTTGAAGACTGGCTCACTTATTTTGAACGGGTGAGCATCAACAACAAATAGGACGACGAAAATAAATTAAACAACGTAATCTTTTATCTCAACGGCGTGACAAACTTATGGTGCCGTAACCATGCAAGCGACATCCGTACGTAGGCTGCATTTACAACGACGGCGGCAGAAGTCTTTGGTCGCCCGGCTGTCCGGAAATTGCGCCCCGGGGAGCGCTTGCGTAAAGTGTTGCAGCAGGCTGGCGAAAGCTTTACAAGCTATATTGAAGAAGACGTCGACCTATGCAAACTTGTGGACGCCAACATGTCAGAGGCCGCAAAGATCAAATACGTCTTGAAGGGTATTGACCACGACACCTTCCAGATGTTGACAGCGCGCTCTACCAGAACTTCGAGGTGCTGCACCAGCAGAGGGTGTTGACACCTCAGCCCCAAGCACAGGTTGAATCGTCCACTAGACTGACGCCTACAGCCGACAACACATCGTTGCCGCAACAAATTAAAACATTTATTTGTGAAGAGGTGGTACAGCAGCTTTTCCTGCTTCATAGCCCTCAAGAGCAGCCACACCATTTGGCCCCGGCATTACGGCAAGCTATCCAGGATCAGGTTGCTGAGGCGCTTCCACCTGTCCATCCGCCATCAGTTGTCGCTGCTGCTCCCCTGAATTACACCGACGGCGTTGCAAAATCTGTCGCCGCTCCTACGACCTATGACGATGTCATCCCAAGGCCTGTTGCTGGTCTTTTGACTTACGTCGAAATAGTCGCACGACCTTGGCCACCAACTTACATTCTACCGTCTGTGCGTGTGCAAACGCCAGCACCCTATTTTCAACCGGCTTCAAGACCACGAAATCCCTGGTGCACGAAAGTTAACCGATAACATGTCACAATTGTGCGCTGGCTAGACATATTTCCCATTATTACCGAAACCGTCCCTCAATATTCCGCATCATTATTCCGCGCCCACTGAGCCTCCAGAAAGCCGTCATTTCTTCCCAGACCGCTCATCCATGTCCGACCGCTGTTAACCGTCGTGATGACGCCGTTCTCACTCTACGGTTCGACGTCGACAGAACGCTTCACGTGAGGAAAACTAGAGGCCGCAGTTCCTGAGGCGAGAACTGCGACCCCGTCGAACTCCACAAGTTCTCATCTATCGCCCGCCAACCTTATTGAAGTTTTCGTCGAGGGCGTTGCTGTCATGGCTCGAGTTCACACTGGTGCTGCGATTTTGCTAATGGATGCCAAAGTTTGTAGCTCTTTAAAGAATGTGATGACGCGAATTGCATGACTTCGTTGCGAACGGCCAGCGCTCAGCAAATCAAGCCTTTAGCAGCAGGCACCACTCGACTAGTGATCCAGAAATACCTTTATACAATTGAGTTCGTCGTGCTGCCTAGTTGCTCACAAGTTGTAATTTTAGGCTGGGATTTCCTGTCGCGTCATGCTGCTTTAATCGATGGTGGTCGCGCTGAAGTCATGTTGTTTGTGCTGCCCGAGCCCGTGTCCAATAACGCTGCTTCTAGTCTATCCGCTAAAGCCCTTGTCACCGAAGACATCGACATTCCTCCCTCTTCTGCCCTGCTTGTAAATATCACTTGTAGCTCTGTGTTTGACCAAACTGTTTTTTTCACGCCAGCACATACATTTATGCGCCAAAAGTGCCTTCCGTTGCCCCATGCTGTACTCAGTATTTTCGCTGGCTCCTCAGCGCTCTGGGTCTCTAACTATCTCGGGAACCTACAACTCATCGCATCTCTTCTCCGTGGAGAGACTGACAACGCACCGCGCCTCGTCATGACTGCGGATTGTTGAAGACATACGATCGGCTGCGCTTCCAATACTACTGGAGTGGCATGTACAACTTCGTCCTCAAATATGTTCGCTCATGCTTCGCCTGTCAACATCGCAAATCTCTTCCTCATCGTTCTGCTGGTGAGCTGCAGCCGTTACCTTGCCCAGCACACCCATTTTATCGCGCCGGCATTGATTTACACGGCCCGCTCCCGTCCATTACCGCTGGAAACCGTTGGGCCATCGGTGCTGTTGACCAACAGACGAGATATGCTAAAACCGCTGCCTTCCATCTTACACAGCGTCCGACGTAGTTTCATTCGTTTTGCAGCGATGCGTCTTTCTCCATGGCGCACGTCGCGAACTACTCAGTGACAGAGGACGTGTCCTTTTACTTGGCATTGTTAAAGCACTATTGGACCGGTGCCACATAATTCATCGATCCTCAAACGCCTATCATCGTCAGACTAACGGACTCACCGAACGCTTTAACCGTTTGGCGACATGCTTTCTAAGTACGTCTCTTTCCGACCACTCTGACTGGGATCTCTTCCTCCGATATGTGACGTACGCATACAATGCTGCTACTCAGTCAACTTCCACTGTTTCTAACCTTTCTATCTTCTTTATAGCCATCACCCTTCATCTCCACAAGGTGCCATTCTTCCGTACCAACCAGACGCCTCTGAGTATGCCCCTGCTTCCGAAGTTGCCCTATATGCAGAGGAGTGTCGCCAAATTGCATGGTCTCTCACTACTGAAACAAGGTCCCACCAAAAATCCCGCCACGACAACCATGATACGGCCCTGCAATTCTCTTCTGGCAGTCTTGTATGGCTTTCGATTCCTTCAACTACTCCCGGTCTATCCTCTAAATTTATGTTCAGGTATCACGGTGCCTATCATGTCCTGGTGCGCATCTCTCCTGTTCATACATTGTGGAGCCCCCGGCGCACCATCAGCCGATCTCCGCCGACGCGGCCGCAAAATTGTCCTAGTCCAGCGCTTCAAGCAATACTACGACCTTGTCGTTATGCCTACGCCGTAAGTCGCAAGGATGGCTTCTCCTCTCCCAGGGATCCTTGTAAAGATGAAGATGTACGAGTAAAGGTGAACAAGATTCCGTGCGCTGTCTCCAGTGACATCGCTATAGATGTGTGCGCTGGACCTGCTTGTACGCGCACTGTCCCTGCTGTGGTTCTAGATTGAGCCACCTTGAACAAACTCTCTGTTAAAGTGAGTTTCGCCAGGCTGCTTTTGGAAGCTATCGCTTCATTGTAACCATTACTTAATTACAATGTGAAGTTCTAACAAGGCCAGCTGGATAGACAGCGGAGCTTCAATAGATCCGTGCTGTCGGATTATTTTCAGCCCTATCACAAACACTGCGCTAAAGTAATATACTAAAGACTCCAGAAAACAAGAAAAAGTTCTCAGCTTCGCTAATCACATTACCAATTTCATAATATTAGGATTTCAGTTATGCAAATATCGCTAATCCCAATACTACTTTCATTATAATAGGTTTTCTGTTATGTATCGAAATTTAAAAAAAAAATTAATTGTATACAATATTGAGTATATGTATCGAAATCAATTTCGGTTCGGCATCCTGAATCGGTATCACAAATACAAGTCAACATTATATTCAATTTTGGTATCGAAGGTAGGTTTTTCATGTGTCTTGTCCAGCCCTGACAAGAACATCTTTCCAGGGATTCAACCGTGTAATATGTTTGACATATGTAGGTCACGAGCCGTATTGTAGGGGAGATGTAATGCGTGGCTAGTAGTTGTGAAAAAATTGTTTTCTCATCCTATACACCTCACAGCAGGCTTGGAATGGGTTATTGTAACAAAAAGTAGAATAAGTTTTATTCTTGGAACCGTAAACCGTTCACGTTAAGTTGATGCAGTATAAGTCACGTTACACGGTCTTCAACGCCTAAGACAATTTACGCCGCTAAAGCATGACTTTGCGGGTGCTGCCTCTTTGAGCGAAGGAAACTTCTAACGAAATCGATTGAAACATCATGGAGAAATGGTAGAGGTGCTCAGATCACAGCAAAGCCATATGGAGAGTTCTAACGTTATCTGCGCTAGAAAATATGCGTGAGCTGACAGGGGAACATCAGTCATATATACGTATGCAAATATGACGTTGCCTGGTGGCTATCTACCCATCGCAAACATGCAACCTCTGCCGTGAGGGCAGATAACACGATGGAAAGAAGGCCGTCTTCGCAAACATATAATTCGTACTTCCGTGATGTTCCCTTACGATTCTTTGCAATCGTTTGCTATCAGTGAGATATACTATAGATTTTTAGCTGTGCGCTTTTATGGCCAGCGGAGAGAGAGCGGACCAGTAGGGAAATTGTAGCGCATGCGCAAAACGTTCAAACTGCTACCAGGTATAAAGCTTTGCGCGCTCGCCAGATTATCTGATGAAATAAATGCAGCGCGCCCATCGAGCCATCGTCGTCAAAGCACATTATGGTGGCCTCCAGTGCAAACGCTGGCTTTTCTGCTGCATCAAGCCCTGACGTGGCAACAGCGCGCCTGCAAGCGAAGGCATTGGACAATGATTTCACAGCGCAGGAAGACATTTGCCTGATGCATGATGTGGCCGCGACATGTCCGTTTGAGAACGAGCGGAAGTGGTCTAGCGTTCTGGAGAACGTTAACTGGGAGGTGAGCAGAGAGTTCACGCTTCGAGGCATAAAAGAGCGCGTCGACCTTCTCCTCGGCAACTGGAGGCGACAAGATGCGAAGAATCTGAAAGCGTGAGTGTGGTTTCATGCTCTACTCATAATTCTTACTGACGCGTATTATAAGTGCCGCGTATTTTATGGTAAATTCAGATCGCGGAAAGAGCAGCAGTATGAAGAGAAGGAAAAAATTATGCATGGCATATTCGACTCAAGGGGATCTGCACACTACGAACCCAGAATAAAATCAAGAAGTACAGACTGCCCTGCAGGAGAGCAGAGGAGCTGGGCAGCACAGGGACTACGAGGTATGAGTCACTTGGAGGGAGAAGCAGCAGAGGGATTCTGTTATTCTGGAGCAACATCTTCAACGAGTTGCATCCCTGATGAGGAAGAGGGTAAGCTATTGTCATCTATATCTAAATTTGCTGTTTTGTTTTTTATTTCATTGGCATAAATGTAAAGCCGCATGTACGACCCGTAATTTTGCGGGCTCGGTTCGCATACGTATACTTGTTTGCTGAACACTGGCACTTCCGATCTCGTCAGTTATGTGCTCCCTAAACACGTGTTCCTCCGTCTGGCAGACCGCCTGACACCGCGTCTTCGCACAGCAGAGAGTCCGAGAAAATATTTTTCTTTGGGGAAGGGGGGGTGGGGGCGTCTTCGCCGCGTGATTGTGCACAAAGGTGCACCTGACGCCGCTGCGTGCATGGGGCTATCTCTATGAATGAATTTACAGCGCAGCTGGCCATTGCATGCCAGTCTTTTGAGCGTTTAACGGCACTTAGAAATTGTTATCCCAATTTGATTACTTTTGCCTCCTCACTTTTCCCATTCATTCCAAGCAGGACCTCCTGCGGCTCAGCTGCTCCTTGGCGAGTACGAACAGGAGATTGTGTGGGAGCCATCTCCTGCGGCCAATGATGTTGATCGGGACCACAAATATCAGACAGATGAGAGCCAGCAGCAACAGTGCCATGTAACATCAGATGTATACCAGCAGCAGTGTGCTCCCTCAGCGCCTCTTGCGGAGCAGGACCAGCGCCAACCCGCAACTGGGGAAATGGCCCTGCCGACCGCCGTGGCTGAAGGCATGTCTTTCAGAAATGTCTACGGCAGTACGTGTACAAAGCGGAGTTATCTGCAGGAGAGCATTATAAAAGTACAAAGGTAAATCGAGCAAACTTTAAAGAGAGTAATTGAGCGCTGACAGGACACGGGACTTTTTATGGAGAGCTTTATATTTCGCTCGTGGCGGCAACGCCTCTTAAATACATTATTTGAGGACCTGGGAGCTGTAATGAACGCGAAGGAAGGCCTTCAGCTATTCATTGGCAGAGAAACTTGGCGTTTACTGTAATTTTGTGATTTCTGGTAATGTAGTGTAGGGTACTTGTTATGTGTTTAAATCTCGTTCCGGCTACCGAGGTTTTCAACGAAGTGGTATTAGCGGGACAAGAAATACGTTGCTTCGCCTTTAACTTGAAATATCGGCGCGTTTTTGTGGAACATTTTATGTTTTTAAACTCAAATTGCTGACGCCGAGCCTCTTCTGCGACTAGTCGACAAAGGGGAATTCGTTGCATTCTGAAGTTTTATTTCGCGATGCCATGCTAGAAAACTAGGCAGTTTTAGTGAACAAAAATAATGACACTCTGCAGTTCCAACCGCAGTGATATGAGTTCCACGTTAACGCAAGTCTCTGAGCGCACGCACAACAGGCAGAAATTCCGGTGTGATCCGAACGGCCGAGCATTGATTATTGCCGCAAGCAGCTGTATTATAAGAGTCTCTTGCGGAACACATTTAGCCCGTTTTTATTACCGAAAATGTGCGCCAGACATACCACCGCATAAAGCGAATTGTTAAAAACTGTTGGCCACAGTGCGTGAAGTAGGTACTACCAGCAGGAAGATTCAGTCGCGCTGCGTTTTTGTGTTTTCAGGAGGTACTTTCGCATCTGTCACGCGGCTAACGTAGATATCGTGCTTGAACTACTATCTGTGCCGCAAATGCAGGCTATGTTACGTAAAGAGGAAACAGCTTTAATTTACGCCGTGTAAACAGCAATACCATTTTGTGGACAGCAAGTAAACTACGGTAGCGCCGAGGATGAGTCGTCTCTATCGCCGCATTTCTTTGGATATATCAGGAGATCATTCTGGAAAAATTCGCAAAATTGGAGCAGAAAAAAAGCCTAAAGCTGAGGTCGAAATCAACATCACGGAAGCCCCAGCATTCGCGCGTTGGAGCTTTTGGCGGGCCTAAGTGAAAATGTCAGCGTGGGCTATTAGTTGGCACGGCAAGGAGTGCAGCGAGCCGGTGTGGAGGCTGACTCGCTGCCAACTACTGCGATATCGAAGCCCTTGGGGCACCGTTGACACTGTACGTTGACAGGTGCACGCTGCTGGCCATCACCCCAGTGCAATAAAGATAAAGCCAGCGTAGAAAAGTTTTGCAGATGACCTGCCAACACTATCGTCCGGCGAAGATTATTGACGATGTCTTTGGCGTAGCAGTCATGCGCTAGGTATTGAAAACGTTCTAGGGTGACGTTTTCACTTTCGTATTGTACGGTAAGGCAGTTGGAGAGGACAGGGCGTTAGTGCGAGGCAGCTAAACACCGTTAAGCGGCAGCCAATGGGCACTACGTGTGCCCAGCAATGTTATACATTTCACTTAAAACATATTATATGCGGCGCTCTTGGTCGCACGCCTACATCTACTCCGGAGGGGCATTCGTATCTTGTTAGCATTGTCTGCTCCCTCTATAAATAATGCCAATACAGAGCCCGTCTTAACGTCATGTAATACTACAACGTCGAGACAATTTGAGCGTTGAGGTTCAAATGCAACTCGAAATATGACGGGACCGGCATGAGGGTGGCAGCTCGTTGCTATATACTGCGCAGCTGCGCGAATAGTAACAAGCCCTACCATTTATGAAACTTTGACAGGCGTTTGTGATTAGTAGGAGCATTGAATTACTCTATTTTAACAAAACAGGCAAAATTATTTCTTACGACTTAAACAAACTATGAATCTATTTTGACACTCATTCCTGACATTTCTGAAACATGTATATAATTCACAAACTGCAAAGCGTTTATCAAAGTTTAGACACCAGCGAGTTTCATTCAGAGCCACGTCATAAGGTGTTCAAAATCTACAGAAGGGAAGTAGATATTTTGTTCTTCCCTCTCCAATGAAAACTTCCATGAATGCTAAAGGAGTTTCACTAAGCTGCTCAGAAGCAGACCCAACCGGAGCTCTAAACTTTTGACAAAGACTACGCGTTGAAGATCTTGATGAGCAGGTAGGCATAGTGCACATATAAATACATATCTCGCTAAGGCCAATCTCTTCATGATCCAGGTGTTTCTTTATGAAATAATGGCAAACAAATTTTAAACATTAGAATCTCTTTCAGGCAAACGTCTTATAAAAATGCACAAGTACAAACTTTGTTAAAGCGGGCGCATCAGTCCCAAAAACACCACATGTGAACGCTGTGTCACATAAATGCATACTTGCCAAGAGAACAGTACTGACTCCGTTGAGTACGAATTGCACTGACGCGAGCTGACTTTACAAAAGTTGTTACCACAGGATACGTGCTCACCCTATGGCATTATAATGTTGCACAGCAACCATACTATGCATGAACTCACTTCTTTGTTTGCCTTTCTGTGCAGGAATCCCGGGAATGCAAACTATGGGGCTACAGTGGCTGATATTGATGCAGAAGCATGATTTGGAGATAAGAAACGAAAAGCTGGAAATTGAGAAGAGGAAAGTGCAGAACGAGGAGCGTCGCCTTGCTTTAGAAGAACGAAAGTTGGCGTTAGACGAAAAAAGGCACCAATTTGAAGTATGCTGCCTGGATGCAGACCAGCACAATATCTTTGATCGTCTACAAAAATTGGTTGACGAACAAAACAAAAAATTAGGGGAAATTCTGAATGCTTAACAGAAATAACATTTATGACCGCGTACATGTGTGGCTTTCTGATTCCTACTACCCTTGTAGATGTTCAGTAAAGTGTTCGTTTTGGCAGCTGCGTGGTGTATGAAGTGCTATCGTGGGGCTCAAGGCCACAATAGTACTAAACTTGGGCACAGAAGCCAATAGCTATTCAGTTCGCGATAAGTACACTGGTTTTGTATAGGCATGGCAGATTGCGAATATAAAGCATCTTATTTTTCAAAACGTCCCTAGCACTCTGGCCACAATCACGGATTTAGCGTTCGGAGGTCCGATGCCTGCTCGCTCTCTCTCCGTTAGCTTGAAGCGCGAACAACGTGATGGTGACGCCGAGAGCTGATTTGGTGTTGTTCCGCGTTGCACTTCTTAACCAATGAGAAGGCGGAGCGACCTGAAATCTGCAGTGGCCCGCATCACAGTTGCGGCCGTCAGGGCCGTTAATGGGCAAAGCTTTATAAGCTTGCGAATTACTCCGGACTGGCTAACCGCGTGTCGTTAGCAAATCCTCAAATTCGGGTTCTCTCTCTCCTAGCCTAAGCCACTTGGCTTTCACGGAAAGAAGTTGTGTATGCGCAGTGCTCCCTCGACCTCAGCTCCATGCAGCTAAACAGACCCCTCGCAGTACGACGCACTGTTGTGGTCTGGCTACCAGACGAAGCTGGAGCGGCTCCTCCAGAGGCCGAGGACAGGAGCCGAGCGGGTGTCAGACGTCAAATTTCTCTAGATGTCGCCTCTTGACCCTTGACAGGCTCCAGTACTGCGCCGTGTGGCAGCGGCGCACTGAAAGGAAAAGTCGGCGTCCCACAGGTCTGGTCAAGCTCTTGACTTCATGGCATCTCTGCCCCATTGTGGCGCATTAGCGGAGGCCACAGTCTTCCCTTCGCGCGGGAGACCAGCGAGCTCGCATTGCATATATTTGGCCACCGCCAACTGCTGTCTGTGGATTGGACAATTCAAGTTTCAACATTTTCCTGGCTTATTTAGGAAGGGCTGCATCTCTGAGAACCGTCAAGTGCACTGCTGCTCGCCTGGAAGGGACGCGGGGAAATAACCCTGGGCGTTGCTGTGGGAAGACAGTCGCGTACAGGCAGTAGCTTTTTTCGGCTCCCGTGTCGATGTTGCTCTGTATATGCCATGAGCCCAACTAATATATATGTCAGCTTGTTATTTCAATTTTTTTCTAAACTCAGAGAATTCACACCCAGACTCGAATCCAGCAGGTGGTTGGTGCTTCGATGCTCTGCGTGTTCTCCCTCCAGTTTGGGTTTGTTAGGTTAGCGTATGGTGCTGTACTTCCTGGTTAGAAAAATTCGTTGCAGAAATTTGTGCGAATTTAACCTGGCATTGCATCGTCGTACTCCTGAGAGACTTGCGGATAGAAATAGAGCAGTCAAGGACTGCCAAAATCTAGGAATAATGGACCTAAGCTTGATATGTTCTAAATTAGATCTTCATTTTGGGAAAGTGAGAAAAATAGCAGAATGTCAAAGTGATCGAAGGATTTGATTAAGAAGATATTGTAGAATGCTGGGAAGGTATCAAGCGAAAAGCGGATGAGGAGGAAAGAAAAGGAAAGAATAAGGAAACAAAAAAAGACATTGATTATAGATTAGAAAGCAAGCTATTAGAAGTGGTGCTAGCTGCATGAAGTACAGGCAGAAGCGTCGAAAGCGAATGATGTCGCTTTAGCGAGCCGTCAGTCATTTAAGCAGTGGCGGTCTTAGGCAGGGGGCAAACGCGATGCCCCCTCCCCTCTAAAACAAAAAGCCTTTGCACATCTTTCCGAACGTCCATTTTTGCGCTCTCATGAGGCGAGATGTGATTTTTAAGTTCAACTGGAAGGCTTTTTAGGCTATGTGATGTGTTAAGTAGTCCCCTACTTTGTACTTTCACCGTGGAAGTGGTAGTGTTTATTTTACACAATTGTACGTTCTACAGGTTTGTAGACATAAACTTTCTTTATCATCATCAGCAGTAGCAGCAGCCTGACTATACCAACTGCAGGGCAAAGGCCTCTCCCATATTTCGCCACTTAACCCGGTTCTGTGCTAGCTGTATAAACTTTATCTTTGTACAAAACCTTGTGCACCATTGCGCTAAAAGCACGAGTTTCCGCCATGTTGGAGGATTCTGGATTCTGCCGCACTATATGCTAGTACAGGATTAACCACGCGCAAGTTGGCATTTATCCTCGTCTAAGATACCTAAATATTGCTCCTTACCTTGATGTACACAAAAAAGAGCTAAGAATAGCCCAAGGAAACAACGTGAAGGTGCCAGTTTTTTTTTAGTTTCTTTATGATTGAGCATCATTACTTCGGTCATGCGCGCATATGGTATACGTGTACAAAACGTGTTTGTAGTGGCTGTTCAGCTTATCATAGCCACAAGTGCTATAAATGTGGTCAGCTAATGTAGAGTATAATTGTACTTTATCAATTCCAGGTATCAATTAACTGCCGTTTATTTGTTAGTTCGTAATAAAATTAAATTTTTGCTACATCATTAGGTCTTATATTCTAAATAGCTAATGCCGAGTCTATACTGTCGCATCAGATTCCCTTTTAATAGAAATAATCCAACCTATTACAGAGGTTTTATTTATATATACATCATTTTAGTGATTCCATTTAAGTCGCGGTAATCCATGAAAAATCGCCACGTGCTGTCTTTCTTACTGACAAGATTCACAGGAGCAGCCCAGGTGCTGGACGACTCCTGAATGACACCCTTCTCAAGCATCTCGGCGACTTTCTAATGGATTACTTGCGCGCCGACGGCCACACACGAAAAGGCGAAATGAACTGGTATAGATGTGTGGCGTGTACAAGACATGGGAATAGATGCTAGTACGCGGGGTTGAGCGAAGTTAATGACTGCCGTGTACTGCAGCAGAATGTCTACAAGTGGTGCGCTGAGTGGTGCTCAGCGCTTGTTGATCATTCCAAGAATCGTGCGTTGAGCGCCGGACGCTGGAACGCATTTAGCCGAGGAACCCAAGCAGCACGCCGTCAATGGACCGCCAATGGTCCAATATTGGGATATATTGGTCCCAATATTGGTCAATATTGGCGTCTGATTGGGGCGCAGAAAGAGCCAAGATATATTCCAACCAATTTGATCGGCTCTCCTATCAAAACCAGTATTGGCATATTACCTTGTTTACTGGCATTCAACGGCACTCAATGGCTACTCAATATCTTCCACCCAAGCTCACTAACTGGTTGTTATATGACGGCCATCCCGCCAAGCTCACTGGCCATCCAATATCTTGTATCCATGCTTATTCACTGGATATTCACAACTGACATCCAGCCAGATTTATCGGCTACCCAATATTTCAAATTGAATCTTGCCCACTGGTTTTGCATTATTGGCATCCAGCCAGAGCAATTGGCAATCCGGCACCACGACTAATTGCTTTTTCGTGCTATGACTAATAGGCAACTGCAAAGACATCCCCTACTTATGCAGTGCAGATATTTTTCACGCAGTTTTTTATCTAAATAAAGCATGCTGAAGATATCCATGCACAGAAAATAATACAGCTGAACGGTTCACTGCATGGTGATTTATTAGGTGTGCACGTGTTACAGGGCATGGAAACATTTAGGCAGAACTCTTAGACTTCAGTGCTCCTCCTGTTTTTGCGTCCCTTGGCAAGGTGTTCTCAGGTCCCAGGTTGGAGGAAGGCGCTGCGTTCCTCGCAGCTTCTTTTGTGGTCGGTTGTAGGGACAACAGCTCCATGCAGCCTTTAAAGATATGGGCTTGAGCAGCGTGCATAACAATGTATTTCCTTTCGCAGACGGCACCTGGAAATAAAAGCAACATTCATAAATTCTTTTAAGAAAGAAAACTTTTGGAAAGTGGAAATGCAGCTAGACCGTGGAGTAAAAATGCAAAATAAAGCACCACCTGTTGGCCCTCACGACGTTCTTGTCTGATTTACTCAGTTTGAAATAAGCTGCATGCTCAGTGAGGCCGGCCATATTAACTTGGTTACATTGGTTGCGACATCTGGCAGTGCACGGCTTCCCATGTGGATGCGTTGTTGACGCTGGAAACATAAAACAAAATGATATTTGCCGTTGTCTATTCGTTAAACGGTAGCCAGTGCTTGCCCCCTTATACTTGTAGTGCCTTTGTGATCGAACACCTGTAGAAGAAAGACGTCGTCATACCTGGAAGCTTCAGATCAATAGCTTTCCTTTGAATAGTTTTCGTTAGAATAGATTGCCGCAAGAACTAAAAAGAAACTACAAAGGAAAAAACAGACACAAAAAATGGCAGTCGCACTCCGACCGCGGCTGCTAAATTTAGTGTGCACCGCATCACTAGTGCAAACAGAACGTTTTAAAAGTTGTCAAAGCTGCAGCCAAAACAACGTACGACACATATGCTTTGGGGTTTGTATGATACTCTCGAACCGAAAAAATAAAGAAATCCGTAGCTTAGCATCACGTTTGTTGTAGGAACAAGTTTGTACGTGTGGTAAAGTATAAGAACTATGGTAGCAACTGTAAATAACCTATTTTAGGCGGCTATTTTATGATACTTCTACTACTCGAAATTAGCGCAAGAGAAAGATCAAACACGTGAATAAGCTACGCGTCGTTTAGACCATTCCAATAGCGAATTACAATATTAAATATTCGCTCGCAACTAAAAATTATGTCCCAGAAAGCTCAACTTAACTCTGAGTTTTGAATGTAGTTTGTAAAAGAAACTGATCACTTCAGACACACAACACACGCGCGGTGAAGTTGTAACCTGAAAATCACACAAAACACGCGTCATGTTTTACATGACCACGTTTTTCTTTTGCAATACAAATTGGCCACCTCTGCTCCGTAAATTTTGTAATTATGACCAGAGTTTAGGCATACAAAATAGTGCGCCGAAAATACAGTTCAGAACTGACTGGCGTGGTGTAGTCGAAATAAATGACTTTCCGTTCTCGCAAGCATATCGGTTATTAACATGATGATCAAGGCTGACAATATACTGCACCAAATAATGCAAAAAAATATCTTACCATACGGCTAGCGCAGATTTGCAGACCTCAGTTGCAACAATCCAAAATGAATGCTGCCACGCAAAGTACATCGCAGGGATCTGATGCTTTATACACATGGTAAGAAAAAGTAGCCATCTCACAAGGAGACAAAGCAAGAAATAATCTCAGAGAGCTCAGTTATGAACAAACAACTTAACATTGCTGGTAGTACTCACAAATATCCTCTTTCAGGCATGGCCATTAAAACGAATCGGAACTTTCACAAGGCTTGGTTTTTCGGTTCTGCTGTCCAAAGCTGCGGGAGCTCGAGCAGCTCGAGCGGGTGGGGATTGTGCGGCCAACCAGACGCCTCTGAATCAGCTGCTTGTGTCGAGTTTTCAGGCACGGTTGGACGGGGCAGAAGGATGGTTGCGTCTTCTCTCCCTCTTTTTTTTTTTTGCTTGAGATCTGTCGAAAGAGTAGGCATAAAGCTCGAAAGGGGGTAAGAGAAATGAAAGAGGTCCCGCAGGACCACGTGAGCCCAGAAGGCTGCCGGCCAGGAAAGTTGGCGGGAAGGAAGGGAAGAGTGAGGAGGCGTAGAGTGGGGGGCATTGTGAGCAACGCCTGCCTAGCCGGGAGAAAAGAGAGGGCAGTGAAGGTCGCTGCCCTTTCGCGATGGCTGCTTTACGGGGAGAAAAGGCTACAAGACGGGAAGTTGAAAGCGGTTTGGAGGATTGCTTTAGTCAAGGCCCTCGGGCGGAGAGGCGACGAAATGACGAGAGAATGGAAGCCATATGTTCTTTGCGCCAAGCGTGTGAGGAGGAATGCGCAGAGTTTTGCCCTTGGCTTCGCTAAAACAACGAGGAGTGCGTTCGGAGCTCTTTGGTCGCCTCGACTGTTGGCTCGGTAACATTTTCAGTGGAATGATAATATCGATATGTTTTTTTGTTAATGCAAAATACGTTTTACCTCATAGTTTCAAATAATAATCACATGCGTAAAACAATCTTCAGTTTTCACGGAATCGTCCTCGGTTCGAACAAATGGACATATGTTTTTATTAAAGATGGCACACAGGTCGCTGTTCAGGACGGAGTGCTCTTGAAACGTCATCACGCGCAACTCAGCGATGCAACAGCCCGTATGCTTGCTGTATTCCTATTAAGGAAAAGAAAAGCGAAAACGACCATATCTACGGGTACTTCAAGGTTAAAAATTCCCATGTTATTCATTTTCATTTTTTTTCAAATCAGGTGGACATTTAGAGCAAGAAAAAATCCGCGTAGAAGTAAGCGTGGGCATACCAAGAAATACAAAATACTCGACGAGCAAAGATCTGAAGAACTAAATTGGCAGTAAAGAAAAAATAGAAAGAAAGCAAGGGTCAACATTGAAACTATATCTACGAACTTGGGATAAGGTAGTCCACAGAAAGAAGCGCGGTATAATCATCTTTCAGCACATTATTGGTAGCTCAATGGCACCATTGGTCCACTTGTCGGACAGTAATCCCCAATCAATCCCCGTTACTGGGCTGATGAAATGTGCTGCCTGGGAAACCGCTACCGATGCCACAGCTGGAGGCAGATCGCGTTCACATAGAGCAAGTTTAAGCCGCTTGGTAAAATTAACAGTTGAGATGAGGAATTAATTGTTCACAACTACGCGCCGCCGTTAACCACAGATTCCAGACAGTGCGGCTCTATGACACTGCACTTAAAGCAGGTCGAATGCACTGGTTACAGTAGCGCTTCAAACATTTCACCTTTGCAAGCGCAGTGAACACCGCAACACACACTGCAGTCCGTGACAGCATGCTGGTATCGTGAGACACAGAAAGCACCGTTCTGGCGTCATGCGCACTTTAATTGAGGATGGGCACACTAATACGCTCAAAACAAACCTCGCCACTTGCGCAGTTGACCGTCGCTCCGCATAGTTTCAAAAAAAAGTCTATTCGTAAGATGATGTCACGGGTAGAGCTAGGGACAACGACGAATTCCGCTTGATAAATGGCCGCACCTAATTGAACCTAAAGATTACACACTCCAAGAGGACTCAGCGGCTCTCCACTAACGCCACAAAACATTGAGGTTTGATCACACTTGAGCATCACTTTGCGTTCCAGCAGGCAATTACATCATACGAACAAGAAGAACTGTTTCACCGGTATCAACGACAGCTATTGTAGATACGCCATTTACGATCACATCAACTTTGCTCTTAAGCACTGAGACGGTAGGAGGCATACTGGAACAGAATGAAGTTCCAGCGGCCTCACCTAAGTCGGTCGCGCTGATTAGTTTTCGGGACGAGGCGAGGAGCACCAGCGACGGGTTAACGGAGATCGTGGCATGCGAAGCACGTTAGGAGAGACAGTACTATCTGACACCGGGGACGAATTGCGAAAGGTAGTGCGCCGAAGTTTTCTTGGAGGAGATGAATATGCAGCCACGGTAGATGCACCATGCTAAGTCTGTCGGTCTGGGAACATTAGTGGCCCATATCGGTAAGGTCGACGACGGTAGCAGAATCTTACGATATGGCCTGGATTTCCATTTCGGAAGCAAATCAGAGGCGGGGGATAAACAGTTGGTGCGTGGCATTCTTCGTCGGAGCGATCAATGGTTCGTATCTGATAGCGCTCATCGGGCCGGAATGCACTAAGAAAGCATCACGCCGTACTTGCTGGCCGTGAAAGGGCGGTATCCGCTCAAAGTAGCGTTGGTTCTGGAGCAACTTCGCACCGTTGTGTGGCCGAGAATAGCCGAAAATAGCGAAACGTGTGGTGGGCACCAAAGTCCGCTGCGTTGCTAAAAAAATACTCTAATGATCGCTGCAAAGAAGTGGATGTCTGATCACAAGAGGGTGCCTGGGAGCGGGACAGTTCTCGAACTATCTGAAGGATAGTGCAGGCGCGAGCGGTGGCTTCGGAAGTTGTTTCAATGGCAGCAGAATTTATCCCTGTGTCAAAACGACCGAGAGCTTCGGTGTTATTCGACGCATCATCAAATTATTAAATGTTTGGCGATGTCGTACAATGTCGCCGAGGGCGTCCAGGCTTTCCTAGCTGATAAAGAACGTGTAGTTGTCCTCAGCGTAGCCCTTGAGTAAATGACCCACTTTGTAGTTGTCGAACATGCGGGGCGTGGCGACTTTGCAGAGCTTCAGTACTACCCCAGTACGTTGCGTACATGTCTCATAGGGAAGTTAGGCCCGATGAGCCAATCTCTGCTCAGTCCTCTTATTTTAAGCCCAGTAATCGCGAAAGCACTTTGTTCTTGCATGAAACGAGGCCAGGATGCCAAGGTATCCTCGTAATTTTCATACCATGTCAGGGCCGTATACGTGAGCGAGAAAACGGCGTTCGCTAGCTGGTCGTTATTGTCCCTCTTGTTATAGCGGCCCACTCGTTGGTACTAGGTGAGCATCATCGACATCATCACCAGCTGTTGCGACAAATATTGACTGTTTCCGCTGGAGCGTCAGTGTCTCGTAATCCGGAGTAATAGCCGTGAGTTCGAGGAGCTACTACAACAATCCCCGACCACGACTGTAGGGCCTGTGTAGGTAACAACTTCTGCAACCTGGTAGAGAAACCACTTCTTGCGTTTCATATTATGTTTCGGCTATTATTACGAAATGAAACTTCAACCTGATTGTATGAAGAAATGCAGTTATCCACTGTGCTTATTCCCTGCAGACTGTATTAAAATGTAGGAGGGAAAGGAGTGCAGTGTCGATTGCGCAAGATTTTTTTTTCAGCGTGTCTCTCAGCACAGGTAACAAAGACTTGGTGAAGAGTGTGAAAGGGGCTTATATGATCTTTTTCCCAGTCAGCTTCGAATGAAATTATGTCTCTGTTTTCCGGTCGCTTTATGCCTAAGCATAACATCAGCACATTTCTTTCTTTTTTCAGATTGTCTTCCCTAGCATAACCCTAAACTGGAAAAAAAGGTGCTCATTCACAAAAACCGATGCCTTGCTGGAATAATCTAGCACTTCTGTGCTTAGCCGTTTGCTACGTTCATTATCAATTACTTGAATTCGTTTGGCACGGCTATTGAAAGCGGCAGCAAAATTTTTTTTATTTCTGAGTCATTTCTGCATCTCCCATTTGAGCAAGCAGCTTTTTAAGATTTTCATTGCCTTTATTCGTAGATCCTTTATTGCAAAATTCTTGATCCTAGAATAATGATCCTTATCTGTGATCCTTGTAGAGTGGTTGTGTACATTTTTCCCCATTTTAGGGTCCTGTAGCAATTGTTCATTATTATTTCATTGCAGCATATTCCTTCTCTATTTCGGCGCACTATTGCTTCATTTCTTCGAAGCCTATGGTAAATAGTCTGAGCTGTTTTGAGCTCACTCAGATCCTTTCAGAATTCAACCTTCAGGTCAGCAATCTTTGATATGTCGGCACCAGTACACGTATCAAAAATCACCGGCTGCAGGGAGTAGAGGGTACAAAACGGTGACAGCTCAATCCTGCGATTCAAAAAAGAATGAGCGTTGCTGCCTATCCACCGCCTCCGTACTACCACGAAAGCGGTGTCACCATCCTTTTATGCCAAGTAAGCAAAGCCGCAGAGCGGTGATGTAGTGCCACGTGATGTCAGCAGGTATGAAGGATGCAGGGTTTCCTTGTTGACAGGAAATCAGACCAGGCAATCAGGTAGTCCACACTATTGGGTGATACCGCTCTCGGACAGTATAAGTCTACGATTCAAGGTGAATGATTGACCGTTGCTGCCGATCCGGCGCCTCCGCTGCCAAGGCGCCTATGCAAGGAGCCTTGTCGCCGAAGGAAGACTGTCTGCAAGAAGTCATTAAGATAGGTCAAAAATTCGCCCAAGGCAGCAATCTTGAATGCTGCCTCCAGAAAACCTAACGTATCAGACTACACTGGAATAATTACAAGTTCGAATCCTTGGAGAAACTGAACTTCAACACAGAAACCACACCATTCAAGAAAAATAAAATATCAGAGGTTAGGGCTATGGCTGAAAAGCCATTGTAGAGCGGATTACCCCATTGAGGCTCTCAAAGTCACATTGACTAAAATTTGAATAGTGATTAAAATGGTACTTGTCATTGGAAAGGAATTGAAAGGAAGACAACCCCCGCCTAGTGCAGGCCCTGACGTAAGCAAAATTATCACTTATCAAGTAATAAATATTATTGATAAAAGGGGTATTCACACTGTAATAAGGGAAGCCTGTAAAACGGAAATAAATCCCCAATGAAACATATCAGCGCCACACCTTTCAGAGATCAAACAAAAACACCGAATAGCTTCGATAGGCGGTACTCTAACGTCAAAAGATTAGTAAATGTTTAACCCTTCTAAACCAAAGTAATCGAAGCGAAAGGTTGGAAGTTTGGTGAGATGAGCTTCATGCTCTTCCTAGGACTCGGCGTCACACTCTCCAACACAGGAATCTCCATCCCTGATTCTTATTTGGCCGTATGGTGACAGGGAAGAACATCTTGGACAAGAAAGAACAAGTATTTAGCTGTCAAAAAACAACTATGCTATTCAACAGTATCAACTGGAGAGGAAAACAAATAAACACATTTTTATCTTTATTTATAAACACATTTACTGCCTCAAAATATCAGTTATTGGTATTTGTGTGGAGCAAGCTAGCACTCTTCAATTCCTCTTGGGAATGCCAGGACAAAGTAGTTGAAAACTTAATAGTGCACACCCGACAAAGCAGCAGCAGGAGGAGGCCCTGACTAGCGACAACCTGGACCAGCAAGCCCGGAATAGTCCGCTAGATCACTTGTCAGTGGACGCCATCTGAGCCCTGGACTAAAGGGCACCGGCCATCTACCTCCTACAATCTATGATATTTATTGAATGTTTTCTTTTTCTGTTGCCGACTACATTGAATCCCTTCCTTGTTGTCAATGTTGTGGTTCGCCTGGGAACCGCACATGAAGTATGTCGTGAGTATCTACACGAGCGCAGTTTGTTTCATCGCCCCCGGTTGTGGAATACTGCCCAGTGGCAGAATTGTGGGCCTAACCTGATAGTCAACTCTCGCGACAGTCACGCCTCCCCTATCACTGTAGCAGCGAGATAACACAACAAGCACACTATATTTTAGAGGTTTAGTCATTCTCTGAAACCAACTAAATATGCAGGATTTAGCGATTGAAACTTTCAAGTCTGGTCAGCGATATCCTTTATGTTCCTTTCCCCGGTCTCTTTTGTGCTGTGCTATCATGAACCTCTGCAGACTAGTCCAACTAAACATTTTCAAATCCCTCAATTACTTCAGAATGTACATAACTGGCTCATCATTCACTACATCGTAGAAATGGCATCAGCCACCAACTCGGAGCACCGGTATTAATATGGCAAATTGAGATCAGAATCCAGTCTTCCTGGACCCTGAGATCCCAAACTTGACCCGCTGGCCAGGTGCAACGGTGACTGACTCATGCGGTATGATTAAAACGAAGCTCGATTTCAATGTTACTATTGGCTACATTGCAACATATAGATACGGATAATCCTCACGCGCGCGCCTTTGGGAGGCGATGCCGTGAAAGCAGTGGCAGCGTCGTTTATATCTATAATCTACTAGCATACTATAGGAATATGTACTGCTTTTGCACATTGTATGTTCCCCCCACTTTAACACTCTTATATTTTTGCCTTTCTCATGTTCATAGTTTTTTTTTAATAAATGCGGCTGAAATGAAGTTCAGTTCAGTTCAGTCGTTCAGTCGTGTCCGACTCTTCGTGACCCTATGGACCATGTCACGCCACGCTTTCCGGTCTCTCACTATCTTCCTAACATCACATAACTTCATCTGCAGTGCCTCGAGGATGCCATTTAACCATTGCGTTCGCTGCCAACCCCTTCTCCTGCAACCCTCAAACTTTCCCAACATCAACTCTTTCTCCAGCGACTCCTCTCTTCTCATCAGATCACCAAAGTAGCTGAGCTTTAACTTTAGAATTTGACCCTCCAATGAGCAGCCAGGATTTATGGCCGACAATATAGACTGATTTGATCTTCTGGCAGTCCAAGGAACTCTCAAGAGTCTTCACAAGCACCACAATTCCAACGCGTCAATTCTTCGGCGGTCAGCCTTTGTCACAGTACAACTCTCGCATCCATACATCACAACTGGAAAGACCATAGCACGAGCTGTACGGATCTTGGTTGGCAGACTAATGTATCTGCTCTTTACTAGGCGGTCAAGACTAACCATCTCTCTTTCCCAGAAGCAGGCGTCTTCTAATTTCATGGCTGCAGTCTCCTTCCGAGGTAATCTTGGAGCCCAAGAACAGAAAATCTGTCACAGCTTCCACTTCTTGTCCATTGATGCTCCAGGACTTGATAGGGCAAGACGCCATGATCTTTGTCTTTTTATAGTTCAGTTTAAGCCCAAACTCCTCACTCTCTTCTTGTACGCGCATCAGAAGTCTCTTGAGTTCCACTTCACTTTCTGCCATTAAAGTGGTATCATCCGCATATCTAAGGTTGTAGATACGTTTTCCAGCAATTTTCACTCCAGCTGAAGACTCGTCCGGACCGGCCTTCCTCGTAATGCACTCTGCATAAGGGTAAATAGGCAGGGCGACACTATGCAGCCTTGCCTCACTCCTTTCTCGATCGGAAACCAATCAGTAAGACCATGCCCAGTTCTGACTGTGGCCTCTTGCCCTTCATACAGGTTCCTGAGGAGACAGACGAGGTGAATTGGAACTCCGATCTCTTGGAGAGCTTGCCACAATCTGCTGTGATCTACGCAGTCAAACGCTTTCGCATAATAAATAAAGCAGAAGTAGATGGGTTTCTGGAACTCTCTTGCTTTTTCCATGATCCAGCGAAGGTTGGCAATTTGGTCTCTAGTTCCTCTGCCCTTGCGAAATCCAGCTAGCACGTCCGGAAGCTCCCGATCCACATACTGCTGTAGCCTACCTTGGAGGATTTTCAACATCACCTTGTTAGCATGCGAAATAAGCATGATCGTGTGGTAGTTGGAACAATTTTTGGCACTGCCTTTCTTTGGAATGGGGATGTAAACTGACTTCCTCCAATCCTGTGGCCACTGCAGGGTTAACCAAATCTTCTGACATAATGTATGCAGAATGTTAACAGCGTCATGGTTGAGGTTTTGAAGCAACTCAGCTGGAATGCCATCAATTTCGCTAGCTTTGTTCTTAGCAAGGCTGGCTAAGGCCCATTCAACTTCACACTTCATAATGCCCGGCTCGAGATCAGTAATCACAACCGTCTTATGTTGGGTTTGCACATTCGGGTCCTTCTTGTACAGTTCTTCTGTGTATTCCTGCCGCCTCTTCTTTATCTCTGAGGCTTCAGTGAGGTCCTTGCCTCGTTTGTCCTTTATCACGCCCAGCTTAGCACAGACGCTTCAAAGCTTATAATTAAAACATACACCGAATGTGAGTACTGTTACACGTTTCCTTGAATGCTTACCGCGGCCCAGCTTACCGTGGCCCAGTAAAGCGCTCTATCCTTTGGTGTCAAATAATATTGCCGCGAACCATTTTAAGCTTTGTCGTTGTTTTTCGAAAGCCGCAAGCAAGTGACTTTATCATGTGATTGTAGCTCATGGAGAGACCTTGTGTATGTTCGTTGTAGCAAGACGCGTCTTTATCACGTTTATTGCAGAGAGAGATGCACCGAGATCTGCTGCGTTGGGGGAATAGTGTGTGGAAACTAACCTGCAATGTTCCCAAGTGATCGTAATGAAGCACAACTCTCTCCATGTTTGGGTCCTCCAATGAAGACGAAACCACGAGAGCTATAGCATGCTTTTCTAGTTGTAAAGTTTCTCTCTCTCTCTCTCCGCGTCTCTTCATTTCTTTAGTTCTCTATCATTCTAGACGTTTCTAGGTTCATTTGGTAGGTTATCTAGAGAGTTAGTTCTTCACCCAGTTTAATTATGAGCTGACGAATGAAATGAGCATTTAGAATTCGACGACTTATGAAGGCTATTGCTCTTTCAACGACGCCATGTGGCTTTGTTCTTTTGCAGGCTCAGGTCCGTCCAAACACCTTACAAAGCACTGCAGATATAACATATGCGTTTTAGCACATGTTTAGCAGCCGCTACAGTGTCGTGACTAAGCAATTTGATCGCAATGAGTGAAGCATTCTGAGACTCATGATGGAGTCCATTTGAGAGTCATGACTGGGCAACAGTCCTGGCCACAACGCTGACTTGCATAAGTCATAGACTCCATAGTCATGCCCACAGGATCTCTGATCTGACTTGCTCATAACAAGTGACTGTCTCGTGACTGAATAATATGGCTGACATGACTTGTCTAGGCATAACATGATGTTCATGTCATTACTTGTCATTACATACGCATTCATGGCTGCGAGAGTCGTCTCAATGTGACGTCATATTACTGTTACATTTTGTTTCCACGTTTTGCGGGCAGGATTTCTCAAAAATAACCAGGTAAGACTTTCGCCGTAATAAAGAGTTATTTCAGTGTAACGCTCTTCTCTTCGCTTCTCGCCTGTACATGCCTGTCCCCATTAGCGCATCTGGTCTGTCACCATTAGTGCACGTGTCAATTGTAAACAGCAATATACTGCAAAAGAAAAATGTACTGGTTAAACGCTCTAGCCAACCTGGTTTGTCTTATTACATCACACCGGTTCCGCTCAAGCCTTGCATCCGGGCATAGCAGCTGAGGCTACGTGAAGCACGAAGAGTAGTGCGCAGCACGAGCGCTTTCCGATGGTGAGTCAGAATACAGCTTCAGCCGCATCAAATCTACGTCGCAGGTAGTGCCGTTATTTTCTATCCTGAAACATTCGATAAACAGCGCTAAATAAGAGGATACTCTGTCCATAACTTGCAGTTAACACCATTAGACATCGTGCATGGAAGAAGGCAAGTTATGATGCAATGAAACACTGCTCTTGTAAGCAGTTTCGTTATAAACGCTTTTAATCCGCTGTTCTTGAAAAGCTTCGTTTTGTAGAAGATGTCAATTTTACGCTGTTTCGGTATTTCATCTCTTCTTGGTTTTCACTAGCTTTTGAGAGGGTTTTCCAGGAAATTCCGTTAGTTTCTATATCGTTTCGTTGAGGCTTTGTTTGCACTTATTATCTGTACTCAAATCCTTGGATCCGTGAATCATTGTGTTGTAGCGAAGAGACTAAACTTGATGTCTCACCAGATCCTCAACGTAGAAATAACAAAGTAGAGAATAGTTTGGCACACACCAGCCGGAATAAAGAAGGAAAGGAAAGTACGTTAATAACTGGGAACTTAATAAAGTGTTTATAACAAGCGTTACTTCAGTTTTGAGCATTCCCAATGAAACCTCCTTATATTCAGGTGCCATCTGCAATGTAATCCCGCGTTACTGCAAACTACATTTTGACTGGCAGGTTTTCTTTTACACGCAGACTTGTGTGTGATCCAAGGTGGCTTAACACGTTCTAGTTTCTGAGTTTCCGGATAGGATTATAAACTAACTTCAAACACAATTGAAGTGCACAGTCTAGCACAAGTATAAATATGCACTTTAGTGCGTATAAGCTGCAGAAGGTTTCTTGTTGTTCAGGATGCCACTTAGCGTCCTTGACGCACGATCTTAGTATAATTATTATCAATGCAAAGCAGAACACATATCTGCACTGATATTTACATGAGCCCCATTCCATACTATTTACACCAGCATCGCATATATATCGATACCCGTTTACTAAGCGTCACCAGAACAACCTGCTTTTGCTTGGTCCAAGAAAGTTTCATTTTGCTTTCTTCTAAAAGATTGTCCTAAGTTTGGAAAAGGTATTTGTGAGGATTCGAATTGACGTTGCGCGCTGGTTAACACGTGTAAGGGGGCAACAATTTTTAGTCCCGGTAAGTGTGTAGAGTAACTGTTTTGGCATATTAACGTAAATCCGATTACGCTTAATTTTGGCGGCCGTTTGGCATGTAACTTAACGCGCAATTATTAATGTACCACTTTAAGAGGCCACCCGCCGGGGTGCTGCAGTGGTAAGGGCGCTCGAATACTGTTCCTAAATATGCGGGATCGAATCCCGGCCTCGGCGACAGCTTTTCGGTGGCGAGAAGCAAAGCGTCCGCGTTCTGTGCGATGTCAGAACACGGTTAAAGAACCCTAGTTGGTCCAAATTTCCGGCGTCTTCAACTATGGCGTCTCTCAAACACTTAGTCGCTTTGGACGTTAAGCCTTACAAACCAAAGCAATCTAAAAGGCCACTTTTTTTGCTCTGCAACTCGAATACTTTTTTGCATAGCAACTTCTGCCTGTAAACATACCCCAGTTTCTGTATGTTGACGCTGCAAGCTGTGCTGTGAACGTTGGGATATGCGTGTTTTATTCGTTCGCAAAGAGCCGCCTTTTTTTGCCGCAGAGAGGTGGAAAAACCTTCAGTTAAACGCAGCATTAAGCGTCGAGAATGCCCTTGGTCAAAGACACCAAGAGCAACTGGTCCTTCAGGTTGTCAGAGGCTACACAAACCCGCCTGGCTGGGGGAAAAGCGTGGGGAAAGTACTGGGACTGAATTGTAATAGGGCAGGAAAACATACAGTTTTAAAGATATTGTTACGGGGATGCACTTAATGTAACAGCACTGCGATGGGCTGAACTCGGCGCTGAGACTTCAGTAGCCGTGCAGTGTCCACTCTGTGAGCGTCGTCCTCTTTCTCAACGCTTTGTCGTCGTCGTCTTCGTCAGTGAGCACATCACTTTGGTACCGCGTTTCCAGGTAACACTACCCCCCTCGGCAAAAGGCAACGTCCCGGTGCGTATTAGGCGTGCGATGTGGAGGGGGAGTAATATGGCTTTAGGCGGGCGACATGTACGATTTCGGAAGTGGGTGTAGCAGTCGGTGACTTTGGGTGGAGCGGTGAAATCTCATAGGTAACGTCGGTCACTGGGCGTAGTACACGGTAAGGACCTGTGTAGTGGGGCAGAAATTTTTGACACAACCCCACACGACGGCACGGAAGCCAGAGCAAGACCAGAGATCCGGGAGGGTAGTGCACATCGCGGTAGTGAGCGTCGTAGCGGCGTTTTTTAGTTTCTTGAGAGATGGTGAGATTCTGACGAGCAATCTGGCGAGCAGCGTCGGCTCGGGCGATGGTATCGCGGGCATAGGTTGTGACGGGGCTAGCGGCGGAGAGCAAAGTGTCGAAGGGCAGTAAGGGGTCTCTTCCAAAGAGAAGATAGAATGGAGAGTACCCAGCAGTGTCATGACGCGAAGAGTTATATGCAAAGGTGACAAATGGCAGACTAATATCCCAGTCGCGATGACTGTCGGATACGTACATTGCGAGCATGTTGGTGAGTGTGCGGTTAAGACGCTCCGTAAGGCCGTTCGTCTGAGGGTGATACGCAGTGGTGAACTTGTGCCGAACGGAGCAAGAACGAAGTATTTCCTCAACAACTCGGGAAAGGAAACAGCGGCCACGGTCGGTAAGGAGTTGACGGGGAGCACCATGGCGTAGTATGACGTCGTACAAAAGGAAGTCAGCAACGTCTGTGGCGCAGCTGGTTGGAATGGCGCGAGTGATCACGTACCGCGTGGCATAATCGGTGGCCACAGCGATCCATTTGTTTCCCGACAAGGACTCGGGGAAGGGCCCTAGAAGGTCAAGGCCAACACGAGAAAATGGCTCAGTCGGGATAGCAATCGGCTGCAGGTGTCCAGGTGGTAGCACAGGGGGTTTCTTCCGGCGTTGACAGAGGTCGCAAGCGGCTACATAACGTTGGACAGAGCGGTAGAGTCCAGGCCAGAAGAAACGCCGGCGCACACGGTCGTATGTGCGTGAGAGGCCAAGATGACCAGCAGTAGGAGCGTCGTGCATTTGTTCGAGAACGGCGGAGCGTAGGTGTTGGGGAACGACCAGCAAGTGCTCAGCACCATCAGGTCGCATGTTGCGGCGGTATAGCGTATTCCCATGAAGGAAGAACAGGGCGAGGGAAGAGTCACGGCTGTGTGTGCGGAGGCGGTCGATAAGAGAACTGAGGGTTGGGTCCAACCGCTGTTCGTCGGCTATGTGGGAAAATTCTGATATAGAGAAGACCCAGGGGTCCGACTCATGGTCAGTAGAGGAAGGGGGATCGACGGGATAACGGGACAGACAGTCTGCATCCTGGTGAAGCCGACCGGATTTGTATACAACGGAAAAGGTATACTCCTGCAAGCGCAGTGCCCAGTGGCCGAGGCGGCCAGCAGGATCCTTCAGGGAAGAGAGCCAACATAAGGCGTGGTGATCGGTAATTACAGTGAAGGGTCGGCCAAACAAATAGGGTCTGAATTTTCCAACGGCCCAAACGAGAGCCAGGCACTCCCGTTTCGTAATAGAATAGTTCTGTTCTGCTGATGACAGGAGACGACTGGCGTAGGCAATAACGCAATGTTGGCCGCGTTGTCGCTGTGCAAGAATGGCACCAATCCCGTGGCCACTGGCGTCGGTGCGAAGTTCCGTCGGGGCAGACGGGTTGAAATGGGCCAACACAGGAGGATTGGTGAGAATAGCGATGAGGGTGGAGAATGCGTTAGCCTGTTCTGGTCCCCATGAGAAAGGAACGCCTTTCTTCAGCAGATTGGTGAGAGGACGAGCAACAGCGGCAAAGTTTGGGACGTACCGGCGAAAATAAGAACACAGTCCTATAAAGCTGCGGACATCACGGGGTGAACGGGGACATGGAAACGCACTGACAGCGCGAACTTTGTCGGGATCGGGTTGCACGCCGGTGGCATTCACCAAATGGCCAAGCACTTTATGTTCGCGGCGACCAAAACTGCACATCTTTGAGTTCAGTTGAAGTCCGGCACGGCGGAAAAGTGCCAAGATGGAAGAAAGGCGACTAAGATGGCTTTCGAACGAGGGCGAGAAGACAATCACGTCATCCAAGTAACATAGACAAGTCGTCCATTTGAAGCCGCGGAGTAAGGAGTCCATCATGCGTTCAAACGTAGCAGGGGCGTTGCAAAGTCCAAAAGGCATAACCTTAAATTGGTAAAGTCCATCGGGTGTGACAAAAGCTGTCTTCTCGCGGTCTTGTTCGTCAACAGAGATCTGCCAGTAGCCGCTACGAAGGTCGATGGAGGAAAAGTAGCGGGCTCCATGTAAACAGTCCAAGGCATCGTCTATTCGCGGCAGCGGGTAAACATCTTTCCTTGTAATCTTGTTCAGATGTCGATAGTCGACACAAAAGCGCCAACTGTCGTCTTTCTTTCTAACGAGCACGACACGAGATGCCCAGGGGCTGTTCGAAGGTTCGATGATATCGTTGCCCAACATCTTGTCGACCTCCTGCTGGATGACTTGGCGCTCAGAAAGGGACACACGATAAGGCCTCCGATGTACAGGCTTTGCATCGCCGGTGTCAATGCGGTGAGTCACAACTGATGTTTGGCCCAGAGAACCGGCAGCAAAGTCAAAAATGTCGGAGAAGGATAACAAAAGGTTGCGCAGGTCCTGAGCGTGTTCGGGGCTGAGGTCAGAGGCAATCATTGCGGAAATAGGGTCGGTAATTGTGGTGGAGAGTACGGGTGTTGGAAGGACGCTTGAATGTGGGCCAGGAGTGAGTGCACAAATGGTGCAGTCTGTGAGAGGGGACAAGGTAGCAAGGAATATTCCTTCGGGAAGAACTTGGGGTGACAGACTGAAGTTCAGGATAGGAAGGTAGGTGCTGTTCTGTGTAACGCGTACGATGAGATGAGGAAGAACGACGTTGCGGTCAAGAAAGACCTCGGTGATAGGGCAAGCAAGATAGTCACCGTCAGGCACAGGCGGGAAAGGTGACAGAGGTAGGTAAACAGCAGAGTCAGGGGGCAGGCGAGCGAACTCAGTGGAGCGAAGGCGGGGTGCAGATGGAGGATGTTCTGAGCAGACAGGTAGGTCCAAACGAAGAAGGCCGCTGGAACAGTCGATAAGGGCAGAGTGGGCCGTTAAAAAGTCAAGCCCGAGGATCACATTGTGAGGGCACTGGTTGAGGACAGTGAACAAAACAGGGATGTGATGACCGGCAAGGGTGACTCGGGTAGTGCACTGCCCAGTGACGGCAGCAGTACTGCCATCGGCAACACGAACAGTGGGCGAAGCGGCGGGGGTCTGTACTTTCTTAAGGCGGCGGCAAAACGATGAGCTCATGATCGAGACTTGGGCACCAGTGTCAATGAGGGCAGAGACGGGAACACCACCCACGAACAGGGACAGGATGTTACAGGGCGAAGAAATGGGCAGTAGAGGATTTCCAGGTCGGGGTACCAATGCAGCGTCACCTCCGGGAGCTGCATTGGCTAGTTTCCCGTGAAGCGGCCGGCAGAGGACGGCGAGGAACTGCGGCCAGGAAGAGCTGAACGGGAACGGCGGGCTGGTGGGGAAGGAGACCGACTGGACACAGGAGGATGCGGAGTAGTATCGGTGCGGGGCGGCTCATAACGAGGCGTGAAACGGGGGTGACCGTAATTGGAGTAGCGGTCAACGTAAGGAAAACGTCGAGGTGGTGATGTCCAGCGGCTGCGGCAGTGGCGAGCGATGTGGCCAATACGCGAGCACGTGAAACAGATAGGCCTGTCGTCAGGGGTGCGCCACTCATCAGGATTGCGGTATCGGTAGCGTGGCGCGTAGGTGTTGCGGGGTGTAGCGGTGGCGACCATGGGAGGGACGGAGCTCGAACTGTGTTGTTCTACGGTGTGGCTACAGGGGACGCCCAAGTTGGCAACCTCTTGGCGAACGACGGCTTGAATGAGGGATATCGTCGCTAGGTTGCTGTCCGAGGAGGGCGGGCTGGATGCAGCAGGGGCGAGCGCTTCTAGTTCACGACGCACAATGCGTGTCACATTTTCAGTGTTGGAAGGTTGCCTTAGGGTCGGCAGATCCTCGCACGTGGAGGTAGGGGCAGTGTTGGGGAGCCGATCGAAGCGATCTGCAATGCGTCTGTGTTTGGCCTGCTCGAAATGTCGACAAACCTGCAAAACGGAGTCAACCGTAGTACAGTCCCGACAGAGTAGAAGATTGAAGGCATCGTCGGCTATGCCTTTCAGGATGTGCCCCACCTTATCAGGTTCTGGCATGGCTTTATCAACTTTTCGGCAGAGGGCCAGAACGTCTTGTATATACGTAATATAAGGCTCGGTAGATGTCTGGGCACGTTTGGCGAGGTCCCTCTTAGCGGCGAGTTGACGGCCAACCGGTTTTCCGAACAGGTCACGGAGTTTTTGTTTGCAAATATCCCAGGAGGGTATTTCTGCTTCATGCGTTTCGAACCAAACGCGTGCCGTGCCAGTAAGGTAGAAGATGACATTGGCCAGCATCAGCGTGGCGTCCCACCTGTTGTGCTGGCTAACACGCTCATAAAGCGAAAGCCAGTCCTCGACGTCGACCTCATCTGTACCGCAGAATGAGCCAGGGTCACGGGGGTGGGCTACGACGACAGTTGGGGTTGCGGAGGTAGATGGAGCCGCGTCGGTTGTCATCGTGACGGTTCCGAGGTGACGGCCACTGCGGAGATCCAGCGTCAAATTGTGTCGAACCCGCGACCTCCACCAAGATGTTACGGGGATGCACTTAATGTAACAGCACTGCGATGGGCTGAACTCGGCGCTGAGACTTCAGTAGCCGTGCAGTGTCCACTCTGTGAGCGTCGTCCTCTTTCTCAACGCTTTGTCGTCATCGTCTTCGTCAGTGAGCACATCACTTTGGTACCGCGTTTCCAGGTAACAATATCATAGGGGCCAGGACAATTTCGGCATGCGGGAAAATGTCTGATACAGTAGAGGAATTATCAGCAAGCAGTGAGGTGTGTTTTTATGTGCATGAGCCGAAGAATCAGTGTTTTTTGCAAATATTTAGGAGGTTCGTATTTCATTGCTCACATTGGCCGGCAAACAATTGGCAAATCTGCCGCCAAATAAGTGATTTGCTCAATGTCACGGTAAAACCAGCAGGCGTGTGTAGAAATTCAGAATTTCAGATAGTGTCACATATCTGAAGCTTACTCACCACAGACGGTTTATATGTACCTATGAGCATTGCACGGTGGCTATAAGAGGTTTTCAGTTGAAGTCACAGCAGACACTTCGCGGTACAGAACGAAGCTTCGCCTGTGCAAGTGTTTATAAGGCGATATGCCCGCAGCCTTTCGCCGTGCTACGTGCGTAACAATATGACGTCCACTTCCTTGTATGTACACAGTACCCATAACGAGTGCGTGTTTAGAAATGTTTGCAACAATAAATGATCGAATATTTCTGAATGCTTTTTTCACAAAGATTGTATTTATCTTATTCGCGCTGATGGTTTAGCACTTGTGTTAATATACATATTCTACTACACTTATGCAGCCATCTTATTTCTTTATGGGTTCCGCTAGACGGGGATCCCAACTGATCCACCCACCGAGTGGGCATCACTTTCTAAACAAGCTCATTTGAAGGTGTTAGGAGCTTCGGTCCACCCCGCACTCACTTGTCCTTTAATGCTTGCTTTAAGCTTCGTCTTAATAGTGGAACGCAACAGCGCCTTTAACACCACCTTGATTGCGCGAATGTTTGAAGAATTTCCTGATGGAATTCTTTGAATTCCTAAAAATAATATTACAGCAACAACAGTCCACATCTCTACAGACGTTATTTAGGAATGCGCACCTGAACTCATTATTATGTACAAATTTACCAGGATCGTTCACAGGATATGCTTTGAATGTACTCCTGGCATGCATACGGCCGGAGTTCGAACTTGGAAATTCCAAGTTTATCTCAATAAATTATCTTTTTTATTATATGAGCTCCTCGCTATATTTCCTCCATTTGTATCCTTCCCACGATCTCTACTCCTGAATTCGGGTGTTCGAAATTTCCGTAGGAGGTTTTGTAGTTGTGATGTCATGACCTGGCGACCAGAAAGCGTTTTCTCCAGCCAAACGCTGGAATACGGCGCCGGCTTTTTGATGCAATCACCTGACACGCTATCGCTTATGGTTTGTTTTGGCTGAGTACTAGGTTGGAGTGATCTGTAATGAGGGACCTGTAATCATCGTCACTAAATAATATGACATTCCCCCAACATTACAGAAACACCTTTAACACGTCGACTTGTTTGCTCCCTACCATTTCATACGTTGATGGTCCTGGTTTTAGCCAATTTGGTAAAGTGACAGTTTCGTAAAAGTTGTGCTATACAGTTCGCACGCTGAAATCGTAAGATTTTTATCAGCTACGAAGTTACGTCTTTTTTTAATAGCATGGCTTCTCTTAAGCTGATGATAAAGAGTACGTTCGGCCTCATTACCATTTCCTTCCACTTATTAGGATTAGAGCAAACATTGCGTATATAAAGTAAACTTATTTAGAGGTATACACAGGCAAGAATGATATCCACATATTATGTAATCATTATCTTTGTCTAGTCCTTTATTTAGCAATGATCAGGTGCGGGCTCCTATGGGCGCTTCTGGCTGTGGCCCCCATGGCTCATCAGCAAGTTTTAACGAAAGAGTGGGAATCTTTCAAGCAAAAATACGGTAAGACTTGTTCTGTTTCTCCTTACTTCTACTATATAATATTGGAGAGAATAATGACACCAGGTTGAATCGAATGCATCCGTACCTATAGTAGGGGAAAATATCGGGCTTGCTATTAGGTGTACAGCTTTCTTGCATGAACGTCTTGTTGCTAGTTTTATTCGTAGCACATTATAGTGGCTAAGTCCCGAGGTATCAGAAGTATAGGTGAAGTATTATAGGACAGAGGAAGACGTAACCTATGGATACCTTGTATGCCCCGCATGTTAAGGGCCATGAAAGTGTTTAATAAGTCACAAATCAGCATGCTAAATCTGCCTTAAAGCGCCATAATTTTCTATGTTGGCCACTTTAACTGAGCATGGGTAAGAGGATTATGGCTATTTCCGAAATAGCTCAACGTGACGCCCTGTATTGTAAAGTATATATATATATATATATATATATATATATATATATATATATATATATATATATATATATATATATATATATAGCATAGTTTACAGTACCCATTACATGCTTTTATGCACTGAAAACCACAAAACCTGCAGAACACCGGCCTAATTATCTCCTATTCTTTAGCGCGTTCTATGGTTACGACTTCATGCACGTATCCTGGTTACCTTTTGCGCACTACTTGACACTCAACAAGAGGGCTCTCAAGGCTTCTTGGTAACGCGTCATTTAACCTGTACTTGAATATTACAGAAATATTATCATAACAGTTCGTTTTCAATTCTAAGCTGAGCTTGCCAAAAATGACAGAAACTTAAATAAGTTAAATGCTTGACAACCGGAACGCTGTTATCACAGCACCTGCTTAAAAGTAATAAAATAATAAGCTTGCAATATTTAGAGGTTATTTATTTCATACTTTTTTCCCTTGTGCACTCTACGCAGGATTATAAAATGGTGCGTATAAATATGAGAGATGGTTTGGCTGGCGTTATTACGGAATATCATGCTAACGCGCTGATAATAGATGGTATTGATTTTCACCATTCAAGCTATAAAAATCAAATTTAAATAAACAATGTTAACATAGGTGAGCGGTTTAAGGATCAATAAAGATGTACTACTTATCCACCCTTAAATTGGGCTAATGCTTTTCGCTTTATTCTGCTAAGTTATTTTCTTCAAATATTAAAACGTTCTTACTAGTGAATGCTAAGTATGCGTAAGGAGGGTCAATGTAGCATTAGACGTAGTCGTAGCAAAGCCGCTATAGCCCTGTACGAATCAAATGTGTACGATATTTCAAATAGAAAGTTTGAGTGCAACTAATTGCGTCTAAGTAATTATTGACGTAATACTGTTTGCATTGCTGGCCTGTGATGTTCATATTATCCTATGCATGTCTAAAACGATGCACTTAGTTGATATTGGGCTACATTGTTGAAGGCCACGTTGTGCTGAAAATTTGGTGTCGGCTATGACGTCGTGGTCGAAAAATCATGACGTTTCCTCGGCTGCGTGGAGGCTGGCAAATAACACTGCCGAGTAGTCAATGCTCGGCGAGTATTGTGGCGGCACGAGAACACAAAACATTGAGTCAGCAAGGTCTGTCAACTTGGGTAGATACTTTGAAATGGAAGAGTGAAATGTGGATCTAACCTGGTCTATAAGCTGAGCACTTAGGTCTCGAGTCAGATTGCTACCTACGTAGGCCTGTTCCTAAAGTTTCTTCTTATAGGGGCTATCTACGTCGACTTTTCCCTAAGTTGTTGCAAAATTCATGCTAAGTTGTAAGTATCAATTATTAGAGGCCCACAATAAATAACTTGTCGTCATGAATGTAGCAAAGTGTACGTACTTGAAACAAATCCGCAAGGCCAGCTGCAGGCCCCACCATCGCTTCTGTCGCATTGTACAGTTAAATGCTAAGATTAGGGAAACTGTAATGATACTTGTAATAATATTCCAAAGTACAAAACCCACAAAGCTGGTCTTTTGTCAGTATTTGAGTCAAATTTCAAACCTTCGTGCGGCGTACTCTGGGCGACCACTCGAAACAAATTTGGGCGACCCATCTTCGCGCGCAGATCTTCCCACTGACATCACTGGGATAGGTGGGCCAGCACGCTCGTTGAACGCTCGATAGTTACGTGGGCGATACGAGGCGTGGGGGGGGGGGGGGCACCATCCTGTTCACTTCACTCTCTCTTGTGACCCGTCACGGGCTGTATTGAGGGGCGTAGGAGCATCACTTTTGATCCCTCATATATTGGATGCTAACGAAGCTAGCTTAATTAATCTTTTCCGTCGCGGATGGGATTGAATGGTAACATATCGTTCATGCGTGTCTAATAATTCTATAAATAGCTTTTTACGGATATTTAAGTTAGTTACCCTAATCTTTCTAATCCTATATCATTATAGGACCTATATTGCAAACACCTTGCATTGTCGGCGCCGGCGCTGTCAGAGAAAACGTGCTGGCACGGCTCTGGTAGGCTGCATTTGGCAGCTCACATTGCCGGGCACTGACTACACGCAGGATTGTCTGATGTTACCTTTGGCAGCAGCACCTAGCTGGGGCCCCTCTTTTCATATGAGACGGTTACAATCCCAACTCCCCTGCCGAGGCCCTTGCACTCACGTTAGTACTTGGCTAAGCAGCCACTTTCATAAAGCTTTGTTAAAGCAAAGATTTATATGTCGGCAGGCATCCTACGCTATCGCCTCATATCCTCAAAGGTGGAGCTTACTGGTTCCCCGTAAATGTTTAGCCTCTAATGTATCTATATTTGCAGGAAAAGTGTGAAAGAAGAATCGTCCAGGAAGGTGATATTTGAAAACAACTTTGATATGATTACACGCCACAACGAGAAATACGTCGCAAGAGTCGTTACATACTCACTTGCAGTGAATTTCTTCGCCGATATGGCAAAAGGTTTCACGAGTGTTTCTACAACCATAAATAATTCCTCTTTCTCAAGTTATGAGGGGTGCCATTTTGTGGCCTTTATACCTCATTGAAAAATGTTCAACTTATCTTCCTCTCACCTGTGTGAGTAAAAATAACCGCTAGCACCAGCCAGTTAATAAAACATTTGTAGTTAAACGCGGGAGGTTACCAGTGAGAGAACGAGCTTCTGAAGCATTTTGTGCCACTAGCAGGTTATAAACGCCCCCTGCCACTATAGACTCAATATATATGTTTGTAGATTTGAGCACCAGAATTTCGCAACATCTACCTTATCAGAGTTAAGGGTTAAGTATATTTCCATTTTCCAGATATGTAGACCGTAGACCTGGTTCATAATAACTAAATGTGGTTCTTTGTGGAAAATATGAACTCAAAAAAGAAATAAGACAAGAAAGAGGACGCACTACTCTACAGGCGCAGGACAACAACAAGCTGAATATGCAATTGAAAATGGTACTGTTTTCGGGGATGCTGAAGCGTCACATTGGCCAGGCATCAGGAATGACACCTGGCTGCTCGTACACTACCTGGCGCCACTGAATATTCGATCACAGAACCGAGTAACGTGAGGTCGGTACAATAACCAGCGGTACAAGAAGGTATGTGTGTTCATTCGAAATGCGACTGACTCACCGTTCTTCGATTAAACGCAGAGACGCAAAAGAACAGCAGGCACCCGCGGTAGTTCCTTCTGCTGTTTCTGCTGCTACTGCTATTTTACACTGGTGCTTCTATAGTGGCTCAAGGTTTGTTCAATCGTTTCCACATTCCCACTCTCCCATTGTTACTAGCTGACTGCGCTTATGCTAAACGCATCGACCACTCTGGTTTCACAAAGAGGACTGGCGCTCCTTCCGCATTTTGGTCGCACTTGGATCCTGTGGTTTCTACAGTGGCAAAGTTCCTGTTTGGTTTGCTTTTGTTGTACTTTCTCTTTATTTTGCCTGGTATAACTTTCTGAAACGCCTTGACTGCGAATTTCCTATTAAGGAATAACAAGTGTAATAGGGCGTTTATTGACGCTCAGATGGAGAGCTGTGAGAAGAGGACCTTGCAACGGCGAGCCCAGCGTACTTCTTCTTTGTCTTCGTCGCACAACGCACTGGCTGAAGTGCTGACTATCACAGTATATTTTCTCCCCGGGTAAAAAAAGGAGCCGTCCTGGCGACGTATGGCGCGGAAAGTACAGCGGGGTCATAGAATGGCTTCAATCGGTTCACGTGAACTGTTTCACGACCACGGCGACGCAAGTCCGCAGAGGGCGTGGCAGGCTCAACTACGTAGTTGACTGCAGATGTTTGCTGGAGGACCCTATATGGCCCGTGGTAGCGAGCAAGAAACTCCTTTGAAAGGCCAGGGGTTGTGGAGGACAACCAGAGCCACACCAGAGAGTTCGGGAGATATGACGAAGCTTCGCCGGTATCGCGGAGGTATTTTTGTTGCCACTGATTTTCTGTTGTGAGAGAGCGGGTGAGCTGACGGCATTCTTCTGCGTACGTGACGGCATTGGATAGCGGGGAAGATTCGGAAACGTCAGGGCGGTAGGGAAAAAGTATGTCCATAGTACAGGGTGGCTCGCACCCGTAAAGGAGAAAGAATGGAGAGAATCCAGTAGTGGTCTGTGTCGCGGCGTTATATGCGTAACTAACAAACGGTAGAACTTGGTCCCAATTGGAATGGTAGGTGTTCACGTACATAGCCAGCATGTCACCGAGAGTGCGGTTGAAACGTTCTGTCAGTCCATTCGTCTGAGGGTGGTACGAGCTAGCGGGGCGGCGTATGATGCGGCATTCTTTCAGGAGAGCCTCAAGAGCGTCTGATAAGAAAACGCGTCCGCGGTCACTGAGCAGTTCGCGAGGGGCACCATAGCGAAGAACAAGGTTTTTCAGAATAAAGGCAGCCACGTCGCGCGCGGAAGCAGAGGGAAATGATGATGTCTCAGTGTAGCGGGTCAGATGATCCACTGACACGATAATCCAGCGGTTGCGAGCTGAAGTTGTAGGAAGGGGACCGTATAGATCTATGCCGACACGATCAAACGGACGGGCAGGACAGGGCAACGGCTGCAACAAAGCAGGAGACTTGAGAGGAGTTTTTCGGCGTTGGCAAGACTGACAAGAGCGGACAAAATGGCGGACAAAGCGGTACATTCCACTCCAGAAGAAGCGTAGACGCAAGCGCGTGTAGGTTTTCAACACTCCGCCGTGGGCGCACTCGGGATCAGTATGGAAAGCAGCAGAAATTTCGGCGCGGAGATGACGGGGGATGACTATAAGCCACTTCCTTCCGTTGTGAAGATAATTGCGGCGATAGAACAGCCCGTCACGAATTGAAAAATGGCGAGCTTGGCGGGCAAGCGCCCTAGACAAACGACCTGGAGAGTGATTTGAAAGAAAGTCCAGAAGTTTAGATATTCACGGGTCGCGCCGCTGTTCCGTGGCCATGTCGATAGTGGCAAGCGAAGACAAATCGTAGGCGCAGATCTCAGCAGACAACGAAGAGCGCGAAAGAGCGTCCGCGTCAGTATGCTTGAGGCCTGAGCGATATATGACACGGATGTCATACTCTTGGAGGCGAAGAGCCCAGCGAGCAAGGCGGCCGGACGGGTCCTTGAGGGACGCCAGCCAGCACAAAGCGTGATGATCAGTGACCACATAAAATGGTCAGCCATAGACATACGGACGGAATTTGCCGATGGCCCAAATAATGGCCAAGCATTCTCTTTCCGTAACAGAATAATTGGACTCTGCCTTGGTCAAGGTGCGACTTGCGTACGCCACCACATAGTCTCGGACACCAGGTTTACGTTGGGTGAGAACGGCGCCTATCCCAATACCGCTAGCGTCAGTGTGAATCTCAGTTGGCGCATTCGGGTCGAAGTGGCGGAGGATGGGAGGCGAAACCAAAAGACGGCGTAAAGTGTTGAAGGGGTCATCACAAGCAGGTGTCCATGCGGAGAGGTCGGAGCTGCCTGAGAGGAGCTGGATGAGAGGAGCAATAATAGAGGCGAAATTTAAGATGAAGCGGCAAAAGTAGGAGCACAGGCCGATGAAACTTCGTAGCTGCTTCAGTGATTTTGGGCGTGGGAATTCGGCAACTGCACGAAGTTTGGTGGGATCGGAAAGAATGTCATCCTTAGAAACGACATGACCTAGAATAGTTAGTCGGCGAGCAGCAAAGCGGCACTTCAGATTCAGTAGGAGGCCGGCGGTAGCGAGACAAGTGAGAACGTCCTTCAGTCGGAGCAGGTGGGATTGAAAATCGGTAGAAAAGACTACGATATCATCGAGATAGCAAAGACAGGTTCGCCACTTGAATCCACGAAGCACAGTGTCCATGAGGCGTTCAAATGTGGCCGGGGCGTTGCAAAGCCCAAAGGGCATGACGTTGAATTCATATAATCCATCTGGTGTGATGAAGGCAGTTTTAGAGCGGTCAGCGTCATCCATTGGCACCTGCCAGTAGCCAAGTCGTAAATCCAACGAGGAGAAAAACTCAGCGCCCTGCAAGCAGTCTAGTGCGTCATCGATGCGTGGCAGAGGATAGACGTCCTTGAGCGTGATCTTGTTGAGCCGGCGGTATTCGACACAAAACCGGAAGGAGCCATCTTTCTTAGGTACCAACACAACTGGAGACGCCCAGGGGCTGGGGATGGCCGAATGGCACCACGACGGAGCATGTCGTCCACATGATCAGCAATTACTTGGCGCTCCGAAGCCGACACGCGTAGGGGCGCTGGCGCAAAGGTGCGCTTTTACCGGTGTCGATGGTGTGCTCTACGACAGACGTGCGGCCCAAGACAGTTTGAGAAAGGTCGAATGAAGAAGCGAAGTTCTGCAAGAGGGCGACAAGTTGATCACGTTGCGCAAGTGGAAGATCAGCATCAATAGCATGTTGGAAAACGTCGGAGGGCATCGAAGCGGTTGCAACGTCGCAAGAGCACAGACTACCATCGAAGGAGGGGGTTGAGTCAGGAAGAGTGGTGATATGACCGGGATCAAGCTCTTCAAGACGTCCAATGCATTCGCCACGGAGCAGGACTGCTGGGAAAGAAAATGGGTTCGAGACGTAAAGTTCACTCTCGCCGTCTTGAATTTGGAGGACTGCGAACGGAAAAAAGGAGGCAGGGATGACGGGAGGCGGCTTCGAAAGGTGTAAAAAGCGCAGTCAAAGGAGTTACACACTCACAAGACAGTGGTACGAGGGCAGCAGAAAACGGAGGAATGTCGGTGTCATGGGCGACGAGAAGTTTTGCAGTGCGGGGAGGGTTATCACAGAAGGGGGCATCACAGAGGGGGTCGAAGGCAATTTGCGCACGAGCACAGTCAATAACGGCCTGATGCGTCGATAGAAAATCGTATCCGAGGATGATATCATGCGAGCAATTCGGCAGAACAATAAACTCGATGGGGTACAAGACGTCTTGAATGAGCACACGGGCTGTGCAAGATGCGGAGGGGTGAATGTGCTGTGATGAGGCGGTGCGGAGCGAAAAGTCGGAAATCGGAGTGGTCACTTTGCGAATTCGACGGCAGAGCGCTTCACTGATGACGGAGACGGCTGCACCGGTATCGACGAGAGCGAGAACTGTGGCGCCTTCTACAGAAGCTTTGATAACATTAGCGGGATGACACGGTGGACTTGAGGAATTCGAAACAAGCGCAGTTCTTGCCCCCGGAACTGCGACTGTTCGTTTCCCTCAACGGTGCTGGTAGGACGTCGCAGCATTGCAGAAAGCGATCGACGCCGAGGAGAATGCGATCGACGAGTGGCATAGGTTTGGCGATCTTGTGAGACAAATTGAGAACCGGGCGGAATCATTTGCGAGCGTGAGTCGGTATCGTACGGATAAAGTCGAATGTCAGGCTGTGAAGGTTGGAGGCGCTGGCGACAAAGGCGTGCAACATGGCCCGGCCGACCGCAGGCATAGCAAATCGGAAGGTTGTCCGTAGTACGCCAAGGTTTCATAGGATGTGGGCGGAACCTTGAGGGTGGGCTTGGAACGAAGGCTCAGCATGCGGCGGTGCACGGTAGGCAGGGACCTGCACATAGGAGCCAGACGTGGCGAAGGCGGTGGCCTAGCCGTTACTTGGGCATACGTGAGAGGTGCCGTCACAGGCGGCAGCACGGGGTTGGACGGCAACACATAAGCGACGTGTTCTTGCACGACACGGCGTATAGTAGGGCCCAAAGATGGAGCCAGTTCAGGAACGAGGCGGCCCGAGTCTTGAAAATGGGGAAGGAGTGAGAGTTGACGTGCGACCTCTTCACAAATAAAATCTTCGATCTGTTCATTCAGCGGGCTCCCTTCAGAAGTTGGCGAACCACCCAGGGCTAATGCGGATACGCCTTCGTCGCACACACTGGAGCGGTGTCTAGAAGCGCGCCGCTTGCGGAGCTCGTCGTAGCTCTGGCAAAGCTTCACGATTTCACTAACGCTGGTAGGATCTTTCGCTACCAGCATCTGGAAGGCGTCCTCAGTAATGCCCTCGAGGATGTAGCGGATTTTGTTCGCTTCCGGCATGGCCGGGTCGACTCGTTTGCAGAGATCAACGATGTCTTCTATGTAACTGGTAAAGGTCTCATCAGTGCGCTGAACACGATCGTGTAAACGTTGTTCGGCGCGAAGCTTACGCACTGCCGGGCGGCCGAACACTTCCGCGAAATTCTTTTTAAATTCCGACCAAGATGACAGGTCAGCCGCATGGTTGCGAAACCGGAGGTTCGCCACGTCCGTCAGATAGAATATGACGTTACTGAGCTTGTATGAGTCCTCCCACTTGTTGTAGTTGCTTACTCTTTCATACGATGACAGCCAGTCGTCGACATCTTGATCGGCCGTGCCACTGAAGAGGCAAGGGTCACGCTGGCGCACGACGCCAGAACACATGATCGTCGGTGGAACGGCCGGCAGCGTCGAAGTGGACTCGTCTTGCATGGCGGTCGTAGAGGGCAGTGTATGGCTTCGCAGTTCAAGTTTGGATGGGATCCTACCCAGCACCTCCACCAATTGTAATAGGGTGTTTATTGACGCTCAGATGGAGAGCTGTGAGGAGAGGACCTTGCAACGGCGAGCCCAGCGTACTTCTTCTTTGTCTTCGTCGCACAACGCACTGGTGCATGTCGATGGCTGAAGTGCTGACTATCACAGTACACAAGTTATTTTTATAGAAAAATTACCTATTCCGAGTGGAAACGCTTGTCTCGTTGGTGTTTGTTGGCCTTCGCTCACGTACACCGTATCTCTCTAGTACGTGAATCAGTTGCATGCTGTTGCTAAGTTCACAGTTAGGTGTTCCTGATACCACTTAATTTGATGTCTTACCATAAATGAATACTGTCCCCATTTTCAATGGATCAGGTCCAGTTAATGCCGTTACACGCCCGTAATACCATTAATGTGTCTTCAACATCGCTCCCTTTCGTTTCGTGCTGCCTTTTGTCCACTATGTTCAAGCAACATGCCATCACGAAGATATAATCAACCATGGTGCAGCATAGTGAAATTAAAGAAGAGATTGGACAGCTAAAGAAAGCAACAAAGAGGCAGTTTTATGGCTCACAAGATTATACTTTTTATTTGCGGCTAATTCTTATGATGGTACTTTTTCTATTTTTTGACGATGTATATATGAAACTCTTATGTATCCACCTATGTTTATTGACGGTGTTCCGATAGCCGCGGCTCGTCAGCTGGTGGTGCGCAGCGATTTAGTGGTACTGTCGGGGACGCGCGGAAGCACCCTGGCACACTGGAACACTGAAGCACGTGAAGGAGGAATCGACGCTGGTTTGCCAGCAGGTCAAAGCTGGTTGGCCAGCAGGTCAAAGCTGTAGAAGTTCCTTCTATTACAGCTCCGCGCTGCTCTCGTCGGGCCGACATTCAAGACGTCCTGCCGGTTGCCCGGAGCTTCGGCATCTGGTGGGAGCGTGTGTAGACAGGCTCCCACCAAATGCCGAAAACACTCCCTAAATTCGGTTCCCCACTTCGGTTTTCTACTTCCGTGTTTATTTTTTGTTTCTCGCTTTAAAAATAAAATATTCCGCTTGCAAACTTCGTGTGTGTGCACGTAATTTTTCAATGTCGAACGATTGCCTTGCTCGCTACACACAGCTACAAACTGGTGCCCAGACACATCGAGTAGCCATGCGCGATCACGAATAGAAAACAGTGCTGAGCTAGCCTTCCGTCATGACCGCGCACCTTAGGCTTCTGAATTTCTGGCCGAAGAATCCGCGAGTGTTGTTTAGCTAAGTCAAGGCTCACTTCGAGCTCCAGCGCATCACGTCGTAATATATTAAATATCAGCACATGGTGACTGCGCTGCAATCTTATACCGCACTGTAGACTACATAATTGTATCTGCCCCAGCTGAAAACAACTGCGGTAAGCTCAGGAGCATGGTTCTGTAGCGCGTTCACACTTCTGAGCAAGTCAGAATCCAGTAAATTCTTTGCACAGAAAAACCTGATGGCTAACGTTCCATACAGCTGCCTCATCGCATTCAAAACGTCTGGGCGGGAAGGCTTCAAAAAACACCCACCTTTCGCGAATCATTAATACAACACCTTCCACAGTCCATGGAAATGATACTTGCAGGCTGCGATGACATCTCTCAACTGGCTCTTCCAAATGGCTTACCGTATCGCGGACTACAGCTCGTGAGCATCAGTGTCCGTCGCCTGAGCCCGAGTTTGCGAGCAAACAGACCGACTGTCGTCTGAAGAGGCACATGCCTACAGGCTAGCAGCTGCTATTGAGAAGTTCTATGCCTCCAAAGGAACTCAGCACAGCTCCAGACGCAGCTCTCCCTCACTACGTAAGACATCACCGGGCCGTAGCCACCCCTACGAGACTAACCGTTGGCTCTGCGTAAATCACTACCGTTACGGGGATCGAGCCAACCGCTGTACTTAACCTTGCCAGTGGACGAGAAACTCACCGTCCAGTCACTAATGGCGGCGATTGACGCTCGTCATCAGTCTACGACTTTTTTATGATTGATAGCAATAGGAGCATCCGCCTGCTAGTTGGTGTCGCAGCCAAACTATCTATCGCGCCTTCAACGCCCGGAGATTGCCGACACGTTGATGCCGCATCCGCATTGCACGGGGTTAACACTACAGCGATTGCCTCATAAGGGTTTCGCTCTGTTACAGTAGACATCGGACTCAGCCTCATTTTCACATAGGTGCTCGTAGTAGCCGACGTCCACTTCGAGATATTAGGCGCAGCCTTATTCAGCTACTTGAACCTGGAAGTCAGCGTTCGTGATCGTCAGCTGAAAGAGAACACGTCACTTGCAGTGCTTGGCCGGGGGTAAAATTTCTACTCTTCCAGCATCTGCTTTTTTCGCCCCACTTCAGCATATGACAATACCTTGGCTGATATTCACGCACTTACGAAGCAGCGCAACGGTAATGCGCCAAATAGTCACCATGGTACCACTTGTCGCGGTCAGACCCCGACAGCATGCAGAAGCGAAACATTTCTCGCCGTGACTTTGAACTATTCTGCAGCTCAGCACCGTACTCTTTTTCCAGCAAATGGTCCTATGAGATATATTTGGTGCCTAAACACGACGCAGGAGACTCATGGCCTTGTGGAGAGTGCCGCGCACTAAACGCTCGAAAATGCCCGATTATTACCCATTACCCGACATCAATGACTTCAGCACTCGCCTGTCGGAACAAAATATACCGCAAGACCGATTGCTGACCGCTTATATCCAAATTGCTGTCGTAGCAAATAACATCCGCCATACAGCATATACAACACCTTTAGGCCGTTTTGAGTTTGGCACGTGCCGCGCGGTTTGAAAAGCGCGACACGAACTAACCGGCAGTTAATGGAAGAAAGCAAGTAGCGGACTTTCTTTTGTGTTCGTATATCTGTCGATACCGTGGTGGCTATCAACACTCCGGCCGAACACAAGAATAACCTCCGGCTCCTCTGCAAGCGCCTTGAAAAACGTGAATTGCTGCTGAACCCACATAAATGCACCTTCTGTGTGAATAGGCTCCACTTCCTCAGCCATCGCCTGACAGCCCAGCACATTCTGACGCTGAATTTGCGAGTACAAGCGGTCAACGACTGTCCCGTCCAAACTTCTTTCCGTAACCTTCATAGATTCCCGACCCTCATCAGTTTCAGCCGCTGATTAATTCTCTCCTGTGCCTAAATTATTGATCCGCTCACAGACCTACATCACGAAGACGCAAAAAAGCCCAAAGGGTTTGCTGGAATCAGGGACACGCCGACGCTTTCACAATACCAAAGAATCACCTGACCTACGAAACGCTCCAGATTTACACCCCTTCCAAACGCTTCATCGCGTGCAATCCTAAGCTCTTTAACAATGGCAGTAGTGGCTGTCCTTCAAAATACCACGGCTGTGCGTGGCAACAAGTAGGATTATGCTCTGACCGCCTCAAGCCCGCAGAAGTGCGACACAGCACATTTGCAGAACGATGCTGGCAATCTATTGTACCATTAGGCATTTCCGGTTCTTCCTCAATGGCCATATTTTCAACATCCGCACAGATTACAAACCGCTAACGGGAGCTTTGACCGCTCACATTTTTACCGGAATACACCTACATTTGCCACGTTCCGGGGCCCGAGAATGAAGCAGCCGACGCCTTTTCCCGAATCGGCACACTCCCTGCCAGTGCCGCCTCCTTGGATTAGTAAGTATAATGGGAAAGTAGCGCCAAGACGACAAGAACACGAAAGAAGCGAAACACACATGAGCGCTTACTCACAACTAATCTTCTATTGGAAACGATAACAAATATATACTTCGAAAAAAAATAAAGACAGAACACGAAAAAGCTGAAAATTAGATGAACTGAAAAACTATGTGTAAAAATCAAGTTTGGAAAATACACAAAACAAGTGCAGAACTCCTACAGAACAACTGATGCAACGTAAATATTCTCATTTTTGTTGAATTATTAAATGCTTCACAAACACACTTATTCCTTTTTTCATGATATGGCACGTTTCGATAATTTCTCTTGTAGCTGTGACAAGTACGACAGTTTATCAAAAACGGAACGGCATCTACATTTCGAGCAGTGTTTAGGCAAATTAACTTGTGCTTTCGGAGTTAAAGAATTCCAGTATTAAAAGTGGCGGACATTGAAACAACTACCCGTCTGCCCTAAGTAGTATTCTTTTCACGAAAGGAAATATCGTAAATTGCCCGCGTCTTGTGATTTCTAAAGCACTCTCCACAGAACAGATGACAAAGAGCTACGCAAACTATATGATCGACAGTCGTCGCTAGTGCGAACACCGCATCCAAGGTGACGTGTGACATGTTCTATACGGAAACCCGCGACTCTTCATCCTGCTAAAGTTCCGACGAGCGTTGTTAAATTATTTGCATAGCATCAGTCACCGTGGCAATCGCGCCACCCAGCGACTCGTCACTAACCGTTTCGTTTGGCTTCGTGTGAACGCTGATGTCCGGCGCTGAGCGCAGTCATGTTACTATGCCAGAGCGCTAAAATCATTCGCCGCACTCGGATGCCGCATCAACCGTGTCATCCACCTGAGTCCCGTTTCGACCACGTACATGCACTTGGACCTACTTCACCCTCCTGGGAGTTTGACATCTCCTCACGTACGTGGGGAGATACTCTCGGTGGTAACCTGCAATACTTGTCACAGATATTTTCCGCGAAAATGGTGGCTTAACGTTTTGTTGCGATATGGGAGTCACGTTTTATGGGCCCTCTCTTGGCGAGAACTGATCGGGGCAGACAATTCCAGTGTATATTGTTCTCTGCCCTTCCAAGGCTTCTCGATGCACGCCTCTGCCGCGCAAAAGCACAACCCATCAAGCAATGACATGGTAGAGACTGTGCGCTGGCCGCCTAAAGCCCCCGTAGCGGCGAAGCTTGTCAGGCATCGCTCGGTGGAAAAGCTCCATCTCGCCCTATTGGGCCATCGGTCCACCATAAAAGACGACGTTAGATTTGGTGCTGCATAGCTGCTTTTTGGAACACCTGTCCTCCTTGCCACAGAATTTTCCAGAGAGCAGCGACGAGTCCCACCAACCCCTGTGCAACACATAGAGCGTCTGCAAGCGTGGCTGCATCAGCTAGCGCCGATCATCACTTGTGCCCTAACTAAGCAGCAAGTGTTCAGCTTCCTAGTCATGAACACCGCTAAGAATGTTTTAGTGCTCCGCGAATTGGTGAAAGCCCCACTTACTCATGCCTACAACCAATCATTCCGGTTAATACTACTTAGCGAGAAAACAGCTACCATTGTCAAGGTACGAAGGGGAAATTCATCGCCCTCGACCGCGTGAAGCCTGTGCATTTATAAGCATCCCTGCTGTGCTTCAGTCCCTGATGATTTCATATTTCTTTTTTATCTATATTGTCATTTAATCGACCTTGCTCCGCAACTCTACGGGGTAGTACTGTGGAAAACGCGCGGAACAAGCTTCGCGGCCGGCAGAACCGCTTGGCGATGAGGAGGCGACGTTACGGCGTCAATTGGCCGGCAGCTTGAATCTGCGGAGGTCGCGTTCCTCTCCGCTGCGAGACGATTTCGCTAGGCGGACACTCGAGACATCCTACCGGCTTCCTGGAGGGTGAATAGCCACGGGTTGCCGAAGAAACAGTCCATCTCCAATTTCCCGGTTTTGCACTCCTCTGTCGCGTTCATTTCGCTTGAAAAATAAAACAGTCAACTTTTTACCTCCGTTCTGTGTGGACGTGATTTCACCTGGCTTACACTAGCACCGTACTTGCTACAGTACTGCTTTCTGGTTCGGTTCTTCGGGCAGCTCTTCGAGCTTATACGCCACACTTCATTCTATACATCGGCTGCGGAATAATTAATAGCAGCGCCACACTTTTTTTCGAGCAAGGTGGGCAGAGGACGTTGGAGAATAATACTTGGTAGACGGTGGGCAGTCTGCTCGTAGACCAGTGACGAGTCAGCAGGGTCTTATGGCAGGCATCTGGCTGTTCTACTTCGTCTGCGACTTTTTTTTCACCATCGATTTAGCCGTCATAGCCATTACAGAGAGCTGAGCTGTCGTGTAACCTCGCAGCGTAGAATTTGGACGGTGTCCTGACAAGCGCTCACCTGGGAATTAACACCCGCCACCTCGTTGATGATGATGATAATGACACGGCATACCCTAGTTGGTAATTTAAAGAAGAGACAAGGAGGTAGAAGAAATTGGAGGCATAGAGAATAAAGATAGAACAAAACTGAGAGGAGCACGTTAAGCGGCAGAGGGAGCAGAAAACGGTCGAGGAGCACACTTTCTGCATAGGTCACTAAGCGCACTGTAGCTCAGTGTCACTGCTGTCCGCAACGTCGCGGTGAATCATGTGAGTGCCCTCTATGCATAGGCGATGCTGTTACGGGGTGGCTGGTGTGCTTAAACGAATGAAAGGGGTCGGCAGGGGCTGTGCGCTTTGGCTTATACCTGCACCTTAATATATGCAGGCTTTCCGATATAAATGCCAAATTATGAATGCCATTTCACGCGAACAATAATTAATAAGAGCTCTTATACACAGCTTCCATCTGACCTCACACCTGATGTTACGTTTTCGCCTGGAGAGAGGGCTGATCTGGCGGCCGTCACGAATGTAGATGTCCCTTTGAACATTAGTGACTTGCCCGATGAAGTTGATTAGAGCAAGAAAGACGCTGCGGCGCCTACACGCGACCAAGGTTCCTGTTTGTCTTCCTACGGCCTTTGTCTGGTAAGTGAACCACAATGGATGGCGCACTTCAAAATGAGCCTCCCACTCCATGCCTTCGAATAAAAGAAGCCATCTTAAGAATTTAACAAATAACACAGGACCTCAAATTGCAAGTGCAATCTTTATAGAGTTCTTTCTCACATTAACTAGAAGTGAAGAACCTTGGTTCCAGGATTTGTTTTGTTCTACAGAACTTTTCTAGTTGCAAATTAATGGTCAAACTTCGTTTTTTAATTAGTATTCAGCAAATATGCTTGTTTAACAATAACTCAAGTGCAACACCGTTATGTCCTGATTTAGGTATCTACCTATTTGAAATCTATCGGATTTCCGGAAGAATATACAACCCGCAACCACCACCTGAATAATTCATAAAGTTTTAATAACGTAACTTGGATAATGAAAAATAATTTTCACTACCCAAATTTTACCCTAGCGTGTAGACCTCATTTCTACAATTATACCGCACCGTGTTTGTGGATGCGCGAACAAACTGTACTGTGAATTACTGTTTTCGTAGCAGTAAGACGTTTTGATTTACAATAGGGTTATGCGTGTGTTTGCGCGTGCTGCGCATTAATGCACTGAAATTCGTTGCCATATCTGCTTTTGCATCTGCTGCTTCCGGATTTCAGCTCCCGAAAGTCAGCTAATTTTGAAGAAGGATAAAGTGGTCACGCTAAGCGCCAAGGATTTGCATTAGTGTGCATTGTTTTATAATGAGAATTACAATGCTGACCTTAAGACTGCTGTAACGGGCATCAATGTAAACGACAACGGTGGTATCTGCCATAAATAAACCGAAACATGCATTAGGGTAGTAAATAAAGATGTTCAGTGATAAAAAGTCATGTGGTATTATTGTGAGGTAGATAAATAAAAGAAGATTAACAGTACACGAAAGAAAGATAGCAGAGAAGGGTGGCAGTTTGCTGTCAGACGGAGGACATTGTTGTTCCTTCGAGTAGTACATACTACTTCCAGACAATGACCGTTACATGTGCAGTCTTTGTCCAACGTTTAGAGTTAAGAACGTTCTTAAGTTTCAGAGCCGCACGATATCGATCAAAGTACATTGTCAGTGTTTGAAATCTCTTGAGGTAAAAATAGTTTCCCCATAACTTCTCCCGCTGGAAGCACTTTCTAGAATGCTAAAGGAATGCCACTACACGGCTTACAAACAGACCCTATGGCACTGAGCTTTTGACAAAGGCTTTTGCGACTTCCAGAAATATTTAAACACATTACACTAAATGGCTAGGCAAACCAAAGCTGCTATGAAAATATTTCTTCAAACAGCTTTGGCTGGAGTCATTTACTGGGCGTATTATTATAAATCACCTGCTCTTAAATCTTTTTCCAGTAAGTTTACTATTTGTAGATAGCGATTGGACACGAAATGAAAAAAACGTGGGCAATCAATAATTTGACATCAGTCCATACGCGTATCGTATCAGCAATATTGGGTAAACACTAGAATTATTTTTGGAATTTTTATCCAAGACGAAGAATCATTCATCCCGCTGAGCCTTTCGTATCTGAAAAAGCGTTCAATATAAGAACGCCTATTGGAGATATCATAGCATCCGATGCAAACTTTGTTGGGACCTTAACCTGTCATTAATGCTGTGTGTTAGCGAAAACATTTCTTCAAGAGGTCTACTCGGCTCACTTTCCTACGTCATCAAGAGATCCATGTTAGGGCCAAACTAAGAGGCGCTTTCAACACGAAGTTCGCCATTGAGGTCTGAGAGAGAGATCAGAAACCAACCCTTCAGAGTCTTTGCATTCCAATTAACATGCTGCCAATAACCCGCCCAGGCGGGTTCTTGCGTTTTGGTGACCTCGAGGCTTTTTATCTGTGTCGCTCTTTGGCAACTTGGGCTACATACAATACCTTCCTCCTGATCAGCATGCCCTTGGCAGGGGACTTGACCTAGCACTAATTTTTGCAGTTTTTGTGGTCAATTGTTTCAATGTCACTTTCCTTTCCGTCTGCTTAGAATAATACCGTAGCAGTCTGGGCGTGTTGGTTATTCATGATGGAAAAATACAGCGCAGAGAAGGACGAGGACAAAATGAAGACACATAGGCCACACGTGTGTCCTATGTGTCTTCATTTTGTCCTCGTCCTTCTCTGCGCTGTATTTCTTCAGCTTAGAATAAATACATCTGTGATGTCAACAGTAGAGTACGTGAGAGGAGATTTATCCGTGTACACTCCCATGCGATGAGTTAAGTGAATTGAGGAGCCTGGTTTTGAATGGACACTGAGCTTGGTCCTTTGTGTAGTTTGTTGAAAGCCGACATATACTACGCGTGAACAACAGAAGATATCGACGTCGACTACATATAACATTTAGAAATATAAACTGAGCCAATCTAGGGATTTCACAAGTCATGGAAGCATTAGGTACGGCAAACCTCTTCAACGGGTTTTTCTTCAAACCACTCCAGACTACAAACTGCACCGTCAATCAAACAGCGATGACCGCTAACATGGCCAGCCTGTGCAACATCGACTCGGCTACGGAGCAGGCGTTGAAGGCAAAATTGGCATCGACTGGCCCCATGTGCGCTATTGTCCACAGCCGATCGCCTTCATTCATGCTTTATTCAGAAGGTAAGGCCATTCTTTTATTAACATCTGTTTGTTCTTTTCTTGAGCTTATCAACCTGTATTCTTTCCTACGCCTCGTAATTCCAAGTAAGTCCGAAATTTCTAGCGGCCGATTTACAATCTGGCACCATAGAACATTCCATCAAGCTCTCTTAACTACGACGTACTTCACAACCTGAGTCTCTTCGAGATGTTAAAACGCGTGTACCATACTATATTTATTAAAATTTATGTAGGCCATTACATAATGTAACTTTTTACAGGATCTCTATATTCATAAATAATTTTTTTTCATGATCAGATGGCTCGCGGCTCATTTCTAATGTTCATTACAACAGTGATAACAGCACGCCTTGCTCATTTTACACCCAACACGACCTTCATATTTGGCGCCACCATACTTTAGTAATCTGCATTAGCAGCATCACGATGCTTGAAGATATCCTAACAGTGATTAAATAGTTTCCTGTTCTAGCTGAAATTATAATTACACATGACACCTGTGCTGTTCTGCGATCTCTGTATCAATTATAACGAGTGTTCAAGAGATAACTGTGAGAAGAATGAGCTGATTACCATCATATTTAGGTGTGTACCATGTCCCGGACTGCGTCAACAATAATGCTGACAAGGTAGTTCTGCTTACTGGCTACAGCGTCAGTGAAAATGGAAACGATTTTTGGAGAGTAAAAAACGCGTAAGTCATTTTTCTTACCGCTAAAGCCTCAAATGCTTCATGAGTAGCGTGAAGGGATTTGCGGACGGATATTGTAACAGGAAGTAGCCACAACAATATAGATTTATATCACATAAAACTTTTTACGCAATACGTTCTCTTGTGGCGTTCGTGGTGGTGTCATACCATTGAGTTTCCTATTTACCGTCCGTCTTCCAGTCAGTTTAAACGCTGGTTTGCGAACGGGGTTCAAACAGACGGCATATGTACCTATATAGCAACCGTTAGTATAGGTGTTTACCAAGATATGACACCCAGACCGCGCCTTTCTTTTGACCTCATGCTACACCTACCTATGATGCTTCGCACTTGTCAAACTCTCTGGATGCCTTTCAATCTTAATACCACCAAAAAAACATATCAAATAACTTCGGCGCACGTCTTAATTGGCTGACGTAGCATTACGCCCCGGGTAAATATTTTTCCCTGCTTTGACAGGATCAATAGAAACTTGTGAAATACAAGGCCAGGGAAACATCTTTTGGGCGCTGCAACCTCAGAAACTTAAAGCACAAAATTATAACGCTGAGCATTACGATATTCCGTAAAGCGAAATTGAGCGCAGTCACTCGGGTCAAAGAAACCCCGCCGTCTTCGTCGGGGGCGGAGTGAACGAGAAGCATGCATCTGTGCTCAGAACGATAATGTCTCAGGTTCCAAGGTACTTTCGGTTAAGCAGCGTCAGCTGTAACATCAAATCGTGGAAACTTTATGAAGGCGAAATACAGCACGATTCCGACAGTTCCTTGTTCAGCAGTGTCTGCTACATGTAAAGCGGAAAAATGTATTGAAAACGAACGGCAGCTCAAATAAACCTTGTACCTATTGATGCTTCTGTCGCGGAGAGTATTAAGCTCACCTTTTGAATGCGAGAAATGATAGCTCGAATCTACTTAATCTATTTTATTGCTCTTTTTTTGTTAAGTTACAGGAATAATTTCTTAGCATGAAAAACATTTTTGATGGAGGCAGGGGAGGGGGGAGGCACTTATGGTTCACTCTTTATGAAAGGATGCGATAGCCGGAGCACGGGAAGACGCTGCCCTTCGTCAAACTGCCCCAGACGTCATTGTTCGTCACATGTCATGTTTCTTCATACTGACCACAATCCTATGGGTTCTTCGCCTCTTGCTGAAAGGTGTCCACATGAGGAATGCAATATTCAGTGCACTAGAGCTTCGCCTTTGAAAGTAGGGCGCTATGGCTCTAAGTGGTTGCAAGATCCCAATGCAGTCATGCATCACACTGTCCAAAACTTCCGTGTTTCTGGTGCCCATGGCGGGTTGCGGAAGGCATAGCAGTCTGCACCCAAGGTCGGCCATTGCCTGCTGTGATAGCCATGGACCGCCTTATGGCGACTTACCAGATATGGGGACGCCGACACAGCTCAGGACAGGATTGAGCATCAAAGAGCTGCGTTTTAAAATAGAATCCAGCGCTGAAAAGTGCCTTTGCACTTAACCTGGAGGGGCAAGGGTGCGTTCGATTACTCTTTGTGCATATTAAGTTGAGACGTTCTTAACAATCAATCTTTAAATATAGAATAATAAATAAACCTAATTCTCAACAGACATAATGGTTCTTTGATGTACATAGCTTGAGCGCACGCCTGGCATTCCTACAAAACCAGCATTACATTACGTCTTAAAGCCGGTAAAAATTGAATCCGAATGATCTAGTTGATCAAATGCTATGCAAGTATGACCTGACGTAAAATTTCATTTAGCTTTCAATGCATGGCCAGGCTTGAGGCAAAAATCAGGGAAGTCGGTTGCTGAGGGCTTTACTAATGGCGCACTATAAATTTTCAGACCAATTAACGCACTTTAAGGAGGAAACTGCGATAAGGATGAATTAGAATCCCCTCTATACGTATCCATGACGATAAAAGCAACAATTTGCTATGTACAACTTTAAAGAGTGGAGGTTGAACACGCGGGGTTGTCGTGTGCGGCGATCACCCTTCCTGTAAGGCATGGCTTAAGCAGAAAAAATATTTGTACGACAGACTAGCTTGTTGCGTTAAAACACAATTTCAAATGCCTGATTGAATGTAAGGAGGCCATCTCTCATTGAGAGTATCTCTGGAGCATTCTCAATAAAGAACTTTCGTTAACTCCTTATGTAGTTCTACACCTAGTTATAGGGTTCATAATTGCAAAACAGCGCGAACAACTGTAGACAAGAACGAGGGACACGGGACGAGCGCTGTTTTACAATTATGAACGTCTACCAACTTGTCCAGTTGAACATTCTGCTAGTTAAAGGGGTCAAGCTGAAGGCTTTAATATGTCCCTGGTATCTAATAATTTGTAGATCACGAGAATGGTTGTTCTTCAGAGGCTAATGTAAGGCCTGCGCATGATAACTGTTTTGAAACTGTTTCGTTCATTAGAGAAGTGTACCCGGTCCAAACCAACCCTCCGATTTTACGCATGACCAGGTGCACCGAACGAAATTTTAATATAACACTGTGTTTTTGTATGACCTTAATACAATGTATACATTCATCCGCAAGCGTGGGGCTATGTGAGCAGACAGTGAAGGAGAAAACCTGGCGATTAATATAACGTTCCGCAATTACTTCCCTTGATAGATTTCTTGGATGAATGCACGCCAACGGACGTTTACTTTATTTAATGTTCAAGGTGGGCAAAAATCTAAGCCTGCTGATTTGCCCTGTTAAGAAGCAATTTCTTTTCAAACCACATTTTGTTTTCTGATAGCATCATTCTAAGGCCAAACTATATTATTTGTCCCGCTGCTAGTGTTAGTACACTAATGCCTAGCTGGTTTTCGTCTCTATTCTTGGGAGGTGATAATGATGATGATCGGATGCCTTTATTTTATCAATAAGAATGCCCTGCAGATGAGGGCCCCAGTGACCAGGGATGCCCATCGGCTGCCACAAGCTTTGCTGAGTCTGCCATAGTCATTGTTCTACGATGCAAATTTCAAAAGGGCTTTAACCTCGGGTAAATTCCGCCAAACCGGTTTTTACCTTTTCAGTCAGCACAGGCATTTGAAATTTATTCCTTTAGGATTTGAGCGATAACGCATAAAATAGGCTAACAGAACTGTAAAGCCTATAAATTGCTTCAGTCACGTATTTTTTTTTTGGTCTTTACCTTTGATGTTCTCCATCTTCCGAGCTCTTCTGAAGGTGCTACTTTTCCTACGAGTTCTAATTAATTTCTACTTGCGGTATCATGCCCAACAGAGCTCCGCGTTAAGGTGAAGCGCTTATTAATGTGAGTGTCGCGATGTTGTTCCTTTGCCCTGTCCCTGCTGCTCCGACTTGCTGGTGATGTGGAGCCAAACCCTGGACCTCCTCCTGAGCAAATAATTCTAGAGGCATTGCTTGCATCGGTGCTGGATACAGTGCAAATGATTGAGTTCGGTCAAACAGAGATACTTAATGAACTGAAGGGTGTCAGGGAAAAACAGGATGCAACAGACGTTAAAAAAAAACAGCTAACCGACACCGTTACAGCACTTGAAGCCACAACAGAATGTTTTAGTAAATCTGATGCCAGCATTCCTCTCCCTGCTTTGCACGAAATCACTATAAAGCTAGCTGAAGTTACCGCGAGATGCAATGACGCAGAGAACAGGCTTCGGCGCTCGAACTTGCTGCTTTTTGGACTTCAGGATGAGGAGGATGAGAGCTGGGATGATTCCGAGCAAAACATAGTTACCTTCTGCTCAGAAAAACTGGGAATTATGGTTACGGACGCCCAGTATGAACGTGTTCATCGGGTGGGAAAGTTCGACGTTGAGAAGAATAGGCCCATCATCGCAAAATTCTCACTTTTTAAAGATAAGCAACAAATTCTTGCGTCTACGCACAAGCTGAAAAGCTCGAGTCACTACATCCAAGAAGATTTTTCTTAGTCAACTAGGATTGCTAGGAAAAAACTGCTTGAGTTCGCCAAACAGCAGAATACGAAGAGAAAGCTGGTTGCTGATTAAATGCGCATTGACAAGAGAACATACATGTATGACAGTGCGACTAACTCAGTTGTATCATCCACAAGATAGCTAGGTCGAAGCACAAACATTCCGCCATAGCCGAGATCATCTGTCACTGGTCCACAGTTATCACTTTCTTTCACAAACGTCCGAAGCCTGCTCCCTAAGTGCACCGAACTGTCATATTTCTTGAATGATACTGACAGTGATATCGTGACACTCACCGAAATGTGGCTGCATCCAGATGTAGCGGATGATGAAATTTTTCCCAATCTTGATAGTTACAATATTTATCGCCGTGATCGTTCCACTAAAAGAGGTGGTGGTGTCCTTGTCGCCAACAAGAATGCATTGCCTTCATTTCTCATCAGTACTGATTCCATCCTTGAAATAGTGTCGGCTGCTTGTACAACATCATCATAGAAAGTATTGGTTGGTGTCTGCGACTGTCCACCTGATTGTGATCATCCCTTCATTTGACGGCTTCATACCAGTATTACGTCTGCCATCCAAAAATGCTTAGCTGAAATCATTTACCTGGTTGGTGACTTCAATTTCCTTCGGATAGACTGGTCAGGTCTGTCATCCGCATTCCACACCTCAATTGAGCTTATCAACCTCACGTTAGATTTTAATTTTTTTCAAGTTATTAAACAACAAACTCGTGGTTCCAATATTCTAGATCTAGTTTTCTGAAGCGCGCCAGAAATGGTTTACGAAGTGCTATTCGTAGATGTGTTTAGCGATCATAAGTTTATCCAATTACAGCTTACTGTCCCATTAAAATTTCAAGGTACTACATCCATGCAAATTCGTGACTACAGTAGAGCCAATTATAGCGATATGAATATCGCACTTAACGAATTTTTCATTAAAACGTTCTTGCCTTCATTTTCGGATAGGTCTGTTGAACAAAACTGGATGCTTTTTAAGAGCACTATAACAAATTTAGTTTACAAACATGTTATCTTGGTTCCTATCTCAAACGATAAAACTAACCCATGGTTCAATAGGCCTCTGCGCCGTCACCTAAACAGAAAAAAGCGTTTGTACAGAAAAGCTAAGCTTGTTTCCACGCCAATTTCTTGGCAAAAATACAGTCAATGCCTAAACTCATACTGTACTGCTATTCGCGCTTCCAAAAAACAAATACTTTTCTCATGACCTGTCTGCTTTCTTAAAATCCAATCCGAAAACGTTTTGGCGTGTTATATCTCCCGACGATACTAGTAACCATCTTACATTGTGCAATACCGACCAAACACCATTTTCAGACAGTGACTGCCCCCTTGAATTCAACAGGTATTTTGCGTCTGTACTCCCTCAGGAAGATCATTCCAACATGCCCAGTGTTCCTGACCATGATTATCCATATATGGCTCCTATTAACATCACCACTGAAGGTATAGCTCATTTCATTGCAAACCTCAAGGTCTCTACTAGCTCTGGTGTTGATAACAGTAATTCAAAAATATTGAAGAACGCTGTATCAATTTCTAGTCAGATTCTTTGCCATATCTTTCAGCAGTCATTATCATCAGGCTTACTCCCCGCAGACTCGAAAATTGCCAAGGTCTTCCCTGTGTTCAATAGACATTCGCCAGAAAACTATCGCCCCATTTCACTAACATGCATCTGGTGCAAGTTACTTGAGCATATTTTTGCCTCTCACATATACTGCCAGCTGGAACTTAATTCTTTCTTTTTCACTAAACAGCATGGCTTTCGAAAATGATGTTCTTCTGATACGCAGATGCTAGAATTCAAGACGGACCTGCACTTCAACATGGACGCTAACCTACAAACTGATTGCATCTTTCTAGATTTTGCTACATTTTTGACCTCATTGAACATTCCCGCTTTTTCTCGAAATTATATACTTTTTGCCTAGATTCTTTAGCACTGACATGGCTTCGCAAAGTTTTTTCTTTTCGGCAACAGTTCACAACAGTCAACAATTTCATCTCCTCACTCTGTGACCTAACATCTGGTGCTCTTGGTCCTGTATTGTTTCTAATATACATTAACGATTTACACGCAGGCATATCTTCCTCCCTGCGTCTTTTTGTAGACGACTGCATCATTTGCCGTTCTATTAATTCCACAGACGATTACCTTACTCTCCAAAGTGACCTGAACCTCTTCTCAAACTGGTGTACTAAATGGCAAATGACGCTTAACACGACAAAATGCAAGATTATCTTTTTCAGCCGCAAGCATACAAACTCTAATTTTTCGTACGTCATAGATAACGCTACAGTGTCTCGGACATTATCGTACAAGTATTTAGGTATTCATCTAACGCATAATCTTTCATGACCACACACATTTAACCCATCCGTGCCAAAGCCTTCAAATAGGTTACCTGCGTCGGAATTTGCTAACCTCCACTAACAGCGTAAGAAAACTGGCATATTTACCAGTCGTACGTCCGCAACTAAAATTTTGATCACCTACATGGTCTCCATATAAAAAATATTTAACCAAGATGTTAGAATCCATCAAGAACAGAGCCGCTCGCTTCATTACATGCACCTACAGCCCTCACTGCAGCATTACAGCGATGAAACGACATCGGCCTCGAACCTTTAGACATCGGCTGTTCCATTGCGCTTTTGTGTTTATCTCATAAATACTATTACCGCACAAGGCCATCTCTATTACCTCTTGAAACGCCTACACGCATTTCACGCCACCTACTTAACCAGTACACCATAAAACGCATACACGAAAAAACCCTAGCTTTTAATTCATCTGCTCTTCCACGCGCCATCGCTCTTTGGAATGATCTTCCTGACAGCATCGCATACATCTGCAACCATCAACCATTCAAGGATCAGCTACGCAAACATCTCACGTGACATCGTTTCTTCTCTTCTCTTTTATTTTCTTTGTCGCAGTGTATGTTTTTGTTCCTTCGTTGCTATTGCGTTTTCTTTTGGGCTTTGTGCGTCTTATGACTTTTACAGCGACTATAGTGCTTCTGCATTTTTTTCTTTTCTTCTTTTTACGAATGGTATCTGCCGTATGTCCGGCATCCATGCTACAAAGTACATTGTATCCTATGTATATTTTCGCCTTTAGTTTTGCCTTGTAAAATAGTTTCTTTTTACTTAATGTTTTGTATCTCATGTTGTAATAATTAGTTTATTTTTCACAATTTGCTGTTATCCCCCCCCCCCCCCCCCTTACTGAATGCCCTTCTGGGCCCTTTAAGGTATTATGAATAAATAAATAAATATTAGTACCTATGGCGTTGTGCATGAGCAGGTGAACAGTCTCTGCGGAATAAACTCAGTAATGTGAACAATTGGGCTAGTTGATTTGCTCCTTGATCATCAAGCAGTGCACAAGGAAAACTGTTTTCTCTCTTGCAGCTAATTTCTTCGTGCTTTCCTGGTGCGCTGCTTCGTATTGTCACGTAGTGGTGACGAGGTCGACGACACAATTGAAGGGGTCGATGATTGCACTACAGAAACTGCTCATTTGGGCTGACTTGCGCCCGCAAAAGAACTAAGCAACTCGGCGACGGCGATAGAAACAAACGTGCTCGTCGGTCGTCGAACAAAGAATGCCCGTCACACTCGTCGACGATCAATTTAAAGGCTGCACAGAACAATCTTGATAACGTCGCAAACAGCTACCAGCACGGGCTGGAACATTGTGGAAAGACACCCGAGTGGCCGGAACCTTCGAGACAGATCTCGGTGCATCTTGCGCTGCAACAAAACTGATAAAGGTGTCACTCGCGACATCGAGCATTAACAAACAAAGATTACGGAACTGATACGCGGTCCAAAATCAGAGTGATAAGCCTGTATGCCGGCGGCTGTTAAAAAACAACAAATACTGTTTTGAAGGTTTTGCGGCATTACACCCCCCTTAAAAAAACATCGCCTCGATGTTCCAAAACAAAGAAACTTAAACATAAACACTGCAAAGTTTAAGCCCCACAGATTCTTTACCGCGCGTAATAAGGCTTCAGTCGCACAACATGTACAATTTCTGGGCGTGCGCGTCGCCGTTGTGATGCTGACGTTCCGTCGGGAATGACTTCATAGTCCAGTGGTCCGACGCGGCGAAGGATTTTGTATGGCCCAAAGTATCGACGCAACAACTTTTCACTTAATCCGCGACGGCGAATTGGTATCCAAACCCACACTTGGTCTCCTGGATTGTACTCTGCGTGGCGTCGTCGTAAATTGTATCGTCGGCTGTCGATGCGCTGTTGGTCTTTAATACGCAGCCGTGCGAGTCATCGGGCTTCCTCTGCACACTGCAGGTAGGCGGCGACGTCAAGGTTGTCCTCGTTGGTGACGTGCGGCAGCATTGCGTCGAGCGTCGTCGTGGGCTCCCTGCCGTACACAAGCTTAAACGAGGTCGCTCTGGTCGCCTCCTGGACTGCCGTGCTATACGCGAAGATCACGTACGGCAAGATGGCGTCCCAGGTATTGTAATCAGCGTCGACGTACATAGCGATATGTCCGCGATCGTTTTGTTCAGGCGCTCCGTAAGGCCATTGGTCTGGGGATGGTACGCAGTTGTTCGTCGATGTCTTGTGTGACTGTATTCCAGGATGGCTTGCGTCAACTCTGCCGTAAACGCCGTTCCCCTGTCCGTGATGAGCACTTCTGCGGCGCGGTGTCGCAAGAGAATTTGTTCGACAAAAAATTTGGCGACTTCTGCCGCGGTACCATTTGGTAGTGCTCTTGCTTCGGCGTAACGGGTGAGGTAGTCAGTGGCCACGATGATCCACTTGTTACCCATAGACGAAGATGGAAAGGGGCCGAGGATATTCATCCCAGTTTGTTGAAAGGGCAGGATTGGGGGCGGAATCGGGTTTAGTAGTTCTGCTGGTCTGATCGGCGGAGTCTTGCGTCGTTGGCACTCACGACACGTCTTCACGTAGTGGGAAACTTCGGCAGGCAGTCGCGGCCAGTAATACTTCTCCTGGATTCGACGCAACCTGCGCGCAAATCCGAGGTGGCCTGCTGTGGGCTCATCGTGCAACGCCTGCAGAATTTCTTGCCGAAGGGTTTTAGGCACTACGAGAAGCTGCGCGGTCTTTTTGGGTGCAAAGTTCTTCTTCACGAGGAGGCCATTATTTAACGTGAAGGATGATAAATGTCGCCTGAACACACCAGGAGGGGAAGCGGTCTTTCTTTCCAAGTAATCGGCTAGCGCTTTCAGCTCAGGGTCTGATCGCTGTTCTGTGAAACTGCTGGCGCTTACCGGTCCCAAAAAGGCGTCATCGTCATCGCCCTTCGGGGGAGAATCGACGGGAGCGCGGATAAGCAGTCTGCGTCGGAATGCTTCCGGCCCGACTTATAGACTACAGTCATGTCAAATTCTTGAAGTCGTAGGCTCCATCTGGCAAGGCGGCCGGAAGGATCTTTCAAATTAGCCAGCCAGCAGAGCACGTGATGGTCGCTTACCACCTTGAATGGTCGGCCGTATAGGTATGGACGAAACTTAGAAGTAGCCCAGATGATCGCAAGGCACTCCTTCTCGGTCGTCGAGTAATTGACTTCGGCTTTTGTGAGAGACCTGCTAGCGTAGGCGATTACTTTTTCCTGTCCGGCAGTCATCAGGACGAGAATGCCTCCTAGGCCTACACTGCTCGCGTCGGTGTGATTTTCGGTCTCGGCGGTTCCATCAAAGTGGCCAAGTACAGGAGGGCATTGCAGGCGGCGCTTAAGTTCGTCGAAGGCTTCTCCTTGCGGCGCTTCCCATTTAAAAGGTACGTCAGCCTTTGTAAGCTGCGTCAACGGTTCGGCGATCCGCGAAAAGTTTCTGACAAATCGTCGATAATAAGCGCACAGCCCAAGGAATCGGCGCACGGCTTTCTTGTCGGCAGGCGGTGGGAATTGTGCGATTGCAGCTATTTTCTCCGGGTCTGGGCGAATACCGTCCTTGCTAACAATGTGACCTAGGAATCGGAGTTCTTCGTAGGCGAAGTGACACTTCTCTGCTTTTAGCGTTAGCCCCGATGACTTGATGGCTTCAAGCACTGTCCGTAGTCGTTTTAGGTGGTCTTCAAAGTTTGACGAGAAGACAACAACGTCGTCCAAATATACCAAACAAATTTGCCACTTCAAGCCTGCCAGGACTCTGTCCATTACTCGTTGAAACGTGGCTGGTGCGGAGCAGAGGCCAAATGGCATCACCTTAAATTCATAAAGGCCGTCCGTTGTGATGAATGCGGTCTTCTCGCGATCTCTTTCGTCGACCTCAATTTGCCAATATCCGCTCTTCAGGTCCATCGATGAGAAGTACCTTGCATTGCAGAGCCGGTCGAGAGTGTCGTCGATGCGGGGAAGCGGGTAGACATCAAGCGGCGGTAATCAACGCAGAAGCAAAGTGTGCTGTCTTTCTTCTTGACCAAAACGACTATTGCCGCCCAGGGGCTGTTCGATGGCTGGATTACGTCATCACGCAGCATTTCTTCAACTTGATCGCGAATGGCCTGGCGTTCTCGCGGCGATACACAATAAGGGCTTTGGCGCAGAATCCGGGCGTGTTCGTTCGTTATTATGCGATGCTTGGCCAGTGGTGTTTGTCGTACCTTCGATGACGATGAGAAGCACTCCCCGTAGCTTCGAAGCAGACTGAGAATCTGGTCTTTCCTGTTGTGGGTCAATGCCGGGTTGATGTCAAATGTGGGCTGACGGAATAGGTCCGGTGCGTCTTCCAGCGTCTGGTCGTGGAGGGAGAATACATCTTTGAGGTCCGCTAATTCGTCGAGAAAGGCGATCGTCGTGCCCTTGTTGAGATGCCGGTATTCTTTGGTGAAGTTTGTTATCAGAACCTGAGCTTGACCTTTGCGGAATTTCGTGATGCCTCTTGCGATGCCGACACCTCGTTCTAAGAGCAATTGGATATTTCCTTCTAAGATGCCTTCAGCGGTTTCGATGTGGGCGCTACCTACGCAGACTGCGATACCTGATCGGGGCGGGACGTTCAATTCTTCGTCGAGGACGTTTAGAGGGATGTGTTGCATCGACGTCATCGTAGCAGGAATGACTTTGTCTGCAGAGAGCTTGATGAGCTTGGATCGCAGGTCGACGATAGCCCTATGTTCATTTAGGAAGTCCATGCCTAAAATCACGTCGCGGGAGCACTGCTGCAAGACCACAAAGCTGGTGGGGTAAGTACGCCCATTTACGGTTATTCTTGCAGTGCATCGTCCCGATGGAGTAATCAGGTTGCCACCTGCTGTGCGAATCAGCGGGCCATCCCAAGCGGTGGTAACTTTTCTTAGCTGTGAGGCTAACGGTCCACTAATGACTGAATAGTCAGCTCCGGTGTCTACTAGGGCAGTGACTCTGCGACCGTCGACATCAACTTCAAGGTCACTTGTTCGCGTCCTCGCATTGCACGTGGGCCTTAGTGTCCGATCTCGGCTCCGTCGTTTCTTGAGGTCATGGCCGGGGCATACCGTTGTTACTTCGCTGGGCGGCGGTGTCTGCTTGCACTCTGGTCGTGTTGTCGATGTCGTCGTGTGGAGCGGCGATGAGATGGTTGCGTCGTCGTTAGTGGTCGTCGGCGGCGGAGGATCTTCCTCTTTTCGCCGTTGAGCAACCTCACCTCCAAAGGTTGCTGCCTTTAGTTTCCCCTACGTGGGCTTGGGGACCTTCCGCGCACACTTCCATCATAGTTACGTCCTGGCGACGCAAAGCGGGCCCTGTACGACGATGGAGACCTGAATCGACGGCTTGGTGGCGCAATCTCACCGCTACGCAGATAGTTGTCGATTTCTTGCGGTCGTTCACCTGGGTGGTCGTGGAGCGTCGACTGCAAATCCGCGGAGACCGATTCGTCGGTACGGGCAGTGCCGCAGAATGTGGCCGGCCTCACCGCAGTGGAAGCATAATGGCCGGTTGTTCGCTGTCCTCCATGCGTCGCACTTCCTGGGGCTTGTTGGTCGTTGGTAGGCTTGGCGGGCGGGAGCCAAGGGGCGGTTTTCAGGAACAGGCCGGTAGCGGCGAGGGCTCGGAAAGTCATCACGTCGGGCGGAGGGCGACGTAATGCACCAGCGTAGTTCATCGCTGTTGCCTCTTGTGCTGGAACAGTCGCAGCCATCGCTTCAGGAACGCCCAGCGCCTGCTGGACTTCTTCACGGACGACGTCCGCGAGCGTCGCCACCTGGGGTTGTTGCGATGATGGCTGCATTCGGCGGAGCTCCTCTCGCACGATCTCCTGGATGAGGTCACGAATGTTCTCTCCACTTGCAGATGCGCTGGGGTAGTGGCTTGAGTAGTCTGGCTGAAGTGGCCGCTCGTAGTGGCGCTTCCGGGTGTACAACGTCTTCTCGATGGAAGACGCTTCCGTTTCAAATTCCGCCACTGCTTTTGGCGGATTTCGGACAAGATTTCCAAAAAGCGATTCTTTGACGCCTCGCATTAAAAGTTTGACTCTCTCACCTTCAGTCAACTTAGGGTCGGTGCGGCGAAAGAGGCGCTTAATCTCCTCAACGTACGCCAGGACAGACTCGTTAGGAAGTTGCAGACTTGACTGAAGGAGGGCCTGGGCTCTTTCCTTTCTGATGATGCTTGAAAAGGCAGTCAGAAACGCTTCCTTGAAAGTCTCCCAATTCTTCATAGTTGCCTCATGATTTTCGAACCAAACTCGGGCATGTCCTTGAAGAACAAAGTAGACTTGCCCAAGTTTCGCGGCGTCATTGCAGCCGTTGAAATCTGCCACACGGTCGAAAAGGTCCATCCAATCTCCCGCATCTTCATCCGGTAGCCCATAGAAGCAGGGGGGCTCCCGGGGTTGGACGAATATAACTGGTGCTGTAGGCTGGGCCATTGTCAGCGTCGATGCCTTCCGAGATCGAATGGTGTCAAGCAGCAGACCGTGTTCGTGTTGTAGGCCTTGTAGTCGGCGGCTGGCTCGGTGACCTGTAGGCTGGTCTTCCAGGGCGACAGGAACACGGCTTGGGTCTTCGCTTGAAGGATAAAAGGCAGCACCTCCACCAGATGTCACGTAGTGGTGACGAGGTCGACGACACAATTGAAGGGGTCGATGATTGCACTCAAGAAACTGTTTATTTGGGCTGATTTGCGCCCGCAAAAGAACTAAGCAACTCGGCGGCGGCGATAGAAACAAACGTGCTCGTCGATCGTCGTACAAAGAATGCCCGTCACACTCGCCGACGATCAATTTAAAGGCTGCACAGAACAATCTAGATAATGTCGCAAACAGCTACCAGCACGGGCTGGAACATTGTGGAAAGACACCCGAGTGGCCTGAACCTTCGAGACCGATCTCTGTGCATCTTGCGCTGCAACAAAACTGATAAAGGTGTGACTCGCGACAACGAGCATTAACAAACAAAGATTACGGAACTGATACGCGGTCCAGAATCAGAGTGATAAGCCTGTATGCCGGCGGCTGTTAAAAAACAACAAATACTGTTTTGAAGGTTTCGCGGCAATATTCAAGGAACACTCTAGCAAGTTCGCGATTCGTCATTCTGCACCTCGTGTTTGTTTTTGAGTCCAGCGCATTCCACTTATATTTAGTTTGCGCCATAAAGCCGCTCTTATGCCATTGATAGCTAAATATTTTTTGTTTTTGTTTTTATTTTGAGTGGTAGGCTTTGGGCTCTCTTTTTTCATTCTTTTATGAAGCTTTAGCAAGCGTATGGCCAGCGGCAGCTTTAGACATAACTGCTGAACGAGCTTTGTCAACAATGATGAAATATGCCAAATAAAGCACATTCACTATATGGCTACACGCACTCTATGTTTATGTTCGCATCTTCGTCATTCAATGGATAACCGTATCGATATTTCAGAAAGTGTGAAGTCCATTGGAGGCTTCTTTAGAGCATCGCAGTGATTCCTGTCCGTCTGTATACATTTCAGATGGGGTCCACAGTGGGGAGAAGGTGGCTACATGCAAATTACCATGGACCACGGTAATGAATTCTGAAGACGAATATTAATCACTTATGGTGAAAAAGTGCCTTTAGGATGGCAAATGCTTCGAAACGTTTTTAAGTCACTTTTAGAAAGCACGATTTAAAGCGCGTGCAAAAAGAAATGTTTCAATAAAAGTGCCTAGGACAATAATCAATGGTTGCTCTACACACTTCTAGGAAGCTGCACGTTCTGTTTCATGTTTCTTAAGTGGCAATGTGTTGACCTCCCGGTTGAGAAATACACCAAGTTGTTGTAGTGTGTTCTATAGCTAAGAACAGAAATTGCTGATGTGCCTGCTATACACATAAAAACAGCCTGTTGTTTTTTAATGTGAACACCAGACCAACCTGGCATGCTGGTGTTACCAACACACCACATCGCTGGTGTGTGGTGTGAACACCACACCAGCCTATTGTGTTCTGCTGGTACAACCCGGCCTGCCTAGTGTGCATAATGCTCCCATCAGACCAACTCGGTGGTCTCTGATGTAAACACCAGAACACTTCGTGTGCTCAGTTGGGACGATCTGGCAGACGAGTTTGGCTGGTGTTACCACCACATCAGCTTGATTGTCTCAGATATTGGCAGTCACCCAACTTTGTGTGGTGTGATACACACTCATTGAAAAATAAACAAATGAAATTAAACTCTTTCATGAATGCCAGACCGCAGTCTACAGCTGATACCCTTGTTGTGTGCGTCATCGGTCTGCCATAGTCTGGCCAGCTGTTTATGACAAGGTGGTGAGATGGGATTTCAATCCCGAGGGCTGCTGCTCCCTGCGGCAGTTTTGGAGACTTGCCACGCGCTGTTCTGTCCAACGATGATGACTTTGACAAAGTAGCATGTCTCTATGCATAATGTTGTGGCACAAAGAGGTCTAGAACATCGCTGGCAAATCTTGAGCGCTGGCATGCAGCTTACATTATGCAGCGGTATAATGCAGCGGTACATATGATAGCAACAGCTTAATAAAATCATGGTACTAAAGTGTGCTGCTAGACAAGGCACCGAGGCACAATTTATATCTGGCATTGCTTTTGAGCGGGGCACAAATATATGTTGAAAAGGTAAGTTTTGCAGTTGTGCAGTAAATAAGGAAAAACATTAGTTGTGCATGAAGTACTTTCATGCAATGAAGGAAATTAAAGCCGCATGACAGCTCACCGCGCAGAGCCGCCACGTTCACTGAAGTCTCTGTTCAGAGAACAGTGTGCTATGGTGCGGGTGGTGTGTGTATGTGTAGATGCCTCTATATGTCTCCCGGAATTTCGATGTGTGGGCAAAATTAGAGTAGGCTGCAAAATGATGTGTGGGCAAAACGTGTGGGCGGCATGGATAGAATCTGCCTCTCTATTAAGGCAGCCTGCGTTTAAATGCATGTGTCGGCACACTGATAGGACTACCTTCAGCTTTTCTGCCACGACTGTTAGCAACTACAACTGCCTGTGATCACTGGTAACAGGACCATGGCAAAAAGCAGAGAAACATTTTTTGCACTTGCTGCCACAAATGTTTTTGTCTACCAACTCTGACACCCAGAATTCCATTCGTTACCTTTATAAAGTTTTATAGCAGATTATATATCCACGAACACCATACTTTCATTGCTCTTGACTGACATTTCATAACGTTGATTATATTTAGCAACATTTGCACTGTTCACTATGTTCGTTGATGTTAGTTCAGAACACAGTTGGTAATAATATTCGGAAGACCAAGCTCTGATTCATGGGAGTGAGTCACTGAAGTCACAGTGTAACAGAGTTGCTGCGCAAAAAGGCGCACTTGCCTTATGAACTGTCCTGAAAGTAATGATACTATTATTTCTGTGGTGCACGTATGCGCAACACAACAAGTGGCACAGCAGACCTCGACGAGTCAACGAAGCAGGTTGCCATGTTAGCTAGAAACAACACGAGTCTATCGAGTGGAATACCTTATGGGAGTGCAAGCTGACTTAAATGGATAAGTGGAGAAAATCTTGAATGGTTTCCGGAGTTTGAAACGGTGGCAAACCACCCTGCAATACATTTGTGCTGAAGTGCTAGCGAATGTGTACATATATGAGGTGTTAAAGAAACAGAATACGTGGTTGTTATGTTCCGAGTCACTAGTGGCTATGGGAACCCAAAATCTTGGAATTTAGCTCAGAGTGCGCCAGCCCCCCCACCGCACCAGGAGATGCCAGCAAGGGTGCCAGGAGGGAACACACCTTGCTCCTATTTAGACATGTTTACAGGTTCGTGAAGAGTGACTGTCTCCTTCCCTTTGGTCTGCATTAAAATCTGCGGCTGGTTCACGTACAGCCGCCCTGATGTTTAACAATATAGCGCGAGCGTCGACCGAACTGCTGATCAGACCTTGTAACGGCGATAAGCGTGCAACAAGGTGAGAGTACGCGCACGCACGTGAAGGCAGAGCGTCGTCTGCTACGCTGTTCCGAGAAAGAGGACACACGCCCTGCTACATTATCAGTTCGCAAAATCCCGCCAAGCCGTGGAGCGCATGCGCATAATTATTATGTGAGACTGCATGAGACGTGATTTATTTCTCTCTTTTTTTTTTTGCCTATTACGGGAGGCTAACCTGGTGATTCAAAGGTATGATAAGAAAAAAACAAAAGGAAAGAAATGAAGCAGCACATTGAAACTATTGCCTGGATCGCAATAAACGGGGTTCCAACCAGCTCTGTATTCAGCCTTGCAGTGTCTCGATGGTATAAAAAGGCATCGAAGCTTTCAAACGCCCTCTTCGGCAGATAATACCTCCACATGTGCCACTGGAATAACTCCACCGCGTCATCGCAATGTCGCTTTGCGGCAAGTCTCAAAATGAAATTGCTAAGAGCGTTGGAGTCACTCAGGCTACCGTAAGCAGAATAGTTCAGGCTTATCGCGACGAAGGGCGCATTCCTGCCGCTCCTCGACATTTGAAGCGCAAGACAACCGAAGAAGAGGATCATGCCATTGTTGCTGCGACTTGTGTAGCACCCTTCATGACTCCTGGTCAATTCAAACAGGTTGCTGGAGTGGACGTGAGGGACAATTTGGTACGTTTCCGACTTCGAGAAGCAGGTCTTCGCAATCGAGTTGCTGCCCAGAAGCCAAAGCTTTCGGCGACTAACAAGGAGAAAAGGCTACAGCTTGCACGCGACCATATTGAATGGACCGTGGAGGACTGGGAAAATGTCTTCACAGACGAGTCCACGGTTTGCACAAAATGGAACCAGCAACAGAAAGTTTACCGACCAGACCTCATAAAGTTAAGATTTATCATTGTTCATTTTTTTTATTTCGCTATGTTTGGCTTACATCTACGAAAGTATATGTAATTTGATTCACGGGGTGACATGTGATTATCAATGTCAGCTGTCACTGTTCAAGAAATAGATGATGCAGCACAAGCGGGTAAAATGGTTCTCAAATATAATTATTTATACTTTGTTAAATTTTAAAGATGTTTGCTGAGATTGTGGATGGATTATACTTCCATGTATTGTCGCTGTAATATATTCTTTGGGTGTCGTTTAATATTGTCTAGGAGCCATTCACCACACAATATATGTTGTTTATAAATGTTTTCCCAATGTTACAGGTTTGATCCACACTATGTTCAGAAGGTCAAGTGTAGTGGCAGAACGAGCGTAAACATTTGGGGTGTGATAACTAAAGACGGTCCACTCCGTCGTATATCGGGCAGCTTCTGTGCTGAAGCATACCTGAACGTTATTAACGACGAGCTTCTTCCCCATCTTCTGGACGGCCCTTACACAGACGGTTGCTTCTACCTACAGCATGACCTGTCACCGGTGAATGCTGCACGCGCCGTGAAAGAACGTTTGGAACTAGGCATCACGACGTTGTCATCGCCTCCCCAGGGAGCCGACCTCAATATAATTGAGAATGTTTGGGGTATCCTCAAGTCCAACTTGTCTAAAATGAGTCTGCATGAGGCGTCGTCAGACGACTTGTGGTAAGCAGTGAAGAGTAAATAGGATGCCCTCAAGGATAACGTGGAACTCGTACCACACTGTTCGACTCCCTGCCCAGGCGCATCGCAGGTGTTGCTCAGCCCGGAGGAGAATTCCACCGTTATTAACTGATTTGTGAGAGCCTTGAGTCAAGGCCTTGTTTCAGTTATAAAATGCACAAAGCAAATAAAGGTTATTTGGTGAAAATAAACAAAAGTATTCAACTTCTGCGCATACATGCAGCTATGCCTTACTACCTCCTTCTCTCCTAAAAAGAAGCGAAAACACGTGCTTATACACCGCACGCTTCTCAATGCATTCATCGCTCCTAACCTGGCGACTACCATTTCCAGCTCAGTTGACGCATGCAGGAAGCGGCAACCCTCTTACAAAAAAAAGAAAGGGCAATCATTCATGGCTCCATGTCTTTGCTCTTCAAGTAGTTCAGGAGTGAGGGAGTAAACCTTACTGAATTAAGACAAGTGGGACTCTGTCCAGAGCCACAAAAATCGAAAAATGGTAACTCGCAAGGAAGCATTCTCCGCGGAAGGGCACGTTTGAAAGCTGCGATGCAATTTTTATACCGCTGTTATACCGTCTAGACACTGAAATAGAGATTAAACAGCTGGTTGTTGCCTCTTTTATCGTAATCTAGGCAATCATCTCCATCTGCTGCTGCGTTTTCTTTTTATTTTTTCTTATATTCGTTCGGCTTCGCCAGCGCAACGTATTAGGCAAAACAAAAGAGGCGGCATCACGTGTCGCTGTCACATTTTAATCATGCGCATGTGCTCTACTGCTTGGCGTGTTTCTGCGAAGTGGTATTGTGGCAGGGAGTGTATCCTCATGATCGGAACAGCGTAGCAAACGAGGCCCTTTCTTCCTGCGCGTACGCGAACTCTTGCTGTGTTGCAAGCTTATCGCCGTTATAAGGCGCTGACCAGCGGTTTGGTCGACGCTCGCGCTATATTATTAAAAATCAGGGCGGCTGTACCTATGTGTTGCGAAGCACAGATGGCAGCGGTCAACAAGAGTCATCTCCCGGCAGTGGAAGAGAATGGCTGATCAGGAAACTTGCTAACTCTTAAAGGCCTGGGGCCCTATGCATGTTTTTTAGTTGTATGGTCAAAATAAATACACATTCGAGCATCCTTCATAGAGCCCGGAGCCCGTGCATCTAAGTTCACTAATCTTAAAGACAAAATTTGCTGCCTACTTAAGCTTTAAGCTACCCTATTTAATGCATTGCATGGCAGCTTTATGAGCTCCTTTTTTTCAGACACTCTTTTGGATCCTTATTTACATACGTGCATTTTGCTGCTTGCTTAATCAGCAGTTTTCTATTTTAAGCCTCAATTGGCCCACCCGTTACTGTACAGTCACAAGGCACTGCATTATATGAAACATCCGACAGATAAAAATCCTCAGTCATACAGAGGTGCGTTTGTGGCATAGTGGTAAAATCCTATATTCAAGATACTGGAGAGTTCGGTTGAAGTCATAAAAAGTTGCTCGAGTTCTACCAATATAGTATTTTGATCTGGTCTCAGATATAACAGCCAACTGACCAATCAGCGCCTTCCTATGTGATCTCCAAACTATGACGCGCCAAATACTTGCTGACAATTTTTTCGCTCTCAATGCCGGCTTATTTTCTAGAGAACCGGGTTCTTAGGGCGGGCACATTGTTTTGAACATCTGCACTTTACAGTCTAACATTTGTGCTACAAATTCCCAGTGTAGCTCTTTTCTAAATAAAAGCTATAAACTGCTCCAGGATACTTGTAAAGTGGCTTTGGTGCTCCAAAGAGCAAATTTTTAACTTAGACCCTGTTTCATACTTGGATTCACCCAGTCTGAATGGCATGGCAGGACTGCCGACCATTCTCACGCTTAAATGCTGTTATTATTATTAGCCACGCAGTCCAGCAGTCTCTCATGGACAGCTCCAGCACTTCTGCCTGTAAGATCACCTTTTGCATCTGATGCCGCAGAACTGTCAAGCACTGGAAAAGAATACTGCGCTAGAATCTCACTTTTCAGCGATTTCAGAGCTCTCCACGGCCCCTCAAACAGATAACACAGCAAACAATATTTTTTGCACAATGTGCATCCAGCCTGCAAGTCACTAACGTTGTGCAAATGTTTTGGTTGAAAAGTGACAGACCCACAGGCCAGTCACATGCTGCTCACTTTTCTACCTTGTGTTTGAAAGTCAAAAACTGACAACTGTTCATCGATAGCACAGAAGTAAATGAAAGCTTGTTTCGTATCTATTTTTCTTTGTCGATAACATTCAAGATCAGCACCCATGTTCCATGCGAGAGCGATTCAATAAAGTGACCTGCTAGTAGGCCTTGTACGTGTGAACATCGGTAGAGTCAACTAGCTCTTTGGTTGCTACCACGTCATGTGCATTTTGTGATTCTGATGCGTGAATGGTCCCTAAGTCTCATTGCAGCACTTAAACTTATTAATCGTAATGAATTGAAGGTTTATGCCTGCTCCAATGTAGAATTAGCATTGGTCCTGTTCTGCTATTGCAAAAACGGGAGGAGTAGGACTAACCTTCTCACCCTAAATGTGCTTTAGTTGTTGGTAGTATTGATGCCATTCAGTATTTAGAGCAAAAAGGTTAAATTTTTCAAACACTGTCACAGACTAGCACAAATGCAAATTTCAGCTATGTGCAATACCTTGGTCACTTAATTCGGCACTTGCTTTGAGACATGAAGTTTGTTGACTGTGAAGCATCCTCTGAATGATGAGAGTTGAAGTCGATTCAACTGAAGGTTGATACCTTGGTATGCAAAATGGAGATGAGTATTCCTCATGCACGTAACAATTTTTCATACCTGCATCATTCTAATTACCATATAACTGGCTGAATAATGGCAGCAGCTGCTTGGCATGATGAGAAGAAACAATTTGGCCTGCTTGTGCATTTCACACTCACAGTCAACAGCTTGCTGTTTACAGTTTAAAGCTAGTAACCATCTACCGAGTGCAACACATTGCTAAGAGAAATGCACTCGCTAAAGCTCTTTGTACCACTAGTATCATCAAGGAAAGCGAGAAAGCTCCTTAGTTATATCATGGCAGTGAATTAATCATCCATCTGATCCATCAGCATCAGATAACTATGGATTTGCTGAAGGACGGGCGGGATATCGTGATAGAAAAACTAGCCACCCTGTATACGCAGTGCCCGGAGTCATCGACAATACCGGAACCATGGAAGAATAGAAACATTATCCTAATTCATAAGAAAGGGGACTCTAGGGACTTAAACATTACACAACAATCAGCTTATTGTCTGTTACGCACAAGATATTTACTAAGATAATCGCTAATAGAATCAGGACAACCTTAGACTGCAATCAAGCAAAGGATCAAGCAGGTTTTCGGAAACGGTACTCTACTATCGATCATATCCATACCATCAATCAGGTGATAGAAAATTCCTCGGAATATAACCAGCCCTTATGCATAGCAGTCATTGATTACGAAAAAGCATTTGACTCAGTTAAAACCTCCGCGGTGATGCAGGCATTGCGAAATCAGGGGGTAGACGAGCCGTAAGTGAAAGTGCTGGAAGATATATATAGTGGCTGCACAGCAACCATAGTTCGGCATACAGAAAGTAACAAAATTCCCATAAAGAAAGGTGTTAGGCAAGGAAACACGATCTCCCCAGTACTATTCACAGCTTGCTTAGAGGAAGTATTCAGAGACTTGGAATTGGAGCAGTTAGGGATAAGGGTAGATGGAAAATACCTCAGTAGCTGCGATTTGCTGATGCATTGCCTTGCTAAGCAACTCGGGGGATGAACTGCAAATAATGATTGATGACCTAGACAGGAAAAGCAGAAAGGTAGGCTTGAAAATCAATGTGCAGAAGACTAAGGTAATGTTCAACAGCCTCGGGAAGGAACGGCAGTTTACGTTAGGTAGCGAAGTACTGGGAGTAGTAAGCGAATATGTCTACTTAGGACAGGTATAACTGCAGGTCCGGACAATGAAAAGGAAATAACAAGAAGAATAAGATTGGGATGGAGCGCATTTGGCAAGCACTCGCAGAATATGACTAGCAGCTTACCGTTATCGCTCAAGAGGAAAGTATACAACAGTTGCATCTTACCTGTGCTCACCTATGGGGCTGAAATGGGGAGGCTAACCAAAAAGGTTCTACTTATGTTGAGGAGAACTCAGAGAGCTATGGAACGAAAAATGGTAGGGGTATAAGAGATAGGAAGCGTGCAGAGTGGGTCAGAGAAATAACTCAAGTTACTGACACTCTAGGGGAAATTAAGAAGAAGAAATAGGCATGGGCAGGGCATGTAGTGCGAAGAGAAGATACCAATGGTCGCTTAAGGGTAACAAACTGAATTCCAAGGGAAGGAAAGCGTAGCAGGAGGCGACAGAAAGTTAGGTGGGTGGATGAGGTTAAGGAGTTCGTAAGGGTCAAGGGAATGCAGCTAGCATAGAACCGTGCTAAGTGGAGAAATATGGGAGAGGCCTTCACCCAGAAGGGGGTATAGTCAGGCTGATGATGATTTCAAATGATCTTTGGCGTATACGAAAACAACCTGATCACTGCGTGATAACTGACGAACAATAAACCGTCTGATGTCAGTTTCAGCGCCTATCCAAATTCTTGTTGCTGTTGCTGCATTCACTGAGATAATAAAATATGGTCCAATAAGTCGTTCATGGCAGCCTAGTATATCATGATATTGTTTCTTTATATGATGTGGAGCAATGCTGCTACAAATGAAAGCCAAGCACCGATTGCCAGTACCACGACAGAAGATGGCAAAGTAAGAATACATGCTACACTTTATCTGACCATGCCTGGGATGAGAAAAGATGTAATGCACATTTCTATGGTACATTTTTAATTTCCCCTTGGTCTTTATCATTGCCCTGTAAGCCTCTGCAAGGGTACTATATCAACCCTAAGTTACGTCGAGAAGGGAGAATGACTCAGCAACAGCGGGCAAAATATGCCCAAAGAGAATGCTGAAGGAAATGCCTGGAAGAGTAGAGTTATGAAAATTTTTTAGAGAAATTTACAGATTGAAGAATATGAAAACTTGGCAGTAAAATAAGCCAAAGTGTATCCAAACCTTCAGCAGTGCTTGTGCCCCATAGACCTTTTCCCGATCTTATGAGAAGTCATTTGGGCAGTTACGTGGATGTGGGGAAGTCTGTCTTAGCCTCTTTACGGTGCTATGAGTGCAGTCGTCTTAAATATGGCACCGCCTTTCGAGCTTTTTTTGGAAGATCTATAGGCAACAATAGATAATGTGACCTGCCACTCTGCCGTCGAGATGCCTAATGTACCTTTCGATACTAGCTATAGTGTGTAACCAGTATTGTGACCTCTCACTCTGCCTTTAAAATGCCTAATCTATCTTTCGGTAGTAGCAACTCGTGAGCATCACCCTTTCTTTCTGAGCAATGGTAACGGTGTAACTAATGCCTAAAAAACACAAAAGGAAGATAATGTGGACTGGCTAACAACTAGTCTTTATTAAAGAGTGCAGAAGATATAACGGCAAAAGGGGAAGGGTGAGCGAGTGAAGGGCGGTAATGAGAACATTACACTTAGTTGTGAGAATGAAATAGATGGAGTTAAAATCAGCCTGCTCCTGTTTCTCGTGGAAAATGATTTACATGACTTTCAATAGTATGCGTTATGGCTAGGTGGCGAAAAACCTATTGATGAGGTTGACGCCACAGTATAAAAGCAAATAAAACAAGAAAAACGTGTGAACACAGGTGGTGTTAAGGGCAACCTGGAAGAGATAAAAAGATACAACTAATGATTAAGTAACATGGCTAAAACATTAGCGATGAAATAGCAGCAAAAGGCAGTGAGTGGTCGTGTGGAGACACAGACATGATACAACTAGCCCAAACAAACCAACCAGGACACTAAAAACTTGCACAACTACCCAAGGTATTTCTTCTCAGCTGCAGTGAATACCACAGAGGCGGTGCTGTTGTAGGAATCCCTCTAGTTGTTTATCATCGCCACTTCCAGCCCTTCCTAAGAAGGTTGAGTCACCTCGTACAGCAGCAGGGCTTATTAAGCTCACCTATGATGCTTGCAGTGTTCACGCAGATGTTCCCCGAAGCGTTGTTGGTGTACCTTGCGTGCTCCATCACTCATTCATTATAACTCCTACCATCATGTTCTATGTACAATTTACCACGAGAGACGGGAAACCTGTACTCAACACCTTTTCATAATTCGTATTTGATTTGTGCCACGTATCACACCTGGGGTCCTCTTTATTATTATTCATCCTTGCAAACATCAAAATAGCTTTTTAGGGCCGAAGAAGACCACCTTCACCTCACCTCTTGCAGCTACTTTCCTGAGGTTGTGAGAAAGCCGTGTATGCGCTCTACTTCACGATGTGCCCTACTGCTCCACGAGTCTACGTTTTTGGCTAGAAAAAACACGCAGTTAAGGCAGGAAGTGCTGGCGACCAAAAACGACTACAGGGATTTCTGCATTGCCACCACCCCAGTGGTGCTCATCGAAAAGTCAAAGAAATACCTCAGGCAGTTCTACAAGTTGTTAGCAGCCTAGTTTAAGTTTATTTCCCTAAGGTAGTTCTTGTGGCACCTCCAGCCCCCGAACCCCTTTCGTTGTCATCTCATCGCTGGTGTTTCAGCCAAGTTATCTCATGCATTACCTTTATTTTGTTCATCTGGTTTGGGCTTTTACATCTCCTGTGTTCACACGTGTTGTTCATTTATTTCATTGGAATTACTGAGTTTACTTTTCGTCTTAACATTCCTCCCCCCTCCCCATTTCGCATTTATATTCTTCTGCTCCTTTTAAGAAAGACCAGTTGTTAGTCCTCCGTGTGTTCTGTTCTCTTCATTGCGTGTGTTTCTGTGAGGCTGTGGTTTCACCATTGAAATCAACCAACTCCTGACCATGTGTCTGTCTTGCTGAGAGGATGCCACTATTTTAACAGACAAGAAGGCATTTATAGGCTGCGGGGCCCATAGGGCAGCTGCTCTGTGGAACTACAAAATTTTATGCGAAAGCGATAATACTTTCACTTTCAGCTCATCGCGTGGCGAGGCCGCGGTAGCTACCATTGACCTTAGCTTGACCTCTGCTATGACGTCATACCATCTGCCGCAAAAACCAGGGGCCCAAATTGTGCCATCGCGAGGCGAGGCCGGGCGTGGTGGCTGCTGCCTTACTCCTGTGCCCACCGCGCGTGGCGCGCCTAGCGGTGTGACGTCACAGCTGCAAGAGCAGGGCTCCAACTTGTGCCGTCGCGAGGCGAGGCCGCGCGTGGTAGCTGCTGCCTAAGTCCTGCGGCTGTCGCGCACGGCGCGTTAGCGGTGTGATGTTACGCCATCTGCTGTAAAATCGGGCGCGCGGCGCGCCGCCGACCAGACTTTGTAATGCCGCCTACCACGAAAACCGCTTGGCAGAATGCGAAGAGAAAAGAACGGCGAGCTACGGAAACCGAATAAGAGCGTGAACAGAGACTTTCTAAGCACCGTTTCGAGTACAGCCTTACACACCTAGAGTAAGGCCGACCTCGCTTAGTGTTCAGCCGTGCGCACTTGGAACTGGAGGTTTGAAACATCCTCATGCACGTAGTAGAGGTGGGGTCAACAAGATTGTCGGCATTTCGGTTGCCACTTCTGTAGGCGGTGTAGCCTTGCAGTCTATAGGAGGTAAACCCACCAGCAACAGTACAGCTATTAAGAGTGTTTCTAACCTGCTCTCTACTGGTGTAAAGAATGCCGTTGCAGCCGTTGCCGGAGCAGCTGTTATGCATTCTGCATTAACCTCGCCTACAACCACGTATATCATTGCAGCCACAGCAATTCTCACATCGCTACTAGTTGTACGCAGATCACTAGCACCACCACCAGCAACACTACCAGCTGAACTAAGCGTAGTTACAGTATTGCTTTCGCAATCACCAGGCTTGACCAAGCTAAGCCTTCAGCCATTTTTTTTTTCTTTCAAAACATTTGTGGAGTTTCTCGAGCACATTGATCTTTGCATGCCGCAACACCACCTCTCAATCTTCAACTTTATTTTGGGACTATTTATGTGGTTGCTGTTCCTCTGAGACTATGCAGGCAGCCATTATTTGATTTGGAGAGTTTCTGGGTCCTCCTTGTGTCTGTGCTTCATTTTGCATGCAGTTTGAACAGGACGAGATGGAAGCCAACCTGCTGTAATTAATAAATTATTGCTTTGGGGTTGCTTTCTGCCTGCTTCTGCCGTCTTGTGCTGTCACGTAGCTATCACATAGTGTCACACCACAGCACAAAAAGTTTTAGTTTGCACCACGGACACTGCATCACCTCTGGTCGCCAGTGGCTCTGGCTCAACTGAGTGAGCATGCACACTGAGAGCCTTGTCTATGTTCTCTTCCTTGTAGAAAAGGGGGCTGCTATATAGATAAAAACTTTTTTTTTCAAAATCGTTGCAAAGTTACGGTGCGATGCTTAGAATACGGGGCAGTTTAGAATCTCAAAAGTATGCTATATCATGCTCATGTTGCTGCGTGAGCCCTCAGGTGCTGCAGCGTCTTTATGTTGGAGGCCGTTATGCTACAAACGCAGTGTCCTTTATACTGCCGATGACGCCGAGAGGATAGAATATGAGGGCAGCGATAAACAATAGATTGGCTGGGAGCAAAATAGCACTAAAAATGGGTGCAAAAAAAGAAAGCAGCAAAACAGAAGTCAACCGATGACATGTCTGTAGGTTGGCGTGATCTCTGAGCGGCTTTTGTTTTTCTGGTCTGTGAGTTGAGGAGGGACAGGAGAGGTGTATTTTACCTTTTACTACCTATCTATCTGGTGGTAATCAAGCTAGCTAAAAGCCATTGTAGTGTTAGCGTTTTCTGGTCTCCTTAAAACAAATTTCAAGGATTATTTACTGATTTCTATTTTTACAAAATAATTGAATTTCCTGATATAAAAGAGCACTGAACAAGGGTAACGAGGTGAAGCCTCAGTTCGCAGGTCGAGTCAATGATTCGGTAAGTGTACTTGGTGAAACGTTGGCTCAAACTGGGAACTGAGGCTTCACCCCCGTAACCTTGTTCAGTGCTCTTTCATACCGTGTATCAATCTTCTTCATCTCGTTTTACGTTTGTTTGATTGAGGTGCACTTGGTCAGTAGAGTACTGACACAGACAATATATGATGCACTAATGGCTACATAAAACAATTCAATGTTTTAAAACAAGTTGGCAACGGCCATCTCTACAAAAGAAGTGCTTGTGGAGCAGAGGATGAAGCGAAGTCTCTTGAACCATTTCCATGGCAAGTGCAAGAGGGTCCCACACGAGCCTCTTTCCCGACATAGAGGAAAGGCTTTTAGAAGAGCAGCATTTTTCAACAAGATATTGTCTCACTTTTTATTCCCTCTTCATTGAAAGTGTGCTAGTCATCTGAGCAGACTAGTGTATCACGGACCTTGGATATGCTGGGAGTCAAAAAAAAGGCTGATCATTTTCATTGCCACTACTTCAATTCAGTTAATAGCATCTTATTAAATTCTGTTTGTTGCGATAGAGGAGAAAGGGCATTGACGAGTTACCTTGCTGTACAATTAAATATTAATGTGACAGGATGAAGGTCCCCGTTCTGGAAGAAATCCAGCTCGAGCGTTGTTGGTATTGTGAATAAAAATTATTTGTATGCCTCTGACAGACCGTGGCAAGAGCTGCCCCCTTGGAATCTTTAATGAGAGGGTGATCGCAAATGACTCCCAAGGTTTCCTTGAGCATCTCAAGTCAAATATACTGCCGCTAAGCTCTAAAGTGCTCTAGAAGGGCTTGGTTAAAGTATGGGCTTTATACCTATGTTAGGTAATTTTGCATCATATATATTTAGCAATGTATGCTGATGAGTATGTGTGAAGTAATAGAGGAATATATTGGATCAATCACAGTTATGTGAGTGACAATATGCTTGTATTTGCACTAAGATCAGAACAAAACGAAGACGAGCCAGAGACGAGTCATTAACGCTGCCTTCCCTTTTGGGTAGAGCTTTAGTGTCTCCCGTATTTTGCTTTTTGCTTACCTTTGAATAATTTGTATAACCTCAACTGTCAACCTGGTTGGACTGTGTTAAATACCACAGGTAGTCGGCTCAGCGGTCACGCACATCGGCGTGTACACTGGGGAGTCGCCACACCCCTGTAATCCTCTAAGGGGTACAAGTCTGCCCCATACCTTTACTCTGATAGACGTATGCCGCCAGTTGTAAACGTGTACGTTTATGGCCATGTAGTTTTTTTATGGTACTGGTGGCTGATGCCCGTGATGTTGAATTACAAGAAATGCCCACTTGTAACAGTTACCTGCGGAAAGTCAATCAAGTATCTAAGCAACCGTTGTGAGAGCGCGTCGAAGCACACGTATTTTTCAGTTCTGTGTCCATGGCGAAGCCTGCTTAATTTTAAGTGCCCAAAATTTTTTGCATATTTGAATTACATAACGCAAAAATAAATGTTTGATGACAAATAATCATTTTTGCACTGCATTTTGGACGTAGAGAGTCTGGTGAGTAGAGGGGGAGTGCAGCGGTGAAACGTCGCTGCTTCTACTGCAGAACGCTGCGCACGCCTGCGATCACGCAGGATGTTTTCTCTGTACAATGCAGTCTTGGCTGTCAGAATATTTTCTGAAAATGATACCGAGGTACTGTCTTGTCCTTTACTGATTTTGATATACATTTAAGTTTTTTTCAAGCAATATGGAATCAAGCAGAGGTGGCCCACAGAAGAAATTGATCCGGAAACGAAAAACATCCAACTGTGCTGGTCGCAAAAAGGCGAGGTAAGAAGCCAGGAAAGAACAAAGCCTAAGTCAGTATATTGTTTTCACTGTCCTTCCAAAAGTGTCAATAGAATATGTAGTCTTGCCCTCTTAACATAAAGTAATTATTCGTGAGTGATGGTTAATTCATGTTGCATCCGAAACGCATGTATACTCTTGGTTCTCTAGGCATGTTCATTATGAATTGCATATAATTAATTAGTCATAAGTACTACAATATATTTCATACACCTTGGGGTTCAACGCCGGAATGCAGTACACTACCCATTCAATGCAGCTCGTTCTGACCACAACACACTAGACCACCCCGTCCTGGTGTCCACATCACACCAGGATTTGAAACACGGCTCTTGGTGCGTTAGTGTACCCGGGATATTCACACCAACCCAGGAATATTAGCACAACATCCCGGAAGCACTATCCCACTAGCCCACTAGCGTACTAAGACCAGTGCCTGGAATCCCGGTGTACTGTGAACATCAGGAACCGGTCTAGTGTTTTTTTTTTCAATATGGCTAATAGCATGACTTAGGCACTTGGAAACCCACCCGGAGCGATCGCATCTCTTTATACTGCAAATTGCAATGCGCATGATCCCTCATTTTCAAACCTTTCATCGGAAACACTTTTGGCTTTGCACCTGAGGGTCCTGCGCTTCTATTAAACTATTTTTAGGCTGCGACTACCCGCGTTGCTCTGAAGGAAGATAATTGAACCGAAAAACGTCTGGGGGACAACTCTAGCTAGTATTACCGCCACAGTATGTGTTATTCCTCTTACAAAGCGAAATTGCCCTCCTGCGTAATCATCCGCCACCGCCATAATGCAAGTCACTGACACGTGATCAGGACTGCATACAGTGTAATCTACAGCTGCAGAATGCGATCGTGTGCCTAACTCGCTCAATACATGGACCTTCCCAGCGATATATCTGTGTCGAGCGGTCCAGCATAAGCTCAGAAAATTGCCTATAACTACCTAAGCAACATTGAACAAGGCTATCTTTCTGTTCGTAGCGTGACTTTTTCTGTAAAAGACTATTTCTTCTAACCCCTAAGGTCAAAGTTACCAAAAAAGAATTTAGGAGGAGCCTCAGTCTTCTAGGCTGCCAAATATATCGAGGTACGTCCAAGCTATGTAATTCATACAAAAACTGACTCATTGCACATCGTAGGGCACATTTCTCTCGCCGATGAGTGTGAAGTGAAATTGCTCCGTCTTTAATACGATATACTCGTGAACGCGACTGGTCTAACTCAGCTAAAACAATGACTCATAAAATGCGTTCTGCCTCTATTTCACATCTACCAAAAAGCTCCTTTAATAACTGCCCAGCCGCTAAGCAACTTTTCGGGTAAGCGCAAATGGGGGAAGATAAGACAATCTGAATTTACAGTCGTACCAATTCCCACTTTCAAATAGGTGTTGAGATCCAGGAGAATAATTCTCCTCTCACTATTTGTGCTGGTTAAGCGGGGGAGGCATCCATATATATATATATACAATATATATATATATATATATATATATATATATATATATATATATATATATATATATATTGTCAAGGTGGGAGGTCTGATCAGAAGCCACCGCGGGACACAGGAGTTACAAAAGTCACAGTGCGGCAGGAAACTAGCAGGCCCGCTTCAACAGAACTTCAGTGTCTTCGCCTCGAGGAGACGAACGTCGGTTCTTCGCCTCGAGGAGGCACACGCTCGCGATCAGCGCAGAGGGAAGATAAAGAAGGCTGCGTGTCATTGCCCCCCCCCCCCCCCGGGTACAAGAAGCATCGCCCCGATGCTGGAAGTGTGGGTAGAGATAAAAACAAAAACCATTGCATGAAGTGCAATGGCTCGCGCACAGAAAGAGTCAACACTATCGGTCATAATACGATTTCAGGCGGACCACGTGGACCACGTCCAGGAGCGTGGAGCATCGGGACTTTTTAAATCCATCAGGAACAACCTCATAGGTTAGGTCCCCAACTTAGCTTACCACTTTGTACGGGCCAAAGTAACGACACAGCAGTTTCTCGCTGAGGCACCGTCGACGTACAGGAAACCAAACCCAGACACGGTTTCCAGCTGTGTGCCGGGCGTCACGGTGTCGGAGGTTGTATCGTTGGGCATCGCGGCGTTGCTGATTCTGAATTCGCAGCCTGGCCAGCTGACGGGCCTCTTCGGCGGGATGCAGAAAGGTGTGAACATCTGCTTGTTGGTTGCAGTCGTCTAGGTGTTTTAACATGGCATCAAGCATTGTGGTCACTTCACGGCCATGGACCAGACGGAAAGGTGTCATGTTCGTTGTTTCCTGAACCGCTGTATTGTATGTAAAGGTAACGTACGGGAGTACTTCATCCCACGTTTTGTGCTCTACGTCGACGTACATTGAGAGCATGTCAGCGAGTGTTTCGTTCAAGCGTTCGGTAAAGCCGTTCGTTTGGGGATGGTAAGGTGTCGCCTTCCTGTGTTCAGTATGACTGTGAATTAAAATCTGCTGCAGCAATTCGGCTGTAAATGCGGCTCCTCTGTCAGTAATAGAAATCTCCGGTGCGTCATGGCGCAGGACAGCGCAATTGATGAAAACTTTGCAACCTCTAAGGCAGTACCGTTGGGTAGAGCGGAGGTTTCCGCGTATCATGTAAGGTAATCCGTAGCAATAATGACCCACCGGTTACCGGAATGTGAAAGGGGAAATGGTCCCAGCATGTCCATGCCAATCTGCTAGAAAGGCCTCGATGGTGGTTCTATTGGCTTCAAGGGTCCGGTGGGCTTAGTCGGCGGCACCTTACGACGCTGACAGCTGCGACACGTTTTCGCATAGTGTAAAACGTCTGAGTTAAGTCGAGGCCAGTAGTGCTTTTCCTTTAGCCTTGCAAGCGTGCAGGTGACTCCCAAATGTCCAGAGGTTGGTTCATCGCGGCAAGCTTGTAAGATTTCATCACGTAGACACATAGGTACAACAATCAGGTACGGCGTTTGGCTGGCGGAAAAGTTTTTCTTCATGAGGACACCATTGCGCACACATAACGATGACAGAGCACGCTTGAAAGCTCTCGGAGCGGTTGTACATGCACCGTTTAGATAGTCCATGATGTGACGAAGTTCGGGATCTGCAGATTGTCTTTCAGCGAGACACTCTGTGCTGATGGCATTTAACAGTATGGCCTCATCAGGAATTTCATCTGCGGGGGGATCTATAGGGGCCCATGAGAGGCAGTCGGCGTCCGTATGCTGACGGCCAGATTTGTACGTGACAGTTATGTCGAATTCCTGTAATCGTAGACTCCATCTTACAAGACGGGTTGAAGGGTCCTTTAGGGTTGCAAGCCAACATAGGGCATGGTGCTCAGTCACTAACTGGAATGGTTTCCCGTAAAGGTATGGCCGGAATTTCAACGTCGCCCACACAATGGCTAGACATTCTTTCCCTGTTGCAGAATAGTTCGATTCCGCTTTAGATAGACAGCAACTAGCGTAAACGATCACACGTTCTTGGCCGCCCTGGATTTCAGCTAGAACGGCGCCCAGGCCTATGTTGCTTGCATCGATGTGTAGCTCCGTGTCGGCGTTTTCGTCGTAGTGAGCCATTATGAGAGGTGTTAGTAGGCGGCGTTGAAGCTCTTTGAATGCTTGTTCCTGTGGTGTGTCCCAAGTGAAAGGCTTGTCTGTCTTCGTCAGACGTGTTAGGGGCTCGGCGAGTCGAGCGAAATCTTTGCCGTAGCACCGGTAGTAGGCACATAAGCCAATAAATTGTCGAACAGCTTTCTGGTCTTGGGGCAGAGGGAGGTTGGCAATAGCTGTCGTTTTCTCTCGATCCGGCAGGACACCAGCGTGGCTTACCATGTGCCCCAAGAACTTGAGCTCCATATAAGCAAAATGACACTTCTCGTTCTTTAACGTAGAGCCAGAGGATGTTATGGCTTGCAAAACAGTTTCAAGGCGCCGAAGGTGCTCCTCGAACGTTGGAGCGAAGACCAAAACGTCGTCAAGGTAAACGAGACATGTCTGCCACTTGAGATCTGCAAGCACGGTTTCCATAAGCCGTTGGAAAGTAGCCGGCGCAGAGCAGAGACCAAAGGGCATAGCCTTGAACTCGTAGAGCCCATCCGGAGTAATAAACACCGTTTTCTCGCGGTCCCTCTCATCTACCTCAATTTGCCAGTATCCGGATTTCACGTCCATTGAAGAGAAATATTTCGCTGAGCAGAGACGATCCAGAGCATCGTCGATGCGTGGCAGAGGATAGACGTCTTTCTTTGTAACTTTGTTTAGCCAGCGGTAATCCACACAAAACCTCAGCGTACCATCCTTTTTTCTTCACAAGAACGACAGGTGCAGCCCATGGACTCCGCGAGGGCTGGATGACATCGTCGCGAAGCATCTCTTTCACTTGGCGGGTGATAGCGGCGGGTTCTTTGCAAAAAACGGTGGTGAAAGCTTGCAGGAACTGGTCCTTGAAGGAACTGCACGTCGTGATAGTAGTCTCATGATTTTCAAACCATCTACGAGCTGCAACGTCGAGCGAAAAAAATGCATGCTGCAGTTTCTGGTCATCGCCCTAGCGATTGTACTGGGCTACTCGCTAAAATTTATCTAGCCAGTCTTCCGCGGGTCGTCGCCAGGAAAGGCTTGGAAGATGGGTATCTCTGCGGCTGCTACAACACGAAGGAGGGGGCATTGGTGTCTACCTGCGTCATTATGGGTGGTTGTGCTGCCTCCGAAGATGGTGCTGGAGAAAATGGGGGCGGCCTCGCAGTACGAGAAAATTGTAGAGGCGCGAATTCGGGATCAAGACCTCGAAGCCGTCGGCTACTCTGATGGGTAGGCGTAATCTAGATGGTAGGAGATCCTTGAGGGCTGGAGTCTCGGCTAGTTGGAGGTGTTCTGAGCATGGGTTGCGCTACTCAGCACCTCCACCAGATGTCACGGTGTGAAGTCTGATCAGAAGTCACCGCGGGACACAGGAGTTACAGAAGTCACAGTGTGGCAGCAAACTAGCAGGCCCGCTTCAACAGAAGAACTTCCGTTTCTTCGCCTCGAGGAGACCAACGTCGCTTTCTTCGCCTCGAGGAGGCACACGCTCGCGGTCAGCGCAGAGGGAAGATAAAGAATGCAGCGTGTCAATATATTGCAACGGGCTACAGGGAAGTTGAGGTAGAGGAGAAGAAAAAGGGAGTGGTGCGCGCACAGAGCCACAGACGACTGACTGTTGACACTGGGCCCGTGACCTCCCGTACATCCAGTTTTTCACGAACTCCTTCAGCGTAACACCTTGGTGGAGGCTTTCTGGGTACAGTCGACCCCGTCGAACCTTGCCGCAGTCGACACCTTGTCGGTTGCCACCTTCCATTCCTCAGATGTCCCTGACAAAGACGCCTCGCCCAGGTCAGCATAAAGCACCTTCTGGCCGTATTTCCGCGAGCCTCGATTCTTTGCGGCTGTTGTCGGTGATAATGGGGACTAACAGCTGACGCACTATCAAAGCGTCAGCCGATAAATAAGAGGGACGCCACTGCTGAATTTGCCAATGCGCTATTCGTGCTCAAAGACACGGCTCTTATGAGGTACGAGGATCACGAAGCCTCATTCACAACTTGGACATGTTTTCTACAAGAGCTCAGCAAGTGCTTCAGTGACACCGTTTAAAAGAAGTGTGCAGAACAGACACTGGCGCACCGAGCACAGCTCCCTTGGAGAGACCTGCATCTAGAACATCGAGGTCGTCCTGAAGCTTCCAAAGTCACTTCACCTCGCATGTCCGACGAGGACACGGTCGGCCACTTGTTGAAAGCCTTCGCGGAGGGCATTTGCGCCTACCAAAAAAAAGTAAAGAAACCTGGCATCGGTATCTAACGTGATCTATCCTTGCCGCACGTTTGAACATCTTATGATGCGGAGAATTACGCCCTAGTTTGATCGTTTGTCTACTGTCCCTACGGTGGCAGCCATTGACTCCACATCCACCAGTGACCTTGCAGCTACTATTCGTCAGATTTTGGGCGTCGAGCTCACCTGCTGGCAATATCTAACCTACCGTCCAACTGAACTGTCACCTACGTATCCGCTGGCTCAGCTTCAATCCCTGTCTGTCAACGCAGCGGACTAGGATGAGTAATAGATACGCCAGCAGTCCCGACACTACCTAGCTTGTCATACTCAACAATCGCACTAGGAAGCACATGTGCGCTTTACCGAGCCGCCGCCAGTCAACTTCCAAGAGGACGCGATATCTAAAGCCGTCTATATGAGTCCTGACGGCGGGGATGTCTTCCCGAGGCGGACTTCTGTCCGTCCGTCCTTGGTTTTCAATCAGTGTGGTAACCCTGGCCACATCTCACGATTTATCCATCGTGGCCGCTATGGATAAATTGACCCCCTGTCTCCTATCCTGCAGCGCCAAGCTACCAGCAACAGTAGCGCCGCTCACTTCGCTACGGTACCACCACCTATACTGCAGAGCCCGACTACCAGCAGCAGTATCTTCCCCGCGCTCCCCCTTTCCACTCATTGGTTGCCCAAATTCATTCGCAGGCCACAATGAGGACACATTTTTCGGCTTCAGATCGTAGCGTGACTCCTCCTCCAGCACTCTGCACATGCCGGTCTCCACGGCCACGCCGGCGCTCATCATCAAATCCGGAAAACTAGGTAGCGCGACGGATGGACGTAAGGTCGCTGAAATTCTGCTGTTTATCAATCTACCTATACGCTGTTTTTGTGCTCAAGAACAAAGTTAACGTGTCTGTGCATGGTGAAGTCATATCAGCTCTAGTGGATACTTTTCCTTCTGTTTCAGAAACAATCATTAGGGTGCAAAGTGATGTTTCACTGTGCCCCTAAATCAACATTCTCTAGAGTAAGCGGTGAATCATTGCAGCCTTTAGGAGCCTGTAGTGTAGACGTCAAACTGGGCGGATCAGGTTCTCAGGCGGAATTTATTATTATTGCTCCTTCCACCCATGGCGTGATTTTATACTTGGACTTCTTGAACATGTGTGGCGCTACCATTACCTGTTGTGGTAGGCCGGTTTATTTCGAGCTGACACTTGTGCCTTAGAATGTTCCTGCGATGTGGAAACTATTTTAGCGTCTCCGAAGATATAGTCGTAGCATTGTGGACTGCAGTGTGTAACAGTCCACTCATCACCTCATAATTATGACCCCTTCGAAGCTCTAGTATAGCCTATTTTTTCGGTCTGCGTTAAGCGTATTGTACTTGTGCTTCATTGTTCTATTTCTGTGCTGAACGGTCGTGGGAGGTAGTGGGTGATCAATTCCTCCCATGAGCCCTCTGCCCATCCAGCTGGATTGAAGCTTGCCTTCTGTGGATGTAGCATGCCCACCGCTGTGGCATTGGTCGGTGTCGCTTCAACCGAACCTCTTCCGCCTCTGTCAGCAGAATCGACAATTCCTCGCATGGTGAATGTTAGTCTGAGTACTAGTGAACACCAAGCTCAGGTGGACCTCCTGCTGTAATACACATCTATTTTTGACTTCGCCCAGCCCTCTGGATCAGCTTCTATTCCTGATTCTCGCATTCGTCACACGATCGAGCACTGGTTCTTCCCGCTTGCTATGCCAGAAACCTTATAGAGTATCAGCATCCGAGCGCGAGATCAAAATTCTCCACAAGGGGGTCGGGGTCATTCATGAGTCTTATAAAGTCCCTGGGTGGCTCCTGTAATTCAAATGCGCAAAAGGACAGCATGTGGCAGTTATGCGTGCATTTATGCATTTAATGTCATCACCAAGACGTGCATACGCTCCTTCGAATGGATAACGCCATAGATTGCCTTTCTGCCAACTCTTATTTTTCTTGAGTCGATTAAGATCCGGTTACTGGCAGATTCCTGCGCACCCTGATGATGAGGAAACAACAGCTTTTGACATGCCAGACGGACTTTCTGAATTAATGTTATGCCCTTCAGAATATGCAACGCGTCTTCAAATTTTTAAAGGTTTATAGACAGGGTGCTTTGTGGTTTAAAATGAGATATTTGTTAATGCTACTTTGATGATGTAGTTATTTTTGGAAGGACTTCGAGGGAACACAACGAAAACCTAGCTGTTCCTTACTGTTTGCGTCACGCCGGTCTTTTTCTTAATCCCAAGAAGTGCCGGTTTGGCGAGCGGCAGGCAGTGGTGCTCGGACATCTTGTTGATGAAGACGGGGTGCGATCTGATCCCTAGAAAACGGAGGTTGTCAAATTGTTTAAGCCACCCGAGGCTGACAGAGCTTTGCAGCTTCTTGGGTTTGAGTAATTTTCGTTTTTTTCATACACCGCTTTGGTAATATCGCCGCTCCGCTGACGAGTCTGTTACACAAAGGAGTTTCTTTCGAATGGACCTCAGAATGTGAAGCCTCCTTTTGTTAGCTCAAGTTTCTATTGACATCGCAACCTGTTCTACGCCACTGCAATCCCTCAGCGCCAACAGAAGCTCACACGAATGCGACTGGTGTTGGCAATAGGGCTATTTTGATTCAACGCTCCAACCAGAAAGAACGTGTTATTGCATACGCAAGCCGTACTTTATACAAGCCCGTGCGTATCTACATTGTTACTGAGCAGGAATGTCTAGCAGTGGTCTTAGGCCTCAAGCCGTTTTTGCCACCACCTTTTGAATGGTTCATAAAGAGCAATAACATTCATGTCATTTCTTTACATGGCAGATAACATAACCAGAAAAGCAAGTTGTACAAATGTAATAATCTCGCGCATACTTTGCGTGATTCTCCTTGTTCGTCTCCGTTTCATGTTTTCTCTAAAAAACATCTAAATGCACAATGGAGAGCAGAAAATTGTATCCGCACTTTGCATGGATAATAAAAATGTCTACCTCACTCAGTGCAAGCCAAGTAAAACGGAAATGCACTTTGAATGTTTCTTCATAGTACCCCACCTACAGATTCATGTCTTAGCTCAATCCTTCCTTCGTCGTTGTAGGAAGCACCTCCTGAAGGTCTCCTGGAGAATTATGTCGTTATGACATGCATTAGTGGCAGTCACTCTGCAGCAACCTCTGTAATCATAGAATGCTCATGGGGCAGAAATGTGGTGCTTTATCTTGCCCAGCTTCATTCTGCCATAGTTTAAAGTACAATGCATTGCGCCGCTGATTGCTAGAACAATATGATATGGCAGGGGTATTGCTATCGTCAAAATGTATCCACGAGATTGTTATCTTCAAAATGCATATTGGAAAGATAACTGGCGGAAAGTAATTTCTGTCATCTGAAATTTTCTCTCCTCTAGAAAGACGTACGCACTTAGGTGACGTTTCAGTGCCATAGGTTTGCATCCCATTTGGCTATTTATGTTTGCTTACAAGCTGTGGGAACGTCATTACAGTGTCATGCAGGGTAACCACGAAATGCTTTACCGGTCACAATTCGTCTCAGGTATTTTCTGAGGTACCTCTCAACATTTCCATGGGCCCCTGAACTATCGAAAATAGGGACAGATGACTGTCGCCAGTAGTTTCAAGAAGAGATAAATGCTAAATATCTTTTTTCAGAAAGTGGCACCAAATTGTCCAATAAGGCGCATAACTGCCCTGAGAAAGTTTTAATGCACTAGCAGAAGTAGCCGAAATCCTACATTTTTCTGAAGTCAGTCTGAAGCATCGGCCTGTCGGGGTCTCTCACCCCAACAGGCAAAAGCGATCACCTCCGCCAGCCAAAGCATTTCTCTAGGCCACTGCGATTTCGGCATCCGCTTTCTACGTGTACTAAGCTGCCAGTCTTCCTTCTTTAACTTCGAATGATTTCACCTCCTTTGATAAAGCTACACCTGAAGACTAAATGTTACCCCGAAAAGAATTTTACAGGTTCAGGCTGTGTCAATAAACGAATTCTCTATTGCGATGGACTGCTAGCTTATTATTGCCTTTTGATCGGTAGTATCTATGCCTGCCTGTGCTAGAGACATACTTGAGAAGTCTGCCATAGCCATTTTTTTATATCTATCGATACGGGTAGTAAATCGTTGCTCAAAATCTGACTTATATAGGTTTAAACAGCGACTTAAAGGTACATCAAGGGGCCCACGTTTTTGAAATGCAGAATAACTCAAAACTTTGCTTAATTCCGCGGAATGAGACTATGGCATACCTTTTGACGCGGCGAGAAATACGATGGGCTGCACCATCTGGCGAACTGGGACGCAACTAATGTCTTAGGTCAGTTTTGACGTTGCCTCGCAGTTTACCAGATGGCGCAGCCTGTCAGTAAAGCTGTTCTGCCCCTCAGGTTAAAGAGGAAATCTCTTCGCATCCAATTGCAGTTCCTCGTACATTTTAGCAAATCCATGCTAGCTCTGGTACTATCCGTGTGGTAAAGAAAGACGGACCACTTTGAACTATCATAGTGGGGAATGCTGTCCCGGGATTGAGAACAAAAGAGCAACTAGTAGCGTTCGCTTGAATGAGCAGGTAAGCGTAATGTACTGCCGCAAGGCGGCCATTCGCTGTTTCGTGTATATGCTAGCCAGGGCCAGCATTAAGCCATTCGGGCGCCCTGTACGAACTCTGCCAAGGCGCCCCCCCCCCCCCCCCCCCTCCCTTCCGTCAAACTCTTCTTTGTATTTACTTTTTCTAGTGCATCTTTTTTTTTTTTTTAGTGACGCATTGTATTAAATAAAAATTGTTCTCACAGTTCATGAACTTGACTAGCCTATTTTGACGGCCGAAGCCTGAAAGGAGCCCGGGGATCATTAGCGCTAGAAGCTGGCCTGCTTGGGCTAGCTTTTGGCCTCAGTGTGAAAAAAAAAAACATAAATAACACTACAAGCAGCTGATACGGTCTAAAACATGTACGCAAATCGTGTTATCAGTGAAAAATAAGTTTAGTTCCATTTTCAGACAACTTCAGTTACCCTTCAAGATGGTTAGGCGTGGACAAGCGCAAGCCTGTTTGATTTAAACCTTTTTAAGAAGCCAACCAATGCTAGAGGCATGAATAGAGTTGACATCAAAGTGACACGTGCTATAGCTTTTCCAAGACAAATAGTTGCAAGTTGCAATTAGTTCCTCGTAATGAAGGGAAAAATGAACAGTCCATTTAGATACGAACATAGTATAAAACTAGGTCTCTATTCATTAAACGCAGTCGGCTGGCTGCATTGCTTTGCTCCTAAGCCCTTGAATTAGTGCACCAGAAAATCAAACGCGCACACGCCTGCACATACATAGCATTAGGTCGGCAGCACCAGGCAGTTTTGCGCCTGAGCTTTTGTGCCGGCGTACTGCGCATTCGCCTTGCAGCACTTGGCGACGTTGCGAGCCAAGAATGCTGGCATCAGAAGCATACAAAATGATACACTTCGGTCATGTGATACACTAAACAGTCTGTGCGTCTTTAATTTATAGTGTACTAGGTACCATAAACACAAGAAATATGCGGTGCTCTCCAAAGGAAAATTGTGAAGGACATTCATATAGAAACAGCAAGATAGTGACTACAATAAATAAACAAACCCTGTTGAAAGTGGAAATATCCATATGCATCAAACACAACCACGAACGTAAATGTTACAAAAAAGTACAACTAAACGAAGCATACCAAAATACTGTTTTGCAACATGTAAATATAAAAGGTGCTGAAGGTATATAAAAGGTATTTATTCGGTGCTGAATAGCAATGCCTCAGCTGCGGACTCGGTTGAAGAAAGTTTGGCGCAGCAATTTTTTTTAACAAACATGGGCAAAAATTCAGCTGGGAAAAATGAATGATTCCAATATGAGCTTAACCTGCTCAATTCATGTTACAGGCCGTGCGATGCTTGCCAGGCTACATCACTTTAGTTTAGCCCTATACCGAAAAGTAGGCTTTTTCTTGCACTTTGAAGCGGCATTGTCCGCTTTTTTTCTTTGTTGATCCTTGAAAATGTGCACTGCGCACATGATAATTTTGCATTTCTACCGTCGATTTCTTTGACAAATAGTCTTGCTTGGAATGGTGATTAAGAAAAGACGTATGCAGCCTGTCATAAAGAATATTAAATTTTCGTCAGCCTGGAACAGGGGAGGAGTAGATTTCAAAATAAAAACAAATCGTTTATTAAATAATGCCAGACTCGGCAAATCCAAAGTTTCTTTCCGAAGTAATCTAACAACTGCACGAAATTTTGTGCAAAGTCACATCCATGCATATTGCAACAATAGTAGCATAAAAATCGTTTACACAGAAATAAGATTAATTAAATATTGTCCACCAATTTTTTTCTAGCCTTCATAAATAGGGTCATTTGTTTTCGTCCAAAATTAATTATTCCAGCTGCCGAGCAATTATAGCCTTACAAAGCAAGCTCCTGCGCTCCTCAAAAAAGAGAGAATGAGCAAGTTACCTAGTGGACGTTCATATCCGCTTTCGACTTCTATACCATGTTTTTTTTTTTTTGCTTTTTTTTTTGTTTTAAGCTGCGCGCTTTGAGCACCCGGAAAGTAAAGAAGCCAAGAAGAGGGCTTTGTCGGGCTGGTCGGTTCATTTTGAAAGAAACGAACAGCGCTAACAGACGGGACGAGTGGAAAGGCGAGGTAGGTCTCGCTGTTCCACTCGTCCCGTCTGTTAGCGCTGTTTCTTCTTTTCGTTCAGAAAAGGAACGGTCATCATTCAAAGGACGCGTTGGTAGGAGTTTAAAGTCACACAAACAGCGCAACTGAGACGGACTTCGGGCACAGCACATAAACGTATCTTCGCCCCCCCCCCCCCCCTCCCTGCTTTCCTTCTTACCTCGTGGATGTACGGCGAGAGCACCGTGCAGACGTTTCAGTGTGTCACAAAAAAAGGCCTCCCAAGGCTTCCCCACCCGATTTCTGTAAAGGCCCTTCTTCCCTTTGCGCCCTTGTCTTGGGGGTTCTGAATGCAAACAAGCTTCCTCCAGAATGGTTGACGTGGTACATTCACCAAATAAAGGGCACTTAGGCACTAAGCACATCAAGTTTGTATATGCAATTGCCAAAGAAGTTATTTGATAAAGGATCTTGTTTTCAAAAGTTCGAGCCTGCAGCTCGCTTGCGTTGTATATGTGAGTCCAAAGGAGTACTCACTCTTCGAACAGAAATTGGTTAACATAGCGAAGTAACGCTTTGACGTTAATAAGATACTTGCACAAGAATATGCAATTGCAGTAGGCCTGACTTTTGGCCACTACGCGAAGAAAATGCAAGCAGGGTTGGATTTAAGGTTCTAAAAATATGTCCAACAGTAGGGAAAAGACGTCGACACAAATGAGTGTTAAATCGTTATTTTTCTCTCTCAAGCAGCAGTTTTCTGCAGGCAAACAACTTTGCTTTGATAATGTGTGCATTCAGGCTGCATTTTAAAATGCTTTTGGAGCCGAATTCGTCCTTGAATATGTTGGTTCCCTCACTTCAAAGAGAACACGGCTAATGTCTCTTGTGAATGAGGAAAGACAAGAAGGGGGCCGGCTAAAAGGAAATGGGGTGTTGGTGGAAAAGCTCTCAGTGCAGATCGGCGCCCCCTTCATGCTGGCGCCTTGTGCGACAGCAATGGTCACCCACTATAAAGGCCGGCACTGCATGGTGCTAGCTTACGGATTGGCGGGCTTCATAAGCGCCGACGGTGGTAGGGGGGAGAGAAGGGGGGTGTTGCTGAAAGGCTTCCACCATGTTCGACTCACAACCGATTTGAAACTAAGGTCTTCTAGCAGAATTAAAGGTATAATTGTGTAAAGGAGACAAACAACGCTGCGGCATCGCCATCATCACCATCGCTTGTCTCCGGCGCCCACCTCTCTCGCGCTGAAGCTGTGCCCTGCGGCTGGCAATTCGATCCTGCTGTGCCCGAAGTACTGCCAGCGCTAGACGTTCGAACCAGCTATCAAATCCACATTTCAGGCAATGCCACATAAGTAATGCCACGAGTATAGTTCCACATGAAATGCATATTCTCACAATCGTGTTATGACTGCGGTCATACCAGAAGATAAAGCTGGAGATTAACAGTGTCCATCTCACCATTGGCCAGTATCTCGATAGCATGCAAAATACTGGTACATATATTTACACATGTTGTTAATTTACTGAAGGATAACGATTTCTTCTCTCTAACAGAGCATGCATGGATTCCGAAAAGTTAGCTCTTGTGAAATTCAACTACTTTCATTAACTTACAAGGTTTTTTTGTACTCCTCAAGTGACCGCATAATTCAAGACTCTTCAAAAGCAATCGATAAAGTTATTACATCACTGCTATTACATAAACTAAATGTGCTGAACATTTATCCTGCAATTCTTACCTAACCCGTGGATTTCCTTCTTCTGGTGTTAAATTTGACAGCATTAATGACATATTCCTATGCTGTACTACTTGGTTTTGGAGTTCCTCGTACGGATCAGAACTTGACCCCTTACCTTTGTTATCTTCTGTGTTCTGTATTAGGGTCCCTATGTAATGCACTCTGTTCCTGAGATTAAAATAAATATATAAATATTGTTCGCCTAGGGCATGCCCGGAGAAGGGGTTGGAGGTGAAAGCGAATGAAAAAGAAAGAGGGTTATAACTCGTTAAAGCCTTATCGTGTTTTCGTGCATACAATCGTCCGCATCACAGCATAAGGCCTTCATGCTAGGGTTGCAGAGCTAGGTAAGTGATTAACTGTTATTTTTTGTATACAGATCTATTAGGCAGCCATCGCCTTGTCGCTTGAGAACAAATGCTTATTCAGATCATGAGCATGCGGCCACACATGTGTTACTTTGGGCCGATTTAATAGGAAATATTCCAAAAATCGTCGCCACGCTTCAGACATACAGACCATTTTTGCAGCGAGGAGAAATATAGCTTCGAGCTTGGAGCTCGTTGCCATCTTCCTCCTCTCCGGTATGCGGTAACGTAGTGGTAGCCGGATGGGGGGGGGGGGGGGGGGGGAATGTGCGCAAGGGCGTATTAAGCAGTAGGCTCACGTGCTACGCAGTTTTTTGCGCACAAACCTTATTGCATAGCAGAAAAGTGTCAGCTGCTCTGCTGATACAATAGCAGGTTTACGGTGCGCTGTGCTTTAAGTTTTTGTAGCGAAAGCTATACTAAGCTACCCTTCGCGCATTTCGCAATGCCTGAAAAAGAGCGCGGCAGTGCGCATGCGCCAAGACCGGTTTTCGCCGCAGGTGCGACGCCTGTTCAGCCGTTGGCGGCGCTGGACACAGGGGAGAAGTAAAGTCCGTTGATAATTTCCAGGGGCTTTAGGGAGAAGGTAAGGCTGAAGAAGGAGGAGGGCAGCGTCCTCCCTGAAGTTGCACCCGCCGGCACGGAGAGGAGCAGAAGGGTAGTCTCCGCTCTGTGCATGGGCGCGCTGCGGCGTAGAGCTGACCGAATGTAGCAGGAAAGCGTCTACCGGCATCGCATGCTGACTGCATAAAAGTGAATTCTGCCTAGAGATCCGCCGAACTTTAATGCCTTCAATAAAACGCTGGTTGTGTTCGATGCAACTCTCAGTCGCACGAATTCAAAGCTTTAGCTCCATATTCAGTTCAGAAACGTTGAACTCCTGTAATCTTTTTAATTTTTCTATGCATTTTACACATCCTACTTATGTTCTTTCTGCCTTTCGCCCGAAGTTTTAGTCCCTTCTCTGTATCTTCTCTGTTGTTTTCATTTCGCCAGCCACAGTTCAGGTGCTAAAAGTGCTGATGATGATGGTTGGTTCATAGGAAGGGAAAGGCGGAGTATCTGTCACACTTGCTCTGTGGACACCTGAACCGCGCCGCAAGGGAAGGTATGAGGGTGGGAGTGAAAGGGGATAGAGAGAAAGGGGGGCCGTAGTGGAGGGCTACGCGGTAATTTCGACCACCTGGGGATCTTTAGCAGGTAGTAAAATCTGTATATTTTTTTTTACTTTCTTGTTCCACAAGCACGAGAGAAACAACGCAAGAAAGATAAGAGAAATAAAGGATTGGAAACGCGGTGGTATGTGTGCGTATCGCTGAATGCTGTTGCAATTGCAACTCGTTCAGTCGGGCGAAGACCGGCTGCTTCTGAATTTCTTGCACCAAATGAGTTTTTCGCCTTGGCAGCCTTCGCGCGAGTTACGTTTTGTTCGCAGGGAAGGGACAGAAAAATCTAATTCCCGTGAGGCAAGAAGTCGTTGGCATCAAATGGGTATTTATCTGGGGTAAAAATGACGTGAACCCTTGCAGGCAAAGAAAAACTATTTCGGCCCACTCACCTAAAATTTATGAAGGTACGAAGGAAGTTTCGTGTTGCGCTTCTAGAAAACAATTCTAATAAATTGGTCAACTTAATTTTCAGTGGACCAGCGCTAAAATAGTTTATTTTTCTGGAAACACGCAGTCCGCCAGCCTTTGCTGCAATAAGAAATGGAAATCTGGCAATGGGTGCAAGAGTCATTGCCTAAAAATAAGAACCTTCCGCGAAAACAAATGGGCTATAATATATTTTTTCATAAAAGCAACTTTTGCGTAGGTCATTATGGAAGATGTTTTCATATGTTCACGTTTCCATGTGAATTGTGGGATTCTCTACGGGGCTGCGGCTCCGCTCTCAGAGAAAAGAACGCTCCGCTAGCTCAGACCACAGTGGTGGCCCCCAAGAACAACACGAACACCGAGGACCAAAGGGTTAACCGCTGAATGGGCTTCCTAGGCCGCGCGCGCGCGATCAATAAATGCTGTGTTCACCTGAACAGTCCGTCTCTTCCTGGACGCGTCCGATCACTTGGCCCGTCCGGTCCGCGCTGCCCTCGGTGTCCACACCACGCTCACTCCCTCACTCACGTCTGCCCGGTGGTGGTGGTGGTGGTGACTATGGTTTATTTTTTGGGGAGGGGATACTGGTCACGAAACCACACCCAGCCAACACGCGCAGCTCGCCGCTCCCTCCCCACAACGGTAAAGGGAGAGAGGGGAGAAACGCGGTGTGTGCTCCGAGGGCAGTGCGGACCGGACGGGTTTAGTGATCGGACGCATCCATGAAGAGACGGACTGCTCAGGTGAACACAGCGTTGCTTGATCGCGCACGCACGGCCAAGGAAGCCCATTAAACGGTGAACCCCTTGGTTCTCGGTGTCCGTGTTGTTCTTGGGGCCGCCACTGTGGTCTGAGCTAGCGGAGCGTTGTTTGCTCTGAGAGCGGAGCCGCAGCCCCGTACAGAATCCCACATTTTCACTCCCAAGATGGGGCAGTTCTCTCACCCCCCGCCCTCTCCCCCACAGCGCCGGAGAAGGAGGCTAGGAGGGGAAAGATGAGGGCTCTCCGACAGAAAGAGAGGGTGTTCGCCGCGTCGTGCGGCCGAGGGATATGTTGAATTGCCACAGAATCAATTGCGCATTTTCTGTTTTATCTGGTACGATATCAGCAAGACACTAGCACTACACAAAAGCAGCTAGCGGCCATTCACAGGAATTTCAAGATCCCGAATTCCAGGTCCCACCGTCGACGACAGCCACTCGCCGCACTCACTGACAGACCGGTGGCTGGGTCATGCTGACAATGCTCATATCCGATCGCAAAAAAGCTAATACGCTACATATATTTAACCGTCACGGCTTTATTACCCCGCAACAGTAAGCTAGGGTAGACTAAATGGAGCCGAAATGGATATGGATTCTTATAGAACAGAGTACCGGAAGAGTTGTGAGAACTCCACGCAGTAGCCGCTCAAGTAGTAAACAAACTCTGTATGGAAACTAGGCCCAACAAATGTTGCGCGATTAGCATTGCTCGTAAAATGTCCTAAAAGGGCTACACGCTTTCTTTCACTGCTCGAACCTTTACGATGCGCCTGTAGAAATTATTCAAGGATAAAAATTAGATCGAAAGCTGTCCTCTTTGCTTCCTCCACCGCTCTCACGGCTATAGGTACACCATCGCATCTCTCTTAGAGTGGCTATGTACCCCGCAAAAGCTGCACACAAACTGTAATCTAGCTTGTAGCATCGGCCGACTCGATCAAGAGCGCAAATGTTTGCACAATTCTAACCGGATTGCTTAACTGATTTAAGAAAGCCTTTTTCCTCAGTTGGGTGCTTTCAGAACGTAACAATTTGAATTCAAAATCTCCTAAATGCTGACGTGCGCTACTTGTTTCCTCTTCCATGGATACGACCGCACTTACCAGTGTGGCGGTTGTGCGTAAATCAGCCGCTAGATGGCACCACCTAAGCAAACTGGCAGCGCCCATGATAAAACGGTCTATGCAGCTTTTCCTCTGAAAGTCCAGAAAACTTCGTAGAGCAAAATGCTATGAAGCACAGATAATTATTTCACCTACAACAGTAAAACAGCGCATATAATCAATAACAATGCTTTATTAAACAAACGGCAGAACCTGTAAGAATCCGTAACGAAGTGTGGGCAGCTACGGCTGCGAATCTCATTTCGGTATTTATTTCAAGAAATAGTTTGGCACAACGCACTGCAATAATTCACATAGAACATTACCGTTTCAAAACAAACATGTCATAGCAAATAATCTTTATTAACAGTCCGCAGAGCCTGATATGCTGCCAGAAAAATGCCATTAAGAGGGCGAGGAAGGAGCTATTTCACCCAAAACAAGGTCACTGGCAAAACGAACACCTGCACTGTTTGTCCGATCTCCAATGAAATGTCTGGCCGAAGTGTTACATGTAGTGCAGCTCTTTTTTTTTTAAGGAACGACCTCGTAGTCCTCCACACACAAAAAACAAAACAAAGAGCCAAGCAGTGTTTTCGTTCAACATGTGCAGCCCCTTTTTTTTTTTTTTAAGAAACGACCTCGTAGTCCTACACACACAAAAAAAAAAAAAACAAAGAGCCGAGCAGTGTTTTCGTTCAACATGTTCAACTGTTTTGCTCTGCGTTGCGCAACGCGTTGTGTGTTACACTGGCTAAGATGTCCACGTCTGTTTCTTTTTACAAAAATTCCATGCTCACACGGCCACCATTTATCAAAGACGGCGATTGTTACCGCAGCCTAATAACGGTTGGTAAATGAAACCGATGACGTTTGTCATTTTACTGCATGAAGTTTTGAATTTTTTTTTTTTTTTTACTGCCGGTTCAAGCTTTCTTCTAGAACAATCTTTTATGCTCTCCCGCTATTTCGTCACAGTAGCAATTGAGTCAACCTTCAAAACCTCGGGTAGACGGGTCGGCCTTTAATCAAGGCGCCTACTGGTCGATCTAAATCTAGCAGGTTTGATATCTCCGCAGACTTAGACCGATGAATTCTGCACCATGTTTAACCGATGCCGCCCAGCAGATCATCCTCAATATACCACATGTGACAATATTCAAAACGTTGAATCAGGTAAAACTGCAAACATCTTTTATCGTACTTCATTCCTAGCGAAATGGTAATTCCACTCAGGTAGGCGCATTTCCTACGAAAACTTCCTGCTCCATACCTTTCTATTTGCTAGAGTGCCATCAGCAGTTATACTTCTTTCGAGCATTTCATTATTCCTGTATTCATTTTTTTTTTGTAATTATGGTGTCATTTCACTTTAACAGTGGCTAGTCATGTATGATGCTTTTTGTTGTATTTTTAGCATGATATACGCTATTTTGAGTACACCAGGATTAACGCTTATGGTATTACACCCGGGAACAGTAGCAGCTCTACAGAATAATTCCAACAAAGAAGAAACAAGCGGAAAGCCATTAGTGCAAAGTACTCAAGCAAATTATTTTAAATGGCGACTTAAAATCTAGAACATTGTACGACGTTGTATACACCTTTGAGGCTTACGCACAACTTTATAAAGTGATAAAAGTTCATTTGTTCCCAAGTCTATTGTTATCCTAAGTGACCAGCACGTCCTATGTATATACAAACGGGTGTAAGGGTTTCTGTGCTTTGGTTTCTGTCAAACGCTACTCCACATTTTCAACAGCCATAAGTTCCTACTATTCAAAAGTTCTATCATTTCAGTCTTTCACAGTGTGCAAGGCCCTAGTAATGTTTACGTACCTGAGCACAGCACAAACTACAATGGTGAGTATAATATCGTGTTCAACCGTGCAGCAGGTCAGTGTGTGAAAGAACTGAATGTTTGTGCATAACATTAAAGTTGCAGCGGGTTAACAGTAAAAGGGTACATACGTCAACGCTCGTCACTGCTACACAACTTCCTTTCTGGACCTTGATTAATAACAGTCTATGTACAAAATGAACAACAACACTGGAAACTAGCCGCATCCCAGTAAAGCATTCACACCAAACCACCTCTTCCTCCCACAAGCATACTGAGGCAAAGTAAGTTTTACTTATCATTCTGTTTATTTTTCAAGGAATAATAGCTAAGCAGTCCATCACATTGGCCTAACTGATTGAACCTTCTCTTTTGTTTTCATAATAATTAGTCAATATTTTGCTTTATCGAAGTCTCATATTTTTCCGATATACAAGTTTGAAGAACTGAAGAAGCGTTGAGGGCGGCATCCAAACTTGTTCTTTGTTCATCTCAATCTACGGCCTCACTGGGATTCGAAAAGGAATTAGAAGTTTTCTTCAGCTGACCTCTATTTTGTTGAATATTACCTTAACGCGTTGCTGCTCAAAGCTCGGTGTTCTGCCGGAAGCAAGGTTCGTTTTTTTCTGCGCAGAAAATGTGTCGCAGCGCACCGCATATAAACAAAATAACACCGAAAACATAATCTCGAATGATCCCTTTGAAATCTACGTAAAATCAGGAAAGTCACATTAATATTGACCCTTTAGATCTCATTTTTGCAAAATCAGAGAATTGTATTTTCCTTTCCTCAAGTCAAGGAAAGCGTCCCTATAAATTATACACGATCTGATGCCACAGAAGAGGTTGAAATCAAACACAAATTTCTGCCATTACAGTTCAAAGGAGACGTTTTTATCGTACACCAGCCTACCAGATATCATTACATTAAAATTTAAACTGTAATAATTGAAGATTGGCCTTTAGTGCCTACATTGTTGTGTTCATTAGACTGGCATGAATATCACCAATAAAGTATTATGTTCCTAATCACAACGCGCAACTAATATTCTTTGGAAATAAAGAAAGACAACACGTGTGTAGGTTTCAAGTTGAAAACCTTTTATCTATCTATGATGATTTTTAAATTACGCATAGTTTAGACTGTAGACATTCATGGACGTTACAATTACTTAAAATGCGTGTGCCTTAAAACGGGCCAGATTGAGGAAGTTTCTCAATCTTTGGTTTATAGGTGGTACTCTGGCCAAGGGAAAGACGAAGACAAGGAAAAGGGCAAAGGGCGGCAGGATGCTTACAGGAAAGAAAAGGAACGTTGGACAGGAGATTCCCCCTCTTGCCCCCCAGAAGGCAGCAGGATGTTGCGAGAGGAAATAAAAGGACCGGATAATTGGTGATGGGTAGCGGATGGAGAGAACGGGGAGATCATGCGGCGTGCCTAACTCTGATGCCTGGTTTGCAGAGGGGAAAGTAGTAGTGAGGGTGGCAGTGGGTTACAGGGGAATTACAGCTTGGTTCACACCATCCTCTGGTGAGGCCTGAACTAGTCCGCTGCAGCGCCTGCTCCATCCATGGGGACAGTAATGTTAACACATACTCCACCGAAGAAATCCCCGTTGATTGAATATGCTCTCTTTTGGCCTTTGTGAAATTGTTCTCATTCGAATTGAGAATAAGAATAGTGCGATTCGCAATCCGTTACCAGGTAGAATGAGAGGAAGAAGATGGTTTACACGGTATGTAATAGCACTGAAGAAGGGTAAATGAAGTACGCCTCAATTCGCTCGACCTGCGAACTGAGGCGTACTCCATTTACCCTTGTTCAGTGCTCCTTCATACAATCCGTTACAGAGATCCGCCACCGCGTGCTCCAGCGTGCATGTTGAGAATGCCTTAACGGCTCCAGATGGCACCACATGATGGAAGTCGGTACACAGATCAACCGCTTCGTGTCCAATCAGCGCGTATGCACTGGCAGTGCGCTAGCAGGTCTCGGTGACGAATGGTAGATTTTGCTATGCTAAAGGTCTCTATTTTTATTGTCAGTCACTTTACGCAATGAAATTTAAGAAAAATTATAGTAATTCCGCCACATTATTTATCAAGCTGACAAGCACTTGTAGCTGACAAGCAGCTACCACTTGTTTAACATCCACATTCAATTTTAATTTAAGGAGCGCTGTTAACTACCAGGCCTTCAAAGTGTTCTAAGTGAAAAAAGACAAAAATCTAAGAAGCACTGGTAAGTAGTAGAGTCTGAAATTTAACATAAGTAACTGGTTCTTTCTAGCAGCGATTAGTTCTATATCATTCTGAATAGTGGCCTAATCCATAAAAGTAGAATACTTTGGTTAACCAAAAATTGAAACACTATTACGCAAAACGTATCACAGAGATTAGCAGTACTGTGACAGTGTTTTTCAAGCTTACGGCTAATCGACTTCGTTAAACTCTCTGAGTATTAAAACACATATAAAAGGGAAGGCAGGAGCACGGAGCTCGCGCCCCCCTCTGTCTTTACTAGGCCTAACTATGCCCTTCCCGTCTGCACTCCACAATAGAGGTTAAAGGCTGCGGTCACTCGAACTCCTACCATACACCTCGGGAATTGCTCTCTGCTATGCGTACTGTCCGGAAAGCAAATTCATGATAATCTATTTTTTACACAATTCTGCTTTTTAGCTCTACTGACAACATATGTTTAGAATCTTCTTCATTGTATATTAGACACACTGGCATTTTCAAATATAGCTACTATCGCAGGAAGTAGTTTGCTACAGTGTGACAGATATTAAACTGCCGGATTAAATCAATATGGTACACGCCAGTGCATTTCACTTATTTTGGTCTAAAAGTTCCAAACCTTCTGTGTAAGCAGAAAAAGAATAAGGATAATTCCTGAGTCTTCTTGGGAAGACCCCGAGCCTTACTGGTCAGTCGTTTCGCATGGCTCGTACGGAAACTTTTTTATATCTTTCATTGTCCAGTCTTTCAGTAGTGCCTTGTACTTGTCTCGTCACGGAAAAAGACAACAAATGTTTATGTCGGTGAGTGGGAGGTGTCGCCAGATAAGTTTTCTTTTGCCATTCTCTTAGCCGCAGAACATTCACATCACTCAATGCTGCATTCACCTTCCAACCTAAACTTCAGTATCCCTACTAAAGTATTAGAGTAAGAGCGTGAAGAAAGCCCCGAAGAAGCCTTAAAGCAGCATTTTGTTTTGTACATACTTCAGGATAGTGGAAGGGAGAGAGAGTTGTATACGCATAAAATAAGGTATCACTGGCACAAAAAGGGTCACTTTCATTTAACGTTGAATGGAGTTTTTCTTCAGCTGTTGCGCATGCTATCATGGAACTAAATTTTAAAACATATTTTCAAATCGCAATTGCGCACAAGTCGTTTATAACAACGCATGAAAACACTAGGACATCCGCTCTTTCCTGCACAACCATACAGCACGCAAATGGCTTTTCCAAAGCCACGTAGTGCACCTTAAGAATATTAAATGCAGCTGAAAAGAATAAAACATCCGAATGTTACTTTACACTACTCACGAAACTGAGAAACCCGAAAAAGCAGGCTGAAAGAATGAGCACTACATTTTCCACTCGATTCTTAGCCTGCACGTAATCATTGAAAATTACAAAAGGGTTCACATAAAGTTGGCTGCTAGCTGTTAGCAAGCACAACCTATCGTTACTAGGCATTCCTAGAAATGCCCTTCCGTATCACAGAGGCAGAGAACTGAGCTTTCGACACTTTCAAAACACAGTTGGCAGCCACTGCACACGAGAGAGATATAATGATACACAACACTGAAATTCACGCAAAGCCAATGAGCAGAGTCAGTCCAGCTCCGCTCTACGTCGCAATCTAGCTTGTGTTCTTTACATTACAAAAGCGAATCAGCAAGCATCATTGTACCACATGGTGCTTTGATGGCGCTGGACTGCTGCAAGCCTGCCGAAGTCTTGCAGCAAAGTCTGCTTATGCATATATATATATAGTATATGTATATATTTCGTATCTGTACACAAGAGCGCGAAATAAGGATTATGTCTCGTAACCGCACTGCACTTTAAAACCTGTGACATTGAGATGAAGGCTCCATTGTACCTTCTTCCGCGCTCAAAAGTCAATAGCTGCTTTTCTGCGCAAATAATATGATGTGACATCTCTCAAAATGTCCCTTAAATCACCCCAATATGCAATACACTCAACAGGGGTGCCATCTTTATATTACAATGAAGGGCCTCTATTGATGGCGCACGCTTCCTCGAGATGCCTCGGCCGACTGCTTCGCAGTTACAAATGTCGAGACGAAGACGGCAGCTGAAACGCATATAAGGAACAAATTCTTAATTCGGCAGTTGCGAAACAGCTATGGCAACCTTCACGCGTCATAGCGTCTCACAGTGCCTGTTTTCTAACCTATGTACATAAGTGCGTCAACAGCGTTGAGCTTAATCCAAGTTCATAGAGGAACTTTCAGAAACCATTTAAGACATCATGGATACCTTCAATTTAAATTTGGATTCGCATCCTTCCACTCACTCACGGGGAATAATAAATATAGCGGACAGAGACAATTTTACACCAGCATAACTGAGTAATCTCCAAAACGTAAAACCGTGACTGCTTCATTCAGCGTAAACTTCACATCTTTTTGGTCCTATGAATGCAAGTGACTGTAAAAAATTCGGCTTCTTTAAAGAGAGTGAAACAGGTAACGTAGAAGAGTGGTGGCTTCCTTTCTGCTAAGCAGATTGCGCGTACTTAGAAGCATGCTGAATGGTTACTTTCGTGGTGTTAATGTGGGCCTTCTCAGTGTTAGTCACGGAATACGAAAATAGGAGTGAAGAAATGAGCGAGCAGCCCTTTCTGTCATGAACCACCGTGCTTGACAGCGCGTAGTGCAGAAATATTGCTGATAACTTAATGTTAGCAATATGACCCACGAAGAAATCAAGGAGAAAAATGGCAGTATAATCCTATATGCTCCTCAAACGCTAATCCCTCTTTTGCCTCAGCATTATCAGGGCGTTTGCTAACGACTCAGGATTACAGGCTTAAGCACGAACGCTGTTCTCTAGGGCGAAATTAAAACAGGTTTTCCTACCGGTGAAATCTTGACTCTAATAATAGCCTAAAAAGTGACATCATTCACATCGAGTACGTAATGCGTTTTCGCGAGCAACTTGACAACTGCATGCATGGCGTACTAATAAGCATAAGAACCGAAATTGAAGAACGTATAATCCGTAGCAGAAATCAAAGGTTTTCCGGCGATTACCTGGTTTAAATGACAGGAGCGTTCGATACATTTGCCCTGCACGAGCAGTATTGGCAATAAGTCAGCTTGGTTTTACGCGCTAATTTGTGAGATCTATCGTTATACACATCGTATTAAAGTTAAGCGCCTTTTTTTGCGCCAATTCGTCATAGGGAACGCTCGGAAATAACATTCTGTGCAGCATTGAATCGGGGATAGCATTTGGAAAAATGAATGCCGAGAGTGAGGCTGCAACTCCAGTGTTCGTTTGCTAAAGATTATTACAAAGGATTGAATTCCCTTTTTCGAAATGCACCCACCGATCTCCTTTTCTTATGTTGTTACTGTCGAATGCTGGCCAGAAATGTGCGAAGCCAGAGGGATGGAAAATTTGAATGGAAGTTACATCTAACTTATTAAATATAGTATTTTGAAACATGTGCAAAGGAAAGTGCCTTTGCTCGCGCCTGTGGGAGAACTAGCATCTGATTGGTTTACAGAGAGCTTCTTGCATTTTCCTAGAGATTTTTCCTTTTGGCGTGCCACTTTCAATATTGGACTAAAGCAGAATTCAAACATAACTCACTATGTGAGAGAAAGGTAATATGTCCTACGTATACGCCGTGAAGCTCGACTTCTTGCCTTGCACATTTTCTCACTGTGATTGAAGCAGCATTCAATACTACCACGTTATTTGTTTCACGATAAAACATCGATGCGGTTTGCGACGAAGTTCCCAACTTGTCATAACATTAGCACTGACCGTCCCTTATTAGTGGACCTCAGCGCACACACTGCACAATCTATTCAAAGCTAAGCACTGCTCCACCTTGATGTCGATGCCGTTCGGTCACACACATGCACACAATTTGCTTCTATATCACTGGTCAAAGGGTGTAGAGCGCGCACTGTGCGTCTTCTGTGCGTGCATGAGGAATTAGACCAGCATAACAACTTCGGGACTGTAATGATGCTCCGAAGCGCTAGACGTCAGTGGGTGAGCGTCGGGGCTTGGCGAACGGCGGCGGCCTGGCGGGCGGCACAGGCCCCGGCAGATGCTGCGGTCTGTGCAGGCTGCAGTTGAGCTCGGGCAGGAAGGGCGTCTGTCGCGACGCGCACGTGGGACTGTGCTCCAGTTGGCGAAGCGGCAGGGAAAGGGCTTGAGCTGCCAGGCCAGCGCGGCGAGAGTGGCGCCGGCACAGGATCACTGCTATGACCACGCACAGCAGCAATACGCCGGCGCCGGCTCCGCAGCCGGCCAGCAGGGGGAGGTTGCCTGCGCGAGAGACAATGAGCGCGCCGCAGGGTTGGAGACCCTGTGCACTTGGGGCAAGCTCTGTGGGGCGGAGCGGCACAGCTTCAGAATTCGTCAGCGCGAGGGAACGGCTGCCACAGATGCGTTCTTGCAAAACAACTTGCAAATGAGCAGCTTTGATATAAAAGGTTGTACTTGTGACACGTACTTTTGGTAATTGTGTAACGAAGTGCTGGCTCCGATGAAATGCACCGAAATAAAATGACATCCTGCCTGCGCATCAAAAGTCAGGCAGGGAGGCGGTCTAGTTGAGGTGTCCCAAGAACTAAAACTGCTTCCTGCATTTTATGCCCCTAAATTATTTTCGTAATTTTGACTGTTTTCCAGAGCACAAAATGCAACTGAGAGCCGCTCCAAGGGTCAAGTACGTTTAGCCATTGCTGTCCACAACGTTGCATTGTTGAGGACATTAGCTGACTCTAGCCCTGACCATATTGTTCTTGACATTACCAAGACGTTTCCACTCCTCCTACGCTACACTGTTTCTGAAAGCAGAAGCTAGGTCTGCATTTCACTAAGTTATGCTACAACTATTTCAGTTACTCGCTTCCAATGTAACATTGGCGCTATTATGAGAAACCTATATTGCTTAATCCTCTTCTTAAAACTCAAGAGTATAGTCTGGTCCCTCCTATTTGCAAGCGCTAGAGTTCTTCCAAACATGGATAGGGGCTGCTGTTACAAACGTGAGTTGTTTTCTCAATTTAAAAAGCCTACCTAGTTAACTGGTGAAAAAGAGGCTTACAACGAAACCCTGAAGCGAGTGCTCATTTTATTTCTGCACATATATAAACACAACTGGTGTCTCCACAGGCGCCCATCAACTAACAAGGCTGTCTGCTCTTAATTAACTCATTGTAGTGCAACGGCCGTTACCCCTATTAACCGCAACAGCACTGATGAGTTCCCTTGGGGTTGGGTAGAGACAGGTGTTCGTGAATTAAAGCCGTGTGGACAAACTTTCTTTCTCTCCCTTCAACTGGCCGCCGCTAGCTACCACATTTTCGTTTTCTTACTCTTACTTCTTCTCCTCCCATGCATCTATATCTATGACGGTAACCGAATATATCTGGTAATTTAGTCCGCCTCTTTACTGTATGCGTTCCTGGTGCTTTTAACCCGGCTACGGCAGCTTCATAAAGCTCAAAATTTCCGTGATAACATCCTAGAAATAGCTTCATAAACACGAACAGCTGTGTTTTGATTGTAAGTGACGTCACGCTGCATTGTAGGGCAGGTGCTGTACCTCGTCAATTTTCAGTTTCAACTCTGCTCTATTTCTGAAGTGAAACAAGAGAGGTAGTGAGCAGTTTCTAGCTGTGATTTGAAGATGAGCAGTAAACAAACATTGTAGCTGATCTATTGCAATGCTGCCTCTGCTGACCCGATGGATGAAAGTAAGGTGTAAAATTACAACAGCTCTGGGCTCCCAGTCACCGAGAGTCAACATGCAACTCCCAACAGGAAATCATGCTATGAGTGATTGCTCATTGCTGCTTAGCCACTGAAAGCCCCATTACGATACGATCAATTGGTCTAATAACAAAATAAGAGCAACACATTCGGCGACGATTGCTCTCTTTTCTACAGAACCAGCTAAATTTTTTTTTTGGGGGGGGGTGAAATTATAGCCCATAATATTCGCACAGATTGCAATAAGGGCTCTTGCGACAAACGCTCGTTTCATCGAAATAGTTTTCAACTCATCGGTCCATTCATTCAAAGGTTGCCGTAGACTACGCTTTAGCAACAAGTGTCACGTAAGACACGCTAACAATAGACCTCTTGATGCGTGCGAGTGCCGTTTTGAATCGAGCGCAAAATCTGTGCACGCAAAGGATTTGTCGTTCTCCATTTGGACTTTCAAAAGAGGTGTCTATCCATAAGAGACCAGCACATTAGATTAGGTATACAAACAAACTCCCTTAGAGCCAACCTGCTCCGCTTCATCATTCACTCACACCACTTCCTCCGGCGCCGAGTAAATCGACGAGCTCCCTATCTGCAGCGCGCGGCGGGCTGCCGGTGTACATAATTATGCGCATCGTCGTTGGCGAGGGGCAACTCGCGAGGCAGGAGCACGCAGCTACTGTGCCGAGGGACTTATCCGGAAGAGAGGCGATGGCATCGACGGAACATCGAGCCCGGCTCGGCTAGAAAGGCTTTCGAAACGTGGCCGGTGGTGCCCTACGGAGCAATTTATCACCGGTTTACGACGTTACCGGAGCTTTATTCGAAGAGCGATGGTGCGCGCTTCGGAGACGGGAGCCAGGCGTGCAGGGCCGGGCAGAACGAAAACGTAGATAGAAAAGCGTTGAGATCTAGTTACTACTGACCAGCTTGTGCTCGACGGATTACCGTGAGGTGCATGAAAATTTAAAGACTTTTGCGGCGTCTCCGCATCCTATCAGCATACCACTCGCTTCTGCTCTTCTTCTCTTTAAAAAGCAGGCTTACTCGCACGTTTTTTTGGGTGCTCAGCATAACGGGAGGTTTAAGTGGGCAGTCTTCAGAAGAGCTTTGTAGATAACTTTACGTAGAACTTACTAAAGTGACTGGAAGAAGGCAACCTTCCGAGCTATAAGATCGCCTTGCTAAGGCTGCTGGCAAAGCTAATTCAGTAATTTTTAGTGTTGTGTAGAGAGCGATACCTGCTGCCTTCGTACCTAAGCTAAAATGATTATCTGAATATTAACAACCCAACGATCTAAAACCGACGTTCACCAGCCTGAAGCAGGAACATCATTGCACCCCAAGAGAGCATCGGGGAGAAAAGGACGCATTTCTCAGACCCTTTATCCGTTCCAGAAGAATTTTTTTAAGCACAACAATGGAGAGATGAAATTTAGCAGACATTAGGTCGAGCACATTTTAAAGCTGCCAGGCGCATAAGTAATGCGGCCGAAAACACAAAAAATAAATAAATGTGAAAGGCTGTAGACTGCTGCGTATCTTAGGCCCGAACCTTTCAGGACTAATTCTTTAATCTTGCAAGGCCTCGAAGTACATTAACTAGACGCTAATACCCTACGGATTCAACCAAATAGGGCCTAGATGAGCAACCTTGGATCAACAAATTCATTCACCGAAATCCTAGAACGCATGCTAGAGTTCAACGTGTTTTTATCCGCTTAGCACAGTTCTCAAAATGGTTATAATCCGTCACTGGATTTAGTTTACCTGCTTTTGTTCACCCCCATTGCTAATTTCGCCCACTTAGTGCAGCGTAGACAGTGCAGCGCTTTTGTCTGTGATGTACACGCACACAACTGAAGCGGCAAATAAGTTAATTTTATCCCTGCGCATATAGTCTAATCTGTACTTTAAGCAATTAACTTTTATTCTCCAGCGCACTTCACTATATAAACTTAAAATTCTGGATAACAAAAAAAAAATATTTCATTGCTCCGCAAAAACACCTGAATCTTTTCGACTAAGCGGTCTCTTTCAAGTTGGTTTATATCAGCTTGTTACCGATATATAGAAAGTAACAAATAGGTGTCTTCGACGAAACATTGCTTGAATAACTGTAAACATGTCAAAACAAAATTATGAATTACAGATACTGCCGGGATCGAAAGCATCCACAAAGTGATATATCGTCATTATATCATGTAAAAGAAGAATGAATACACTTAGCTTGAGTTGTTCTCTAATGGGAAGTAATTCTTTATTAGCACCCCCAGAGCAGCTACAAACGGACGCCACGCAACGTTCTAAAAAAATTCGTAGCTTAACAATCGGTCGCCCTTGTCCGTGGCAGTCGTTCTACCCATTGAGCTAACCAGGGTGTACAGCAGATAAGATGGTAGGGCAAAAGCCAATTGAATAAATCGAAATGGAAGCAGGTTTAACAAAATGTTTATAGGAAACTCTCCTGAAAGGAGTTATCCCCTACCATTCTTATTAAACATTTTTTCTTAGCATCGACGAGTAAGAGAGAGGTTTCATGCTTTACTGTCGAGAGGATATTAATAAGAGGAAATTCATAACCTGAGAACACGCGCCGAATATACTCGACCCTATTGATTTAATAATAATTTCATCTTGATGTTTCGGACATTTCGTGATAATCAGCACTAGACACATTCCCTTTCACCACCTTAAGTGATTTGCTGCCTAATAAGATCTGCTGTTTTCTTGCGATATATTTAGGCTTTGATAATAGTTTTGGTCACACCGTCCCGCTTTTCGAGTCCAGGTCCTCGCTCATGTACTAGCATCGCAGTTCGTTTTCAACTTTCCTTAGCATGGCAGTGTCGTCTGCGAATCACATTTCTTTTGAATATTTTCCTCTAAAATGTATTCCCAACATTTCCTAATTTAACCAAGCAGCGCAGGCGCAATGGTTGGGACGCTCCATTGTATACCCATCGACATGATGTCGCATTTCAGCCAGGCAGCCGCTTTTCGTTGGAGGCGAAAAGCAGCACGCACTGCGCGATATCAGTGGACGTTAATGAACCGCAGGTGGTAGAAATTTCAGAAGCCCTTACTACGGTGTCTCTCAGAATCTGAGTCGTTTTGGGATGTTGACCTCTTATAAAAAATAACTTCATTTCAAAGCCTGTTAATGTATAATGTATAATCAAGCAGTGACTATACTAGTAGAGAGATCGTCTCTCCTGCGTGACACTTTTCTTCTATACGGTGGGCTGTGGAGGCTGTGCAACTGTTCTTCATATTTTCCAATACTTTTACTCATGCCTCTTCTACACCATGACGTCGACATGGCGCGAAATGCTTTCGGATAATATATGAAGGCTGCTTATAGAGGTAGGTTGTACCCTGCACGTGTCTCTATCAACTGATTGGCCTTATTGACAGTGCGAATATGAATTAATATTGAATAGCCTTTGTAGAAGCCTACAGACCTTATTTGGCATACTCCCAGTGATTACCTCAGGAAATACCGAGCAGCCAGCCAACACAAAGCTGATCGCTCAGTAACTTTCAAATCCTTGACTTCCAGTTTGCTATTCAGTATGAAAATACAAGCTTGCTAAAAAGATCCCTGTACGCTTGAGGTCGTGTAAATTTGAATGTATAGGATTGCCAGTTTTTCTCGCCCAATCTTCATACGACAAACCTCTACATATCTGCTGTCGTCTAACCATCCCGTTCTTTTTCCCTTTAACGTTGCCTTCCAGCTTATAATTTCATTATGGGTCCATATCTCCTGACTTCTATCTCCATCACTTTCGCTTTGACCGTTTGGCTAAATGTAGATTTGTGTTCTACTCCACGGCTACGTTTACTCCTTTACAATTCCATCACCATTATTCCCTCTTAATATGTATATCTGTTGTGATAAGTGTTCTCCGAAATGAATCTTGTTGGCCTTCCTCTGTTTGAACATGGTTAATTGTCTGCATTATGGCAGCACCAAGAGCCATCTTTCTTGCCCAGAACGACGTGAGAATCTCAGTTGCGGTCACAGAGCTCAATAATGTTCCTTTCAAGCATTGTTGCCACTTCCTTCTGAATTATTTGTCGTTTTGCATGGGGCATTCGGTATGTTCGGCAGCAAACAGGAGGAGAGTTGCCAGTGTCGATGAGGGACGTGACGATAAGAGCTTGGCCGAGGGCGCTGTTATACAGGTCGAAGATGTCAATATAGGACTCGAAACGTGCACGCAGCTAACAGTATTGGGCAGAGAGCAAATCGGAGAGCATCATTGCCATGATCGCGTCAGTCGGAGTAGGAGCGTGGGCAGGATCTTCAGAAGCGGTAGTATGGTCAGCGTCCAGTGCTGCAAATTGACAGGAGCCAAGAGCCGAGAATGTCGCCACACATATGCAAGGCGGAAGCACTTGTGCCGAATAGCTGAAGTTTGGGAACGGCAGTGACGCAACGGCTTTCCATTTACTGTAGCGACGGTATTGGGTAGTGCACCGTTGCGGAGCAGTTAAGGATAAACTAAGTATAATCACCATTGGGGTCTAATGAAGTGGGGCTCAGGGTAACGAATGAGATGACTAGTGAGGGCGGAGAAATATTGTCCGGCGAATAGAACCGGGAGAAGCCAAGGGTTTAGGATCGATGATTGGAAGATCTAGGTGTAGGACACCTTGCGAGCAACAAATCAGCGTGTAGTGTTCTGATAGAAAACCTAAGCCGAGTAGAAGGTCATGAACACAAGTGTTCAAAACAGTCTACTGCACCGGGAGTTCATGGCCAGCAACACAAACGTGGGCAGTGCAGAGTCCGTCAACACCAACCGTGCCGATGTACGAGACACGTACTGGAGACTGAACCGGCGTTAGGACTTTGTGTAAATGACACAAAGATATGCGCTCATTACGGAGGTGTGCGCTCCAGTGTCTACAAGCGAACTCAAGCGACCACCATCCGTACCACTGTCCAGTTACTTCAAGCGTGAGGTCTGTAGAGAATTTGTGGGCCCGGTCGTGGATACAGCGTCACCTCCGGGAGCTAAATCAGCTAGTTTTCCAAGTCAGATCGGTTGTATGAGATAGCAGCCGTCGATCGAAGGGACCGCGGGGATGGAAATCAAGGGCCTCGTGTAGATGGGGAGTTGAAAGATCGGTGTTGTCGGTAACATCGCGGAATTGTTGAGCGAATCTGATTGGTTAGCGTCGGGGCGGGAAACTGCTCGGCGTTTCTCAGCGGCAGTGTAGGACAACCCAGTGTGAGGAGTCGGAGGCCATGTGTTGCGGTGGTGCCGGGAAATGTGGCCGACATAGGAACCGGTGAAAAATATTGGACGATTATTAGGCGTCTGCCACTCTGCTGGATATCGGTAACGAAGAATATATGGGGCCCTGGGACG